>NC_044571.1:38021306-39378806 GCF_901933205.1 Camarhynchus parvulus
TAAAGGCT
Source organism: Camarhynchus parvulus (assembly GCF_901933205.1). Taxonomy (NCBI): domain Eukaryota; kingdom Metazoa; phylum Chordata; class Aves; order Passeriformes; family Thraupidae; genus Camarhynchus; species Camarhynchus parvulus. The sequence continues at coordinate 38,021,315 of NC_044571.1, forward strand.
ATTATGGCTACTTAGATTAAAGAAATATGATAATATTTGTAAGTGCAGCTAATCAGTGTTGCAAGCCTTACTAATGTTTCCAGAGTAGTTGCTCCATTGGAGTGTTAATCATGGTTTCTCTGATTATCAGCAATTGTTTAAAAAATAAAAACATGAAGCAAACAAGATAAATATTCTTCCTTGGTAATCAGATCAAAGATGAAAGGGAAAATGAGTAATGGTCATAATTCCATTGAGTATTAATATTTGACTTAAATTTTTCAAGAAACTGCTTGAATGATGCTATTTGTGCTGTCTTTTTCTGAACACAAAAAAAGAGAACACCCTTTTAAAATAGTTTAAGTTATTATTTTGAGCTGTAACACTTATAAATTACTTTTCATCTCCAGAGCCCTGAACCAGAGCACAGACCTTTGTTGACCACACCAGCAAAGGATCTGCTACTGTTCCATGTTTCTGTGATGAGCTAAACATTTCGGAGGACAGGGCTTTGTTACTGCCTTTCCCACCAAACACAGCAAGAATTTCAGGATCTCATTATGCTGTTTTGACAGGCAGGGAATCTGATATAGGTAATTTTTAAAATATGCCCAAGGTAGCAGAGGGAGTTGGTAGTAGTGGGACTACAACCCAGGAAATCCTGTTTCTGGTTCTGGGATGGTAGCCCTAGCCATTATCCTTTTCCACACTTCAGTAGTGTGACTGCTGCAGACAAATCATCATGTTCTTCCACATACCAACCCTGGTGCTACAAAATACTTAATGCATTATTAAGCAAAACATATTATTCCAAGCCTGTCATTGATTCAGGGCCTACAGTCTTGCAAGAATTACATAATTTATCTTCCTTATAAGTGGAAAAAATTCCTGGACTCTATTTTCGCTCCATAGAAACTACAGAGAAGCCAAAGTATTTATAGAAAAGTACTGGTGTCATGTGGACAAGAACAGGGCACACATTCAGCCCTTTCTTCAGCCATTCAGACTAATAGGAAACATGCTTCTGTGTGGACCGTATGACTGGGTCCAGAGGCTGGATTGAATACATTTGCAGCCCAGTCATTTTCCCAAGTGAACTGTCAATTACCAGTGTGAGACAGAAAAGATGCTGATTACCTGGGCCAAACTCTGCTCTTGTTTGTGTCAGAACAATATCCCTGATTGCGCTTGCTTCTGTGTGACTGTGGGTTGAGTTTGGCTCTGTCTCCTCAGTTCCCTGGGTTGTCTTTGAACCACAGGAACAGTGCTTTGAGACAGCTACTTGGGCAATCACTAATGGCAGGAAAATCCACAGTTCTTCAGACATTAAGGCATTGTAAATACTGAAAGAAAATAAATCTGTGTTGTATTTTTTTGGCATACAATGCCTAAAGCCTTATCTCTCATTCTGTCAGGAACCAAGAACTATGTATACAGATGGTGCAATTTATTATGTTCTGTACTGTGACCAAGTGCTGAAATACCTTCAGGAAATCACCAGAAAGCCTGAAAAGCTTTGCTGTCTCTCGGGACTCCAGCTCACTAAAACTATAATTGAATGAGCACAATATATTAAGCCCCGCGTGTTACACAGTAGGTTTACAGAAAAGGACGCCATCTTTTTCAGCATCATTACAGAAAATATCTTTGCTGAACAATTACTGCCTATACCCAAGATCATAATGTCTCTGCCTCTCTGAATTCTGCTCTTATAAAACTGCAAGACAGAGATTTACAAATAGATGCCTAGGTTCAACGACTCTACCTCAACTCAGGTGTAACACCATTAAATTCCAGTGTGCTGTTCTCATTTGTAAAATGCTGCTGGGCCTGATAGACCTGACATTTAAAACAGTGCCTGTCGGGGCTGAAATGAATGGACATGAAATTAATGTAACAGTGGTATGAAAAAAGAAGTTTAGCTGTGTATCAGTTCAGAGGTTAATGTATTTCCATTCCTGCTTCTCTGAGCAGATTTTTATGAAACTGGCGATTGAACTTGGCTCAGTGAGTGCAAGAAATACGAAGAAAAACTAAAGTCAGTATCTTCAAACTCATTCATCTCTCAATATGAAATGTAAACCTTGGAACTAGTATTTTTTTCATACCCATGTGCTTTACTGTATTTGAAACATTGAAAAGAAGACCCTGTGTCATGGACCCAACAGCAAATGTTTTATGGTCATCTTGATAGCCACAAGGCCCAACTTTCAGCAACAGCCACCATTCGCAAAACAGCTGTTTTGCTTTTAGTGCTTCATTGGAAGCAAAATCATCTTCATCCTTGATTTCCTACTGTTTCCTTCCTGTGAGGAAGCCGGACTGTGGTGCCTTGATATTGGAGGGCAGTCTATCCACTTCCCCTCATACACTGTTACACATTTCCGCGTGTTTTGTTGGAACATAGAACCACAAATGACATGAAGCGTCTTCCCTATTACATCCCAGAGACAACGGGCCGACCCAGCTCTATGTCCCGCCTGTCACAGCACAAACCCTTGCATCACTCATGAGAGAAGGGGTGAACATCGACAACCACCAGCCCCAAAACCTCCTGGCCGCAGTTCGGGGCTCCTCCAGGACGGGGGTGCCGGTTCATCCCGCGCCTCCCTTTGGGTGGGTCCCGCTCGCGGCTGCGGGGAGGGTGCGGAGCGGGTGCGGCGCTCCTCGCTCCCGCAGGTCCCCGAGCCGTCCGGGGCCCAGCGGAGGCAGCTGCCGCCGGGAGGAGCCCGGGCGGGGAGGGAGAGACGAGGGGAGCCGTGCGCGGAAGGGACTGCCTCGATGGGCTTGAAAAATCACTGTAGCAGCGGCGGCGGGCTGGTGGGACATGCAATGCCCGGGCTGCGCGGCCGCGCCGCTCTCCCCGCCTCTCCCCTCCTGCCCCGGCCCCGGCCCCGGCCCCGGCCCCGGCCCCGGCCCCGGCCCCGGCCCCAGCCCCAGCCCCGGCCCCGCCTATTTTTTTCCGCGCCTGGTTCCAAACTTTTCCCGCTCCCCTCCCGTGTGTGCGGGAGCCCCGAGCTCAGCGGTGAGCGCCGGCCGGGAAGCCCCCGGCACGGAGAGGCTGCCGGCGGCGACAGCCGGAGTGTCCCAGGGAGGGGAAGCCAGCGGGGCGGGCAGGGCGGGCATGGAGGCGCGTCTCCCTGTTGAGGGAGCCGGGACTTGCAGGGTTCTGCGTTTTCCCGACCACTCTTTCCCCTCCCCACCCGCCCACCCCCCTGCCTCCCTACCCCCCTCTTTCCCTCCCGCCTTCCCTCCCTCCCCTCCAGAATTAAAGTTGGGATGGTCGGCTCCGGGGATGGGTGCGAGCCAACGCCTCTGCTGCCGGCTCGCTTTGCTCCCTCCCCAGGTCGCCCGGAGCCCGCGCCCCCGCCCGCCCGCCCGCCCAGGAGGGATGCTGCTCCGGCAGCTGCTGGGGCTGCTCCGCTGCTGCTGGCCCTCCCTGCTGCTGCACTGTGCCCTCCACCCGGTGTGGGGGTCCCTCCAGGTAGGGCCGCCCGAGCCCGCTCGCAGCTGAGGGGCGCGGGGGGCGGCGGGGCCGGGGCGCGGGCAGAGCCCCTCCGGCACCCCCGGCGCTGCGGGGAGGAGACATCATGCAGTAGTACAAATACTCAGTGACAGTTTACCTCTCTTTTAAAGCAGAGGCAGCTACTAACCCTATACAAACTAGTTACAACATGTAGCAACATTTTACATTGGCGAGTAATTTCAGTAATTTTTTTAGTGACTACTTGAACACATTACTAGTCCTCAGTGTGGATATTGCTGTCTCTATTTAGGGTCACAGGAAGTCAAGTCTGTGACTTGAAATGATACGTTGACAGTGGTGAGGTGACAATTATCTAGTGTGTGTTTTTAATTTTACCTGATTTTAAAATATTAATAACTTTAAAGCTAAGTTTTTCAGACTGCAATCTCTTCAATAACAGTCATCTGGGCATTTAATGGCTGGGATATGTTTCTGCGTTGCAAAACATGAAAACAACAACCCCTCAGTCACTGTTTTTGAGTAATATCATGAATTAGATATTTGTTAAAGTTCTCCTCTTGAGGGCAGCAAATATTCAGAACTAAAAGTTGTTCACGTTTCTTTATGATGTGATAGAAAATATCCTGGATATGAAATAGGCCAGAGTTAGCTTGTCCCTTGGCTTTCACGGTTTAGAGAAAGATTCACTTACAGCTTTACAATTCTTGTACAAAGCCTGAACGTTTAAGTGAAAAATGTAGCATATGAAATCAAGGCTTCACTTTATAAGCCAGCTGAGAAAAGAGTAACCAAGTAGAAACATACCATCAAGGCTGGAAGAGACCCTTAAGATCATCAAGTCCAACTGTCAACCCATCCCTACCATCCATAAGTTCCAGCCTAAGTTCTCTGTTACAGAGATCAGCCTTTTCCTCCAATGACTTATCTTTCCACACATGGGGAAGGCCTGCTCCCAAATATTAAACAATTATTTTTAAAAGTATATCCAGCCTTCCTGAACTCCTTTGCCCTTCAGGACTGACTCCCCAAGGGCTCTGTCCTAACCAGGCCACAGTCTGCCTGTGGAAGTTCTACTTCTCCTTATTTCACCCCATATAGAAAACACTAACATTTCATGGTCATTGTGCCCAAGATGCCCACTGACCACCACATCACCCACTTTTCCGACTTGGTTCACAAACAAAGGTCTAGCAGGGTACCTCTGCTGGTAGGCTCATTCACCATTTGTGTTAGGAAATTGTCTCCCACACACCTCAGAAACCTCTTAGACTACTTTCTTTCTGCTGTGTTGTATTCTCAGTAGATATTTTGCAAATGTGTTTCCATGAGTACCAAGGCCAGCAATCATGAGACTTCTGGCAGCCACTTGTAGAATGCCTCATCAGCCTGTTCATCCTGGTTGGGTGGTCTGTAACAGGCTCCCACTGTGACATATGCCCCGATGAACTTCTCCCATGATCTTTACCTGTAGGCACTCAGCCTTGTCATCTTAATCATCATCCATTCCAATGCAATCAAAGCACTCTGTAATTTACAGTCATGTACAGTAAAACACTCTGTAATGTACTCCTCTCTTGCTTCCATCGTCTCTTCTCTAAAGCTTGTAGCCGTCCAACAACATTCATTGTCATAAAGTTTAAAATGAGCTTTTAAACATAAAGGAGCTTGATTGAAGTCGGTGTGAGAAGCTCAGGTGCCTTAGACATCTCTGATGATTCATGAGCTCATTTACATGTGCCAGCCAAGAAGAATGACACTTGTGGCTATGTTCTGTCTACTGTGTCTTTATCATGGACACAGAGCAGTATCTCCAAACAGAAAAAAGGAAACAACTACCAACCGGTTAGCAAAAAGTCATAACATATGTTGTGGGTTTGCCTGTTTATTTCTTGTGTGTCTCCCATGTGGCTTCATTCTTCAGTGAGGTCTCATGCTGCAAACCAATAAAAATTATTGCAGTGGTCACTAAGCCCATGACAGGTTTCAGGAAGTATTTCTGCACCTCAACAGCTGTCACTGTTACTTCTTGTGCTGGTCATTGTGCAGCACCAACGTCATTGTGCAAACTCAACTGTCTTTAGCAGATTCAATGCAAATGTAAAGAAATAGTCTTTCTTTCCTCATTCATTAATTAATAAAAGAATATTTTGAACTAATGCACTGAAAATAACTGTGACTTATGTGTAGTCTGAATGAAGCTAGATAAAAGACAATTAGACAAGTTTAAATGTAACCTTTACTACTGGCAACGCTACAAATACACATTGGTAAGTCTCATTTTACTATTGCCTAGATTTTATTAATAGAAACTCTGTGTTTCAGAACTTCTCTTTGCTTTTGACCCAGAATATGTGCCTGACCCAGGAATGACCTGCTTCCCTTGTTTACTTCAGGTACTAGAAAACATAATGCCTTCAAACTTGGAGAGAGATGCAGAGATCCTGGGAATAATGGAAGGAGTTTGATTCTCCTCTGCTTGGTCTTTGGCTTACCTCCAACTCCCAGGAAAGCTGGATATCATTCTCAGCATGGTATTTGTGTTTTGTACCAAATCACGCTCTCAAGGAGTACTTACTTGCAGTCTTGCAGCAAGAATGTATACTCTAGATGTGTTATCTAAATCCCATAACTCAAATCCCTAAGTAGGTTATAGGTATTTGAATTTTTCACTCATTGTGATATTGAAGAGGTCACGATAACACAGAGAAAATCAGGGGGAAGGATCTGAAAGGAATATTGTGTAGGCCGAAGGAATAAAATTCCTTGCAAAAGAGCTGAAAGGCAGTGGGTATTGCATGTCCATGCAGGCTTGTGAAGGAGACCTGACCTTGCAGGTTATTCTGTATGGTGTGCAGGGTGAGCTGCATCTAGGCTGGTGGAAGAGCTTAGCCTCCATCATTTGGAGCCCTCTCCTGCCTGTGCTTTGAAGAGAGGCCAGAGAGCAAGATGAGGATTGGATGGATCATCACTTCATCCTGCATAGGTCTGGACTGGGGAGCCACACTATCCCTTGTCCATACATAGTGCCATACACCCCCTTTTGTTGAAGAACTCAAGGAGTGGATGCTGCTGGTCATTCTTCACTGCAAATTAAGGCACTCATGGCCCTGGAGCAGTCAGAAGGCCAGGTACTGTAAGAAGGCCAGGTATGTGACTATGCTGGGAAAGCTGGGGAAATGAGTATTCCCTCCCTGAAATCCTTCAGAATGCTAGCCCTTGGGCCCCTGTGTGATCCCTGGAAAAGTTTCTTTTTCCCTTCCCTTTCCTTGTCTAGGTAGATTCCTCTTTTGCCAGAAGAACAACTTACCCAGGTTAATCAAAGTTTTTGTCCCTATGCTCTAACATGCCCTGAAGACTTAGTTTAAGGAATTGTTGTATGTGCCTGCTTGCTGTAACATATGGCAAGTCTCTGCTTTCAAGGATATAAAACCCTCAAATGTTTGCTTATTCTGGCTATATTACCATTTTACATGTTACAGTTGACTAGATTAATAAATGGTGTTGTACCATGCCAAAATTAAAATGTTTTCTGTACCCATATGAGTAATTTAAGTGCTTTCTGACTTTTTTGCTTACCTCCACTAGTGCTGTAGCATTTTTTGCTCTAACATAATTCAGAATTATGAAGTATTGATTTTCAATTAAAGTATTGATTGCATGGATATATGTGTGCCTTTCTTATATGGGTATTTCAAATTTTATTAATGTGCATACAATGTAAATAGAAAATAATAGCTTTTGATACTGAATATAGAAAAAGTCTTAGCCATGCAACGTATATAGAAATAATTAACTTTATGGCCATTAGATGTCAGTGTTGCTCTGTGTATACATGATTGAAACATCACTCACTGCTCTAAATCGTGGTCCCCTAAAAAAATTTCTGCTATAACTCTACAGCTTTCTAGTGCTCTGTCCTTAGTGCTATACATTGAGTATTCACCATTTCTCTTAACAATTAAACCTTAGAATTTGTAAAGCAATGAAAATACATGCTTTCATTATTTTGAAGTCTTAATCATTAGATCTTTACATTAGAAGAAAGACATTATTTCTAGAAAAATAAAATGCTTAATCAATTAGTAGATCTTTGCATGGAAGATCTGCTAGATGGCTTTTCATTCTTTGGTTTGATTAGATGCTCAAAATATTTTACAGTTTAGATGTAACTGAAAAGTGAAAAACCTATCTCTTCATATGCTAATTTATTTCCTCTGACTCTTAAATAACCCTTAGAACTAATTAAAAATACATTAAATAATTTTTAATTTTTTCCCATCACACCAATGACATGCCTATTTGTCCTTTCTAGATAACTAGCCTGAAATGTCTCCTGGAGTCAGCCTTCTATTTATTTCTGCCCAGGAATTAGTGAGGAATACATATATGGTCAGCAAGTGGAATCATAAAGGGAAATTGCAAATCATTATGAGGTAAAAATCAGTTCAGAATGGGACTTAAAAACTTTAGAATCCTCAAAAGTAAAGGAGCTACTTTACATGAGCTTCAAGAGATTGTGAGGCATAGGCATTACATGTTGATTTTTGTCAGTGTAAATAGTCCACAGATTTTAAAATATTTTTTGTTAACAGCAAAGGTGAAACTTCAGAGAAGGTTAAATTCCTGCCTATTGTCTCTTATCCTCCCACTGCACATCACATTGGATAGTGTGACTCCCATCTCCTCAAGCTTCCTATAGATACTGGGGTAGCTGTGCCGTGTTCCCAAAGCCTCTCTGCCCCAGGATGGACAAGCCCCCTGCCCCAGGGACACTGCTCCAGCCCTGACCATCACTGAGCTTGCTGCAGTTTCTTGATATCTTTCCTGTGTTGGAGAACAGTATCTAGATGTAGCACTAGTGAGTGCTGAGCAGAAGGGGCAGCCAATGCCTCCCTGATCTCCTGGATGTGCTCCAGGGATGCAGCCCCATATGCCTTTGGCAGTCTCTGCTGCCAGGGGATGCTGGTGGTTCCTGTCCAAGTAATTGGCTGGAATAAGGAACACAGCATAGGAATAAGTTCTCAGCTCTTTAGATTTTAGGAATTCATGAGTTCTGCATGGATCTGTGTAAAACATGTACATGCACCTGGAGAAGGAAGGTGGCAAAGTAAGAGTTTTCAGATAATACTTGATCCTTGAGGGAAGTGAAGGAAGTGTATCATACACGAATCCTTCAGGGGAATGAGGGCAAAGAAAGAGTATATAATATATAAAATGCAGCATTATACATATATGTATGTATATCTACTCAGAAGTGCCATCTTGAAAAGTTTTGGATGCCTTGATGAAAACACTAAATCAATGCTTGACAGAGGTCAAAACCCTAAATATTAAATTGTTAGCAGAAGGTACAGAGAGTGAGGCAGAATATCATTATGCCATGGCTGTATGGTTCATTACATACAGTTCTTCTCGCTTCATCTCAAAAAGGGAAGAATAAAATAAAATGTCCAGAAAGGAGAAATAAGAAGAGAGAAGTAGAAGAAGCTTCAGAGAAGAGCTACAAAGATGATCAAGTTCATGGATTTCTCAGTAAACTGAGATGCTGGAAGTAGTCTGGGAAAGAGAGAAATGGGGGCCATAAAGCAGAAGTCTAATCAGATGAGTAGTGTGCTGAAAGTGAATAGGAGTAAGTTCTGCTCTGTATCCCTCAGTACAAAACCTGGCATGCAGCAAATAAAACTGGATGTATATCTTTGTACACAGAATCAATGGCATGTTGTGGCTTTAAAAATTTCAAGGGATCAGAGACTTCACGGTTCTTAGTCAAGTAGCAATTATTAATGCTTATAAACCACTGGGTGTGCACAGGCCACAAAAATTTGGAGGAGTTTATTGTACAGGCAAAACATCCTATATGTTCATCCTGTTCTTTCATATTTCGTTGAACATCCCCCCTTGTTTACTGCCAAGGACAAGGTACTGGGCTAAAGGGACCTCCAGTGTGAGCCAACATGGCTACTGTTATTTCATCATTAAAAAAAAAAAGTATATTATGAAGGAATGAAGGAACATCTGTAAAGACTGCTTCATGCAAATTCAAAAGTTTATTTCTTTCCTGACTATTGAAGTCCCTATAAAATGGCATTATAAGGAAAAAATAACTAACAAAATTGTACAATAAAATCCATATTAAAAATAAGATCTAATATAGTGTCATAAAGACAAGTAATTACTAAATTAATGAAAATTATATTTCGTAATAATTTTCAAAATTCTTAGTGTGGATCAACTACTGGCTGCTTTACAATAAGGATTGAGTATAGACTATGTACTAGAACAAGGCTTCCAAGAAGGTTTGCAAACTCCCTTATGTAATTTCACTGGTTATCCACAAAAAAAAAAGAGGGGTTTGGTCTATCAGTTGGAAATGACTCTTTGATCCAGTTCTTCCCTTTTACTGTTTTGAGTCTTCCCTTTTACTGTTTTGAGTCTGCAGTCAAAGAATTTATATATTTTTCTTAGAAAGTTCAATTTGTCCTTTAAAAATGAATATTCTACATGTTCACACTATTTTTGTTTCTTTGTCTTAATTTTTTTGCAGTATTATCTAATCTTTACCTCTGCATGCCCTCACATTTCAGAACTCTTATTGTCAGCTATCCTAAGGGAGTCACTCCTTTCAGATTTTTGTGAGATGTTTTTGTTACTGGGTTTTTTGTCTCATAATTGTCTTGTATTTCAGTTTTTCCAGATTAAATATAAACCAAATATCAAGTGTTATTTTATCAACACATAACCTTTTTTTCTCATGAGAAATACTTATGTTTTTCCCAGCTTTTGATTTATTTTTGTTGTTCATGCCTGCTATAAAATTATGCTAATGTAGAATAGAATAGAATAGAATAGAATAGAATAGAATAGAATAGAATAGAATAGAATAGAATAGAATAGAATAGAATAGAATCATAGGATCATTAAAGCTGAAAAGACCTCCAAGATCCCAGGGTCCAACCTCGGACTGCACAACACTTTGCTACCTAAACCATAGCACAAAGTGCCACATCCAGTTGTTTCTTGAACAGTTCCAAGAATGGTGACTCCACTTTCCTGGACAGTCCATTTTAATGCCTGACAAGCGTTTCAGTGAAGAAATTATTACTGATGTCCAAACTGAAAGGGTTTGTTTGTCACTTATGTAATTCAGTATGAAATGAAGTGCAGCTGGAGTTCTGTCAAATTAGTACTGCAAGTAGAAATTACTGTAACAGATTGCGACAGGCTAGTGTTAATAACAGGTTAGTAATTGTTGGTGTAACAGGTTAGTTAATGAAAACAGAGGGAAAATACAAAACAAATGTTGATCTCATTTTTCTCACTGCTATGGGAGATGAACATTTGCAATGCCAGTTTTATTACAGCTTTAATACAAGTTTCAAACTTTATTGGCAGTCCCTGGACTTCAAACAGCAAAATATTGGGTTCTGTTTCTGACATGACTGTAAGCCTGTAGTCTGACATCTTGCAGCAAAGGTTACCTTTCATCTCCCTTTGGGTAGCTTAAAGCTCCAAGTGTCCCACTGAGGACCTTCCAAACTTGTGTGCTGTGAAGTCTGCTCAGTCACCAGTTTGGGATTTTTTCCTTTCCTGCCAGCAAGAGCAATGGCTAAAATCTCAACACTCCCCATAGTTTTTCTGTCCTGTGATTAAACTTTTTGCAGTCCTACTGTAAATAACCCACCTTCCCATCTGTGAACAGTATTAAAAGGCCCAAATGAATTGTTTAGATACAGAAAAATGCTCTACCCATGACAATTTTCAAAATATTCAGAGTAATCAATCACTTTCTTTGGAGACTATGGGAAAAACTATCACCATCACCTATTAGCAGCTCTTCTACTGCCTACCACCACTCTCCAAAAATCTCACAGGATTTCACAATATGTCAACTAATTAGATATCGCCATGTGTCTGAACCAGCCTCTAATCCCTCTCCTTCCTTCTGGCTGATGGCATGTCATCTGTGCTCTAATTTGACTAACTGATAGTGTTCTGCCTGATTATATGGCATTAAGTAAAAGTATTAGGGGAAAGAGGACAGTGAGAGAATTAAAGCTGAGACATCTCTTGAAATCTGCCTGGAGGAGTTGTGGGAACAGTGAAAATCCATTGAGTGAAATTATATCTTCCAGGTGATAACCAGGAGTAATAAAGACATTTTTCAAAGACAAAAATGAGAGTTAAAATCACCCATTTTGGAGAAATGGGATTTGGGGTGTTTCTTATGTGGACTGGGTGAGGCTCTGTCAAAGCAGTCCTCAAATATGAATGAACTTCACCTTGGGCAATCTCAAGAAACATCTATCTGCAATTAGTTTTTTCAATGAATGCACTGAATTGCTGTGGTTAAAATGCCTTAGATTTCGATTAGGTGTTAAAGCCACCGGGCTAGAAGGCAGTCACTCTCCACACTCCCAATTTAGTTTTCACAGGATGGGGTGAACAGGTTTAAAGCCAGCGCTGCTGACTGAGAGGTCTTGCTTCTTTTTCAGTCTGCCTTGTTGCCTTCTCCAGCATGTGTGCTACTCCTGCTGAGCTTTTGGAAACAAATTTGTTTTGCTACAGCAGCACAAAGCAAACAGGATTTTTCTTTTGTTTGTGTTTGCTTGTTGTTTGTTTGGACTTTTTTCTGTTTTATTATGGGAAGGGAGCAGGACAGAGCGGCAAATCCACCAACCTTTTTGGTGGTGAGAAGCCATTAATGAGGGCAGCTGCCTGTGAGGGGGGATGAACCCTTGAAATCCAGTGAGATGTAGTTGTTGCTGAGTGTGTTTAAATAGCAGGTGCTGACTGGGAGCACTGAGAGCTACAACTCCTAACCTCCCATGAAAAGAGAAAAGAGAGTTTCTGTGATGTGGGTACACTGATGGCATTTCCTGGGCTTACCTCAGAAAAGCTTGCCCCTGTGATTGCATCCCATGCTAAAGTTCATTAAAAACTTTGTTTAAACTTGTCAAGTGAAATAAGACCCCCTGAGGTTATACTGGTCAAAAAAATGAATTTGACACTTAAGACCCTCATCCTTTTGGACCCAAGCCTGTCTGGCACCTGCAACAACCCCACATGACTCGAAGGCTTAGGGTTTCAAGTAGCTTTGGGGCTTGTTAAGGGGAATGCCCAGGCCCCTGCAGCCCTTCAGCATGGGCTTTGCCTTTCCTGCAGCATTAAAGGTATGGGCTTGGTGAGCTCAGCTGGGTTTGCTGTCATCCCACCCACACTAGAGGAAGGGTCACATTGACACAGAGCAGACTGGTCCATCCAGGCCTTCCTGGGGAACAGCTCAATGCAGCCTCCATCTTGTGGCACTGTGTGCTGGTTTGGGCTGGGATAGAGACAGTGTTCTTCACAGTATCTGGTATGGGCTGGTTTTCGTTTGTCCCGGAAAGAGAATTGACAATTCAGGGATGCTTTAGCTGTTGCTGAGCAGAGCTTGCACAGAGTCAAGGCCTTTTCTGTTTCTCACCCCACCAGGGAGTAGGTTGTGGGTGCACAAGGAGTTGGGATGGGACATACCCAGGACAGCTGACCCCAACTGACCACAGGGACTTCCCATACCATAGGGCATTGTGCCCAGGATATTAAACTAGGGCAAGAAGGAAACAGGAGTTTGGAGAGATGGTGTTTGTTTTTCCAAGTCACACTGTACATGACGGAGCCCATCTTTCCTGGGTGTGGCTGAACACCTGCCTGCCCATGCAATGGACAATGAATGCATTTCTTGTTTTGCTTTGCTTGTGTGGGTGGCTTTTCTTTTATCCATTAAGCTATCCATTAAACTATTTCTCACTTCTACTCTTCTAATTGTTCCCCCTTCCCTCTGTGGGAGAGTGAGCAGTAGTTGCATGGGGCTGAGCTGCTCGCTGAGGTTTAACCAAGACAGCAGACTGGAAGGAAATGTGGGCCGAGGCTCACTGTAGACAGCATGGACTAAATCAAAGAGGAGACAGCAAAGCAGCAATCTGGTTTGCCCAGCAATCTGCTTTGACAGCAGTGAAAGGGAGTGACTGCTTGTCATAGCTCTTTATGTTCACAAGGAAATGGTGAAGACCAGCTGTTTATTACCCCAAGCCTTTTCCTGGGCATTTACAGACCTTCAGCTAAACATCCCTTGCAAGTACCAACAGCACTTGCTCAAGTTTTTCCTCTCCTGCTCTCATCATCCACATCACAGCAGTGATCCTTGTGTCCCAGCAAGGTCTGCCTCACCTTCTCGATCAGGCACCTACAGATCAGTGTTGTCCCTGTGTTTCTGGACCTTGGTAGTTGTTACTATCTAACTCAGAGCTGACCTGGGCTCCAGGTTTGTGACAGATGAGAAAAGCCAAGTTTTATGTTTTTAAGAGCTAAGTATGAAACAGCTTTAAATTACTAAACTGTTACATGCTATTAGTGTGTTAATCTAGGAGACATGGCAAGGACAGATGAATAAAACTAAAGTTTAACTTCAGTTTTCAGTACTTACTTAGAGAGGGATGTTCTTGCTTAACCAAGCATGGCTGCATAGCCAAACTTACATCTATCCACTATGGACTCTGAACTTATTGCAGATCCCTGCTCCTCAGAAGGTATGAACCTGAGCTGCAGGGAATGTAGTGTATGCCATCTCTGAACTGCAATTAGGGGAATTAATATGTTTTATGGTGTGCTTCTGCTGAAGCCATGAGCAAAATAAATGACAATGAAAAAAGTCTCTTTATGTCAGCGGAGACCAAAGTATCTAGCAAGTTAACAATAAATACCTTGCTAAATTAAATCTTATTTTCTTCAAATAGCCACAAGGAGTGTGAACATTCAGCAGCAAGCTGATTGCATAAAAACAAAGACATCTTAGACAGACACCAAATATTACAATCAAGGTATCATTTAACATCCTGATACTCAGATAAGAGTATATGAATGTTTCAGACTTCATATAACCATTCTCTTTGCTCTTAAAGGAAATGAAAGGCACATCTCAAAGCAAAATGGAGCTTAAAGTCAAAATTTTTATACTAATAAAATTGGATTTTATAAAGATGCTTGTATCTTTCTATATAATACCTGCTTCCTCTCAATGAGATACAACCTACTGTTCATCATCTGACATTGCCCATAGCTATTTTCTCTTCTCCTCTATGGATATACGCATACATGTATGCATGCTTTCCTATCTAACACGGAGACACTCTCATCCAGTGCTTTCACACATCCTCAAGGGCTTTTTCAACTAATGGAACATGCTGCGTCCTTAGGCTGAGATGAAATATTCAACACCTCACAGAGGTTATGCAATACTTTTTTTTAATATGTAATTAAACTACTCTGGTTTACATGGATTAAAAAATTCATAAACACTTCACTCAGTCAAATTTACTAGTACAATGGAGTCCATCCCTACAAACACTCTATAACATTCTCATGTGGCAGTGAACCTTTTTTTTTTTCCACTTTCCTCCAAAATAACATGTAGGTTGTGATGTGAATGTTCTCATCCTTTTGTACCTTTTTTCTTATTACAGAAGCAACAGTGTCTGAAGCGAGTTGCCTGTAAACAGTAATCCAACTGTTTTACTGTAGGCCTTGTCCCCTCATCTGCTTTCCCCGCACATGTCCTAGCTCTCATTCCCCAGGCCTCAATGTTCATTTGCCAGAGGCCACAACACTGTAGCTCAGTCTGAAGGCTGGCTCCCAAGCTATCACCAAACCAGGGGTATTGCAGCTGAATTTTGCCAGATTTTTTTGAGTGGGAACATTAATATAAGCCCCTTTCCAGAACCACCAATTTTCATATGGTTTACCAGACTTTTCTTATTTATTCAAGTTTTGCTAAAAATGCCCAGTGGGTTCAATGGTTTTTGGTGGTAGTGTGACACACCTGCATGCACAAGCAGATAGGCAGAAAAACAGTAAATACTTTTTTGCCTTCAGAAAACCAACCTAGGAAAGACAAGGGATACAAAATCCTGTTCAGGGCAAGCTCCAGCTAAGAGGGCATGGGAATAGAAATCCCTGTGTGGAGGACCACTCTATTGTGGACAGGTAATTCTTTACTTGTACAAATTATTTTCTTGTTCCAGTTACTGCTAGAAATAGGATGCAGGCTAACTGATTCTATGGACTGATCAAAAAGGACAGAAATATTTCCATCTCTTATACAATATAAAGATTAAAAAAAAAAGGAAAGAGGAAATAGTTCTCCAAGCAGCAGTACTGTTGGGTTCTGGTTTGCCTGGTGTCTGATATATTTAATACTTCACCTAGTCTTTCATAATGAATTAAGATTGACTGGTAGCTTCAAAAATTATTAGAGAGTGAACAAACGGAGAGGTGAACACAGAGGTGGATAGGCAAGACAAAAATACCTCTCCTCTCCAATCTACACCTAATCAAAGTTTAATTAAAGTTTCTCATGAAAGTCACCTGGATGAGAATCCTGATTTATGCTCCCATGATTTAATCATATCATCATCTGGCTTTCTGACTGAGAAATTTAACTATTATTCTAAGTGCAGAGCAATCCCATTAAGTTTCTTGCCTAAGCATCAAAAGTCCTCAGGTGCTGGTTTTCCAAACTGAGAGTAATATTTTAGAAATAAGTATGTCCTGGATTTTATTTCTTCCCCTATGATGATTTGTCCCCCATTACTAAGTTACATGAATGAATGTATTCTGTTCATAAAGAGTGATCACGCAAAACAATTAACATCAGAGACAAATCCTGAATTTGGTTAACAGAAGCTGCCTTGTTTTTCTTTTCTTTCAGCCTTTCCTCTTTAGCTATATTTTAAAATCAGAATAATGTTTATTTAAGTGACTTAAATAAATGTCACCCTTAGTGACTTTGTACTGAGTAAGAGTGATTGAGAGGTTGTTCTGAGCGAGAGAGGGAACAAGCCCATGCAGGGCTCTTCCTAGACCTCAGTAAAAAACCCCTTTTTTTGACAACAAAAGTATCAATAGTATAATTACTTTAATAAGACAGACTAGAAAGGAATGTATGTAGTGAGCAGATGCTATATTCTTTCAGATGGAGGGCACAGGTTTTCATACAGCATCAAAGCTAATACTAAATGGAATTTCCCCATCAACCGGTGCAGAGCTGATCATGTCTGTGGAGGGAAGGTCTCCCTTTTCGGCCATTTGAGCAATTGTATAATACAATAATTGTACTTTATACAAAAAAACTACTGTATTCCTACAGGATGCTCGCACATAAACTTCTCTACCCTTTTTTCTAGATGAAGTCAAGGCCAGGCAGGTGCTGCAATCAGCAGAGTCAGGTGGGAGTTGCCTGCAGGCTCCCCTGGTTCCATGAGCTGGTGGAGCTCATCCTGCAGTCAATGGACATAGATGGTACAACAGAGTCTGGAGGCCGTGCTGGACATTCAGCCCAGTGCACGCTGCCCTGTGCCTGCTCAGGTGTGGAGTGCCTGCTCAGGTGTGGTGTGGCTCGCTCCCTCCTCAATGAGCAGTGCTCTCCTGATCAGCATCAATGCACACCACCCCTTGATCCATGTAGAGCTTACCTTTCCCAAAGCTATATTATAAGTTGCATATTATATTAATATCATGAGGGCTTCTCAAGCCCTAAATATGAGCCCTAACAGAGCAGGTGAGACCTATGCAAGATCACCGACTCCTTGAGCACAAAGTCTTCAGCAAAGCTCCTTTTACAGATGTGTGTCTTGTAAGATTTTGCTCCGCACCTTCATTTAAAAATAAATTGGTACATATGAAGTGTGCATGAATCATTTAAAAATGTCACCAGGGAGTTACATTAAAGGGTAATGTAATACTCTGTAGAAATTAGAAATAAATCTCCTAGCACAGAAAACTGCTGTACTGCAGAACAGCAATTACAAGCAAACAAAGGGAAACAATAAGATTCTTGAATATTCTGGCTGTATCTCCAAACCTAATTAGTTCAGCCTCGAACAACATCAAAGAGTGCTTCATTAATGAACCTCTGAATCATCTGTACTCATCTGTGACTGATAACCATGATTCAGTTTTACCAGTGACAGGATGAGGTGGTTTGGTAATAAAGACATTAAATTGCCCACTATCTTAAATTCTGCCATGAACTTGCACGGGCAGGCTGTCATCTCTGCATGTCAGTTCTTCAGTGAAAGGCAGTACTCTTCATGTGTACTGTGACATTTATATTTCTCATAGAATGGATCATGCATTGCAATGAGCCTTGAGCCCAGCAGAGTCTCCTAGGTAGTCCTGGAGCGCTTGGGAATGCAGAGAAAGCATTCATAAATGGGGGTTCTCAAATACAGAATGACCTAATGTTCCAGATATTTCACAAGTAAGAGATTTTGGAAACATCAAAGTCACAGCAGTTGGAAAAACAGGGACATGGTTTTAAGGGAATTATATTTAGGAGTTCATAGAGAAGAATAAAGGGGAAGAAATAGTGAGCAGAGCTAAGTTTAAATGAAGAGAGGAAAGACTAAGGTAACTTGGGGAAAGAAAATAAAGCTGCTATCAGATGTGGAGGGACAATAATGAGAAAAGTGAACAGAGTTACTCTGATAGGGAAACCAGAGAAAGCTGTTTAATGAACAGAGGAAAAAACTACCTCCAATAGTTAATTAAAACAGTGCTGCTCCTGTAAGATACTAGGTAAAACTAATAATGACAGATGTCATTGTATTTAGAATTATACTGATGAGAAAAGTACATTTTAGCTGCTTCTTTTCTTGCAGAGACACATCAATAATGCATACTTTAATTACATTCAACTACAGAACCTATGTATTTGAGTGGTGACACTGGTGATGGATAGAGACATCCAACAATTTGTCATTTTGCAGAGTACAGTACAGGAACAAGCCTAACTTACCTGTGTACAGCTGTAAGTGCCATTCTCTGAAGGAAAACTGGAGTGTATGTATTAAAAAGTGCATTCTATTGAATATTAGGAAGTGGCTAACATAAATACTGGGATGAATTCTGGCCTCCTCATTATAACTAAGACATACTATTAGATGTATCTGAAGTACAAACAGTCCAAAGAATGACAACAAAACAGAAAAAAGAGATGATGGTTCTATGACAAAAAAAGTTGCAAAATCAAAGAGATAACCTGAAAATTAGCAAAAATAATGAAAATATAACACTTCAGGAAAAAGTTATTACAGTTTCAAGAATTTAGATATTCTAAGCAGGTTTATCTGATTTTTCTAATGCTCTTGTAAGTCCCCCATGAAGAAGCAAAGCTGAAGATGTGTTTACATCATGTATTTTCAAGTGGCATAAAAAATTCTGCCCAGGTTTTGTTGCATATTGGCATATACCCCTTACAGTGCTCTACTGCTAACATCCTTTTCACAATACAATAATGGTAAGATTGCCTGCCTGAGAACCTGTCAGGCAAAATCCTGTTTACTCTAGCATGTCATAAAATAAAAGTATAACAAACTTTTCTGTCAGTTTTAGATTTTGAATATCGCTGGATCTGACATCAGTTCCCTATATAACAAATTCTGACTGTCAGTTTAGATATTTTAAAATTTACTTGTTGCAAAGCTAAATTGAGATAGCAATGTTGTCTCTCCATTTCTTTTAAGTATTAAGGCTAAGGTTAAAATGTCTTCAGCCACAAGTACTCTACCTGGAGAGCAGTAACTGATTGCTGTTTAACACCTGAAACTATCCTGTGTGGCAGGATCTGAAGTTATTTATTGCCTTTTTTTTTTTTTGTTTGACAGTAGAGAAAGATGTGCTTTTCAGATTTTACTTCTGGTGAGAAAGACATTTATTTAAATGTGAAATACTGGAGATGGACTGTATGGGCTATGTCTGAGACATCTGTTAGGAGAATTTAGAATGTCCAAGATTGTCTTCAGGACATGATGACATGCAGCTTGTGTTGGCCTGGAGACTGTCTTGTGTAGAGGTAGGAGTGTTGAAGAGTGTCTGCTTTTGTACAGTTGGACATCTGGTCTCTGGCCCTCCCTCAAGTCCTCACAACTTTGTATCATGGAGCTTCCCACGCCCACACGTGGTCCTCATGGACTTCTGGGGTCTGATGTACTTCAGCCCACCACACCCTCATGCACAGAATCCCTTTAAAATGGCCAAAGGGCAAGATGCAGCCTTTCCATTTATGGGTTCTAGGGATGTTAATTCAAGGGTAAACTGCCAGGAGGGATTCCTTCCCTTCCCAGCTGCACAGAAATTTTGATGCTGGACAACACAGACCTCTACAGTTTCCAGAGTCTCACTCATGATGGACATTGTCAAATGTGAAACTTTGTTCAGAGGTCTGCATGACATGGAATGGCCACACTTGGAAAAGTCAGCACGTGATACTTTCAGACCCTGTACTTCTGCCACGCACTAACCCCCTTGGCAACCCCCCCAGATTTGACAGACTCCTCTACAGCCCAGCTTCCATACGTGCTTCAATCCCTGCAAAGTCCAAGTCATAGGAGGTAAGGCCTCTCTTCATATGGGGAAAGCTCCATGGAGGTGCCTCATATGGGGTCAGAGAGACCCCATGACAAAATGGCAGTATGAACAGTACCCCTAATTACTGATCACTCAAGGTTTTCCCACTCCCCTGGGGTGTCTTTAAAGGTCTCCTCACCTCCTAGCTCACAGCTGAGTGAAACCTTTGCGAAGTCATGCATAGATAGCCCTGATGGAGCCTGTGGTGCTGCTTGTGCGAGGAAGCTCTCCTGTTGATGGAGTGTTCAGACTCTTCTGTGCCCATAAGTACTCACAGCCTGTGCCAAATTCTAGTTCCTTTTAGGCATGTGTAAGCTGCTAAATCTATGGAATTCTGGGAGCAAAGAGATGTTTGGAGAAGAAACTACTTCAGTGTTAGCTTTCAGACAGCTCTTTGGGGTACACATTTCTTGACTCCTGCAACCTGCTTCCCACCTTTGTTGCTGAATTTCTGAGAGATACCTCTAGGCTATCACCTGAAGTCAGTGGAAACACTGCAGAAAACTGAGCCAGATTTATTGGCTATGCCTCTTCTACGATTGAGATGTCCCAGACCAGTCACTGTAGTAGAAGGGATCACAGGAGACATTGTAAATCCTACGCTCAGTTACTTGTTTGTAAGGCCAAGGCTTTTGACATGAGTGGAGCAAACATGAAAAGTCTCTATTGAAAGCTGTCCATGAAAAGGAAACTTTCAGTGCTGAAGAAATCTTAAGGAAGTTGGTTTATGTCAGTCCTGTTAGTCTCTGCCAGGCATTTGGATATCTATTATTTAGTTTTACTTTACTTCACTCCTCAAATAAAATTGTCTTATAGTCAAGTTTCTTCTCCTTTTATTCCCAGACTGCAAGAACCAACAATCAGACACAAATGTGGCTTTGTCCCCTCTATCAGGGCACTGTAACATCTTATTTTATACTTCCGCTCTCATCTTTCCTTGAAAGCCCATTCATGTGGGCTTTTGTTTTTGTTGAACATCCTCAATCTCTCCCTTCTACAAGTCTGAGCTCAGGGAACTTGAAGCATTTATCATCATGTGAGATCGCACTGGAGTGATGTGAGGTGTTACCACTGAATGATTTTTCATTCTCAGTAATCCATCATATGTAGTCAGACAGCACAAGCACCACAAGTTTTGTGTGGCTGCAAAAAAGTTCTGCAGTGGCAGAAAAATAAGATTAAAAGATTGCATGGTAAATCTTGTAATTCTTTATTCATCCTTAACCTTGAATACTAGATAGACCCCTCTCCCCATATTGAGCTAGAGAAGAAAGAGAGGTGACTTTTGTGAATGAAAAGGAACATGTGGGTGACTAAAATCTTCTATTGCTTTTTTCCTGTCAATAGTATTCTAGACAGAATACAAATTCAACAAGGCCAGAATTTTTGGTCAGTGAGACATGGTAGTAGATGCATGGAAGTGCAGTGAATTTGTGGGGGAAAACAACTGATCAGCTCAAGCTATTTCATATGGAGTGGAAGTCCACTAGAACAGACAAATGCTAAAATGGATGGGTGTCTTCTGTCCTGCATGACTCTCTTCTGGGAACTAAAAGTACAATTAGGACAAAAAGTGCTGTTCCCAGGAAGGTAGAATAGTCATTCAGTGTTCAAATGAGCAGGAAAAAAATGTGTTTTGTAAAGATTGTTTCATTCTCTGCAGCTCTTGTAGTACAGAATCACTCATTAATATTTGCTCTATCATTTAAGTCTAAGACAAATATTTTAATAAAAAATATTATGCTCACTGAAGTTTAAACATAGAACCAAGAGAGGTTAAAAATCATCTCATGACATGAATGCTTTGATATTAAAAATAAATATTACTTGGAGAAGTAAAAGCTATATGAAAAATAGAATTTGAAGCAAACAAATTGAAAAGTAAAATTGGAAGCAAACACATAAACAATTTTGTACACGTGCCAGAATTACCAATATTCTTCAGATTTAAAAGGATAAATTGCTCTCCACAGCAATACAACCTGAAAATACCATGGCTCCTATCCTCTAGGCAATGACCCAGGGAGTCACTATTGGACTGGAAGGCTGGAGTTGCAGGGAGGCATGTTCCTTAATGCACTCTAAGAAAATCACTAAGCAGAGGGAAGACTATAGAAGGAAACACAGCAGGTGGCTGGCCCAACAGTGGTTGCTGTCTTTGATTCCTTCCATAGTCAGTGGAGAGGGAAGGATGGTCCTGTCAGGCCAGCTGAGAATAGGACCCTGCCATCCATGTAGCCTGCATTGTTCACACCTCCACTGCCTTAAGCTAAGAGCTACATGAAAAACTTCCAAAAGGGGGAGAAAGGCAAAGAAATTAACAAAGTAAGAAAATGGTAGGAGAGCAACAGAGAGGGTGTACAAGCCAGAAGGGCACTTGAATGAGGAGAAGACCCACAGTTATGCAGCAGCTTGGTTGCGCTTCTCTCACTAGGAGAGGGCAGCATTTATCTTGCAAGAGATAAGGACCCAGTCGAGCATCGCAGATCTCATGTTAACTGTAGTTTGGAGCAGAACTGAATTAATGCTTCAAGCTGAACAATTGTAAGAAGAAAGTGTTCAGTGAGAGATACTACAGATGTAAAATTTGAAAAAAACAAAAGAAGGACAAATGAAGTTTTGAAACATGAAGTTTTGCTGACGGAGGTGTTAAGAAAAGGATGGATTTTGAAGGATGTTGAAAAGGTAAAGTTGACCATGAGAAGCATAAGACAGGTCAGAGAACTGCACAGCTGGAAATTTGAATTACTGGAAATACATCTGAAATGCCTGTGGCAATTACATAAAAGAGGGACAGGAAGAAAGAAAATTCAGTTTTACTTGTATTAAGCTAAGGAAGTACAGGCCTAAACAATATTCCCAGGTCTCCATTGAAAGGGTCACAAAGTATGACAAACCATGTACCTAATGCAACTTGTTCTTGCACTTAAAATTTAGGCACATAGGGCCTTCTCCTGAAGGTTTTTAAAAGTACATTCCTCACTCCACTAGATATACAGGAGACATACAATTTACAAGAACTGATGAGCTAGGAACAAAAAATTGAGGCAAAAATCTGGTTTCTGAGTTATTAAGTCTAGATCTGTGCACCTCGTCCCACTCCACTTCCCTCCAAAATTTGGGCAGAGGAGTAGACACAGGTCTGTGAAGCAAGATTCCGCAAAAGAAGGAGAATTAAAAATATATGCCAGCAGTATGCTGACTGAGGAATAGAAAGACTGCAGAGCAGACAGGATATCACATTGAGGAGTGGTGAAAGAGGGAGGAGCTGATGGAAAGAGTCATTGACAAGAGCTGAAGAGATACTTTTGTACCTCAGTTACTCAGAAGGATGACAGTGCCTTCAAAAACAAGTCAAAATTGGACTACAGTAGAGCTTAGCAGAGGATCCCAAGTTTTTGTGCCCTGGATATATCAGTTAAGCAAGGAATGGTTGTAACTTTGCAATTCAACTGTTAAAGACAGGTTTGAGTCACATAAACTCAGATCCAGTTCTAAATTTTCCTTGACTTTGAAGGGTATTTCCATTTGGATTTGATTCAGCACCACTATTACTTTTAGTGGAACTCCATTGCATATTGAGATCTGGAGATATTCTTAATTTTTAATGGCATTTTGATTCACATTTAATGCTTATTAAAGAAGAGGATGTATAGGATTTATTTGAATTGGAACTTATTTTGTCAATGTAATGTAGATCACAGTAAAATTAAATCAGCTCATGTATACATTTGTCAATACTATGAAGATAAATGAAAGCTGTTCATATAGATTAAAGACTAAGATTTGGTTGCAGTTCTGTAGACAAGGCTACTCTTCTGCAAAGCATCAAAGACAACTTCTCTAAGAACTGTTCTCCAAAGAAAGCAAATTTTTTTATTCCACAAAAAAACTTGTTAGAAGGCTAATGCACCAGAGATGGTTCCTGTGGAAGTGCAGTTTGGTTAAAATCTGTTGAGAAAGTCAGTCAACCATGTTTTCAGAGCAGTTTTCACTATTCACGACTGTTATGGTGAACTGCAAAGTAGCCGTGTATGATCACATCCTGCTCTGACGTAAAAATTGGATCTTTTAATTTAAAATAGGAGTTCTCACACTGTCTTCTCACCAGCAGAATATTTAAAGTGGTACTGCATATCATGGTTCCTCATGCTATGATCTGTGATACTAAAATTCAAAGTGTGAGAAAAGGAGATTGATTCACATGCCTCAACTATGAAGTACCTATCCTGTTATTGATTATTTTACTCTAAAATCTTGATCTCCAGAGGAACAGTGTCATAAGAAATTAGGTGTGATAATGTGATAACTTTGAAATAGTATTTTATCAGTGGAAGCCTTTTTAGATTCAACCTGAAGAAAATACATGAGATCACCACACTTTTCAAAAAACCTTTTAAGTCTACCCCATTTGTGTTCACTTAAAATCAGTGGGAAGTAACTAAATGACACATCAATTTTTAATCAAAAATATTTTAGCTAAATATATTTCTTTGGGAAGCTACAACAAAATGAATTATACAGTTCTTTCACTGTACAATTCAAAAGAGAATACTTAATAACACCATGCAGCACGAATTGTGCTTGCATAGCGATTTTCACAGGATGTCTTAAGGAAAACTACACATAAAGAGTATAAACCCACAAATTTAGATCATTGAGTAGAAGCCAAGGAGAACAAATAAAATTTAGGGCTAGATTTATAATCAGAAATTGAATCAACAGAACTAACCTCAGTAGGCAATATGCTCCAG
Source organism: Camarhynchus parvulus (assembly GCF_901933205.1). Taxonomy (NCBI): domain Eukaryota; kingdom Metazoa; phylum Chordata; class Aves; order Passeriformes; family Thraupidae; genus Camarhynchus; species Camarhynchus parvulus. The sequence continues at coordinate 38,045,975 of NC_044571.1, forward strand.
ATGTGAGAAATAGTACCCCAGCAAATCTCTAGCTTCCAACAAATGTTATCATACCATTAAAACAGCTGAAAAAAATAGCACAGTTATTACCATAGTGACATTCTGCCACATATGTGAACAAAAGGCAGTGGGTTGTGCTAGGTTAAAATAGCACAAAAGATGAAAAGTAATATAGAGCTTTTCATAACAGATGTACTGGCTGAAAAATGGAACGATGAACAAGAAGATTCTAAGCTGTGGTAATCTCTGTTGGTTAACATGTGTGTTGAGGTCCTTGTAACAGACCAAAAACTGACTAGTAACAGTAATCCTGAAAGGAGTAAAGTTTCTGGACCTGTTGGTGTTTATGTATCCGGTGATAATGCAAACCTGAGTTTTAATCTCAGCAAGCTTCTGAAATAGTGACTTCACAAGTGGATCCATGGTTTTCTAGCTAATTTATACACTAGTGTCATATAAATGGAATGTTTTCACTTACAAATAACTAAGGACTCTGTCATAAGTAATAGATTTGTCACACAGAAAATTTTGAACTCTCCCAATGCTCAGTAATTTAAATAAAAGCTTTAATCAAAACTTTTAAGCCTTTGAGCACAATTGGGGAGGTATGCTTCAGAAGCCACATGTGGTATGACAAACACCTCTAACAATACTTCAGTCCCAGTGTGACTATGACAAATATTCTCTCTTCCTTTGCCAGCAACCTGTACCTGAGCTTTTCTAAGCTGGCGCTTTCTTCACTGCCTCCTGCACGAGGCTCAGATCCATGACCAGATTGCTGCAGGGTACAATGTTAGTACATGTCAGCTGAGAAGCAAGAGACACTGGTGCACACATTCCTAGACCGTGGCAATGTGCAGGAAGCCACTTGCAGCCATCCTTCCTCACAGTGAGCTCCATGGAATGCTACTGAATCACACTCGTCTTGAGCTGGGGCACGTTGGTCAGCTTAGCCATGTGGCTGTTCCAGTGGCCGTGGCTGGGCTTGGGCACTGACACTTCCACACTTGCTTCTAGTCTGAGCTGATGCTTGCATCAGCTCCCCAGTTAATGTCACAAAGCACTCAGGAGGACATCAGTCATTGTATCTAGTCAGAAAAATCACTGATGTCAATGTTGAGGAAACTTATCAGCAAACTACTTCATTGCTCTCCAAATCCCAAGAGTTGCTGTTAGGGAAAAAATACCCCCACCAAACTCACAAAACTCTAGAATTATCTATGGATGGAAAAAGAAAAGAGCAAAAAACTCCTTTCTTTTCCTTTGAGGCTGAATGAGACTGGAAACCTGAAGGGGCAGGAGTTTTGTAGTGTTTTATCATTAATTTGTAGGGCCATGCTTTTGCCTCCTTACAGCTTGATAGGTGATATGAAATGGTTAAGGTAGGATGGTATAATGAAAAACGGGTAATTCTATTTGCCTCTCTAGGTCTGATATATTTTCCTTTGGAAAAGTGGCTTGCACAAAATCATGGAATGTCAATGTTTAAAGGAGAACAATTGAAGCTCTACTGAATCTGTGGTTACTTTTTGCCATGGTTAAACAGAATGCCAAAACATAAGGGCAGTTGATTTACTAAAAGGGGAAAAAACATATAAAATAGCATAATTAAATTTACATCGAAATGTCAATAAATCAGAGAAGGAAAGCGAGACTTTGTGGTTTAATCAGAAGAAAATCAAAAGTAATCTCTTAATTTTGCATGCAGGAACACACAAGCATTTATTAATTTAAACACAAAATGCTGCTATCTTGGGAGATACAGCTTGTTTCAGATAAAACCAATCTGCCATTACCATACACCCTCCAATGTGTGGTAATGCACAGGTAATGTGTGGCTCCTTAGGAAATACAGAATATTAATTCATCCATCTCCCTAGGGCTGACACTTTAGCAGATGATGAAATGTACATTACTTAATCGACAAGACCTTTGTGGTCTCTGAATGGGTGAACATTGGAAGCCTTACCATGGCTAGGCCCTCACCTTACATAAGCATGAATGAATCAAGCAACAGTAAGTCAATAAAATCAATTACAGAGGTTTTGTTTTGTTTTGGTTGGGTTTTTTTTTGTTAGGTTGGTTGGTTTTGGGGTTTTTTTGTTTGCTTTTTTGGAGGTTTTTTTGTGGGATTTTTTTTGGGTTTTTTTAAATTTCAAACATTAATTTTTTTGGGGTGAAATTAGGAAGAAGAACTGCAGGTTTCCTTATTGACTTGTTATATTACTTTGACAATTTACCTACAGCTATATGCACAAACAAAAACTTATGAAAAGTTGCTGACTAATAACAGCCAATTTACTGCACAGTTAACCTCTCAAAGTCATTATTTTACTATGGCATTTTATTAAATAATTAGAAAATTGATCAAAAAAAGAATAATAATACATCATAGTACCGATAATTAGCACTTTGTGAGAAACCAAAGTGTTTAAGATGTTTGTTTCTTGTGAAGCATCTTTTCTGATTTACTTGTGGAGTTATAAAGCACAGTAATTATGCTTCAGAAATCTATTTAATTCTTTCATTGAAGGATGAGGATTTAATTTTTAGAGGAGAGTACTGAGAGATGAAAGGCCTGGATATTTGGGGAAATTTCTTCATATCTCAAAGTCTTGATGCCACCCATTTCCTCAGTAATCTTTGGAAAGCGCCAACTACATGAAGTTAAACACTGACAAAAATACTGTTCTTAAAAAAAAAATCCTTATGTCTGATACTTACATAGTTGATTCACCATTAGCTAGGGATTATAAAAAACCTGAATGACTTTCTGCTGTGTGAATTTTCTTCCAGACTTCCTCTTTTTCCTCACACATTTAATAAATGTTACAGTAGCAGGATTTATAAGTTCATTAACAGAGGCCTTAATTGTGCCTTCATTATAACCAGCAAGAGAAACTTCTGGAAAAGTTGGGCCAGCAGTAGCTTAGTATAATTTTGCAGTTTCTGTATTAAGGCACATAAGTTACATGAGCTTAAAGACTCAATTAAATGTTACCAGTATTATTAATGTTAAAACTGAAACCTGAGTCGATACCATCTCCATTTCATTCCAGATGGGACCTTTAATCCTGAGATCCCTCCCAAAGCAAGAAGAATGTCAGGTCTTAATTAACTTACAGGAATGTTACAAGTCTCCAGTATTTTGTAAAATGCTTTGAAAATATCAGAAGTTTAATGCTAAATTAATGCTAACAGTCCTTATTACAATAATTATTAACTGTTTACAGTTGTAATCAGGTTGCTAAATGCCCTGCTCATTGCAAAGAGGCCGGAAAAAGTTCAATTTGTTGCATAATCAGCTATCTGCTCTTCAGTACACAAGCTAAATATAGTAGAAGATGTCAGCTACTAAATATGTAAGACTTGACGAAACAGCTCCTCTCTAACCTCAATTCTTCCAAACAAGTGTTATCAAATTCTGCAGAATTTTAACTTTATTTAAATATCAGTATGGAAATAAACAGGCTCAAGCCTGTGTAATTCAGATGAAAACCCTCTTTACATGAAACAGGAATGACCAGATCAATGCTGTCTTCCTTGAGGTTAAAGGTACACAGCTGTCTGTGCTTCTGTTGCAGCTTCCAGCTTTCCCAAGGGTTATGGTTGGAGGAGGTCCTTGACACTTATATCTGTCCTAGATGTCTGTTTTAGAATAGATGAATTGGTGCTGCCAGGACAGCTGTGGACAGTGGCAATGCCAGGATCCCTGGGGACAACTGAGCAGCTGAGAAAGCTTGGGTCAGAATCATCCTCCATCAGCTTGGTGGAGCTTTGAAGAAGAGTCACAGTCTGGAACTATTTACAGTAGCAGGAGATACAAAATAGGATGGGAAGAGAAAGACAAGCTGTGGCTTCCGGCTGAACAATAAATAGTTCTGCATTTCCAAAACCAAAGGTGGGAGAAGCAGAAAGGGAACACTCCATCTGGCTTGAAGCAGTTGGGAGAGCTGATGGGAAAGAAGGACTTTCTGTTATTTATCAGACTCTTACTGAAAAATGCAAATGAAGGGTTTCTCCAGCAGTGAGAAAAGCCAATAGCTTCTTAAGAATCCATCTGTTACATGTTGAGGAGGGGAGACCTGATATTCCCTCAGACCAATGAGAGCTTTTGTTTTGAATCAGTTTTATACAAAGTGAAAAAAATGAGAAAATTTTAGCCTAGTCCATGGAGTTGGCAGATGTGAATGGACTATTAACCTTTTGTTTATTTGTTTGTACAGGTTTGGATTTGCCTACTATGAATTCAGATTCAGCATAGTATCCTCATTATTCTTGGAGAATGACATTAAAGTGTCAGATGACACCTGCAAATGAAGGTGAATATTTTTGGAATTGCTCATGTTTCTTTGTCCTTCATCTGATAGCGAGGAGGGTAATAGTGAATAATTCTAGTTGGGATGGAATTAATTTTGCCTAAATTCAGACACTCAAAATCTAGACATGTGCAGAAGGGTCACTCAGGTAGTGGTAAATGGTCTCAATCACACTTCCTCCTGGATTTAGTTCAAGACATAAATATTATCTGCATGTACCCAGACAAAAGAAGAAAAGAGTAGGCTGTTTCCAGACCTTAAAGCAATACTAAAAAGAACTGTAACTTGAGATAAAACTTAACTCCGAAGAAAGCAAACCTTGCCAAGAAATGCATGTATGATTAACTGCAGTAACAGTGATCTAATGGACAATTATCAGACTCAAATAAGGAAAATTATTAGAAAAGTACTAACCATTTTAAGGTTTTTATATAGGGTTATCACCAATAGGAGATGTATATAAGGAATTGTAGGCATAGCTGACAGTCCCTCCCACAGTTCAATTTTCCTGACACATTCCTTTAGAAGACTCTGTTTCCAGTTACTTAAAATGTTACCAAAGATTAACCAAAGTTCTGGATTAATTTTTTCCCCAGGTTGTGAATTTGTAGGTTTTTTTTACAAGATGTTATGTAAGAATGACCCCAGGGACAAGCTCTTTGTCTTCTATTAAAATTATATTTGTGAAGAGTTTATTAATGTTCCTACACTATAAAGAAAAACCTTCAAGTTTGCAGGCAGAGTGTGTTTTCTCTCCCATAAGGATCTATACAAATTTAAACATTTAGAAAATTACCAAACATGCTTAGTTTGGTAGTAAAGCAATCGAATTTTATCGCTGCAGTGGCTGAAGTTGTTACCTGTACAATGCACTGGATAGATGGATCTACAGGGTTCTCTGCATCCCACAAAATGAATGTTTCTTCACTATAGAAACAGATTGAGAACCCAAAGCAAGCACTGTGATGCTTTTATGAAAAGTACTCTCTGGCTAGCACTCCAGACTTGTTTCAATAGTCTCTCACATTAACTTTCATGAAGCTGGCCCTAATACCTGCGTGTCATGGGCTGCAAAACTGTAACAATTTTGAAATACCATAATCTGACTGTCAGACTGAGCACCAAAATCAGTGGTGCTGATACCACTTTACTTCTGGATATCTATGCCTGAGCAATACAGGCCAGATTTTCCCTCCAGCTTCAGGTGGCAGATTCTTATCCAGCTGTGTCTGGCCATTATATTAAAATAAAATCTCTGTCTGTGTTTCCTCCATTCCCTGCCCACAGGGTCGCTTTATGTAGAAGAAAAGGCAGGGTAGCAACCATAGGAAACTCAGTAGTTTGGTGTGATGATTGGGAAGCAGAATTGGGAGCTTCTCTGAATCATTATCTGCTTCATGTCCCTGCATGCACAAATAGACTCTGAAACGTCTCTCACTTTGTCTTCTCACCTTCCTTGATTCTGGCTCTACATGCTCAAGCCAGTTGTGGTGTTGCCCAGCTCTGTCATCTGGGAGCAGTAAACTGTCCCACCCACATCGAGATGGTTGGTTGGCAACCACAATGATCTTTAAACACAACCTAGATTTAGAAAAGAAAAAATACATTCACACAAGAGAAGGCAGTACCAAACATGTCAGAAGTCCAAATATCCAGATAAGTATCCAACAAAACTTACCATTGCTAGATGGCCTTCCAGCTCACTGCTGTTTCTCCCAGAAGTGTGGAGTTTGGGAGAGGGATTGAGGCTCTTTCCACGCAAGAGCTGAATAATAAAAGTGCTCTGATGAAACCAGGCACCTTGCAGGGGATCTTCAGATATCTGAAACTAAAGTTAGAGATTGCTTAAACCTTATGGACACAGAGAGAGAATAGGGTTTAAAAGTGAAGCAAGCCAAAGGAAAACTATAGGAACAGAGAAGCAGTTTTGTCAACCAGCACATACCTTTTAAAGTTAAATATGGAAAAGCATTAAATGTAAGGACTTAAACAGCAAGTTGCCTGTTTCAAACACTGTTAATACCACAGAAGGAGTTTGCCATGAGATAAGCAGAGAATGGAGCAACAGGATGGCTTAGCCCCAAGCCTGGTGGAGGCAAGATCTGGTTAGCTTATCCTGGTTAATGTATTTGGACAAAAAATTCCAGTGTGGCAAAGTATGTAAAGAAGCAATGGGTCATACATATATCACTGGTCAGTTTATCACTGGGGAGATAAACATCACCCCAAGTTATGGGGCAGACAGGTGACATCTGCCACCACCAGCGACCACCAAAGCCCCCCAGAATATGCTTCTGTGGGTACCTGGAACTCAGACTTTAAGTTAAGCCACAGCAAGAACTTGATATAAGAAACAATGTGGTACTGTAGTCCAGGTATTGACCCAGACTTAGAGGGAGGTTCACAAAGCTTGTGGAGAAGAATCTATCACTGATAATGGACACAAAGAATTCAGAATTTATGGGCCACAAGGAAAGCCAACTCAATAACTGTGCTAAAATCAGTTCTTATGGATAAAAGGTAATTCTGGGGGAGATTGTGACCAGTGACTCACAACCCATCAACCCAAGAAACGACCCAAAAGAAGAGAAAGACTGAGTGTGTGGACTAATTAGCATTAGAATGAGAGAATTAGCATTAGAAGTGAGGGAATCATTTAACAAGTAGAATAAAAGAACTATGCACCCAATGAGCATTAGTTCCTCTGTTTGCTAAATCATATAAATAGTGAAAAATTTTGAATGACATCGGGTGGCCCAGCACCAAGAAGCCCAGGGTGAAGAAGAACCAATGGGATGCTGCTGGATCCATGGGTGGCAAATTTTTCCCTCCTTCTTTCTCCTTCTCCTTCTCCTTCTCCTTCTCCTTCTCCTTCTCCTTCTCCTTCTCCTTCTCCTTCTCCTTCTCCTTCTCCTTCTCCTTCTCCTTCTCCTTCTCCTTCTCCTTCTCCTTCTCCTTCTCCTTCTCCTTCTCCTTCTCCTTTTCCTCCTCCTCCTCCTCCTTCTCCTTCTCCTTCTCTCTCTCACCCCCCTCTCCCCCCTCTCTTTTCTATTTCCCTCTCTCTACCTCACATTTATTGTAAATAAGATCTATACTCTTGACTTCACCATATGGTCTCGTTTGCACCTTAATTTGGGCAGTGGCATCTTTCACTATTTAGATCTTAGCAATAATGTCTGCCTTGTTTGCTCATAGATATTACCAGGACACCCTGTGGGATCAGCACAAAGCAGCAGCAGAGAATTATTATCATTCTGTTAATGTGGTTACCTTCACACAGCTTTGCAAATACAGTGTAGCATACGTGAAAAAAGAATTTACAAATTTCCAAAATTCAGGTGACAAAATGTGCAGCTGTACTCACTAATCAATGGAGACACATCAGCCATTTCCCAGGAGCTACTGGTTGCAGGTATTGTTCCTACTAGCCCTAGATAGCCCTAGATACTAGCACTAGTCCACTGAAGTCAAAGTGCAAATAATGAAGAAGAGAAAAAAGGAAAAAAAAAAAGAGGATTTGACTAACAGCTTCAATGTCTAAATAAAATGGTTAGGAGATAGATTGATTTTTTTCTTCACCAGACAAATGAATTTTACAAAATCAAGAAGTTAGCAAACACCATTAAGTTTATCACAGGTTTCAGCTCTTCATTGTGAGATGCTTCTTGGAAAGTCCAAATTCTATATGCTTTTCATCAGAGGGACGATTCACATGCTGAAATCAGACTGTGCCACTCTGCAATAAATTCGTCTGGCACCTGTATGTTCCTGAGCCATGAACTGCACTTGAGAGTGACTGAACTTTGGCCGCCTGATAACCTCCACACAATATCAAAAATGAGAAAAGTAGAAATTTTATGGAGCTACTTATAAGCTTATCTGCTCCAGAAAGCCTCACTTTCTAAGTCAGTCAGCGGCAGAAGTCAGTCCAAACCTGACAGTGACACTATTCTTGTAGAATAGTGTGTGCTAATGCACCAGGGAGCAAAGAGAAAGTAATGTCAAACTCCAGTATGTGCTAGCAAAAAGAAATCCAAACAAGAAAAGAAGCTGCTGGTAGTTTTCTTTTCACTTGAAGTTCTATTTATTCTGCTAAATCATTGAGTTACAACTAGAAAATCAGAGTAAGCTCTTGTTCTCTCTCCTCCAAGTCAAAGGGTAATCCTGAACATGCCTCAAAAGCTGACAATTTGAAGAAAAGCCCACTGACATCTCACTGAGCCCAGCGTTTAAATCACACAGATCTATCACCATAGCAAAGTGCTTTGTCCCTTTCCTCCCATTAGCTGACACCTGACTGTTGTTTTGAACTGTGGTACTCTACACTTAAGGCCAACATGGAGCTGTGTGTTACTCTTCCATGCCTACTGCATCTTCCTTTCTCTCTCACTAGACTGGTCTAATAAGCTCTTTTCTTTCTTCCCTTCTCTGTGTTGTTAAGACTTGGCACTTTGTCTGCAGTTCTCATTTATTCCAGTCCTTTGACTTCCCTCCCTTGCTGCACTGCTGGTTTTTTGTGCTGAGTGTCAGCCCTAGTTCAACTTCATCTCTCACCTACCCATCGAGTTTGTTTCTGGACCTTATCTCTATTTCCTCCATGGCACATTCTATCTAATCACAATCATATTTTCTTCTCTAACATTTTCTCTACCCCAGCCCTTCTTTTGCAGCCACTCTTTTCAAATTTGAGATAAAAAATAATACCCTTAATACTCCTTCTCCCATTTATTTTTTTCACATAATTGAAATCGAGATAACTGTTCAAAATTTTGAAGACAGCAGGTTCCTATAAGTGTTGCCTGTAAGGTGGGAAAACGAGCAATCCATGTGCAGAAAAGAGAGTTTGCTTCTTTAGTATCCAAGTGCCAGATAAGTTCTCACATAGGAACCGTTTTAAAGGAAATTTTGACTTCTGCTGTTGTATTAGAAAACCAAACAAGCCTGAGAAACTAAAAAAACTCCAGTAGAAATGTAGAACAAGCAAATGTAAATGTCTGTAGCAGTCTTCTGTTGTTTCACTCTGCTGAAGTTTTAGGAAGAAGGAAGACATAAATTCAATATAGATCATAAATTGATAAAAAATAAGCAAGTATAAATACATTATAATTAGCTATACATTAGTTAGATAATTAAACATACAAAATTTAAAATATTTTAGTTTTAGCAATGCAGTCCTATCCTTTAAATGTCCTAATTCAAAGAGGGGAATAATTTTAACTTTCATGGCTGTTTTACACTAAAGTAACTTGCACCACTTTATGCTTGCACAGTGCCTCGTGCAACAGAATTCTGCTGTGCCTGGACACTAAAATAAGAAATAAAATGAGTATGCATCCATAATTCCACAAAGAATAAAAATGGAGAGCAGTAATTTACAGTACTGCATTTATAATCTCCTCCTGTTTCACATCACTACTGGAAGTGAAAAAGGTGAGGTTGAACCTGGAACTCTGATCCTCAAAGAACAGCACTGCCATTCTTCATTCAAAAGCTTTATCAGAGACAGGAAGGGAGCAATTGAGTAAGACAGTTTTCATCACATGCTGCTTCACCAAACAGGCTTTTGACATAGCCATATTTTGTGTTGCCCAAAATAGCACTTCAGCATGCTTCAGTTTATGAACTTGTTTTTTTTAACTCCTTTGAATTTAATTAGGCTATTCATCAGTTTGGTAAATGCAAAGAACCTTTTAAAAGGGGAACAGTGATTGATTTTTAAAGTGCTATAATCACTCCATCTAGCTATAAAAAATACTTTACAACATATTTCAAAGTATATTAATATTCACATTTTAAAATACAACATCTTCTGTCCTCATTTTAATATATAACCAAGAAGCTACCATAATATCACTAGATGAAGTTCTTTACCCAGCAAAGCTCCTGTATAAAGCTCCCATTAACATCTATTCTTCATGTGAATCCTGCTGACACAGGAAGAAATTTTGCGAGTCAAATAAAGTTTGTCCTCCACAGAGTCTGGATCTGGGTCTGAATGGACTCGCATGCAAACTAAAGGTGTTTGACTACACCAGCACATCTCCCACTAGCAAAAATTACCATTATCTGCACCCAAATAACAGTTTGGGAGGGATCTCAAGCATTTATGTGTGTGATTGCACTGAACAATGTTGAAAAACTGCAGAAGGATGCAAGTCCAGAACTGGCTAATTGCCAGCAACCCTAAGGAATCATGTGCAATTAAAGTCTCGTATTTTGCAGAGTCTTGCAACAAATTGCATCAGAAAAATACTTTGTATACTGCAGCATTTGTCACTTAGTCAGTGAGCCCCAGGGAGGGAATTCATCCGTGACGTATGTGCATTCTAAATGTTTTCAGCCATAGATTGTGTCAGAGACTTGTCCCTACTGCAGACACAGAGGGTATTGCCTCAAAGACAGAGAGTTACTATTCAGATGATCAGTGTGATGGTTTGCAGTGTGATGGTTTGCAACTTTTACATTCTTGGCAAGGCCCAAAGCCAGCAGCTCAATCATGAGAAGCACTGCCTGTGTGACAAGGCTGACTGACCTCTGGGTGTATTGCCACCACCACAAATCTGACTGCTGAGTCCTCTGATCAATACCATGAGTAAAGTTGTGCTGTCTGAAATGCCTGTAACTCAGCCTGGGGCTGGCCAGCTCTGGAGAGAGAAGTAATACTTGCACTCCCTGTGACGCTGCTCCTCTGCAACCAGCAAATGCTGTCATGTAATGAAAGGAAAGGCAGTGGGACACCTTCAGTCTCTCATTTCCATACAGCAAATACTTCACAACACTCCTGCATCCCTATACCAGCCTGAGTCGTTTACTTCACTGTCTCTCCCTTCAGCTGTCTGTCCTCCTCATTTATCCCTCTGCACAGGATCAGCTCTTTTCCATCTATCAAAAGTGTCACCCTGCACTTTCTCAAAGTATTTTTCTCTTGCTTTGTCATTAATAGCATTTCTTCTCCATGCGTCCCTTCATATTACTTTGTTGCTCTACCTTGCCTTGCCTTGCCTTGCCTTGCCTTGCCTTGCTTTTACCTTACCTTAACCTTGCTTTACCTTCCCTTTTTTCCATCTTGGCTTGAGAGCATACAGGCAGTCTTGATCCCATTCCAGCCACAGCCCACAGCCCACTGAAATCCTGCATGAGCCATGAGGAGAGTGTAGTGATGTGGTGCACACCAGAAATCTGCCATACCTTTAGCAAACAAGAATATATTCTACTCAGCCCATGGATATTAAAAATTTCAAAATGTGTGTGGGATTGTAATTGCCATTCCTCTCTTTTTACTGTCGGATTAAAGCATGTTAAATTGACCACTATAAAAGTATTTCAATTATGCCATTAACAGCAGAAAGAAAGCCAGTCGTGAGTCACACCAGTAAATTTTAGGGAAGACAAACAGACTCATACTGTGTGCACACAGACCTCTTCTATTGATATAATACTCGATAATCCTGAAGTGCCTGACTCAGTGCTGCACGTAGAGAGGGCTCATGAGCCTTCTAGTGCTCAGGGATGCTCTCACAGCAACTCTGACCATGCATCAGCCCTCCTAAAGGAGCCTGGGAGGAGAAAAGCACAAGGCAAGTGCCCTTCTTGCATGCAGAGCAGGAGGAGATGGTGGCACCAGCCTACGCACGGTGTTTTGCAGAGCATCAGTGGATGATTCTAGCCTTGAGAAATGAAGCAGGCTTATAAAGCTGAGAACTGTAGCCCAAACATTTTTCTTCCAGGAGGAAACCCGCCTGCAAAAGAACTGCACTTTTGATTTGGGAGGGAGCTTCAACTCCCTTCAATGAAGAGCACTGAACAGCAAGTGAACTCTCTTCACTGTACTACATTTTATCTGAAAGATTTAAATAATTCATATAATAGCTGCAAAAAATCCCAGAAAGCAAAAGCGTTTTAAAATTTGCTTCCATTTGTGTACTTCAGGCTTCAGTGAAACACCTTAAAAATACAGGGCCATTCAAGCTGAAAGAGGACAATTTTGGGGGTTCTTGCACAAAATACTTTTACTCTCAGAGTAGGCTGTTCTGAGTATTCCTTTTCTTCCTCAATTTAGTTGCTACAAATAGCAAACTCTCCTGCCTCCTAGCTGCATCACCTTGAGAGAATGAATGCTGCTTACAGGATTCAGAACACTACACATGCCATCAAAATATTACAATGCATTTCAAGTCTGGAGACAACACCATGGAAATATGCCCCAAGAATGCCAAAAGTAATGAAAGGCTGATGAATAGAACATGAAGTAGAGGAGCCCTGCTCTGTTGATTTCTTCTTTTTTTTTTTTTCTTCCTGGGAAAGCTGATATATTTTCCTTATTTTTTCCCCAAGAATAACTTATTTTCATTTATTGCAGTTCAGTCCCTCTGTTATGCACACTATGCCTGTACTGGTTACAGGATGTGTAGTGCTTAAAATGGATTCTGGTTGCAAAATTAATTCCTGCTTTCATTCAGATTACAGGAAATTTTAGCTACATTTTTTTAATAAATGATTAACACAGATACCTTGATTAGTCTGTTAAAATCAATGGATTCTGATCTCACGTAATAAAAAATAACTCTTAGGGGTTGTAATTATTTTTAAACTGTAAATTATTTCCATACATTTAATAAATTAGCCATTAATGAGGCCCATATACTTCTAACATAAGAAATATAAGGGAGGATTGTATCAAGTCAGCCTAATTTAGTAATTTCCTTGTACATACATCTTAGACGTCTAACAAAGGCAATTCTTCTCAAGCAAGTGCCAAATTTTCCTGTATAGACAATTAAGGTACATCATTGACTTTTATGATTTCCAGAGGGAGAGAGATGCTGTCTCTTAGAGCTGAATGGCCTGGATCCTGAGTGATGAAAAGCAGGAAGAGACTCCTATTGCATGAGATCCTATTATATTGAAACATTTTTGCTTGCACTAGATAATCACCTGTGTTTAGAAGATATTAAAAAGCATTTTAGCAAGCTCTGGAGTTCTTTGTGCTCTTGCACACACTTTCAGTTTGTTGCCTTTAGCTGCTGGAGAGTGATGAGAAGGCACTCTTTCATCACGCTACATTCTGCAGAGAAGAGCTGCACGTCAAGGACTCATCCCTGTCATCCTACATTGTGCTTCATGACATCCATTTATGCCAGGCTTCTTGTATTCCATCCCCTGACCTGGGCTAATGAGGTGTATGGCTGGTGTACCAGGACTTGATGTGTTGCAGCATGGCATTATCTGCCTTGGGAAAGGTGAAATGAAAGCATTGTCTGCAAAAATATAATTAAGGAAAAGGTTTCTTAGCCCTTAATAGCAGAGCATGAACACTACCAAGGCTGCTGCTGTTTTTTGAAAAGAAATAGAACACCTAATGCCAAATGGAAATGGTTTTATTCTTCTTTGGTTTGAGGAAGCATTTTGGACAATGCAGAGCCTCTAGAAATATAGAATGAACTGAAGCAACTAAAATCAAGGTTATATAGTTCTCTTGAAACTGAGGCTTTGTGTTGGAATAATGTATTATTATATTTTCACATCATCTGCAACCCAGTAAAAGGAGTTATTCTTTGAAAATAAGTATTCAGAGAATTCATATCCTCACAAAGGAATCATGTCATGAGAATCAAAAGCAAAAGGTTTGCTGGATGATCAGAATTTGGAGATAAATTTTTCTTGTACTACCTGTTCATGAAATCAGCCTCCACTGCTGCTGAAATCACAGGGTTTTTTTCATAGAAAAAACACACAGTCATGTAATTCATGGTTATATACACAAAAATGCAGCACTAGTCATATGTTCTTATGACTAATGGGATTGTCTGTAAGGCAGCAGCACACAGGAGCAGCCCTAATATGGATTTGGCATCCATTACATTTAGCATCCTGGAATCAGGTGTTATGCAAACAAAAAAGATGGCCCATGCTTGGGAGAGCTTACATCCTAACTTGACACAACTAATCAATCAACCTCATTGGTAACAAATAGGGGGGAACACGGAGAGAAAGAATAAAATGCCATAAGAATCATAATAAAACTTACAAGAATTATATTACAGAAGTGAGCAGAAACGCTCATTACTTTTCTTTTTCGAGGACTTCTGAGAAAGATGAAGCTAGATGTCTGTCAAGGCTCATTTCATGGGAGTATGTGGGAGACGGGCAACCCCAAAACCAAGGTCCTGGCAGGGATGCTGCACTTCCCATGAGAGATCAATGTTTGACAAAACCCTAAGAAGATGGTTTAGCAAAGGAGGAATACAAGGGGAAAAACAAAGTAAAATGTCCCGAAGGAGAAAATATTTTCAGGATCAGAATCTTGGTTTTCATTCTCAGCAGAGTCCTTTATATTGAGTTCAGTGAAATTTAAAAGCCATCCTCTCCCTTTAATCATGGCATGAAGCTGTACAGAGATGATGAGGCTAGTTGTGCAAGCAAGGTGAACACTATCTGCCCTCACTGGCCCATCAGGGCAAGAAGCTGTAAACTCCATTTTCATGGTATGACAGAATAAAAAGTGTGGCTGTACCTTCATCAAGCTGTAAAGCCCCTGCATTAACAGCTAGGTCAGTGTGAGTGCGTGCTGTTGTAACTGAGAATTAGACTGTGAGGATCTACATTCTCCTTCAGTACTCTCCTCAAAGGACTGAAGCAAACACATGCCTTTGCCAGGAGAGCTTTAGGCCCCACATTTCAAGACTAGCTGACCCATTGCTGCTTGTTATGGTCAGAAATAGCTTCTTGAAGTAACACACGTAAGTGGAGTTAACCTGCTCCAATTAGGGCAACATCATCAGTGAAGAGGTCATTGATAATATCTTAACAGGTTCCTCATGTTGGTCCTGTTTATCACCTCTCCTTCAGGTTTTGAATGTTCAATTCTGGCTTTAGGAAGGCATTGAAATACAAGAACCATGCAAACCACAATGTCCCACTGCCTGATATCCTAAATATTCATGACAGCACAACTGAAAGAAAGGCAGCAGTTCTAATTTTGTCCTGTCTTTATTCTACATGTGTTGGACATCCTGTAATTGTCAAAGCAGTCCAATGACAGATTCCAGTAAAGTGAAATTGCTTTTTCAACTGTTACAAAATAACAATCATCAGGCTTTGGAGAAAATAGCTGAAAATTGTGACATGAATATCGCACACTCAATCCCATGCTCCAAAACAGTCACTGACATAAAAAAATTGATTACTAAAGGTGCCACTGACATGCACAACTGATGCCTGTTGTCCAATACAGCAAATGTTGAATAAATTGACTTTGCTGCAAAATATCATTATTTCTGTTAATGACAGTCATTAAAGACATTCCAGCCTCTGAGTTTTTACATCTGTTGAACTTTCATTTTTTTTATAATATATGGAAATTTAATGATTAATATTGAATTCACACTAAACCCTTTCACAGATGAGGTCTTTTACATTGGGAAGAGACGCAAATTTAGATATAAGTTTTCAAGGTTTCCTTGATACACTGTTGTAATTACTGTATACTTATTTCATAAGCATAAGTTGAGCAAATTCACACCTGGGGTAGTGGAATCTGTATTTAAACTTTAAGCAAAGGTTCAGTTCACACTTTGATGGTGTAGAAGTCCTCAGAGTCGACCAAGAATGAGGGTGTGCCCAGATGAAAGGATGCAATTGTACCCCTCAGCTGAGGGCTCCATCCTTGCCCTGGTGGCATTCCATCATTCCGCCCACATGCCCCAGATGAGCTCTGCCCATTGCAGGGAAGCTCCCTTTTTTCCTACTGCACAAATCATGTAGCTTCATGCTTTGAACCATCTGTCATTTAGAAAAATTTCCAAGTGAAACGGACATTTAATCGCCTCACAGACAATGTCACTGACCAATTGTTGGTGTTAGTCTGTTTTTAGCAATGCCACGCTGGTTCTGGTAGTTTCTGATATATATGTCTTTTCACACCAGCCTGTAGAGGTGAGCTGCAGGTCCTGCAGGTATTTCCATTAAAATATACTGGACTCATCCAGAGGAAACAGTGAGAACAAAGAGCTACATTTATCTTTCACCTTGGCATGCGCACACATATTTCATGCTAGACCCCACATAAAAATTTTCAGGGGGCAATCAGGAATGGATTGAAGGAAACTGACTGAAAAGGTTCCTTCCACAGTTTTCACAGGAAGTCACAGACTATGTGTAAGATATTTTTAAAAGCCTTTTTACTACTTCCATTCCTTTTCTGGTGGTTCACTTTTCAGCTGACAAAGTGATTTATTAACTGTCTTTAAAAAGTTCTGTTTCATTGAACAAATGATAAATATCAAAACCTGAAATCTGACCCAACATCAATATCAAACATTTGCAGACTTAGTTTACTTTTCAAAGAATAAGCAAAATGAGAATGAATGAATACTCAAGATAAGAACAAATTAGAAAAGAATTATTGTTAGCCACAGTGATTGGAAGACCCAACTCACTGTGTTGATTCCAGTAGAGGCAGATGATAACCACATTTGAAAATTGTGAATTTCCACTCCTACCCCAGATAACAGGCATCCCTGAAGAAGAAAATGTAGTTTTCACTAGCAAAATAAAGCAAAACCACTAATCTGTGTCCTACTGCTCTGCCTTCTCCTACCCACCATCCATCTTGGGAATGCTGTGTGACAATTGGTGTTGTCACTTCTGTTAAATTCACAGAGAAGTGTGACTTGGTGTTCCTGCAAGTAGCTACAACAGGAAAGATGGTGTCATTCCGAAATACACACAGGCACACACACACACACACACACACACACACACACACATATTCAGTACAAAGGCAAACACTGGGAAGCAGTGAAAATTCATTCATTAATAGAAAAAGTGATTTCCTACTGTTCATGAATGCCATTAGTTTCATTTAAGCCATTTATAACTCCTTCATTGTATTTTGTTTAAGCTTTAGCCTTCCTAAAATTATCTTCGTTTCATTTCAACTACTGTTTCAAATACAGAAATACATGTAAATATGAAAATATTCACAATTTTGATTCTACTCATTTAACATCTTGCTGATTGCTTGTTGAACTGTCTATCAGAGTGGTTAGGGATGGAAAGGATCAAATTACCAGTACCCAGCTGCAGTGACACCTGGCAATTTGCTACCTCTCCCTGTGTCAGCCAATTCAAGCCAATGATCCTGCAAGAAAAATGGAAAATCCACATGATCAAGTGAGACTTCTTGCAACACCACCATTTTATTGACATCAATTTTCCTTCACTCCATGGAAGGTGATGGAGGGCTGAAGAGGCCCAAAACCCTCCAGAACAGATTCAGAAGTTCTGTGGCTTGTAGTTTCTTAAATTGCATTTCAGCACCAGCTGCAGTGGAACAAATGGTGCGTGAGTTTCATCTGTGGGACTGTACATATCGTTTTCCCTAAGCAAATCCTAGACACTGCCAGCAGATGATTTACCAGCATAAGCCAGAATACCTTTAGGCTCTTAGAAACACAGCTACTCTGAACATTTCCTGGTGTCCATATGGCACAGAAGCATGCAACAGAAACAAACTCAGTTTTCAGAAAGACTCTGGAAAACTGTTCAAGGAAAAAGATTTTTTAAGTAGAAGCAGAGGGTCAGGAATGGAGATCCTGTAGTGAAAGAGGCAAGAAGCTGGAGGCAGTCAGGGCAGATTCCTCCACTGAAATACACACTTCCTCAGTGGAAAGATGACCAGAGGAAAGGCAGGTTTGAATCAAAATTAAGTACTAAGGGTTTTTCAGATTTATCTCTGAGCTCAACTTCTAAAGGAACCATTGCACAAAAGTATACTTTTCAGTAATTTAAAAATTAAAATTTGATTCTACTTCTTCAGCTTTTCAGAAAGATGAGCTAGAGGAAAATGTTTGCAGCTCAAGGAATACTGAAGATACCTATTTTTGGTTCTCTTGTATAGGTCCCTACTGTGTCAGGGCTGGCTGAGACAGAAAAGCCCCTGCACAAAAGCAAGGAGAAAATAAGGAAGAGGTGAATGGCATTCTTCAGCGAGACAAAAATAGAGCATAGACAGAAAAAAAATTGTGTTTCTGACCTATCTTTTCTTTTGTAAGATGCCAGATTGGTAAACAGTAAGTGTAGCTTGTCTCCCTGGCTCTAGCTGAAGGCCAAAGATAGCACATCGACCTTCTCCAGGGTCTGCTGGGACTGAAGTGACCTTCAGGGTCAGGCTTGTCAGCTTTTCTGATATCACAGGAGATTGTCTCCATGGCTAAAACACAGGCTGTTGTCATATATCTTTTTGCTGCTTATCCAAGTGACCATGAAGAAAAAAATCAATTTAGTTTCTCTGAAATAGAACTGCGCAAAATTCATGTAATTGGAAAAATGTGTGGCTAAAGGGTGTTAGGATTTGTCATGAGAATAAATACATTTAATTATGTAGTCTAGTTCTCCACCAATTTTTAGATGCCTACAAAATAATAAGAAATTCAATTTATGTGAACAGCTACAGTGTCAGGACAACAGAGCCTGTGACAGGAGCTTCTGGGGAGGGAAGAATAGAAAGAATCAAGACTAATCATGCTATACAGACGGGGAAATTTCAAAGGCAAACCCTCTACTTTAGAGGACCATTCTCAATAAGCTCAGAACACAGAAGTCACAGGGAAGAGAATCCTGTTCCTGAGCAATTCCATGTGTCATCCAGGTCCAGCTTAGTCACAACCAACTCACAGCAGTGTTTCAACTCTCAGCATCCTTAGCTGGATACCTTCTCCACAATATTAATAAATAAAGTAACCTGGGTTACTTTATTCCTTAGGCTTTGCTAGAGAAGTGGTGACTGTCCTGTCCCTGGAAGTTTTTGAGGTCAAGCTGGATGAGACTTTGAGCACCAGATCTACTGGAAGGGGTCCCTGCCCTTGGCAGTGAGGTTGGACTCAAAGATCTTTAAAAGTTCTTTCCAACCCAAACCCATTTCTGCAATTCTGTAACTTCTGCTTTAACCCCCTCAAACAAAGTCAGAATACAATTATAATACTGCAGCTTCAAATTTGAATGGTAGAGGCAACTCTATCATTTTGGTTTCTCTTGCTTTTATTTGGTTTCAGAGATCAGATCTTTTCAAGATGATGAGTTTTCATTCTGAGAGTTTCTGATAGGGACTCATCCTTTAGAACTGAAAAAATCATCACAAATGCAAAATCCTGTGGAGCTACACTCCCCACTGATAACTTGGGAGAAAGAGTATGTATTCTTCTGAAAGAAAAGATTATATGATTGCAGGAAAGATTTTTAAATGTGCAAAACTCACACTATTAAGGACCTATTTTCTGTAGATATATGGTGGAAATTGTGTGTCTAACTCACCTTTGTATCTTATGAAATTTTCCTCTTCAAAGAATATGCAGTTATTCAGTTTGCCAGCATAAATGAAAAATTTTCATTATCTACTCAGGCAAACATATTGTACTGAAACATGAAATGGTTGTAAATTATATATATGGATATTTTATTTTTTAAATCTGGACATAGTCCTTTTATGTAATTGCTGCTTATTATTAAAGAAGAGAAACATGTTCTTTACATATCATATAGGTGTTCGTGAAATGATGACAAATATGTTCTGAAATATCTATCATAAATGGCTGGTTTTGAGTTTCAATTTTTCTTCTTTTCTGAAGAAGCAGTGTACAAATATTTTCTGTGTTTTTCCTGATGGTAAAATACATTAATTTTATCACATAGCTCAAATAATCTTGCTTTGTTAACTACATACATTTACAAATATTTTACTCTATTCTGACATAACCGCTTCTTATAAAACTATAATTTTATCAATTATCTTGAGAAACATCTCTAGCAACATAAACCTGTTTTTCTTCAAACCATTTTGAAGTGATATGTCTTTTGACACACTGGAACTTTTTTGAGCCTTGCATCTAAATTTTAATTCACCTACTTCATCAGGGAGCTAAACACATTTCCCTGTAAGTAGTGCACTTTACAGGTCTCAAATGTCCTTTCAAACCTACCTCTGCCAAAATTTTTGATATCAAACATGGCATGTATTCAGCTTTTTTCTTCCTTTTGGTTCTGAGCCTCACTTTAAAAAGAAGAGTGCGGTAGTCAGTATTTATTCTCTGTTTGATTTTTTCCTTGACCTGTCCTTGAATCTTAAAATGCTGTAATTTCTTTCTGGAGAAGCTGTAATAGGTTCACAATGACATGTAGCAGTTCATTTTCATTCAGGTTTTTTTTTTAAATATAATATAAAAACACCCTAACTTTCCACTTTCACAATGACTAGAAATGGAATTTCTTCCCCCTGACCCCAAATATTTTCAAGAAATCTGTTTCTAGAACTCAGAAACTATTTTTTTCTATGCTTACTCAATGGCCATCTTCATCACCTTCCATTCAGGTTTGTGTCACACTGCTCTTGGATCACCCTTGATCAAGGTGATGCTCCTCCTTGACTGAGGAAAAAGAGGGAGCATCAAAGTGCAGGGGAGAGATTCAATATTGCCTTTGCACAAAGGAGCAACACGCCACAGTAATAGTTCTACAATAGCTGTACTTCTGTGCTGCAGTAATGTGCTGTGCTGCTGTAAGATGCTGGACTACCATAGCAGCTCTGCTATCCTCACTTCCAGAGGAAGAGTCATAAAATGAAATTGCTAAAAATAACTCTTCAGATGAGAAGCTGTTCCTATTCAGCTTATAAAAAGGAGGCTGAGATAAGATCTTGCGTAGCTACTCACACATGTAGGGGAAAAAAGATCTTACAAGTGTGTAGTTCTGGCTTTTAGGAAAGAAAGTAAAACTGGAAGTCTATTCAGTATAACATGAGACAACCAGATCCAATGAGCAGAAGTCAGGAAAATTCACCTTGACATATAATGCAGTTTTCTAACAGGGAAGATGATAAATTAACACTGATTTTGGAGGGTGGTGCAGCCGCTATAATTGGAAGGTGACGTTAGTTGCTGTCCTAAAGATAGGATTTGATCCAGCTTCTGAGGGTGTGAAGATAGCACAGGCAGGTACCAAAGTAAGCCTAAGAGGTTGTGGTCCTTCTTACCTTGGATCTTGTGGCTTGAAATACCACTCTGCCCTCCACTTCCAGCCACATATTCCTAGGGCAAGGAAGGCACAACACTCTTGCCTGTGCAGTGCCACAGAAGTGGCAGGTCTGCAATAAATGGCTGTAATCTGTTCCCAAGGCTCCTCATTTCAGTAAGATCAACAACTGGCCAAATTTTGGTTTTTTCCATTTTTCTCCCTTATTCTAAGACATCAGACTTTGACTGGAGCAGGACAACAGATGAACTGGTATTCTGAAATGCACCTGTCAACAGATGGATGATTGACATTTACTTAAAGTCAAACTGAACATCAGATTTGGGATTATAAAGAAATGCTCTTGGGAGGAAAAATATATTCATACTGGAAAGACTCATGGCACTTTTTTGCAATTTAAGTAAAAGAGGTCCTTTCAGATGTAGTAGATTCCCTTCACTGTAGACTGATGCCTCAATCTTGTCTGTTCCCACTCTGTGGTACCAAAGGGTTTAGTTGCTTGACGATTGAAATATTTAAGTCTAATTAAAGTCATTGTGTTCAGAACGGAATGTGTGGGTGACATTTATGAGCCTTTAATACATGAGAAGTCAGTTTAAGTAATTTAACAGTCATCTCTGGCCTCTGAAGATGACATACTCCATGAAATGGTGGAATCAGTACTTCTCTTAATTGATCTCCCTCATAAATACAGCATCAAATCCAGCCATCTGGTGTCATTTGTTACCCTAAATGTTTTTGCTTACTGAGAGCCTTTTGTGCCCTTCTTAATCCCATCTTTCAGCTTCTGCTACAATGTGTGCACTCTGCCAGCCACATGGCCAGCCTGCCTCTGCCCTGCTTCCTCTCTGCTTCCTAACGGGGCAATCTGTGGATCTCTCAGCCAGGAGCAGGGAACTGGTGCACTAAGCCACCTGTGACTTCTACAACATCTGTATATAGCATACAAGATCCCAGAATTGTCCCAAAACTGGGGTCTCCACTAGAAGCCAAAGGGTTTAGACTATTAGCTATGACCAGGAAAGAGGTATCATATCTTATGGTACTTACTAAGTCTGTCTGTGATGCTAAATTGGGAGGAGCTGCTGACTCCTTCAAAGGCAGAGGGGCTCTGCAGAGAGACCTTGAAATAGTCGAGGGTTGGGCAATCACCAAGCACCTGGAATGGAACAACCCTGGAGGTACAGACTGGGGAATGAGAGGCTGGAAAGCAGTGCTGTGGAAAGGGACCTGGGGTCCTGGTCAATGGCAAGCTGAATATGAGCCAGCAGTGCCCTGGCAGCCAGGAGAGCCAAGCGTGTCCTGAGGGACATCAGGCACAGCAGCACCAGCCAGGCAAGGGGTGGGATTGTCCTGCTCTGCTCTGCACTGGGGCTGCCTCACCTTGAATATTCTGTGCAGTTTTGGGTGCTACAATGGAAGACATTAAACTATTAGAGAGTGTCCAGAGGAAGGCAACAAATTTGGTGAAGGGCTTTGAAAGACAACCTTATGAGGAGTGGCTGAGGTCAGGTCTGTTCAGCCTGGGGAAGCAGAGACTGAGGGGAGACCTCACTGCAGCCTGCAACTTCCTTGAGAGGAGAAGAGGTGCAGACAGGGATCTCTTCGCTGTAGTCACAGGACCAAAAGGACGGACATGAAGCTCTGCCAAGGGAAGTTTAGGCTGGATGTTAGAAGATTTTTCATTCAGAGAGCGGTTGGGCATTGGAACAGGCTTCCCAAGCCTGAATTCCTTACAGAATTCAAGAAGCATTTGGACAGTGCTCTCAGGCATATGGCGTGGATCTTGGGACTGTCCTGTGCAGGGCCAGGAGTTGGACGCAATGATCCTTGTGGGTCCCTTTTAACTCAGCATATTCTATGATTCTACAAAAAACAGTAAGAGTCCAGTAGCTAAGAGGCTCTGAGTGTCTGTCCTCATGGTTCCAAGAAAAGGAACTTCCAGAAGCTATAAATACATTCATAAAGCAAAGATAAATGGAGAAGATACAAGCAGTCACAGGAACAATCTTTCTTACTCAGGGAAGAGGTGTCCAGCACCTTTAGCATGTCTGTACCAGAAAACTTAACAATTGGTAATGGGAATTGTTTTACCACTTCTCCCCAGAATTAGTACAGTTGTCCAACACCTCAGGTTCACCTCTACCAAGACCTCTTTTATCTGGATGATCCACACCCTCACCTTGGGGCATTGCTCTCCATCCTTTT
Source organism: Camarhynchus parvulus (assembly GCF_901933205.1). Classification (NCBI taxonomy): domain Eukaryota; kingdom Metazoa; phylum Chordata; class Aves; order Passeriformes; family Thraupidae; genus Camarhynchus; species Camarhynchus parvulus. Next base: position 38,069,527 of record NC_044571.1, read on the forward strand.
TCCCAGAAGACCAAAATCCCACTCCTTGTTTTCAGTCATGCCTTCAAAACTTGATCCAAGAGAAACCCTCTTGTAATAGATTTTTCAGGCAGGGTAAAAAAAAAAAAAAAAAAAGACATCCTGAGATTAAAAAAAGCCCCTCAAATACAATCCCATTAGTCACAGCATCCCAGAACTCCACTCCCTGCCCAAGACTCCTTTGAGCTAGAGCGGGTAGAACACTGAATAAAATGCTGCCATGTCACAGACACTCATAATTCTTTGAGCATTAGCTTTAGAAAGCCAGGGAGTCTGGTAGATAGTGTTATATATTTACTTTGTGCCATACAAATAGGCCAAAGAAAGTACAGGGAGTGGACAGTCAGCTTGGTTCCTTGGTTCCTTGGAAGTGGATGAATCATTTCACTGTATCCTGAAAGCATATATACATATATATATGAACACATATACCATCTGATGTGACACAGAGTGGTTTTACCAGTCTGGGAGTTTTAAAGTACTTATTATAATAAGTTCTGTGGAAGGAGAGTCTGTGCAAGCAAAACACTAACTGAGGTAGCTAACTTACCCTACAGAGACTGCTGTTCTTCCCTTTGTAGTGCTGTACTATCTGCAGGTTTATTGGGTGGCTTTCTTCAAGCCTTTCCAACATTTAGGAATAAAAGCACATATCTATCATAATATCCGAGGCATTCCTAAAACAACATTTTCCACAGCAACACAGTGGTGAACAAGATCAAGCAGAGAACCAGAGCTGTTTTTAGGAGAAAAATACAACTATCATTTTAAGATTGTAGGTTAGGAAGGTAATTTCTCCCTTCCTTCTTCTGCTGTCAAAAATAAAATCCAGTTTGTCATAAAAGTCTCCTGTGTGTGGGTTTGCATGAATGGTCTCTACAGGGACACATGGACACAGATGGAGAAAGAGTTATAGGAAACAGCCACTCGGAGGCAGGTGATGGAACTGAAAGGGAGCATATGAGGGTCTCCCAAGAGCTGAGGAAATCCCAATCCTCCTCCCAGACCATGAGAATGAATAAACTCATAACACCACAAGTCAGTGGAATTTGAGAGTGATTGCCCATAGGCACCATCCTCAGCAGTGGGTGAGGTGTCTCAAAGGATGAGGCTGCCTCCCTGCAAAGGCTGTGATCAAGCACACACCTGCCCCATGGGGCTGGGAGCCTCAGGGAGCACCAAGCCAGGCTGAGCCCAGAGGCCTCAGAGAGAGAGTCCATGGATAATTGTAGTAGTCTGCCTCTATTAAGAGAAATGGCTTCAGCTATACTGAATATCAGATACTAGCAGGGGTCTGCATCTCCCCTGGTGTGGCAGCAGGGGAATATTCAAAACTTCCAGCCTATTTTATACTAAAAACCACCCTTTTTTTCCCCCAAAATTAGTCTTTTTTTTCCTCAGCCATTCACTTTCAAGGCTGTCTTGACTGTCATTTGGACTTTTCAGTCATTTAAAATTATTGTTATTCTTTTTTTTTTATTTCACTGGGAAAAGTGTAGATGCTGGGAGGAAAAGGCATCTTGTCAAAGCATTAAATGTTCTTGTTTTGTTTTTCAGGGATAAATAAAAAAATACCACTTCAATTTAAACAGAGAGCGTATCTGAAAAAAAACCAACACCTGTCAGTTAGCTCTGCTAGGAAATAACTGAGAGGCCTCCTTGAGCTTGCTATGATAGGAACAAATTGATACAGCTGTGCAACTGCCCACATGTTCTGGGTAGAAGAGGGCAGCAGATGGATTGTGAAAGCTGCTTCTTTCTGCAAGATTCACAGGCGCTTTCTGCCTGGAAATAAGCTCAGGTTGGTCTATTAGGAAATGAATAAATAGTGAGATCACTTCAGAGGCTTTTTGTAAAATTGAGTCTTCAGCAATCCTAAATATAAATCTACATTCCTTGGTACCAATCTTGTCCTGCTCTATCTATGGTTAGAGTTTGTCTGTATATGGGAATTTAGCTACAGGATAAAATAGTCCTTTATATAAATATCTTATGAGTCAGTCCCAGCTGTAACTCCGAAGTGGTGAAGTCGTTAAGTAAATGCTGTTAAGAGAAATGTAAAATGAGCTATGATTTCTTCACAAGAAAATGCTTTTATGGCATTTAATAAAAGAAAAGAGATTTCGAAAAAGCAGCCTTGAACCCCATGTCAGGCTGTACAAATGGCTATTTGAAAAGTAACAGGGTTAAAATAAGATAAGAATCAACATGTCTGGCATAGCTCCCCTGATAGGTTTACATCAGTCACACTGGGGCACCCTACGATGCTTCAGTAGATCAAATCTTACAATATTTTCATTATAAGAGAAATGGATGTTCTATGAATATGAGAAATGAGGTACCCTGTGCATAATGTGTTTCTGTCTGTAGATAAATCTTTTTATTATTAGCTCATCAAACCTAGTCTGTTATTCTATTATTAAAACTGGTTAAATTATTAATATAATTTTTAATCAGTTGAATTAATACTTGTAATGGTGGCTTGTGGTAACTTTAATTTCTACTTCTTCTCACTATGAATATTAAAAAAACTATAATTAAAGACACACCATATTTCTAAGGTTCTTTTTTCAACTGTGGTATTTCCTGGAAATATAAGTTATGCATTTTTTATATTTTGTCACAAAACAGTTAATTCCTTTGTAGCTGCATCAAAACTGGACTGCCTGGGGAGCAAGCCAATTTCATCAGCAATTAAAAAGGTCATTCTTTTAGGTTTTAAAATATACTGAGTAACATTTTTTACAGGCCATATGTTAAAATAGAACCATGTTCTGATAAGTGATCATCATGTACACTGTCTTCATGGGATTCTATTTTTTATTGTTCTTTAATGGTTTTATTCCACATGTATTGCTTTATAACCAAAGTGTGCTTGCCAGCTACGCCATGTTTCTTAGGTATAAAGAGACAACTTGGGAAACAGCCTCCATCAGCAACAACTTTTATTTCAATTTCATTGACTTCTTTAGATGTTCCTGGAAGCCACTAAATTGTCTTCTAAACTGTGAGTAGCTTAAAACCAGTAAAAGAGCCTTGTTCCTTTGTGGCCCTAGCTGGCCTGCATGGCCAACACCACTAGAGAGTTTACGAGCACTCCCTTTGACCTGATGGCTTTATGTAAGGCCCATTACAGGATGAGGATGGTGGCCTCACAAACAGGGGCATGGACAAGGCAGAGGTGTGTAACATGTTGTTTGCCTCTGTCTCCAACACAGATGATGGACCAAGGGTGTCTCCAACCCTGAGCTGGCAGACCATGACTGCAGGAATGATCAATTCCCATGTGACCCTGAACTTGTGAGGGATCTGCTGCTCCAGCAAATTGATGGGGCCTGACAGGATACATGCAAGAATCCTCAAAGAGCAGCTGATGTCACCACAAAATCTTGATGATTTTTGAGCTGTCTTGGGAATCTGGAGATGTCCCAGCTGACTGGAAGTTGGTGAACGTTGTCCCAATTTTCAACAAGGGCAAGAAGAACTCTGGAAATTACATGTCTGTCATCCTTACTTCAGTACCTGGTAAAGTTATGGAGAAGATTGTTCTGGGAGATCTTATTGCAATTTACAACTTCCTCATGAAGGGAAGAGGAGGGAAAGGTACTGATCTCTTCTCTGTGATGACCAGTGACAGGAGCCTGAGAAAATGGCCTGAACTTGTATCAGGGAAAGTTTAGGTTGGATATTAGAAAAAGTTCTTTATCCAGATGGTGGTTGGGCACTGGAACAGGCTCCCCAGGGAAGTGGTTACAGCACCAGCCTGACAAGAGTTCAGGAAGCCTTTGGACAATACCCTTGGGCACATGGTGTGACTCTTGGGGATGGGGCTGTGCAGGGCCAGTAGTAGGACTCGCTGATCCTGGTGGATGCCTTCCAACTCAGCTTTTTCTATGATTCTGTGATTCTGTGACCTGTCTTGGTTTTGGTGGTTAAAGCACAACAGTAACTAAATTAGCACTGAGAACAGACCTGTGGCCAACGGCGCTCCTGGTGTTGCTATGCTGGAAGCAGAATAAGTTCACACTTGCAAGTCAGGAGGCACTGTACAAAGAAAAGGTGTGTCCATTTTCCAGGATACAAAATGAGAAACAGATCAATTATAAAACAATGCTCCCTTCTTTAGAAATGAAAACTGGACAGAAAGGCAGAAAAAACCCAAGACTGCAGACCAGACAGGAAGGCAACAGAAACAACAAAGAAGAGGTGTGAGAATAAGCAAAGTCCATGAAATCTGGCCTCTCTCCCAGGAGGGTAAGTGGGAATCTGAGTGTTGTGTGAGGGTCAGCACTGTGAGTTGCTCAGACTGACCTGCTCATTGAACCTGTGCATGCAAATGACACCAGCTGTCTCAGGAGAGAGGTGAGGGCGAGTGGTGTAGCCTGCTTGGGCTAGCTGGCCACCATCAGGCAGCAGGGAACAGAGAAACACTGTTAAGGGTGGGAATTAGGAAATATGGCTATCTGAATCATGGTTTGTACCACTGCAGGGCCATTTTTCAAAGTCTTTACTTTTTATGGCTATGACAGAAAACCCTTTACGTGGAATAGGTAATAATACTAGGAAATTATGCCAAAATGATATTTAGCTTTTTTGATGAGGTTAGATCTGGAGACAAGTACTGCTGCCACAAGTGGCACTGTCCAGCTTTCTGCAGAGCGCTGCCTATGTTCTTTGAAACAGCACTTTCAGAAAATGCAGCCTGTGCTATCAGAACTGTTCAGTTGGAGAGAGATCATTTCCAATTTTTTTCTTTGCATATGAAGTGAATGTCAGTGGTCAGAGTCGTGCCCTAGTTTAACAAAAGAGAAATGAGAATTCAATAGTCATGTTTCCTCTAGGATGAAAACCTAGAGCTTCTAAATATGGCTGCTTAAATTTAAATAATCTGAGCTTTAAGTTGCAGAGCTTAGCAGGATGATAGTAGGAAAATATTATTCACTAAGATCAGTTAATCTGTAAATGTTTTCTGAGTGTTCAGAAAATGTGTAGGTCCATGTAGCAGCTGGTGAGTAGTACTATTTCTCTCATCTGAATCCCTGCAGATGCTAGGGTAAGGAATGTTTATCTAAGAAGCTGCTCCCTGTCTCAGAAGCGCATGGTCAGACTTTGTGAGGCCCTGAGAAAGAAGCAGGAACAGACAGTAACACACTGGAGACATCACTGTGTGAGGAGGGGCTTTCCTTTCTGCCGACCTAAAACACATAAGGGAACCCACAGAATAACTGCCAAGCTGCCATGGAGAATTAAATACTTGATCTGGTGTGCTAGGTTCTGAATGATGTGGGTCTGGGAATAAGATGCTTAGTGCATTCTTGGGATAGCGCTGATTAAAAAATTAAACACCTCTAAAAATTAACTTAGATTTTGTAAAGAACAAGGTAATTGAAGCAGATCTTTGTATGGGATCCAAGTAATTGTCATGTTGAGCAAAACCATGGCTGAGGTTGAGCTGTTGAGTACAGGGTTGTGAGGTGAGAGTCAAGATGGGAATGCTGTTTGCCCAAGTGCATTTTTGTCATGTGTTTTTCCAATATTGCCTCATTCAGTCAATCAGCTTGAAGTTAAGGAAGAGGAGAAAGAATTAACAGGTGAGTGCATAAAGGGACCCTGAAATTTTGGTCCTACTTGCAGGCATCCTGAGATGAATCTTTGCAAGCTGCTTACATCTGTGTACGGGGAAGAAATGGTCTCACAGCAGCAGACAATGGAGAAGTAATAAAAAAATTAAATTAGATAAAATTAGTTTAAATAATGAGAAAGAATATAGAGGAAATGATCTCAGAGGCAGGTGCCCTTTGAGAAAGTAGCTTTATTAGATTTTGATTTAATTTATTAAAGCTAGGCTGGTGGTGTCCTTTTTTAATGCTGTGTGGAACGTTATCTTTTACTCCTGTTGATGGACAACGACAAAAAGCAGTGCATTTAGAATTGAGTGTGGCTGCAGGGAGGAACTGAAAGTTTTGTTCTGTTTCTCATCTTCTCTCCATATTTTAGCCCTATTTGTCAGTTGATGCTTGATAAACAAGCTTACCTCAGAAAAGCAATAAAGTCTTACAATTTTGATACCTTGTGACAGCTTACTTAGAAATAACAAAATAACACTTAGATTTTCTGCCTAAATAGTGGAAAAAAATAATTTTAGTAGTTATTTTAGCTGAGGTTTTCAGGTCTAACATGTTTTCAGTTGTCTAATATGTTTTAACTTCCTGTCTCTTTCAAACAAAATCCAAAGAGATATTACAGGTTCTTTCTATGCTTAGATCAAGAATGACCTAAACATTTTCTTTATCAAACCATATTTATTCTTCTTGGTTCCTTACAAAGCATGTTTTAAGAAGGAAGAAATGAAGCCATCATTCCTAAATCAAACTCCTTCCATTTTCAAATGGAAATATGCCTATACCATACCTGGACACACTGCAGCAGGGCTCTGCCTGTTTTCTTTTCCTTGGTCTCTCATCAGTGCTAATGCAATTTTATTTCTTTTTAATAAAGGGTTTATGAAGATACTTGCAAATGAAGCAAACTCAAATTTTCCCATATATGTAGTGCTTTCTACATTGTTCTATGACTCCATGAGAGTTTCTGAATGGCGTAAAGAGAGATGAGTATAAACCAGAGTTTATTCAAATTATTCAAACTATTGAATAAACCTGTGCTGACTATTTATTTTCCTCTGTGTTATTCCAATACATTCCAGGGATAGTAAGATCCTAGATTTCTAGATATCTAGTCAGGTCTGTTACTTCCTATGTTCTTTTTCTCAGAAGACGCTTCCCCAGCCTCCACCCCTGCTGACTGGAAACTCTGGAAAATGTTCTTTTCTGCCCAGATTCAGGCAGTCCTGAGATGGGATTCAGAATGCACAAGGAATACATATATATTAAAAAAAATTGGGACCCTAGGTTATTTATTAAAAAGCACAACTGTTTTCTGCTTTGCCTGGTTTTCCACAGCAGTATTTTCATCCTTGCCATCTGTCACTTAAATTGGATTCTTTCTAGAACTCCATTGAAACCTAATACGTGTTGAAGGTGGGATTAATAAATATAATCAGTAATCTATTCACTCTTAAATGACTTATACTAGCCTTATCTTGCCACCATTCAATGTGAAAATGAGCCTTTGTGGAAGAACTAATAGCAGAATTTTTGCAGCTGCTGCAACATCCGAACATGTATTATTATTGGTTAAGCTGATTTCTGTGTTTCTTGATTTTGCTGATCTAGATGTGACTTCAAATGCATAAATGGGGTTAAGCAAATGGCTTTAATTCTGTTTTTTAATGCTTTCTTGCTTTATCTTTTAAATGAAAGTCAATGAACCGCTGCCACTGAGCAGTACATTACTTTCCTTTAAAAGATAGTAGCAGAATGGCTCAGATGTCTCTACAGAGGATGATAAGACCATTATTCTTAGCCATCTTCTGCTCTTAATTGTATCCCTAATAAGGAATAACAACTCCAGTGATTTGACAGTGATTCCAGATTATTAAGGATGCATATGGGAAACAAACTTGGGCTTTGTTTTCCAACAATGCTCACATTTTATCAAACCTCATTTTGAGGTACCTTTTTCTATGGTTCTGTGACACAAGGCACAGTGTAGTCATTTAGTGTAACCTAAATGCAAGATCTAAGAGGTGCAGTAGATACATTGTCAGTCTCTCTTGTAATTTATTATTTACAGTATGTTCTCATTCATTTGCAGTACAAAAGTACATCACTATGTGTTTTAATTTATTAAAGAGTAGACTTACCTCTAAGGCCCATGCTCCAAGTACAAAGTAAAGCTTTTAAGCAAAAAATTTCTGGTGATTTCTGTGCAAACTCTGTGCAGTACAAGCACCCATTCAAAAAAAAAAAAAAAAGTTAATGCAGCTAAAAAGCTGGTGGTTGCCCAGATCAGACCTGAAACTAATAATTTGATTGGGAAAAAAATATGAAAAACGTGAATAACTCAAAGAAAATACTTTTTCTTTGGGAAAAAAAAATTTAAAAGTTCTTTAGAAAGATGTTCTAGATTAAGAGCTTTTTCAGCACAAACATCTACTAAATACTGACATGAAGAGAAGGACATGAAGAAAGAAGTTATGTGTGTTTTATTGGGCACCTTCCATTCTAAGGTAAGATTGAGTTTATTTTGCCTTCATCATTTTTACTGGAGTTTTTTTTTTTTAATTTTGGAATAGCAAAATTAAATCCATTCTAGACCCTTTTCTTTTTCCATAAAATATATATTGCCAAAAAAAGGGATTTGAGACATAATTCTCATTTATAGATAGACCTTGCTACTTTATTTTCTGCAGAACAGAACAGAAAATGTTAGAGTGAATTCCTTCCAGATTAAAACCTTACATACACTCAAGAGACAAGTGAGAATGACTGACTGTAAATCAGGATAGCAAATGCCTTTTTAAAAACCTTGCTTTCCATCAGTCTGTGGTCACCAATTTAGACCACTTCTGTAGCCACTTATACCTAAGCATAAATAAAACATAAATGTATCGTAATGATGAATCCAAGGTCTGGTCTTACCCAATCATTTACAACTCTCTCTGTATGTGACAGCACAAGGAGAAAAGCAAGGGGGGACTTGAATTCTGTGCGGTGCAAATCTCCACCTTCAACAGTAATAATATTGAGAAAAGATCTGGAAACGACAAGAGTCAAAGAGGGACCCTCACTGAAATCAATCAGCAGACTGTAATGCCAGAATCTGTAGGAGAAAAAAAAAAAGCAACTAGAAAAAAGCAAAAATGCTAACTGGAAGATTTTGACTGGAAGAACAAGGAATAATAATCATAGGACCTGCTTTCTTTTCTCACTGAGGAAGCTGTGCTAACATTTTCAAGCTGGATGCTCACATCAACATTGCCACATAGCAATCTAAATAAATGTCCCAATTTTCAGATTTGAATGTACTGCTGCAGCTTTTCTTGGCTCCAGAAAGTACAAATTCTCAGCACCTCAGAAGATCAAGCTGTTTATGTGGGAGGTGATCGTAGTAGAAAGTGAAACTGATGTAGCTTAACTCGCACGTGCAGAAACCAGCATGTCCCCACAGAGGGTATTTTTCATGAGTCGATGTCTATCTGCCTCTTATTTCATTCATTTGATTGCCAGTATGATAATTTTTGAAATTAGCCCAGCTTGTTTTCCTTCTCTGTTCACTGGCACATCACCTATATGTAACAAAGGATTGGACTCAACTTGCAGATTAAGGCTATTAAACATAATCTCTATTATGGAAAGCTAGTCAGTAGGGTCAGAGAAATCAATAGTAGTTTTCAGCTGATGCAGTGCAAAGCAGACCTGGTGTCTGTTTTGAGGGGAGCAGAAAAATGTTAAACTACAGTCTACTCTAAATTCTTGACACTCCATTCACTGTGCTGAGGAAATCTCATTGACTACCTTGGGAACAGAGACTGCTATTTCATATACAGATGTACACAGATTATGTGCACATACATGCAGACCTCTTACATTTAGGTATTTTAAACTGGGAGCTGAAATCCACTCACTATCACTGCCATCAGGCATAAAAGTTTTATTTCAGTCTTGAATAGTCTCTTTATACAACCATTGTAGAATAACTGCATTCCTAGATGTTAAAAAAAATAATCTTATTACAGCTGCCCCCACCAATGATCATATGTTAACGTGCTTTCAAAATAGAACATATAGAAGAATTACACAGTAGAAAGCACAGCTTTGGAGCCAAAGAATGGATAGTTTTCCTGTTGTAGTCTTTACCAAGAAAAGAGTTTTCTTTATTTTATGCAGGAAGAAAATGCAAAAGTGGGTCGGCTGTGGGGACGGATTTCCAAATCTCAGTTGTGTCTCAGTGGTACAGCAAAATTGCCTGTCAAGGTACTCAAGCTAAATCTGAATTAGTTCTGTCTTGGGTAAGCCTTGGATCCTTTTATGGTCAAGGGGAAAAAAAAAGAGAGAGAATAAGTATCTTTATTCCTCTTGATCACTTCAGCTCTGGAAATGATTAGCAATAATAAAATCTGGCATGTAGAGAGCTCTTACTGAAAAAAATCCAAATGACAGCTCTTGACACTGTCTCTGCTTACTAAGCTCTTTAATTCTTTTATCAGCTTTGTGGGTTTTTTTGGTCTTATTTACCTGGGCAATTCACAAATTTTCGTGTCATGACATCAGACTTATACATAACACAGAAGACAGAAAAAGCTCCAGTCAATGCCTGGCCCATGTGTGCTTTGCTACACTGGACTGTTGTTACAGATAATGGCAATGACAGGTCATAGGGATTAGATTATCACTCTCTTCATCCTGAAGAGAGCCTCTTACTTCCAGCTCTACAACTCTGGCCCCTGGTTAATTTTGCAGGTTGGTTGGATTCAGTTCTCTGCATCATGTGTAGAAGATAAAAATACTCAGGTAGGATTTCCCCTCTTGTCTCTCATGGCCAAGTCTCTAATTTTTCAGTGAGATAATTTTCTATGTCAGGCAACTATATAGGTGAGTTGACTTCTATCTCCAGCGATTTCTTACTTATCTATTTGAAGGGTAGTTTTTATCTTATGACAGTTTGATATTACTGGCTGAGTTTGATGCACTACATAATCAAGTCAAGCCTGGAAAATAATTTGTTCTAAAGAAAGACACATGTACTTGATTAAGATTATGAATGGTTTGGATTCTGTTCCTTTAGGGGACTCTGATTTCCTCTTGTGGATGATGATTATTGTTTTGGAGAATATGTGTTGATAAGAAAACACTGCAAATTAAGACACTTCAGGAAAAAAGTCCTCTCTCTCCAGCAGGTAGAAATTTGCAAATTCCCCTGATCTGCTTTGATGACAAACAGATTTTTTCTGTTTTTTGGTGACCCATTCCCATAGCCAGAGTGCTGCATTGTCTTCACACTTCACCATGCTTTGTTTAAATAGCCTGGCAGCCCACCACACCACCTTTCATGCCCGCCACTTTAATTGGCATAGCTGCTGCCTTAGGGGGCCCTACTAAATGGTGCCAAGGCAAAGACAAACAACCTGCAAATGTGTTCAAGCTTGTCACCACTGTACTTCCCTCTGTCTCTGCAGGAGCTGAGTCTCTGCTTTCTGTACCAATAACATTCTCATTCAGATTGATACATACTTTATACTTCCTAGTTGGATCATGAAGGTCAAGGTATCATGCTATCCTTATGTTCTCATCAGTGTGTGCTATGTACCTGTTCTAAGGATCTTTAGAGACTTTGTTGCTTCTACTGCTCGGGTCAGTGAAAAAACAACCACTGCAGCATCTTCTCCTTTCCCAAACAGTTTGATTTCTTCACATCTTTCAAATACAATAAACTGAGACACAAAACCTCTGCTGAAGTAGCATTATTTTCTTCCACTTAACCATTTAAAGCATTTTGCTGTCCTTCACCAACACCATTTTTAATTTGGCCACAGTGCTATAACACAAATGCTTTGCCCTTTAGGAACTATAAAAGTTTCACTAGTCAGTCTTCATAGCGATTACACATATCTGAAATTAAATCAAGCCACTACAGATACCAGACCATTGTACCACCTAAACAACTTAGTCTAAGTTATTTTAAGTCTTTCCTCTGTCTTAAAACCTGCAATATTTGCTTAGTTCCACAGTTTACTGCTTCTTCAGTGCCATTGTCCTTAAGTCCGTGAGACATTTCTTGCAGTATATTTAACTGTACCTGCTTCCTCAATATTTTTATATTTCTCAAATTACTATACTCTGCCCTGTACTACATGCTGTTGCACTTTATGAAATTTCTGTTATTGAAAGAAAAGAGGCTCAATCTGCCTTTGAAAGCAGTGCCTGGACCAGGCTTGTTTAAAAATTAATTCCTTCTGCTCTATTACCCATAGCTGTATTTTGTTTGAATGACCACAACGATCTCAGATTTCCTACAGTTTATGATCTCTGCAATGACAGATTTGTGTTTCCACAGAGCAAAACCTTGAGGAATTAGCCTTGCAATCTGAACAGGGATGCTGCACAGCCTCCTGGCATAACCAGAGGCCTTTACAGCTGCTTGTATGTCATGGAGTAGCCAGGGCTCTGCTCTCAAAGTTTTGGTCTGTTGAGGAGGCTCTGTGCTAAAGCCATTTGGAGTTGGTACCAGGGCAGCCCTCAGCAGCACAGCCAGCACAGCCAAGACACGTCTGCAGGCTGAAAAGCTCAATCAGCAAATCCCTCACCACTTTCTAGCCCCTGCCCAGTGCCCTAAAAGCAGTCACTGCCATGTGGGTGCTGCAGGTTAGGCAGAGGCAAGTATGGCTACCACAGCCTGCTTGGGCAAGTTTGCTCCGTGTCGCATGGGAGCAAGCCCATTTTAATGGGCTTCCTGAAGACAAATCCTGCATGCAAACCTACATGGCATCATACACTGCCCCGTTTGCTGACTCTGCACTCTGCCAGGTGGCCTGTGTTTAGCCTCTCCCTTGGGGGAAGCAGGGGTGGTACACATCCAAGTGGACTGATAAGTGTTTATGGCCACTGGACCTCACATTTGCTAGGGAATATGTTCATGCAGTTAAGGCATGAAGGAGCATTTCCGTTCCTTTGAACATTGCTCAAGTGTTTTACAGACTAATGAATAGATTACATTTTGTCTAATGTGGGACAATATCTGAGCTGCCTCAATCTGGCTGCTACTTCCAATTTAGGTCTTTTATTCTCCCCTGCAAAAACAGATCTAATCTAGGCACAGTTTTTATGTTTTACCAGACCCGGCATGCCAGAGTCCTGACCCTTGAATAAAGCTCCTTTTCCACATTGCTACATAAAAATCAACAAATTGCTCAGTAAAGCAAATTTGGCACCTCCTTGTAAATTCTCTCATGGAGCTTCTAGTCCAAAACAAGGTATCAGGCCAGGGCTTCTGATCTGGATTTCTAAACATTTCATGTATCACTAGATCCACATCACACTCATATCCCATCCACCACCTAGTTAGTGTCTCATAAAATCTTACTATTCTCTATGGAAACAGTAGGATTCCTTCCACAACTGGTCCTGCTGAACATCTAGGGACATTAAGCCTCTACTGAGCAGGCAGCTCCAGGCTTTTTCTCCCATTCACTTAGCTCATTCTTTCCTACACAAGCAATGCTGTCATGAGCTGTAGGACAGAGTCAGGCAATTGAGCACAGCACTCATGCTCATGAAAATATCCACTTGCTTTAGTAAACAGAAATAATCCCAGGCCCTTTGTGTATGTTCACCTTTACCCAGGCTACTCAACCAGGCATCACCTCTACAGGGCACCAGCGCATCACCAGTTTAGGGCACTGTTCCCCTGAGCTGCCACAAGAACTCCCTGCAGCTCTTTCACCACCATGGAACAACAGGAAAGTCCTGATATTTGGTAACTTCTTTTTGTATATATGGAACAATGGATTTAGCCAACATTTGCTTGTAAGAATATGGTCTATTCCCCATTTTCTCTCTTCCTTTCTGAAATAAGAAATGTCACCCTTCTAGTCCTGGAGAAATTGGTACTACGCTGGAACTGGCAGATCAGCGTGTCCAAATTCGTTCAAACTCATACTCTTCATTCACTCAGGGCTAGGGCACCTGTATGCTGAATCAAGGGAGACTGACAACCCCTCCTTATTCCCTTTTCCACTAGGAACATGGTGGCATTTCTAAAAAGGCTCAGTACGTTTATCTCTCTTGCTCTTGGTACTTGGGGACTTCTTTTTGATGGTTTCTCAGTGGAACAGTCAGAAAATGTTATTATGAAATATGATGGTTTCATTCTCCCTTTCTCCTCCAGATACTGCCCCTGGCATAGAAGAGGAAGAGATGAAGGTGTTCAGAGCTAGCTGTCTCCAAGGATATCAAGAGTCTACAGGTATAGACGTTTAGTTTGGGGTACAGCTTGTGGGCAAGATGCCTAACCTGAACTGTGTGTGTGTGTCTGTGTATGAGCTGAGTATCTAAGCCCCTGTGCAATCAATAAGGATTTAGAAGCTCAAAAAAGCAGCTTACCCACAGGTAGCAATCACTGTCCTTTTGAGATTCTCTAGGATGCACTGTGTGGTGTCCACTTGCAGCTCTGTAAGGGCCTTGGTCTCCCATAGATCCAGAATCAGATCTTCCATGACTGAATTTGCAAAATGTCCTAGGACATCTCACATGGCTCTAAGTTCTTTTGGTTTGTGTTTCTTTTTTTGTGGCTTGTGTGTTTTTGGCTTTTTTTCTTTTTTCAACATTAAGTCAACTCTTTTTTTCAAAAGGCTAATCTTTCAATGACTTTGACTTTTTATTACATAAAGAGGAATCCTGAGTAAATTTGAGCTCTTGCTCAAGTATTTCTTTGCAAGCTTGCCATGCTTTGGGGACCTTTTCAAGGGCATTAAGTTATCAGACAGGCAAGGTGTGTATTTGTTGTCTCAATTAAGATAGGAAATTTCTGCTTCTGTTATAATTCTCATAAACCTTAAATCATGCTACCACCATCAGAACCAGCCCCCTTGGGTTGTGTAGCCACGGTTCCTGACAACTGAACGACAATGAGATACTACAGAGAAGTTTTGCTCTCATTTAGAAAGTAGGCAGTTACATGCTAGCCGAGGGACATATATACCAATTACTTGGGTGGGAAGCTGGTAAATAACTTTTTGTTTTCTACAGATCACAGGCTGCGCCCAGCTACATATTGTTGGCTCCTGTGGTCAAGAGGAGATAGACACAGGCTTCAGATATTTTGGGAATACTCTAGATCAGTTTTATGTTTTTGGAGAGTTGTGACATATGAGCTACCATGAATAGCACAAGGGCTGTTGTGAACTCCCAGCCAGCTGGCTGCAAGGTGGCTGAGCCAGCTTGTCTTCCCAGCAGCCTGTGGAACATCCGCACGCCAGGCAGGACTGTGCATTGGCTCAACAGGCAGCACAGCCAAGGTGACAGAACAAGAGACCAAGCCACTTCTTTGCAAAAAGCAGTATCACCTCTGTGACTTCTGCCTCACTCTATTTTTTCTTACATTTAATCTATTGAGCTTTGCTTCTTTCTATTTTTACAAACCTGCTCAGAGGCAGGAACTCTCCAAAGTTCTGCAAACTCCATGGGCTACTTCTCGCAATACAGCACTTCACTCCTATGTGTAATTCTTCATCTTTGTAAAATAGGGTAATGATACTTAAATATAATGTAGATGAGGATCTAGTAACCAAGCATCTCATCTATATGTATAAATACAAATCTTATTGAAATTAAAACTATCAAAAAAGTTTTCTTTCCTGGTGGCTTTTTTTTTGTGTGCTGACCAAATGTTTACTATAAGCATTTCTCAGTGTTGATATGCAACAGATCCTGGCAAGGCAGAAAAAGCACACACACACACTTCTGCATTTTTCGTATTTTACTCTTACACTTCCTTGAGCAATGAAAACTTCCATGGGTTCAGGAAAAAACACCAACTGTGTTGGTTATCTGACCATGTCTAAAGGAATGTGAATATTATTACAGATTTCATATATGAAAACTGCGTCCTGCAGCTTCCAGTTTGTACTCTGATACTGGAAAAAGTGAATGGTCAAAGAGCAAACGTTTCTTCAAAGAGCTAAAGACAATAATGAAGATATAGATTACTTTGGCAATGAAGGAGATAGAGAGATGGAAGAGAGGAAGAGGGAGAAGGAAAGGGAGAGGGAGCTGTTCACTCTCCTGTGTTCTCCCACCTGCTTTGTCCTTCCACCCTCTTCTCAGCAGCTCCTTATTTTACTACTACCTCATATATTTTCCCTCATATGTTCATGCTCTCTGTCCTATCTCCCAACATCTTCCAGTACCCAAACCGTCGACAGAGCTTCTAGAGGGGAGAGGGAGAACATGGGCATCAACTTCCAGCTCTTCCAGCGCCGCTACTGCCATGCGTGGGTGCTGCGGGTGCAGCCCTCCGGCAGAGGCCAGGGAGGGTTGGTGACAGGGCAGCGCTCCCTGGGTGGGCCTATGGAGAGCACTGACTGGCGCTGCTCAGGAGCCGGTCCGGCTGCCCACGGCCGTGCTGTCAACTCGGCTGTGCAGCAGGTGCTTTGTGTTCGCACTGCCTCTCTGGGCATTTGTGGTACTCGGGAACCCCACTCCCGGCCCAGGACTCCACCGCTCATGGCATCATCACACCATGAGACATACGGTGTTTGCCTCTGCTGGGGCAACCCCCAGATCTCACCAGGACACTCTCTAGGTCTGGTGCCAGCAGGTTGCAGAAAGAAACACCCCTCTCGGGCTGATTTATTCAGTTCGCGACTGCCTCGGTCATTCCTGACCGTTGAGACCACGGCGTGGCCGAGACGGGCAAGAGCCACACTCAGGGGAGGGACGGATTTCAGGGCCCGGGTCACTCCGGGCGAGGGGCGCAGGGGTGCGCGCTCGGCGGCCAGCCCGGGGGAGCCCACCCGAGCTGCCCGCGGGCGGTGCCGGGCCGGGCCGGGCCGCACGTGGCTACGTGACGGCGGTCCGGGCCGGCGGGGCTCGGCGGCTCCTCCTCCCCCGGCGCCCGCCGGCGACTGGGCGCCGAGGCTGCGGCGGGCGGGCGGCGCGGGGCGGGGGTGCTGCCTCCTGCGCGGCGGAGCGGGCGCAGCGGCAGCCGGGGCCGGAGGCGAGCGGCCCGCGCGGGCGAGGGCGGGCGGCGTCGCGGGGCGGCGGCGGGGGCTGCGGGGCATCGGCGGGGGCTGCGGGCGGGGTCCGCGCCCGCGGCCGGCAGCGCTCTCTGCGCCTCAGCCGGGCTTCGCCGGGTGCTGGCGGTGCGCTCTCCCGCCGCGGGGCTGCACAATGGCAGTCGTTCAGTAGGATGGATCCTGCCGTGGCTTTTGTTCTGCAGATCCACCCATCCTCCTAGCAGTCAAGTACCAGGCTATGGTTTTCTCTCTGGGGATCTTTCTTCCGCGTTTTGCCGGTGTCTCCGATGAGGTTTTGGCCTCGGCTGGGATTTCACGACCTTACTTTTCGTTTGGCTTCACGCTGAAAAAAGGGATTCCTTATATTTGCTCTCCACGCTTTTGGTTATAATTCACTGTTGGTCTAGGAGGAACAACCGTTCAGCCTGGCTGAAAAAAAAGCATCCGTTGAAAAGTCTCAAAGAAATATACCACGTGAGGAAAAAAAACTGGGAGAAGATCGGAATATAATCGCTTTTTCTATGATAAAACTGGTGCCCCTCTTCAGGAGAACTGATCTCAATTTATTATTATGCAACCACAAGGATCTCTTCTTTCTCAGGGTGTATAAGCTGCTGGATTGCTTTTCGCCCAAATCAATGTGGTTTCTTTGGAACATTTTCAGCAAAGGATCGCATATGCTGCAGTGTCTTTGTGGCAAGAGTCTTAAGAAAAACAAGAACCCAACTGGTAAGCAATCCATTGCAATGCGTTGTTTTTCTTTAATGCTACCCTGTCTGTTGCTCGCCGAGGTAGATCTGCAATCCTGCTGAGGGGAGAAGGGGGGATATATCGAGGCCAGCACGGACATGCATGTGCATACGTATATGAATAAGCAAGGAGCGGTTTGTATTAGCTTCAGCCCCTGTCACCACCGAAGAGGGGTAAAAAAATAAAATCAAAGGCGACCCTCGCCCAGCCGGCATCTCCTAGTTCCTATGTGATATTTCAAAGGAGGAAACTTTTACATCAGTACCCTTCTTGTGGGGAAGGCGGTGGAGCCCCCAACTCCCGACCGCGGGAGCCCCCCAGTCAGTTCTGGGAAGAGGAGCCTGGCTCTCCTGTGCTGGTGTTAGCCGGCCCTGCCTGCGGTGGGTGAGTGTGCCGGGGCTCGCGTCCTGCACAGCACTTTCTGAATAGCTTGCAGTATGTCACCCCACACGCACACACACCCACCCACCGCCTCGCTCGGCTTCTAAAGTCAAGCCAGACACCCCCCTCCCGCGGCCTGGGGGCTCCCCGTTACCACTCACCCTCGGCACTCAAGGCCAGGAGGGTGGAGGGTGGTGAGGAAAGGGGATGGAGACTTTCTTGGGGCTTGTGCCCAGACGGCAACTCAGCCAGCTATGCCGAGTGGCAGCAGCAGCACCGCCGGGTTGGCTGTGCCGCTCCTCCGCCTCTCGCTGCCGGGATGACCCCTCTGTGCCACACACCGGTCTCTCTGCGTCCGTCTCTATGTCTGCCTGGCAGCCGGGATCATGCGCTTCGGTTCAGCCCGGCTCCGAGGGGGAAACTTGCAGTACATTACATAAGAAATGCAAATGCAGGTGCTCTGGGCCGCCTGGTCCCTGATGGTCAAGCTGCTGCTGTTGCATCCCTCTTGCTCGGGGCGTCCGTGCGGCCAAGCCCGAGGCTTTGCGAGCAAGGTGGGCGAGAAGGGATGCTCGGCGGGCGGGGGAGCCGGGAGCTTTTCTGGGGAAACACCGGCCTTTCCCGCCGGCCTCTGGTCCCCCACGCCGCCTTGCTCGCTCACCCCGGCCGGCAGGTTGTCTGCAAGCACTTGCGTGCCTGGGGAGGCGAGAGCCGCCGGAGCCCGGGCTGCGAGGGGAGGGATGCCGTGTGTGCGCGCTGGTGTGTGTATGCCGGCTGCCCTGCAGTGGCAGCTCCCGAGCAGGAGGCTCCTGACGCTGGCACTGCAGTGTAGTAGATCATAGGCTCTCGTTGCCTGACACCCCAACATCAACAAGCAGCAGCCCTGGCAGCCCGCACCCCTCTCCTTAAAGGCAGCCGGGCTGCCGGCTGCTGCTTTGCTCAGCCCAGGTCCGGTGCAGAGTCGAGGTGGGCACCTCGGCGGATTTACCCTTCCCCGCCCCGGCTTCCGTTTGCCAGCTCGTCTCGCCCCTTTTCCCCCCGCCGCTGCCGCAGCAGTGAAAAGCAGCCACTTAGCATACCAAAGAGGCTGAAATGCCCCGCCGGAGGCTGCGCTCAGCCTCCCGCAAAGTGCCCTTCGCTTCACTTGTCCCTTAGCACTGCAGCCAGCCGGGGACCACTTCCTAGCCGTGTGCCCCCCCGGGCAGGATGGGCCCGACAGGGTCAGGACGGCCGACCACCCTCTCGCAGCCCCCGGGGATGCCCCTCTCCGCCTGCCCGGGCCGCGCACGCCGGGGCCGTGACCGCGGGGACAGGGCAGAGCGGCGGCGTGGCCCTGCCTGCCCTGCCCGCTGCCGTCGCTCCCCAGGCCCCGGGGGAGGGGGCGCCGGCTCCAGCGCCGTGGTGCTCTGGGCAAGCGGCGATGCTCCTGGGGAAGGGATTTGTGCGGGGGTGGGCGGCAGGGGCAGGACGAGGGCTGGTGGTTTCTAGGCCTTTCAGTTTGTATACCGGGGGGTGAGGCGTGTGCCCCTCCACACATACACACTCTGGTCCACCCCTGAAGATTCGTGTCCTTTCCTTGCGGAGGGCAGGCTGTCAGGATATCGGCTCCTGAAGCCGAGTTGTGTCCCTCGGAGTGCCAGGCAACCGCGGCGCAGCTTTCCACCTCCCCGGGGACTTTGCCGCACTTCCCTGCTCCCTCTGCATGGGACGACGAGTGGTTTTGGTTGTCAGGAGCGGCACTCCCCCCGCCGCCACCCTGCCTGCCAAGGGCTGCACTGGCCCGAGGAGGGCTGAGCCTCTCTTCTGAAGGACTGGGGGGAGCTCGTCTAAGCGAGCGAGGCGGGCGGGGGAAGCGGGCAGGGGGCGCGGAGTGGGGCCCTGGTGGGTGCCACCGCTCCGGCCAGGTCCGCGGGGTCGCTGCCCGCCCGCACAGTCTGCGCTGCTCCGCTCCGCTCCCGCTTGATCCCATCAGCGCAGCCGGGACGCCGAGCCCGGCCGAGCCGCACGCCCCGGACTGGCACTCCGTTCCCGGAGCGCCGAACTGCGGCTCTCTGTCTGAGGAGGCTAATAATCCGCTTGGCCGGATTAGCTGGCGGCTCGGTCACAGGCGCTGTTGCTCTGACGGCAGATCATCTCCACTCAGGCTGGGGTCGAGCGCGGGGAGCGGTGCCGCGATGCCCGTCCTGGCCTGGTGCCCCCGGGCGTGGGGCTCCCCCTCTGCGGCAGCTCGCAGACCCCATCCCCGCTGCGGCACGGTCCGCTACCGCCCCCCGCCCCTTTTGCCGCCAAACTTTTCGGGACCCGCTGGGCTTTTCAGTCTCGAAAGTCATCAAATGAGCGAGCATCTGCCGCTGATCCAACCGTGCAGAAAATCCAGCAGGTTAGGCAACTAACACTGGCTGTAATTGCAGTTTATTTAGCTATTTTTGGCCTGCTGCCCTTTTTTTTTTTGTCCCTTCCTAGAGCTGGTCTATTTCCAGAAACGGGACTGGGTGGCTCCTTTCCAAATGTTCTCTGCTTTGCGTTTTCTCCCCACCGCTGGCTGCAGCCCCCCCTCCATGTGCGGACCCCCTCCCGGGCTCCCCTGCCGTCCTCGGGGGCCTCGCCCCACCGGCAGCGGTCGGAGCTCGGGAGACGGGGACAAGTGCGGCAGGGAGGGATGCGGATGTCCGGCGGGCTGTGTGTAAGTCTCTGGCAGGGTTGCATCAGGAGGCTTTGGTTTTATGCTTGGCTGAAACCGCTTGGTTTCAGATTTGATATCCTCGATAGAGGAGCTGCGTTTGATTGCTGCAATTATTTACCTCTTTACATTTCTTTGTGAGGAGAAAAACTTTGGGAATCAATAGATATGGCTTTGTTTTCAGCTATTGAATATTTTTGGTTGTTCCTCAGTTCAATGGTGCTACAATCAGTGAAGCCCCTCATATCTGCAGTGTTCTGTCTCCTGTGAAAATGTTTGCCTTGTGTCAGGTTCCCTGGGCCTCACTTGCTTTTGCAATGATTTCTGTCTAACTCTGCCCTTCCTGCTTGTCATACACACAGAGGGGACTTTAAAAAGTGCAAGACCAAAGGGAGTTTTTGTCACAAATAGTTAAAAATTGCTCCAAACCATAAATCCCGAACCAGGGCTTGCTATAATAAGATACTGTCCTCCTGGCTTTCCCACCACCATCCCCAGCCCCCAAACTGGGTATCTTCTGCTAGGGAATGGCAAAGTCATGGGGAGAATTTGGGGCCTGAGGAGAAGTGGGAAAGGAGATTGTCTCTGGTTGCTTTTTGAAGCAAGTCCAGCAAGTGAATAGATTTTTTTACCAAATGCCAGCTGTTTGGGTGCCCACGGGAGGTGTGTTGGCTGGAGTACTAGATGCCCCCATGGCGGGAATTGCTATCACATTTCACTCCTGGTGGCAACCCAGCAGACAGAGGATGGATCAGGTTTCCTCTCCATTCACTCCCAAGGAGAAGCATCTCTCCAACACAGTCAGGGATGTTGACAGGGGAGTAGATGGCAATTGGCATTGCTATAAATACATTACTGATGGAGGATTTAATTTAGGAAATTAGTATCAATCTCACATCAATTTCAAATACAAAACCTGTTTTAAAAGCAGTAAGTCTGAAATCCAGGCTGCAGCTGAATTGCAATCTCTGCATTGTCGCATGTTAATTTCCTACTCCATAAAATAGCTTCTCTGGTATTTCCTGGTTGCTAATAATTTTGAAAAAGTTTCTAAGCACAGCCATGTGAAGATCTGTTTGAAATGGAAGCTTGTGTCCTGCCCATAAAATATACAGTAGGTATGTTTCTTTATCTGAATTCTGAAAAATTTGGCCTCCCCACTGCCTTCCTTACTCATAGAAAGAAAACCTCCCACCAAAAGACAAAGACAGTAAGAGCTGTGGGATCAGGTCCTTGAAGTTTCTTTCATGTAGGTTCGAAAAGCAGCTCTGACTGCTTAAATACCATAATTCCTGTAGTGGGAATTGAGGCATGGTCTGTTTCTCTTGCTCAAATGTAAAATTGCCTATTTACATGTATTTCACCTATTGAAGTTTTGTCCTCTCTGGAATACATTTCCTGAATTTGTACAAATTTAATTATTCTTGATCAAATTAAATTGCATACTCTACTTATTAAGGGGTGAAATTTATGCCTGCTCATGCGTCTCCCTACTGTAATAAAATGTTTGCACCTAGTTCAATGTCTGCTAATGACAGGCCATTTATAAATGAATTCAAATATAAAAAGGATGACTTAGGCTTAAGGAAAATACAAAAAATGTATTTACAGATATCATTGGTTTAAATATTTATGTGTGTGCATTTTTCATTTGAGCTTGATGTTTATTGTACTTAACCTTCTTGGATTATATTAAGTATATTAATTTTAAGCAAAAATTCCTATTGACTCCAAATCTAAATAAGGAGGGATTTAGACATTCTGAATTTGTCCCTTTGTAAAGATTTTCTGTCCAGTAAATGACTTTAAAAATATAATCTGGAGATGAGAGAGTTGCTTGAAATTGGAAACCAGTTTTTCAAGAGGACTTCATAAATCTAAAAAAATGGGAATTGGGCCCTTACACTGACTCTGAGGGTGCATTTTGTAGCTGGTGGGGTCGCTACTGAGGTTTCCATAGGAACAGTCAACCTTTAGGATAAAATCCTCTGAGTCTAGGTTGCAAATGGATAAGTGAAGTGGTTGTGTGCAAATTAAACAGAATATTTACAGATGTTTGCCAAACATACCTCTAAACAGCGAGTCCTGCTGGAGCATGTTTCACTCACTCAAGGAAGGTCTTGTTGCTTGGGGAGCAGTGATTTGTTTCTCTACCAAGTTCTAGTTTAGATGGCTTTTGTGATTTTGGGCCCACTGTTACTTACCTATGCCTTCCCTTCCTGCCTGTTAGAAGTTGCAGGCAATTTCTGAACATTGCACAGGCGTGCTGTTGGCCCTTTTGTTTGTTTTTCACGTTTCAGTGAATGATAGCTTTTCAAAGATAAATTACTAGTTTACTGAACAACTGGCTGAGTAACAAAACATTGAGCAATCATAAAACTGTACAATGTCTGTTGTGAAAAAAAATTGCTGACATGTAGCAGGTGGCTTGATGTACAATTAATGTATCCAAGAGCTACTTGCCACTGTACAGAAAGAGTTTATATTTGTATACAGTAGGAGAAGAGTTTACTCAGGAATAAACTTTGTCAGACTGCACCCAAGTTTAGTTCAGGAAGAGCCCCCTTCTTGCACAGAGTGTGTTTCTATTGTCACAGCAAATTAAGCCAGGAAGAAAATATTTTCATTGGAGACCATATAATAAAGTGCTTAAAAGAGTATATTCGTCTTCAGACTGGCTATTAAAAAAATATTGTGTTCTTGAAGTGAATCCTTACAGTAGATCCACCCAGAAGTACCGAAAATAATAATTGCAAAAGGAACTGATGGTGCTTGGCACCATGATGCACTGAACACACAGCAAGCAAAATATAAGCCATGTATTCTTTTTAATATACTCTGCAGCAAAGAAAAATAGTGTGTGAATAATTAACAAAGCTGTTATCCAAAACAGGAGCACACTGACTCCGGAGAACTTTTTGAGGCCAAAACCTCAAAAATCATTGAGTGAAAGGCATTTAATGGATACATGGAATGCAGGTTTCGTGTATTTGTAGCAAATGCTACATTCATGTTTAATAGCATTCATGTTTAATAGTTACAAGGAAAGTAAACAGTTGCTGATGAAACTGCATCAAGAAGTCAGAATAATAATACCTGTAGTAATATTCAATGCACAAGCCAGATTAATAACACCTTCTGCAGTAAAATTCAATGACTAGTTTAGGTACTATACTGGGGTGAACATAATAAACATTTTTGTAGCTTTTGAGTTAATATTGAATGGTGGTATGGCTCAAATAACAATAGGTAGCGCATAGTTGCTGGCAGAAATTGATAGTCTAATTTTAATATCTGTATTTTGTCTTTTCACTCTGACACCTGCTTATTTGACTTTTAGCTGGAAATAGCATGTGGAGTTGCAGTGAACAAGTTTAGCCCTTGCATACAGTAGGCGCTCTCTTGGAAATTACTTGGCTTAATCTTTCTGTGGCACTAAAATGAACGTGGTCCTATCAGACAGCAGACTCAAGCCAAGGTTAAACATTTTAATTCCATTGGAATTTTTGGATTTTGCTCGAGGCCAGTGATACAAATAAACTGTAATCCTCTATGAAAACACTGTTCTAAGGAGATTCCCAAAAGGCCTGTATTTTACTGAGCTGAGAGAGGAATATACTTCACTTTTCACTGAAATTCATTGTGTCATCCATGTTTTTTTGTGTATGGCTTTGTCATGTAGAAAGATAAGAACATAGTGAGGATACAGAATGTGCAGGATTTGTGCCTTAGCTGTTGATCCTGTCCTGTCTCTATCTCTGGACATTATTTGGTGTAAGAAAAAACACAAGACATGGGCAAATCTTTGGGTTTGATCTTTCCTCTCACCTATCCTCTCAGTTTTCAGCTGTCACTGGACTGTGAAGTTGGAGCTTGTATTCAGGTCACTGTGTGTAGTAGCTTCTGAAAGAGCTACGCAACCTCAGTTATCAAACAGCATTTCTATTTTGGGCATCAAAAAACTTTGCATGGCAGTGAGCTCTACATGACCACGTGCTGTGTGGAAAGGATGTGGAGGGGTTTGCACTTTCTCTGGTACTTCTTGGTTCTTCTGTTTAAAAACAGAGACTAACATTGCTATTCCTGCCCCGTGTTTGTGATTAGTGATTATGGAGAGCTTTTCAGGTGAAAAGCACTTCTTTCATGGTGCCTTTTCCTTCCTTGAACTGTCCTGAAATCCTGGACATTTCAATCATCTTGGTTCCTATCAGTATAACTTGCCTTTGCTGTGGGTATAGGATATCTTTGGCTAAAGAGGGCAAAAATAAGGTAGCAGCTGACACATCCCTTTGCATGTGCTGCTTTTGTCCAGTTAAAATAAGTTAATTTCTATGGATTTTCTAGGCCTATGGGATAAGGACGTATGTCCTGAAAAGGGCATGTTTTCCCTCCTTTCTCTTGAGGGAACAAGTGGAATATTACTCTCTTGAAGAAGCTTTTAAGGAATTAAGCTCTAGTGTGACTGAAAACTAGAATTTCATGCTGTTGTTGAATAGTTTGAACAGGAGAGACAGGTTGTGTATAAAAGCAGACTTCTGTTTACATATAAATCTCTTGCTTCTCAGCAATGCTAGCAAAGGAAATAGGCAGGAGTTTGATTGCCCTTTAATGAAGTTTGAGAAGAAAATGCTAATTTAAAGAAGGCAAGTTTGCCAGACTTGTTACTCTTTCAGTAAATGTATTTCTAAGCATGTCCCTCTACAATCAAACAAAATGTCCAGATTAAACAGTTCCCAGTTCATGCTTCTCATTAAAGAAGTGTACTAAAGAGCACTACAAGTGCTCAGTAGTTTCTGCACATATCACTCTTTGCTGTAGAGGTACATTTATTGACATTGAATGAGATGAAGAGGAGCTACCAGTGCAAAACATAGTGGGAAATACATTAAAAAATATATGTGGGAAAAGATGTGGAAAAATTATAGCTCAGGGAAATGCTTTAAAAAATGTGAGTTAAATCATTAATACAGTAGTATCTTATAGTGTAACCTATCAGGAATATCTTAACAAGGATTAAATTAATAATAGTCCCTATTAATTTGTAGTATGTATGACACAAAGAGCCACTTTACAGTTCTGGTTTCCTTGGAACTGGAAATTGCAAGTCAAACCCAGACAGCTAATAGTTTCTGAGAAACTGAACCTAAATATGATGTAGGCAGATTATCTCACTAGGAGACCAACCAAAGATCTCAAATGTGAGCTACCTTTAGGATGTCTAAAAACCCAGGTGCAATTTTGTGGCTTGGGCTTTTTCACTAAAATCCATATTTTAAAGTAGCACTAACAGGTGGATTAAAATTTGTAAAGCTTTGCACCCCTGAGAGAGTTCTTCCTAGTCGCTGTTTTAAATCCTTTTTTCTTTTTTTGTGTTTGTCCCCATGTGAAGGAGACTTTCTGCTTCAAAATATCTGATTACACAGAGTTTCATAACCAACATTTGCTAGTCTCCTGGCTTTACTCAGACATTTATTATCTCTATGAATATGACCTTGATCCATCCCAATCTCTACCATCTCCATGATAGCCTCTTACATCTCTTTGAGTTTTTTCACCTTCTCCTTGTGCAAGCATATCACCTTTTTACTTTGGATAAGGTCTTTCAGGAAAAATAGCTCTTAATTGTATTTCTTTCAGATATTTTTAAGTCCTCTCCACCACTTTGAATAATTAGCTAGTGACCATGAGCAGAACAACTGCACAGGCTTATTTTATTAATGGTATAATAGGTATTTAGGATGGATGAAGGGTAGGCTGATGGACTACCCTTTTTTTTGTTGGGCATGAGCTGTATACATTGTTGTTTTCCCACTTGCTGCTAATTTACAGTAGCAGAACAATAGCAGAGGTAAAGGAATGCCGAGGCTGTAAAGTAACGGTGATTGATTAGGAAAAGACAGTAAAATCAGCAAGAGGATTTAGAAGACCTAATAACAAATGCTATCCTTTTCATTTGTTTTGAGGATCATTTGAGGATATTACTTGCTTGAGGATAAAATGGTTTGTGTGAGATTCTGCTGTTGAAGCAGGACTCCTCAGCATCCAGGGAAATTTTCTGGATATTATTGCTGAGCATTTCTTATTTGTGTTGGTAGGCAGTTGTTTCCAGGTCCTGGCTTTGTCTGTTCACTTAGGTGCTCTGTATCTCCTTGAAGCTTGTGGCCATGGCACAAGCAGAAGAGACCCCAGAGAACTGCAAAACCTGCGTGTATGCCAGGCATGCCCCGTGTGTCCATACCCTCAGCAGGGCACAGACAGAGTAAACCTGTGCTTTGGGTCTGGCTCACTTTTGATTCACCTTGTTCACATTTGAGCTCACTGTTGATGGCCTAGTTCAGAGACATTATTGTGTGAAAGGATTGTGACATGCCTCTTTAGTGCTACATGCTCCAGGTTTCTGCTGGCCAGGGACATTAGTAGCAGAGCCAGTGGCTGTGTGCCACTAAACCCTGTCTTCTGAACTGTTGAGCTCTGGCTACATGTGCAGAGTTTTGAAACATGGCATAGATGAGTTCTCTTACCTTTGAAACTTGTGGCATGGTTTCTTCCATGGAACAGGGTGTCTGAAAGCAGTATGGGATTATTTTACAGCAAATAAGTAGTCATTATGTAGTGTATGTATGGAAGGACCACATTTTTTGAAGGTGATCTTACTTTGTTTTCAAACCAGACTTTAAACTCAGATAATGTTTGTGTAAGAGTGAAAATACAGGAGAAAAAAACAACTCTTGTAGTTTCCTGTGTAATACATATCTGGGTAAAAGAAATAGGTTTACTTGTGGTAGGAGAAATTTGAACCAAAGAAGTGGGAGTAGAGGAATTGTGATTTTCTGTTCTAGTGTCTTTCCTCATTTTGATTGGTTTTTTGCAATTTATATGAAATGATGTATCTGAAGCATTACTGACATGAAGTGGAGATGAATCCAGTGATCTGTGTGTCACAGTAAGATATTCTCTCCTGACTGAAAGTTTTCTGTGAAAGCATGTCTTTGAAGACATTGGCTTTCATAGCGCTTCAACATCGTGCATGTTGATTTTGACCATTCCCATACACCATTGATGAAAACACTCTCTAAGGATTTTCCTCAAGATAGTTACATAAATATGGTGCTCTCATTAAAAAAAAAGTCTTTAAGCAAAATGAGAAAAAATAATTGAACATAAGTATATAAAGATGAGTATCATGGTAGTTTTAACTGTAGGGTTGCTAAGTTTCTTTTAGATGCTGGATGAGAATGATTTTATTCCAGTTGTGCCAGCTACCATTGAATGAAAGGGGAGGCTGAAGTTTTGGACCTTATAACTAAAGCAGAAATAAGCTGTACCTTGTGCAGTCTGGGTTAAGATATTTTAAAAAAGGAATCAGGAGTAATAGCAAAACAAGGGTTTGTTATATTTTCTGCAGCTCCTTTTCCTTGGATTTCAGTGGCTGTCTGGAGTAGCTATGGTCTCGGTTTGCTGCCAAAAAGAACACCTGCTAATAGATTTAAGACAGAAGATGAGGAGAAGATAAATACTAAGCCCTTGTAGTCATATATGTAGGTTAAGAATTTGGGGGTGGAACTTGCTGAAGTTAGAACAAAAGTAAGCCAGAATGTGATGTTAGTACATTAGATGAGTTTTTATCAGGGGCTATGTGGATGATACATGAATAGTGTGGGATGCTCTCTCTCCCACTTATTCTCAGAGGGAGATGAAAAACCAGAATGACAAAAGAAATGATAAAGTAAATAATAAAAGGATTAAAGGAGTCTGTAGTCATTTAGACAGGTTAGTGATAGAATCCTACAGGCAAGCAGAATTTAGAAATTGTTGAAGCTATTTATCAATTGGAGAGCAAATAGATGTGAAATTTAACGACATTTTCATGGAAAGCATCTATTTCTAGAAGTGTTTCTTTCCAAGGACATAGAGAGAGTTTTATATTTGAGAGTCTGGCTTTTCTCAATTTATTCCATTTTTACCTATCTTGCTATAGGTGAAATATCCTTGTAAACATTGCTTTGCTATTATAAATGAAGGTGCTCCCACGCTCCTCTGAGTCTACCAGCTGTCACTGCCCAGCTCTGGAAAAGTGGCCTCCAGGGTGACCTTAGGCCATGCGTCCAGGGCCTCCTGCCTTCCTGGATGCCCTGAGAGCCTCCTGTCTGGCA
The DNA here is from genome assembly GCF_901933205.1 of Camarhynchus parvulus. Taxonomy (NCBI): domain Eukaryota; kingdom Metazoa; phylum Chordata; class Aves; order Passeriformes; family Thraupidae; genus Camarhynchus; species Camarhynchus parvulus. The sequence continues at coordinate 38,098,142 of NC_044571.1, forward strand.
CCCCTCCGTGCTTTGGACCTGCATGGGCGTGTGGAGTCCTGCGTGTGCTGCAGCTGCCGGGGCTGACACCTGCTGGCTCCCCTGCAGGAGAGATGATGGCACAGGAGTCAGCTCCTGAGGGTGGCCCTCAAGCTAAACTGAAACAGCCTGTGTAGTTGCCACAGCAACTGCTGGGGAGGGGAAATGTATTATCCCCCTCCAAAGTGTTCTACAGGACAACTTTTAAAATGCAGAATATGTACTTCCATGGATCTTAAGCTGTGTAAATATTTGTGCAAGACACCATGTCCTGGGTGGTACAAACTATAGAAGAAGGCACTATAGGTTCAGTATTAATTTACATTTTTCTTCCAATAGTTTATTAAGTTCACAGTGAAACAGGTCAAGAATGTTGGGTGCCATTCAGTCCTCGAAGATGACCACAAATCTGCGTCAAAAAACTTACACTGGAGATCTTCAAGTAACTTCAAAGGGAAAGCCAGTCTCTTCTTCTCATCAACAGATGGTAAATCAGAATTGTGAGTAAGAACTGTCCACCTTCAGTTTGGCATTGATACCATTCTCCCACCTTAAACTCCTCCTAGTTGTTCAGGAACATAAGACTGAATTTATATTGCTTAATTAAAAGGGGCCAGGGATTGATCCAAGTCCAAATGGCTCTGGCTGGCTCATGTCCACGCTGCTTACAGTTACCACCCTCCCTGGCAGATTAGCTTGGAGAGAGCTTGCTGAGGTGGTGCTTGGGTCTTGAGGAAGAGTGAGGATGACTAGGGCTCTAGCACTTCTTTAATTTAACAGTCTCAACACAGCCAAAGAGAATCAGAAAAAGCCTTTCACTTCCAGTAAGGAACGTTAAGGCAAGCTCTGCTTGTAGATGTTTACTTGTGCTCCCAGATGCAGAGAGGAACTGTACCTGGACTAATAACAGCATAACACCATCCTGGACCAGCTAAGGGATTATTAAAGCTTCTATAAAGTGGGTGAATCCCAGCTTCATCCTTTGAGAAAGGAGCAGCTAGAGAGGGGCTTCCTATGGGCCTTGGTTAACCTTGTGCAAAGCTGGTGGAGGAAGGAGAGCAGAGTATACCTGCTTGAGAGCAAGTCTGGCAGCTGAGCAGCAGAGACCTGAGTCTGCAGGGAATGAATCATAGCGAGTTTCTGAGGAGGATGAACCAGACAGGAAGGAAAGCTCAATCTTGCTGGGGAAAGCAACATATCCCCTCTTTTTTCTCTCTTTCTCAACAAGAAGATGGAGTTTCAGGGTAAGGAAGAGCTGAAGGACAGGAAATTTCCTCTATCTCTGGATAAAATCTTTTTTCTTCTGCTTCACTGTCTTGGTCTTCCTTTCCTTCTCCCTGACCTTATTTGTGATCATCCCTTTATTTGTGTGAGCATGTGCAACAAAACTTGTCAGCACTTTTAGTCATCCCAGTAACCTGTTGTTTTACTGCACACCCATTTTCTATTTTCTGAGCTACATGGGCATCAACCTGCATTGTTGCTGCACGTACTTCTTGATCTTCCTTTAATTAAAGACCATGTATTTCTCCCTACATGGCCACTAGTTGCTCTCTTCCCTTATATAGTTGTGAGGAGATGAGTAAAGAAATAGTTTTTTTTCTGATTATTGATGCTTTAAATATGTTGGCAGACTAAATCTGGTCGCAGTCTGTGAATTTAAAGGGTCTGGCTTATACTGTGACAGCATGGTCCAGAATACTTGTGTGTTTTTCTTAAAGTAATGAAAATTAGACAGCACAAAGCAGTTTGCATATGGTTTTTGGTTTGTTTTTTTTTTAATAGTTTTAGGGAAAATCAGTTTGTGGCACTTGGAGTCCTTTGATTCTTCTCTGTGAGGATGCACAGGGTATATTTACTCTTGTATTTAATGTTAAATGTGAAAAGATTGAATGTAAGCAGTAAATTCTTCTTTTCTCATCAATCCCTTCAAGACCCGTTAAGGTGACTGCTCCTTTGCAAGTTGAATATCTGAAAAAACCCAAGTATCACTGCTTAATTTGGGGCTAAGAAGGGTGTTGCATTTAGCAGAGATTTTTATGTTTCCATTGCTTACAATAAAAGTAGTTATGAAAAGCTCTTATGATGAGACACAATTATGTTTTGCATTAAAATAAGGCACAGTGGGCGCTGTATTCAGCCTGTTAGCTTGTTAGAAAAAGCTGGAATTTCTGAAGCTGTTCTAAACATCCTGAATTTGGAAGTCAAGTCAAATCTTCTAAACCAGTGGAGTCATCTTAGCAATAGAGAAGTGAAAGACTTTAAGTATAAATACTTCTCAGTGTATCAGGTATCTTGGAAACTGTTTCTTCTGTTAGTAGAACATTGATGTAGCATGTCTAGGAATTTTTGTATGGCTTGGCAATTAAGACAACTTGGGCCAAACTAACTGTACTGAGGTTCTTTTCAAGAGTACCTTATTTTCAGTCCTACTTCTAGGCTGGAGAAATGAAGCTTTTTGGTGTCTCTGCATTTATAGTGCTTTTCCCTTTTGTCATGCTAATTGAAAGTACCATCTTTAATCCTTCCAGGAAGTTTCTTGCTATTTGCTTTACATGGCAGTGCTCCACTGTCATATTCAAGTCATCAAAGACCTCCAAAGATGTGTTTTACAAGAGGATAAAGGAAGCATTCTCTCCATGGCCAGAACATAGGACCATTCTTGTGGTGGTAAATAATATTTGCTCTCACAAAAGAAAAAATGTTTTTTGGCCTTGGCACGCTGCTTTGGGTTTTTGAAAATCTAGCTAAATTCAAATACTCAAATCCTTTCTTGCTAATCCACCACTCCATGGCTTTTCTAAGGAAAGGTCCCTGTTTATGTGGAAGACAAAAATTTTCTTGTACAGATTAAATAGTTCTGCCCTTAATCTACTATTACTTGAATAATTCTTACAACATCAGCTTTAGTCTACTTCATCTTCCTGTAATTTTATTTTACAGTGACTGATTTGCAGAACAAGCATACCTTCCCCTGTTTGCACTCAAGAGCATTAACTAATCTAGTTAACAAACTAATCTAGGTCTAGAGAAAACAAATAGAGCAAGCAGCAAATGAACAGCAAGACTGAACAACAATTCATGTTCCATGTGAACATGGTTCTCTTGGGTTTTCCTGTGGAGAGAATGGAGCTTTTTCTCAGAATGCCAAAGTTCTTGGTTTTGTCATTGCTCAGTTAGGTACAGGCAACGGTGAAAACCAGAACAAACTGGAGGTTACACAAATAGATTTCAGAAGTCCCAATGTGTCTTCAGTGAAGGACCTCGAAGCAAATTTATTAAATGAAAGGCTGACTTGGCAGGAAGTTCTAATCCTTTTGAAAAATACTTCTAAAAAAAGGAATATCAGAGAATGAAAGTTCAAACTGCCTACATTGCAGTATACAAATTAGTAAGCGAGTCACCTGGTAGTCTCCTTGTCCCTGGTACATGGCACTAATGTTTCCTCCCTCTGGGGTATGTACAGTACCCTAAGTCCCTGATAGAGTGCTACCATTTAAAAAAAGTTTTGTTTGTTTGTTTGTTTTGTTTTTGTTTATTTGGGTTTTGTTTGTTTGGTGTTGTGTTTTGTTTTGTTTTGTTTTGTTTTATTTTTAATCCAGCACAGAAAAATCTGGCTAGTATAGTATAGAATTATGTGCCATTGGTAGGTCTTAGCAGTACTTTTTGAAGGATAGTTCTACAAATATTCATTCTTATGGGGTTAGATATAGTGGCGAGTATGCAGAGGTTCTCAGAGAGCACTGGTGGAAAGGCCAGTATGTAAAATGCTGCCCAGTAGACTGCAATAGTCATTAATTATGAAATAAAGCCCCATCACTGAAACAAAATATAGCAATTCTTGCTTTTTGTTCATAGATATTTACCTAGGAGGGCAAAAAAGCCAAAAAACTCTATTATCTTAATGTGGTACCCTCTGCAAGTCTGTGCTAAGCCTTTTGAACTGAGAATACACTCAAACAGGCAGCTGGGGTAGTGAAACTGTTTTCTGGAGTGTTTATAGGAACCAATTATACGCAATTTGTTTAAATTAGTGGTGAGCAGTTCTACATTAACAATTGTCTTAGTGCTAGTAAGTAAGAGTGTCTGGAATGTGGCACTTTGCGTACTCAACTCGTATCTGCACTTTCAACACATCCAGTGCTTTCATAGCAAGAGGATGGAGCTGAATCTTTTCTGCTCAGATATTTTTACAAGCTCTTATTTTCTCCTGTTTTGTTCTGGGCAAATTGTTACCACTCTTTCTACGAGATAATTAATTGGTTGTTGCTCCTATATTTCCTGTAATAACCCTATTAAAAGGCACCATTTCTGTCAGAATATCCCATGGCTAATGACTGGGCAGATTGTTCTTGCCCCTAGATGCGGTTACCTAATTAGAGATTATCCTGTTACACAGCACTTTAAGCTGTATTTCCTTTTCTTAGCCCACAGAGAACATAGAATCACAGAACAGTTGGGGTTGGAAGGGACCTCTGGAGATCATCTAACTCCCCTGCTAAAACAGGGTCTTTTAGAGTGGATTGCCCAGGATCATGTCCAGTCAGGTTTTGAATACCTCCAGAGATGGAGACATGAGCATGGGAAAATTATTTTTGTCAGTGCCAAGACCTCTACTGCAGTCCATCTACTTATTCTCCTCCTTCTGCTTTCATCTCTCTCCTCATCCTCCTTTCAAACAAATTTATTAGAGAAAGAGTGAAAATCCTGCTTTACAGCACTGAGTGGGGAGATTTTTCCAGCTGGGGATGGGATTTGTAGCAACGTTTCCTCGCCACTCTCTCTGCTTCTGTGAGTACAGCACAAAGCTCCTGTCAGTTCACATCCTTTGCTGTAGTGCACAGCCTCAGCAGCACTGTATGTTTCCCTGTATTTTAAACTGTAATGGATTTAAAGAAGCCTGAGAGCTTGGACACTTCTGCTCTGCTCCATAAGAGAGCTCATGGTCTTGCTCCTGTTTTCCTTTAGTGCCAAGAGGAAGTAACCAGTGACAGCTTTCAGCACCTTAGTGGCAGTGACCATCTTTTGAGCACGATGTGTGGCCCCATCACCTGATGAGTTTCAGCATGGAGATGTTTCCTAACAGCAGAGGACTTTTCCTTAGGAGCCAAGAGGTTTTGAACTTTGAGTTTATGGTACTGTGCGGCAAATACTGCCCTTCTGAGAACAAGATCCACTCAGAAAAAATAAGGGTGTATTTGAATAACAGATGGGGAAGTAAAAAGGCTCCTGAAGTTTCTCTAGAGAGAGCACAACGTCTGCTCAGTGTGCCATCCAGCCTGTGTGCAGAGGGCTTTGTGTGAGTGGAGTAGAGGGAGGAAAGAACAAAGCCAGTAAATCCGCTGGCAAGCAGATGTTCAGCAAAGGAGCTTCACATTTTGTGGCTGAGAATCAAAATTTTGGGGTCGTATTACTGGAAGTTCTCTTCTTCAAAATGTGATAAAAAGATTCGGTTTCGTTTTACTATAAAGAGCCCTTCTTCTCTTCTGTATACTATACTGACAGTATTCACTGTGTATTCCTCTTCCTTCCTGCTCTTCCCTGCTCATGGGTACCATGAGACTGTTAATCCTTAATAAAGGACATTTTTTTTGGTTCTTCTTTTGGTACTTTTTCATCATGCATTTCAGCTGTGTCCACTCAACTTTGCTTCATTTCTGGCAATACTGTAATGACAGTTTAAGAAGATAATTTCTAAACAGAAGCCAATTAGTCATATTTATGATGGATGCACAAAGATCTCTTAGGGAACAATTTTGGTATTACTTCCCTGATATTTCATAGTTTGGCATGTACAAAAAAGCACAAAGGATTTTTCAGTGGATGCTATTCAGTTAGATTTTTGGGCTTTTTGCAGGCAATTTTTAGTTCAAAGATTCTAGAGATAATCTGAGAAATAAATAGGTTAATACATTATACAAATTCTCATTCTGCTCTTAAAAGATCTCAAAATGTTCTTAAAGGTATGGTGTAATGCTACTAGTGAGATAGGGCTCATGACCTAGTTGTTGTATCATGGAATATTAACTGTGTTACAAAAAGTTCCCTTTGTTTGGGACCTTTCAGCCTCAGACCAAAGGTTTTTTAAATAAGTGTGAGCATTCTCCCTGACTTGGATGAGTCTTGGGGAGAAAATTTCCCTATGATTATTTAATGAATGGGATCTATTTAGTTACCAAGAATATGAAATAGAAGATGCCACTTGCCTATTTTGGTTTTGTGTTTGTATTACCATTCAGTTTCTTAACCAGCCTTTCCCGACTGTATAGTTTTATCAATGCCTTTCAGTATGTTGAGAGGTTTAATGATGAACTCAGTCATTCAAAAATCATATTAAGTCAATAATAGCAGGCTCAAGGCCTGTCTGTGTCTCAGACTTTGGCTAATGAAGATGCTAACTACAAGTTCACTGTTTCTGAGATGCATCATTCCTGCAAATAATCCAGTTATTTGATTTATCCTTGAGAAACTAAGAAATTATTGTATCTGAGCGAATTCTATTCTATTCTATTCTATTCTATTCTATTCTATTCTATTCTATTCTATTCTATTCTATTCTATTCTATTCTATTCTATTCTATTCTATTTCATTTATTACTATTTTAACCTATGATTTTTTACTTACATAAATGGGAAGAGTCCTCAGTAGGAGATAAGGAAAGTATTTCATCCTAGCAAAGTCTTTTAAAAGCTAGAAATTACTCATTATTTACTCTAGCTAACCTTGATCCTATGTAAATTTCTATGTTATTTTTCATCAGTCTTTGTAAATGTTCCAGAGGTAACAGGAAGGTAATGCTTCATTTGTCTTATCAGTGGCTGGTTCTCTCTTATAAACTAAGTAGGTCACAGTACCTGTAGGAGTGGAGGGACTAGAGTTGTCATATATCTCTTCACTTTTAGAACCAAAACTGAAAACCTATATTGCTTGGAATACTTTTTCAGGGATAAAAATTATTTCGAAAAATGTCATCATGCAATTAAAATAGAGTTTTAATTGGTCACCGTTTTTCATCCCAGCACCCCACAGTACTTACTGCTTTCTGTTCAAATTCAGGTTCTCCCAAATGCAGTGACAAAGGGTAAGATTTCATTATTGAGTCCTCTGCTTTGGCAGAGTGTTGCCATGGTCATGAAAAAAAAGCACAAAAATTACATGCTGACTGTGCCAGATAGATCCGAAGAAAATCCCTGTACAATAATGTGCACTCATTCAAGTTGTGCTATTCATATGGTAAGGCTGAGATTATACTTTATTTCTGCACTTGGCATGCCAAGGACAAAGTAGTGCTTAGCTCATTCTCTACCTCATCTTCCTGCAGAGTGGCTGGCACAAACTTATTTCTTCTATTCTGGGCATAGAGAGATGTCCAGGACGTTGATTCTTGACAAGGTGGGAAAAGCCATGTCTCTGCTGTTTCTGCAGCAGCCAGAAGGCTAGAGGCAGAGCCATGGGCTGCAGGATGCAGAATAATACTGTGTTTCTTCCTGTTAGAACAAATCCATCTCTGGTGTCACATGGAGTGCTGCAATTCTGCTGATTAAAAAACCACCTAATTCACAGATTCCTAATGGCATGTGGGATACAACTGCAAAGCCAGTACTCTGCTTTAATGTGGATAGCAATTAGAGTTGACAACTCAGCCTAATTTTTTGTAATATTTTTCGAAGCGTTATTAGACACTTTCTGCTCCTCATTCATTTGTCCCTGTGCTGTAATGGTGAGTTCTACTTAAATGGCAATTAAAGTTTCCTGTTTCCCTCATTTCCTCTCCTCAGTTGACAATGTACACCACTGTGAAATGCTGCAGAAGTTAAAATAACAAGTTACAGGGTGTTGTTTAAAATATTTGACAAATAGTGACTTCTAATGGCCCCTACTTGTGGGTTTAAGCAGGTAGATAAATGGTGAGGGATTTTAGTGTCTTTCAGAATTTGGGCTGTAATTCACATAGAGTTGCTAACACAATATTTACACAAGTGAAAGCAATATTACCTGTTGTACTGCACTCTGAGCATCTGTTCAAAGATGGATGTGGTTGATATCCAAACGACTTGAACACAGCATGTGCAATGTGGGCAGAAAGACTGGTCTGTATTTTCAGCTGTTTATGTTGAGTGAGGACAACTTTAGAAATCAACAAAGTGGGGGAACAAAGAACCCCCTCCTGGCTGTTGCAGAGTTGGGATCACTCCTTTTTCTAGTATTTCTGGTATTTTTTTTTCAGATCAGTTCCTTGACTATGGTTATGACACAAAGCTAATGCATGAGCATGTGATGTAAATAAACATCTTCACTGCAGACATGTGTTCCTTATCTGGATGCCTGAGATGGCAGTGGGAGAACAAAGGAAAGAAGTCATGCCCCAGTTCCTTTGGCTGCGACCTTCCCTCTATGAGCACGTGAAAGAAAATTGCCCAGGAGTCATAAGCCTGTCTCTATCTGATGAGGGCACAATGTTGACAATTCTCCTATGTTTAAGCTGCTGGATCTGCAGCAAGATATCAACAGCCTCAGGAGAAAAATTAGCCACACCCTCACCACAGAGAGTGTCTCGGCTGATGAAAAGTGAAAGGGTTTCTTTCACATCAGTAATGCTGTGGAGATTTTCTTCTGTCACAACAGCACTTACTTCCTGGAAGGACTGCCGCATAATATAATATCTGAAACAAGTGCATTGCCTATTTTTTCTGTATGAATAGAAGTAATCAAAAGAGCTCAGGAATATTTTGCAACTGTAGTGATTTTAAGGAGAAAAGGGTTGAAGTTTTTGGCAGGTTTCATTGATCATTCCAAGCATTTTGATATTTTTGAGAGGGGAGAAAGTGTAAAGGTAATTAGTGCTATGGAAACTATAAGATGTAGTAGTTTTCCTTTTCCCCCCCCCCCTTTAAAATTAGGTCCATTTAAATGCATTCATTAAGTGGTGTGCTGAAGGCTCTGAGAGAACAGGGCATGCACCAGGAATTCTGTGTTCCTTTGGTTATTATTTAGTATATAGAAATTTCAGTTTGCAACATGCAGGTTTTTTTCAGTTGCACTATAGAAAATAAAGCCAGTAAAAATTAATTGCTTTAATTTGTTGTATGCATTCCTGATCATAAATTATTATGCAGGTGCAATTGATTACATCCAAAATTTCTGTGAGCTAAAGTAGTCTTACTAACCTCTATCTGTTTAGAAATAAGAAAAGTACTTTAAAAGCATAATGATTTAACATTTTTGTATAATACTCTTTCTAAGAACACAAACTTGTTTTTCAGTGGTTTAACCTTAAAACCATTCTTTGCTCACTAGCTTTAATACTCTGGCATTCAGATATCTAAAAAAAAATGTAAGTAGCTCCCAGAGATATGGGGCAGGTTAAACCTGGTGCATGTAAGCATAGTGCTTGTTTTCAGCTTGTTTTTGTTGCTGCTTGATGATATTTGTCAATACATCATTAAAACAAACAAATAAATTAAAATTCATTAAAAAGAGCTACAAAATCAAGCATTCAAATGTTAGGTCTAATTGACTTTAGAAAGCTGTAATGCTTCAACTGCCTCAGCAGGATTAAATCCTGTCGTTTAGAAGGGTGTTGTACCAGGGAGGAGTAAGTGGCCTGGGTGTAAAGCAACCTTGGGTGTGTAGAGTGGTTAACATTCTTCTTAACTGATCTCCATTATATGAATTTTGTTCTAGTAGAGCTTTAATTACTTGACTGCCTATTGGTCATTTTCTTTGTCTTCACTGCATGGAACTTTGCCTGAGCTCTGGAGCCACACAGTAGGGACTACCTCACAGGCAGCTTGGGAAAGGGGTTAGGAGCAACCAGAGAGAAAATCCTCCTTACTCACCAATCAAAATCCTGGGCTGAAGCAAGCACAGCACAGCCAGATATTTTAGCTGCTAAATTCTAGTAAATCTATTAGAAAAACACAGTCTGAGGTTTTCTGTGGTGCCTTTACAGGCGTCTGGATGCACTAGACCTTTACAGAGGATTGACTGAGAGTTTTTTTTTAACTATGGGGAAGATGTTTCTAGACAGCTCAAGCTGACAATAATAAGTCTCAGGAGGACTTATTAGCTCAGGTGTGATTAGAAATCAAGCTGTCTCTGTGTACTTGTGTTGCACCGTGGCCAAGTGAATAATGTTTCCTATTACGTGGTGTACTGAAGAGTGCAATACATAAACATCCAAGTGGCTACCACCAAAGCTGTCTAGACCTTCTGAAACTGGTTCTCATCTGGAACTAAAAAACCCCTGATGCCATCTTTTCGCTGATGTGAGCTTAACTTTTCACGTGCAGAATGTAGTTAATGTAGGTGCCAGTTCCTTACTAGTTCAGTGCCCAAACCCTTTTCAGGCCTGAGGACTGCCACTGGCTTAACTACAGAGGCTCTGAGGACTTTGAGAAGAGAAATGGTTGTAGTTGCAGTTTGAATTTACAGCTTCTCTTTTAAAGTGACAAAAGTGTGCAGGATTCATAGCTTATTTCTTCCCAGATTTCCTTTGTTTTTCTATTGTTTCCTGCTTTATCACTTATATGTCAACACTACCAGGCGCAGTATTTTCTTAGTGGCAAAACTTTATGCTCTGTTTTTATGAACTAAAGCATAAAGTTTCACCACAAAGAAAATGAACTATGGTGACCATGTTATTTAGAGCTATAAGAGGATAATAAAAAATGAAAAGTGCCATTTCACTGCAGAAGCAAATGGGTTTTATTTATGACACTGGCAATGGCTTATTAGTTTGTGCTTTCTACCCCTTAATAGGAAGTCTTTATGGAAGGCTTATTTTTATCATAGAATCATAGAGTCATAGAATCATAGAGTATGCTGAGTTGGTAGGGACCCTTCAGGATTGAGTCCAGCTTCTGGCCCTGCACAGCACCATCCCCAAGGGACACACCATGTGCCTGACAGTGTTGTCCAAACACCTTTTGAGTGCTGATGCTGTGACCACTTCCCTGAAAAGCCTGTTCCAGTGCCCCACCACTCTCTGGATGAAAAAGCTCTCTCTGATATCCAACCTAAACTTTCCCTGACTCAGCTTGACTCCATTTGCTGGGGTCCTGTGGCTGGCTATGAGAGTAAAGAGATCTGTAGCCACCCGTCTGCTTCCCTTCCTGAGGAAGTTGTGGACTGCACTGAGGTCTCCCCTCAGTCTCCTGCAGGCTGAACAGATGAAGAGACCTCAGCTGCTTCTTGTAAGGCATCTTCTCCAGACCCTTCACCATCCCTGTGGACTTGCTTTGGATACTCTCTAATAGCTTAGTACCTAATTGCTTAGTGTTTGTCAAATGTATGTAAGCACCTATGTATCAAAGCACTGGGAGAAAATCAGGGTAACCACAGCAATGTTTCCCTTTGTGCTCTTTCTGAAATGAAGCCTCTCTTTTTTTCCTCTCTTTTTCTTTTCATAAGTGTTACACAAACACACTGAGGACATTACATGGAAGTTCTGAAATTAAATCTGATTTTTTTTTAACTACTGCTTTTAAAAAATGGCTTCAGTGCTCAGATATTTCACTTTAAGCAAAATACAGCATTCAAAATTCTGCCTGAATTGTAAAGAAAATGTAACCAATTTGATACAGCTTTTCTCATGGCAGCATTTGGCAGTTTGCACAATGCACATTTATGGAAGAGAGAATACATGCCTTTGGAACCACAGGAGAAGGGAAAGGAGAGCTTTTAGTTTTGCCTCACACATGGATGTATATTGTTTTGTGTTGCTTCCCTATTGTTTTTATTCTTTGTCTTCAGTGTCTGAGCACTGAGCTTTGCCTGAGCACTGGAGCTGTGCAGTAGGGACATGTGCTGGAGAGTCTGCTCCTTGGGCTGTGGGTGCCAGGAAGGCACTGAGGAAGGTGGAGTGAAGGTGAGATGAAGGCTGGTGGTTTGATCTTGGAAACCAGGTGGTTTTGACTTTTGCTGGAAGTTTCTGATTGTTGCAAGGGCTCAGTGATTAGGAAGATGGCTCAAGTGGGCTGACTCATGTTTGACTGGGTAGAAAGCTCTGATGCAGGTTTGAGAAGGGGGTGGTAGGTTGGAAAGGCATTGTCATATGCAGTAGCTGGGCACGTAAAGATGTTGACTGGGTCATTCCTCTCGTGTTGGAAGTGTTTGTTCTTCCTTACTTTGACTTCACTGGGGAGAAGGGATGGGTTGGGTTGGTCTCGTGTGGCTGCTGGGTGAAAGGGGCCCAGCTGTGAGCTGAGACTGCCGCATGAAATGGACATTTGGGAGCCCCAGTCACAGTCTGAAACACAGCATTTGTCATTCAGGCTTTCACAGGTAAAGGTGAAACAACAGCATGTCAGACCCATATTCTTCTGTAGGGTCAGAAATGTGACCTCAACTCTCCCACCTCAGTCTTCCTGCAATGCCCACTTTCCAGTGTCAGGAAGTATGTCCCAGCCAGTCTGGCAAACACAGAAGTCTTGTCCGAGTTCACTATAGCTCTTACACTCTAGCCTGGATGGCAATTGTGTTTTTGGCCTTGTGACACCAGCTGTGTAGGTGAGCCAGAGCAGGTCTCCCATCTGTGCCTAGATCTGTGACATCCTGGCTCCCTTCCTGTATTGTGATCTCAGTAGTTTGAACTCAGGCTAAGGGCATGTAGGGGATATATAAAACTGCCCCTGAGAATGACTTCCAAAAGCTTTGATTAACCAGTTTGGAGCCTTATCTTCTAGATGTTTTCTGGGGAAGTGGGTGGAAGAAGAGGACTAACTGTGGGGAAGTGTTCTATTTCATTCTCTGGCTGCTTAAATAAAGATGAAGCTGGCAAATTCTTTTTTCACTCCTATTACTGTTTTTCTCTTTTTGCTCATAACTCCCAAGCAATGTGAAATAAAATGTTACAGTTTCAAAGGAAAATTGGATTATACTCACTTGGAGGGAGGGAAAGAAGAAGAAAACAGGCTTTTATATTTTGACAGAATTCAATCCAGACTTTAAAAAAATAAAATGAATAATTTTGCAATATTTTGTAAGACTGTTTTCTAAAGACACAGCTAATCAGATATGCATGCAAATTCAACATGGGTTGCCAACTCTCATGAAAATTTTTTTCCTTTTTTTTTTTTTTTTTTTTTTTTTTGCTACAACTATGCGGCGTAAAAATTGGCCTCTTGTGAGAAGTTGCTGACAGCTCAGCAGTTCTGCTTCAGTGCTGGCTGCAGAGGGTGGGATGGCTGCCAGTGCAGGCAAGTGGAAGATGGCTTTGGGCTGGCATGCAGGATGCTTCCAGTGGAGGCAGGTGTTGCATATCCTGCCCCAGTTTCTGCTGTCCCAGGAGTGGCAACCTGTGTGGCAAACCAAGAAGCCCACTGCATCTCCTCACCCATCCTTCCCCATTACACAGGGTGAAGTGAGGGAAAGAGAAGCAAAGCAGAAAGTGTAGCAGGTGCCCAGAATCTCTGTATTTCCCCATTTTACCCTCTATTTGCATGTAATCAGATCCCAGAGAGAAAGAGGTGAGGTGAGGAAAGAGGTAAGAACAGTTTGGAAATAATATCTGAAATAATACTAATTTTGCTTGTGGGCTATAATCTTGGCGATGCTATGTGCGTGTATAGATATACACACCCCTGTATAATTTGATAAAATTTGCAACTTGAAAGAAAATGGGAGGCAACCAAGCATTTTAGAGTATTTCTTCATTACTGTGATATTTAAGTGATGAAGAGGAAGCTATATTTTTTTTAATTTGGTCCCTATTTATTTGAATTTTGTACAAAATACTCAATTACCACTTCTAAATATCAGTCTATTGATATTAAAAATCTTACACACAAGTTTATTGCATTTGGAAGAGAGATATGGTGTAGTTCATTTTTCTGTTCTATTCTCACATATGCTCTTGTTTATTTCAAGACGAGAACAAATCTTAGTTATCCAGTATTATTACCTGTGGTGAGTTCTGGTGAATGGCTGTGCAAGCCAACAAAGTCTGTACAGAGATTTGGTCAATACAGTGGTTTGGTTTGTGCCAAACAGTGTCTGGAAGACAGACCTTCATGGCCTCACTGGTCTCATTACAGGGTTCCACTTGGTTCCATGGTCAGACTGGGAAATCCAAATAATGAAGAATTTAATGAGATTCTATGTGCCATCACCTGTGCACATGTAGAGCTTTATGGCAGAAGGTAGTTTGTATGGTGCTCTACAGCTTGACATGCACTGGTGCCTTTAAGCACAATACCTGTACATGGTTTCACATGTCAAGAGGTGCAATTAAAAGGTGAGCTTTCAGATTAGCTGTTCATAAGAATTGAAAGAGGAGGGTGAGCCTTATTGAATTTACATTTGTGTGTACAACATGTTAGACAGCCGGCTGAAATGAAAAATCTTGTTGATTTTTACCAGTCTGCAAATAAATGAGAGTGAGAGCTAGGTGCTAAACAGCCTGGAGTAATGAATGCTGGGGTGACTCCTTTGCTGCTGTGACAGTGTCAGGCCCCTTGCAGTTGTGCAGAGCTCAAATGCCAAATCTGATCTGCCTGCCTATTGCACTCTTGTTTTGCACAGTTGTCAATTGCACGAGTCGCGGGATGAGGGCCGGCAAGAGAAGCAGTGTGTGGGCTGGACATGTGCCACAAGGACCTGAAGCAGATTTACTTTATTGCCATGTGGCAGTGTCACCTTCACCACGATGACAAGTCCGTTCCCCGAGCCGGTGGGATGGAGGGTGGGTGTGCAGTACGGCGCCTGTGGCACCGTGCTCTGCTCCAGGCTCGCTGCCCACGTTCCGCCCAACCTGGAGCTGCTGTGCCTCCCAAGCCTCTGCCTAATAGGGAACATCCCATTATGTGAGGCTTCTGGGGTGTTGCAGGGGAGCGTTGTCACATGTTGTAACTGAAATGGTGAGATTTGTTGCTTGAGCTATAATTCCCAAAGTGTGAATGTTTTGAAGCACTAATTTTAACTTAAGGACCAAAGATTTGAAGACTATTTTTAACTTAAAGGCTTGATTCTCTGTGCTAGGAAACTAAAGATGGGTACAGTCAAAGGATGTTATAAATACAGCGTGCCTATTCTAACTCCTCGCTTTCTATTTTGATCATGTAATGAGTATTCAACCTGAGTGATTTGTATTGTAAGGGAATGTTGACTTCTTTTGCAAGTTATAATTGAAATTAAAAAGGGACAGATGTAAAACCTCAACTTTGGAGTAGATGAGTGGTAATATTATGGCTTGAAAAGGATAATTGTCCAGAAAAGCATGTCTGGTACTGCAGCCTTTGTGTATATTTTAGAGGGGTCTTTGAGCCCAGACAGCATATCAAAGCTGATGAATACAAAATGGACCACTTATGTATTTGCTATGAAATCATTAATGTTTGACACTAAGTGTGTGTCACGTCAAGACAGTAGCTCGTATTTTTCACTTACGCAAACAGAAGAGAAGCAGAATTATTTTAATTTCATGTCAAACACACCATATTTTTCATCTTTAGAACTTTGTAGTCCGATTTCAATTGTATATAGCCACTTGGATTTGTTCTCAAGGACAGAACAGAGCTCGGTAAAGCTGTTTTATCTCCTGCTGTAGGTAGCTTGAATCTTTTCAGAACATGGTTACTCATAGAAGTAGTTAAAAAAACCCCATTGTTTTTAATGATTATTAGGGAATAATAATGAAAAGTAAATATGGAATTCAGACTCATGAGTGGACATACTGCAGATCAGATGAGCTATGCTTGTAATCAGCAAGAAGACACATTCAGTTTAAGCTCTGTCAAATTAACTTTAATTTTGAATTGTGAGTATTCAACTTGTGATACATTCTTGCAATGAGCAGCTTATTAAATATCTGTAGGAGAGGATGCAAATGCATAAAACATGCTTAAAAGAATTTTGAACAATGAATGCATTTATGGAAAACATGTTCTGTTCCTAGGCAATTCTTGTTGAGTAATAAGTGCTAAATTTGACTTAATTGCTGGCTATTATTATTCCTTACTGTTTCATGTGGTGAAACCATTGAAAATGACCCAGTTTTGTGAATTGAGGATTAAATGAAAAGACAGTGAAATAGCAAGGATGATTTATTTCATTTTATTCTGAAAAAAGCTTTCTAATCCACTGTGTAAAAATTAGGTGAATTCAAAATATCTTGGTAAGCCTTCTCTGAAGAACAGAAACTTTAATATATTGTAATGGTATGAGATTAGATGGAGCAGTGCAGTTAGTATGTGCAACCAGCAGTGAGAGGGTGACTTTTGCTCTGGGTTTTTACCCAGGACACCTCATTTGATCCAGGTCTGGCTGGGCAGTGATCATTAGGACTAACTCAGATTAGTCTGGTTGGACAGGCATGGTAAAAGAATTAGGCCGTATTTAGGTAGTGAGTACATCTCCTAGTGCTTTGCTACTTCTTTGATCTGTGGACATGGGCAGGTGTGGATGGGCATGTACAAGACACAGAAAAGCTGTAGTTGCATACAATACCTGTGGCTCACTTACCCTTTTCCTCCCATAGGAAAATGACATACATTTGTTAATGTACCTAAGCAAAGCACTGCATTTGTGGACTAAGGAAAGGTGACTGACCACAATTTTATCTATCATTGTTGCTCTTTTCAATATGAAATGCATGAAAGATTATTAATGTTTAATGTGGCATCATAATAAACAAGTATATTAATAATATAATTACAGCATATAACATTATATACTATACGTTATAATATTAGCCATGTAATCTTTTTTCTAAAATAGGAATTTTTTATTACCCAACAAACTGTTATGATTTCTCAGAAAGAGGCATATGTGTTGTTAAAGAAGATTGAAAGAAATGTGACTTGAAGGGAAGGTGAACCCCATCTCTGGTGTTGATGCAATTAATGGAGAAATGCTTTACTGTAGAAGATTCCATTCTACCGGAATGATGAAATTATTTGCCAAATCCTTACAATATTCAAACTATGAGACATCTTGATGCTCAGTCATTGAGACCTTTAAAAATAGGGATTAGGGCCTTGGACCTGATATTGCATGGAAAATGCAGGTAATCCAAAGCCAAATCTGATAATCAAGGTGGGTACGGAGATGTGCTCTATTAAGCTGTCTCATCTGCTATTCACTCTTCTGTAGAGATTAAGTTGCTGATCTGCAACTGAGTGGTGATGGAAGTGCAAAGATTCTAGGGAAGTGCAGGCCTCACCAGCTGAGAAGCAAATGTCTCAGTTTCATTGTAGTAAGGCAAATCAAGTAAAGTGTACTGTCACCATTTCTCCAGACAGACCAATATCCACTTATTTGTGCTGCTGGTCAGTGCGCGTGTGTGCACACACATGCTCACACACACATAAACATACATATGTATTTATATGGGCATCATCTTTTCACAGCCAGTCTGGAGGGTAATATGAAGAATTTAATGAGATTCTATGTGCCATCACCTGTGCATACGTAGAGCTCTGTGGCAGAAGGTAGTTTTTATGGTGCTCTACAGCCTGAGTATGCACTGGTGCCTCTGAACACAATACCTGTACATGGTTTGACATGTCAAGAGGTGCAATTAAAGGTGAGCTTTCAGATTACCTCTTCATAAGAATTGAAAGAGGAGGGTGAGCCTTATTGAATTTACATTTGTAAGTGTGTACAACTGCAGATTTGATAGAAATTAATTTAGTTATAATTAAAATGGTCTTTCTATAGCATTTTCTGTTCATGCAATTAGAAAAAGAAGCCTAACCTTTGTGTGAGTCTTTCTTGAAGAATGGCTTCCTTAGGGAGGAACTGAAATCCCTATTTTAACTCCCAGGCTTAATTACAGTTGCACAGTAGCCTACATGGCAGACCTCTCCTTTTTGTCTGCCTTTCTTTTTGCATTAATTGTTGGAAAAGATGTCTTCTTTATATGGTTAGGTGAAAAGTCATAGAACAGAGCAGCAACCCCCCACAGCTGAGACAATTCTGGGAAACAAATGAATAGGATTACAATTAGTAGTTACCAGAAAGGCTGAAGCTCTGATTCTGTTTTTAAAACCTGCATTTTTCTTAAATGCAGGGATCTTGATGGGCAGTGTGCCATGATTTTGACTTTGATTTAATATAATATGGAATAAGTAGTCTAAATCAGAGGAGAGTCGTGACCGTTAGAGTAACACGCAGCTGACATAAGCAAAGAGACCTTTCAGACTGTGGGTTGGAACCCTTAACCACAGATGAAATAATTTCTCTGTTAATGTCTTAACCTTACGTCCCTTACATGACTCGTAAAAAAACTTGTAGCATACTAATATTTTAGATGTATTATGAAAATACTATTGTGCATTTCTTTTGCTTTATTCATTAGAAAACATTGTTATGTAGCTAAGTTAAGTTCACAACAAACCCTGTTTGCTTCTATATTAACAGAAGCTTTTATGGATTATTTTGTAAATAAGGACCTGATTCTCTTTCCCATTGTCTCTTGCTGATTTAATTCTCTAAGAGGCAGTAAAAATAATCAGCTCCTGAGAGAGTGAAAGAAACCAAGAGAGTCACACCTGCACATGTGAAATCATCCATGGAAGCTGCTTTAAAAATTGCTCACTAGAGGACAGGCTCAAAGACGTGATAAATACTGATTTTGGTTTGTTTTTTTTTTTTTTTTAATATATGAATGTGTAACTCAGGTGTGTTCATTTTCCTCTCTCCTGAAGTTACAGATAATAAGGTACTTCTGACAGAAGGCAGTTCTGGTGCTGCAGAAGAGCTGCATTTACTACATCTGAGGGGGAGGTGAGATTCATAAGCTGTGATTCATGGTGTGACTCTTGGGGATGGCGCTGTGCAGGGCCAGGAGCTGGACTCGATGATCCTTGTGGGTGCCTTCCAACTCAGCTTTTTCTGTGATCCTGTGATTCTGTGATTACTGACTGGCACAGTGTAGAGGGGGAAGGACAAGGCCAATTTTTTTTTTTTTTTTAGGGCTCCAAGTGCATGTGATGTGTATGTGGGCAATGAATATCAGGCCAGTTGCTGACTGTAGGCACTCGCTGTGTGCTGAGCTCACAGGCTGCTCCTGGAGGTTATGCAGGCTCCATCCTTGGAGGTATTATATATATAGCTGGACAATGCCCTGAGAAACCTGGCATGATCTTGGTGTGTGGGGGATGTTGGACCAGAAACCTTCTGAGGTGCCTCCCAGTCCAGATTGTGCTGTGGTCCTGCTTAGTGACCAGCACTGATTGCTGCTCAGCTGTCCTGCAGCAGCAGCACAGTCCCCTCTGGTGTTCACACAGCCAGAGGGGTTCTGCAGTGACATCCTGGCACACAGCTTCAGCCATGGCACCACTGAGGGTGTGGAGCACACTAGAAGTCCAATGTGAATTTCAACTTAAATACAGCCTCTTCCTTATAGTAAATGGTTGGTGTTGGCACTATGCTGTTAAGAGATGAGCTGGATCCTATCATGACTTGGAAAAATCTCAGGATTTTCCAAAATGCTGCCGGAGTGTCATAGATCTGACAGGTCATTTTTCCCAACAGACAGTGCTGGAATATTGTTTTACACTTTTTTTTTCCTTAATCCCATTCTTAGTAATTGGAAACAGTAGGATGCAATTTGTTCTTTATTTCATCTAGAAAACTCTCACGCATTATGTTAGTCAAATCTAACTGGTTCCACTTAGAACTTTTTTTAAGTTATCAGGCATAGGTATTGTTCCCCATTGAGTTAATTTAAATTGTATTTTATTTGAAATAAATATTCAGGAGTGGTTTTTCCACTTGGCTCTCAGATGAATATAAATATGGTTCTGTTGCAAAGTGTTCTTTGCCTCAGGCCCTGTTTTTTATAATACTACACTTACAATATAAATAATTCAACAGGTAGATATATCAATAGATGCTGACAGTTTTGGCCATCAGGCACAAAGAAAATAAAAAAAATATTTAAATAAGGCACTTCCAAGTGTGGGACTTTTTTTTTATTTACACTTAGGGGTCAGGTGGCATTCAGGTGATAAGATTTCCTTCCTTTTATGAAATCCATTGAAATTTCCCTTTTTCACTTTATAGAGAATTCCTAAGTTCAGTTAAATTGTGCAAGAAGTATTTGGCCTTAATTTGCATTAAAACATTGTCTACATATCAGATTCTATGAAGTAGCTACATTTCCATCATAGCTTATTTTTTTAAATGACATGATGATGTAGGCAATAGAATGAAAGCACTACTTACTTGAATACCAACAATTTTGCATGAAAGCCTTTTATTTTTAGCACATAATAGTATTATTCTGTGTTTAAATTCATTTTTATTTCTCAGCACAGTGGTTTATCTTGAATAAGATATCCAGCCTCATACAGACAGGTTCTATGCATATCTGCAAGTGAAAATCTTCCAGGCTAGTATTTAGATAATATGGATGCAGATAGCAACAGTTAAGTCACACCGTGTGTGCTTACTGGAAAATCAGATGTATTTGAAAAGATAACATTAAACTGTTTAAAAATATTGGAAAGTATGGATAACAGTACCTTTGCATCTATGTCCACTTCAGGATAGCTGAAGTATAAGGGGAGAAATCCTAAAGGATAAAGGGTATTGCAAACTTGATGATGTATTCACATCTCAAGAAGGTGATCTGAAGATGGTTCATTCTGTGCAGCACTGCATAAAAAGTCTGCTGGAGTTTATAACAGATCCTTAAAATTTCTCTGGGTTTCCCTTCAAGCTTGTGAACCATAAGTAATACACTAGATCTGGGGATTTGCATGTTGAATTGCAGGTCTGTAATCTGCTAATAGCTTTCACTTTATGGTTGGCAAAATATTTACAGAAATTGCCAATGTCTGCAAGAACACTTTGATACTTTGCCATGGAAATATACTTAATGCAGCATGTTAGATTGTTTTGTTTGTTTTCATGGATTATTTGTTCACAGAAGGTAGGGAATATCAACCCAGTTTTGTAAGAAACTGAACTCTTACTGACATTCATAGGAGTAAAAGTCACTCAGTACTTTATAACACTCAGTATCTTGCAATATCACAGTTTATGTTGTTGGTATAAAATATGACAGGATAAATTGAAGGGGATTTAAACAGTGTATGCCATTACCAGTTCTTGTGTTGGAAAGAGGAGTGGTGAGCAAAGCTTAATGCAATGAAGCCAAAGCTTGGTTTCAAGCACAGCTGTTAGTAGTTCTGATGATAAAGCTGTCCAAAGAATGGCAATTCTCACTGGCAAATACTTGCCTGCTTGTCAGAGACTTGCTGCTTGACTAAGTTGTCTATCAGTTGTCTATCAGTTCATGACCAGGCTGGAAAATGTTAGACTCGGGGTCATCGCTGCATATGTTTCCTTTACAGAATCAGGGATTGGAATTTAAAGGACTGATATGGTGGTGTCATAGAAGCTAATCAGGATGAGAAAGCCAGGGTTGGGAATTCAATACGTAGGAGAAGTCCATGGTTTTAATTAGGTATAATTGCAATGTGATTTACTGTGTACTACAACTGGTACATGACATTCTCAAGCAATAGGCAATATTTACAGTATCCTTTTGGGATGCTTATTTACTGGCTCCTTGAAGCTTGTGGCTTTTTCTCAGTATAAGTATTCTGTAATGTTGTAATAGCAGAATACTCATTTAGCATGTTAACTAATAGAATTTACATTTTATTTTAAAAATTGGAATGCTCCATAAGTCAGACCATAATTCTGTAAATGTCTTTATCTGAATTGTGGGAGCCAAACACAGATCAAACTCTAGAATTCTTAATTTTGCACAGTGGGGTATTTTGGTATTTGAAATTTTTGAAGTTTTGTTATTGTATTAGATTATATGTTTGAATCAAAATAACAAAAAATAAATTCAAACCACAACCAGGCCCCCCAAAAGCCACTTTCTGATAACTCTCAGACTGAACCTGCATGCACAAGCAAAAAGAAATTCAGAGATTTGGGGAACACAGCATCTTCTCTGTCTGAAGAGTACAGTAAATCCAGCTGTTCAGAAAATCCTTGTAAAAAAAGCAGACAAAAAGGTGAATGACCACCAATCCACTACTGTTAGTGTGAATTGTTGTATGGTTTGTAGCAAAATTTCAAATTTAAACATCAGAAATCATGCTGGATGTAACACGAAGAATGGTAGCTGGCACAGCAGAGACAAAGTATTTTCCTGTTACATCTGTAGATTTTCTGGAGGGTTGGGATAAACAAAGCATCTCTCTTACATCCACCACTACAATATGAAGAGGACACTTTTCTACCTCAGAGTGGCATGGAAAGGATAAATATGTGCTGGATGGTGTGCTCAGAAGTGATGCAACATTTTGCTGTATTTACACCATGACTTTTGCAAAGTCTTGTTTTTGACTTGGGTAGGATAGTGCCATTCTAATACAGACAAATTCTTATAATTTATTAAAGTACATGGGTTTGGATACAGTTTTTTGAGGACTTCATCTTCTTGCCTTCACACCAGAGTCTGCATATTAAAAAAAAAAAAATTGCCACAGCTGTGAAATAACTTGTGGCTGGGAACCACACTGATTGCTTGACAAGGAGGAACAATGCCTCAGGGGTTTCTGTGCATCACATGTATGTTTTGTGAAATCTGTTTCTGGAACTACTGCTGTGCTGTATTTCTGTGACTAAAGAAAGGTACAAAGAAAACATGACAGAAGTCAGCACTGCTATTGGAAGCCCACTGGAGTGTAAAGGATCAGAGTATTGTATGGATATCCCTATACCAATATCATGTTATGAGTTATGGATCTCATTTTGGAGTAAAATGTGCCTACGCGGGTCATTTAGCAACCTTAATCTCATTTTATAAAAGAGTAATTTATAAATGTCACAATCTCTGAAGAAATGAAATGGCTTTGTATATACTTTGTTTATACAGGGCTCACTCACAGCCAAAGCATTGCATGTATTGTAATTTATTAGTGTTGTGTTCATCATTCTCTCTAATTTAAAGCTCGTAACTGAACATTGCCAACAGTCTTTACAGGGATAAGAAGAAAAGTCTGAAAATAGTACATATATAAATATATATTTTATTTTCCCAGTGCTTTCTTCCAGTTGTTTCAGGTTTTGAATGTCTCTGAGTGTTTCTTCTCAAAGCTCATGCTATCTTAAAATTTACTGACAGGTACAGCAGATTTCAGGTGCATTGCAGGTACTTTGCCTGCATTTCCTTGAGGTCATGTAAAGCTGTAAATGTCAGAATTAATTTGATTACATACATACTGCTTATATTTTAAATATTCTTAGCAGCAATCTGTCTATTTCAGTGGCAATAGCCAAATGCTTATGATTCTAAATGTGTAACTCCTAGCATTCTATGACATATTCAAAACTCATGGAGGGCATATAATACCCACTGTTTTTTAAAGTGGCATAATGCTTAGTACACTGTTAATTTTTTTCAGTTATTTAAAGGCTTCTGCCATTAAATGTTTTTCCTATTATTGGTGTTTAGCCTATATATTCAGTTACCAACACTTTACTAGGAGTTTTTTGTTTCTAATTGACAAATATTTTTCTAAATACTTATACAATTTAAATTCTTAATTTCAGTTCATTCATTTCAATTGCTTTGTTAGCATTTGGAATAATGCTAAATATTGTATCCTTACACAGTGTTGAACAATGTCAAAGCAACTCTTTAAGTGAACAATTCCATGCTGCTGAAGCACTGGCTTACACAGCAGGCCACTAAGCAAAGCACGTGTATTACTCTGCTTATTTAGGTTCAGTCACAATTTCCTTTCTGGAAAACAATGTATTTCTGATTTTAATCTTTCCTATTGCTGTAGCTGCTGCTGTTCCTTTTAAAAATATTATTATTCGTATTGTATTGTCTGGTCAAAATCAGGCTTTGTTGCTAGCAGTCTTTTGCAACTGTAGACTTAAATAGTATCCCTCACTCATTCATTATTTTACTATCCATGAAAAATTCCAGCCTCTTTTCTTTATCCACATGCTGCTGTGTCTATCATACATCCCCATTCTTTCGAAAAAGGATGAAAACTAGGTGTGTTTCCATCTTCCCCAGTGACTGCAGAGAAAGATCAAACAAGCATCTCCTGTTGGGTCAATGCTGCTTGCTTTTGAGGAAATGACTAGCAATTAGCCAGGTGCATGAGCACTGATTTCCGTGGGGCCACACAGATGGAATGTACAGCTGAAGATCTTCAGTGGGCTCAAAGCTGGCATAGCTCAGGCTGCTGTACACACCTCTACCTGTGAAAACCTGATTGTATTTCTCCAAAGTGTGACAGGAGTGGCAAGGAATGTTTGGAAACGTGCAGGTATAGCATAATACCTGGTTTGTGAGGCCTGAAAGCCCCTTCCCTGTTCTCACAGTTTTCCACACTCAGGCTTTTTAAATATTTCTTTCAGAGAGGAGGCGAATATATCCAGTAAACCAAAAAATGTGTTTATGTCCATGTGGGTGTATATAAAATCTTGAATCTGTCATTTGTTTCCAAAGAAGAAAAGAATTTGCCATAGAAACCCTGATAGTAATAAGACTGAAGATTGTGATTTCTTTACAGAAAGTTATGGAACTATGGAGGCATAAATCCGTGTTAAAGATTAAAAAGAACATTTTGAAGTCTGCAACTGCAATAGCAGTGGTTGCTTTGGATCAAAAAAATTCTATATTAAAGAAGCCTTTTGGTGGCTTTTAGGATACTTTG
This sequence comes from Camarhynchus parvulus, assembly GCF_901933205.1. Taxonomy (NCBI): domain Eukaryota; kingdom Metazoa; phylum Chordata; class Aves; order Passeriformes; family Thraupidae; genus Camarhynchus; species Camarhynchus parvulus. Next base: position 38,122,808 of record NC_044571.1, read on the forward strand.
CTTTTTTGTGTAACAGCTTCATTTCAACAGCTGTAATTTCTGAGAAAAGAAAAAAGAAAACTCATAGCTATTTTCCTAATTCAGACTCTGACAAGAAATATGATGACACTTGTGATTTTTTCCTTGCACAGAAGGGAAAAGAGAGACAAAGAAATCACAAAAGTAGCTTGAGCTTAGTAACTGGCTTTGGCTTGGCTGTGTCCATTGGTGAGGATCAATAGCGCCAAGAGGATTTTTTCTGCCTTCCTGCTTTCTGCCTATCTCAGCACTTATAGGCATCAGTTCATGCATTTCCTTCTTCACTTGTAGGTAATCAGAACAAGTAATATAGTTATGCTTTGATCTGCAGAGCCAAAGTGCTCAGAAAGAAGAGCAAAGGTGGATTTTTCTCTGCTTATGGCTTCATTTCAGTATTACTCAGGTACATCACACAACATAAAAAGTGCATGTCAGTGACTATTACTGTCTCTACTTCCCGCATAGTAACAGACCTATACAATTATTTTGATTTCCTTAGGGACAGTAGCTTTTACGATTTTCTGTGAAGGTTCATGATTTTTTTTCTCCTCTAGGAGTTAGTTCCAGCCCTGAGTGTGATGTCAAGAAAGAGTTCTAATGCTTTTATCAATTTCACTGTAGAAAATGGCAGCCCTATTGCTGTAGTGAGATACTTGTGTTCTGGACGATCATGTGAAGTTGATTTCATGACACTCAGCATTTAAAGAAGTGATTTTGCTACTATGGAATTTAACTCATCGTTTAACAGGGCAGGCAGATGGTGATGCACTTAATCACATGCTGTTGATTTCTCTGTTGTGACTGAATTAGTTCCTTTAAAGATTGGAAGCATCACAAAGAGACAGGTGGATTGTAAAGGCTACTGAAAACTATAGCTATGTAAATAATTGGGAGCTTCACATTTGAGGCCATTAAAGCTCAGCTTTCATTTGACAAGATCAAGTCCAACCTTCTTTAAACCCAGGAAAGTGGAAGGTGTTTTTATTGTAGTGGCTCCAGTTAGTTATTCAGAAGCAGACATAAATTCGAGTGAACAGCCCAGTTACTGAAGGTCTTCATGATCTCAGGACAGGCATTCATTTTGGAGAGTGCTATTATGGAAGAATTTGTCCACTTTCATCTGCTTTTCTCCTTGCTGCCATCATTTTAGTCTTCCTAAGGTTCAGGTCTTCCAGAGACTAGACTAGCAATGCAAAGTATATTGACTAGGAAAGCTTTGCTTGCAGGTTTCTGTGAACCATGCTAGGCTTTATTCGTGTGTTTTGGGGGCAATGTTTCATACTCAGGAAGGCTGGTTGCCTCAGCTTGGCAAATGCAAGAGTTTCCAGTAGGAATGGGGACATTGCAATCACGGACAATTCTGCAGCGCAGCATCCTCTTTCTAGGTTTTCATGTGCATGAAAAAGAGGGAAATAATACTTCATTAGGAGGCTTATATTTATTGTATTATTCTTGACAGGAGAATGTATTTTATTTTAGTGAGGGATCTGAAGAGAGTTTTATCTCTCCCACTCAATTAATGATAGCCCCTGAGCTGTAATAAAGTGCTTACTGTAGATCTCTTACTCTGGCAAACTCCTGGCATGCCACTGAAGGCTCCAAGACAGACTAGTGCAGAAGCTATTTGCTCCAAATTCATGCTTACTGTTCAACTCCCCTGTTAAATGTTGCTTCATTCTTTCTGTGTACTGCCAAAGAAGCATGAAAGTCTTGAATGCAGAGTGAAGAATTTAAGCAATGCTGTGGATGAGTTTCATATGTACTGAGGGCATGTGCAGAATGATCATAAGCATGACAAGGTTGGCCGAATTAAGAACTCTGAATTAATTTATCATCTGTCTGATTCCTCTTGCAGCCTTGGAATGTTTGCTTTTTCACAGCAAATAATTGTAGCTGTCACAGCTTTACTGTTTTATTTTCAATCCGCCGTGGCTAGTCAGAAAAAAAAATATCATCACGTCTTTTCCCTTTTCCTGTTTATGTCTATGCCTTTGGCTTAGGGAGTATGTTGCAACAAAGAACTTCACTGAGTCACAGCAACATGATGGTTACCTCATGACAGTGTGACACAACATTTTGTAAAAGCACAGGTGGTATGGTACCTTCTTATTTTGAGTACCTCCTGGCTAAGAATCCATTTCTGAAATTTTACTTATTGCAACCCGGATTTTAATACTGGAATAAAAACAAAGTGCAACCCAGTGCAGAGAGTGTCCAAGGAGCCACCATCAGCAGCAGGAGAACAATCAAGGGCTAAGCATGGAAAGCAATGAGTTAAACATAAGGAGCCAGTCAAAAACATGCACACATTGCTTATGCTTCAAAATATGTCCCTATTCTAGACCATGGTTTGTTTTGTAAAATACAGGTTTTGTGTCTTGTGTTTATTTCTTAAAATAGAAAAAAAGAACTAGACATTTGATAGGCCTTGCCCCTGGCTGGTTGTGGATCTATTGATACATGCCCCTCACAATGCTCACTTCTGCTTCCTTGTCCCTCTGCTCCCCAGACCTTTGCTGGTGATCATGTCAGAGATGTGTCAGACACCCAGACTTCTCTCTTGGAAACACAAAGCTTTATGATTTTACTGCTCCAAGAGAACCCTTTGGCCATGAGTTGCTTCTAGAACAAATGTCTATTACCCACTCATTTGACCAGGAACTGCACACATGCACTTAAAAACCCCTCCTGCTTGCCAAGGCACATCCTCCTGTAATGTGGGACTCAAGTGGCAGGCATAGAGGCTTTAATGGCATTAACTCTTTTTCTGAGAACAAGTCATCTATTCTAGGACTTTTACTTGCTATTACTGTTAAGAATGTGTCAGAATTTTCACTGCAGAGACATTTCATGTTTTGATGGCAAATAATTTTCATCTGTCTGAAATTTGGTGTGCTAGCTCAGCCCTTATTTAGACATCTAAATAAGCAGATTGATTTTATCAAAATATTCATCATACTAAATTCAGCACACTATAAATGTAGAAGCCATTGCACCACAACTTGGTTTTCATCACATTTGGAAATATGGCACTTACACTGATTTAGAAAGATGACTCCAAACAATCATATTTTAAAAATTGGAAGTTTAGGGCATAATAATATGTAGTTCAGAGCTCCTGTGTCAAGAAGACACCATCTTAAGATAATCAACTCTACCAGCAAGCGTGTCTTTGTCTATGGCAGGTTTTATTGCAATGGCCTGGCTTTTTTTGTTTTTAAACATTAAAAAACTGGTTGCTCCTGCACTTGAAATAGATTTTTTTCTACCTCTTTCCAAGCTGTGTCAAATGTTCTACATTACAACCTGCACTGTCAAAACATCATCAGTGTCTTGACACAGTTTTAAAATGGGAAGTCTCAGCAGCTGAATGCAGATTGGCAGGGCAAGTAATGCTATCTGGGGACAAAGTTAAAGAGAGAGGTTGAGGGATTTCAGTAACGCATAATTCTGAGCTGGGTTCAAGATAAAAATGAGGAAGTTAACTAATTTTCTTGGTTCTAGCTGATACGTGCTACTTTGCTTGGATCAAGGGGTCTTTGAATTGTTGTCAGCAGATCTCAGGAAGTCTTTGAGGCTACAGTAAGTGCTTGCAGAGCTGTCCCGTGGAAGCAATCAGATTTGTCTTTGCTGGCATCTCCACTGGCTCTAATATAGAACAGCAGATACTTCAGGTCTTAAGTGATACCCCAAAGCCTCAAACTCTGTTGTGGTGCTGGCTGAAATGAAAAAAACATGGAGTAAAACATAGAGGTAAGAAAGACAAAGAGTAAGATCCAAATATGCTTAAGAGGGTCTAGTAATGACTTTTGGAGACTTCTCATAGCATACTGTGAAAGTTGCTGTTTTTTTCTGTTTCAACTAGAATAGAACAGAAAGAGTCAAATGAAATAGTCACAGATACTAAATGATAGAATAAGTTTATGCCTTCACAAGTCTCACAGGCTAGCAATTAGATCATCATTCAGGGAACCACAGGCTATAAAAATGAGGTTTTAGCTTAGACCAAATCTACCTGGAAACACAGTGACATCCTAATTACAACAACATATCATAGTTATATTAAAACAGCTTAATTTTCATGATTAGGTATTAAAAGATGGGCTTTGTCCTTCAGCAGTGTTCTTCTGGCAATGACTCATCCTCAGTTCCCAGATGGAGGCACAAAGGACACCCTCTTCATCCCAGAAGTGGCATTTTTAGAGAAGCTAAGGAAGATTTAACACAAAAGGGGCTGACTGCTTGCTAAAGTTTATTGACATCTTTCAGCTTATATAAACATTATCCTTTTGATAAGTTAATAAATTTAGACATCTCATGTCTTTCTTTCCTGCAGTGCTTGTATTACATGACTTTGGTTTATTTGCCCTGTTCTGCAATTAGTGTTTTAGGTAATTGTCTTATGTGGATTGCTTCATTTCATTCTAGAGCTCATTTGGTGAATAGTTTTAGTTTGCTTCTCATTTGAGAATCATCACTTCTCTTCTGCCTATAACTCAATGACACTCGGCGTGTCCCTCCTCTGGTGGTAGGCACTCTGCTTAGTGGTTCAGGAGAAATGTCAAGGTTTGACAGCAATTCTTTTGCCCAGGCTGGTTAGGAACTGCTAGTTAGACCTAAAAAAAAAATTTTCATAGGCTTCTTAAGCTCCTTCTCTGCAAGTGCTAGCTCTGTAGGTTTGTAGTGCTGAAGCAGGTCAAAGGGCTGTGCCAAGTATATGTAGGAAGGTGTGGGAACATTGCTTTAGAAATATTGAGTCAGACAGAGTAGTGAGAGCTGGCAGCGTGTGCCAGAAGTAAAGGCAAGGCAACTCAACACATAAAGTCCGTCTGCTTAATGTGATTGCTGACTGTTGGACTTGCTTTGCTGTGGCTGAGGAAATGAGCCTAATGAGCACAAGTGGTTGCATCAGTGTGCTTTAAAAGAAGGACACGATATGGTTAATTTCTGCCAGAAATAGTCTGTAGCTTCAAAGTCTTTCATTATTTCCACTCTAAGAAACTAACAACTAGAAAGTCGTTCTGTACAGGTATTTTGAATAGTAAAGGAAACAAGAGGAACATGCAGTTGTAGTATTTCTTTTGCTTATTTTTATTCACTTTTTTTTAAAGGGGATCGTGGCCCGTGTGTAAGGAGTTGTATGTATAAAAGCTTGACCTGCCATGTAAGATGCCATGGAGATTGCTGGTTCAACTTCCCTTTAAGGCCTGCCAGCCCTTTGTTTTACATATAAATGACCAAAATAAAGTGTCAGTCAAATGGAACAGATATGTCAAATTTTGTTGGTTTTCCTGTCCTTGTCATGAGGGGAAAAAAAAGGAGAAATCCTTGGATGTTTTACTTGTTTTATCATTTTAGCAGCTGGGATTGCTTAATCACAGAGCCATACTTTACTAGAGTCTCCATATGGCATATGAATGTAGGAAAAGCAAACTATACATCACATGCTTTCTCCTCTGTAATTTATAGACTAGAACATAATAGAAGGGGTCAAAAGGATCAATGGAATAGACTATTTCAGTTGGAAGGGGATCCACAGCCACCATCTATCCAGTCCTGCTGCCTGACCAATTTGGGGCTGACCAAAAGCTGAACCATGTTGTTAAGTGCATTGTTCAAATGTCTCTTAAATGCTGACAGTCTTGGGGCACCAACCATCTCTCTGGGAATCCCATTCCAAAGTCTGAGCACCCTCTCAGGAAAGAAGTGCTTCCTAGAGTCTAGTCTAAACTTCCATATGTGGAGCTGTGAACCATTCCCACCTGTTTTGTTACTAAGTACCAGGGAGAAGAGGTCAGCACCTCCCTCTTCATTTCCCCTCCACAGGAAACTGTAGTGAGCAATGAAGTCTTCCTTCAGCCTCCTTTTCTCCAAAGTAGATCAGCCTATGAGGCTTTAGCCTTCCAGCCCTGTTTCTCCAGCTTTATTGTCCTCCTTTGGAAGCATTCTGTGGTTTTCACATCCTTCTTAATTTGTGGGACCCTAGGCTTGGCTTTGATTGATTTTCTCTTCCCAAAGGTTGCATCTTTCTGTTTCTTTCCTTTCATCACCTTCCCTTCATTCTTCTGTTCTCTCCTTGTTCTAGCTTTTTTTATTTTATTGTGTAGATATGGCTACACTCATTTTTACACAGTAGCTGTTGATCTAATGGCATTACTGGAAGGTGAGAAGCTGAAACAATGAGCAGTGCGTCACTTGCAGCTTTGACCTCATTTCTTTTTAATTCTTTCCTTACAGTCTGAGTAAAAATCACTCAGAGGAGTTTGAAGAGGACACACTTTCCCTTGTGCCCTTTCTCAACCTATTTGCACATGTGAAGGTGGCTGAGAAAGTCTCAGGACTTGGTTTCCAGTTTCCACATTCCCGTCTCAGCTTGTGATTGTTCAGGAGCTCGTAGTCTATGGATCCATTCTGCACAACACGGCTGGGAAATATTCTGTGTTAAAGATAATTTTTCAGCAAAAGTGCACAACTGCTGCATCTAAGAGCTGTGACAGATGTACAGGGACCTAAAGCCAAAGTACGCTTTGGCAGTTCTTAAAATGACTTTGAGAGCAAGTGTTTGTGAAACTGTGTCCCAACACAGAGAAACACACAAGCACACACAAATGTCCCTCGTGGTAATGTAGAGATTGCACAGTTCCCTACCACCCCTTCTACTGTTCTCCACAAAGCAGGTATTTGGGGGGAACCTCCTTTTGGCAGGTAGGACCAGCCCTCCTGCTCTGCACATCCGAGCAGCAGTTGGCTGAGCAGCAAGGTCTTTCCCCACACATCCTGCTCTGAGGCTTTCCTGCAGGCTTCAAAGTGTTCCACCGTAGAAACCGGTGATTTTAAAGAGACTGTGGAGTGATAAGGAGTAGCAGGACTTAAAGCTGCTACCCAGGGAAAGAAAAATCTTCAGCAAAACATTCCTAGAATTTTTTTTTAATAGTACTGTAAAGCATTTGTTTAATAAGAACTTTTTCCATTTATAATAATCTTTTTTCTTCTGCTTGGACTTGAGCTTTAATATCTGTCCTTGAGACCTTTCCATTCATTGTTTCCTTTAAACAAGGACTTTATATTCTGAAACTACTAATGTCAAAATAGGTCAAAATAATATTAGTCATCTTCCCAGATACTATTGCAGTGACATATACATAGTTTTTTAAGAATAGCTTCCTGCATGAAGGAAGTAAAAGATCTGAGATAACCTTTTCTGTATTGCTGTTTGTTTTTCTCTGGTGGCTGTTGAATATTTGTACACTTACCAGGGTTGTCTGGTTTCTAAAAGAGTTTCTTCATGTATAAAATAAAATCTTTTTTTTTGGTATTTTTTTTTCCTTAAAACAGAATTAATAAAACATCTAATAAATTAAGACCAAATTAAATTATTTTTGTGTTAGTCATTAATAGTAGGAACACAGTATCTGTATTCCACCATAAAAAAAGGAGAAGAAATGCAAAGACATTCAGCTTTCAGACAATGTCTTCTGCTGTGTATTCTCAGATCAGATGCAGGCTCATAGCAGATTTTTGTGCAGGTTTATGGCAGGAGATCACTAGGCAAAAGTAATATATCACCTTCATATTTTGCCATGGTCACCTGAAGCATGTGTTGATAGAGAGAACTGTAAAATGTATTCCCCTCTGTGGTTTTTCCTTCCTTCCATTTACTTTTTTATCAATTTCTCTGATAGAAAATAACGTCTATTTGAAATCCTCACAAGTTTCTTAAAAATCTGCCTTGAAAACTCCCTACTGACTGTGTTAATATAAAAGAAATAAAAGTGGTTTTTAAAAGTGTTTCTCACTGTGATATCTAAATGCTGAAACTTGGTTAGGAAAATTACCAAGATTCATTGGCATCTGGAAAGTGACAATAGTGGTTTTAAATATTGTGAGATAGCATGATTTCATGAGATTTACAAATGTAAGTCACTTGAGAAACAATTCAGAAAGGAATTGTTTCTGAGCATTGATATCAAGCTACTCATGTTTATAGAATTTTACTGATTAGCTGAATTTAAACCCCCAAGATATGAAATACTGAAGATGTGATATTTTTAGTTTATAACAGTGAACAAGGAAAATATGGAAAAAACTTAAACTGACAGTAGTACTACTTTGAAATTTTGACTATTAGCTCTTCTCTCCACTCTGTGCTCTGTGCTCCAAGTCTGTGTGATTGGCAGTGGGTTTCAGAACAGCAGGACCTTCCTGGCACTTCAAAGGAGGTCCCTTGGTTACCCTGCAGAGCCAGGGACTGAAATTCTTCCCAGAACGAAGCTGGTCAGTTGGGGAATCATGATCACACACTGCAGAGTCCCTTCTCTGCTGCAGTCACCATCAGGAGGATCCCCATGCATGTCAGTGGCTGTTGGGGTCAAAAACTCACCAAAATACCTGGCAATGGGGCTGAGTCCCAGTGCTGGCTGCAGTGTTTATTGTTGTTTATGTAGGCTAGCTGTAAATAAGGCTTGCCTTTTCAGAAAGAGTAAAATCTGTTCAGTTTGAAGTATTAATAGCAAAATCCCTTGCTGCTCAACAATGAGAGAGCAAAAAAAACTACGTGCAATATTTAATATAATGTTTTTCTGATTAGCCTTGCAAATTTAATTAATTTCTTTGTAATGATTAATTAAGTTTAATTATTCTTTAGGTTTTGAGAGAATATTCTTTCTGTTTCTTGTATCTGTCAATGTTCAGGCCTGGTAAGTATTTTTAAGATCAAATTATGGTGTCAGAGAGACATAGAGCAGTACTTCAAGTATGGGGTTTCATTAGTACTCTTTCCAGAGGTTAAGCTTTCCAACTGTTTGTTATTCTCAAATTTAAAGCCACATTTGAATATAGATTCTAGTGACAGAAGTGACTATATATAGTGCACACACATGCACATCTATTTAAGCTCCCATAAATGTGGTTTAAGAGATGAAGAGACCTCCTGTTATTCTTTGTTACCTACAGTTCTGTCCTTGCATCACTGGTACATTATCTTTTATATTGTCAGACATGAGCAAGTCTACTAGAAATGGTTAATACCAGAACAGGCTCTCAAAAGAAGTGTTTTAGGAGATTTATTGCACTGTGTATTATGTGCTTTTTTAGTTTCACAGGGGATGCATCCTGTTAAAATGCAGTAATTGTGTCTTTGGAAATGGGATAAGTTAGGAGATGGGAGCTAAATGGATGATAGAAAAGGCAGCTGTTGATAGAAGAAGATTGTGAAGAAAAAAATTATCTTTGTTGGCCCTGAATTAGTGGATTGTCTGTTGGTACAAAATTTCATGACATATTTAAAATCATTTGGTGTACTAGAGAGTTCAGGTTTGGGATTCCCCCCCCCTCCCCATAATGCAGTCAATCTGGCCATGTAAACAATTTCATAGTCAAGAAATGAATGGACTCAATGCTTTGTGATGTCTTTCTTTGTTTCATCCAAACGTATTTTATAACTTTTGCATTTTTGAAATAAATTTCCATTTTTTTTTCAGTCCATCTGTATATAGTTGGATTTTTCCCCCTCTTAGATTCTCTGTTGTTTGGTCAGGGAAACTAAGGTTTATACCAAGATCCAGTATAAATTAATCTCAATTTATTTGACAATGAAATCTCTGAATTATTCATCTATGGTTTTGCTTCTTTTAGTTTAAATGGGAATAGAAATGGGACTCAGCTATTCAAGTTTTTAATCATTGGGAAATGATAGATACAGTGATTATCATCTTGCTTCACCATTATGTTTTGTTTTTCAGAGGTGTAAGCAATAAAATAAAATTCTAGATATGGACATTTTATAATATTTGTAATAATGTATACAAATTTCTATGGTGTTACACATAATGAAGTTTCAGTCCTAGAAGAAACTTCATAACTTTTACTGGAAACAATTAAAAGTTAATCCCGTAAGCAATAAACAAATTTGCCCTTGAACTGGTTTGCAATGAAGTCTAAATTAAATAATTATAAAATAAAATAATTTGTGACATTCTTGATGACTTTCCAAACCACTTACCTGAAAAGGAAGGGGAGAGAGACCTTTTTTTTCAGATAAAATATAAGTTATGTGAGGAAGTGTTGTTACCAGGCAATTACAGGATTTCATCTAGAAATTCCATACCAAAATTTCAGTTCCTTAAAAGATAAATAAATGAAAAAGGTCATGGATATTTCAGGCATTTTTTTTCAAGGCTGTCTGATACCTAAAATTCTTTCTCTCTGGGAATTAAGTCCCACTGGTCTTGCTCCAGGTGGAATGAAACCTTTCATTCATTAGGAGAAGATTGTTGGTTGTCAGCACTATCATTACGTGCACATACTGAGGGCTGTTAAAAGAAACAGTGCCAAATCATGGTTGCACTAATACTGCTTTACCAGGAGCTTCTATGGGTAGTAAAGCAAGGGAGGTTTTCTCCAAAAAACAAACATGCAATGTATTTATAAATTAGTTTGGACTTCAGCAGGAAAGTCTGCTAATGTTCAAAATTGAAATCAGTTTAAGAATTAATCTAGTGTTGCATAGTTGAATAGCTGATTTTTCTAGTGCCCACCTGTTAACAAAAGAAGCAGCCAGCAATTTTTCTTTTGGCAAAGATGTTGGAGATGTTGAAATCAAAATAGGAAAAGGATTTTTAAGCCATTTTGTAAGCTTTGCTTTTGAACAGGGGTGTGATGGGAAAACAGCTGTTAACTGGTGAAAGGCAAGGGCCACTAGAATAATATTTGGGAAGTGAGAACAGGAGTTTGGGGCATTGATGTGATTGAAGAGAATACATTTGTAAGCTCAGTTTTTCACCTCCCATCATCTTACCAGTAGCTTTCAACTGACTGCCTGGCTGATGGCTGATGTCTAGGCCAGCAGAGAGATCTTGAGAAAATCTGCCTTTTCTCTGTCTTGGCTGCACAGAGCTGTTTGATGCTGGTGATGGAAAGCAGAACAATTTGCATAGCTGTCTGTCCAGTGTCTGCCAAAAATTTTACCGGCTCCCAGTGGCCATCTGCAGGGCTGTGAATTACTAATGAGGTTTACCCAGATCTTCTTCCCTCCTATTTTTTGCATTGCTTCAGGAGATACACAAGAAACACATGGGAGAGAGATGGTTTTTCCCTGTAGTAGGGAGGATTTCCTGATACAGGGTGTAGAACAATGACGGAACCATGTGTGGAAACTGGTCTTTCCACAAGAGGACTGAGGTTGAGCCAGCAGCACAGCACTACAGATTGGTCTTGTGGCCTTTCAGCTTGTTCTACTTTCAGTGCAGGTTTTTATAACCTATCACCACTCTGAAGGGGTTTTTTCACTTTTTTTTTTTTTTTTTATGGAGGCAAGAGAAGGGAAGAATAGGTTGGGTTGTATCTCTTCTGACTTCTTTTCTGGCAGTAAAAAGATTCCACAGAATGTCCTAAGAATAATAAGCGTATACACCTTAGAAGTGTAAATGCAATTTATATTAGCAAAGCAAAGGGATATTTTGAATAGAATAGAGTAGAAAAGAATAGAATAGAATAAAATATTTCAGGTGGAAGGTACCTACAAAAATCATCTAGTCCAACTGTCTGACCAATTCAGAGATAATCAAAAGTTAAAGTGCGTTGCTAAGTGCATTGTCCAAATGCCTCTTACACACTGACAGACACTGGGAATCAACCACCTCTACAGGAAGCTGTTCCAGTTTTCAACCACCCTGTTGGCAAAGAAATGCTTTTTAATTTTCCATCTAATTTTGCCATTTGAACTGTAGTGTTGGGCTTCCATGGGAGATGGGCTGGTGCATCAGTGGCACAGGTTGTTCTGAGGCAGGTCCTCAGTTCAGAGCTGGGGTGTCTTGCTCTGCTCCTATGAAAATGTATTGGAGCTCAGGCCTTGATTCAAGAGGTTCTGGGCTCCATGAGCTGACTCATCTGAGGACACACACTACTTGAATTCTAAGTGAGGTGACACAAATGGAATGTTTATTGTTTAAAAACATATTTTGTAGAAGCTGACTTGAAAGTGACTGAAGTGAGACCTTTTTGTATATTGTCAGATGACAAGAAAAGGATAAGTCAATGCAGCATGCATTTTCTTAGGAGAAATATGCATCAGGGTGTGGGCATAAGAAAGAGTGGGATCCAATCTTGGTATTTGGTTTTGGAAATTTCAAAGGCTTTGGTGCCAAAAATTTTATTCAGTGTCAGGACATCCTACAAAGATCTGCAAGGGGTAAGCAGATGGATGTTCAGTGTGTTCCTTTTCCCACTCCCTTGTTGAGTTTGGACCAGTTCTATGACAATTAGCATGCACCCAGAATAACAAGCTTTAAAAAGCTGAAGGGAAGGAAGAAGTTTAAGCGTATGTTAGAATATTCTGGGTAGACATATAGAAACAAGAAGGAGGTTTTGCCTCTTTTCATGGTCTAGACATGATAGAATTAAACCTCTAAATTTAATCTGGTAGTCCTAATTTAGTTTCATAGCTGATGGAGGGAAATGGGCAATTTCAGAAAGTGTTTCATTTGGCCATTTTTAGACACATTATTTGGGCTGAGCTGGATACCTTTTTGCAAAGGCTACTTTATTTTGGATAAGGAGTGATCAGGCTGGTTTGCTCAGATCTCAGTGTTAGTCTGTGTGAATTTCACCTGGATTGTATGAAGCAGGAAAAGTGATCAATGACTTGATCAAGAAATGTGTTTTATCATGATAATTTTGTTCTACTCCATCTGCAGTGACTGTGTGACTCAACACAAGGACCAGTCAATATTTTCCTGCCTCATTCTCAAAGGCAGAGAGAATGTTTGTTTCCATGCAAAAAAAACCCAACCCAAACCAAACCAAAAAGAAAAAAAAAAAACGCAAAAAAAAACCCACAAAAAAACCAAAAAAGAAAGAGAGAAAAAAAAAAAGCAGCTTTAAAAGACAAAGAGAGAGATTACTAAAAAAAGAAACATTGTTTCCATTCAATCCATCAGGAAATGCGAGATCTCATTATCTACAGTGATTATTTCTCAACAGATTCTCATTAATGAGTTGAGGCAGAACAGTACCAACTTAGTGAGCAATTTTGGTTCATGTGCAGCACTGTGAAGGGCTGCCCGCAGGACTGCTGGAGGCTGGGCAGAGTTTTGCAGTGGTACATTCTCCCACTTACCTGTTTCCTAAACACAGCTTTATGAGTACACTTTGTAGCACCATGGGCTGTTTCCTCTGAACTGTAATTAAATTTATACCTGGAGTCTTAGCCCCTGGGAAACAAGTTTTCATGAGAAACTAAAGATATCTAATGCAGAAGGACCTCTAAGGAATATTATACCAGTGTTCAATATTATACCTGCACCAAAACTTCAATCCTAACACTGTGGATGCAGCAGAAGACTTTTGCCACACACACACACACATATACATATATATATATATATATAATGTAGCTATCAAATTCAAGTGTTTACTTGAAATGTTAGGGTTTTTTTGCTGAGATTTAAACATGCGCAATGAATTGTTAATGGAATGTCTTGTAGAGAGGATACATTGCCCCACAACACAAGGTTATGTGTCCTGATTGTATATTGCAAATATTTGGGCACAATATGACCTTGATGATCTTGTTTGCTGTTTTGTCTCTTGGGGCTTTCCCCTTCTCATTCACCTGAATTTGTAGCTCCCTCTGGGAGATATGGGGAAAGAGGAGAGTTAGGCCTCTCAAAGTACCCATCTGACACAAAGTTATTTTTCTAAGCACTTACTTGATCTGTATTCCTGGACTCTTCATCTCTCTGTGGCATCCTTTATCTTCCCTCTCAAGGGCCCTGCACTGTCGGTCATTTACTGCTAAGACCCAGTTGGCCCAGGATGCTCAACTATATCTTCCATTTTTTATTTATCAAACAAGCATTTTTGACTTTGCCCCTTAATCTAGGAAGTGCTAATACCTAAACTTTTTCAAAGCTCTTTATGAAATTTTATGTGTACAATTGAAGTGTTATCTAAAAAAGTGCTTTTTCTTTGTGAACTGTAAATTCTAGCCTCTACAGCAGAAGAGCAAACTATGGATTTATGCAACATTTCATTCAAAATTTTCTTTTAATTTTATAGCTATTCAGTCTTTTTTATCACCCTTTATCACTATGAATAGGAAAGTGGATATAAGATTTACTTTTTCATGCATTCTCTCACTTTAAAAAAATTTTTAGGGTTTTTTTTTTTTTTTGCCTACCTCCTTGAAGTATCTCCCACTTCTACATTAATATTTTTATTCACCATCTCTTCTGGTCTTTCTATGGCTCTACAGGCTTGGGGTGGAGGGAATTACCTGCACTCTCTGTTCCTCTTCTTCCCTTTCAGAGAACAAAACATGGTGTTCCAATTAAGGCTGTACTGGTTCACCCACAAGCTTTATAATCAAATTCAGAATTACTTTTTTTTTTTTTAGATTGTATCCCAGCATTGCTTGTTTTATTGATTTGCAGGGTGAGCAGGTGTCTTCACTGAGCTCTTCTGCAGGATGTCCGTGTTCTTCTCTCATGAGCATTTTATCTGCGATAATTTCTTCCTATTGACTACTTATTTCTATTGCCTAAAATTAAGTACTTATTCTCTGAAGCATAGAAATATTCACTCCTTTCCCATTTCTCTTTTCTTTCTCCTTTGGTACTATTTAAAGATAAAAATATTGATATTTTACCACTATCCAAAAATCCTGAATTTTCTTCATACTGTGGTTAAACTGTTTAGTGTGTTCACTTTCCTTCTGTGTCTTTTTGATGAATTTCTTCACTTTTGTTTTTTAAAAATACTCCTCTCAGAAGACTGGTGCAACAATGTCCTTTTATGCTATGATTATTCCATGGGGGAAATTGAACTTTTTTTTTGTCACTGTTACTTAGTGGCTTGCAGTTATTTCTTAAACTGATTTCAGCTTCTTTAAGAGGAGAAACCTGAGAATAGCTCCAAGTCCTGCATACTGTGAATAAATCTTTTCAGAGGAGAATTATATAATCTCTAATAATTTTAGAGATTAAGCATATGTCACATATTTTGGATGTGTAGCTGAAATATCTTATAACCACTTGATATTTGGAGCTTATTCTTTATATCCCTTAACTTCATGAAATTGACTTCCTTCTCTTCGTCACTGGCTCTTGAAATGCGAGTACTACAGGTGAACCAGGACTGCTGGTAAATGATGAAAAATGGCTTGGTGAGCCCTTCCACCAGCTCCCTTAGTGCCCTGCAATGAATCTCATCTGGCCCCATAGGGTTGTGTGTGTCTAAGTGGTGGGACACTTATTTTCCATTTAATAGATTAAGAACTAAAGAAATGTTGTCAAAAGTGCCAATCCAACGTGACACATGAAAATTATAAAATTGTTAGCATAATTCAGGAAGAATAGATTGTTCAAAGGATATTGGGACCTGAGTAGTTGCTTGTTTTGTTTTCATAAACTTCCAAGATTAAATTTAAAAGTTACTGTTGATTTAATACAAACAAAAAGAAACAGGTCACATAGAGAGAGCTGCACCTTCTGGGAAGTGTGATCACAGGGCATGACTTGGATTGTTTGGAAGGTCTGTCTGCTAGAGCAAATATACACTGGGATTTAGGATGGAGACCATATTTACAGAAAGGAGGACTGCAGAAAGGTAGGTCTTCAAAAGCAGCGTGGGCAGCAGGGCAAGGGAAGGGATTCTGCCCCACTGCTGTGCTCTGGTGAGACCCGACCTGCAGTGCTGCATCCAGCTCTGGGGCTCCCAGCATGGGAAGGACATGGAGCTGCTGGAGATAATCCAGAGGAGGCCACAAAGATGATTAGAGGGATGGAACCCCTCTCTATTAAGGAAAAGCTGAGGGGATTTGGATTGCTCAGCCTGGAGAAGATTTTGGAGTGACATAATTGCAACCTTCCAGTACCTGAAGGGAGCCTGCAAGAAAGATGGAGAGGAACTTTTTACAAGGGTGTGTGGTGATAGGACAACAGGAATGGCTTTAAACTGAAAGGCAGTAGGTTTAGATCAGATATTAGAAAAAAAATCTTTCCTGTGAGAGGGGTAAGGCACTGAAACAGGTTGTGCAGAGTCATTTTGGATGCCCTATCCCTTGAAGTGTTTAAGTCCAGGTTGAGCAGAAGGTGTCCCTGTCCACACAGGGAGGTTGGAACTAGATGACCTTTGTGGTCCCTTCCAACCCAAACCCTTCTATGATTCTATTCTATGATTCAAAGACACAGGAGAAACTAATATCTGATTGCTGAGACTGGACAAACTCCAAAATCAGTATAATTTTGTTAGTGATCAAAATGCCTGATAGATGGAACAAATTATTAAGAACTGTATTTTCTGCTTCCTTATGTCTTCAGATCTAGACACTGTACCTTTCTGGAAAATATGCATAGGTTAAAACCAAATTATTTAATTTGGTAGCTTTTCTAAATTGGAATTCTCCTTGGGTCACCTGACATCAGTCAAAGCACAGAAAAAGGATTGTTTTATCTTTGTCCACACTAGGCAAAAGGTCTGTATGCTGTCTTTTTAGCTACTGCTGTGAATAAGCTCTCCTAGTTTTTTGGGGTTTCTTTTGTCTTTTTTTTGTTTGTTTCTTTGTTTTTATTTTGGGGTTTTTTTTTGTTTGTTTGTTTGGGGTTTTTTTAGGCCAATACCGTACCAAAAAAACTTGATGCATTGCCATAGTTTTAGTCATTGAAAGGAAGGAATTGATACTAGTAACAGAGGAATTTTCCTCTTGTGTACCCTGGCTCCGCTTCTGTAATTCCCCTTTTCCATTTGGACATCACTAACCTCAGAATTTACCCTACATTCTGCTTTGGAAATGCAGATTTCTCAGGAGACACAAAACAAGCTTTATTTAAATACAAGTCTTTGCTTCAATTACAATTTTGAATTAGAAGCTATGAGAGAATTTTTAAGAAAATTCTAAGTGATTTGAATTTTCTTTATGTTTTTGTCTTTTTTTCCCCAGTGCTGATATATGGCTGGTATGTCTGCCCACACACATAACAGAAAACCCACCCTAGAAGCTGAAGTAGGCTTTTTGGCCTCAAAGATTAGGCACATTAAAATTAAACACATTTGTTGCCTTTCATCTTGTTTAATGTGTCTTACATGCTACAGGGTTTTAAAGTGACGTTTCCCTGTAAGCTCTTTGATGGATGCTCACATTTCTTCTGACCTCACTTCTAGAACATATCCTTATTTAATAAGGGGTCTTTGTGATTTGCTATATTAGAAAGTTGATAAAGGACTTGTCAGAAAACCATTCCTTTGCAGACATTTCTAGGGAAAAGAAGCCCATCTAGGTTCCTTTCATGTTTATCAGCTGTGCAGATGAACCCATCACTTCAGTGCTGTCATCACTTTAGACTACAACACTCATATCCAGGAAGCTTTTTGTCTCTAAAATAGGTCATTAAAATAGGTTTTGACTGTGTTATCCCCTCTAATTAAAAACACAACATTAAATTTGTGTTAACAAAGATGTGTGCACATACTAATTTCACTTTTAGGGGTTTTAATGCACTAGAGTATCAAAGGGAGGCTGTACATGTACTTTATACTTTTCTTGGTGGATTTTCTGTTATATAAGTATTTTTCCTACTTTTACCCAAAACTACTAGAAGGAAGCAAATGCCTTAGTAGGCAAATTCTATTTTCTTCTCCCCTAAATGCCTTCATTTTGACAGGGAGGAACCATCTGCACAGTACTGTAATTTCTTCCCACTAATGTATGCTCTGATGTGAAACATAGAGGAGAAAATCAGTCCTTGTTATAGACAGATTTAGGGGGTGGTATTTGCTTGACTAGAAGCCTCCTTACTTCATTTCTTTAAAGCTTCATAGTAATAGTGTTTGCCATAGGTGTCTCCTGTGTCTAGGTGGCCTTGCCAGTTGCATGAAAAGTGATTAGTGACAACTCCTACTATTTGCATTTTACATTTTGGGTGCAGGCTCATGTTGCAGTGGCTTTTGCAAATACTTTCTGGCTGTAACCAATGAATGTTTAGACAGGCTTGGTCACATTAAAATCTAGAATACTTTATATGATGTCTTCATTTCTTTAAATTTGAGTCTTGGCATTGTATCTTCGATTTCTCTTTGAATATGAAGTTCATAATTCTGAATTAGCCTTATTTAGTCTTAGGTTTTAAAAACTCAGTTCTCCTTTCTCCTTTACAAATGAATACCAGATCTATTCTTCTTTCAAGTAATTGTTTAGACATCAGGGATTCTCATCTTTTCTGTCTCCATACTTAAAACATGTCCCAGTTTAGCAAAGACTTCTGTGAGTTCAAGCTGAGTTGATATAACATAAAAAATGGCCAGATATTTAAATACTTCCAATGGGAAATACAAAACAAACTTGTATAGGCAGTAAGAAGATATTATTTTGAAAATTAAGAAAGATTGTGATTGCCCAAATCTGAAAACAAGGAGTGTTTTTTAAAAGAGCTCCTTGTCATTATAAATTTACAGATCTCCTATTTTCCTGTGATCAAGTGGTAGGTTCAGGGAACAAAAAATTCTTTTAATTGGGTATCTCCTAATCACAGTGGCCTTGGAGGGTTTATAGACTCTGTGTCTTTGGTTTGAGGCTATGGCTTCTGTAAGCACTGTATGTACACTGGTACTTGCTTCCTTTTAGGGAGAAGGTGTGAGGCAGACTTGCCTTTCAATACATTCAAAATGAAGCATCTAAGATGCTTAATCATGGGGTAATTTAGGTTGGATTGGGCCTCTGGAATTAATCTGGTTCAATTCCTGCTCAAAGAGGGCCTGACCAGATAAGGTTGCTCAGG
The DNA here is from genome assembly GCF_901933205.1 of Camarhynchus parvulus. NCBI lineage: Eukaryota > Metazoa > Chordata > Aves > Passeriformes > Thraupidae > Camarhynchus > Camarhynchus parvulus. The sequence continues at coordinate 38,141,596 of NC_044571.1, forward strand.
GTCAATGTCAAATATTCCCAAGGATGCCAATAACCTGTCTGAGCCACCTGGTTCAACATTTGAACTCCTTTTATATATTAGCAGACAAATGAAGATGTTTAATGGAAAAGTTCTTCTTTTGCACAGATTGGCATTGCAGAGCATCTTTTTCTGAGGTACTACATCTTCAACTTCAGTCAATCAATTTCCCATCTTTCTTTTCCACTATCAGGGCAATGTTTTTTTCTTGGATAAACCATACACTAGAATAGCAGAGGTCCTCTTTACCTCCTTCCTGTCAGTTGTCTTATCTATACACAGGCAGACCAGACCCATGAAGGTTTTGTCTGTCATTTTGTAAGGCCCAATTTTATATATTGTCTGTGATCATCTGGAAGGATTTTTAGCTGTCTTATTTTTAGTTTGGATAATGCCTGATCAAAGGAAACGGGGTTAAGGTTGGTGCAGGAGAAACACTCCTTTAGGTAATTCTGTGATTACTCAGGAGAGCATCACTTCAGAAAAATGTGAGAGTATAAGGAAAAATGAGGTGTGCTTGGCAAATTAAAGAGTTTTAAAATAATTGGTGCAACAGCAGCACAACCACACAGATTTTTAAACATGACCTGGAATAAACTAATGGGGAATTATACAGATACAAAATGGAATTATATAGGTACAAGATGGAATTATACATACAAGTACAAGACAAATAGGATAGAAGTCACTTGAAAAAGTGAGGAAGGGAGAGAGGAAGGCAGAGAGGAAGGGAGAGAGGAAGGAAGGAAGGAAGGAAGGAAGGAAGGAAGGAAGGAAGGAAGGAAGGAAGGAAGGAAGGAAGGAAGGAAGGAAGGAAGGAAGGAAGGAAGGAAGGAAGGAAGGAAGGAAGGAAGGAAGGAAGGAAGGAAGGAAGGAAGGAAGGAAGGAAGGAAGGAAGGAAGGAAGGAAGGAAGGAAGGAAGGAAGGAAGGAAGGAAGGAAGGAAGGAAGGAAGGAAGGAAGGAAGGGCAGTGTATGGCACAGAAAGATCTTTTCTTTCTGTGTGCTATGCTGAGGAAATGGCATGCTGTTTGTTTATTAATAACAACAGAAAGGTCAAATATTGTTGCTTTTGCTATCAGTGGTATGTTCTGTCTGCTGCTGTCCCTAGAAAATTCCTAGGGCATTAAGGGAATGAAGGTCATGTTGTAAGTTCACATCAAAAAGATGATGCTTCAAGATGTTACTTAGGAAATTATAGGTGGAATGAGTACATTTTGTAATTTGATTATAGATGATGTGTGTCATGGATCACAAGGTCAAAGGCCTTGGAGTGAATTCCTTCCAACTTTAACACATTTGACTGGTATTTTTATTTTAACATTTATAAGTAAAATGCCAAGACTGTGATTTGTGTGGAGTGCATGCGACAAGGTTGAAACTTTTCAGTCAGCTGGTGTCACACAAAGGTCTACAGAGGTCCCATACTTTGTCTGTGCATTTCCATTTCAGGCCAGCTCCCTCATGTGGAGCCTGAAAGAGGAGGTGCCTCCTCCAGTTGGGACCTTGTTGCATGTGGGGCAAATCAGTAAAGCCTTTTTTTTTCCCTCCCTGGGAACAATGTGGAGGATTCTGTGCTCTGTGTCAATTAATATTATTCTACTGACAGTGAGAGGGTTTCCTCCACTGTTAGGAATATGACTGAAGATCAATGATGAGAATTTTTTTTTCAAAATACTGGAATAGCAGAAAGAGAGAAGTCATGAAGGGAGAAAAATAATTTAAAAGATTGTGACCACTCAGTTCAGAAAGGATATGGAGACTAAAGAGTGCAAATGGATGAAAAAGGTAGATTGAAAGCTCTGATTACTTTAAGATGCAGGGGCAAGCAAACTAAAGGACAACTAAAAGAAAAGCAAATTAAATATATTTACTTCAAGAAACTCCTGTAGATCAGCAATTCAAATGGATATCAGTAATGAAATGATTTAGGATTAAAGGTTTATACAAAGTACAAAGTAATCAGACACACAGCAGAGATTAGAAAGAAGCACCAGGGCTGGTACCTCAGTACCTCAGCCGTGGCCTTCAGTGCTGTGACAGGAGCCTACATGCTGGGAATCCACCTCTGTGACTTTGGAAAATTCCCAATCTCAACACTTTGAGGCATAAGCCAAACTTTAATTATTACTGAGGGATTAGAAAGGTTTTATTTTTTTCCCCAAAAGAGTAATTTAATAATTGCCTATTTCATGATTTCTTTTGTCCTTAACTGAAGAGCTCTGAGGGTGCTGCTGTAGGAGACATTCCTGGAATAGTCACACCACCAGACAGGCCTGTCTTACTGTTTCTGGGCTGTGCTGGAGCACAAGCTCTGTGTGTTTAAAATGGAGCTCAAGCCTATTTAGTAGTGCAGTGTGATAATTACAGTGTCACCACGATGCTCCTGAAATAGGATTTAAAATTCTGCAAACTCTCACAGCAGCTTTCATAGGACCAGATGCTTCAGCTCAATCTGTGTTGACTCAGCTCAAGTGAAAACTGCTTGAAGTTTTTGCAGTTGACAAGGAAGAAGTTGCTGTCTCCAGAAAAGAAAAAAAAAAGGTTTATTTTTAACCTTCTTTTACAGATTTAAGAAACCACAATTTTATTTTATGAAAAATCTTTTTGAAAAGACTTATGCTATTCTGTGTGAACATAAACATTGAACTGGCTTTATAGTCACTAAAATGGACAAAAAATGTTTTATTTTATAGATTTAGACATTCTTTTCAGTTTTGTAAATGTTTATCAAACACATGTGACCAGATTTCAGTTGCAGAATCATAAAAAACAGGTTAAATATCTCTCCTAGTTTCCAGATCTATCAGTAAGCTCAGTATAGCTCTCCCTCATCCATGTAGCTCCTTTCATCTGGAGTGTAGCTTGTCAGAGACAAAGCAAAAATGACAAGCAAAAATAATCACATGTGACTTTAATCATTCAGGCTTTCCATCATTTCATGGGGGACATTATCTGAGTGCAAAATGTAAGAAGATATTTGTTACTGTAAGTTCATTTGTTAAAGTTATTGATACTTTCAGAATCTCATACAGTGCTTTTTGGGGGGAGATTTGTTTGAAAGAAGGGATCATGACTTCCCTGTCAAGTGTCATTAAGATGTAAATCATTGATTCCTTAGAAAGAACAAACATGATTTAGTCAGTGATGATTCACTCTGAGCTATATATGACCAATATTCTTGAAAGGGTTCTCTTTTTTCCCTTTTTGCTTCTGTTTTGAGTTGGTAAAAATTGGAATAATTTTTATACAATAAGTCATCTGAGCTTCCTGACAGTTCAGATAATTTTTGTAGCGTTCTGTCATCCGAACGACTTGATGCATTTGGTAGGAATAGAGATGGGAACATTTTGTAAGTTATAGCTGCAGGATAATTTATTCATACAGAGAAGGCATTGTGTTTGATAACTGATAAATTTCATTCTCTTTTCATGATAAAAAGCAAAAAAATGGGTGTGTGGATTGCAGTTACTCGCTTAATAGTGTTAGTGATGACTAAGGAGTGAATGGATCTTTCTGTGGGTTACCTAATCAGTTTAAAAGCTCTCCACACTCTGCTGTAACACTTTAAAAAAAAATAATTAAGCAAGAGCCCATGGAAGAGAGACTTTTTTCTTTTTAAAACACCTCTTTTAGATGGATATAACGGCTAGGTAAGGATCAGGCATGTAGTATTTGAACAGTATCTCTAGGAATAATTTTTAAAGTAAGCACTGAATCTCGTCTGTATTTAAATGAAACTAAGTATTATGTTTATTTATACTAAGAGATTCTTATTTAGGAAACTATGAAGGGAAGGGTTGAATATTTAGCTCACACTAATTGGGAGCTTGCTTGGAATTATGATAATTATTAACAACTGAGGGAAGTAGCAAGACAGAACTTTTTTCTCCATACACTAGGGGTTAGTGCTTCCTAAAATTGAGCTTTGACTGAAACAGTGATAGCCTACATAAACACACAGTCCTCAGGGCATTTGAGTTGTTTCTTAGCCTGGGAATGACTACTGGCTCAGCAAAATTCTAAGTGTATGCTTGTCCTCTGTTTCACTGATGGTGTCTTGGATACATCACATTTACACCTTCTCTTTAAGTGGAACAGCAGAAAAAGCCCAGAAAGAAGGAGAAGAGGGGTGAGTCCTAGAGATAATCTCCACCAACTGCCCTAAAACTCAAACAAAAAAAAAGGAGATATTTCAGAAAATGTGGGCTTGGGTGTTTTGGGGTTGTGTTTTTTGCTTTGTTGGGTTTTTGGTTTTGGTGGGGTTTTTTTTGTTTTTTTTTTTTTTTTGTTTGTTTGTTTGTTTTTGTTTTGTTTTGTGTTGGGTTTTTTGTTGTTTTTTGTGTTTTGATTTTTTAAGGCAAATACAATCTCAGAGTAGAAGAAAAAGCTTTTATCACTTAAGCCCAGAGGTTTCTTATCATCTCCAGGGAGGATGAGGTGTTTGCATCACTAGTTTTCCTCCCTAGACCCAAGGGAGGGTAAATGCAAGGAACAGACATTGGCATTAAGGTGGCAATGGGAGATTTCTGCTTTTATTCCCTTGCATGGGAAAAGAGTCTGTCACAGGGTTACCCAAATCCATAAAATAAACCAACAAAGAAAACAAAATGACTGGTTGATTATGATGGGGAACAATTTTAAAAAAGGAATGTGGAAGAATCCCGCCAAAACAAAAACATTCCCACGCCTTCCTCAGACCCTGAGCTTCATCCTGTGACCTGGCACATAACACCACAGACAGTCTGCATATCTCTATTACTCACATTTTTCTTCATTCTGTTTTATCATAATAATTTAATACCTTGGCTACCTCAGGTGTAGGATGGAAGAATTATTCCCAACATCTTGTAAAGCACATTATCTGGTCAAGTAGAAAGTGTCAGAACTGTGTTGTTGAATACTTCAGTTGCGTTATTTTCTACAAGGCATTTTATTTTTTCTTTATATTTTCTTAACATTTTACCTTTCTTTCTTCACAGGATGTTTTAGCCTCTTGAGGTCCCTTTGTATTTTCCATAATACCTGAATGGCTTCCCAGTTTTACAAAAATAATATTTCTTTGGTGTTAGAAACGTATGTTGAAGAAACCAAATGTTAAATACAATGGGATCTACTAGCTTTTGAAAGATCAGGCTTGGAAAATAATTGATGCAGACTGGCTGAGCTGTACGGGTTTATGTATGTGAGATGGTGATGTGTAAATGGCAGGGGAAAAGGAGAAAGACAAAGGATTTATAATAATTTAGTGGCACTTTAACAGAAGGCATTTAAAAGAGTAGAAAAAACAATTGGTAATGTGAAAGTGGTTCTGTCCATTTCCAAATCCTTTTGTGCCCATTTGTTTTCCTTATATAGTGTGATACTGGAAGCATCCACTTATCTCTGGAAAAAATGGACATGTATGTGCTTCCAGGTCTGGAAGCAGTCCAAGTTTGGAAAGGAATTGATTCTGGGAAAACACCTACCTGTACATTCGGGTAGTGTTTCTCATCTTTTTCTTCCACATGATTTTCATAATCTCAAAAGATATTTTGAAGGATTCAAAATCTGGCGATGCAACAAGGCTGGTAGCAGTGCTGACAGCAATCAACATAGTAATTCTGTGACAGTGGAGGGCCTCAAATACTCCTGGAGAGATAACTCCATAAAACGTTACTAGAAACCACAGTGCAAACTGAAAGTTCAGCACAGTTTAGCAAGCAAATTGTTGAAGCAAAGGCTTCCAGCAGTCCTATTTCAATGCACTTGAAAGCTTAGTTTCTTCTTGGTTCTGCCCCCAAGCACAGGGAAAGTCCTGCTGTGTTGGTGACTTCTGTGCTTGGCACGTCTGCTCTGCCTGACCACGTGCAGTGAGTCCAACAGCCAAGTTCTCTCCTCTGTTTTGTAAGGGAGCAGCTCAGGTATTTGTTCATGCACTCCAAAGCACCATGAGAGAACCAGAGCAATCCTTTTCAGCTGCTGATTTCTATATAAAAGTATAGGGGTTTAAAATGTTTGCTGTGGTTGCCTAACATAAAGTCATTTTGTAATTATGGAAAAGCTACACTGAATTACATGATCTTGATTCCAAAACACTTTGGACTTACAGGGAAAGAAGGAACAGATAACATTTTACTAGCCTTTACTGCTTCTGTGGTCTGCAGATAACACTAAGATTACAGTTGTGAACAGAACAGCTTTTCAAAAATACTAAATTTTTTAAATTAATCTCTATTGAAACTGTTAGAAGTTTAGTGTTTTTGTCAAGTAAATCATTGAATGGATACCATCTCATTTGTCATCTTCTGAGATAGCTGAGGCATATATATGAAGTTTGAAGGCTCTGTTAGCTCATATATTGCAATGTTGTGTTGACTGACAAGAGATTAAAAGACAAATAACAGTCCCAATCACTCAGCTGACCTCATTCCATGTCATACAGTTATGGGAGACTGTATCTAGGCAACTTGTGCAATGATAATTGCATTGTTTAATTAAAAGATTGCAAAGAGGCATGTTTAGCTCCTGGTACAAGTGTTGAGGTAGAGCATTGCCTGCCATGGTGAGAACTTCCTGTGCTTCCTTGTGCTGTGTGGATGTGAAACCAGAGCAAAGCCATTCCTTACAAAAGCTGGGTCTTTATGCGTCCCCAAGTGGGGCTGGCATCGGAGGAAGCAGTAAACACTGTCATTTCAGGCACCAGAATTGCTGGAAGAAGTGTAAAGGTGAGAAAAGGATGACTTGCACCAATCTCTGATGTTTCTGCCTTTGTCAAACAGCGCTGGTAGGAGGAGATGGTCCCATCACACAGACTAGCATTCTGCTGTGGCTGCCAGGATGGGAGCCTCTATCACACTTGTCTCCTGGAGACACAAGATCATTTCCTGTAATTCCATAGGGAATTACTTTATATTACTTTATTAATGAAAAAATAGTGACTTTTATTTTCAAACCCCTAGAAAAAGAGGTTTTCTTACTTTTTATCCTGCCAGACTGCTTTATGACTGGGTGCAGGGTGCTTCTTCTGGAAAGACACGTACATATGCTTCTTCCTGATTTAATACTAAAATTTAATTTAAATTTTTTTCATTGTGTCTTAAATCACCTCTTTTCCTAAAAATAGCTTTAGTAATCTTCAAACACTTGTAGGACACTGACTTACTCCCCAAGAGAAGGAGTTATTTTATAGTGAATGCATCTAGTCCTTTTCACTCTAAACCACTTTGTGCTCCCTCTTATCCTCTTAATCTGATTTAGCTTTGCTCTTTAGGTAAGATGTTGCCACTAATTGAATCTAATGATTCAAAGGTAGTTACACTCAAGTGCTAAAGCAAGACACTCACCAATAGCTAAAAAAGGTGTTTTAAAAGGTTAGGAAGTTATTAAGTCATCAAGAAAACCCTGAAAGGAATCATCTTTTACTTTACTAACTTTAAGTTCAGTGTCAGTAAACACCTTTATTTTTTTATACCCTTCTAAATTCAGGAGAGGCTGAGTTGAAAGTTACATACACCTTCGATTTCTGCAGTAAGCTTGCAAGATTGTTTTCTATTGTTTTTAATATCCTTACTATAAGTTCAAATGTTACGGGTTTTTTTTGGAGTTGAATCAGGAGTGATTTTTGCCTAGTATTTTCACCAGCTCAACAGCAGATTTTATCACCAGAACAAGATTGCAAAGGGAACTGTATGGGAGTCCTAGAGAACAAAACCTCCATGGTCCTTTCTTCCCCTTTCTAGGTAGAAAGGATAAGATCCTCAGCAATTATAAACACCAGAAGTTACACTGTAGCTTTGAACAGCATAATATTATGTCAAGGTCCATTTTTGCACTGCAGAGAACTGAAAATATAGAGGTGCCATAAATTCAAGAGCATATTCTAGTCCTTTGAAGAATGTACCTGTTCAGTCTGGGATAACAGTAACTATGTGTGCGCCATTTAGTTGATCTGGACAGGAGTAAAATGTCAGATACTCAAGAAAATGCATCAGTTTTGCCACATCCCAAAGCAAACAGTCTGTTCAGTGTATAGGCAGGCATCCCAGGAAGGGAAGACTATGCTTGTGCACTGTGGGTCTGATCTATATTTATGCAATGGACATTTGCCTATGGTTTTCTGAACATGTGGCAATGTGGACAGGGCTCCTGCTTCTGTGCTGACCAACCTGGGAAACACTCAGACTCCTCTCCTTTGGCTGCTGTATTACTGTAATGTCTAGGTGGAAAGAGAGGTGTGGGCAGACCAGATCTATTCTGTGATATTTGTCTTGTGTCTTGCAGGATATTTGTCTTGTGCTTGATTAGGTTAGCCAGACAGAAAATTACCAGTTTTGCTTAACATTTGGGCAGGGAGCAACAGCACTGAAAGTGTCATTCATGTGGTGGGTCAGAAAATGAGCAGCTTCCTGCAAATAAATAGGAGATTTTTAGACTTGGCTGCAACTCTGTTTTGATGATATCAAAACTTTAGAAGTAACTAATTCACTCTGAAAATCTGATGTTTTCAAGAACTCAGTTGCAGGAGAGTTTCTTTATTTTTGTTTCCCTTAGTTAGTCAATCCTGAATTTTTAAACTCGGACCCTGATTGGTACACTTTGGTGATAGATGTATAAAACTCTGCTTCTGCTCTCACATGTTGAGGCCAAGGATAACACTGATGTGCTGAGTGAGTGAATCTCTGTTCTCAGAAATATTTTAGCTGAGGCATTGTTGAGATAGATTATCAGTGCTTCTTGGGAGGTTTTTGCATTTCTGACTATAATGTATCACATGTACTGATGTGTCTGTTCTTCCTGTAGTGGACAGTATCACTTCTTCAGACAAGAACTTGATTTTTCTTTCTAAGACTTTTTTTTCTAAAATAAAAAATAATCATTATTCTGGTCTAGCTCTGAGAAAGAAGAGCCTCAGCTCTAGTTAGTTATTCAAAGCCTGTTGATGTCTGTGTTCAGTAGCAAATAGATATGGTGGGGCCAGTTCCTAAATTTTTCATGCCCTTGGTTCCCAGATGAGCTGGGTGTTTTAGATTCACGTGCACAAGAGAAAACAAAATAAGTACATATAAGTAAATATACATATAACTTTGTTGTTCTTGTGGGGTATATAAAATATTTCATTATTTGCTTTGTGTAAACTGAAAACTTAGCAAGAATATAAAAATGTTTTCAAGAAATTACTTCCAACAAGCCTATGAGTGTTCTAAAAATGAAACATATCAGGTGTTACATAAAAACTGTACTCCAGGGGAGTTTGCTTTTGTGTGTTTTTCCTTGTATTTTACCAAAATGCTGAGAAAGTTGAGTGTTTATTGGTTTCCTGAAGAAGCCTATCCATAGAAGGATGTCATTCAAAATCGGTAAAAATTCCTGAAAATGTTTATTTTCCATTGGTTAACAATAATAAGGGAGACACTTGAGACATTTATTTTGCTCTTGTGCCTTTTAGTACCCTAAATTCCAATGCAGATAAACTGAAATCTTGATGAAGCAAAGAGGAAATGTTTTGCTACCTGAGTTTGTTCTGCAGCTTCAAGAAAACATGAGTCCTGTGAGTGGAATCCATTTTGGTTGATTTTTGAAATCTGTAAGGCTGAATGTGAGCTATTTCCCCTAAACCATTTAAACAGTCACTAAAGAGGAAAAGACAGCTCTAGAAGGTGGTACTTGCCATACCAAAATAGACACCTGTGTTTTACCAAATGAATAATAATAATATAAAATGAAAATAATATGAATGCCTTAATTTTTAAACTCCTCAGCTAAGTTAGATGTAGTCTAACCTAAGTCAGGAAACTGTTATTCTAGTTCAGTAGCACCTATGTGAGGAGCTCAAGTAATATTTTACCTTCAGTGGGTAAACTTCAAAACGACCCTTTAAGTGGTAAAGTTTGTTTACCATTGTGCAGTTTGTTCCTGAGGCAGTGCATCACGCAGGGGTTTGCAAGGTCAGAATGCACTATAGTATTTTAAAGAGTGTCATTTTACTGTAGAAAGTTGTATTTGGTAGTTGTCACCTAAAAAAAACCCAAACGAAACAGTTTTAAGGAAATACAAATTCAATTTAAGAATGTTGTAACAAACACAGAATGACTGAGAAATGTTCCTTGCAGGATCCCTGACTTCCAAAGTTAAACCTAAGCCAAAGTTAGCGTTTGACAAAGGCAAATCCTTGCTTAGAGTCTGATATACAGTCTGCTGTGCAGAGCCAGAGAGAAAGAAATGAAAGCCTACAAAGGAAATGGTGACATAATGAAGAGAAATGAGAACTTGTCTAAATTAGCCCTTTCCTACTACTGGAATATAGATCAGCATTTAATCTGAGGGTCTTGTTTCATCACCAGTGTGTCTGTGTTCCCAGGGCTCCTGTACTGCCACTGGCTCTTCTGTGTCTGTGTTGGGCAGGAGGGCTGGGGAGGGCAGTGCGAAGGTCTGTGATGCCTTGGATTGACCTGAGCTTGGTTCAGACTATTCAAAATTTAAAATGGTGCCAGAGCAGGAGTGGGGAGGGGAAAGGAAAACACATATGCACCCTCCATGCAGCAAGAGGAGGAGAAGGCAGCAGCAGTACCATCCCCATACAGCTCTGAAGGGAACACTGTGTTTGCATACCCAACAACATTGCTGCCCATTATCTGCCCCTTTGGGCCAGCACAGGACTGAGTCTAGTGCAGGAGCTGAAGTGGTCTGCCTGCCAGAGCCCAGGGACATGGCTTAGGGCACCTTCTGAATCAGATAAGGCAGCAAACAGAAGCAGCTGGGATGTGTCTCTGTAGTGTAAGAGCTTCAATATGTAGTTGCAGTACAAATGAATGATCTGACCAAATCACAGTACAAATGAGATTACTGGATTGTTACATTGTGCTACTTGATTTTTCTTTATTAATGTATTCACTTGGAGGCTGCAATAGAACGCTGCTTTTAAGGGAGTACCTGACTAGAGATTTTACATAAAGACAGTGTGCCTTGTCTGTTGCTTTTAAATTATATTTTATAAAAAGGACTTTATTAAAAAATAAGTAATACAGTGAGAAATCTTCTAGTCTGTGTGTCAGGCTTTCTGAAGAGAGTGAATTTTTATCATATTAATAGCAGTGATCATAGTTGGCATCTGAACATCCAATGAAAGAAGGTGCTCCAAAGGAATCCAGGAGGGATCAGTCACTCTCTATGATAGGTCAGTTTATTCCTGCCTTACAGTCAGAATAAATCAGCTTTCCTTTTGTTGGAACCCAGGAAATTCCTCTGGCTGCCCTGGAGGACTCAAGCCCCTGCCCAGGGGGCTCAGAGACCTTGGCACAGAGCCCAAGACTCCTGTGCCTTTGATTTAACCCTTGGACAAAACAATTACCAACCTTTATATGAAGAATTACAAGCCACGTAGGTTTAAGCAGAATGATAGTGAATTTATCACAGGGTGAAAAATAGATTTTTGGGTTTTTAGAATGGGGGTTCAGGGGGCAAGATGGAGGAATCTGGGCATGTCCAGCCTTTCTCCTTCTTCTTCTTGGCCTCCATCTTCTGCTGTGATGCTGGCACTTTTAGATTGTTTTAGAGTAGAAGCTCACTGTCTAACACAGATGATAGGTATTGGAAAGTAATTGTAAATATTGTACACGTGGTTTTTAGTATAAAAAAGAAAACACCACCCCAGGGGAGGCAGTGTGCCTCTGACTGTCTTGCTGAGCGGACCTCGGCTGGACAAGAGAAAGAATTTTATAGAGAAGAAACAATAAACAACCTTGAGACCGAGAAATGAAGAGCTCTGACTCCTTCATTGACATCCAGGCTGGGAAAAGAGACTTTCTAATGCATCTCGGGGTCACTCTGACCAGCTAAAGTCCTGAGATCCTCTCATTGATTCTGCTGCTCTGTAGTTTTAAGCTGTCCCAAGGCTTAGTTTATTCAAACGTACGTTGTGTGACACTGGACATCTGATGTGACTCCTTAGCACTCTGGGCTCTCACCCTGCAGGCAGGATTCAGAGAGGATTGCAAATACAGTCTTATGCAATATTATCTTCAAGGGAAAAATACTTCAAATTTTCTGCTTTCTAATGAAAAAAATGTTTTGAGGAACATTTGCTGAAAATGTTTTGCGCCAGTGAAAATGTTTATCCAAGTTGCCTGCCAGGTTTGTCTGCAGAAATGCTAATGCTATTTTATGAGATGATTTTGAGCTTTGCAGTGTGTTGGCATGGACTGCTATCATGTGTTGCATTTCTTCAGCCTTCACAGGAGCCTGATACAATTCCATACCAGTGCAGAGGTCTCTACAAGTTACTGTAATGCCAATTCTTAAAAGTTAAGGTTCCCTTTTCTTTTCTTGGATTCAGGTTGATGAATCATATTCATTTTTTGAGTGTTTTAGATGCTTACTGTTATAATTGCATGACTTTGTAAAGCTTTCTTTCCCTTCTCACATTTTCAGAAATCCAAACAAATTTTTCTCTAGCACTCAAAAGAATTTTACACTGAGAGGGACTAAGAAGAAGAGGTCTCATCAGTCTGTACTGTTCTGATATACATATATAGACTACATAAATTTAAGGAAATATGGTGTTAACTGCGGAAATCAAACATTTATTCATCTTCAATAAAATTCAAATTTATTGTGCAATTAGCTGATTTCACTGTTCTTAAGGCCTGTGCAAGGTGCTAAATATTGTTGACAAAGAAGGTAGCCTTGAGGTGGTTATTTATGTTTGAGCTAACATTAGATGTTCATGACTCCCCAGAATACAACAAAGTGGCATTTCTGACATTTATCCCTTTCTTGCATCTTTCTGTCCTTCTCACTTCTTACTGTCTTTTCCCCATCACAGAGGGAAGAAGTTCCTGTTATTAAAGAAGTTCCTTTTTCCCCATTGCAGAGGAAAAAGTTCCAAAACTTAAACACAAACACAAGCAGCAGCCATGAGCACTGTTTATGTGGAAGTTAGGTGAGTGTTTTGTGAGCATCCAGCAGCTGTGGAGCTGGTAAGGCAGGATTCAGGGGAAGCAGGTGAATTGTACTTAAACACTGTTGAATGTTCATTAATATGTTCCTGTCAGGGACATCAGTTTTCTCAACCTCCCAGCTGCTTCAGGTGGCTGACCTTGAATAAATACACACTGCTACAAATAATTTGCTTGCTCCTGGCAGTTTTTGGTTCTCTGTCCTCTTCAGTACAAAATATGCAGCCACCCACTGCATTTTCAAATGATGTACAGATTTCATGAGTGAGAGTAAAACGTTTGGTCCCACAGCAGTAAAGGTTTTGTTTATAGTTCTGAAAGGTCTTAGAAACATGCATAGCAAATATTACCTAATTAGAAGCCTGCTATTAGAAAGATGGTACATTTAAAAGCTGTGACATTTTTATTAGTGTTTTTCTATGTGTGAATATATAGGGCTACCCCTCAATGTTATACTTTTGAACTTATTTTATTTGATTGAAAGATCCTCTTTAAAAAACATGACCTAAACACAGTTTATAATTTTAGAAATGCTTACATAAAATATTAAATGCATTTAATTTTCAGAAATTAATGAAAGAAAACTCAATAGCAATAGTGGTCTCCAAGCAAACATACTCAGTGTAGTAGAATGATAAAAAAACATCTTTTAAAGCTAAGGCAAGAAAAAAATTCCTAAAGGAACTAAAACAATTGAGTCTCTATTGTTTAATATTTATTGTCTCTATTTGATACTCAAATGCTTTTCTAGTTTACCAGAAAATTTGAAACAACTAAGTGAATGCAGGGCAATGCAGGAACCCCTCTGTGTGTGTGTGTGCATAGAAAGATAAAAAAGTGGTAAATTGTTTAAATTGTTACATGGAAAAGTGATGCAATTTTGATTTACTTGTAATATTTTCAAATTACAGGCTGCTTGAGATGGTTTTTTAGCTGCCTCTTAAGCAGGAGATAACACAATAACACTTGCCTAGACTTTCACTTCTTGAAAAATTGACAAGTTCTTTGATAGACTTTCAATCAAAAGGGCAAGAAGGAACAAATTTTTATTTAATATTCTTGGGTTTGCTCTTTCCAGTGGCATGAGAATGTCATATTCAAGAATTTCATAACTTCCCATGCTGTGTTTCCACCAGATGACAACACATCCTGGAAAAATAACCCCACGTATGCCACAGAAGAGAGTAGTAAAAGAGGATGGCATGCATAGCACTGCTGTTGTAATAGCAGTGACTGCTTAATGATACAAGGGAAGCTCAGTTTGCAGTAATGTCAGCACATATATCCAGAAAAAAGCAGTGAACCCGTGTGCACCCTTCACCCTCGTGTGTGAGACTAAAGCTCGCCTGCGACCTCTGACTGACTCTCAGGTGAGAGATAAAATGCACTGTCTATTCCCAGACACTGAGTGGTTCCCACCTGGTGTGGAGGTGTAGCCGCTGCTGCCTTTGGGCTGGGAGCAGGGCTAGATGCTTTCTCTCATTTCCTTCTGAGGGAGTCCTCAAGCACTGAGCTCTTCTGAACATGAGCCTTCATCTCACTCATGCCCGCTAGAACCATGGCAGCTTCTGAACCACTGAGGCCTTTTTGAAAAAGGCTCAGTTCCCTGATCTTGTCAGTGAGCACTGTTTCTGTTCTGCCATGAGGGTGAGCTGTGCAGGAAGCACTTTGCATTACCTTGTCTATTTGTGATCCATTATAGCCTGTGTACCTGTAAGAGGATCACTGAGACTTAGCAGGAGCCATTAAGGCACTTATACATCCATCCCAGTTTACTTGCTCTTTTTGCAAAAATCCTCTTCTTTGGAGCCAGATGAAGATTATAAATATCATTGTTGGAATGAGTAAAACATTTACAGGATCAGAATTTGATCCCTATGCAAGCATGAGGCTCAGAGATATAAACAGCATTCAGTGAATCTGCCTGCTTTGACTGAATAGCATGAGAAAAGAACAGATAAGGTACTTTAAGAAACAGATCTTCTCTAATCTAATCTACTCTGTGTATAATTTGATTTTATTCAGACTCAGAGGAAAGGTAATTTTTTTTGACATCTTTACAGAAGCCAGATCAGCAGCCTTTCCATCCTGAGCACTGTGTATTTTAATTAATTTAATAGCCTAAAGGCTGCAAATTTAAGTTCCTTGATGTGAAAGATGAGGAGTCAGGCAAAGGAGATGTCACAAAGAATGTCCGTACATAGCCTACAGGGTAGTAGTCACCAACTTCTGAGGATCCTGTTGGGAATACTCCACCCTTCTGAGGGTTTTACAGACACCCTTACTGAGGCTTGTCAAAAACTGCTGTAGCATATTTAGGCCTCCAAGCAGCTGACTCAGCAGGACCCCTAAATAACTCCTATCCAGGCCTGCCCAGCTTGATTATAAAGTCCATCAAATAAGCAAAATGAGAACTAAGCAAAGAGAAACCTTTTCCAAGAAATAACATCTTCTAGCCTGTAAGTTTCTCAATCCTCCTACATAATTTGGCAGCAGAATTAAAGGACTTTCAATTCATTTTTGGGGGTGCAGAGTTGCTCTTAATCTTATTGGGAAGGTGCCCCCTTTGTTATAGGTCAAAACCCTCTTCTTTATTTCCTTCTGCATCAAGGGTCTACATCCTCAAAGTGCTGGCTCCATGACTTTTTATATCTTTCTTTTAGACACTAAGGCTACATCTTCTGCTAAATAAAAGAACACCAAGGATCTTGAAAACTACTGTTTTTTAGGATTAGCTTCTCCAGAGCTGGCTGGCTGGCTGGCAACAGCATGGTACCTGTTATTGGTTCTTCTCTGGGCCCTGCGTGGGGAATGTGTGGCTGCCTTTCAGAGCAGCATTCTGATGTGTGATACTCAGGCTGCCGCAATCCCTGCTGAGGAGCGTGTGCTTAGCCCTGCAGACCTTGGGACATAGTTGGAGCACATCACATGGTCTGTTTCCACTGCCATTTGGCACAGTTTGTACTTTAGAAAGTGTCCACAGAAGACTAACTAGAGGTTTTTAGAGAGAATAGTAAATCCAGGATTCAGTTGTGTGATGAAATATCAAATAAGCTATGGGAAGACTTCTGTGATTTAGCTGTGTAGGTGTACCATAAGAATCTGGCAAGTTGCAATACAATGTTCAACTCGAGCTGTGTGATTGAGGTGGCAATGTGCGCTCTTGAGATTTCTTAATTTTGTTGCAAGAAAAGTATCTGGGAGAAGTTTGCATTAATGGAACTGCACTGCTTCTTAAACCCAAATGGTGCCACACAGGCATGCCTGTTTGCTTACTCTTGCTGGGGCAGTCTTTGCCAAGGCCCCTTCTCACTGCCTCAAGCACCAGCACATCTTCCTACAAGTCATAACCTGTAGTACTTATGGCTGGATTTTCCCTTGGCTGTTTTCCCACGTTGGGGCTTTCATCTAGTCCTTTGAATGGCCTGTCTCTTTTTCCATGCCTCCTGTATATGTTGCCTCTCTGCTTGGGATAATGTGTAGTATGTGCTTTCCGCTGCTTACCCTCAGAACCAGGCTCTTCTCATTAGTGCAACATTTCCAGTTTTGTTATGATGAAAAAGTCAAATGTGGAAGTCCAAGCAGCTTGAGAAAGTTCTATTTTGTCTTTCAGTTATCTCTCTAGATTTTGAGTCCTTTGCAAACTTCAGGCTGATAAGAATAAATAGGTGATATATAACTGTCGCAACCAAGGGCTTTCCAGCCATGTATAGTGATTTCTGAGGTCTAACATTCTTACAGTGAGCTTTGAGCCTTGTTACACTACAGTCTCTGACTCCCACTGACCTTTGAGAGAGACTTGTAAAACACTCATTACAATTCTTCTACTGCGACAGATTTTCTTTTGCTTTCTGCTGTAATATATGGAAGGTGAAATGGAAAAATAAAGTTGTTTTTGTTGCTATCCCTCAGCAAGTATTTGGTATTTTATCTTATGACTGAGAAAAAAGTCAAGGTTGTGTTATTCTGTTCCTCAAATGAGATAATTCTCATTTCCCTGCTGGTGTTTAGTGTGGGCTATCACTGGGGATTTTGTGTGGCAAAATCTGAAAGCAGATCTCTATTTTACGCTGTCCAGAGGGAATACAGAGGGCAGTGTCTTCATGTATATTATTTAACACTCTTGATAGCAGTTACACTCCTGTTCAGAAATGGTCAATATGAATTTCGATTTAAGTACTTGTTGCAATCAGGTCAACTGATTTATGTGTGGAAAATTCTGGGTTTATACATTAAGAGATATCCTGCTCTTAACACACATCACTCTTCTTTTCCTCCAAGGCTAGAAGGTGATTTCTCAAGGTTCTTAATGTCTTTTTCTAATTTCCCATTCACAGCTACTAGAATTCATAATGGATGAAATGTAGACCTTCATTTTGTATGTAGATTAAAATATACTAATGCTGTAAGCCTTTCAAAGGAATCAGACTACACAATCAACAATGAAAAGAAGTTCTCTTGGTCCCTGACATCAAGGCATCTTACAGGAGAGATTTCAGCTGCCTTATGACCACTGCCCAGTATTTATTTGCTTCCTAAGACGAGTCAAATGCTGTAGTATGAGCAATAGTTTTGACAATGAAGAGTTTAGCAACTTATTTTGTCTGAAAGAAATGGTTCAGTAAAGGAATAAAGATTAATTATTTGACGGACAAACTTTGTAGTATAAAATATAAAGCTTCAAGGAATTTTAGCTTTCCTGCTCATTTTTCATCTTAAGACAAACAAAAAAAGGCTGTTGCAGCAAGATCAGTGTAAGGAGTGTCTACTAATTGCTCTCATCCTGAACTGTAGTTCATTCTTCTGTATACTTAATCAGGATTTTGCAGTCTTCATCTTTAGACAAACTGGAGTAATAATAAAGTTTGAAGATGCTTGTCCAGCTTGATTAAGAATGGGAATAGAGAGAATATTTTCAAATTAATGTAATAAGATATCATGCTCCAGTATAACAGGAGCTTCATAATCAGTCCAAAACTACTGGGGAATGAGGGGTTTATGTGTTTGCTTTTAACATTTTTGTAAGCCCACAAACCACCTTTTTCCAGCCTCCCCCCCGAGAATTCCTTATCCTCTGATAACCTCAAATCTGCCAGACAGTTAGTGGCTAAACAACCTTTCACTACAGTCTGATCTGGGAAGACAGGATTTTCTAAGCCACTTTCTCTCTAAAGGCAGTTTTTGTCATGCAATTTTGCCAATCTCAGTCTTTCATTCTTGATCTTCTGGAAAGCAGCAAGGGGATTTCACTAGCTAGCTTCATGTCTTGATCTGGACATTGAGAAGTGGGCCCAAGGGAATCTCATGAAGTTTAACAAAACCAAGGGCAAGGTTCTGCACCTGGGCTGGGGCAACCCCCAGTATCAGCACAGGTTGAGGGTTGTGTGATGGTGGTCACAAGGGTTTTCAATTGAGAGAAGAGGCGAGAACATTGACTCCATGATCAGAAGGCTTGATTTATTATTCTAAGATATATACATATACTATAACTATACTAAAAGAAAAAGAAGGAGAGATTTCCAGAAGCTGCTAAGCTAAGAAAGAAGAGTAAAGAATGATAACAAGGCAGCTTTCTCTGACTCTGTCTGAGAGAGCTCAGTTTTGGATTGGCCATCAACCACAAACATCCAAGATGGGCCAATCCAGACTGACCTGTTGCATTCCACAGCAGCAGATAACCTATTGTTTATGTCTATCTCTGAGGCCACAGATTCTCAGAAGGAAAAATCCTAAAGAAATATTTTTCACAAAGAGATATCTGTGACAGGGATGGACAGAGCAAGAGCAGCCCTGTGAGGGCTTGGGGGTGCTGGTGGGTGAGAGCCTGGCCATGACCTCGCCATGCGCATTTACAGCCCAGAAAGCCAATCATATCCTGGATGGCACCAAAAGCAGTGAGACCAGCAGGTCAAGGCAGGTGATTTTGACCCTCTACTCCAGTCTGATGAGACTCCACCTGTAGGGCTACATCCAGCTCTGGGGTCCCCAGCACAGGAAGGAAATTGTTGCAGCAAGTCCAGAGGAGGACTTGGTGGATGACGCCAAGATGAATACAGGCATGAAGCACCTCTCCTATGAGGAATGGCTGAGAGAATTTGGATTATTCAGCCTGTAGAAAAGAAGAATTTTGGACGACCTAGTGGGTGCCTTCCAGTACCTGAAGGGAGCCTACAAGAAAAATGGAGAGGAGCTTTTTACAAGGGCATGTAGTGTCAGGACAAGGAGAATATGGCTTCGAAGTAAAAGAGGGTAGGTTTAGATTAGATATTAGAAAGACGTTCTCTACTGTGTGGGTGATGAGGCACTGAAACAGGTTGCCCAGAGCAGTTCTGGATGCCCCATGCCTGGAAATGTGTTTTAAGGCCAGGCTGGGTGGGGCTTTGAGCAACCTGGTCTAGTGCCTTATATTCTATAATTCCAGGAAATCTCTTCAGCCAGTGCTGCTGCAGCTAAATAGCTCTCCCCACCCCCACTTCTTCCAAAAGCTCAATAGTCACCATTGAGCCCTTACAGATGCCTTTCCTCCTTACCACGGCTCTGTCACCTCTTCCAGATTGCATATATGACCCCTGGTTGCATAGTTTTGGTCAGAGATTTGGATTTTAGGGATCAAGTATTTTCCATGATTGTCTTCCTTTCAGAGTGAATGGTCCAGCTGGTATCAAAAGGTGCCCTTCATGGTCCCCTGCAAAGTTAAACTCTCCTGCACTGAGTTAAACCACCACTTTAAATACACACTTCAATTCTTCATCCAGATCCTGTTAGATAATGAGGAAACTATTATTCCTAGCAGTGAATTCACTTGGTAGCATATCCAGGGGGTTTTGTGCTCCTAATGGAAGTTACAGAATAGGCCATTTAATTTGACCATCTTATATGGCCTTTTTACTTTGACATGAATTATTCCATCCACATTGTCAAACTTGTCATCCAAGGCAGGGTCAGGCAGTGGAGAAGATATCCACAGTATAGATGTCAATTCTCAACTTATACAGATAGTATTTCATTTACCAGACGTCATGAATAGCATTGTCCTTGCCAGCTGCCTGTCCAAATGAGAATGGTGCATTCAATCAACAAAAGGACCAGGGGTGCACCTTTACAAACAGTAGAACAGTACAAAAAGGTAAATAGATGAGATATTGGAGCTCACTGTATTATCTTGAGGATCTGTACATTTGTGTGTTTTCTCCCAATATTATGCTGACACTGTATCAAGTGTCTGCCCTAAATGCATAGGAAAATTGGGAGAAAAAAATACATAAGTGGAATATTAGAATTTACTATTGCCTTTGAGGAAATAGTGAGTTTGACTTGTTCTTACAGACATAGTTTATTGAGATGAAATTTTTCATTGCTTAGTCTATGATTTTTGCTGAAATTTTTTTGTCCCTTTCACAGTGAATCTCCATTTCTTTTCTTTCTTTTTTTAAGGGCTTGATTCAATGAAAAGACAAATTGGTTCTCTCCTGCATATTTCAGACCTCAAATGATGCAGGATGCACTAAGACGTATGGAAGATATATATTTTGATATGCTGGGAATATCAGAGTTTATACACATGATTTACAATATAGCTGGAATTTCTAGAGCTAAGAGAGGGGATGAGGATGACAGATATGCTGAATAATAATAAAATGTATTTCATGTCAAAAGAATACAGAAGTGACAACTGCTCATGCATCTTTTTTCCTTGTGTGTGGTTTGCTGCAATCTCTCAATGAAGAGCTAGATAAAAATAAATAAATTAGTAGGACATGTTCTGCATGTGGGGCATTGTATTCCACACATCAATAAAAAAGGGGGTAAATATCAAATTGCACCCCTTCACAGTGCATCCCTAGTTAATTTAGCAATCATAAATGGTGCTGCAGAGGGATGTTTTCCTGCCATATGGTGCTCTGCAAACAAAACCACACTTCACTTAAGCTTCCTCTAATTTGGGAGCACTCCAGTTCTGACATTCTTTCTAGTTTTGTCTTTGACCAAAAAAAGGGTTTGTAATCTCTTAATGACTTCAGCATGACCCTGTAGTTTTGGCTGTGTAATGAGCAGGGTGAGCTGGGGTCCTGTGAGTGCACTGCTGGCCCAAAGTGGTACCACGCAGGGGCTTAGGTTTTCCTGCGGCTTCCTGAGATGCTGGAGACACCCAGCACCCCCTTTTCAGGAAATCCAAATTTTCATTTTGTACAAGAAGCTATAGACCCAGGATCTGGTTTACTGCTGTGTGTGCTGAAATCTACTCCTTCCTCTCACCTAGAGATAGAGGACAGTCTATCTTAAAAAAATTCAACTTTCTTTTCTAGTTTATTTCAGTAGGAGATCTTGATAGCTGGATTGATGTTCCTTGTCTCGTAATGATTTAATTTTTATTTTTAAACTCTCTAGCTCCACTTTCCTGACCTAACCATGTTCTTGAATGGTGTTTTCATTAAACAGAAGATTTTTCAATATTCAAGAATATCCATTACTTAGTGGTGACGGCACTGCCTTAGATTTCATACATAAATGAAAGTAAAAATAATAATAGATATGTCAGGTTATTATAAAAATTAAAATATAAGCTGTCATTTAACAAAGGTGTACACAGGGAGTTCATAAAATCAGACTGGTTTCCATACCTTCATAATACAGTGCTCATATGACCCCACAGTAATTATATTTTATGAACTCCATCACATCAAACTGTGAACATGTCTTAAATTTCTGGATATTCTATTACCACCTGCAGCTTTTCAAACAGAGAAACCTAATAAATTATCAGCAGAGGGATTCAGGCAGTTACAGGAAGAAAGCAACTGTGGTATTCATACAGTCTAGTAAAAATGATTTTACCAATAACCTGTGGTAAAGCAGGGAATTTCCTGGGGTTCTGCCATTATACAGCAGCTGTTTACTGCAGAGGATGACCAGTCCATTGACAGGTCTGAACAAGCTCAAATTAATACGATTTCAGTCCCTGGGTACAGCTGAAATTCATATAGAGGCTCCCTGTGCCTCAGGCACTTTCGTGCGCAGTCTGGCCTTGTCTTTTTAAATGCTGGATGAGGATGATATGTAGGCTCCAAAATTACCTACTGTCACTGAAAATATTGCCTTTTACTTCCAGTGACCTTTTTCAGCTGTAAGAAGCCATGGATTTTGGGCTTTTATTTTTTTTTATTTGCCAGTCAGAGTCCTCATGTTGCCAGCACCAGGGTAACCATTCAGATGGACAGGCAAAACAACTCCATGCTTTGGTAGGACTGACTTTGCTTCCAGCTGAAATCAATTCCATAGTTTGGAGAACGTATTTTCTTGTTGACACCAGAAGATAAGTTGTTGAAGCCAAAAAACCCAGCAGATCATATTTACTGTACTAGGAAAAAAATACAGGAAGAGTGGCAGAATGATGCCTGAATCACTTAAGAGTCTTATGAGACGACCCATGCAAATAGATTCTTGTATATTTTAAAATATAAACTAGCAAAACCAAGTCCATTTAGACAATATGTTAATTATTCCACCGTTTGCCCTCAAAGACAAGTACAAAAAAAAAAAGAACATTGAGAAATATTAAAGAAGTTATAAATGCGTTTTGTCTGCTGCAGGCTTCTTCTTATCTTTCTTACTGATGCTATAGACATAATTTAAATATTTTTTTTCTTTTTGTCACAAATTATTTTATAGACTTCTGAAAAAAAAGTCCCAGACAGGACAGGAATACTATGTAATTATCAATGTACAGGAATAAATATTTTTCCTCACAATGTAACCAGTGCACTCCGAGGACCTGATTCAGGATCACAGGTTGTTGACGTTATGGAGGTTGTTTAATGAGTCACAAATAACATGGAAGAAGAATGAAACTTTATGCCTATGTGCTGTTAATGATAAATATTTTGATTTCAGTTTATATTTGCACTGTATTTTATTTGTTTGCCAAACAACATTTACAAATGCAAGTTTAGAAGGCAGTAGTTGGCCATGAGATGGTATTCAATTTGCCTATTTAAAATCCCCCACCTCTTGTGGGGGATTTTAAAGATTCCTACTCCATTGATTGTATCAGCCTCTTTGACACTTCAGTTGTGAAGCTTTAGCAGTGCTTTAAAACACACATGCAAGTTAGAGAGGCCAGATTCCTGCCTCCTGCTTGCTTGTCATAACATGCATATAGCTTTGGTTATTTTCTGTTGAAGAAGAAAGATATGATCAGAGCGGGTTCAGATATTCCTGAACTGGTGTTCACCTAAATCTGACAAGGAGGTGCAGAAGCACAGATACACAGCTACAACCTTGTTACCAACAGCAATCTCATTACCGTACTTGAGCGTTATCAGCACCTGAGCTCTGCTTCTGCCTGTGTTGCACAGATTTGGCCAGGGAAAGTGCATTATACAGACACTTAAACTGTCCCTGGAAACAGCCATTATTGGCTGACCAAATTACCACAATTTGTGCAGTTGATTCTCATTAGCCATAATGCAAACATGCAGATCTCTCTGTTCAGGCTCAGTAATCCCTCCCCCTCCTGTGTGGGAATTTTTGTGCTATTCTCAGCAAAAGTAGTGCATTGATTTCCAAGTCTCTCCAGAAGAAACTTCAACATGTACATGAGAGGCATGAGAAGAAGATGATGGGACTGTAATAGTAATGAGATATTTTAAAGTAAATTTTATTCCCTTTACTTCCCTCCATCCTTTCATATCTCCTCTGTAAACTCCCTGCTTTAAGGAGCTCAGAAGTCACAAAACAATTATCACCCCATACCCCCTCTTCCCAACTACTCTCAGGAGTGGAAAAGTGTTTTATATCATCGTTCCTCCTCACCTTTAGGCAGAACAACTGTCATTTGCAATCACTTATACAGAAAGGAAAATAGTTTTCTTGGCTTTCTGTTATGCAGTTAAAGCATGGTGATTACGCAGATATTGTACAATTGTTACTGGTTGTGTCATTTTTTATAGGCTGAACAATTCTGTTTCTCCTACTGTGAGGCAACTTGCATTAAAGGTAGGGTCTAAGGCTGTCATCTCTTGTGACTTTTTGGCACAGAGGAATGAAGATTATTCCTCTGGAGGAAGCTGTTTCTCAGTATTAGTCTGTCCTTTGTTATCTGTCTGTATAGCGTGCAGATGCAGCAATGTGAGATCTAATGCAGATGCTTTGTTCTGTATCTTACAAGGCTGAGTAAATTCAGATGGCTGCTGTAGAGAATATGATCTGATTATAATCTCCATCATTTGGTCTGTTGTGGTGCCTTGAGATCTTGAGAACTTTAACTTCATGATTGAAATATTTGAACTGAATGTGGTAAGACAGGGACATGGGCTCTTGATGTTGACTTTGATGCTGCTGTAGTAATAAAAATAGTAATACTCAGCAGACCATCAATATTAAATATTTTTCCATGGCAACATGTAGCATTATCTGTAGTGCAAAACCACCTTGCCCTTTGGTTTGTCATATTACAAGGACCTACTTTATGTTTGGCTAGTTTATGGTTTCCATTTCTCCTGGCCTTATTCTTGGTGTCAGTCTTCAGCAGATGCTGGAAATATGAGGAATAATACAGAACTATGGGAAATCCTCACAGCTGTATGCAGCTTCAGAGTGGATCCACTCTCCAGTCCCTTTGAACAGAATTTGCTGAGGTAGAACATAGAGGCTGCCGTTCTAAAAAGCTATAAAAAGAATATGACTACATATATGCATAGAGGGGGTAAAAATATCTACTTGCATTTTTGGTTTCATATTTAGGACAGTTTGCCATTCCGGAAATATTTATTTTTCTGATTTCCTCCCTTTCCTTTAAAATATATAAAACATGCACAAAACTTTAGTGTTGTAACAAGCTTGTTATTTCAGCTGCACTCCTGAAACATTGATATTTTAGTCAAAATTAGTGTGATGCCTTAAGCATTTGAGATAAAGCAGCACCGGGGTCTGAACCATGTATGCACGGATGCTTTGTATTATCTTTGTGGCGTTGGCTTTTAGTCCTCTACATCTGCCTTGGAAGTGGATGATTGCAGTGGAATCTGCAGGCTGTGTTCCTCTCTGTCATTCCAAGCAATAAAAATTCTGAAAACAAAGAGAAGTTTAACTCTTGTTTGGTTTGCCTTAGCACCTTAAAAGATTAAGTCATTAACCTTGATGGAACATTTAATGACACCAGTTCACAATCAAAAATATCTGGAGCGTTTTTGACTCCTTATCAGAGCATTTTGGGACAGGACACATTTGGGCAGACTGTGAGCTTCACAGTGAAGTGTAAGCATCCCATTCATGCTTATTGTTCTTTGAGAAGATTGATAGTGCTCGCTGACCTCACCACCCATTTTACAAGAAGGAGAATGTTTAAACAACTGGCCTCCATGAGAAGACTTGACAAGTTCTTTGTAGCCCGTCAGGTTGCCTTGCTTTGGAAAAGGATTGAGCATGAATTATTTTCTCTCTGAGTCTAATTCTTGTGGGAAGGTTGGCAGTGGATACTGCAACATTATTGTAACATTTCGTAATCTTTTGAAAGAAGAATATGAGAGTCTTTAGGAATTTCTTTGTTAGCCTTTATTTCCAAACAGAAACCCCCACATTTCAAGATCCTTTTGAATCCTGTATACTTTCTTTATCTCACCCTGTTGCACTGTATCATAATAGGTAGCAACTCCTGTTGCTGCTTTTGCCTCTGTGAAGTGACTTCTGTTGCCTGTCTCCCATGTTATTGCAAAGGAGAACGCCAGGCCTGTGCTGGCATCTGTGCAAGAGTGAGGAATGTATAACAGTATTATATCTGGCAAGTCATATGGATGCCTTGTTTGATCACATCAATCATTGGCTTTGCAGCTGAGACTTCCTAATGATATAGCAAGCACATGCCAGGAATCTGACTGAAACAGAAAAGGCTGGACCCAAAAGGATTTTCTGAGAATCTAAATGTGTCTCACGCAGAATTCTGCAGCCAGTGCACAAAATTGTGATGTGTAAACTGCTGTTCATCTCCTCCCTACCCTTGGAAGGGCATTGTGAGTTCTGCTCTCTTGGACACCTGCGGTGTGACTTCTGTGAATGCAAAGGCTCTATGATTCTTGATATGTCCAAATGGCTTGCACTTAAGCATCATTTGGACCCAAAGCTGCTTCTCCTTTACCCTCTGGAGCCCTGCTAATCTGATCTGAACACACTGAGCCACTCAGGCAGCAAGGAGCAAATGTTGGTTCACTTTCCTAGTGAGCCAAAACCTCCAGCTCCCAGGAAGTTGCTCGGTACCACTTGGTAGGAGTAGCTCTGTAAGGAGAAGGGAAGCTTCTTTCTGACTTGCCGTCTTCATGGAAAGCAAGCTCACTACCATTTGAGAAGGAGCTACTGTGGTCCCAAACTGAGCTGAGAAATGTTCATCTAATGTCATTAAAATCAATCTTTGGAGCAGGAACTGGCATGTGCACTTGCTCAGGTGTGTATTGCATCTATAAAATACCATGTTTCTAGTTTTTAGGTGTAATTGCCTGGAATGAGATGGAATAACTGTCATAGATGAAAAAATGGATTGAACTGTGAAAGCCATGAGGGGGCAGATCAGTGCATGTGCTTGGGTGCACGGGTGAGTGTCTCAAGTTGAGCCGCGAACACTTGAGCAGAAACCTGCCACTTGCTGGCTGCAACCACTGTAAGTTGCTTGTGCACTTTGGTAACATCTGGACTAAACAAAAGTGTCTTGTCCTCAGTTCTTCAGCTAAGAGAAACATGAGCAGAAACAACAATTAGGTGTCTAATCACCTAATCACACACTTCTGCATGTAGACTGTTTAGATGGGTAGAACTCAGGACTTCGAGTGCTGGAAAGAGGTGATGTCAGTAAGTGTTTATGAAAAGAAACACATCTCTGAAAGAAGAAAGGAGCCTGGAAAGGTGAAGGTGAAGAACTTGGTTGGAAGAAAGATCATGGAAGTGTTACCAAAGATCCAACTGGAAATGGATGTCAGGGGACACCCAGGTACCTTGTCTTGTAGCAACCAACATGGATCATGGTGAGCAGTGACATGGTAGGATCTAACTTGACTTTCTGCCTGACCGTACTGAACCAGCAGCAATATTCCTGCTGGAAATAGATAGCAAGGTCTAGTAGCCATGGCAGTGGGGGCAATGGGGGCAGTGGAGGTGTAAGTGCCTCATAATCAAGTAGAGTAAAACTCTTGTCTCACTGCTTGTTAAGTAAACCTCAGCACCCAAATCCTCAGGGGGATGCTGTTCACTTTGTCATTGCGCTCTGAGTCATGGATCCTGTGGCTGTGGGGTCCTGGTGACTTGGAGCAATCTTACAATTGCAACTCCACCTTCCCTTAGGGAGCAGGAATTTCTGAAGCTGAAAGGATTTTTGACCATATCCATTTTGCCTCTGTCATGCATGAGCAAAGCCTACAGCTATTTCAGGCCAGGAACTCATATGAAGTTAGCATTTTCTACTAAAACTGGGTCTTTGGAAGGGCTTATAATTATCTAACTCAATGATGCAACCTGAACTTTTGTAAGACAGATGGTTTTAAATATAAAAATACACTTCCTGTAGATACATAATATATTTTTGACTTATTTCTCCTCTCCTGTGTGAGTGACAAGTATTTAAGACTTGGAGATACCTCAGTACAACTACAGCATGGAATTCTCATTTTCTTCACCTTTCTTTCCTTCACCCTTACTTTTATTTCTTATGTTTCTCTGGTTTGTAATCCGCCCTATTCTTCTTCACTGTTCTACCATATCTTCAGGTATCCTCTTTCCCTAAGTGCTAGAAGGCTTTTATGAGTGCAAGTTCATTGTCATGGAATAGTCTGTGAAATACTTCCAATGTCCATGTATACTCTTTGTCAAGGATTTATAAGCAGGAAAGTTCAGGGTAGTGTCAAAGAAGAAAAGGCATTTGTTTTATTTAGTTCTGGAAAATCACTGGCAACAAATTTGGCTTATGTATAATAATGCCATTGGTGCTCTGCAGGTTATTCCATTTTATTTGATTAGATTTCCTGAGATTTTCCAGAGATATGTCTGGTAGAAGTCACAGAACCGGTAAAACCACTGGATTGATGGTGGTGTCTAAGTAATGAGCAGTGTTTTGGTATCAAAATGAGAAGAGAAATAGGCCATATGGGACACTGCTAGTAACACCACTGGAGGTACTTCTGGCATGAGAAGTGTACATGTGCTGGAATTAGGTCATGCTCCTTGTCCAGCTTCTAGCACAAAATTGTCTGACCCTGGCACTTACCCCAGTGCACCTGAGGGACAGCGATCTGGCCTGGCATCTGGCATCAGTTTTAAATCTTAAAATGGAGATTTGTGATAGTGTGTGGAAAAATCAGTGCCTCGAGCAGATCTGCTGTGGTCTGCATTACATTTCCTGAGGGTGTCTGTGATTCCTGACAGAGTCTTGGTTGTTAGTAAGGAAAACAGAAAACTGGAGGGCATTTATTTGAAAGAAAAAAAAAAGTCTTACAGGGTTCCTGTAAGTAAAACATTATGATAAACTTGTCCCTATAAAGACTCAGAGTGCACAAGCTGGGTATCCCAGCTTTGAGAGGCACAGACCTTGGGATTTTTTCACTCCTTTTCTGCAGCACAGACCACAGGTCAGCAGCTGAAATCATCCTGGTTCTTCTAGCTGACTGGCTACTTGCCATCACAAAAGTATTAAAATCTCCTGTTCTCTACATATAGCAAGTGACTTCTCAGCCTCTTTGTAGGCTGAACTTTTTATGTCTTTACTGGTAAATAAAGTGAGCCAGAAGATGGCCTCTGGCCGTGAAGCCAGCTTGTACAACTTGCCTTGCATCTTTTGGGTGATGCCCTTCCTTTTTAAAACAAGGCTACACACACCTAGCTAAAAACCTGTAAGAAACAGCTTTAATATTTTAATACTCTCAAAGAAAGTTTGCCAATGCTCAGATGTGTACATTTGTGCCCAACAGGCATATATTTATGTAACCAAAGTCTCTGCACCTTTTCTAGAGGTGTTCATTAGCCAGCTAACATGTAAAATATACCTGACAAGATCTGTTTGTCCCATTTTAAGGATATGGAGAATGCCAGGACAATCTAAACATAAGGATAAATGAGCAGATAAAAGCTGTAATAACCCACAGGTGCAGTGTAGGGTGTATATATAGCATGGGAATAGACCTTCTTGATATCTTATATACTTTGCCAGTATTTTGGATTGGGATTAGAATATTAAATGCTGGAATTACTGTGGTTGATAAAATTTAAGCTGGTAAGGGAGGCAGATGTTATTTGTTTCTTTGAAGAAGCTTCTCCTTGAGTTCTGTTACTAAAGCTCTCATAGAATTAATCAGATTTCTATGTTTTAACTGCACAAAGGTTGATATATGTATTATAAATATTTCAACATTTTTTCTTTTGTTCCTGCAGTGTAACATGACATTTATACTATTTATTGCCCAGCTGATCCTACGCCTTGTAAAACTGTGTGATCCTCTATAACAGAAAGTCCTTGTGGGCCTAATGTCAATGATACAGGTGAAGAAATTGTCTTTTTTTTGCTCACAAAAGGAAGCTTCTGTGCAGTGGAAAACCACAATTGTTTTGGATTTTTCCCCTGCAGATCACGTAATGTTGAATATATAACAATGAATGGATAACACAGCAAAATATTACACCCTTTTAAGATGATTAAATGAATGCCTTCTCTGACTGATGAACAGCTTAATGCTAGAAATAACTTAGGAGGCTTTTTTATGTCAGCCTGCTTGTAGAGAGAGTGTGGCAGTGTTTTAAGTAGTGCAGTATGTTCTGTGAGTTTGGTGCAGTGCAGCAAGCTTGTATAATATTAGCATCATCTTGATGTTACATTTGGATCTTAACTTAGAGAAATGGAAAGCATCCAGTGTTTTGCCTTTCTTTTCTGTGTCTCTACCCCATATCTTCTTTTCTAAAAAATAAAATTGTAGCTTAACAATTGAGTTCTAGTACAAGGTCGCTACCAGCAAGCCCACCATTTGCTAGGGTTTGATTTTTGTTGAGATGGTTAAAGAGTTTGAGCAAACTTTGGGATAACCCTGGGAAATCATGGGTCTAAGTCCTGTTTTAGTCCCATGTAAGGAGGGAATAGATGGTGGGATGCTTCTGTGCTTTTCTCAGTTTGATATTCTTAAAAAACAGTTGTAGAGTCAGATCCATTCATTGCCAAGTATTATCAAAATCCCCAGAGCTGGTAGTTCTTGCAGTACTAATATTTTATACTTTGCTTTCTCTAAAGTCTTTGGAAACATCCATGTAGCACATTTTCCTTTTGATAACAGGTTTGATATTTTCTTACTTGCATTTGTTTTAGTGTAATAGGACTCTACAACCAAATTCTTGAATTCTGGAATGTGAAGCTCTTAAAAGAGTAGAAGTCTTTTAGCTTCTGTCTTTGAGAGTTTTTCTGCAGTAAAGGTGTGTTTTTCCAGGCCTTTTTCTGTAGATCTGCTTAGTCTCACAGTAATCTTTTCTGCTTACTCATAAAGGGGCAATCTAATTTAGATGGCTGCTTCTCCTGAAAGATAATTTTTTTTTTATCTGCCAATTCTACCCTTATTTTTTTGGAATGAAGTCATCTTTTTCATAACTGAGGACTAAAAATGATGAATGATTTAATTTATAATTTATTTGTACAGGCAGAATAAAGCTTTTTTTTTTTTGTTTGTATTAGGTCTATTTCAGAATTAATGCACCTAAAACATGGTCAGCAATCACCTTTCTTATCTTCTTCAGTTCCTGACATGATCATTAATTAAACTGCATCTTTTAAATGTAAATATACTGCAACAAAGTAAAAGTGTTTTATGACCATAAATCTCATGGGTCTTGTTGCTAGGCTGTTTATGCACGCTGTGATAATTCTGCAGCTCTTAGGAGGGCTAACAGTGATGCAGTAATTTATAATATCAAAAAATATCATTTACCAATCATAAGATTCAAATGCCTTTCAATAATAAAGTCTTTGGTCCATCAGTATTTTCTGATGTCAAATGAATGGCAGGAGAAAGAGAAATGGGTCAGGTAGGATCTCTCTGGTATATTGAATATATCGCTATATGGTATTTTATATATGCCGTTTCAGATTTTCCATCACTTTGTCAGCCTCCTCTCTTCTTTTTTTCAATTTCCCTGTCTCCCTTTTTAAAAAAAACTATTTATTATTTCAAATCCTAATCTCCTTCTTTCAGTTTCCTAACTACTACCTGCATAAGCAGCAATTTCTGATTCAGTTCATTGTTATGTAGTTTCTACTAAAGGAAGTTCATTCTTAAACGATTCCTGTAAATTAGTTTACCAGCAGAAAATGAGTCTTGATGTTGGATGCTGCACCAAAATCTGATGATGCAAAGACATCTGGACTAAGGCAGAAAAGAGATTTAAAGCTGACTTTTTTCTTCTGAACTCATTCTGCTCTCCCACACACATACATGCACAATTTCTCTCCTCTGCCTCCTAGTACATTTGCCACCTCCTTTCTTTCTTACTTTTTTTTTTCCCTCCCTCAATAAATGTCTAAAAACTGGAATTAGAGACTGGTTACAGTCATATTGCATTCATTGTAAAATGAAGCTTTGACTGCCCTGCACAGAGAGCAAAAATCAGCATTTCTCAAAGGACATGGCATGCAGTAGTAATGAAGGAAAAAACCATTGAAATTCCTCTCAAACCTCTAATCTCTATTTTTGATAGCTTCTTATTCTCAAATTTTTCATTTAAACTCTTTTTTTTTTAATGGACATGCCTTATATTTCTAGTAATTTAACACTGAGTGTAAAGGATAATGAATTTAAGGACAGTCACTGCTCTGTTTAAAAAGACACTTTTTTCTCGACTGTACTTGGATATGTTCACCACAGTATGAAAGCTGCACACTTTCCTGAGCTAAGATACTGCAGAGCCCTAGTGAACATAAGGGGGTTTTATACCTCCCAGATAGAATACAGATCAAAAGATAGATTAGGGTGGAGCCTGGAAGTCATAAATATCTTTAAAACTACCAGAGTCTAGTCTTCACCAGTACTTCATCTCAGAGGTAGTTACCGAAAAAATACAGCTGGGTTTGTGGTGAAAAAAAAGCTCTGTGAAAGAAATAGAATCTGTCTGATATTCAGATAACTTCTAAATGTTAGCAGCCTTGAATGCAAAGGCCTGGGAAGAGCTGCTGAACATCCTAATGGCTCCTTGCTTGGAATGCCATCTTTGAAGGTATTATGCTTGTTTGTTCCAGAGGAAGGACCCAGCTGATGCAGTTACAACCCCCAAAAGGGTGAGCTAAGCTCACTTACATCACACTGCCATTCAGAAAGGCGATGCTAGATGTTTAGAAAGAAAGCTTTAAAAATGCCACTAAGATTTCTTCCCAGTTAATTGAAATTTCTAAAGGATGAATTCACTTGTTTCTCAATCTCTGCATTTCTCAGTAGCAGTATTATATATAGTATTATATATTTCTTTCTTTTCGAGCTCTTAAGGAATTTTGTCATCCTCTGAAGAATTTTTCTGTGTCACTTAAAGGAATTAATTTTAGGAAGACTTTTGCATTACTAAATATCTTCTTTGTTGCCTTTGAGGTTTTCAAGTTTTTAGTGTTTGGCATCTGCTGGCCCTTTTTTGTGGTTATCTCTTTTTGTGGTACACAGCAAAGACTCAATGTTAATTAGGCCATGGCAGACAGACTGATATGATAGTTAAGAAGAAAAATCCCTTTGCTATTATCTAAGACATCGAGATGTGTGGTATAAAAACTAGATGACTCCTCCACTGTCTGATCTTGGCCAAATTTCCTAGTAGTATTTTGGTGCAAGTAAGGCTTCAGGTCTCCGAGACACAGTTCATCTTTGCTTTTGTCCAGTGTTAGCTAAACAAGGCTAAAGATCTGGGGACTTTCAGGGAATATACTGCCAGTATTTTATGCTATCCATACTTCAGTTTGTTTCTGAGAGAAAAATACTCCTCTAATTAGAGTGGACAGAGATTTTCTTATTCATTTGTCCTACAACCATTTGGAAGGCTCAATCTGTCAAACCTCTGTAGAACAACATGAAGCAGTTTAGGCATTTAATAAATCTCCTCTTCAAGGTAGAATGCAGCCTGAGAAGAATCTTTTGGATAAAAATCAGCTACAAATCTTTAATGAAGAGAGGCTCTCCTCTCCCATTGTGTTCTGAAATGTGACAGTACTGTGAAACAAAAGGACTGAACTATCTAGTATGGATTTTACTATCTAGTAAAATCTGGATTTTTCTTCCTTCGTTAGCACTCTCAAGAAATTTTCATCCACTCTCAGCAGGCCATGTGCAGGAGTAAGAGAAGATAATTTGTGCTCTGGTGCTGCTTTATTCTTGGTCACTAAGAAGATGCTGGAATGAAGGTGCCAAGTCAGTAAGCAAAATGGGCACCCCAGTGAGTATGGGCTGAATGTAACTTTTGTAGGAGAACTGAGGTGAAAGACTGCTGCTAAACATCTCACTCACTTCTACGACTGGTACTGCAGTTTGGACTCTGAATGACCTAACAAAAAAGAGATAGTAAATTCTGAAGAAACCACAGATGTTTGTGCCCAAAATTTGAATTCTGATTTATATTTTTATTTTCACTGGCCATTCTTTCTTTTCCCCAAAATGCCCTGCTATTCCAAGTTGAGCAGTGTATATTTAATTTGAAATAAATATGATATTAGGTATTGTATAATTAGATCTATACAGGAATTTTAAAATACCCTAAAACAGTTTGAATTTCTTCTTCAGATTTATGAACAGATTACTTAAATATGAAAAATAAAAATGAAACATATCCAATATTAAAGGCAGGTAGATTACAGAGGTGAATGCAATATTTTCAGGGTGCAGAATCTCAAGTGTGTTGAATGTGAGGGATGAAAGAACATCTAAAATTATTAAAGTCTACATTCTGATATTACAAAAATATTCTTAGTCAATCTGTTCATATTTATATTCAGTGCTGCCATGGTGGTAACATCACACTGGTGAGTCAAAGTACAAAAAGAGAAGCTTTACTTTTTCAGAAGTGAGTAGGAGAGCAGTTTTCATGCATCTGCAGAGATAGCAGTAAGACTTACTGGAGTTTGTGCAGAATAAATTTCTCAATCGCTCACGAATGACTGTCAGATGTAGGGCAGCATGCAAAACAAGCAGATCACAAACCCAACCCCAGCATAGCTCAAGAACAGAATTCTTGAAACTTTTGCAGTAATAACATTATAAAATAAGAAAATACAGTACATAATAAAGAAGATTCTGGAGTAAACATGTTGGTTTACTACATGTTATGCATAATTATTCATGCTGATGAATTAACTATGATAAAAAATAAAGTACTGCTGTTTGCCACACAGAAGGATAGAAACTTTATGAATAGTCAATCGTGTAACACTTCTTAAAATTAATTACTTGTTTGAAAGGATATATTTTTCTCTGTGACCACTGATGCTTCAGACCAAGGAAACACCAAAATGTTTCCAAAATATTTGTTATTACATAATCTTGGTGAAAAGAATCTCGTGTTTCCTTGGTTATATTTTAAAATAATTAGGAATATCTTAAAATATAAGAATGCATACTGTATAAACTGCTTTCAGTTTTGACAGGGTATCTTCATCTGCAGCTAAGAATACTTCTATTTGTAGACACTATCTTGTCTATAGATAAATGAAATTTAGGATGAGCATTTATTTCCATATATTTACCAGCTTTTTTGCTGCAGCATTCAGCAGAGCCAAACATCATCATTGAAAGCTGTGTGGTGAAAATTTTTATTTCCTTGTTGTCAACTCTAAAAGAGTCAGACCTGTTCAATCAAATTTCAATGAAATTTCAATGAAATTTCATCTGGCCTCTGTCACACTCTTCAGCCCACAGTCAAAAGTGTATTAAAATATTTTCCAAGTGATTTAAGTTGCTTTCTACTTTGTGTGAAGACAGCAATTTTAAAAGTCCGTAATGAAAGACAGAGATGAAGGGATGCTGCCCATGACATAATACTAATTTCTATTTCTTTCACAGTATATTTCAGTTTTGAAAGCTAGATAAAAAACCCTATTTTATACATGAAAAAGTTTCTGACATAATATAGATACCTGAAGAGTTAATGATAGTAAGTCCTTCCTGAAGAAAAAATTCTGGTTATTATTTTTTCAGTAAATACTATTGTGAAGCAGCAAGACACAGAGACTTTAATTCTGCAGTGTATTAGCACATAAATGTCTGCCTCCAAACTGTAATTTCAACAAGAAGATTTACCTTAACTTGATTTAGCCATTTGCTCTTGTCTTGATTTTAGTCATTCCGAAATCGTGAGGCTCAGTCTTGCCTCAAACACAGCAGTGGAAACTTATCTAAAGAGATCTGGACAGATTGCACAACCTGCGGAATATTGATTCTGTTAAGCCTGAGCTCCCAATTAAAGTTCAGTTTTTCATACTGAGAGTTCTGTGAATGAAGAAAGATGTATTAAAATAAATTAAAACTGATAAGTGCCACTTGAAGTAATAAATTTATTTATTTTTAATTATTGGACTCTTTGTTTGGAAGATTTAGAAGTATACATTTCAGAAAAAGTACCTGTTATATGGCATTTCTTGCACAGATTGTGTTTTATTTCGTCATCTTTTTCTATCCAAGGAATACTTTGCCTCCAGTTTGACCTTATCAAAATAAGAATTAGTGGTAAATTATTATACTGGGTAAAATCCAATAATCAATAGGAAAATCTTTCTCAGGCTTGACTAGTTGCAGTAAACATCTTCTGGCAATGATAGAAACTGATGTGTAAAAGCAAAATAGGTTAAGGTTTTGGGATTTTTTCTCCAGTAAAAATAAAATTAGACCATGACCTGAAGGAACTCATCAGATATACAGCATGCAAACTGCAGATATACAGCATACAGATAGTGAAAGGAAATAAGTAGTTTATTTTTAATGATAAATTCTCATTTGTTTTGTAGCAGTTTAAAAACAAAATGTAAATGTTGGCTGTGGAAAAAAAAGCCTTCTTTGAAAGGGTGTATCTTTGGGATGACATCATGCTGAAATGCATCCCTTTTTTTGTAAGCTGATTCGTTTAACTTCTATGATTTTATTAACTGATTATTTATGCCTTTATGCAATTTTCTTCTAAAGAGGTTTGGAGCTAATTTGTTTCTTGTAGCATTGCTGTTTTATTAGGCAATCAACTTTGTGTCTACCTGCTGGTGGAAAAAAAAAAGAAATGACAGGTTTACACAATGTGTTAATTTAAAACTGCAAAATATCAACATGAACTAAAAACCCCAAATGGGCTTAAAATACAGCTGAGGATTGTTAATGGTGAGATTTTTGTGTTAGCACAGCTTCATTGCTGGGGTATAACCCATGTTTTCTTGTGTAGAATATGACAGAAATTTTTCAAATAAAGCATTATTTAACTCAGTAATCCTTCTGAGGCTTGTAAAATCCCTGAAAATCTCATGTTTAAGTTTAACCAGGTTTTTCTTCCTTTACTCAAGTCAAGTAATGTCTCTTATCCTTTAAAATTCTTACTGTAATCCCTGAGATCACTTGCAGGATAAAGCGATGCCTATTCTCCCAAGAATGTGAGAATTCTTAACATAATGTCCTTTGGAAGGTGTAGCACATAAAATCAGCAAATTTCTTCAAAAGAGAAGAGCTTAAACATGTCTGTAGCATACCAACCATTTAAGGATTTCTGGGACAACATATTGAGTCAATTCCCAAGTTGTGGACCTCTTTTAAAAGAAAAAAAGTCCTGGTAACATTTCTTTTTTCTGTATTGAGAAACCTGAAAAAACATCAGCGAGAGCAATTTTCTTCAAAACCTCAAAATGCAGTCTAGAGCGTCTCATTTTGGTTACACAATGTGGAAGAAAACAAGGCTACCAAACATTTCCGAGCCCTGGCTCTCAAATTATTTTATGCCTCTCTTCACCTGCAAAGTAAGTGGAATCATACCTATAAAGAATTTAAATGCTTGAAAATTTATAAGCAATGAAAAGACACCCAAGCTGTCTTTTATATACTTCCTTAAAAAATATAAAATACCTCTCAAGTATATGTATTGTCAAAAAAAATTAGGTTTTTTTTGATAACTTCTTTTTACCCCTTTTTCATGTGGTATTTTCAAGCTTTTCATCATGAACAGGAAGACTACACATTTATTAGAATTTTTTAATAAAAAGCTCTCATTGTAATGTAGTATTCTAATTTCAAAATTTAAAGGAAAAATGCTCCAAAGTACCACAAGCATTTTTTATAAAGTAAGGAGAAATTGTGCTACTTTATTACTGGTGTGCAATGGCATTTCTGGCTTCAGGAGCTGCCACTGTTTGTGGTAGTAGATGAGTAAAGAACTTTCTCTCTTCTGGCATTTAACTTTTTTTTTCAATTAAAGATTAAAAAAAAATTCAATTGTTTAAAAAGAAATCATTAATACAATTAATCATCCGAATGAAATGGGATATTTCATTCCTCTTTTGTTTGATACTTCAGTAATCTTTGTCAGCTTTGCAAAGCTTAAATCTTCTCACAATATGTTTCAGTTATTGGCCTAATTAACATACAGCTTTACATGATTGAGTGATCAGTGCAAATTAGATACCAACAGGGGCCATTGACCTAATGTGCAGGCAATCCCCAAACTAGATTCTCAAAATTTTTAATGACTTCAGAGTGTGGAGTTAGCACCACATAGCACTGTGTGGCTGAGCCCTGGGGTTAACAATGGTTCTCCTGCAGTTAAGAACAGTAGAGAGGACTTGAGTGTGCCTAGAGCACTTCACGGTGTCTCAGGCCTACCAATGAATGGATCAGCAGAAGGACAATGAAAAGTGACCTCAGTCATTATTGTTACACCATTGCAAAAGTTAAAATGACATTTTGAAGTGAACTATCCCTTTCTTTGGGAAAGCTCAGCATCTTTATGATACTCATTTTACTGGAAAGGGGAGAGGGTAGGTAACATTATATTTGTGTATTTGTAACAAATGAAAAAGTGATTATACTTCTGATGGAAAAAAATCTCTGAGCACCTGTAATTAATTGGTGGACTGTTACCTTGAAACTGTTCAAGGTGTTGATGACTAGTACTCATCAGGGGGCAGAGCCAAGGTATTTGCAAAGCCAAAGTCAAGTGGATCTCTTGGCTCTGCTTAACTCTTTTCTAGGACCTTTTTTGGGAAATACAAGGCCTGATAACATTGGATTAAGGTCAGAAGCATTTATGTTGCTAAAATTTGGGGAGGAGGGATAAGAAAATGCTTTTTAAAATGCATGCAAGAACACTGCTTTGGTTTTTGTCTGTGGCATCTGCCTGTGATGGTCTATTTTAAGAATAGCTAGGCTGTGTGCTATGTAATATTGTGGTTTGCCTTGTTAGAAACTTTACATTTTAAGCAGTTTTTTGAGCTGCTTACCTTACAGCCCAATAATACTTGTGCAGAGCTTTCTTCCCTGGCTTCCCAGTTGACTCCATGATAAACTAGACCTGTCACCCACAGGTGACAAGTGGCACAGTCCACCAAGCCCACCCTTACCCAGGAAATACCTGGGCCACCAAGTCCAGGTAGACTTTTTGCTGGTGTCTGAAAGCATAAATGGCATCAGGGTTGCTTTGTTCCCTGATATTAGATGATAGATTGAATCAAGTCCCATTTGTTAAAAGGTTTTCTTGGCATCTGAAGCCAAAATATTCTTTGTAGCCCTTCAGAGTGAATAAGTGTGCGCTTCAAAACACAGACATAGGGTTGTTTTTCATTTTTTGCCCCTGTGTACTGCTTCACAAAGTGAAACAAAGGGAGATTTATTGGAAGAGGCTTCTCATGATTTCCATTTATTTATTTATTCACTTGTTCATCTATTCATTCACATATTTTGAAAAGACTCCATTCATTTCATTTGTGCATAGGAGATAAAATTAATTACTGCACTGCAGATAATAGCACATAAAGGTCATCCTCAGAATTGTGTTTCACTTTGGTGTCTTTATCGTGCTTTGAAGATAATGGTTTGATGTTGTTTGTACACTGTGGAGTGCACTTCTATCCCTGGGGAAGCATACTGAGAAAACAAATAATAGTAACAGAACAGTACAGCATAGCTGTTCTGCAGTGTTTGTCCCTGCTTTAAAAGTCTCAGCTGCTTAAAGCAGTGCCTGATGAGAGTGCAGAGTTCCTCAGTCCGTAAACATGAAGGTATCGATCTGAAGGCACTGAAATTGATGAATCTGTGTGTGAGAAAAGGGATGTGGTATTCTGGCGGCTGTTAAATTATTCACAATGATTTGTTGCTGTGGTGCATTTCTGCAATATTCTTCCTGTGCATCCTCTTCTCACCCAGTGCTGGATTAGTCAATTTTCAATGGGTCTGGGATCATAGAAGGGTGTTTTGTTTATGAAATGTTTTCCCCCATACACAGTGCAGGAGGATAAATGAGGTTTCTTGGGAGAAAAGTGTTAGATTTCATGTGTATTCCTGCAGAATTTTTTCTCATGGAGAAGTGCTATGGGTTTACCAATGGTCACAGAGCATATGGTTCAGCTTCCCCACGTTGAACTGGGCGACAAATGAGGCACATCGTCAATGAAGATGCAGACAGCCAGCAGCGTGTGTTCAGGGCCTGCTTTGGGAGAGATTTCAATTTTTACTTTTTGTATCTGTGAGCAGGGCCAAGTTTAATTGTCGCATGGTGGAGTTATCTGGGTCCCATCAAGATTTTTGGTAGCACCGTGGGCCTGTGTGGGTCATGTGCGGGAAGTGATCTGACACAGCAAGGCTCCAGGGCCAGGGGAGGTGTGAACCTGTGCCCGTGTGCATGTAACCCCAACTCTGGCTGTGCAGGGGCTCTGCTGCTTCTCCTTGTGGGCTGCAAAGCAGCTGGGAAGTGCTGAGTTGCCAGCACTGTGGCAGAGAAGGGAGACGATGAGTAACGAGGGGTGATATGAGGAACTCAGGGGTTGGAGCTTGATAAGAGCTTAAACTCCCTTTCTTCTTCTTGAAAACTAGTCCCTGATGCTTGTTAGAGGTGTGCTGCTGCTAAGTGGTGATTTTATGGCTTAGAAAAGCATTTTTTGGATGCATGTGAAGATGATGACAGAGAGAGGAAAGTGGCCCCATTTAAGCTTATATTCTTGTAAGCAGTCTGTAGAGTTCAAGTAATTTCTGACCTGTGAAATAGCAACAAATCTTAATTTTAAAGGTGCTCTTTTCCAAATAAAATCAAGAGTATACATTTTAAGACATTTGGGAGGCTTGGTAGTTTGTTAGGAATAGTAATGATGCCTGAAAATTTCTCCTTGTACATGCTGCCCAATTCAGAACATTTAATGGTGTCTAAAAATCTAATCTAAATTTAATTTATCCAATATCTTATTGAAACTGTGTTGATTTGCATGCAGCTTTCACTAGAAAGATGCCTACTTACTTTTTTGTTAGTTAACAATTAATGTTCAAAGTATGGTTTAGAGAAAGAACTGGAGTCCTAACAGGAGTCATGACTGCAGCATGTTGGTGGGCTATTGCAAAAGGCATCTGTTTTTGGCTGTGCAGTTGTGGGGAATATGACAATCTTTTTTCTCAAGGTCGCAGTTGTTCCTCAGAGAAACTGAGGTAACACTCAATACATCAACCCAGTATTCAAATAATGTGGCTTGCAAAGAAACTCCCTGTATATAAATTTAAAGAGAAGAAAACAACATCTAGTGCTTAACTTCAGCTGCTGTGGGTGATGGGATAGGTGCTTTTTAGAAATATATAAGCTATTACTGTGATTTAAGCCCAGCTGGCAGCTAAGGCACTCATCAGACACTCGCCCAACCTCCCTCTCTCCACCCCTTGCCCTGGTGGACAGGGGAGAAGAATCAAAGGTAAATCTTGAGGGTTTAGGTAAGAATAGTTTAATAATTGAAAGCAAAGTAAAATAAAATAGTAATAGTAAATAATTTTAATAAAGGCAATAAAAAGGGAAAGGGAGAAATCCAAACATGTGATGCACAATACAATTGCCCATGAACTTCTGGCTGATGCAGGCCCTGTTTCTGAACCCATTTAATTGCTCCTCCCTTCCATGTAACTCTGCCAGTTTATGCACTGGGCATGGTGTTCCATGATGGGGAATATCCCTTTGGCCAGCTCAGGTCACCTGTCCTAGCTATGCTCCCTCTTCTTGAGTTTTGGGGTTTTTTTTTTGGATGTCCTCAATGCAAGAGGGGGAGGGCCAAAAAAAATATTCCTTGGTTTACTATGGACTCAACTTATAAAAACCCAAGACATCAGACTGTTATCAATGTCATTGTCATTCAAAACCCAGCACTGAGAAGAAATTAACGCTATCCCAGCTGAAACCAGGACAGCCCTAAAAAATATATCCTACTTTACATTACAACCAAGTATTGTATAGGTCAGAGGTGTTAAATTTGAAGTGTTTAGGGCACATCTGGGTCATCTGCAACCAGGAAAGGATGCAGTATACCCAAAGTACTTGTAATAGGCTACAAAATAGTTTGAATTACCTCTGATGTCTTTGATAATTACAATGTGATCCTTGGCTATTGATAGAAGTATTTCAAAGGAGACATAGCACTGAGTCTCGAGGATGTTGTTAGTGCTGATGAGATTGCTCATAATCAGTAAGTGGATCATCATGCTCTTAAAAGCCAGTTGGGAAAGCCAGTAATACAGAAAAAAGCCTCAAAGGAATGGTGTCACTGTGTGTCACATTACTCATATCATTAGATGGATTCTTGTAATAGCTTTTTGTCTGGAAATAATTCTTCATGACAGGCAATATTTGTGTCGTTAAATGTTTGTGCCATGTAATAGGACTCAGGCTTGAAAAGTGTGAGAAAAATTGGTGAGATATTTTGAAGCTCAGATTCATGCTCCAACTTTTTTCAGCGTAGGGACCATAAGATAAACATGCAATTAGAAAAAATGAGAAAAAAATTCCAAGAGTAAACTACTTTTTTTCCCCATCCTTAATTTCCTACATTTATTTAGAACAAGTTCAGTGTGTTTTGGCAGTGGTTGCCTGCCAATAGATTACTGCTGTCTAAAAGGGAAAAGCATTTCTGCTCTAAGTGCCCCTTCAATTTTGGGAAGTAGCTCTTAACACACTGGTTACTAAACCTAAAGGTAATAAAAGCCACTGTGTAATTCTGACATCCTTTCAAAGATTTTTTTAAGAGGCTCAACTGTTCTGAAGCAATGAAACTTAGCTGTTCGTGTTGATATGTTCAAGTTTATTCAAGTTGTTTTTTTTTTTTTTTCCTGTAAATAATTGTGCAGAGTGGTTCTTCCAGGGCTTGTTTATGCTCAGTAGCTACTCAGTGACTGGAGAATGTGTAGGATGCTTTCTTTTTCACCAAAGGAAATTGCATAAAAGGAAATTGTCAAATCATAAGCAGTGCAAAAAAAGAAATTATTTTTAAATTCAGAA
Source organism: Camarhynchus parvulus (assembly GCF_901933205.1). Taxonomy (NCBI): domain Eukaryota; kingdom Metazoa; phylum Chordata; class Aves; order Passeriformes; family Thraupidae; genus Camarhynchus; species Camarhynchus parvulus. The sequence goes on from NC_044571.1 coordinate 38,184,008, forward strand.
TAACAAAATAAGTAATCAGTGATCAGCTGGTTGTTCTCTTTGTTGCTGAGTCACAGGCTGCACCCCAAAAACGCTGTTTGTGAGTGAAGCCCCAGCATTGGCTTAAATGAAAGCTGGGCACTCACCTATTTGTGATCTGAGCCTTGTTGTGGAGGGGGAGAAAGGATAAACCCTTTAAAAGTGATGTCTTTCAGATACTGTGCATCTCTTGAAGGTGTGCCAGACACTGTTAACTCATTTAGTGAGATTGTTTGATCTGTTTTCTTTTCTTATGACGATAAAGGTGCACTTCCTCCTGCAAATCTGCACAGCAGAGCTCATTTGGGCAAAATTTCATTGTTCCATACCCAATAATTCTCAAGTCTAAAGAGAGACAGTAGGAACACAGTAGGTTCAGACCTATTCAACAACACAGGAAGCTGAACTGCTTCCAGAGAGCCTGCTTTGTCTCCTGGCAGACTCCCCGAGACAGGATATTATGGGAAGACACCTCTGTCCCTCCTCCACCGCCCATCTCCAGCCCTTTATGTAAGAGCTGCTGCACTCTTGTTTTTGCAGCAAAGAGGTGGCTCAGTGGGGCCCAAATTCACAGCAGGGTGTGCAGGAGGTGTGAGTATTAAACATAAGGTGATTCACACAACTTCCCCAAAGCAAGGGCCCTGGGTCTCTCATGGATGGCCTGTGGCTCTGCATCTGTCCAAGAACAAAGCTCCCCTGCAAAAAAAAACACCACACAGGGGGTCCCATGAGGGGCTAGTGGACAGCACATGCTCATCCCTCCAACCTTTCCAGGGGACTGGAATTAGGTCCCAAACCCCAAAAGAAATACTGGGCTGTGCTTTCTCCAGCGCAAGCACAGGCACCATAAGCTTTTGATGTGCTCCCTGCCGAACCAGGTGATGGGCCTGCTCATCACCTTGTTTGATCCACTCATTGCAGAAGAAGACTAAGGGTAACCAGCTGGGTCAAGGCTGGGTGGATTTTCTTTGCATCAGCACAAGATAGGCAGCTGTGGTAGTAAGAGAAATTGTGTGGAGCATGCCTAATCTCTCCTAATCGCACGTATCTGCTGATGCCTTAGAAAGGCATCTGGCTTTTAGATACCAAATCACATTATCCAGCATCCTGGGCAATATATTTCATACTGCTCTGAGCTCTGCTCTGCCACCAGAGCGCAAGAAATGCTGAAACCCAGGTGCTGAAGCGGTCAGCCCATTCTTGAGGTGATCACAAATAGAAACAAGCATCTTTATGTTATTTCCAGCCACCCATAATTTGAGTCAGAACTCTCCTCAGTCTGACCTGAAATAGCAGTATCACTTTGTATCCTCAGTACTATCTTTTCCTTGTGTCTGAATGTGACAGTTGTTCCCACTCATATGGAGGAAAGGAGTACATCTGCACCCCAACGTGCCATGGTAAGAGCAGAGGACTCATGAATTCCTAATTACCTATAGGGCTCATAAGGCTGATGATAAGCCTTTCTCCAAACCCATGAGACAATATCACCTAATCTAGCACAACAGCTTTTGTCACTGCCATGGCATCAACTAACTCCAGGCTTCAGCTTCAGTTTTAACTTTGGAAGATTTACATCTCAGTGAAGTCTTGGATGTGCCAGTTTTCTTCCTAAAAGCTTCTGTCTCCATTAGATGAGGCAATGCTGAATATTTTAGACCTGGGAGCCTTTTGTGGCTTTGCAGCTAGATTGGTCGAAAAAAATGATGAATTTGTGTTGATAGTTGGGTTTAAGAATTTATTCTACTTATTGTGGTGAAATCATTACAGCTGTGCCACTGCAGATTACTTGTTACAAGTGAGGCCTTGCCTACAAGAATGCTCTAAAATGACTACTATTTCTGTACTAGAACAATTTAGTAGTTAGATTTGGGCTGCTTCTGATAGTTGAGATTTGCAGACAACTGCTCTCTTTTGGAGCAGAGCTCAGTGCTCAGCCTCAGGAGGCACATTTGGATTCACTGCCCAGATTTGGTCAGTTAGAAGGTCAGTTAGTCTTTTTAACTATCCCTCTTTCTTAAAACTTTGGAGGTATGGGAAGCTCTTTGGTAAGCACCCTGGAATAGGAACAGGAACAGAACATCATTGAAGAAAAAAAATGAGAGTTTCTTAAGAGTACCTGGAATTTGATAGGAAACACCCTCCATCACTACCTATACTCCTGTTTTCTTGAAAAAGTCTCCTGTCTTTGCAAATAGCAAGACTATATAAAACTGAAATGACTTCCTGGCTATCATGGATTTTTAGACTCACGACTGAATAGATGTTACAGTGAGTTTTCAGATGTTTCCATTAGCAGAACTCTTCCGTTATACAGCAGGTGTTCAACCAGAAGGGATGCCAGTTGCCCTCCTGTTTGATGCTGCAATCTGCAATTGCGATGAGTTGCTGGATGCCTGGCAATGCCACACAGCAGTTTTTGCCTTTTTACACTGTGGAACAGATAATCACCACATTTCCTTCCAAATACTGTCATGCTCAAGCCCTCTCTCTTTAACCTTGAAAAGTCAGGCTCACACAGACCAGTACATTTTACTGCATAACTCATAAAGAAATCTAAGACATGTATTAGCATTATCTTCACTTTCTTTCACTGGAGTACTTCACATTGCTTATAAACCTTCCAGTGAGCTTGGTGGCAAAGTAATATCAAACTGGACATATATTTGGGACCCCTTTGAAGTGAATTCTATTTAAATTTGGTGATGGAAAGTTTCTAAACTTAATAAGCATCTGTAGTAGCCTTTACATTTTGTGCAACTGGAGTGCTTAATGATTATTAGATAGCTGTTAGGCAGAGAATTAAGGCTTAATGTAGATTTCAATGTGTTTGATTTGACAGAGGCTGTGCAATTTTTGTTAACACAGTAACATTTATAAGCTGATTCAACACTTCATGCAGGCATGCTGTCCAAGTTTTCTTATTACAATTATGCATAATAACAATACAGTTACATGAAAATGATAGTGCTTGGGTAATCACAGTACTGGGAGCATTTGCCCTTTATTCTGAAGAGCAGAGAAGTGGAAAAGTGCTGGATGTGGAGAAAGGAAATTAATGTTTGCCCTTGCAGAACACTCTCCTTCCACTGGATTTACATACAACTTGTCATACCTTTTCTGCATCTTGGTTATGCTTCTGTCCAGTTCAGCAGGAGAACTGTTTCTGTTTGATCAGTGGAATAGGTTCTGTTTGTTGGGGAACAGGTCTGAACTTGAAAAAGTTAGTTTTGGTTATTCTTGTGGGAGAGCGTACATAAGCATACAATGGTTTTTCCTGCTTGCCTCAGTCTCTTCATATTCAAGTAGTACTTAGCAAATGGTCTGACTGGTAGGAAGATCCACAGGGTACAGGGAGAGAAACATGGTACTTTCCAGATAAGCAGTATTTTCTGTAGTGGCTTTATTCTCATGCTGAAGGTTTCTTCTGTGGCCCTGGGCATTAGGAAGTTTGCCCGTGCCACAGCTCCTTCCAGGCCTCTGCAAAAGATCCTGAGCAAAGTTGCCCATGGAGTACATGGTTGCTCAGCACCATAAAGCACACAGGGCAACAAAAATGCTCACTTAATTTTTAAGACTGACTTTTCACCTATGTGACTTGGACAGGCTCCTCTTCTAACCTTTTACCCTGCCCAAGTATGCTCTAGATGCTGAGTAAGGAAGGGGACCTTATTGGTGATCAAAAATTTTGCCCACCTATTCCAATTCTTCATGCAAAGACTGGTGAAACTACCTCATGTGTAGTTTCAGCCTATCTGGACTTCCTTTTCTTCCTTCAGTGAAGTCCTCCTTCAGTGAAATGGTACTAAAAATAGATGCTGGCATATGCTCCAGCACCTCTTTGTGTAACTGCCGAGTGCTGGGTACTGAAGTGAGGATATCTGAACTTCTCCTTCCAAAAGAAGCTGCTTAGACCTCCAAAAATAGTATTTAAATAATATTGAACATGTAAATCCTTGTCATTTTTCACCTTAATATTGAACTCCTATACTTGCCTGTTACTGCATTTAACAAAAAATACAACACACTTCTGAATTTTATGTAGCGTGATTAATTTTTGGCTAGCTTATACTGTTTTTTGAGACTTTATGTACCTTAGCAGATGGTGTTAAAGTTACTGTGAATAGTTTAATTTCATTTCTTCCCACCTTCTTATCTCTACCCTTTGCTTTTAATTATTTGCTTGCAAACTAGCTGACACAAACTAGTTGAACACAATGATGACAATGGATTGTAGTAAAAATATAAATTTTAAGATGTCAAGATTTAAGCACTTGACTGTTTTTAAGGAAAAACTCAAGAATGTGTCAACCTCTTTATTATAGGCTTTTATAAGAATAATAAAAATAATTAAAAAATCCATTATAGTGTTATATGAGAGATATTCCTAAAATTTGGCTGCATGTTATCTTGGACACAGTCCAAGGGAGAAACACAAAGATAAACTTTATCATATTCTAGTCCTGCAAAAGCATCTTTTTGTGTGGGATCCAGAGAGCTGGGGCCTTTGTCAACAAAAATGCTGGAAACAGATTTTTACTCAGTTATGTCATAATGTCATTTTCAGACATCTAAATATATAGCATTCCAAGGTGTACAGTATGTGCTATTAATACTGATCAGAAATATCTGTAGGCATTTAATTCTGAAAGTTAATTATTTTCAGCAGGAACAATATAGGTGTGAAGTGCCATTAAATGTACTGCTGGCTAATGTGAAAGAAGACTTTTAAGAGACTCTCTGGAGTGCTGGTTAAAGTTAGACAGGACATTTATTGGTGGTCAAAGTTGTGCTGTGTGTCTCAGACAGTGAATCCAGAATCTGACACAGTAGGAGTTTCTAAAGATTGACACTTTTGATGTCATGTACATATCTAAGCACATACCTTGCATCCAATCATATTAATTTAATTTTAGACAGTAAAAAAATCATTTTTTCTACATACTAAAGTACTGGCAAAAACAAATAAACCAAAATATTAAAAATTGTCAATACTAAAAATAGTATTCTTGCTGCCCTGTTATTAATGGCAATCTCCACACTTTACAATCTTGTATTTCCTGCATCATTTGCTGCAGTAGAGAATGTCGTGCTTTTAACAAACTGCATCTGTCAGTGAATAGAATAGTTTTACAAGGTCTTGTTGATGACAGTGGTGTGTGAGTTAAAAAAGAATAGTTTAAGAACCTTAAGTTTCAGGTGGTTTTTTTGGGGTAACTTACTTGAAGCTCAAACCTGAATCCAATTGAATTTTAATAAAGTAAATACATTTTAAAAAATAATGCATTCCAACTGGTGACAAAAACTTATTCCTTCTCTCATGATTGTAAAATAACCTCATTTTTCTCTCTTTTTAGAACTTTCTATGCCTTTCAGCAGCTACCTTTTACCCTCTTACAACCTTTCAATTTGCTTTTCCACAACCATTTCACTGTTCTACTCCTTCTCAGCTCCATTATAAAGCATCTTCTTATGCTTTAGTTCAGCAGTGAAGCATTAACTTCTTTTACCTGGCACCAGCATCATTTGACATCAAATAAAAAAAATTGGTCCAACTACTTTGATAGAGTTGCACAGGTTTCTGGTTTTATAAAAAAGGAAGGGCTAAATTTAGCTAGAGTTACATTTACTGAACTTCAGCCTGAAGCTGAAACCAGTTTTCATTTTGAAGTTCTGTTCTTCCCCAGCTATAGTACCGGCTTGCAATACTGGCTCGACATAAAAGAGACCAAATTCATGCTGGAAGCAGACATTAGCGTCTTCTGCAAAATTTCAAAATGAAAAGAAACTCTTCTTTGCGTCATCCTTCTCTAAAGTTCTGCCTTTAATCTGTGCATCTCCACTGCTCAAAATAGCCCCTTATTGATATGCCAGATCTATTCTCCTTGCACACCTCTGTGGTAACTCCACTATAGGAACATCAGTTGTATCTGAGCAAGGCTCGAAGTGGTTCTGCAGTCTCCAGTGTGTGGTTCAGTTCTTCCCTCACCAGTGGGAGTTTTTTCCCCTGCTGCAGAAGCACGAGAACATTATTCTAAGTGTGCCCATGGAAATACACAGGGAAAGCTATAAATATGAACATATTAATTAAATGCTTATATGCTCTGACATTTAAAGACAGTAGTAGTCAAAGCTTATATGGCTGTGAACAGCAAGGTCTGTTGTTTTTCCTTATATTTACAAGGAATGTTGCCCATCTCTTCTGAGCATTCATTTTTTCTTTCCAGTTGCTATCAAAGGTAAATTTAAAACATTTTTCAGCTCGTTTCTGTATAAATTTCTAGAGATAAGATGGAGCTTGTGTTGGTATTTTGATTTCCCCATGGTGTTTGTTTTTTTTAATTTTGCCTGGAGAAGAAATAGGGCCCTGTCTTAAGTCATTGCATACATATAGTTATAGTAGAGTCTTCTCATTTAAAGGGCTTAAGATATCTTTTTCATGAGCAGGGTGTAAAAAAAAAATCACAATTTATCTAATAAAAAAAACCAAACCCTAAACAAACCAAAAAAAGAACAAATAAAAAAGCTTAAATACATAATATCATTTGTATTACCTAGGAAATACATGTAGTGGAAGCATTCAGTAGCAAAATCTCTTGTGCTTTAGCATTTTTAAAATGTTAATAAAATGTTATTGGGACATTACTGGTATTTTTATACCCACATGTACCTTTTACTGGTACTGCTGTACCTGTTTTGCCCTTCATACTTGGTCTAATAAAAGACCATGAGTAGTTACAATGAATAATACATTTGAAAAATGTTGTCCTTCTTTTTCCTGTCTGAGCCAGTCTCATGTTCTTACAGTTTTCCAGCACTTACTTGCCTGTGGCTTTTCCAAGACAGCTACACAGTATGATAGGCTTCATCCAAAGTAGCACTCCTTCTTTCGTCTCCATCTTCTCAGTAGTTTTTATTACACTGTTGTCACTGCTTTCTATTTATTCAGACAGTTTTTCTTTATATTCCTAAAGGTGCATTTGGAAAGGGATCTCAGAATCACAATTGTTACTGAAATCATTAATTTAATCTCTCTTTTAATTTAATAACATCCTAATTTTTTTTGTAGTTCTTCAGTTTAACATTTACAAAAGCTCCTATTCCTCTTAACCTCTGTGGAATAAGAAAAGAATACCATAAAAACATACACTATAACTCATGTATTTTTTCTTGTCTTTCTCTTTTCTTCTGCTGATTTTCACTCAGGTTTACTGGTCCGTTAGTGCGAGACTTTCATCACCAGGTTTCTCATGAATACCAGAATACCTCTGTCTAAATTTTCTGCTCAACTGTGCATCCATAACTGAATGCATTAACATCACAGAAGTCAATAAATATTTAATTAATAGCAGTATATGAGGGGTCAGAATTTGTTGCAAGTAGTTGTTGTCATCAAACAGAGCTTAATAGAAAGGATTTTTACCTAACATGAGCTTCAATTTTAGGCTTCTGATTCCCTTAAATTAATTTAATCTGCTAAACTATTTTCATAGAAAAACAAGTGGAAAGAGTTGGATGTCTCAGAAGTATCCAAAGGCAGAGCCATTTTGCTGGAATCTGTGTATTTTTGTTAGACAGGTGTTTTATTCTTCTGCAGGCATTTCCTGTTCTCCATTTGCAATATGAGGAACTTTATTATTTCCTTAGATAATGGCTTCACCACCTAAAGTTTGACTGTAAAATATCTGCTGGAGTCTGGCAGATTGTGCCAACAAGACTCAAGACAGGTGCAAAGTCTTTCTTAAGAGCAGTTTAATTTTCTTCGTAAAATGGATGTGAAGTTGTTCTGAAGATTGCCCAAGATTTGTGCTCAGCTCTAGCTCAGCCTACACCGTCTCTTGCATGATTTTAGAATTGTACATGGCCCAAGCACCTGTGTCAAGAAAGTAGAGCAGACTGCCCTATGAAGTCAGTGGGTGAGGAATTAAATTTCCTTGTCAGAGAGCAACTGGGATTTTCTTTGTTTTCACTTGAATTTCAGAGCCATTTATTATTTTTTTTAACAGCTTGGCTAAGCTCAATGCAATTTCAAGAATGGTACAAAAGATAATATTTAAGTGTGGAAAACTGTGAAAACAATTTAAACAAGTCTTTCAGTTAAGCTTGAAAATTGCTTTCTGGCATGTATCCAAACAAGAAAAGCCTGTCATTTTATATCCAGTGCATTATTTTTGGAATAACAGCTGAAAGAATAAAACACTAACTGGAGATGCATGCACATGTGCTTTCACATGTGTTCATAGTAGCAGGTACAATCTTTTACCCCTTTGCAACTGTTTATCTCCAATGTTTGTCAACTGTGTATTTGACATGTTGGTCAGAAGAACTTTTGCTAAAATGAGAAATGTCAATTATTGTTGCAAATAGTTACCACCAGAAAAATAACACTCTTGATTCTGAGCTGCTGTTTCACGATCAACAAATATTTGCTCTGTAGAGATTAATTTCAATACAAATTAAGCTTAATGCATTTTTGTTTAATTATCTGGTTTTGTAAATGGCAGGTACAAAGCCTCTCAGGTTATGGTACACAGCGAAAGAACTTCTCTAGATAGACTTAAAAGGACTATGTTGCTCACGGGCATTGAATCTAGCACTGATTAGGAAATTTTCTTAAGGTTCTAGTTCTTAAAGCAATATAAAATCAGAAATTCACTTAAAGTGTTTAATATATTCTTAGCTCTAGGGCCTGCAAGAGAAAAGTAAGAAAATTATTCAAAAGTGCTGTTTAAGTGTTCAAGAAACAGAAAGCACCCAAATTCTCCCACCTAAACTCTTCCTAAAAGTTTGGGGGGACCTGGTTCAAGAATTATGGAACCAGTAATAATGTGAAGGATGTGGGAGATGCTTGGGCTTTCACACACATGCTTACACCCCCAATGTATTGATAAATTTCCTCTTCAGAAATAAAGAAAACTGTACCACAGGAGTGGGGGAGCTGCTGATACTGGGTAGGTAACTGAGACTGTTATGCTATAGGAAGAATGCAAAAGCTCTACTGCTTGTTCAATGGAATAAATTAAAAGGAGAAGCAGAAACAATGAGTACTGAAGAAAATATCACTGGTCCTAGGACTTTCTGCATGGTGGTGTCATAGTGGAATTGGAGAGAAATGCATTGGCTAGAAATCTTGAACACCTGCCCCAATTCCCAAAGCCATTCATAATCAATAGGGAAAATTAAAAATAATTTTTAATTGATGAATTTTTTTTACTCTGCTGTTGCTGATTGAGATTCTATGGACTGGAGCTCCATAGCCTTTGTATCACTTCAGAATGGGGAGATGAAGCACAGAAACAGTTATTCAAGTTATTTGATTTTGTTGATACTTGCACATGCGGACAAACAGACTTGTGGAACTCCTGGAGAAATCTGAGAGATGATCATTCACAGTGATATATTTAATAACTAATACACATTTTTGTTCCTGACACTTAAGAACAAAGAATATTAACCATTATTTGGCCAAAAAGGCTGAAGGAAGATAACTTGATTTCTTTGACAAGGTGCTGGTAATACCAAGGTAGTACTTGAGAAGACAGTCAAAGTAGGCTTGGAAAATCATTGCTGTTATTCCTTCTGGGAAAATTTTGTCCAAGAAAACCCCACACAGCTTCTCACTCACTGTCCCTGCACCGGGATGTGGGAGAGAATTGGAAGAGTAAAAGTGAGGAAACTCATGGGATGAGATAAAGACAGTTCAGGAGGGAAAACAAAATCTGTGCACACAAGCAAAGCAAAGAATTCATTCACTGCTTCCCATGGATAGGCAGGTGTTTCCATTTCCAGGAAATCTGGGTTCCATCATGCCTAATGGTGTCTTAGGAAGACAAACACCATCATTCCAAACGTCCCCCTTTCCCCAGCTTTATATGCTGACCATGACACCATAGGGTATGGGACATGCCTCTGGTTAGTTGGGATCAGCTGTCCTGGCTGTGTCCCCTCCTCCCAGCTCCTTTTGCACCCCCATCCTGCTCCCTGCTGGGGTGAGAGGCAGAAAAGGCTTTGGCTCTGTGCAAGCACTGCTCAGCAACAGCTGAAGCATCCCTGAGTTATCAGTGCTGTTTGCAGCACAAATCCAAAACACAGCCTCACTCCAGGTCCTGTGATGAAAATTAACTCTCCCACAGTCAAAACCAGCACAGCAGATCACTTTAGCAGATAGCTAGAGACAGGATTCTTAGGGACAGGATAACAGTATTGGCACATGGCCATTGGAGGGCACTTAACAGTATCCGTTTGCTGCAAGTCCTGTCAGTCGTATGCTGATACAAAGATACAGTTTGTTTCATTTCCCAAGGATGCATTTGGCCAACCTAAATCAGCTTCAATCTCATCTGGTTTTTTCTGTTGGCTGCATGAACCATAAATAAATTTTATTGTTATAGATGTCAATCTGCTCAACAAATCTCATCTAAGCAATCTCTTGCAAAATAATATCCTTCCAGTTCATTCTTTTTTCGATTTCCCACTTAACAATACATGAGGCTGTCCTGAAAACTCAGAAATCTAGTAGAAATGAATTATCTCCTCAGAAATTTTTGGCAGTTTGAACCTTTTGTTTCCTCGTGGCTTATTGAACTGACCTACAGGCCAGTCCTATTCCACCAGATTGCAAAAGAAGATGCTGACTCTGACAAAGAGTTATGGTATTTTAGCATGAGTGATGGTAGGTATCTCTTCTGATGGATAAATTTGATTTATGTAAGATATCTGTTGGAAGTGAAGTCCTTTTATTTTTTGTTTTTCAGTAAGAGACCCTGAGTTATGCCAGATTAAAAATGTCTTTACAGTCAGGTTTTGAGAAGTGGTGTGAAGTTGAGTTTCAATTTATTTTTTCTAGAGGCAGCTGCTCTATGAAAGCTAAAAACAATACCTAGTACCTGTCCTTTAAGTGCAGGAAGTCAAATATCTTTCTCTCTGGTTTTCTTACCTAAACAAGGGGCAGAGATTTGAATCAGCCCCAGTATGCCAATTACAGGCTTTTAATAAAGTCTTTTAATGTTTGTTTTGGGCACATTTCTTTTTATTGATCATTCAAATGACTGGCAGCACTCATGTTCCTTAGTGCTGAATAATAAAACTATATAGAGACAGTTAAGTTAAAAAAAATATTTCACCACAGAGCCACACTTGAAACATTCTTACTCTATTGAAATTATTGTTCCATTCATGTGTCTGACACTTCCTTCTCCCTCATCAAGAGGAGAAAAGAATGTTAAACACAATGATGATAATTTTTGCTACCTTATATTCATACTTTCATATCTTCTTTGAACTATACAAAAAAGATAAAATGATAGGAAAATTCATTGGAGCTGCAGGTTTTGAAATATAATTAGTCATGAAATAGGCTGTAATCCTGCAAGCATGCATGTAACTGAATGTAAATTAATAATTACATTTAATTCAGTAATACTTTTCATATACATAAAATTAAAATAGCATCTTTATTTTCATAGATGTACAAACACAGAACAGTTTTGGTTGGAAGGGACCTTAAAGTTCACCTAGTTCCAACCCCTTTGCCATGAGCAGGGACCCTTCCACCAGACCAGGTTGTTCAGAGCCCCATCCAGGCCATTGAACAGTGGAGAGGGTTTCCATTTTGTACAGTTAAAATCGAGGACTACTATATGCTGTTGTTTTTCCTCATGCCTGGATGAGTTGATTACTTGGGATTGGAAAAATAAGGCTTAGAAATGGGCAAAACAATCATATATTATAGAGACAAAAGTTATTCTGTTTATTGTGTGCTTTTCACTCTTCTATATGATAGCTACTGCTTAGGTACTAGGAAAACTTCACAGAGATTAGGATTTCATACAGCATTTTTAATATTTATGGTTTTATTTTTACCTTCAATTCTTGTTTTTTCAGCCACATATTGTGAGACTTAAAATATGTATTTTCAGATCAAAAGGAAAGTGATTAGATACTCTCCCTTTCTCCAAGTTGTCTTGTTTTGCAGAAGAGATTTATTCCTTTACATATTGTAGGTGTGTTCATTCCTTAATGAATTAAGAATTCATGAGACACTGTCTTTGTCTTTTTTTTTTGTGGAGTTGTCTGTGCTGCTGTTGTTTTGTATTGGTACATGGTACTGTAACCTCTAACTTGTGTGAAACATTTTTGACTTTTTTTTTTTGCCTGAAGTGTATAGACTGTGGTTTCCCTTGGAAGTAAAAAAGATGCAATTTCTTCATTCATGCAACTTCCTTCTGTAAACTTGCATGCTTCATTTTAATCATGGTTGAACTATAGATTCCATTACTATGCTGCTGTAATATTTTCAGTATTACACTAGGGTTCTAGAAGACTAGAATAATTTTTGAGGGGAAAAAAGCTCCACAAATTTTTTCTTTTTTCAAAAGGAGCCAGAAGTGTTAAATTTTTACATTATGTTTTGTCACTTCTCCAGACCATTTCCTCCAAGTGCAACAAGCTAACATGCTTTTCAGTGAGTACAGTACAGACAAATGCTAATAAAATATCTGTAGTCATGGTGTGGGGTAGAGTTTACAAGCTCTTTCAAGCAGAGAAATGGTTAACGTAGGCACTGGCAAGACAGCAGATGGGATGATGAAATGCAGCTGCAAGGGATAAATGCACTCAGGAGAAGGCTGCAGAGGAGGGGAAGTGCCTAAGGAAGTAGGGAGAGCACTTAGAGGATGCTGGTAGAAGGGCATGCTGTGAGGCTCAAGGTGACACGAGCCTCTGAAATTAGGGAATAGAAAAACAGCTATGTGGAGGGGAAAAAAAAAAAGATGCGCTTTTGGGAATGGGTTTGAGGATGAGTAAATAAGAAACTTTTTTTTCCTAGCAAGGCTGCCTCTGGCAAGGATGAGTCCTGGCAGTCAACCTGTTTGTAAGAGCATGAGTTGGGTTTGAGCTACTCAAAAAGTCTTTTATGTGACACAAGTTTGCATTTGAGCTTGTTGGTGTTGGCCCAGTGTCCTCAGGTGACTTTATGATGCTTGTACCTCCAATTGTCTGTTCTGTTTATCCTGGATATGAAGTTTTACACCTTTAAGACCGGTTCTGAGAGTGAAGGAGGGGGAAAAGAAGCGCGCAGTTTGTTTTCAGAAACTACACTCACTCCTCTGCATTCCTTCTTACAGACTGTTGTCTGCAGCACAGACAGCACAAGAAAGCTCTCCTTTGCTTTTAATTAGATTTTAGCTAGCTGAGGCAGAAAAGTTCCCTAGACTGTAGTTTTTCTTTTTCTTAGAAATGTTCAAACCTGCTCTAAACTAAAAACCCAAAGCTCATGCCTTGGCCCACCAGGGCCTGGGATGCATTTTCCAGCACAGGAGGGACTGATAAGAAACTGAGCAAGCTGAGTTTCACCCCACAACAAGGGCTTGCTGAATTTGCCATCTCTTCAGAACAGCGAGAAGTTTTATTGTTTAATATTCGTTTTCTATGCTTGTGAATACTTTGCTTGTTAAATAAACAGTTTTTTCCACTGTTCTCAAAAAAAATCTTTTCCCAAACCAGTTAGGAGAAAAACCATTTAAATCTGCTTTTCTAGAAGAACCCCGTTTAGAATTTCCACCCAAATTTGCCCTAAACCCAGACACCCCTTCACTGTCAATGGAAAGAAACAGATGCTTTTAGGGCATGATTCATCTGACCTATTTTGAACACCTGCCTTAGGAGAAGTTGAATCATACCCTAGAACTGTTTCTATCTATTGACTGTAAAGAGAGCCTAGGGCGACTAACTCAGATTTAGTTAGTTAAATATACTAGTTAGATATATATTAGTATAAATATATATAAATATATAAATATATAATATATATATAAATATATAAATATATATAAAATATATAAATATATAAATATATATATTAGATATATATTAGTATAAATATATTAGTTAGATATATAATAGATATCTTGGCTTGGCCAGATATAAATGGTCCCAAGGAATACCATGTAAGTGCAGAAGTTAATGTTTGAATGTCATCATTGTGACAGCTATAGAGCATGAGCACTACAGAAGTTTCTCGGGATTTACCTTAAACTCCACTGCTTTGTTTCTATACAGGATGTGGGCAACAGGTGGTGGTGGCACAGCCACTTTTTGCCACTGGATGTATGCTGAGGTCTGATGGCTGCTGCAGAAACCTTATGGCTCAGCCAATTGCCCCAGAGCTCTGCTGATTCATAGGAATTGCTTCCCTTAGATCTTCTTAGGGGAGAAATTCACAAAGAGAGAGAGAGGGGAAAAAACCAAACCACCCCAGGTCCTTCCTAACTATGAAATTTGGCAAGCCTACCAAGTTTTTCTATGTGCTAGACTATCTCACAGCACCACTTTAAAGGAGCACTTCACTAATTAGGAGGAAGATTGTGAAATTTTGCTGTGGGAAGGGACAAGGTTATCTTGTCCCACAGCAAAAAGTGAGATTTTTTGCATGGGAAAGGTAAGGTTATCTTCACATCTGCTGTTTTTCCCATTAAAATATTCTCAGTTCTGTCTGAATAGAAAGCTTCCATGTACCTCAGTTTGCCTAAGTTTGAGTTGTTATTTGTGGACCTGTCTCACATGATGCCACTGTGTCACAGATTCCTAGCTGAGAAATCAGGATTGCTGCTATAGGCCTCACTTGTGAAGATGAATTGTCCTGAAGCTTTTGTTTAGTGTAAATGGTGGCAGCCCTCAAAAAACCATAAGGAAATTAGTGATAGTTCTTTCAAACTAGGGTTTGAATTATTTTTAGTAAATAAGGCATTGGGCTAAGTATCCAACATTATTAAATGTAGCATAAATGTTCATCAAATGTGCACCATGAAGCTGATGTATTTACAAAGGCAGTGTGGAAAAAACATTTTGAAGAAATGGGGTCTCGTAACTCTAGTATACCCTAAAGAATGGATTCTCCTAATTCTTCAGCATTTCCTAGAGGCTGAATGAGTAAGTGACTTAGCAACCATAGTTGTATTCTTTGATGAAACAGCTCCTTGGATGGAGGGGTAGCAGTGGGTATTGCCTACCTTGAATTCAGCAAGAATTTCAACACTGTCTCTCACAAGATCCTCATAGACAAACTCTGGACTGGATGAGTGGGCTGTGAGGTGGATTAAGACAGGGTGAACAGCAGATCCCAGAGGGTTGAAGTCAGTGGCACAGGGGTCTTGCTGGAGACCTGTCACTATCAGTTCCCCTCCAAGGTTCACTACTGGGCCCAGGGTTGTTTAACTTACTCATCAGTGACTTGGGTGAAGGGGCAGATGTCTTCTCAGCAAGTTCACTGACAACACAAAGCTGGGAGCTGTGGCCAATACCCCAGAGGGCTGTGCAGCCCTTCAGAAGGACCTCGACAGGTTGGAGACATGGACAAAGAAGAACAATATGAAATTCAGCAAAGGCAGGATCCTGAACCTGGTGAAGAATAACCCCAGCACCAGGACAGGCTGGGGCCAGCTTGCTGGAAAGAAACTCTGCAGAGAATGACCTGGGGGTCCTGGTGGGCAACCAGGTGTCGATGAGCCAGCAGGGCTCTTCAGGAAGAGCATTGCCATGAGGTTGAGGGAGGTAATCCTGCCCCTCTACTCAGTCCTGATGAGGCCAGATCTGGAGTGCTGTGTCCAGTTCTGGGCTCCTCAGTACAAGAAAGACAGGAGCTCCTGGAGTGGGTCCAGTGGAAGGTGACAAAGATGGTGAAGGGATGGGAGCATCTCTCTTGTGGGTAAAGGCTGAAGAAGATGTACCTGTTCAGCCTTGAGAAGAGATGACTGAGAGGGGACCTCATCAATGTCTCTAAGTATTGAAGGGTGGAGCCAGGCTCTGCTTGGTGCTGCCAAGCAATAGGACCGAAGACAATGGGCAGAGACTGATGCACAGGATCAGCCTCTGCCTCACTGAATGTGAGGATGAACTTCTCTTCTTTGTGGGTGACTGTGCAATGGAAGAGATTGCCCAGAGATGTTGTGAAACTTCCCTCACTGGAGATTCCAGAACTTCCTGGACACAATCCTGTGCCGTGTACTCTGGTATGACCCTGCTTGGGCAGCAAGGTTGGACCAGATGACCCACTGTGGTCCCTTCCAACCCTACCATTGGTTGCAGGGGATCATTGGGTGATTCTGTGATTCTTTAAATTAAAAATGTGTGTGCAATATCAAAATATCTTAAAGATAAGTTTTTTAAAGTTCATTGTAATTATAGTGTGTGTGTATATAATCTCTAGAAACAGAAGTTTGAGGCTGTGTTTCTGTGGTAAGTGAAATATCTTCTGTTATTATCAAGCATAAGCTTAAAATCATTGCAATTTCTCTATAAGCCCATCACACAGCAAGTTTGGCATATCTCCTTTTTCCACAGTAGAAGCTTGGATATTTATCAACACAACAGACTTGGCTGAAGGAAGTAAATTTAGGTTAAAATACAGATCTATAGTCTATATTTATTCTTTACATTTACAGTGAGATGATATCATCACTGACTTTAAGAATGGCAATATTAGAATTTAAAAATTAATTAATTCTTAATTATTTTATCATTTAGAAAAAGTTCGCCTACTTTTCATATTAATTATCCAATTATTTCATACCCAAAGTACCAAAAAGATAACTTTTCAATATCACCATTTTCATTAAACCTCACTGTAACAAACTTAAGCACAAAGAAGCAAGTCCTTCACCTTTACCATATTTTTTGGTTTTCTGTCTGTGTTTTGCACATTTTCAGATACTGTGCTTTTCTTTCACAGGCAATTCAAATGACTCAAGGAGAATTAAGTCTTTGCTTAATGAGTAGTACATAAGCATGTTTTCAGAATTGGCCCTAAGAAATTAATTCAAATCAGGAAAGATTTTTGTCAACATACTATGCATTTTACCAGAATTTAAAATAAAATTGTCCTTAATGGCAGATTTAGATTATCATCTTACCTACAACTTTTTGTGTATATTTTATGCTGTCTGGGTGCTTCAAGTTTGACTAAATGATCTTTAATGAACCTTCTAGTCCTATGTTTGATGATACTCCCACATAAGGGGAGAAGAGAACTGAAGTGGCACAAATGAGGTCTGCTCTCTTTCTATAATTCTATGGATGCTGAAGCTTTCTTATAGCTAAAAGGGAACACATCCAACCTTCTATTCTAGTAACAGGAGTGGAGGAAAACCTGATTAGGAGAAAATTCTAGGGTGATCAAAAAGTCTATTCATTGCCTGTGGTATTTGCCATATATATTGAGTTCTCTTTACATTCCAATGTTGAATGAAAGGACTTGAGGCTTAGATTTAAAAAGAAAAGAATATTTAACTGATAGTATGTAATTATTAGAAATAAAATATGGAAATTTCCAAATGACACGGCACGTCTCTCTACAGAAGCAAGGTAAAACAGAAGAGGTTATTTGATAAAAAGGTTGGTGGAAAGGAGAACTCTCTCATCCAGATAACCAAATAGTTTAGCAAGGCTGCCTAAAGCTCCAGTTAAAACTGTCTCAGATTGTTTAATTTATCTCTCTTTTGCATGAATAAAAGGCAAAGCC
Organism: Camarhynchus parvulus; assembly: GCF_901933205.1. Lineage (NCBI taxonomy): Eukaryota > Metazoa > Chordata > Aves > Passeriformes > Thraupidae > Camarhynchus > Camarhynchus parvulus. The sequence continues at coordinate 38,201,541 of NC_044571.1, forward strand.
AGGAGTGCTGCTAAGAAAGCTAACACTGCCTTTTTAAGACATCTACTTTTACATATATGCTCTGAGTTGTTAACCACATTTGACACATTGGTTTAAAATCTATTATTTGAAGGGTTGGTTTAAAAGAAGAATATCAAAGATACGTGGATAAGCCTTTTTGAAGGAAAAATATTAGCTTGTTCTTTGTTGATAGAGGTTTCTGACTCTAGCTGCACACACTGTACTTGCATGTTTTTACTGTTACTGAATACTATTCATCAATAATGCTGTTTTTGACTAAATTAAGGAAATATCTGAGGCAAACTAATTTTTTGCCTTTATTGCTTTAAGATATGATTTGAATTTGTAAAATAGATAGGGGAATTGACAATTTCCCATTAATTTGTTGGAAAAAATATTTGTAATTCAATCCTAGTGAACTCTCTCTGCACTAAGAAACATGGCTGTAAATAAACCTCATATCTGGGACCTTGAATGTTTGTTCATATTTATATGCATACTTACTTACATAGTATTTTTTTTTTTTCACGTGAAACTTTTGGTCACTGTTACTTGTGACCAAAATACTTTCATTTCCAATATCAAATTTGTATTTCCCCTTGCTGGGATTTTGCAAAGCTGTATCAGAAAAGGGTCTTTATCTTTGGTATCTAGTGGACTTAGTCCACACAGATGGCTTCTTGCAATTGCCAATTAACTTTTTCCCAGAAGGAAGCAGTAGCATAAGTCTGCCCTGTCTTTGATAAACAGGTCTGACATACATGCTAAACACTAACTTGAGAAATATATTCTGAGTGTTTCATGATAACAACAGAAGCTGCATAAGACTTAGTAAGCTGAGGGACTAGAAAAACTTCAAGGAGAGAGAAAAAATAAAGTAATACCTAAAACTCTTGAAGATTTGGCGAAAAGTCATAATAATTTATATTCTGGTCTGCCAAAGCCTTTATAAACTCTCCTGTGACTTTTTTAGTGTGGCAATTTTTATATCACTAAGGACAGGCAAGATGGGTTAAGTCAGTCACAGTCCACCTGGGTGTTCACCTGAAGTCTAATCACAATTGGTATTTTGTGATTTCATTGCCAATTAAATATAGAATATGCGGGCATTTTTGTATGGTAAACGGCCACTCCCCCTTCTGCAGTTCCAGCCAGATAAATGAATTCTTTTTGATACTTAAAAAGTACTTGAGGTGCTTGTGGTGGTCAAGAACAACCTGCTTACATATTCAGCGTGGTGAGTTTAGTGAGTAGGAAGGCAGTTCAAGGTTTGACACTCTCTGGAAGCCAGCAGCTGCGCCCATCACTTGTCCCTGTGACCCAGAAGCACAGGAGGAGTGACTGTGATAAGTACTGGTGATCAGGCAGATTTCAGTCACCGGTCTGACCTTGCACTGACAGGTAGCCAGGCCTCTTTTTTTCCATCGTGATGTAAGTGGACAAACTGAGAGCTGATTTAATAAAATATCCATAACTTTAGCAAAAAAAAAAAAAGCTTAAGTATTAAATGCCTTTTTTGTGATGTGTTAGGATAGTTCCATTCTTTTTTTGTTTCTTTTTTTTTCTCAGTTGCTCGTAAGTGTTTCCCTTTCTGGTTGTGAGAGAAAGCACTATCACTGTAGTGCAATAAGTGCATAATAATAGTTTTATAGGTTTAAAAGTCAAAATTCTATTAGTGCTGAGAGGTATTGTTTTAGCAACTGGATCTTGTGTGTAAGAACCTAAATTTTAATAATATAATTTGCTTAATGTTATGTATTCACAAAGTTAATAATCAATTAAATTTTGCATGCACTGTCTTTTTTGAACAGAAATACTTTTGCCTGTCAGGTGCTACGTTATTAAAGAACATTAGTTAAATTAAAATTGCACCTAGGCTGAGAGTGTTCGCAACACTTTAATGGACTTTTTGCAGTTTGCTTCCAAGTACTTGTCTACTAACAAGATTACAGGCATACTAAGATGAGTGTATTAGGGGACAGGAAATTGTGCGCTTAAAAAATAAAGCCACTTTCAGCTGCTTTATTGAAAAATAAAGCCACTTTCAGCTGCGTGTCTTTTGAGCCATAAATTTATCACGGAGATGGTGAAGCAAGGTAAGCATCTCTCTCTTGCCATTGCTGCTGTAGTCCAGCAGGGCACTGGGCTGTAGCAAAGGGGAAGTAAGATGGGTGATTCTCTCCTTTTATTTCTCTGAAATAAAAGGGTTAAATGGCAGTGAGGTCTGAGCCTGTCCTGCAAGAAGGGTGCTGTGTCCTCGGTGGCAGGCTGGTGACAGGCAGTAGCTGTAAACATCTGGTGGTAAAAATGAGGAAAATTACTCTCAGGAGAAATCAGCTCCCCTCCCTTCCCACCCCATCTTTATGCCACAATATTTTCTTACAGTTCTTCTGCAATAACCTACATTTAGTGAGAGCTTTGTTACACATTTATGGTCTTGCGCAATTTGATAACTCCTAACTCCTCCAGGCAGCAGAGTAACTTTCCACAAGACAAGCATATTATTTCTGAAAATTGTCGGAGTCTCAGGAGACTTCATCAGTATTTATAAAATGTCTTTAGATGTTTCTATGAGAGGTTTTATACTGTGATAAGTGTTTTATCTGTGATAGGTGTTGTGGAACAAACCTCCTCCCTCTATCCTGTACCCAAAACAAACATCTCTACTGTGTTAATGAGAAATTTCTATAGCACCTAGACAATTTTTTTCATTAAAGGGTGCCATGTGCTTTATGGGATTCTCTATTCAAGTCTTGATGTGGTGTCATGGCAGAGCTAATCACATCCATACAACACTCTGAACCAGGCACAAATGAAAAATACCTGATTGACTCCAAGTCATGCAGTCCTTTTGACCCACTCCTGTCTCATCCTAGACTGAACTTCTTTCTGTTGCCTCTAAACGTGGTACCAGCGGAGAGAAGACACAAAAGAAGCAGTTTGAATTGCTGCCTTGCTCATGAGACTGCCTCAGTGTTCCTTACCTTCACGTTGTTCAGCTGAACATCTGGCTGGTTTTGGGTGGTTTCTCTTTAAATAACTGTGCTAGCCTTTGCCGTGCCACACATTCCTTGCTTCATACGAGCACCAACCAGATCCATTATCTTCTGTCTGTTTCAGTTGTGTTGTTCTGAATGGGTCACTGAATTGTTTTCTAGACTACATCTCCTGTTACCTGCATTGCCTGGAAACAATGTGTGGGGCTATGAAGTATGGAGAGCTGCCACCTAGAGCTGTTTCAATTTGCATCTTTCAAAGAGAAAGAATTGACATTACACTTTTCAGCTTCCATGTGGAAATAAATAAACCCTTTCTAAAAGTGTCATAATAGGTTAAAATCAATAGGAACAACACAGAGGGAGGTTATGAGAGTACAAATGATACAAATCCAAATTAGAAATCCTACTCTGAACTTTCAGAAATCAAAAGATGGAAAGAAATATTTTTACTTCTGCATATTTGATCATGAACTAGTGTAACAATAATATTGTACAATACAGGTAACACTCTTCCACTAATTGTCAAAACATCCTTTTATGGTGGGATTTCTCCAATTTGTACTTATTCCTACAGAATATGTCTCTTTTTACAGCTTTCTTTCCTTCTTTCAAATATACAGATTTTAATATGCATGTTAGTACTTCCTAAAGATGTCAGTATTTTTGAATAATAACATCAGAAAGAAATCTTGATTTTTATTAAGGAACAGAAGGGCATAGAAATTATGTTTCCATCTTTTATAACTGGAAGACTAAACCTTATCTTGATAAAGTCTGCAAAGATTAACCCCATGTACAGAAGCTAATTCACAGATTTTTAAAATGACCAAACTTGATTTGGTTTTTTTTGAAAGGAGTGTGTGCATTATGTCTCTAACTTGAACTTGTATTGACACTATTTGCATAATTTTCAGCATTCAGTGAACTGCAGCCATCTACAACTTAATAGCAAAGGGAAACAGATATTTCCTAACTGTAAGAAATCTGAAAATCCTTCTGTTTGGGTCAGATTAACCTTTACATTGGTTGAAACAGGGCAACCAGTGGGAGAGATTAATTGCTAGAAATGCACGATTCAAATCTGCATATGCAGCATCATCACCAAAGGAACCTTAGGCAGCTAGGTCACCTCTGGTTGCAGCAAACAGAAGCAGTTCTGTTATTAACAGGTACTGTAAATCAGTGTCAAAATGAAAAATCTTGAACAATTAGAAAGTAATAATATTGTACTGTTGAGAAAAAATACTAAGACTCAGCAATAAATTTACTTGAGTGGAAGATCCATATGTCCTCCAATAACATTAAAAGACTCATAAGCCTTCATTTCAGTTAAAGATTTATAACTCATTACCATGAGAGTAAGACTGAACCATAAATTCTGGAGGAAATTTAGAGACTAGCCAGAAGGAATTCCTTTTTTTGTATGTGTATACAGATTGAATTATAAAGCTGACCTGGCAGCATTATTTTAAAACTTGGTGATCATGTTTATATTTTCTAATTTCAGCTTGTTTTGAGGATTTACTATTTTTTGCCCTAAATTACACTTTAGAATATTTCTTCTGATTTAAAGAAAAGTGACTTCTTGTCTTTAGTAATGAATCATACCTATGGCTTGCAACATTTATTAAGAGAGAAGTTCAGATCCATGTTTTCACTTCAGAGGTTTTGGGATTTCTTGAGAGTGGAGGGCATACTTGGAGACATTTGGTAACAAGATAAATCTATAAAATGTGTCATCTTCCGCAGTATGATGTCTCTAATGGTCAGCTGTAGCAGTTGCTGGATACAGGACAAGCATTCTTTCTTTTCACTAATTATCCCAAATTTCAATAGTCAAAATTTAGGAGGCTTTCCTTTCATACTTTCAAGGTGACAAAACAATTGCTAAGGGTCAGAACAGAATACCCCCTGAAAATTTGAAAGAAAACAGATTTTCCCCTAGGCAACATAAACTACTTCTTAACATTCCTAACTTTTCAACATCTGGGAATAAACAGATCTGGAGTAGTGTTATACTAGCATTAATAATTGTTGCAATATCTAACACCTTAAAAAGTAGTTTATTGTTCCCTTAATTATTTTCAAAAAAAGATGAATAGTCAATGTTTGTTATGTCTCAGAAAAACTAGACTGAGATATGTTTTTCAATTTTGCTGCTGTATTCTCAGGGCTGTAAGTTTGTCTGCATATGCTGTTTTCAGTTGATAAATTATATTTTCTCTGTCTTATTAAATACAGACCCATATATAGTGACTTTTCAGTGATTTTTTTTTGATAGTGACTATAGTAACTTTTCCCTCTCATGTTAATTACTTCTATACAAATGTAAATTTTAATGTATTTTTTAAAATCAGGCAGAGTGAACATGTATTAACCAGGAAGTTAATGCACAAAGGCAGTAGGCTTTTTCTTTCTTTTTCTTTTCTTTCTTTTTCTTTATTTTTCTTTTCTACACTTTCTTTCTTTTTCTTTCCTACACTTTCTTTCTTTTTCTTTCTTTTTCTTTCTTTTCTTTTCTACACTTTCTTTCTTTTTCTTTCTTTTTCTTTGATTTTCAGACAGCTTTGTATGTATTCAAGACTCAAGGCAAGGAGTTAAAAGCAGCCACTGAGGTCAACAGGTAACTATTGGTAGTAGGCAAGGTAAATTTGCTTATTTTGAAGGGAATGTTTTCATATAAAGACATCAAGATGGCCTCCAGCTTGCTTTCAGAGCAGGTTTTTACTGGACAGCAGATAAGTACTTGTGGCTCTGCATTTCACAGGAGCTGTTTCACCTTTCTTCAACAGTGCTGCCATGATACTTCAGGTGGATTTGAAAGAAGGCTGAGTGGTTGTTCACCTCTGCTTGCCCTCCTCATAACCTTGCCTCTGGGTGCTTGGGAGGGAGAGCTATGCTAAATTATCCCTCTTCCGTGAAGCAATTGTTGTGCTTTTCCTATTCCTAACTTGCTTTTTGGACCACATTCAGGTATGATCCCAGTAAAGATAGGGCTCATTCCTTGGAGGGAACATCCTCCTGCTCCTCTCATGTTAAAGCCATCTTGCTCCTTATTTTTGAGAATGCCACCAAAGTTTTTTACCTATCCCTGCTGGTGTCTGCAGTAACTTGTGCCTGTATCAGCAATAGTGCAGCCAGCAGGATCGGGTCAGTGATCAGCACTACTGAGGCTGCACCTTCAATCCTGAGTTCAGTTTTGGGTCCCTCATGACAAGAAGGACAATGACACAGTGGAGCATGTCCAGAGAAGGGCTGATGAAGCTGGTGAAGGCTCTGGAGCACAAGTCCTGTTTGGAGCAGCTGAGGGAGCTCAGGGTGTTTAGCCTGGACAAGAGGACACTCAGGAGACCTTATCACTTCCTACAACTATGGGGCAGGAAGGGGGGGGGGTGTGGTCTCTTCCAACTAACAAGTAATAGGACAAAGGGAAATGGTCTCAGGTTGCAGCAGGTGAGGTTTAGATTGAACATTAGGAAAAGTTCTTCACAGAAAGGATTGTCAAGCATCGGAACAGGCTGCCCAGGGGAATGGTGGGGTCACCATTTCTGGAAGTATTAAAAGATGTGTAGATGCAGCACTTGGGGACGTGGTTTAGTTGTGAACTTGGCAGTGCTCTGTTAACATTTGGATGTGATGACTGTAAAGATCTTTTCCAACCTAAAAACCCCTATGGCTCTATCATTCTGTGATACTGTTTAATTTTGATTCGTATTTTCATTATGTCCCACTGACCTATGTATTAATATAGTTACTATTTACATTTTATTAATGGACTTAAAAGATGCAGGAAAATTACAAAGGTTTTTCATCCTGACAGAAGTTCTTGAAGTGCAAGTTCATAGCCTTTACCTGAAGATCACCCTTCTCTTTCAGATTTATTGTGTTGAGAAGTCTAATCCGAAGTCTAAGTTTTCAATGCATATACAAAGGATTTTGTATATGAGTAATTTTCATATTAGTGTTTGACAAGGAAGGATACAAATCCTGATTTATAACATAAATAATATCCTTTATAAATTTAAATTTAATTTTAAAATGCCATTTAGTTTCTGAAAATCAGATATAGCCATGGTCACTGTAGAAAGATAAAGACAAAAGTGTTATAAGTAGCATTGTGTAAGAGGATGAAAAAAATATTTACATAATATGAATGGAAAAAACCCCAAATTTACCATATACAAATTTAAAAAAAAAAAGATTTCTGTAAGTGGAGTATTTGGCAGCTTGTTCTTTTCAATGGTATGCTTACCTAAATCTCCCTTGTAAATACTTAGAGAATAATTGGTATGAAAGCTGTCATAATTTTCCTACAAATGCATGCTGCTTAGTATTCCAATATATTTTAATTTATTGCAGTCCTAAAATCAGTGTAGCTGGAATGTGTATTCTTCCTTCACTGCTGAAGCAAAAATGAGAAAAATAAAATATAATAATTATTAGCTATCTATCACTTTTATACCCAATTACACTTTTAATAGTTTTTAGTGTGTTGGAGTAGGAAAAATGGTAATGAAAATGCTTGAGTTAATTTTAAATGGAGAGGACCCTGCTAGAAGAAAACTTAGAGGGTGACAGTCAGACTTTGCATCTGGGGAGAAAGTTTGGTGGGAAATGACAGGATCAGCTGGCATAATTAGTGAGAATCCAGATGGAAAAGCTATCTGCTGTTGTGTCTAGAAATGCTGTGGTGTAGGGAGGGGAAAAAAAAAGGAACCCCTAACCCAAAACTAGTAAATTAATTTACCTACAAGAAGTTGAAGCAGTTTCTGGATATCTACCATTGCATTCACAAAATGCAACTCATCAGCTTAACCTGAGTGTAAGAGTTTTTGCAGAGTACAAAACAATTAAATTTCTAGGAAATGGTTAATTTTCAATAATGAAACTTCTCTGCTCTGAATAGATTTATGGCTGAAGTTGGCCTCTTATCTCTAGAAGGGTGTTCTGATTTAGTGGATGAATGAAAGAATTGTATGGGTAATCATACACAGCCAGACAATATTGAGGTTGTAAAGAAACACCAGGATCAAGTGCAGATCTGTAGCATTTTAACAAAGCCTTTTTTCCACCTACCACACCCTTCAAAGCAGTAAGCTGTATAGCAGCAGTATGAATAGAGATTTTGGGTTCCTCACACTGCTGGGAAAGTTTCCCAGGTTTTAGTCCACATTTATATGCCCAGAACTCTAGCGCCCAGTGTAGGCAATACATCTTGTACAGGCCACATGTTAGTGCTATCTGAGTTATAAAATTGGTGTGGGGCAGAACCAAGTGGTTTGTGTCCGTGCTGCAATGAAGCATGGGAACATCTGTCATTTGGCTGCTTATAGCAAATACCCTGGAGCTGCAATATTAGTGATAGAATAAGGTAGAACCATAGAATCATCACTGTGGGAAGGATGAAAGTTTGACAAGAAAGTCTCACAGATATGTATGCTTAGCAGAAAGATTTTTAAATGTAGAGTCTGATGAAGGAATAGAGATGGAAGCAAGTTTCGATATAGAAGAAAAGAATTGCTGAGCCAGTCTTACTGGCTAACCAAGGAGGCAAAGGGTATGTTAGTTAGAAGGAGTTTTTATGACTTAGAGCAAAAGATAAACCCACCTCAAACAAGATGTTTTTACCAAGCAGAAAGATAGCACAGGCAAACAAGTCAGCAAAGTTGCAAGTAGAAAAAGGTCTCAGATTTTTTCCACTGCAAGAAAACGGAAAAACAACTTCTAGCTTAAACTGTACTGTACTAACTTTTAGTGATTGGAGAATAGTAACATGAATATGGTAATTATAGTAGTTGTGATAGGCTATAGACAATAGTTAAGGTATAGATTGGTTCTACTGTATTAAGATGCTAAGCAAAAAAAGTATATAATGGATTTGTAACCTAAACTAAGAGTCTCGCTGCCTGCCTGCAGCTGGAGCTGACAGCTGTAGGCACAGGCTCTGTCACCCACGACCCTGGACTGCTGTAACCTCTTGGATGGAATAAACTGCATTTTGGAGAGCTGCCTGAAGTCCTGCATCTCTCATTTAAACTCTTACACATCACAGAACAGTTTGGGTTGGAAGGGACCTTACCAATCATCTAGTGGCAACCTCCTGTTGTGAGCAGGCAACCTTCCTTGCCATGAAAACTAGGTTGCTCAAAACCTTGTCCAACCTGGCCTTGAACACTTCCAGGGATGTGGCATTCGCAGCTTCTCTGGGCAACCTGTTCCAGTGCCTCACTACACACAGGATTTCTTCCTCATATCTAATCTTAACTTGCCCTTCTTCAGTTCAAAGACATTCCCCCTTGTCCTATCACTACAATCCCTTGTAAAAAGGGTCTCTGCAGCTCCTTGTAGGCCCACTTTAGGTACTGGAATGCTGCTGAAGGTCTCCCAGAGCCTTCTCAAGGCTGAACAGCCTCAGTCATCTCAGACTGTCTTCATAGCAGAGGTATTCCAGCCTTCTGATCATCTTCATGGCCCTCTTTTGGACTTCCTCTGACAGGTTCATGCCTTTTTTATGTTGTGTCCCCCAGAGCTGAATGCAGGACTCACTTGGGTTCTCACAAGGCAGAATCACCTCCCTGGGCTGTTTGCTGCTCTTTGGATACACTTGGCTTCCTGGCTGCAAGTGAATGTTTCCAGCTCGTGTTGAGCTTCTTGTCAACCAACACCCTCAGGTCTTTCTTATCAAGGCTGCATGAAGTAGCGTTAGCTGGAGTTGTGGAGGGTTCTGCTTTCCACTAACATGTTTTTTCCAGCTGAATTTACGTTTTGGGCTGAAGGAATTCTGTGACAGCTCCACTACAGAGTAGTTTGAGTTGTCATCAAATCACACCTGGTGTTAATTCATTTACCCTTACAGGGAAGTCCCTCCATTTTTGTCTGGACCTGACTTTGCTACTCCTCTTGCAAAAGCATCTGCATACATACAAACTTATTCTCAGGTTTGGGCAAGTTGCACCAGGCCTGTAACACAGAGACATTACCATGAAGTACGCTAAAATAGAATAATCTGTAATTCCTCTTGCAGCTTTAGTGGATCTAAATCACACTGGTGCCAAAGGTGGTGTGTTGACATGGCCACCCCACCTGCAGCATCTCCTGACATGGGCCCAGCACTTGTGTCTTCAAGATATGGGCATTTGAGTTGTCTTGAAACAGCTGTAAATTCAGCCTTATCAAGTCTCTTTTGTAGGCAAGCCTTCCAGCTTGATACAACACCTTTTTTTGTTTGTTTGTTTGTTTTGTTTGTTTGTTTGTTTGTTTTTTGTTTTCTGTGACTAGAGAGAACAATGTTTTAGTTTTGTAAGCTTACGTCTCAAGAGAATTTTGGATCCTGGATGAAAATTAAATATTAAATCCACAAAAATCTTAGTGACTATAAAACTGAGGATTTGAGGAAGGTGGGAATTGATGTGAGAATTGACTGTTATTCCAATAAGAGTTATTGCAACCTATAGATTTTTATTGGGTAGGATGTCAAATCCTTGTTAATATTGAAGTTATTTGTAAAGAGTAATGCCCTAATTTCCTTGGGTTTCCAACTTCATCAAGTGTACATGATCTTTAAACTGGCAGGCAGGTGGGGTGAATGCAAGCTCTAGTGATTATCGCTTGCTTGGTGGACTCACCTTACTGCTCTTTCTTTCAAATCTCAGTCTCTGTTTCTTTCATGATGTTAAATATTTTAAAAAGTGTCAGTTGCAACAATATGTAAAGGGAGCTGACAGGAATAAACAGGAAATGCCATCCTTTTTGTGACCCCATTTTTGCTGGTATGGAGATTCAAGCTCTTTCTTAGGATGAGGTATAAAGCTTTGTAGAATAACACCACCTGGGAGTATCTGCTTTGTTTAGGATTGCTGCAGGCTGATGTTTTCACCTACTGTGTTTTCACCAAATAATTGCATTAAACAAAATTATATTCCTTTCCTTCCCCTATAACTATTGTTTTCTTCTTTCCCAAACCTGCATTTTAAATGTTTTGCCTGTTAATTTGATATTTACATCAAAAGTCTCAGGATTTCTGGTCATAGATGAACACAATGCAAAGTAATAGATTTTCCTGATTGCTTTCATCTGACATATTATATGTACTTAAATTTTGTTCACATGGGTAGGATGACAAGTTAGTAAGGTTTTGGTGCAATCGTTCTTTTTTTTACAAGTTGAAAATCTGAAAGGGGAAATTTGCCTGATTTGTAAGTACAGTACTGATGAACACATGTAAAGCCATAATAAATTTGAGAAATATCACATGAGAAAAAAGAACAAATGAAGAAAGATGAAACTCTTCATGAAAATCATTCCCTAAGACTTTTTTTCCCATTCCAGTGTTTTTCATAGTGTCAAACAGGGTAAACTTATTGATTTAGTATTCTATGAGGTTGCCAAAATAGGAAATCAATTAAAAATAAAGTGTTGAACAAACTTTTTTGGGGGGCAGAGATTTAAAAAGTTTTTAAAGGAGAAAATTACTAATTTTTAATTCTACTTTATTTTCATTTTAGGTTGAGATTTCAAGAAAGGGGTTGAAATCGTGCTCCTCCACAATATCTCTGTAATTAATGGGGATTGCATAGTGCAGATATTGCAATTCCATAGGAAGGCCCAATTGCAAGGAAACTGAGCTCTCAGGTGTCACCTCTCAGTTCCTTTAGTAGGAGAATGAATGTCCTAAGAAAAGAACAAATTTTAGTTGCCAAATAATATTTTCATATTTGACCAAGCTGAGAAAGATTTGGGGTTTTGTACTCATTTATTCAATAATAATGCTTATGGTCTTTATTTTGATTGAAACATGAAGTAAAAAGTTGTTAAAATAGCAATTCTCTAGAGAAAAAAAAGAATTTTTATCTTGATGTAAACATTTTGACAGGTTGGGAAGATATTAATGTTTTAGTGAATTGAGGTTTAGTATGATGTTATGTTTATAAAGTCTGCCCCAAATAACTCAGAAGGTATAGCCTTGTAAAATAGCGCCTCTTACTTTTTCTGTAACTGATTTTATTAGTTGTGTGTCAGTTTAATTATTTCTGCAAGAACACAAAGTTGATCAAGTAATGTACCTTGCCTTTTCACCCATTCTTCAATACCTGGAATTTGGATTAGAGAATCCTCACAATTTACTGCATTCCAATAATACTAAACATTTATTTTAAGTGTTCTGGAATGGAAAAAGCAAGCTTATTTTTGTTTTACTAAAATGTATTAGTTCAGTAAGAATGAGTGAATAGCTGTTATTTCTCTTGAAACCATAAACTTTATCAAACTTTCATTCACTACCTATCTTTTGTCTTCTTGGTATCAGTTTATGAGAAAAACTGCCCCACAGTAGTTATATAATTTTATTTCTGGTGAAAGAATGATTGCCTTAGCTTAAGACAGAAAAGAAACTATTGCAGTGACTAACAACTTCTAAAGGGCAGGATTTCAGGTAGCAGGTCAAATAAGTGATTCTGTTTTGAATTACTGGGCACTTGAACAGGTATGAAAAACTTTATTTTTAACTTGTGGCCTAAGGAGATTCTTCAGTCACATCACTGTATGAGAAGTTAAATTCACTGATGTATTTTCAGATTTTTCAGGAAGAGGATTTTGAGGCTTAATGTCTCATTACTCAACTTCTGTGCTTCTAGCTAACATTGGTGAAGTTGTACATGTGAATAAGTAAGCGAAGCAAATGAGTATTGTGAAGTGTCTCACTTCTCTGCATAAATTATCTTGTTCAGACATATATGGCATGCTGCTGTGATGCTTGGGGTCCTTACACTTGTGTGTTTAGCCAGGAAAAGATGAGAAAACCTGTAATGGGAAAGTCACAAGAATGGAATTTTGTGAGGTGCAAATAAAATGAATTGTTGAAATATGGGTCGTTAAAGAAAGGATCCTGAGGAAGAAATTAAGCAAACATTACTGTGAGACTAAAAGTAAGCAAATAACTGTCAGGAGCAGAAGGGTCTCTTGGACTTGCAGCACTGAGAAAAGCTGTGCCCAAGCAAGAGGAGGGCACAGACCTTTCTAGGTCTCTGTGTTAATATGAACTTTGGTACTTGGGGCTTTTTTTTTTTCCTTAGGTTTTACAAAATTCCCAGATCATCCAAACCACACAGGTACAATGAACTTCTGTGATGGACAATGAAGCAAGCTGCTTAGGGTGCTGGCATTTCTCACAGCTACATTGAATCCCTGCCTCAGCGCTCAAGGATTACTGAGAGGCAGCAATGGGTGTTTCTCCACCAAAACAACACCACATTTCCTTGAGCCCCGGGCCAAAGTGAATTGAAATCTGTGCTGGAACAGCTGTTTTGCACTTTGTGTGAAACAGTTCTACCAATAACAATTATATGGAAAGCACTATCCTTCTGGAGCAGGGGTCAGACCTGGTCCGTGACCCTTCTGTGCCTCCCAAGTGTGACTAAAGAGGTTGTTGAAAGTTCAGTCTGAGTGACATCTTTTAAAAGTGTATTTTGTATCCTCTTACTTAAGGGACTAGATTTTGGGCTAGGTGCTTCCTTATTGCTGTTAGTCAATAAAACATTAAATTTTTTAGCTCAAGATTTCAACTTATCTAAACCTGCAATTATTCTTATAGTGCTTTATTTAAGACCTGAATTTTTGACACAAAGTAGTAGTAGTAGTAGTAGTAGTAATAATAATAATAATAATAATAATACCTTAAAACCCATAATTGCTTTGTGTAGTGATGTCCAGGAATGCACAAATCCAGTAATTCTGATATTGTATCTGTGTGTGCTCATGTAGTCTTTAGATTTCTTTTCATACCCATCTAAATAAGAGAAGCCAGCAGATGTTCAGGACATTACATGGTAGCAGGATGTGCAACAGGGTTAATCTGCTCATGGAGGTCTCCCTGAGTGCTTCACCCACTGCCCTTCTAAGGTCTGCATACCTCAGCAAGGCTGGCCCAAGGCTTGCTCATGCATTAATGTGATTGTACTTTGTTCAAGTGTTTTTATAGTGACCACTGTGTGCTCAGAGACCAGGCACACATTTGCAAGGTGGAGTTCTTTGGCTGCTTCTTGCCAAACAAGATGTTGTCCTGAACAGAATAAGTTTCACATCATAAAAATTCAGCTACAGCCATGTACATGAGTCACCTCTAATAAAGTTTCTCATTGTACAGAAGGGGGAAAATAACTGTATTTGAAGAAGAAGGAACTCAGATGGGATTGATTCATCTGACCTGACATGCAGGCAGGTGTTTACAAAGCACATGGTTGATCAGAGTATTACTCAGCTGTGAAAAAATATGTACTCCCTATTTGTCCCATTTCTTTGTAAATTCTCAGCTAAAAATTGATTTGTGTTTGAATTAATGTGTACCATGCTTTGTTTGTTTGAAACACTTTTTTGTTTTACAGATCACACTCTTCTACAAACTGTTTTGCTCAAATCAATATTTGCTACATTTATTCTCCAGGGTGCGAAGTGATCCTATGACATCCTCATATCTTGAAAGAGCTGCTGACATTCATGTCTGTTTACAATACTGAATATTTTGCAGCATTGAACTCTGATTACCCTTTTACTGTCTTTGATCTCTGCATCTGTCTGCTTGAGGAATCTCTAATTTCTTAACATTATTCTTTTCAGCTTGTGTACTGTTGTTTAGTGAAAGTTTAAAATGTTCATGTAAAGGATTAGTCTGTTGATTGCATTGAGTCCCTTTCACAGCAGTCAGTAGAGTTGCCTACACTGTTTCTTTGCATTAACTCCCTTTTTCCAAAGGACAATTGAGGAATAAATTGTCCCCTATTCCCTTTTTGCCATACAGGTGTTTATTGATTGCAGTGAAGAGAGACACAGGCAAAGTAACATGCAACATTTGTTCTAACAGAGCATTCAGATTAAATTTATGCTAGTTGAAATGATCTTCGAATTCAGACACAGTCTGAGCATATAAGGAAACAAAGGATTTACTTGAAATATAATTATTTGTCTTGAGTAACAGATTTCCCAAGTCCTGTGCTTAGTGTTTAAGGCTACACACACACACACATATATATCTATATTAGAGAATTAATTAATAAACTGATACATGGAGTCTCTCTTTTATTTTAAAATAAAACCTTAAGGCCCTTAGATTTTGAACAAAACTCCCCACCTGCCTTTCCCAGAGTGAGCCTTGTTGTGTGTGAAGTCTTGTAGTGTCACAGACATCTTTTTCACAAAAATCCTTTCTTTAGGATTTTTTCTTTCTGGGAAGCTGAGGCCCCAGAAACAAAAGGTAAACAATAAGTTATCTGCTTCTGTAGAATGCAACAGGTCAGTTCTGGATTGGCCCAGATTGAGTGTTTAGAAATAATGGCCAATCCAGAACTGAGCTCTCTCAGACACAGTCCGAGAGAGCAAGGTTTGTTGATCATTCTTTCTATTCTATTCTTAGGTAGTTAGCAGCTTCTAGAAACTCTCTTTTTCTTTTAGTATAGTTGTAATGTAATATATATATATATATCATAGCATAATAAATCAAGCCTTCTGATCATGGAGCCCATCTCGTCTCTTCTTTTACCCCGAAAACCTTGTGACCAACCGTCGACATTGTAGTACATCATTTTCAGGTAGGAAGAACACTATTTAAGGGATTTGCTAAAGGGCTGGAGAAGGAAAATGTGACACACTGGTGAATAGGGTGGATGATTTAGTAAGAGGAGCCATGGGTAAGGCTGATAGACTCAATGTCTTCTTTACCTTAGTCTTCACCAGAAAAGTCTTTCAGGCCTTGAGCTCAGTGAAAGCTTAGGAGGAGGATGAGGACAGGACCAGACTGGCTGCATTCAAGGCTGCTTAGAGACCTGATGTACTTGCAAGGCCACTTTCTATCATCTCTCAAAGTCTGTGAGACCAGGGTATGTTCCCAATGAGTGGAAGAAGCAAACGTTGCACTCATCGCTGTAAAGGCAAAAAGGACAATCTAGGGGACTACAGAGTTTCAGCCTCACTGTGACGCCTCTGGGTGTTCTAGAAAAGGTCTTAGGGCACATTTCTGGGCACATATAGATGGTAACTGGGAGCCACCAGCATTAATTTGCCAAGAATAAAAGATGTCTGACAAACCCAACTAGAGCAGAACAGTGAAGGGCGTTTGCGACTTAAGCAAAGTCTTCAGCACCATCTGCACCTGTATTCTTCAGTCCTAGTTAGGACATTCCAGACTAGATAATGGACTATCAGATGGGTAAAAAGAATGGATGGTCAGGCTAAATAAAGTTCAGTGGTTGTGGGCTTCATGGTGTTCAGTTACAAGTGCACTACTCTAGGGGTCTGTACCTGTTCAATAATTTTGTCCATGTCCAACCAACTTGGAGGAGGACATGAAAGGCAGCATCAACAAACTGAGGTCCTCAATATGTTTGAGGTAGGGCTGCCATCCAGAAGGATGTAGGTAAAGAAGAGGATTAGTGAAATCCAACAAGGCCTTAGGTGAAGGCCTGCAGTGGGGGATTGGTCAAAATTGGTCAGTGCTGTGGCAGGCTGAGGAAGAGAAGCTTGTTCAGCCTGGGGCGGAGATGGCTTCAGAGGACCTAATCACAGGAGCACGGTGCCTACAGGGAGGGAACTGGGGAGTCTGAGCCCATCTCTGAGGCAGTGGCCACAGACAGAAAAATGGGAAAAGTGACATTGTTTTATAGGAGTGTATCCTGTGTCCTTCTCAGGAGAACACTTGGGCAGTGGGACAGGATATGCCTGTAGAGATTGTGTAGCACTGTTCTTGCAGGGTTTCAAGAGGTAGTATGGTAAAGCCCTGACTGACCTGGTTGTCCCTCAGAGTAAACTCTCATATGAGAAAAAGGTTGGACTATATGCCTTCTAAATCCTCCTCCAGCCTGAGTGATTCCATGAATGAACAAAATAAAATTTAGCTTTCACAGAATGTGAGGTAATATATCGATTTTCATGTGTTCAGACAAGACTTTTTAAATTGGGAAGTGAGGGATTGAGAGGTCTTAATCTGTAAAGCGTGCTCTTTCCTGAGTTTGAGCATCAGTATTAATAAGTACTGGGTATGCAGAGGCAGAATAGACAAAAAGAGAGAGATTTATCTTCTGAATTGGTGGTGTCTTCATTTCAATCATAAGAAAGTATTTCACTTAGGAGCTGGAGCCCATACACTTCAATTTCTTCAAGATAAACTGTTTCCAGTGTGATTATTTACTGGATGCATTCCATCGAGTATAGTGTTTAATGCTTCTCTGACTGATTGTTCTGACAGAAATTCCTTATGTACTCATATAAAAATAAAAAAGGGAGGCAGGGAGCTTGAGTTACCAGCCTTCCAAACAACAAAATCATAAATCCTACTACTGGGTTGCTTTTCTTCCCTTAAGCCTGACATCACTTCATTCTGAGTGAATTTATATCTTTTGAAGGGCGAATAAAAAAATTTGCAACTGTGTTTTGCAAATACAAGAATCTGTGAACTAGAATAAATTGCCAGCTATTGGCTTGATTCTGAAACTTGAATTCAGGCACATGGTTGGTTAGTCATAGAAGTATTCCTCAAGTAAGTCAGCACCCTATTCTCAGGTGTTAGGTTTGGCTATGATGTAATGAACAATTTAAGATATTTCGAGTTGATTTGAATAGTCCAGTTGCAGTTATACCTAGGCTAGCTCTTTGAGTGTTTTGAAAGCACTACCTGTTTGGTTTTTTTTTTTATAGGAAAGGTATATCTACTGAAATATGTGGCAATTATAAAGAGCATATAAGGTATCATGATAAATATTCCCCTTCTCCCTACTCTCCACTAAAATAAACAAAATTTTTAAAGACCAAGGGCCTAATCTGGTGCATTTGTTACTGCCTTAGATCTGCCCACAGCTGTCCCTTGAGGCATGCAGAAAGATTTGATAAGCAAACGTTGCCAGATGGCTAATGCTTGAAGGGAACGTTTTCCTACAAACATGGCAAAGTACAGAAATGCTGAGGCGTAGCAGCATTCCACAGTCATAGCACCACTCTGAGCCTCAAAGGAATGCTCATGGATCTCATCTCCTGGAGTGGGGTCAGAGGCTCAATCAGCTTTTCAAGTACCCTTGGCACAGCTGACATTAGCATGCTTGTTTGTGGTCTTGACTGAATTAAAAATGGATGCACTGTAGAGAATTAAGGTGCCTCTAATGTGCAGATTCCTCAACATCCTACAGGTAAGCAGGGGTATGGACAGGGGGAAAGAAAGCATGAAAAGGAAAGGAAATTCTGGAAAAGCTGATAGCCTTGTGCTGACACTGTTCTGGACACACCGTGAGTGAGGAGGAGAGCTTGTAAGTGCCAGCTGGTAGGTGTTGAGAGAGCAGCATGTTCTGCCTCCTCTGTCCACATTCCTGCCCTTGTATACAGCTGATGCAGCCAAGCAAGAGCCTGTTGAGTACAAGAAATGGTCTTTTGTGCCTTAGTTGTTGTGAAGGTATCATCAAAATAAGCTTTTTACGGTACTGAGGCAGCCTCTAGAGAGGAATATCACATCTTGTGACATAGCTGTTCTCGGAAAAGCACTTAGATCTCCTCCCATACAGATGAGTGGGGAGAAAATAAATTCAGGTCATTATTGTGTATTTGTAATTTCTTCTTTTAGAAATTGTGTTTGGGAATGAATAAACTAAAAATAATGGCATTAGGTATACATAATAGCTATGTATTACTAGTTTCCTGGTCCTATAATATAATTTCTATTAGATTTTGGACATTTGTGAAGAAATGAGCCTGATTTTAAAACATAAGGATCAAGTCCTCAGTTGCAACTTCAGAGTATGAGCCATCAAGTCTAGAAGTGAAAGCAACTAGTGTATCCATTTATGATTTACATCCCAAGGTCTTGCATCATGTTTAGCATGGATTTTGACAAAGTGGAGGGAATGTAATGACTCCTACAAATATTCCGCTCTGTGGTTTTTGGGGGAACTCTACCCAACCTGTAGTATAAGACTGTGGTCTGAGGCGATGTTAGCATCCCTTCCAAATTTGCAAACTTCTATCTTAATTTGCTCTTTTCACCTCAAAGTAGCTTAAAAATCAATTCTCAACTACAGAGTTACTATAGACAACATCATACAAATCTTACCTGAATGCACTCAGTGACCTTAGAGATCTCTTCCAACCTTTTAGGATTTTATGATTCTAAATTTTACATCCTTTTCTGAGCATGAGAGGTAACAGTGAAAACTGAGCTGTTGTATACCACTTGTTGGCAAACACTTCTTTGTGTAATAGATTTTCTAACCTTGAGATGCTGGAAATGAAGTAAAACACCAAAAGCAAAGCAATAACTTTGCATGGTTGTGTTACTGGAAAGCATCCCATAATTGCTTCCTAAAACACTTAATCATGAAATTCTTTGCTTCCCAGACTTTATGTAAGCAACAGATCATAGGTCTGCTGCAAAAAGAGAACCCTCAGTAAATTGCAGAGGAGTTTTTTTGTTGTAACCTATGGAGCATCTCTTCCCTTACTGTTCATCAGGATGGCCTTCTTAAAAAGTCTAAAATTTGTTTTCTTCAAGGTATGAAAATGATTAACTTAGACATTTATAGGACTCAAGTGTTTTCATCACCTTTGAACACCAGCACATTTGTACCTGTAAATAGTTGTTGTCTGAAGATAACGTGTTGCAAGGAAATTTTTCTTGTTGGTTGTGAATCACACCTGAAATGAATGAGTAATCATTGATAATTTGACAGGCAAGCACCATTAAGTTACAGAAAAATGTGTCTAAATTTACTGCAATATTAAAATGCTTGTAAAACCAAATTCAAAGTATATTCTCCTAAATGCTAAAACATTTTTTTTGCTACACTTGCAAAAGCAATGAACCTCTTTATTCACATGAAAACCCTTTTTCCTATAATATGAAGTAAAATCCAAAATTAGTAGTCTATTAGGACCATGAGCCATGTTTCAAATTTTAGCAGTTATTCCTGTAGTCTTTCCTTTAAGGAATAAAAATAGGGATAAAAATATCAACCTAGAACATTATTTTTCACTGTTTGACTTTTGAAGGCAAGGAAAATATACTGTAAGAGTACCTACAGAGCTACCAATTAGTGCCTGGTAAAGCACTGCATCGTGGAAATTACTTGCAGGATGAGGGAGCCAAATACTGGTGCAGATCATATTGATAAATAATGTACCTCAGCAGCTTCCTGTGGTGTTTAATCTTAGCTGTTTCAAAATGTTTTCCATAACTGTATGAATAAACCACTTATTACACACAGTAAAGAGTATTTCATTATTTTCTTCCCTGCATTTTTTATGGTGGGTCATGTAGCACACCTCACCTCTAGAAGAGAAGAAATGGAAAGCCAGCAATGCATGCCAGTCACTCTTCCTTAAGTAGTGGAAGGGTACAACAAGGTGGTACAAGTTTAAACAACATTCCAAGTCTCTTAAGAAGCAGGAGTGGACTGGACCAGTGAGATTTCTGAACTCCATACAGAAGATGCCTCTGTATTTCATAGGGAGCCTCAGCTGATGCCACAGAGCCCCACAGACCTCTGCTAAGATTTTCAAGAGTATTCACAGGCATCAGAAGTGTTTCAGGTAGAATCTTCCTACACAAGGCAGTCAGCCACTTGCAAAACATTGTTTAAATGAAAATGACAGAGTCATAGAAACATGAAATGGCTTGGGTTGGAAGGGATCTTAAAGATCAACTAGTTCAACCCTCTCCTGCCAAAACAGGGACACCTTTCACTAGACCAGGTTAGCCAGAGTCCCATCCAGCCTGGCCTTGAAGACTGCCAGGGATGGGGCATCCACAACTTCTCTTGAAAACCTGTTGCAGTGCCTCACCACCCTTACAGTAATGAATTTCCTCCTAATATCCTAATCTAAACCTACTCTCTTTCAGTTTGACTCCATTCCCCTCTGTCATCTCACTACATATTATTGAAAATAGCCTCTCCCCAACTTGCAGGTGGTGCATTGCAAGCCACACTGCAATTTATTGTCATGATTTTTATATTTTTAGGAGATACCTGTTGTCATCTTATTGCAAAGGTTCCATACCTTCTCAGTGATTTCTCATGTGCACTCCTCACAGCACTAACACTGCCTTCTTCTTCACAGCACAACCAACAAACTCCACCTCTCCCCTCACCCAGCTAACCCACTCTTTTGTAGCGCTTACCCTTATTGGACACAGCTGTGGTCTATTAAGGGCAGGCCTGCTCCCAATCTTTGGTGATTAGTACAGCTGCAGCTCCTCAGGTGTGAGACTACCTTCTGCACTATCTTTTCTTACATTCTATCCCTCCACAGATACCAAGTAAGGATTTATCTATTTATCTTCTTTTCTTTGTTTTTGCATTGGAAGGTGCTATTTTTAGTTGTTTACAAGTTTAGCAAGTTTAAACATAGAAATGAAACTATCAATGCTGAATGCTTGCCTCAGAATATCTGGTTTGCTTAGTGATTTTTTATTTTTTATTGTTTTTCAAACTTGAAGGATATATGTTGAAGGGAAGCAGATGACATGCAATTCTGAAGAATTTAAAATTATTTGTACTTTTGTAGGTCTTTGATGATCCATAGCTAAATGTGAGTCATGTTAGAGCTGAAATGGTGTCATGTTTTAACCCGTCAGGTGGCTAAACATCACACAGCTGCTCTCTCACTCACCACCCCAGTGGGATGAGTGAGAAATTTGTGGGAAACAAAAAGTAAAACTCTCGAGCTCAGATAGTGACAATTTAATAGGACAGAAATGCTTCTTGTGCACCCCCAGCCTGCTCACTGGTGTGGTGCGTTGAGAGGCAGAAAAGGCCTTTACTTTATGTAAACACTTCTTAGCAACAACTAAAGCATCAGTGTGTTATGAACATTATTCTCATCCTAAATCCGAAAACAGGGCACTGTACCAGCTACTAGGAAAAAACCTCAAAACCTCCCAGCTGAAACCATGGCAATACCAACCCTTAATTCTATACCATTTCCATCATGGCCAGGTCCCAATATTTCCAACATATTCTTTCCAGTCTATTGATATATATATATGCACATATAATTCCCTTAGTCTATGGGCCATTCCTCTAGAGTATCCACTGAGATAATTTAGTCCGTGACTTTGAGCTATATCCATCATAGCAGTCCTTCAGGGCAGGAAACTGTTTGTGGTGTTGAATTGCTCCATGCTGAAGCTGGTTCTGGTTCCATCATTTCTGTGTTTGTCCAGGTCTATCATTGTTGCACTCTGCCCAGATTCATCAAAATTCATTCTTCACTAATCTGGGCAATTATCCCTGTCATGTTATTGACATGAACATATAGGAACTGTTGCAGTGAGGACATACAGTATTATATTGCAGTTAACATAATGTAATTCAAATCACCGGCTATTACCTGAAATCAAATCTCACTGAGGCACAGATCAGACTTCCTATCCTTCCTCATTACCTACCAAGTGCATCCAGGTCATTGAGAAAAGCCATCTCACAAATGTGTTTGCTATTGCCTGAAGCAGAGGTAATCTAAACTGTCTTCTGCAGCATATTTTTTATGTGCACTACAGTGACTTTATCCTCTTCCACAGTTCTAAAGCTTTGACTCTGCAAGGCCATTCAATTGGCAGATTCCTTAGAGTTAACCAAGCAGGTGGCTTTTTCTTTATGTATAGCACAATGTATACCACAATATTTGAAGGTCCCACCACCCATTTCTCTCAGTGTAGTCTTTAAAGTCCATTGTATGATTCCATTTTCCCGGAGACTGGTGCATGATGGAGGATGTGATTTACCCGCTCAGTGCCATGCTCTTTGGTCCACGTGTCTATGAGGTTGTTTTGGAATTGTACCAATTTGGAGTACCCTTGTCTGGGCCAATTCTTTTTGGGATGCCATGTCACCATAAAACTTGCTTTTTAAGGCCCAAGGTCATGTTCTTGGTGATGGCATGGGGCAAGGGATATGTTTCCAGCCATCTGGTGGTTTCTTCCACCATTGTAAGCACGTGCTGCTTGTCTGGGAGGGTTTGAAGAAGTGATATAGTCAGTCTGCCAGACCTCCCCATATTTGTATTTCAGTCATCCTCATCCATACCAGAGAGGTTTTAAGTGCTTGGCCTGCTTGATTGCAGCACATTTCACATTGATGAATAGCCTGTGCAATAGTGTTAATGGTTCAGTCCAACCCATCTATGGGCCCATCTGTATGTTGCAACTCTTCCTTGATGGCCGAGGTGTCATGAGCCCATTGGGCTCTAAATTATCCATTGCCAGCTCAGATTCAAATGAGCCACTTCAATCACAGCAGCCTGACCCACCTGCTGGTTTGTTTTTGTGTTTTTCAGTGGCCCAGCTCTTGGGTACAGAAGCATCTACATGATGTACTTTTGCTACCAGAAGCAGCCATAATTCAGCAACACAGATGGGTTTAACTCTGTGCTGTCAGTCGCTCTGCTTCCATTTCTGTAGCCACCCTCACAGGACATTTGCCACTGTCCATGACTCATTATAAAGTATTGGCCATTTTTATCATTCAGCAATGTCTAAAACCAGATTGATGGCTTTCAACTCTACAAACTGACTCAATTCACCTTGTCCTTCAGCAATTTCTGTGACTTGTCATGTGTACTCCACACAACAGCTCTCTACCTTTGATGTTCTCCTATGATATGACATGATTCATCAGTGAATTTATTCACATTGTTTTTTATTTCATGGTAGTTCATGATACAGTGGGGCCCCTTCAGCATAGTGTCAAAAAACCCACAATGTCTAAGAAAGCTTGTGTTGCCTTTTTGCTTGTTGGTGGAGACATTGCCGCTATCTGGTTATTTTCATCCACTGGGATCTGGCAACCTCTATCTTGCCATTTTATTCCTAAAAACTGAATGTGTTGTGCAGAACTTACTTTGTTTTATGGTCAAACTAGCTTTGAGAAAAATTTGGACTATTGTCTTCCCCTTCTCAAAAACTTGTTTTGATGTGTTGCCCCACTCAATAACAGCATCCATGTATTGCATGAATTTCAGAGCTTCACCCTATTCCATTAAAGTCTGGATCAGCCCATGGCAGATGATAGGGCTGTATTTCCATCCCTGGAAAAGTTAATTACAGGTGCACTGGACACCCATCAAAATGAAAGCAAATTGTGTCCTGTGTTCTGCTACCAAGGGGATCGAGAAAAATGTGTTAGCCTGCTTGGCTTCCTTAACCTCTAAATCCAGGTTACTGGCACCATTATCCCAACATCACAGCAGCCAGGTGACAATGTGCTCACTTGGACAGCAGTGCAATTCTTTCACTTAACTGAAAGCTCACACAGGAATAGGGGTTGGGTAGTTACTGGCCTATGAGTTCTATGTCTTCCTTCATCCACTTATCTTCCTCCTCCTGTTCTCGTGATGCCCCTACATGGGAGTAGCACAGGTAGGGTTTTTCCCTGCTTTTTGTTTTTTAAATAATTTTGCTAATAGTAAGTACCTACTCTCATGTGTGGAAATGAAATTACAATTAATGACTGATATATTTTGCCTGCCAAGAAAACACTGAATTGCGATTTTATAGATGTTTCCTTTTTGAATACTGTCACTTTCAAATATTTGTTATTTGAAATTTTAGCATACCTATAGAATGATTTTTTAAAGATTTGGGCTGATCTTTGTCTTGTACTGTAGATTGGTTACAAATGTATAGTGCCGATTGAGAGAGCATAAAACCAGATCTCCCTCTAGAGACAGTTTTGGTATATATTTTCTTGAACTTTAAGCAAAAGAACATGAAAGCTTGAAGAAAATCTAACTTATTTGGGTAAGAAAAATTACACAACAGTGATGGCAAGCCTGGAGATGGGTAATTTCCAAGTGGGCTTCATTTCCATGTAAGGATTGGTCATGAAAATTTTGTTTACCCAACTGCCCCTTTCTTCCTTCTGCTGTATATTTTTTGAAAATTATTTTTTTTTCACTTTTGCCATTTTCTCCTGAATGTTAAAGTTGACTTAGAATTCTGAATCTTCAATACCACTTAAATATGGAGGCCCAAAACAAGCAGGGTATGGCACGTTTGCAAAGGAATTCTGGTTGCAATAGCTGGCTTTGCCAGTCACAAAATGCCCATCAACACAAATACCTTAATTTAAATTCCTCTTTAATTGTTTGCTGTATATATTAAAGAGCAATTTTTTTGGAATGCACCTATGGAGAAATATGGAAAAGTATGTATCCAGCAAACACAGAAGTGAAACACTGATCCAGGAACAAAGCGTAGGCAAAGATATCTCAAAGAAGAAGCTACAGTCAGATTCCACCCCCCACTCCAACAAAACAGCTGATGTGTGAGCTTTTTCTAAGCTGATGTAGTTGAGCATCAGAGTGTCTTCTCTGAATATAATAATGAGAAGGCTTATATAGTATTATAAATATTGCTTCATTACCTTGGCGATTTTACTGCTACAATGGCTAACTCTGGAATCCCTATAATGTTTGTTTGGTGTTACTAATAATAGTGTAGCACTTTCTTACATAGGGGAAGAGACAGTTACATTGTGTTTCTATAAATAAACCTAGAGAATTAAAGGCGTTTAAGTGTCTCTCTCATTGTCGGTAATGAATTCAGAGATAATTTCCAGTTTTGAATAACTGGGAGTGCACTTATATCAGCTTTTTAGTGGATGTCAAATCCCTCAAGCCAGCTTTTTTGTTTTACAGATCTGTTGTTACAGGGGCATACATGCTACTGTAGATATCAATGGGTACAGTGGGCTTTTTTAATATTAGCACATCTTTCTCTGTGCAGGATAGATGAGAAAGAGGGGAAGAGGTAAGGACAAGCAATGGAAATGTTAAACAGGAACTGACTTCCATTTTTGTGATTTTGTGTTCCTTTTAAACTTCCTTTTATTTTTTTTCTAGAAAATGTGTGGTTTTATTTTGTTTTGTTCTAGTTTTGTTTTTTGTTTGACTTTTTTTTTTTTTTTGTTGTTGTTTTTAATGGGTAAAAGACCTGCTTGAGTGCCTTTTACTATATTTAGAATTAATGACCATTTGATCATTCCCTTATGTACTGGGGAAGGGATGGAGGAAAAAAAGTTAGTTGAGATGGACTTCTGGTTTAAAGTTTGTTTTTTTTTTTTTTCTTAAGACAAAATGTACCAGAAGAAAGCAGCAAAAATAGAAAAAGCCATTCTTGTCTCAGGTGCTGGAAAGATGTAGGCAGAACACATGGTCTCATCAGCTGCTCTGTGATGTGGTGAACCTGCAGCAGGATTGGGCTGTTGAGACTATTATTGAGTTACCTCATTAGTCACAAGTTCAGAGAAATATTGTCTTGTAAAAGAGATGGCCTTGCATGTCAAAATGAGACTCCCAGATGGGAGAGAAATAGGTGGCAGTACAAACCAGGTATCTCCCGGGACTTGCTCAAGATTTGGCCAAAGGTCATGGCTGTGGTAGTGAATCTACATCCCACCTCTCTGCCAAATCTTACTGGGACAGCACTCAAAAAGTAGGAGATTCCTCACTATCCTAATGGGTCTGTGGCTCTGGAAAAGGATGAAAGGAGTAGTAGTGAAGAATGTTCGTCCTTTAGTTTACTTGTTTCCATAGTTTTCCTTCCCATGTAGTCTTCTTCCACCTCTCCTCTGAACCCCAAACCAGTGATAAATTAGTCAAAAATCAGATAAAATTTATTTTATTCTTTTGGATCCTTTATTGTTGTTCAGTTACTCACCTGTCACAATTTTTATTCTGTCAAAGGAATGAAATTTTTTTTCAGATTAGATCTGCTGTCCTACTCCACTTCTGTGCCTTAATCCAGTGACATCAGGATGTTGGGATGCATTATGAGTCTTCACACAGTTTTCGAGTGCAATCTGAATAATACCTACTCTTATATAATGTGGTGATGCTTATATTAATTAGGTGTCTTGCAAAGTTTTAGTGGTCAGTCCTTTGAAATAGTATTTTTAACTTTAAGGATGTGACTATCTCAGCTGGGATAGCCAGGTCACATAGTTATAGATATTTAACATGGGGATACACTATGGCTTTTTGGGCAAGAAAGATGAACCCTGAATGGGGAGGATTTCTGAATTATCCTTGAACTCATAAGAAACCCAACAAAATTATATTCCAAAATGACATATTCATAGTGAGGCACTTAGAATCTCAAAGCTAGTTGGTATAATAATTTCTTTCCAAGCTCTGCTCTGTCAACGGCTCTCACTCTTGCCTCTCTCCTCAGGGAAAGTTCAGCCATCAGTATTGACATGATTTGAACGACACTGTGTTCCTGAGCTCTGAGGAGCTCATTTTTTTTCCCTATTTGCTCTTTCCCACTCCTCTTCTGCTGTCCTGTCCCACTGTGTTCTTTCTGTTACTTTATTTGATATGATAAAATGAAGAATGGTCTCTGGAAAGAAAGCTCTGGGCAATAAAGCCTCTTTTTAAAAAACCATGTCCATAAAGTAAAAATAACAAAAACTATCAAAAGAAGCTGTTAGTGTGAATGTATTTATTTTATCTTTGGTGGAAAAGCTTAACACAGCTCCAGGACTTCAGGAGTACAATAGACAGTAATTTCTATATGAGTAGAACATCTATTTCTCTTTTGAAATATGACACAATCTGAACCCCAAGTTGTCAGCTGCTTTTAGAAGTTTCAGGGAAAAAAAAAGAAGAAAAAGAAAGACTAGCTATTTTTGAACCATATATCAGTCAATAATCTAAATCCTTTTCAGGAATGGGGTTAAAGCATTACCTGCAGTATAAGTGAAAACTACAACAGCTTCTGGGTGGTGCCAATAAAGTGCGGGTTAGAAACTTTGACTTAGAACTGTGTTAAGGGGAGTAGTGGGGTCATTTCACAAGCAAGGAGAGACAGCATGGGAAGGAAAGAGACTTATCAGCAAGTACTGTGGTGGCTCTTAAAAGTTTATGACTTCCTACTGCTTGGGACTGGGCTCCCCTGGCATCCCTGGGGCTGTGCAGCCCCAGTGCCCAGCTGTACCCACCCAGCCATCGCCGAGCTGTGCACCCCCAGAGCTGTGCACACACCACAGGTGGTCGCCCACATCCGCTGGGGTGGGAGAATCGCTCACATGACTGGGATCAGGAGCTGATCTGTGGGCTGGTGCTTCTGTTTGGAGACTGGCTGGGAGGAGATGCTACGGAGATGTGATTCATTCCTGATAACGAGTGGGTGAAACTCAGGCAGGCAGGAAAGCTGTGATTCAATGAACCTCCTGTACAAAGAGAGGACAGGAAGAGAGCAACCAGCAAGGATGCTTAGAGAATGAGCTTGCATGTACCATTTAAAAAACTATACCATTGTGTCCCTTTGAAATAAGTTTTTTGGAGGCAATCACAGCTCTTTATAATACCCAAACGTTACAGTAAAAATGTGTTCCTTGGTGCATTAAGACATTTCTCCCTATAATTTCCTTGATTTGCTAGATAATGGATTTATTGAAACATTGTAAGAAAAATTACAGACTAAAAATAAATAAATCACCTCATTCAAAAGTATATAGAAACATTTTGCAAAATTTGATCAGAATGATATTTTCTCTGCTGCAGTAAATTCACTATTGTAAACCTGCAGGGGGAAGAAATAAGCAGAGAGAAATTGTACAGCATGCTGTCAACTTCATAGATCCTGGGTGGGATGAATCAGATGGAGAAACAAAACCCAGATCTGAAGGCCTATTCAGCATGTTAGGAAAAAAAATGCTGATGAAGAAGGAAAAGAAAAAATGGGGATAATAAATAAATAGTAAAAAATTTAAACACCTTAACTTGTTTTCTTGCATTTCTCCCACCCTGACACTTTTTATCTGTAGCTTATCTTTTAAAGTACCAACTCTTTCTCAGCTTCATGAGCAGAAGCAATAGACTGTGCAGAGTTTTATGGATATTTCAGGGGATTGGCACTGACCAAAGAGCTGTGCTTGTGAATTTCACTGCAGCATCAAACTGCCAGAGGGTGTACTCTCTAGGGCAGAGATTATTAGCCCTTCACTTGTGCTTTGCCGAGCCTATTTTAGATATTATCCCTGGTCAGACAAGGGCTCTGTTCTGTGGTTGCAAGGCCCTGGTTGACAGGGCGCTGACATTGCGGCACCGCTGTGTGATTACCCTCTTGTGCTGCCAGATTCCAAGGAGGGCTGATAAGAGTCAAGCATGGGCTTCATTTCCTGGACTTGGGAGTGAGATGTGGGTCAAAAGAACTTTGTCTTAGCATTTTCAATCCCTGTGTTTCTAGCCCTCACTTTATAACACTATATATATATTATTTTTCAGTGATATGAATTAGTTTGTTGCTAACTGTGTTGTCATTTCAAGATAACAAATACATTTTAGGACAGTAATTTAAGAGGTAGCTGTATAGAACTCATATCTGGAATTCAAGATTAATATTAACATGTCCATGCATAATATTAGTTTATATTTGGACAAAGTCAGTTGGCATTTCTTAAAGTACTAAATACCTATGAAGTAATTATTCATTTTCTGCCTTCTAGACAAAAGTGTTCTGACCTTTCCTACTTGGAAAGCAGTAGTGGTAGAAAGTAAACATCATGAAGGAAAATTGAGAGGTGAGATGAAACTGTAAAATACTATCTTGTAGGCAGTATCTCACTATTCCAAGGCACAGTTATTAACTTGAGGAAGAAATTTCTCAAATATACTTCAATAAAGGCACGCAGATGCAGCAGGTTATTATATTAACATGGGGAAAGTTATATGATGTCCAAATATTTTGGCTGCTTTTTCACATTTATGACTGTGTCCTTCTCTCAAGGGATAACAGAAATGTGGGGAGACCATTTCTCTCACCTTGCAATATTGATCAGTGAAGCTGCTGTTTTCAAGAATTTATTTAACAGTTTCTTCCATTTCTGGAAGCTTCCTTTTTTTGGAAAAAAAAAGTATGTATATATGTAAAACTGATATAATACCTTTTATCTTAATTTAAAAGCTTGGAGTGTTCATGCACAATGATAGAAATTACAGTTCACTATATAAATTTACAGAGGAGACAGAGCGAAAGTTTGTAGGTGCTCTGAGTAAATGGAGCAAATCCTGACAGAAGAGTCCAAGGTTTGAATTCATGAAATGAATATTTTTATTTAGGAAACAGTAGGTATTAAAATGCTTCACTTTCATTTGAAAGTAAATTTTAAGCTCTAATTACAACTACACCATCAAATTCCACTAGATCTGTGCTGCTTAGTATTACTTCATATGTTTGGGAAGTCTTTTAATGAGGTTTCTGAGCATATTAGCTCCTGCTGAGAATTCACCTTCCTCTGGGCATTTTAGAAAAAAACCCTTTCTTTAAAAAGCACTGAGAAGCACACTGGTATGGCACTTAGAGCATTGGTTTTAGTGTCAGTACTGTAAATGTAAATGATTGTACTGTAAGTCACAACCCATTTGCAGAATCCTTCTGACCTTAGCAATCTGTACTTCATGGCCTTTTTTGTCTACATTCAGTAATGCTTTCTATTTTAATCAGAACAGTTACGGTGGCAGACTCCACACTTGGGCTTGGGATGTGGAGCTGTTTTGTCAGGGCATCCTGTTCTCACATTGGAAGTAGAAACTCAGTGCAAGCACTGCTAAAAACACATGAGGAAGCTGATTTGGGTGTTCTCTATTCAGGGCATGAAAGTGTCAGAAAGAAGTTTCTGCAGAGCACAGAGAAATAAAGTCTGTGACAAAGGTTTCAGGGGAAATTGTGAGGAGCAGCCAGGAGTGAAGGTTGTGTGGTGGCTGTTTTCATGGCAAGGTCCTGAGTACTTTGGCAGGGGTGCAGTGAGCCACTGCTGCCCCAGCAATAGCCTGGATGGGAGGCACACTGTTCATGTGAGAAGAAGCCCATGGAAGGCTGACAAAATCTCTGATTAGACAGGGAATCTGGCTGTGGGCAGTCATTGTTCCTGGCACACAGGATGTCCCCAGACTGCTGTGCCAGTAAGGGCTCAGGTGTCTTCGCACTAAGGTTAGCAGCTGTAGGCAGGGTTCAACATTAACACAGCTGGGCATTGGTGCAGGTACAGTTATTCCACAGCAATATCTTGTTCCTGCACACTCTGGTTGGTCTTTCTGTTCACTTTATTGGTTTGCACACAGGTCTCCTAAACCCGGACTCTGTTTCATTCGCTTCAGCAAGTGTTGGTATTATTTGAAGAGCAAGAATCCAAATTCAGGTTTCCTGGTTCTTGCAATCCCTTTTGGAACCCGCTGTCTTACCTCTGACTGTGAAGGATAAGTGTATCCTGTGGAAGGAGGTGCCTACTCCCTCTGGACTTTCTCAGGGAGCCCAGTATCGGCAGCTTGCCCAGGTGCAAGTGTGGTGGCTTGAGCAAATCCCCAGCTTCAGGAATTAGCTTAGCTGCCCACAATTATCTCAAAACTAGCAAAACTAGTTCCACTTTTAATTTTTTTTGCTTTGTTATCTTATTTTAGAACTTTCTAGAAATATGTTATTCTTTTGCTATTTATAGAAATGTCTACTTATGCTTTTGTATTTTCTCCATGGAACTTGATTCCTGTTTTCAGAGACAGTAGGGGTCTCACAGGATAATTCAGTCCTGAAGCAAAAACTAGCTACTGTTGCCAACAAGAATCCAATGCTACAGAAGGCAAGAAGAGCAGCGCTTGAGGGAAGCACAGTGAAGGCATTTTTGTCATTTGGAAGGCCCAGAAACTAATGACTCACTTCTTTCAAATAGAAGTTTTCCCCAAAGAAAACTACTAGGACAACTAGCTGGTGTTTGTAGTTTTGTACACCTCATTTAAAGTAATCTTTATCTTGATTTTGAAAAGGTCAGATGGAAGAAGAGAAAATGGTGTTGATTGAAAGCAAAGTTTTGGGTTGGACATTTTTGTTTCTTTCTTTCTTTCTTTTGCCTTGCCCATAGTGATGCCATTCAAATTTCACAGGCAGTCCTTGTCACTCTGGGCAGAGGTATTGCAAAGCACATACCTTCAAATGCACCAGCAGTGTAAGTGGAGTGATCCAGTAAAAGACAATCCTGAGAACAAGGGTGAATTTTTGATCCTGCTGAGGGAGGGACTCACAACTGCTTGCCAATGAAGAATTTGAAAAAGAGGCAAGTTTGAGAAACTCCGAGCTTCCTAAGGGAAAAAAAAAAATATAACATTATCCTTTAGTAGTCAGTCCCTAGAAAATTAACCAGACAATTTAGAGAAGATGGGAATTAACATGAAAAAATTCCAATGAAAAATAGGTGAGGGATACAGAGACCAGATGGGACTGGTAGGAATGCTACTAATAGTTGCTGCACTGTGTGCATAAATATGCAGGTGAATAAGAACTTAAATTAAAATATAGAAATTTATTCATCAATATAGTTTTTTTCCAATTGGAGGGAATATAAAATATTTAAGTCATAGACACTGACATTTGTTACCTCAGTTTTAGGCTAACTTCATGATCCTCAGAAAAATCTTGTCCCTTATCATATTAGTTATATTTTTCATTTCCTTGTGGTTTTTTCGCTCCTATATTGCAGAATAACAGGTCTAATTTTCTTTTTCGTGTTTCCACCACAAATTAATCTTTACTTTCCACTCGATTTATTTGTGACTGAGCATCGCGTGGAATGTAACACTATTTGTGTAATTTATCCCTTTCTAAAACAAAATCAGAAATAAAGAAGCAAATGGATTAGCAATTCTCTCCTTAAATGGAAGAAGGAATATTGTTAAAAAGTCATTATAATATCCATTTGAACCTTCTAGAGCTATTAAAAACTTTCATTTCACATTCAATATTAGAATACACATGCTGCAGAGTCCATGTGTGCACTAACAATTGGATGGGTACTATCTCCATGAATGTCATTTTCTCTATTTAATTAGATGCCTCTGAACGTAAACCTAAAATTCCTTTTTTTCCTCAGTGGGGATCTCTACAGCTTGGAGGAACTTGTATCCTGTTTTTTTATTCAGTTCAGGGGTCAGAAGGGACAGTAAAACTCTTAAAAATTATTTAGGTTCATCTGAATATTCAGATGAACATTGTGCCTGACAGTAATTTGCTCAAGTTTCTGTCACATGTCTTTTATATAGCTGATGCTTGCTTAATTTTAAAAATATTTTTTCTATCTTGACAGGGTTGAAAGTTTCTTATTTTTCAAGCTGAAATAAATTTAAGCCATGACTTTTCCTTTGAAAAGAAAAATTTCAAAAATCTTAGGAGGTATTTGCTAAGATTTTCAATAGGCATTTAGTCCAAAAGTTCAAAAGAAAGAATGAAATAACAGTGATAAAGGAGATGGAATCAAATGTCTTTGTAAAGGGTATAAGAGAGCAAACCAGATTAACTCAGTGGGTTCAGTTGAACATATTTCTGCTTAGTTCTGCTTGCTTTTACTTTGTCCTTCTTTTTTCTGAACTAAGTATCTCAGTCTTATCTGATACAATTAATTCTTCCATCTATGACATTACTCAGTGTTTAGGGATTACAGACAACCCAAAATCTAGCTGAATCTATGAATCGAAGAACAGTCTCTTCAATGTCTCTCACTAGAAATATCTGTGGGGATTTTTAAACTATAGATTTAGTTAAAGTAGGCATTGCATCAGTGTGGAGTAACTCTCTGTTGTGAATATTTCTGAACTTGGCATGGCTCTGAAACACACATCTTTTCTAAGTACATCTTGTCTAAGACTGAATTATAGCCAGCTCCAGGCAAGGAGCAGGTAATAATAGTACCTCTGGAGCAGCCCAAAAGTGAAATGAACTCTCATGTCCAAAGACTCATACCAAGTTTTCGGCTCTTATATTGTAATGGTGGAGGTGTGCTTTCTCCAGTCATCCATCTATTCCAGCCCTTGAACTGTTCTTCACCAGTTATTGAAAGACACTTCCCAAAGATAATCCCACAGTCTGTATCATTCACAATGAAAGGCTTCCTGCCTAGGCTGTATACCTTCATGGTTTTGGATAGCTCTTCTCCCTGCCAAAACCTCCTGAACATGCCATTTTTTGGACTTTTTCTTTTGTTTTACACTTCTGACGCATCATTCACCTGTGTTATTTAAGGAAAGAGATAAGCACTTAAATCTTTGCATTAGGTAGTTTTCAAATCAGATGGATAAATCATGTGTTATTGCAGAATGTTAACTTTTGACTTCTTAATAGTTTACAGTTTCTACAGCTCCTCTAAGAAATTAGGATTCAGAAGCACGAAGGGATAGTTTGTGACTGATTAATTTTTTGATTCTCTTAGAGTGTGATGCATGGATCACTCATCAATTTTATGGGGTAATGTATCATGCCACTTATAAATATCTCATTATCTTCTCTAGGCAAACACGTGTATCAGAAATACAGCAGTTGAATGCATGCAGGATTTATATTTCCCAAGGGAAAATTAAAACTTTAGACTCATTATAGCATTCCTAGACCCAGCTGCTTGGCATACCAAGCATCACCTGGTTTGCTGAGTGCTTCTCATGGGTTCAGGGTGGCAGTAAACGTATCCTAATCTGGGTGCTGGGCAAGTATTTGGCTTGGGCACAGGCAAATGAATGTTTTTCTTATTTTTTATGAGAATTTATTGCCTTTCTGCCTTTTACTGTGTGATAAAAGTTGAATTAATACACGAGGAAAAAGTAATGCTAGTAGGGCTTGTTTACGCAAGCAAGAGCTATGCAAATGGCTTCAACATTCTTGTTATTTTCAGCTTTTCACTACTACTAATTTTCATCCCAGATATTCAGTAAATACATGTTTAATCAAAACCAGAGATATAGTAAGATGGAAAATGGGAGATTTTAGCAAAGAAGGCTGGAAAAATCTCTCTGTTTTGGAAAACCAATAAATTCACAGAGGCATTATTGATTATGACAGTTATTTTTATGGACCTACCATCTCAGTAACAATCAGAAAGAATCAAATCTAGGAATTGATAGGAAAATAACAGAAAACTATAAAAGAACATGTGTATGTGTAGAAAACTATAAAAGAAAAGTGTATGTTTGCAGGTCTGTGGTTCATCCATATCTTGAACACTGTATTGTTCATATTCTCTCTTCTCAAAAAAGTCATGTTGCCGAAAAGGAAAAAAATATTCAGGAAAAACCAATGAACAGTGAAAGGCAGGGAACAGCTGTGACTTGGTCGGCTGTCCATGTATGTTGTGTTTCCACTGCAAACTTTTGGTAGCTGGGTGAACTGCAGAGGTAGCTTCTCTGAGAAGATGCCAGAAGGTTCCCCTGTGTCTGATAGAGCCAGGCTCCAAGACAGACCTGCTACTGGAGACCAAACCCTCTTGTGATGATGGTAGTGATTCTGGGATAATATATTTCAGAAAGGGCAAAACCTGGTGGGAAACAGGGTCTGGGAGAGCACTGTGAGAATATGTGAGAGAGGCAACTGTGAATACATGAAGAATGTGAGGGAGGGGATGCTCCAGGCACCAGACCTGCAGCCCATGGTGAGCCCCTGAGCTCCATGGAGGTCCATGGTGGAGCAGATATCTGGAGGACCCCGTGCCAGAGCAGGTGGGGTACCCAAAGGAGGCTATGACCCCATGGGAAGATCATGCTGGAGCAGGAACCTGGCAGAACCTGTGAGCCCACAGAGAGAAGAGCTCATGGTTAAGCAGTTTTTCTGGGAGGACTTGTGACCCTAAGGAGGGCCCTCACTGAGGCAGCCTGTTCCCGAAGGACTGCACCCAGTGGAAGGGGTTTGCTAAGAACTGCAGCCTGTGGGGAGCAGTTAATGCAGGACTGTATCCCATGAGAGTGACCCCATGCTTGAAGAGTGTGAGGAGCAAGGAGCAGCAGAGACAATGCACAAGGAGTTGACTGAAATGCCCATTCCTCATCTTCCTATTCTGCTCACAGGGAAAAAGGTAGAGATGTCTGTAGGGAAGCTAAGCCTGGGAAGAAAAGGGAGAGGGGGAGAAGAAGTTTTTAGATTTTATCTTATTCCTTGCTATCTTACTGTGTTTAATTGTCAATAAATTAAATTAATTTCCCTACATCAAGTTTCTGCCACAACAAAAGGTGAAGTGTGATCTCTCCCTGTCCTTATTTCTACCCATACGCTTTTTTTCTTTTTTTTTCCAATTTTGTCTCCTGTTCTTTTTACAGAGAGGGAAATGATAGAGCAGCTTGGCAAGCACCCAACAGCCAGCCAAGGTTAACCCACAACAGATGACACAAATAGATGACATAGAGATGGTGGACATGGAGGAGACAGGCATATAATAATTCTAAAATCATGAATGCAATGGCAAAAGGAGACACTGCATGCTGCCTTTTCAAATACAAGAACTAGGGACATGAAATTAATCTGAGAAGCCCATTACAAAACAGAAAAAACAAAATTTTTTCATGGGATTGGAATGAGAACCGAGGAGCTTGCTGATAAGCAATGTTGTGAATTGAAGGTTACATGGTCTCTAGAAGGAAATGGACAGGTGCTTGGAAGAAACTTCTGTTGGGCTTAGTAACCCAGAAATCACATCAGGATCTTTAAACTATCACAGTGGAAAACATCTGGAAGCTAGGAAAGTACTCAGGGGAATCCTGTTCAGGTAAGATTATGGATGGGGCTCTGAGCAACCTGATCTAGTGATCTAGTGAAAGGTGTCCCTGCCCATGGCAGAGTTTTATTAGATGGTCTTTCAAGGTTCCTTCCAACCCACACCATTCTTATGGTTCTATGTGGTTGTCCCTGTTTTGAGTCTCATCCGGCGGGTGATTATAGCCATTGATAGAAACAGAATACAAAATCAGATGAATCCTTGGACTTACACAATAATGATATTATTAAGAGAAAATATAAGAATGAAACTTGTAGATAGCTATAGTTAGGCAAGATAGATCTCACTCAAATTTCTGAGAGGAAAAGTCCAATGTGCATAGTTCAAGGGAAAGGGGATGAAGATTGGTCCTGGAAAATGCATTGGCTCTGACATCCCCTTTGTCCATACAAGCAGACATCTGGGTAAAAATGGGGAGCAATATCACTTTGTAAGCACTGCTCTGAAAAGGCTGCATAAAAATTGAGAAATACAATCTTTCATCATATTGAGAATAGGACCAAAGTGCAACACACAAAAAAATTATCTCTTTGCTAGGTCATTTGTAGTAAATTTTTTCCAAGTTCAGGTCATTTAGGTAAGCCTGCCCCAATGAAAGGAACAAACAGTTTAGAGGCAGACACTCCAACACATGAAAGGAAAGACATTAAAATTATCTCAAAGACTTTGAGCAACTTATTTTCAGGCAGGCATTTTGGCACTATTTATTACAGTACTTTTATTTTACTTTGAATGATAACGTATTTTTTTTCTTGTAACCTGTTGCGTTCAATCTTCCACTGAATTCATAATCCAAAATTAGTATCTCAAGAAGTGTGCTGTGAGGGACATGGGGGCTGAAGTTCTTATACCACATAAACTATTATTCAAGTATTGAAAATGGATTAGTCATATTCTTATTGATGAAGATACCATCACATCTCTATTCTTACAATATAAGGTCTCTTTCATCAACCCTTATGAATTTTCCTTATATAGAATCAGAGAACTGTTTAGGGTGGAAAAGACCTGTAAGATCATTGAGTCCAACCATAAAGTTAAGCCTGCCAATTCCACCACTAAACCATGTCCCTGAGCACCACATCTGCACGTCTTTTAAATACCTCCAGGGATGGTGACTCCACCGCTTCCTTGGGCAACGTGTCCCAGTGCTTGATAACTCCTTGTTGAAGAAATTTTTCCTAAGTAATCTAAACCTCTCCTGGCCCCACTTGAGGCCATTTCCTTTTGTCCTGTCACTTGTTACCTGTGAGAAGGGAATGACCCCCCATCTTGCTACAATTTCCCATCAGGCAGTTGTAGAGAATGTTAAGGTGCCATTCCTCGTCTCTTTTCCTCTGTGCTAAACAACACTGGTTCCCTCAGCTGCTCCTCATATAAGACTTGTGCTCTAGACCCTTCACCACCTCCGTTGTTTTTCTTTGGGTATGCAAATCTAATTATCACCTAACCTGCTTTGAAAAACTCAACTTGCACTTACCCTTTCCAAGTATTTTGACATCTTTGTACGGAAAGGTTACTCACTACTGCTGGTAAATGCTGATTTCATCCCTGATTTCTCTTTGAACTGCTTACTGTATGCTAGAGGGGTTTTGCAATTTACTACTCATTGCTTTAAAGTAACTGTAAAATATGACAGAATTCAGAGGTATCCTTTACAGAGGCCACCCAAAATAAAAATTTCAGCATGGAATTCTGCCCAATTTTTTTTTTTTTTTTACAGTGAACACTAATACAAAGAACTTACTTTATTCTTTGCAATTCTGTCCTTTGTCATGCTGCTCTTGAGTACTTTGATCAACTGTTTGCCTTACAGACTTTGCCAAACTTCTTGCTACTGATGTGCTTGAAGAAAGATTTTATATTTAGATTAATGTCTTTTGACAGTTGCTCTTCAAACCCTATTTTGGGCCCTCATGGTTATGATTTTATAGTTAATCTGCCAGGGTTCATGATAACTTCATTTTTTCTTAGGTTTGACACAGCTTTGTCAAATTAGAAACTTCTTGTTTCTAATTACCTCCCTAACCTGCTGTTCAGTCATCATGAGTTTTCTACCCTTTCTAAAAATACCTTAAAAAAAATCTGTGGTATGCATTCATCAGTGTTGCTCCTTCAGCAATCTCCACACTGACTGTCAGGTTTTAATTCTCTTAGCTGCTCATTTTAAACAAATTTCTTTGTCTTTGTGTGGCTTTATCTCCTGAAACAGAGCAAAATTATGGTGTTTCCCTTTGTCTTTTGTTGTTCCTGCAAGGGCAGAGTTTATCTTGATTCACATGTGCAGTTTTGAGCCAAGTCACTCATGTGATAGTGAGGACAAGGTTAAGAGAAGTGTCCTGGTTTGTGGGCTGCCTTCGCAGCTGCTTCAGGGTGTACTCATCAATGGCCTTGTAAAAATGTGATCTCTGTGTGACATACCAATATGAATCTTTATAAGGATAATTACTGTTCTCCCATCTTCTGGCCTCTCTGCCTCTAAGCTCCCATGGGAGAGCAGTTAGTGCTGCCATCCTATCTAGGTGGTCACTGAAGTCTTATGTTCCTCCTATTTAGGACTTGAATTTTGGTCTCTAAGGACGTCGAAGCTCTTGATCAGGTAGATAGTTTGTCAGTTTTGATTTTTATCAAATTGCACTTCTCCAATCCAGTGACTGTGGGGAGGATGAATGTAGACATGAGAACATGAGACAGGAAGGCAGCAGCAACAGAGTTCAGGGAAGGGGGTTCTTGCTCCAGGAACATGCCCAGATTTTCTCTACAGTCAGAGAAGCAAGAGGAGCTCTTCTAAAGAACTTTTAGTCCTACGTTCTTTAAAATAAGACTAGCCAATTTATTCTTAAACTTAGATTGGCTGCTTCTTACTTATTTTTCCAATAGCAAAATATACATTTGAGGTCTTGCTAATGAGGGATTTAAGTGCCTAAAGTATGTCTTCGGGGAATAGAAGTCTGCAATGTAGACTGAGTGGTTTGCTCTCCTTTCTCCTGCTGAAAGTGGTGCAATTAAATCTTGTAATTGTTGAGGACAGAGGTCCTTAGCTGGTAGGGCTCACAAGGGGAGGACAACAAATGGGATACATTGGTTCTTGTGCTTGGTCTAAGGACCTGTTTTTATATGAAATAGTTAATGAGTAATTTAAATCCTTGGAATACAGATTGTCTGTCAATAAATTAACTTTACTTCTTAGCTCTCTCAGTCTCGCACCAGTACTGCTTGAACTTGGAAGCACAGTTCCAGGTGCTTGAAGGATTTTGAAATCTAGATTTTGAGGGCTAAAAGTTTTACTGTTTTCAGGGATAATGGAACACTTCTTTATGAAAAGAGAGATAGATACATGAGGATGGGAAAAATAAAATGAAAGTTGTATTTTTATTCCTTATGTTTATAAAAGGACTTAATTCCCCTTAATTAGCTCAGAAGAGTTAGTAGTTTAAGAAGTACATACCAGTTATATGGATTCAGCAACAGAAATAACTGGGTTTATGTAACATATAAAGCTTAAAAGATTAATTCAAGACTTTCTGTGAGACAGTGAGCTTTATGTGCCGCTCCATTTGGAAAGGTGCAGGTACTAAACTGTCTCTGGAAGGTAAGGAAAACCATGGCAGCCCATGATAGCTGATGAACAGCCTATAAGTACATAAAAGATGCTGTGACTTA
The DNA here is from genome assembly GCF_901933205.1 of Camarhynchus parvulus. NCBI lineage: Eukaryota > Metazoa > Chordata > Aves > Passeriformes > Thraupidae > Camarhynchus > Camarhynchus parvulus. The sequence goes on from NC_044571.1 coordinate 38,241,742, forward strand.
GCAAATTTAAAATCAACTTTCTTATGCACTAAGAGTTGAAAGTACAAATTTCTTTTTAAGGCTCCAAATAATACATGTCTTTGCAAGTTTTGGTCAATTTCAAATTTACTAGGCATTCCTCAGAGTACTAGTATTACTGTCTGAATTCTTTTATGCTAGGCAAGAAGTAGCTCCTGGTGGGCTTCCCAAGAACAGAGTGTACTGTTTTGTTCTGGATCTTTTTTATGACCGTACTCAGAGGAAGTACTTAATGGGTGGCAATTCACAAATTTGAAGTCAGTTTTCAGCGTACATGACTCTGTGGACATTTCAAAAGCAACATCATAGGGATTTAAATTATTACCTTTAAAGATAGGAAAAGTAGAAAGTTTTATACTACTTTTACTTAGCAAAAATATTAAGCTTCCACTGGTAGGTGTGTTCCTGTTTAACAACCCAGTGAAGCTGCTTAAAATGACAATTTCCACTACAGCCAGAATTACTCTCATCTGCAATCCCATGTATCAAAGCATTTATATTCTTTTGTTCCATTTCATATCATGTAAATTTTCATTCTGAAGTGTCTGGGCAGCTTTCTGGAGTTCAGAAAGTATTGTGACTAGCATCCATCATGTCTATTCTTGCATCCATTCCTTATGGGAAAATGAAAATAGTGGAGATGCTTTGAGTTTATAAATTAAGTCAAAGCTGAAAATAGCTTTTGCACATAGAGATGCCCTTTTGTTATTCAGGAAATGCATTTCAAACAGTTAGCCCTGGAGAAAATTATGCCTCTAGCGCAGATGAGCTTTATCCTCGCTGTAGAAAATTTCAGCATGTCAGAGTAGCACTGCTGTTGGCAACGTTGCTAATGTTGGCCTTTCACTTATCCTTGCTTGAAACAATGATGTACTTGAAGACAATAACTGAGTCCTTGGGAAAGAATAAATATTGTACAGAGAGCTGGTTCAGGAAGCAGAGGGCAGTTTTGCTTCCCAAACAGTAGAAAATGATGTTTGAAGGAGGTGCTATAGCATTTTGAGCTTCCTAGTGTTTTCTAAGTGCTGAAGGCTATGAAACCAAATCTGCAGTGTTACCTCACTCAGTTCTGAATTCTTCATGAGATAATATGGTCACTGCCCACTGGCGTGAAATGGAGGACTTCATGTCACTGAAGGAGAGCAATGCAGCTGACAGACTGATGTCACTACTGGCTGCCTCCAGCAAAAAGGATTATTTCAGGCTGACTTCCAGGTCTGTCCTTCTCGAACACCAGCTTTAATGCCATACTTTGGCTAAATAGAAATACTAACTAGCTGAGAAACAAGATCTAGCTGTTTCCTGGCTGAAGGAGTTGCTTTTCTGGTATGAATAACTCACAGCAGCCTGGCCATTAAAGGTAGCTTAAGGATTAATCTGTCACCTTTCGGTATCCTGCACTTGATCTAAATAAACAAATAGTTAGCATCCCTCCAAATATCCAAGAATTAGTCTCCAGTACAAGTTTTTCTCCTAAGCTCTGTACATGTTAGTCTTAACCCTGTGGGAGTTGCTTTTCTGTAACCATGTCTGGAATTTGGCCCTTAATAGTGACTGAGTCTTCACTCTGTAATGTAGGTCAAGAGAAGAAATTAAATGATGACATTGTGCTTGCTTGCTGTGGCATCCCCCAGGAGTTGGTATGGTCCCTACTGATTGCCTTGAATCATTAATCAAAGGGAAACTGCATTGCACAGCCTACAATATATTCTCAGCAGGCACATGCATTGATGATGCTGCACCATGAAAAAGACTTAATTGCATTGACAGTACATTTTTTTCACAGTTTAGAGTGTTTATCAAAATTGTGCTTGTAGCATCTAAAAATAGTGTAATTAATGCAGCTTTTGGCCTCTTCACACACTGTTTTCTTTTTAGTTTCTTCTGTTAAAGAAGACAGCTGTTTGCTAGGAAAACAAATTCATCTCTTTTCCTTCCCTCTCTCGCCTCCTGTTTTGTATCTGAGTGCATCAGTAGGAGGCTCACAGTTTGTTGTAAATGTTCATTCACAGTTTCTGCAGATTCCTACATTCATATTCACAAAGGCAGAATATTTCAAGATGTCCTTCATATCAAGTTACTGCTATTTCATGTCAGACATGAGGAATACAAAATATGTGCATTGCTTCCAGAGGCCAAACAATGCAAACGAAAAGAAAAAAAAAGGTAACACAAACAACTCCCAAAACCAACCAAACCCAAACAATAAGGTACAAAACCCACTGTCTTCGAGGATTTGGATCAGCCATTTCCTCATGGTTGTTTCCTTTCATTGCTGATCTAAGGGTGGCTTGTGGGTATTAACTTGTAGAGTATATTACAGAACAAGGAAAGCAGGCCTTTGATAAGATGAAGCATCTGCAAGAGAAGGGGAGGGAGGTGCTGGTGAGATGGTTTGTGACACCACTAGGCAGCTGTTCCTTGGCTCCTGGGTAGACCAGGACAGTGTTTTACTTTCTCCTCTTAAATATTCAGGCTGTGAGAGCAGGAAAGGACACAAAAGCATGACACATGGTTTGGGTCAACACCATAAGCTGTTGTTCCTGTGCTGGGCAACCTGTGTGCATGTGGGGACCTGCAACCCCATGAGAAACCCAACCTGCTTAATGGCAAGCGGACTGGGAGTAAGGGAGCAGCATCTGCCCTCCAGTGCAGAGAGCAGCAGGAGCAAAGGGAAATTGTACTGGAAAGAGATCTGGGTTAAAGAAGACACTGGGAAAAAATATCTGTTGGAGTATTAAGAAAAAAGAGACTTAACATCTGTTTTGCCCACACCTCTACAGAAAACTCACATTATCATGACTCATTTTTGTCATCCATCTGCTACCATTAACTATTGTAAAGTGCTCTCTTGCCTCAAACATCCTCAACAGGTTTTAAAATGTTTCAGTTCTATATATTGCCTTGTAAATCTTGTATTACAGTGAAGAAGACTGTGTTTGTGGCAGAGCTTCGCAAGGCTGCAATTTCACTGAAATGACTATTATTACCTTATAGACTGCAATGGTAAAGCTGAAGTGGTGCAGTACATGAAATCCTAAGGTTAAATAATGGATTTTGCCATAAGATTACACTGGACTTTATACTTCTGCTGCTGATGTAGGACTTGAACATCTATTAAAACAGGAGCCTATTGAACATCTTTATCATTCGCTGGCATAAAAGCCTGCGCTGTGTACACACACAGCGTGGAGGTTCCAGATCAGAGACTAAGTGGAAGTATCTTGAGTTTATCAAATGCTTTCTGCTCTGTGAATGAAGATATCTGGAGTCAAGCTGCCCTTACACTGCTAGTTGGTGATGCATGTGAGAATGGGATTCACAGCTGATAGCAGCACCAGAAAAGGTCCTGTGGTGAAGTCTGCACTTAAGCCTATAAGCACCACAAAGTGAATTCATCAGGAGAACATATGAAGCAAGAGAAAAAATTTAAATTGAATTAAAGAAAAAACATTCATAATAGTTAACAGAGAAGATGAATGAAAATTAAATGTATTTTAACTAATTAAGATTTTAATGAAAGTTCATTTAAACCACTTTTTCTCCTTCAGTACATTAAAGCAGTATTTTGTATGGGATGGAAGAGCTTGAAAGTTTCTAGGTGGTAGTCTTCAAGGATATTTATTGAGCAGACAGATTGTTTACGCTCCTGGTTGCTATAATTTTCCATAGTGGTTTGAGTTTAATGTATTTGGAAAAGATCAGGCTGCTTTCTTTTCCAGTACAAACTTTGCTCTTGGAAGTGCTGTTTTACAGATTAGACTAAACTTAATGCATTTAAAAATTGAGTTTTAAAACCACTGAAGAAACAAGGTGTCCCTAGAATAGATGATGCACGTTTTGCTGGCAATTCTTTTAATTTCATTCATCACCAAGGCAGCATTAAAGTGCAGTAGCTATGTCATTGCTATTCAAATTACATGAGGGGTGAAGAAACACAGACCCAACATTCTATACCTGATCACAGATCAACCGAAATTACCAGTGGGCATTGTAAGTGGCCATCTTACTATTGTAAGATCTTTTTTTTTTTCTTGTATAATGTGGGGAATAATTGGTCTATCTTATTAATTTTCCTTTGTCTATGATTTGGAAAACCACAGAAAAAATTATTTTGTAACTGAAAAGTATTTTCAGTTTTCACAAAGTATGGTGCTCTAAAGTGTTAGATAGAATAGGAAAGAATCCTCCCTTTGCATCGAGCAGCTGTCAAAAAGCCTTTCAAAGAGGCTGCTGTCATTAAGGATGAGAATACTGACATTTGAAAGCCCTCTCACCTGCTGATGCAGGGAAGTGCAGAGTGACTTCTCTCTTCCCCAGCCATGCCCAGCTGCCTTCACTTCTTAGCATAGACACCCTTGTCTTTCAGCTTAGCAGAGAAAGAAAAATGGCATAAAGGGAAAAACCTTGGTCACTGAAGTTTACCCTAAATACGTACGTGGATTTTTGAATAAGTAGCAACTCTTTAGCTCGTTGTCTGTCATCCTGCTGTTTCACTGTCCCTCCCAGACAGGGCAGTGAGGCAAGCCCAGGGCACCACGGGTGCCTTCAGGAGGCTGCCCACAGCCCATGAGGATCTGTTGTGCTGAGGGCAAAGGCTCTGCTTGCGGCCCAGTGTTCAGCCGCCCACAAGTGCCCTGAGCCCCAGCATGAGCACTCGTGTTGTATCTTTCCTCTTTTCCCCAGCCCACACGGGGTAAATGTCTTCCATGTTCCAGCCACAGGGGTGTTCTGGTGCTGTCTCACTGCAGCTGTGTATACCTGGCTCTATTATCACTCTCTTAAAGAAGTGTGTGTCAAAGTCATCAGTAAAAGAGCAGCAAAAAAGGGTAGGGTCAGCCCTAAAGAGAAGCTGCAGTTGGCAGCTGGTTGGTTACTGTTTGTTCAGCACAGGATCATCCTCACACAGGCAGGCTCAACTCTCAATGCTGTCCTTGAACCTTCTGCGGTCCAGCAATTTACAGAGCCTTTGAGAAAGATTATCAATTTTAATGAAAATACAGGCGTAAACCAGAAATTTAAGTTCAAATGTCACTCTAGTATTACTACTAGCTTGCTTCATTTAAGCTGCCTTTTGTTCTGTGCTATTTTAAAAACTCTTAGTAACTTCAAATGCTAAATTACAGGTGCTATTACTGATTTTTTAAGCTGTTCAGTTACACTAACATTGCAATTCTTAAAATATTCCAGTCTAATTTTTACCATTGAGATGAAGTTTGGGTTGTAACTCCATAAGAATCTGTTCTGGAAAAGCAGAAACCAGGGTAGGTTGCAAGCAGTTCCTATCAAGCAGCCATTCAGATAACTGCAGTGTCAATTGCTTTACAAAAAGCCAAATTGTTATTTTCAATGACTAGTTCCTGTGCACTACATTTGCTGGTTGCAAAATCGAGTAATAAGAAGTCATCCAAGGCTGATGATTTTAATTCTGAACAAAGATATGGAAAGACTGATTTCTTTTTCATGCTGTATGTACTTTGAGGAAATTAGTTTTAAATAATTTGCTGTATAAAACTTTCTTCCTGCTCTTAAACGCAGAAGAGTAATTTTGAGAGATATTTTAGGTATTGAAATCAGTAGATTTCTAATGATGCTAAGGGTTTTATTCCTTGTATAAATCATATACTAAACTCCTTTAGCAGTCACAGGAATTATGGGCGGTGCAGAATGCTCTGTCTCTTTTTCCTTACTACCCTAACACGTAATTTTGTGTGTATGAATGATATATGAACATTCTTAGTTACAAGAAGTGTAAAATTTTTCAACAAACGAACAGACACTTACTACAGCATCTATGATATTTAGCTTTTCCTTCACTCATGTATTAATTTTTCACTCATTCAGGTGGTGTGAATGTCTTGGCATACTGGAATATCATTGTGAAACTCAAGGAATTTACATGAAGTCATATTGCGTCCCTTGAAATATGGAAACAAACTTATACCAGCCACACCTTCTGTGGAGAAGGAATAAAAACCCCACCCCCAATAACAGACCAATTAAAAAAAAAAAAAAAAAGATTTATACGTCCATGACTGAAAGTTGCTTTTGTTCTTGTAATTCTGTGGCCATGGGTTTTGGCAGTCTAACAGCACAAGGTCCTCTTGTGGAGTGGCAGTGTTTACTGCCCTGAAAGCCAGACTCCAGATCCTTTCATCACTCTTTGATACACTGGTTAATTACATAAGCTAGGTCATTGAACTAGTACTCCATAACCACTGGGCTAATAATAGTGGGTCACAACCCTTTCTTAGCCTCACTTGGACGTTCATGTGATTTCTGTGGTTTCGGATCTGAATTTAAATGTATTAATCCTTCTACAGCAACTTATCTTGAGCATATGTGTGCCAACTTCTCTTGCCACTCATGCCTGGGGTGTTTCAGCTGGTGCTTTCACTGCCACTCACCACTGTGCAACCAAGATTGCTGCAGGGCTTTCTGTTGCTGCATTACCCCTGCACAAACAATTATTACTGAGACCCAGACTAAGATAATTTTCTCAGCCAGAGATCATTACTTAAACTGTCATTTTTCTCCTGTCTTGCTGCATACAATACTATCACCCCTACCCAAAGACTTGTCAAGCTGTGTTGTGTCAGGCACCCAGTATATTTCAAGACATCAGTAACAGCAGCAAACTCTCTCAACAAGCTAGAACTACTCCTTACATCTACAGTAGGGTTGGTGCTAGAAGTATCTCCTGGCTAATTATACCTGAATCTGCTGTCTCCCAAAGGGTTGAGCAAGTGGTTCTGCCCAATCTTAAAGTCCAAATATTCCTCAGATAGTGGAGCTGAAATTGTTGCTTTCATATTGCTGGAGATCACCTGCTCTTGGTTTCAACACTTGGGTCTTGAGATCTCTTTGATTTCTAGCATACAGTTTTGCCAACTTATGCGTGAAGGTGGTTCTTGGTTTCTTATTCCATTTGGCTGTATCTTCTCCCGGGCATTTAATTTTTAATTTGAAACACAATTATTCTAATTCCACTGCCATTTTCATGACTCATGCAGAATTCTTGGGAAAATAAAAATACAAAAAACCCTCTGTGCTATCCTGCAGTCAAGCCCCATATACAGAACTGCAGGGGTCCATCTTGTCTTTACTTTCCACTTGCTTGTGTATCTTCAGGGCCTGTATTAACAAGCATTAAAACTGCTTGTATCTTTTACTTTTGTACATATTTGCCTTCTCCTTCTTATTAGGTTCCTTGAGGTCTGTTCCCTCCTGGAGAGTATTGCGAGCCATGCCAACCTGCCCTTCTGAATCCAGACTGTTTGTGTCAGCAGGGTTCAAAGGACCCATAATCACGTGCAACGGATGAGTGAATCCTCCAGCGCTGAGGTTTTGAATGTTAGCTCACCCTAACCGGACTGTATCTCCCTCTGGCACCCATCTAATAAGCACAGACAATAGTTGCATTTAACATGTGACTGTGGACCCATATGGCTTTTGTTCTTTCAAGAAAAGCCCTGCAGACACCATTTCCAGCTGCTTTAACACATCTCATCTCTGACTGAACGCACAGCTAATTCGCTGTGGCTGGTGTTTCATGTGGGTTGCACATGAACCATTCTGTGGCTGCACAGGCTGTTTCAGGCAGGTGATTTTGATCTGCATTAGTCAGCTGGGGGTGATTTGTTTTCACAAGAAGGAGTACCAGGTCAGGAATAGACAGGGATCATTCCAAACCCCTCTGTAACACGCATCAAGACCTGGCTAGCTGTCCTCTGACTTGTACTGCTCTACCCATTTTACCTGTCATTTCTGTGTAAGCTTCTCAGTTGTCTTCCTGTGAGAGTTACGATCCTCACCTTCTCCTCTCCACTCTGTTTTATCCAGCACCACTTGTAACAGTTACCTTAGCCAACTCAGTTTTCTCTTTTCCTCTTACATTATGTGATATCTGAAACTTCTTTCTTTGGTCTTTCCTCCCACCCTCACCATCCTCTCCTAGCAGGAGCAGGTTTTAGCCCTTGTGCAGCAAAGATATACTCCCCAGCCTTGTATTCCCCAGTGTGATCCCCACAGCATTTTTATCCTGCCCTAATGCCCTGCTCTTATCTTCACATTGCTCTCACTAGCTGCCCAGCATTCCTCCAGCCCAGGCCACCCTCCCTGTTAACTCCTCCCTCCCCATAAACAATCCACTCCACCCAAGACTCTCAGAAACTTACACAGCTTTACTTAAAACACTCTTAAAAGCTTCCCATGTCTAGACATGAGGACACAAATGTACTGCCTGTTCATCTACCATAGAAGCCATGGTAGTCTCTCTCCTTCAAAGGCCATGGCTGTACCCACTGCTGCATTTGAAAAGTCCTTCACGGTCCTGCTTTGGCATACATGGCATGGGTTATGACCTTTTTACCAACTTGGTATTTGAGTGTTCTTGTTGGCTGTGTGTGACAGTGACACAATTTCTATTTCTGCTCCACTCAGGCTCCCACATTCTTGCTCTTACAGCCTTGGTTGTTGAGTTCTCCGCATTCTCTACCAACCTGTCACATGAGAAAAGAGGCCTGTTGGTGTTTGCAGGACTCATCTGGTGCAGAGTGGGTGAAAAACAGCAGGACTGATTTTTAACTTCTTTTACTAAACAAAATTGAAAGAAACAGATAATTGCTAGCATTTGTGTTGTGCTAGGCATTTTGGGGGGTTACGTTCATGTGTTTCAATATGCACAAAGCCTCAGGGAGGAGACGATTAAAGAAGAAACAATTTGCAACTGGAATCGCATATGGTAGGTGGACTCTTCTGCACGGTGCTCATTGTGGTGTCTATGTACTATTTTAATTTCATATTGCTCTTTATATAATCCTGTTTCACAGGAAAACACTCTTTATGTGGTCTAATCAAGTTGGTCTTTTAGCACAATTCACTTTTCATGTAGTTATGTGTACACAACTATATTATGTATTGGGGAAATGTTGTTCTGTAAGGTGACCTTACTTTTGCAGCAACTTTCCAACCTATTTGTATCTCAAGGCATAACTAATCCTTTAAGAGCCCAAGAGTCCATAGCAGCTGCATTCTGCAGCGGAAATAGTCGTGGTCAGCAGCAGTAACCAGGATTTCCTGTGCTGGACATTGTCCACTTAAAGTAAAAATTAAGTGGAACTGAAGTGGTTTGTAGGCTTAATCAGCTGCATCATGAGAACTGTAATTGCATTCCTCATTTAAAGCTTTTGAATGCTAATAAACCTGTCAAGACATTGAAACTATTATGGAGTTTCATTAATTCTTTCTTTACCAGGGAGGAGCTTAGAATGGAAACTACAAGTAAAATGGCTCTGAAGTAAGAAGAAAAAAGTTGGGTTTACTTTAAGTTCTGTTGTGAGGCTTTACTTTAATGAATCTGGAGGAGAGCTTTCTATTGATTGTTAGTCCTATAACCAGCTCTACAGGGGTCCTACTTATGGGCATTGCTACACAAAAGTAAATTTCATCATGTTTTTTATCTAGTCTGTGTGCAGTTTCCCATTATGTTTTATCAAGATTGAGCAAACCTATGGAATTAGTGAATTGAAAATAATTTCCCATGTATGGAAGCAGTTTCAGTTTTTTATTGCTTGCCATCACAATAATCTTTGGCTTGCTCTTAGCAAATATCCCCTGTAATGTGCTGGTTTTCAGCTGTTCCTAATAGACCTAAAATTGTTAAGACAATGTTTTGTGTTCTCTTGCTGCCAGTTTTGACAAGGCATATACACTGAATTTGCTTTGTATTTTACGCATGCTTTGGTCAGACAAACTGATTTTATCTCTCTCCTTTTTTCCTACTTTTTATTTTTTCAATTGATGAATGTACAATTCTAGAAGCCTAAGGCTATTCCACACCCTTTTCCCACTTGCAACTGAAATATTTGGCGTAACTCACCAAGGATTATTCCTTGCTGGTTTGCTTTGTAGGACCCCCAGGAATCTTACTGGTGTTTGTGGGTGGAAGAAACTGCAATGCATGTCTCAGTTTACCAGGGCTTTCTGATTTATGGTGGTTAAGGTTCACCAGTTAACACAATTTGATTTGGGAATTCCAAAGTAATCGGGAAATGCCTACAAATCAGATAACTTGGTCATCTTAGCCAGTCACAAATTAAAAAAAAAATATTAGAAAAGGGAAAATATTGTTGATGAAAATGATAATTAAAAAATCATGCATATTAGTATGGAAATTAGTATGGTTGACTCGTTAACTGTTTAATACTGGCTAATCTGTGAGGGTGGACATTTAAAGTTCTTATGACCAGGAATGATGTTGTATTGCCAATGGAGAAGCTGTTAACCTTGAATCTCCTCCTTTCTTTTGAGAGAAAAGAGAAGACTAGAGACAGAGAAGGTTAATATAGCTCATTCCTCATGAATTCCCTGTGCTCCTTGCCTTTATATCCCTGCTGCTGAAGACAGAATGCCTTTTCCTTCTGAGGTTTCCTTATGGAAGTTAATATTATAAATTTAAAAGGAGCCTTGTGAATGGGCACAAAGAAGTCACAAGAACTAGGAGAGCTTTTATTACTTTTTTCATTTATTTTCTGTCTTTTTTGTGGGAGGAGATTCACATGTGTGTTGCATGGTTTGCATTAATGTCTTTTATTTGAAAGTGACTTTGAATTTTAGGCGGATTTATCATATGCATAATCTCACATGTGTCTAGCAATATATCTGAAATCTGTTTCATTCTCTCTCCAACCCAAGCATTTTAAACATGATATATGAATGAGTATTGACACTGAGAAGTCAAGCCTGGAATGGTTTGCACCTTGTAGTCCTGTTTAATTTTGTATAACATTCTGAAAACAAAAGGTATCCTTTCATTATTCATCTGCCTAAAAAACTAATGACTCAAAGGGGGCCAGCAGGGACTTTGTTCTGAAAACCAAAGCTTGCTATTAAAATTTGCCAGATTATTCCTTATCAAAATAAACAAACAAACAAACACCAACCAAAAAACATGCAAAAAAGGCAGAATACCTGCAGTCATTATCACAAGTGTGTGAATTTCAGATAGCATTTGCATAATATTTCCTTATGGAAAAAAAGGGTATATGTTTCCTGCTTGTGGTAGCCAATGATTCTCAAAAATTTTGTTTTGTTTTGTTTTACTGTTAGAATATTCTCTTACAGAAAGAATATATGCTAGCCCTTTATAAAATTATCTTCTGTACATGCATTAAATGTACTTCTCTTCATTGACTATGCTGCTATCATTGGCTTAATAGAAGCACTAAAATTTGAACTCTTCAAACAGCTCATTTGATTTTATTTCTTTTTAATAACTTTAAACTTCAAACTTTCTTATTTTGATTTTGCTTGGTTTCATTTTTTAGTTAGTTTGCTTTTTCTGTTGCATTGGCAAACAGTCTCAATGCTTCCTCACATCGAATGCAAAGGTTATTGGTCCATCGCAAATTCCTAGGGGATACTCGCAAATTCCTAGGGGTTCACCTTAAAAAACAAAAGAGAACTTCAAAAAACTACTTCAGTGTACTTAATTGGAGATGTAAGAATAAATTCTGATTACACATAGAAACTCTGACAGTGTTCGTTTTCTGTCCAAGACCTTGGTATATTCTCATACCATGCACACTCCTCCCATACTGCAATAAATATTTAACTTTATTTCATTCCATTTCAAGGGATCTAGCTATTGCCCTCATTCTACAGGTTCTCTAAATGATGATGTATCATATCTGGGCAAACAGAAGCCCAGGACAAGAAACTGGGGAAAAAAAAAAAAGGGCAATGTAGTATTTCCAGGAAGGAATGTTTGATTCCACACTGGTTAAGGCTTAACATCAGAAAACCCCAAAACATCTAAAACATCAGGCTGTGTTCAGAATGTGTATAGCTGTTAACCAAGAGTTTAGGTGTGATTTTTTTTTAGGCTGGGCAGGTGGGTGGTGCCCAGCCTAAAAAAAAAAGCAGGTGGATGGTGCCCAGCCAGACCCCTGGAAAGGTGACCTGCTTCAAGTAGGACACTTAACTCATCCAAATTCTAGAATAAATTTCTCTGAACCCCTAGGTTCAGAGAAACTGTGGTAAATACCCACAGTATTTCCCGTTTATTAAAGTTTGCCTTATTTAATTAACCTGGCTCTCTCCTCCCATTTTTCTTCTCCATTCTAGGATCTCTCCTTTCATATTCACATTTATACCATTTTGTTAACCCTAATAAACTTTGTGGTATGGGTGCTAATATTAAACCCCCTTTTTTTTTGAGTCTCACTCCTGTTCTCCATTATCAGAAGTCCTCTTCCTTTGAATGTGAGGTCACCATAGCTCTGCATCTTTCATCATATTTTTCCTTTGGCTTTGATTTCAAATCCTACAAACCTTCCTATATATGATATTTTTTCTTTGTGCTCTGATATTTGCCTTTACTTGTTTTCACCAGAATGCTTTAAAAATAAGATTTTTTACCCTTAGTGGCTAGTAATAAACTGTTACATATTCCTCTCTCATATCTAGATACATACTATTTGTAGTAAACAAAATTAAGAAAAAAAAAAGAAAAAAAAAAAAAACATCACCACCCCAACAAGAACAACAACAAAAAACCCCCAAAAACAAACAACAGCCAAAAAAAAAAAAAAAAAAAAAGGCAAAAACCCAACCAAGCTAAAAAAATCCAACCAACCAACAAAAAAACCACCACAACAACAACAAAACAAACAAACAAAAAAACCCACAAAAAACCCCCCATGGGAACAAGAATACAACTCAGTCTTTCCCAGGTGCCTTCTGAAATGCTGTTGACAATAAGGACAGCAGCCTCCTGGGTGCTGATCCTGCCTTTGTGGCTTTAGCCTTCCCAGCAAGCCTGAGCCTGTGGCAGCTTACAACCTGCATAGTGGATTGTGTTGTGTTGGGTTATTTTATAATTTTAATATATAGTGCAGCTCTGCCTCATGGAGGCTGCAACAGAGTCCACCTCTGCATTTGAGCAGTCAGGTTCTCAGAATATATGCATGTAGTTACTTTGCAAGGAAATGCTTTATCTCCTCAAATCTCTACTATATGTCACAACTTTGGTAATGAAAGTAACTTTTTTCCACTCTTTTTGCCTCAGTAAGCATTTTGCTCCTCTTTCTTAATGTATGATCACTGTGAAGATATCGCTTTGCAGTTATTTTTGAAGGTATCTCATATTTCCTCCTGGTTTCTGACAGGGAGGAATCTATAATGGGAGTTTGTAGAAAATTTGATTCATTGCTGTGTTACTCTGCCTAAAACCACTCTAACTCTGTCCAGCAAAATGGAATTGGACCAGTTCCTGGGGAAATTGCTGGTAGAAGAGTCATGTGAAACTCGGGTAGTGCAGCAATACATCAGACCTATTCTCTTTTTAGTTGTTTTCCTGCATTGCTGTTGGTGCTGCTCCTAGTGGTGCACTTAGTAACTCCTGCTATTCTGAACGCTATCTGTGTGGATTTCCTGGGTGCCTACAATGAACTTTTGAGCAGCCATCTAGTATTACATGACATTTAACTATGCCTTCATAAGCTTCAGTAATATAATGGAGACCAACACTTCCTGGTGAGCAGCATGCTGAAGCCAAGTTGTATAGCATGATGCATCCAACTGCTAAAGAAAAGGAGTCAATATCTAACTGTAGGGGACTTCCACTACAAAATAAGAAAGTTAATTCTTACTTTTGCCTTGTGTGATTTCTAGTTTTCTGGTTTGGGGGTTTTTTGTTTATTTTCAAGAAGCACAGTCAATCCCAGCAGGTGCTGTGGGCAGATGGGCAGTACCATCAACTTTGAACTTTTAACCTTAATTCTCTTGCCATTTCTGGTTTAGATAGTTTGTCTTTGTGGACATTCTGTTCTATTCTGAGGGCTTTATTACTTCAAATTACAGGAATAGAAGTGCTGGGAATGGAGTCATATTGACAAGTTCCCCAACATAACATACAAAAGATTAAGGCAAAGCTGTTAATTTTCTCTGCTTCCATTGATGCAATTTGGAATCATCATGATGCTGGCAAAGGAGACTATTTAACCGACATTGTTCTGTTGCTATTTATAAATGAGATCTCATTTAAATTTAGAACACAAAACCTTCCTGGGTGGAAAACTGCCATCTTGTGCATCCACACACAGTGCAGTGCAAGGGATCTGATCTGATTGCTGTCAATATTGCTGCTGCAGTACAGACAGCAGTAATGGCGATAGCGCTGAGCTGTCCCTAGGGCTCAGTTCTGTACCCTTGTCACTTCTGAACCTGTGCCCTCAGCAGCATGTGGAGTTTTACAGAGACTATGTGTTTAAAAGTTTTAGTGTTCACCCGGAGTTATGGGGCATCTGTTGTTGGTACTGAGGTGCATCAGAGCTCCAAGGGGTGATTCCCAGCTACACCCAGGCAGCACCTTGGGGTGCATGGAGGATGCCTACCTTTTTTTTCCTCATCTCTTCTTCTGCCAGCCCTCTTGTTCTGCCCCTGGAAAGCCAACTGTGCCAAGGAGAGATGGGCATGTGAGGAGCACTGGGTCTTTTCTGAGCCAGCGCTGCAGTTTTGGTGCAACTTAAGGAATCTTGGTGTTTACCTAGCTGCCAGTGATGGAAACATGGCCTAAAAAGTAAGAGCTGCTGCTTTGGTGCAAAGTCACAGAGAAAAAATACTGTTATTAAGTAGGACTATTTGTAGCCCAAATAGTCAGTTCCTCTCAATCCGTGGGAAGTCTCACTAGGGTATGTAAGTCTTGAAGTCCTGAATTCAGCTCTGCTTTTGCTATTCCAAATTCTTGTTATTTGCAAAAAGTAGTGATCTTCATCCATGCAGAGCAGGCAATCCTTGCACTCACCGTGATTTTTCAAGGATATAGTAAAAAGCATCCAACAAATTCCTGTTTGTCCTAGTAGTTGCCACTTTTATCTAAGTTGAGATAAGGAAGAGTACATTTATGGAGACTTATGACAGATCTTTGTCTAATCTGTAATTTCAGACTGCTAGAGGCACTCATCACTGTCAGTTTCAAAGCACCTCACATTTGCAAACATTGCTTCATAAAAGTTGCTTGAAATGGTGACTTGCCCCAAATAAGAGACAAAAGAATCAGAAAAATCAAGTTATCCAGGCATTTTGAGCCACATTTGTTCCATGTGGGAGAGATGGCTTGTCCCAAGTCTAAACTTAAATATCAGGTATAAAGTAATTGATATTCAACAGTGGTTACATGAAAAGAGTACAGTTACATAAATCACAATAATTTGACCACCTTGGATTAACAAATTACTGCCTGCCAACGAAGCAGCACTAATGTGCCATGTAAAAGTCACGAAGATGATTTTTTTTTCAGTCAGTGTAAGTTTATTATAATTATTCTTGGAAAATGCAATAAAAAAGCTACATTAATATTCAACTTCTGTTGACTTGAGCTCTTAAGACATCGCAAATTGCCTATGTGTAAATCTATAATATCAGTCTGTCCTTCTTCTTTAAATAAATTCTACTTGTATATGAGAGTTCAAATGGCAGAATCTGCTGTTTGCATTATTGCAGAAGGACTTTTTTACTTTTTGACTGTGGCAGTTGTAGAGATATTGTATTTGTAAAATGATAAGAATGATAAGAAAAAAAAGTAATTTCCATGCTTGGAAGCAGTTTTCAGGAGACAGGGATTTGCTCTAACTCTACAACTAGTATGCATTTTTTGTTTGTTCAATATTGGAAAGGGATATAACTACCAGTATTTCTGAGAATTATATACCTGCTGTAATTGACTTTGCTGTGGAAGCTTGAAGTGGACATAGTGGATATTCCCACTTTTCAGGTTTTTATGTGCATTTGAAACACTCTAAAGCTAGTATGGCAAAACCTAAGTTCAAAGTCAAGAATTCAATACCTGTCTGAACAAACAGAACAGCTGGTGAAATCTTGCACTACAGGGATCAGTTAAAAAATTTCTATCAATTCAGTGGACCCAGGACTTTAATTTAAACTTCAGAAACTATGTACAGAGGATAAGTGTAACTTGTACTTTACTAAATCTACTCCAAGTTAGCTACTTCACTGGCTGGTCATTTACGTAACTGCTAGTTTATTAATCAGTAAGTAATAATAAACTGTGAAGATTTTGAAAGACCTGAAAACTTCTTTCTAACTCTGGAACACCAAAAATATTTCCTTAGTTTCAGCCTCTCTCTTTAGAGTGTCACACCACAATTTCATATCTTTCCCAGAAGTGCAGACTTTTGGACTGTTGAAATACACCTCTGGCACTGATAACTGCAGAAGATGTTCAGATACTTTGAACCATTTTTCTTTTGGAAGGGCATTTTCTCTGGTTTAAGTGACATGCCATAAAGGTCTAAGGGCTTTGCTTCAGGATCTGTCCACACCCATCCAGTTTTAGGATGTGTGCCCTTTTTTTGTTCATAGTTCATTACGAAGTCCCTCTTTTCAAGAACAGATGTGGAAATAAAGGCAGATGGTGAGATGTGATGTTCAGCACAGCTTGAGTTACAGTGCAGCAGTGTCTCCTTGCACTTTTGTCTGGTCAGATTTCAATAATTGGAAACAGGACTTTATAATTCCAAAATGTGGTGAACCTTCTTCCTGAAAATCCACTGGCAAGTCATGAAAAGGTCTTCCCACCCTTTGTCACCAGTAGGCTTGGGAGCTTTAGACAAAGTTAGCTAGAGAAGCCCTGTTGTTGAACCATGAAGTGCAGAAAGGAGCCCTTTGCATTCTTAACTCATTCTGAGAGAGGAGCCTGGGTCCAATCAGCCACAAGCTGTCAATGGTTTAAGGAACCTTGTCCTGCAGGATTAAAGATGGTAAATCAGATATATTTATATAAAATGAATTATGTATCATTACAAATGATTAGACAAAATATCTCAATCAGAATTATTTACCTCTCAGTGTAAGAGCTGAAACTACTAGTAATAGATAGGATATTGTATTATAGGGCACTATATCAAAGCAATTTTATCAAAGCAGTTGCACTAAAGCTAGCAAAAAGAAACCATTATATTAAGTAGATATTGATGTAACTCACCCAGTCAGATAAAGTCTAAGATGACTGGAAAAAGTGAAACTTTATACCTATCTTTAAAAAGGGTGGAAAGGATGACCCAGGGAACTATCAACTTATCAGTCTCAGCCTCTGTGGCTGGAAAGATCATGGAACAGATCCCTCCTAGATGCTGTGCTAAGGCACGTGGAGAACAGGGAGGTGATTGGAGACAGCCAGCACAGCTTCACAAGGGCAAGTCCTGCCTGACCAGCCCAGTGGCCTTCTATGATGGAGTGACTACATCAGTGGACAAGGGAAGAGCTACAGATTTCATTTATCTGAACTTCTGTAAAGTTCAGAAAAATGAAATCGGTAGCTTTGACACTATCCCCCACAACGTTCTTCTGTAAATTGGAGAGAGGCGGATTTGATGGGTGGACTGTTGGGTGGATAAGGAATTGGTCAGACAGTTGCATCCAGAGGGCAGCGGTCTATGGCTCAGAGTCCCAGTTACCATCAGAGGTCTGAATTTGGACCAGTGTTACTTAATATCTTCATAAATGACATAGGCAAAGGGATTGAGTGCACCCTCAGCAAATTTCGCCCTCAGCAGATGTCACCAAGCAGAGTGATGCTGTTGACACACCTCAAGGACAGGATGTCATCCAGAGGGACGTGGACAAGCTCAAGAAGGAGGCCCATGGGAATCTCTTGGGGTTTAACAAGACCAAGTGCAAGATGCTTCACCTGGGTTGGATGAGTCTTTGTGCCACCTGGCCTAGTGAAAGGTGCCCCTGCTCATGGCAGGGGCGTTGGAAATAGGTGATATTTAAGGCCCCTTCCAACCCAAGCCATTCTACAATTCTATGATTTAATGGCAATGTTAGTTGTAGACAGAGAAGACAGATCACCTTCTTTTGTCTGCAGCATGCCTCCATGCCTAAGCAGTGAAACCATTGGCTTCCATCAGTTTTTTATATCTGTTCTGGAGGAATTTGATCCTCAGGGTCTATTAGCTTTGTGGCTTGGAGATTGCATCCAGTATTCATTCCTAGTTTCTGACTACATGATCTGAAGCACTACTTCGGGGTTTGAGACATAAAAAAATCCCAGCCATATCTGTGCAGCAGTAAAACCAGTGAAAGGGCAGGACATGGGGAAGGAGATTTTACATAAGGCGGAAAAATGGCCCCATAGTGACGTCAGTTATATGGACAGTACATCTAGGGAGGTAGGGAAAAGAAAATAGGGCAGCTGTAATCAGTGAGAGGGAAAGTAGCTTACTGACTATTGTCAAAGACCATAAAAGAAGGGGGAATGGTGGGCAGCCAGATTTGTTGAAACAGATGTTAGTTACAGACCCAGAGCACGATGGGAAACCCATCAGTACAGTGAAACTGAGGGGAAAGAGCATGTACAAAATTAAATAGTAATAAACAGAAATGAGAGCTTTTTTGCTGAAGTCAAATAGTAGCAGGGGTTAATAGCAATGAGGGTGAAACAAAAGTTTCAGAAAATGGAAATGAAGCTCATCCATTTTATAGTAAAGTTACTAAATTGTCATGTTCAGAGACAGGGAATGGGCAAAAATGGTGGTTTTGCCTAAGAACAAATGGGCTCCTGATGGCCACCAGTATAAGCTAAGGTTACATGACCACTGCTCATCTTGCCATTCAGTCAGGCTCCTGTAGGCTTGCCTGAATGCTAGTTTAAGTGAAATAGCACTTTAGATGAGCAAACTTATACTGAGGACCAGCCTTTCCAGGGAGTCCCAGCAGTGGGATTTATTTCACTGATCTGAAGTTTAAGTGAGATCACCATCTATTTTTAAAGTGTGATGAGTCTCCTTCAATATGTCTTGTCCAAAGTAAGCCAATAAACTTTGCCTGGTGATGCTGGGAGCAGGGCAAGCACTCCTGGAAGACAGTATATCCAAACTGTTCTTCACCTACTTGGGAGGGGATGAACTTTCTCTGAGAGGGGTTTATTTTTCTCTCTGGGTTTAGAAAAATCCCTGAAATACTGACACTAATGAGGGGTGTGGTTCAGGTCCAAACTGAGACATTCAAGAAGACGCCAACAGGAGCAAGTGCCTGGGCACCTGTTAGAGCCAATGGAGAAGCAGTAAATATGCCCAGTGGAGCAGAGGCTGCTGCTCAGATGGCCAGAACTGATGGCTGCTCATGGTGAGATGACTCTTCTCTCCTTGTTGGAGACACTGACTAGACACTGACACTGACACTGACCAGGTCTTGAACGATTACAAAGGGACTACAGGAACCCAAAGTCAGGTGTCTGAATCAAGAACTGTAATCCAGCCTAACTTCTAAGTTACAGAAGCAAATTAAAGTGAATTTAGGCATAGAAGATCAATAAAAGACTTTTTCTTTATTCCTAGCTCAGGATTCTACTTCTGCAGGGTTTAGGTCTTCTCATTTCCCTGCTTTTACTGTAACATTTGCCTTTAACATTTCATTGCATTTCCATTGAATTAAAAGTGTGCCTATAACTACAAAAGGGGAAAAAAAAGCAACAGAATAAAGTCTGTATTTTCAGATGTTGAGGTGAAAGTATGAATTATATTGAAATCAGCAGACATTCTATTACATATTCATTTTTAAAATTTCCACAGACTTGAAACTTGTCAATTGTTACTCAGAATACCTCTTCCCTTGAATGGCTTGCCTACATGCTCTGCTAGCAGGGAGTTTTTCCTTCCTTTATCCTTAGCATACATTCTGGTAACTGAATGAATGATATAGGCAATTGGCAGTATTTTCCTCTGCTTAAATATTGACTTATTACTTGAATCTGGAGCTTGGTCTGAGAATTGGGCCCCACTCTGGCAAAAGATGCATGTGTATTCTCTACATTTAATGACATGAATAGTTCCACTGGGATCTGGGACTACATTGCAATGTAAAAATTAAAGAGCTATAAATCTTTGCAAGATGAGGCTGTGGCAAGAAAAAATTTACTAAATGCTTATAGTGGATCAAAAGTAGAGATATGTTTGCTTGGTAAGTTTGTAAGATCTGTCTGATATATTGATACTCTTACATTAAGGAATTTAATTTGTTTGAATTAATGAACCATCATGTTCTATCATTTTGTCTAATATAAATAATTTGGAAATTTTTTTCTCCTTTCTTTTAAGATCCATTTGTCAGTAATGAAACCTTTAAGGTGACTAAACAGCGCTAATTTTAAAAAAAGTTGTAATTCAGTTGCATGCAGTTACTTTGCTCAAGTTCTCACACAGTTGAAATGCATTTGTGTACAAAATAATTTTCTAAAAAGTTTGAGAACTGTCCTTGCTTGCCCATGCATCAGTGCTTCTTCTTCCAATATGGTTTTATTGCTGTTTGGGTCTTGGTAGGACACTCTGAAATTATCAACTTTTCTATAAGATTGCTGTCAGCTTAAATTTTACATTTGAAAAGTTGCTGGGATCTTATTGGCTTTTAAAAAATTATTTTTATTCTTTTTAGAAGTACTAGCTCTACTGGGTGTCAAAAGTATTATTTGTAAGAGCTGCTAAAATGCCCAGCCATGTGCAATATCTGAAGTGACTCATGTGTCCCACAGTTTCACTTGTGATAATGTACTATAACACAAACTGAAAAGCTAAATTTTTCATGGTGGTGTACTGCCTTTGGAGCTTTTCTTCAGCCTGTATAGACTTAATTACAAGATTCCCCTGCGTGCCCTGTAAACATTCATGGACAGGTAACAATCAAGAAAGAGAGTCTGTAACTTTGAAATGCTTTGTGTACATCTGTTAACATTTTGTGCCAGCCAGAGAGCTGAGAGATGCAAGAAGCAGAATGGAGGATCTATTCCATAGAAAATCACCTGAAAGAGCTTTACCACCTGTGTGTTCCTGTCAGGGAATGCTACTGCAGGAATAGCTGCTGGCTGCTTTCGCAGGAGCTGCTGTTCCTGTCAGCTCTTGGCATTTATCATCCTTCTATCTTGTCTCTAAGCAATCAGCATGGATTCTGGATTCATTGTATCATTAAACATACAATGTTTATAGCATCACTTTGATAGCAAATTTTTTGGCCTTCAATTAATCTTTTATTTCCTTTGACTTGGTTTACAATAGACTTATGTTTTCTTGAGCTGATATAGTGAAAAAATCAAATTTCATACTCCTCAAAGGCAGGACACTTGCAGAGACCTGCTTCTTCTCTTGAATTGTTATCACTAATACACAAACAATATGGTTATTTGTTGAATCTTTATCATTAAAGTTTTTTTTCCTTGGAAATTCTTCTTAGCAGAGATCAGATGAGAAATAAGAAGTTGTACTAGCAGTATAATGTCCCTTTTTAAAATTTGTATCCTTGATTTAATGCTGCGGGTTCATCTGTTCATCCTAACACACAGAGGTAAATTAAATACATACCAAAGACTGCATTTATTGTAGCAAATGTTGAGATAAGTTTTAGATTTAGTTTTAATTTTAAAAGTCTTTCATTGGTCAATAAGTTCTTGCCTTAGATAAGTAAAAGAACAAGCTGTGGAACAGCATGTGCTAAGTTGTAATGATGTTTTCCTCATGGGGATTTTAGAACTTGTTTGATAACCTTTTAGTTCAGTACATGGAGTCAGAGCCTTCCCTCAGGTTCTAATGGGAAGATTGCACAGCCAGGTCTACCTACCTCGCTTCCAGCATCTCATTTCAGCTTTTACTTCCACACTAAAGTTAGTCATCAGTCCCCTGCATAATACAGTGGAATTTGACATAAAATGGTCATAAAATTGTCCTACAGTAGCTTTCTTCAGTTTCAGTGTCTCTTTTTGATGCCTGGAGTCATGGAGGAAGATGCAAACCCATGAGGATGGCACTCTACTGCAAGTGTAATTACCAATAAGGATGCCTGTATTACCCTTTCCAGTCAGTCATTTTTGGAGACATGTCTTTTTTAGTGAAAAGGAGGGGATTTGCATGTAGAGGGAGCCTGTAAATATTCTTTAATAGATGTGGTTCTGAAGAATTGGAGTTCTTCAGTAATTTGTCAAAACACACCAAATGAAGTGAGGTGTGAGATCATATTTTTATTTTTTGCTGTAGCAATGACTTATTTGCTCTGGGAAGGAAGCTGGGCGGCTTTAGACAGAATTGTGTCTCCCTCTCTGCTGCATTATTTGATATATGTTAAATTAAGAAAAACTGGTTTTTACCAGGTGTATCTTGGCTGTCGCAACTATACTAGCTGTGCTGGTGAAATACAGCTTCCATGAGCCATTTGGTTTACCAGTATCTGTAATTTAAAAGATACTTTCCTCTCTTCCCTGTTATTTCTCCTGTGTGTAATGTTTTCAGCCTTTTTCCTTTCAGTGCCACTTAATACATTAGCAACTTTTAGAAAGACTTTATCTTGTGATACTCTCTTGAACAGACTCTCACATTTCTGCCTTTTCTTCACCTGCTATGATGGGTAATATTGAATCTCTTTATGAAGAGGAGATGCTGCCCCATTAAGCACAGATGATTCTCCCTTCTCTAGTGTCCTGTGGAATAGTTAATTTCTCTCTTCAGCCAGATCTGAGAGGGAGACATGCTTGTTCCTTTTCCCTGTCCGTACTGATTTTTTCTCAACACAATGCTCATCAAAACTCCCTTTGTCCAACCACTTTCCTGAATCCAGCATTCTTTATAAAAGAGTGGAGGAGGTCTCACTTCCTCAGATCCAGTTGACTGAGGGATGATCTGGTATCACAGGATTGCAGCTTTAGTTCCTTTAATGGTCTGTGCTAATACAGCATTATTGGTAAGATACTGGACAGCTACCACTGTTGAAGTTGTATTTGGCTACAGGAATGCATTCCCTCAGTGATTTGTTTTTGGAAACATAAGGCATACGGGAGCACCACTGTTCTCATGTAAAATCTAATAACTGTCATCGCACAAAATGTGTGCAGCAAACTGCGGCCTTTTTGTAATTCTTCTCCCAAACACTTGGCAAGTAATCCTAAAAGAAAAAAAACCCACAAAACTGTGTAAATATAAAGCATATCTTTATAGAGTAAATTTGAGTATTTTTTGACTGTGGCACTAATGAGACAATATAAGCAGTAAGAGAAATAATATTAATATTAAATAATGTTAATGAAACTGCAGAATTTGAAAAATAGCATTCTTTTTTCATAACAGAAATTTCACTAGATTTGGTACTTAATATTTTTCCCCTGAGGCTATTTTGTGGAATTTGTATTTGCAATTTTTGGGATGGAGAAGTAAAGTAGGGTCTGAGTTGAATGGGTCTTGTGAAAGAACTTGCTGTTTTGAATTCAGTCCTCATGCAGTGTGTGGTGATTCTAGATTGTTTTTATTACCTCGATACTGTTTGAAACCCATTTTTTAAAAAAGGTCATGGAAAAAAAAATGTTTAGATTTGATAGATTGTGTGGTTCCTGTCGTTCCTCAATGGTTCAGCAAGTATGAAGAATGGACATAACTCCTTCATGCAGTCTTAAAATGGATGATGTAGAATTGGTTTGGATCTCTGTTTTCATTGAATGTCTGTACCCTGTGGGTTTTTAATTTTTTTTTAACAGACTTATTGAGTCATGTATTATTTTCTTTCTTTGTGGGAAATGAGCATATTTGTATTATTGTCACAAATAACTTGCTATCAAAATAATCTCACGCTTCTGCAGAATTGGCAGGGGAAGTTTTGGAAGGGTGTGAGTTTGGAATTGAAACTGTTATTTGCTGACATGTTCAGCTTTATACCAGAATTACACTTTTCAGGGCTTTTTTTTGTGTGTGCATGTGTACATAGTTTCAAGTAACATGACGTGTTAAATCTGTGGTGTGTGTCTCCTGGCAGCTACTGTAAAAATTTAGCCCAGAGGCACTGCCCTCATCTCAGCCAGTCTGTCAGTGGAGTTCAGCAATCTCACAGGATGAGCACTAGCAACCTGTTTCCAGGGTGTCTTGTAATTTGTTACAGCTCAATAAATCTCTGCGTGAGCAGTAAAATCTGTGCTGTAAATCCATCCATGGAATCAGCTAAGCCTTGCATTTAGAGCAAAGGATAGTACTGGGCTTTGCAGTGTCTGTGTGAGCAGGGTTGGTTGGGCCTTCCCACTTTCTTTCTCAGTGGTTAGGTTTGGATCTCTACCCTAAAGCCTCTTGGGTCCTGTCCTTTATCCAAGTCATATATCTCAGTAAGCAACAAAGAAGAGGTCCTGTAAGCGAGGGAATTAATTCAGTCTAAATTTTTTTGGTATATATTATTAATAAAGTTGTCAAGAATTCTAACTGTGAAAAAACTAAAATGTATAAAAGTGAAACTCTGTTAGGTGAATATATAAGCGAAATTGTTATTAGTGCTTTCCGCACTGATATACCATTTTCTTTAGAATTCTTTTGTGTGCTGCATTCTGTAATTATTGGTCAAATGCTTGGAGAAATAAGTAGAAAAATAATTATTGTAAAGTATAACAGTTCTTGAATTTAACTACTTTTAATGAAAAGATCTTTCTTCCTGTGAGATCTGTGCTAGAAGGAGCATATACAAAAGACTGAACTCTAAGGATTAACATTGTTCATATGATAGAATTTGCCATTTCAGTAGTGAATAAGGAACATGTCTGAAGGTAACTTAGAAGAATTGGTAAAATTATGTTATTTTCAGACACAGATGCCTTATGCTTACAATACCCAATGGAAATGTAATCTTCCTCTTAAGATCTCACTGTCATTGTGCCTAAAAATGTTCCTTTCTGTAGAGAAAGTGTTGTAAGTGTAAAGCTTTCACACTGGCAGGAGATGGTGTTTCTCCCCAAAAACTGAACTTTCTGTTTCAAAGAGATGCCATTAATGTTCTGAACGCCTACATTTGCATCTCCCGTGAAAATGGATTTAAAAGGCAGTGTGAGCCTGCTCTAGTATTAGAGAAGGCATTTCCCTTTTTCCTGCTTTGTTGGACCCAGGAGTACAAGGAATTAGTTATCTCCCAGGTAGAGTGAAAAGCAAGTGAAGGTAATGGTTCAAAACAAATTTATGTTTTAGAAATCAGGAAAGGAGCTAAAGAAAATAAGTAATATCAGAGTATCACAAAATACAATGCAAGGTAAAATGATAAGTTTTAAGATTGTTTTAGATTGTGCTCTATATATATATTTTTTTTAATCTAGGAGGGAGGAACAAATCAATTTGTACCCACAATAACAAGACCAGAGTATGGACTCATTTCCAAATTATTCAGACAAAACTGAAATTCCTCTGAGTCCCATGTAAAGGAAATTGAGGCCTGTAATCTCCTGTTGGAGATGCATGGTGCTCTTGGGAATATAGACATGTATTTGTAGTTACTGTGGAGGATCTTTAGGGAAATTAGAGAGGACCCATATTTAAATTCAAGGTGGATACCCAACCAAGTGCCACAGTATGTATTTTTTGCACTGCCAATTTGAAATTTAAATGAGTAACAGTTTCACACATGTAAGTTGTAGACAGAGCCTTTTTTCAGAAGGCTGTTGCAATACAAACAGCATATGGCTTGTGCCCTTTGTCACCCTTGTTCTGGAAGTGACTGCTTGACACCGACAGTCACAGCGACCAAGGGACATAAGATCTCTTGAAGTCTGTCACCTTGTGCTAAACTGAGGTTTCAGTGACTCTGGAGAGCTTTGAAAACTCTCTTATTTGGGAAAGTGTAAGTGAAAATAAGCTTTATTATGATTCAGCATTTCAGGAGTCTTTAGTTCTTTGAGGCAGTAATTAAGTGATGGTTGTAGGAAGAAATCTCTGTGTTGGCATTATTTACTGAGGCAGAAGACATTAAAACATTTTTGTTTCTAGGCTTATTCTTGTAGCACGGGGGGGGTAGTGCATAATCTGAGCAAAGTTTAGATTGCACAGGATTTTATCTATTTTCGAGGCATATCTTCAAGCAATGTCAGATGAATTCATATGAATTTTACCATTAATAGGGCTTATAGCCAAAAGTCCTCCCCATTTATTTATTGTCCTAAGCTTGGTGTCCTGACCTAGCTCCTTTAAAAATGCTCCTGTGTTTACAAGTCAATGATGTGGTTTCCCTGGCTTTTCTGCTTGAAGGTTGAGCATCTTCAGTGTGACTTTGACTTCTGGCATGCATTCCCAGATTTGCCTTTTATTGTGATTCCAATTGTGTGTATCAAAACCAAAACAATGCCCTACTCTTAAACTGGGTAGGGTTTTGGTGAAAGTTTTTTAAATATATAGGAGCTTTAAACTTTTTATGCTTATTATTTTATACTTTCTGAAGTACTTCAAAGGGGCTATTTCAACCTAGTCAATCTAAATTCAAACCAGTGCTTCTGTGATGAGACACAATACACGGAAACAGCACAGTTTCTTTTTTTTGGTTGATTGTTTTTGGTTTTTTTTTTTTTCTTTTGGAAATACACAAGTTTGTTGGTTTTCTTTTTCCTCTGCCCCTCAGACATTCATGTTTTCTGTTTGGTTGATGTTTCCTTACTAAAGAAGGAAAAGAGGAAAAACCTGCTGAGCATATGTTGTAAAACCTCTGCCAGATGCATAAAATAGTCAAGAGTAAGAATAGGGTAAAAGAAGAAATCCTTTTACCTGTTGAAACTGCAAAATCTGTCCTTAAAGAGACTTCTTACAGTGTGGCTACAGGCTCCTGCTTGAGCACCTTAACCCCAAGCCGTAAATCAGCTTGGAAAATGATTAGGAAAGGTAGAAAAGTTTTGCACTTGTTTTATGGTCTGAAACATACATTGAGCTTGATGGTATGACAACACCCACTCTTTAGGTTTTGATTTTCAGTTTCCTAAATATTTTTCTTGCAATTACCCTTGATTATTTTATACTTGTAGCACTACTGTCAGCACTGATAAAAGATAAAATTTACCCACTTTATATTAGTATTTCCTGGAAGCTGTAGCAATGGTCTCAGGCAACAGGACCTAAAAGTCAGTCCTTGGGGTATGGCCAGCTGTTGTGCAGCTGCATCAGTGTCTCTCTGGCTGTATGGTGCAGCCCATTCCCAGCCTGTGACTCTGGTCCTTGGTCCATGGAGTGCATTGAGGCCAACACCAGCCCCGAAGGGAAAATACTTGAATTCTGGAGTTCAAGGAAACAACATGCCCTTCCCTGCCTCTTGTTCCTTAGAAAGATGAGTTGTGGCACTGCTTGGCACACCAAAGTCAGGACTGCAGGTTCCAAGCTGACTTAAGAGTCAGAAGCTCCAAGGAATATGAGCTCATGTCTCTTGTTAATGGTATTTCCCACTGCTCAGTCTTTGATGACTTGCACTAGCAGTATGAATCTCTTGATTTATGTCTAATTGTCCTTGTGCATTTTATGCTTGCTCTCAGTCTAGCTCTGAATTTTCTATTCTGCTTTTTGAACAAGATTTTAAAAATTACACATTATTTAGACATTGCCATTTAGATATGCCTAATTTAAGACAGCTGTTTCCTTCAGTGAATTATTTTTAAGTCCTTTTATGGATTCAGTGCAGACATTTTTAAGTTCTGATCTTCTGATGTCTGGTGTTAGAATATTCTCAGCCACTCTGTACATTTAGTAGCAATAAATTATCTTGAGAGGTTTATGAGAGAGTGAAAAATTGAGTCTACATCCAAGGCTAGGACTTTAATCATGGACTCTTTCTTGTGGCATATGGTTTTCTGTGTTGCTCTGCTTGTTCAACTGATGAGTATCAGTGCATTACTTTGCAATTAAGCAGGATTCTTCATGTTGTATTTCTGAAACTAGGATTGGATATCTATTTAGCCAAGCTGGTTGCATCAGTAGTCTGATTATGAGGATAAACTAAAAATCAATAGTTACATGACAGTATTTATGTACAAGATTTTCCAAATTATTTTCATTATTTTCATGACCAACCAGTGCCCTGCTGAAGTGGTTTTCAGCTTTTTTGGGGTGTAGTTTCTTTTTTACAGCTGATTAAAACTAACTGTAGGTCTAACCCCTCAGCTGCACCCTCAGGGCCTTGCAGCTTCAGTCCCCTTTGCACTTGTGCAGCATGCAGATGAGTCATATTGATTTCTCTAGTGGGTAATTAACTAATGAAAGCATGGGATACAGGGTTTCATTAGATCACAAACCTTATCCTATTTGCCCTCCATCCCATTTGCTCAGGGGTTTATCAGGCCTGGTATCTCAGCTGCACACCTGCATATCAGAACAACTTGTAGAATTAACATGGTTTTGGGGGTTTTTTTTAATTTCAGGATCCTGCCTTATGTCAGTCACAAAATATACAATATTTTTGAGACCATAAGCCAAAATTACAGTGTGTTTCTACTACATACGCATAGTTTTATCTCAGCTTTCTAAGAAGCTTTGATCTCATGTTCTGTGAATATTAATGTGTCCTATCACAATTTCATCTTTAATGTTAACACTTTGAATCTGGTAACATATTCTATATTTGTAGAAAGTAGTGGGAATTTGTGATCAACAGGCTTTTTCCTTCAGACTTTCCCTCTCCTGGACAGTATCCTTAAAATACTGGGAAGCCTGTATACTAAATTGCTTACAGTTTCCACCTGAGAAAATGCAACTGAATTCAATAAAGGTTATCTAAGGCCATCTGAACAAACAAAAGAAAAGGTCTCAATGAGCAATTAGGCATATTTTGCTGTATCACAAGGTAAAAGGTCCTTCACTGCAGTGTGAAGAAAGCTACTTTTTGTTAGAAGGATTGTAGATAAACTTTATTCGGGATGCAAACTCAAAAGAAGTCAGACATCTTAACCATGTGGGTACTGAAACTGTTCTCCCTAAAGTGTGAAGACCAGATGCTTTTCTTTCTAAGAATGTCAAAAAAAACCATGCCTATTAGCATGTTTCATGAAACTGGTCTTTTTTTTTTTTTTTTTTTTTTTGTTAACCTTCTCTTCAACTTTTGTTCAGTCCCGAAAGGGAATGGGTCCTGATTATGCTTTCAGTTGTGCTAGTGCAAATATTTAAATCAAAGTATTTTATCTACAAAAAACCACCAACTTATATGTAGTGAGCAGCTGCATGTGATGCTAAAGGTGTTAAAATACCTATTGACCTATTGCATCTATAATAGAATTATAAAATCTAGTTAGTTATATGGTAGATGTACTGCCACTCTGAAAACAAAAACTGAAAATGTTTTACCACTGTAATTGCTTTTTATTCTTTGTTACAGAGAAGGGACTATTGGTTAACTTTATCATTCTCTCCTCCTTAATAATGGATTTGCTTTTAGCTTGTTTTTCTGAAACTTCATATTCCAGGGATAATGACTAGAAAGTAGCACAACGTGAGATCAGGGTAATTAGTAGTATGGTTAAAAGTTCAATGTCTTCTGCAACCTCTGGACATTTTCTTTCCTGAGTCAGACTCAGCTGGCAGTGAATAATGTTTTTCTAAATGATTTATTACATTACTGAAGGGATGAAATGTGCTTTGACTGCATGACTGTTGGGAAGTGGTATGATCACGGCTAAGTACACACTAAATTAAAAACCAGGGGGCAGTGGAGAGGTAAGGGAAGGACTGTCTCTCAGATTCCAATATTGCATGGTTCTTTGAAGAAAAACTTTTTAGGGCTGATACTTAACACCCCTCATTAGCCTGTATGCTTTTGTAATTTTAAATTGTATGAGACGTTGAACATATGTGTGATATTTGGGAGAAATAGCAGTTTTATATCTTGGCCCAGGCTATACCAGAAAGGATGGAAAATAATTGCAAACCTTTCCCAAACCCCAAACATTTTGTCATCATTCCCTGGATGTTTATTTATCAGTTCAACTTCTAAAAGAAAGCCCAGTGTATGGTCCTTTGTTCCTACATCTTCTAGTGAGAGCCTTGGACTGGCACAAACCCTTGAGCAGTAAACAGAGCTGGAGAATTTCTTCAGGTTACAAACAATCTGGTGGGACTGACAGGTCCAGGTTAAACCATGTGAAGTGTTCTCTGCTACAAGTACTTAATTAAATTTCATTAAACTATTAACATTCAAGGAAAAAAAAAACAAAACCAAAAAACCAAATGCAAAAAACTCCCTTGATACACAGGTGCTATGATAAGTCCTGGTTTGTAAAATCTCTTTACAAAGATCTTGACAGGAATCTTTCTTTACTAAATTGCTGCATCATCAATGTGAAAATGAAGCCTTTTCCCAGCTGCTTTAAAATGTCAGGAAATTGTTGGCAGGTACAGCAAAGAGCTAAAGCACTCTACTTTTCTTTCTCTCAGCAGGTTGTCAGCATTGAGGACTGTTGGGGAGGAAGTTTCTCTAGGTAGTAATAAATATAATAATAAAGTTCCTGATGGCTGCTCTCTCTGACACAGAAATGTTCCTTTTTGCTCTGTTTTGGTGACAGAAATAAAAAGGAAGAAGGTGAAGGGTTCTAGTAAACCATTTACTGAAAAAGGCAAACTGATAAATACCCACATCACGGGTGTTAACTTTCCCCTCATACTTTTGCCCAGAAGTGAAGCCTATGATGCCTCTTGCTTCTCCTCCTTAACCGTAGGAGAGCAGATCTGTGGTGTGCTGGCAGCTTTTCTCAATAGTATAAGTTCTACATCAACTCCTTGTATGAATATAGCTGACTATCTTTTTATTTCTTGAGGACTGTAGTTGCATATTTAACTTTTGCTTGTATAGCAGGGAAGCAGGATTTTCCATAGTGTCCACCTGTTTTTCTCCTTGTTTGACAGGCTTTGGAAAAATAGTCAAACCTATTTTTAATTTTGTTTGTTTGCTTCTTGTTGATTCTGAGAGTGTGCTAGTCCTCTCCTTGGTTATGGATTCATTTGGGTATATGTAATTATGTGTAACCTTCTTCCAGGTGTCTGCAGTAAAGGTGACTATGTTCAGGCTTGCTAGAGCTCTTCTAAACTTCAATCCAGGTGGAAAAGAGCTTTTCCCAAAGCTGCCTGTGCTCATTTTTGATACTGGGAGTGAAAACAGAACCTCTTTGAGTGTCTCGCTTTCATTTGAACCTAATTAATGTATTCATTAATGTGCAGAAATAGGAAAAGATAAAGTTTTTACTTGAAGGGTAAAATAGGAGAAAATGGAATGTGAGGAAACATCAACAAAATATATAATAAAAAAAGACAAATGTCACTTATATTCAGGAATCTAGCTTGCTTCATAGATACAACAACTAAATTTTTGGTCTCATTGAATCAAAAAATAAATAAAACTCTTTGGCAGGTTCTTGGCAGTTAAAGGCAGCATCCCACACTTTCCTTCCCACTCTTTGTGCTCTTGCACCTCCAATCACCACTGAAGGTGCAACAGGCATTTGTGTATTTTTGCAACATTTATGAATGTTTGCAGCATTCCTAATCTGGGTCCTATAGGCTTATTCCAAAAAAGGTATTAAAATAAATAGATAGAAACAATAAGGATATTTATTTCTCCTCTGGACAAAGTGTCTAGTCAGTGTCCTTTGATGGAAGGGCAGTTCCTTTATAGCTTGAACTGGAGGCTGGTTTGACAGCCTGGCTTGTCCTGCAGAGTCCTTCCCACCAGCTGATTGTGTTGTGCAGTGAATGCTCTTATATGATGATATTACATGAACTTGCAGGCTGAAGCTGATCAGCAATGGAATAGACTCATCATCCTCTTTTTCCTTTGATTACTTTAAAAAAGGGAATGAATTGTCTCAGACCAAGATGACCCACTTGTCTATTCCTGTCCTGTTGCAGCAGTCTGCAGTAATGCACATATAGTCAGAGCTAGAATTCCCAGTAGTACTACAAAATGTCCTGTGAAGCTCTGGGTTACCCTCAGTCACATCCAAACTAGTGCCAGTGAGAATGTTACTTCCTCCTAGAGAGGGAGCTTCACTCAGTCCCCCTACAATTTGTAGCACCAGACCTCATACAGATCAGTGATCCCTATTTTGATCTATAAACAGGATTGCATATCCAGGCTTCTCTCTGAGGCTGTTTAGGATTTTTGAAGTTTCCTGAGAAATGCCCTTGAGACTAAGGGACAAAGTTTTCCTTTAACGTTTCCCTTCCTGCTTTAAGGAACAGTGGCAAGTGTGCTGTGAAAGCAAATAATTTCTCCTGAGCACACTGTAAAGGAAAATGATGCAGAAAAATAGTCTGTAAAATACAGTGTGTTTTCAGTCTATAAATAAGGCTTTTCATGGGGGAAATAGAAAAACATGTCTCATGATTCCATGAGACAAAGAAGAAAATAAGCTCATGGCCTTGTTTGCTAAATTTAAAAAAAAGGTTGGTAGAAACTGAACTGGGGGTCAAATCTTTGTATGGATTTGGGGGTTTGCTTCCTCACCTGCTGCTGCTACAGTAATTTCACATAATTTATTTCAACATAAATAGCTTCTCCTCCTGGATGAAGTCTCATTTCTTGCACAGTTCCTTTTTCTTAACAGTTTAATCAAACTAATTGTGACAAGCAGTGTATTTGTATAAATATTTAAATGTGAAGCATGAGGATTGAATTATTTATTCTGCAAATGTAAGCTCAATGTAACTATCTTTGGAAACCATCTCATTCTCATATGGTTGTGCAGTTTGGTCATGCAAGTTCTCCTCTCAATTCCATGTTTAATGTTGCAAATGGCTCAAATAAATTATATTATTTGCTTAAAAGCTAAACAAGTTGCCAGAGGAAACAAAACACAGCAGGTACCTTGGTTTAGTAAATGCAAAAACTAGTTGTCTTTTTAAATTCAATCATCAAGGGACCCTAGATTCCTGAAAATGGGTTAACAAAGATACAGATGATGTCATTCATTGCTCAGTCTTGTCTCATGCATGAAGAGGCATATGTTCTGACCAGATTTTTCTCTTGTCTGATTTTGTGACTTGCAATACTTCTGCACCACCCCTTTCTGGGGGGGGAGCAGAGCTGTATGCAATAGTGCATCCCACTGTGTAGAGGAGTTATTGCTCTTTAGGGAAAAAAAAGCAGTGCTCAACATGAAAAAGGTACTACGGCACAAACCATACCCCAGCCCAGTCAGTGGGTGACTGGTGGAGTCTCTTGCTTGACTGCATGAACTAAAGCCTGCAGAAATATTAACAGTGCAGAAATACTAACAGTGCAAAAATATTTCTTCCTTGCACTTTCCACCCCAAGACTGGGATCAGCTGGCCAAGCTGCTGCCATCCCAGCAGCAGAGGTTACACTCCAGCTGCTGCTGCTCCCCTGGGCTTCAGCCATCGAGCTGAGAGCCCTTTCAGCAGCCATGCTGCAGAAGAGAGGCAAAGAGGAGACCAGAGAGCAGGTTTGGGAGTTGGTGGCATAGATACAAATCAGTATTTGACATGCTTAATTTCATGTTCATTAGGCACTGCAGCAATAGGGTCAGTATCTCTAGGCTGTACCTTGTGCCTCCTTATCTTGCACTTCTAATTTACGGGGGTCAGAGCAAAAAACCTCAAGGGTATTAGTAAGTGAGGTGGAACTAGTAAACAACAGTATACTCCAAGCTCAAAAACAGCAGTAGAGAAAGGGTTTCCAGCCCTGTACCTCCAAGTCCCCCTGTATTCTTTTAAAAGGTATGGAAGCATTTTCTTAGGGGAGAATGTTCACCTGCTGATGGCCCCTGGTGCTGATATCATCTGCAGCATGTTTGGGGAAGGCTTTTACTTTCCCACTTCTTAGCTTTAGAACAGAGCAACAGCAAAAATAATTCTCTTCTGCTTTTGAAAACACCTTATTGTGAAGAATTTCTTGTTTAAATAATTCAGGATGTCAGCACTAATTCAGACAGGTTTACTGGTTGATGTTAACATTGGGAGTTTTCAGTGGGAGGTGAAGTATAATCCCAAGGAATTATGCTACAGAAACAGAGGATAGACACCAATCTTTTCTGAGCTGCTTTTTCTTAACTTCTATTTTTATTTTCTCTGAATAAGATTTGCACTCATTCTCAGCCATCTTGATCAGAGACCTAGAGAAGCCAATGTGCTTGAGTGCAGCTTGTTGTGGGATTGCAGTTTTATTCACAAGCAGCCAGGTTGTGCTACAATTTTACAGTATGAACCCCAGAAACCTGTCCTAGTGCTTGTACTCAAATCAAGTACTGAAGGCAGGAATTATTTCAAATTAGCTCTTGTTCCAATATTGCTATGGTTTTGCCTCTGTCAAAAACCATCAAATTTTATCAAAATCAAGCATGTTGCCAAATTTTTGACAGGGTTTTCTACAACCTAATTAATTTTTTAAAATGAGACAAATCTCTCTTGGAATAAGTGGCATTTCAGAGTTCAGGCTATTTCTTCAATATGTGAGGAACCTAGGCACATGTGTTTGTGTTTGGTGTACACTGGTGCAGTGCCTTTCTGGCTCACGTGCTTTTGGTGGAGAGGAGGCTGTTTCACGAGACGTCAAAACTCTGAAAAGTTGCATGAAAAAACTTGCAAAACATTTTTGTGAATTTTTTTAATTTTTCATCCAGCTCTGTCTGTGTCCTTCAGAGGATTTTATTATCTGAGAAGAAATTGTGTGACTATTTCTAGAGTTGCTTCTGGGCTTGATGACATAATTTACTCAGCTTAGCAGAACTGCAAAAGTCTAAATTAACAAACCACTGTGCTCTGGTGATAGAGTTAAATCAACAAATGGTGTTTTCAGTGAAGCATTGCTACTTTTTTTTCTCCAAGGTTTCTTTCACTGGCAGGGTGTCAGCAGGGGAACGAGAGACATTCAACGCACAGATCAGAGCGCAGCTAAAATTTTACTATATTAGAGTTTTGGAGGGCCTCTTTTTCTCTCTGCCACGGGTGCTGATCATTTCCATTAGAACTGAATTTCCCACAAAGATGTCAGTTTTAATTGTGCTTTTATCACATGTAAAAAAATCCAACTCGGTCTCGGCGATTACCTTCTCTCAAAGGAAATATCTGTTTCAGTCACGTGTGGTCAGAGGATGCTTTACTACACCCACAGCAGCATTTTGGGGCTGTTGAGAGAGCATGAGCATGTACTGAGCACCCCATACAGAAGGCTGCAGCAAGAAGGGCGTTGGCACCACCTGGCCAAAGCTTTCTGAAGCCTTGTTGGTTTTTCTTTTCTCATTAGGGCGAAAGACAGGCACCTCCTCACCCGGACAGAGCAAAACCTCTGGGTTGCGCCCCTTATTTGTTCCTGATACTTTGCATATATAAAACAGCCAAACAGCATCCTTGTGGTTTTTTCTTTAAACAATTAAATTTTTCTGCCATTCAGTTATTTTCTAGCTGAAAATATTTTCATTAAGAATGTGTTGAAATTAGATATTTGTCTTGTATGATGGGACGAGGAAACCACTGTGAAACCCTTCAACCCAAAGCTACATGGTGAAAAGGAAAGTATTCTGCTAGATCCTGTGCCGTTTCAAATGACAGCAGAATTTTGGCCATAATGCTGAAGTTGTAGAATTTACTTGAAGATCACAGTTACTTAAAAAGAAAACCCAACAAACCAACTGATATTTCTGCTTAATTTATACCAAAATTTTAGATAGATACCCTACAAAGGAATTGTTCCAATGTAAACCAAGAGTAATTTTCTTTTAAAGAACTATAACATGAAATAATAGAAGGTACAGAGGTCATTTTGATGGTTTCCAGAAGAAAACTTTGCCTGACCAATTAGCCTGTTTATGCAATGTCTTTCCCCTCTGGGCTGCAGCTTGTCTCAAACCACTTAGAGATTATGGGCACCCAGGGCAGCAGTCTGTGGGTTTTCTCACTTCCTGAAACTGGGGAACTGCTAACTTCAGCTGGGTCTGAAGATGCATGAATGATGATTGGCACACATTTTTTCAATGGGGAGGAGGAGGTTAGGAAAATATGACACAAGCTTTGGAGGGCGTAGTTCTTGTGGGCTGTGTGCTGCTATCCTCCTGTCTGTTTTTAGCTCAGTTCAGTGACAGTCCCTTGAGGGAATGAATCTTCTTACTTTTATAAAAATGAGAATAGTTTTGTATCCCATCATTTAAAAAAAATTAGTATTACATTACTATATTTTCATTTTGTGTTGTATATTTAATCTCTTGACAAAAAAAAATGAAATTCTTCACCACTAGAAGCCCAACTGATAAATTAGTTTAGTGAGGGAATTTCAATATAGATTTTCTTTTAAAACAAATTGGCTTTTGAGGCTTTCTCTAGAGTAAGGACATAATTCCATAATACAACAACATGCTCTATAACATCAAAAAGAAATCTGCAAGATACCATATTATGAGAAATTAAACTGAATGTGAAGATGACAAGGAAAATATGGTTGCTTTTGTAATAGATGCAGTTTATATACCATTATATGCCATGACACTATGACTGGTTATGTTAAAGGAAATTATACCAATGGAGAAATGTTGCAGGAAGCCCTGAAAACAGTTAGGGCTTTTGGGGGTGGATGAAGGAAACTGGAAAATAAACTAAGCCGGTGTTTAGGGATTGCTGGTAAACAGCAGTTGTCTTACTCAAATGTTAATATTTTCTTCATCATAGCAAGAATACATCATTTTTTCTTGAAGCACTGTTGGGACACTTCACTGTCTTATATGGCAGCTTGCAAAACTGCAAGATTGAATTCTTTATGCCATGTTGATATATTATGTGACTGTTTCTCAAATGGCAAAATTGACAGTCAGACATTAGTGTCTGGTCCAGGCTATTTATTTATCTTGCAAGTGTTAAACCAGCATATACCTGTCAAATCTTCCAGAATATTTCATATTTTTGAAAAAATCATAACTGCACTGAAATTCTGAAAGGCTGTTTTATTTTTCTAAAAGTAGATGGAAAATGACAAAATTCTGAAATTTAAAGTACTTATTTATATGCAGTGTTGTTAGTATACATTTCAATAATTTGATAGAATATATTCTGTGTACAAATGATAGCTGACATGACTGACATTACCCAGACTCTTATGGAATATTAAATAATGAGAATAAATTAATTAAGGAAGAGAAGAGTGAGTGACTGGAGAAGTTAGACACTAGTAAAGATCATGTGCATAGCAAGTAGTTCAGTTAGCATATGAGTCCTGGCATATCAGAATTTCTGCACTGATATCAGTTTGAGTTATGAAGTGATCAGGCATGATAGAGAAAAGACAGAAATAATGAATTGTTTTGCTTTAAGGAAAGCTGTTAAAACATGAGAGCACTAGTGCCACATTACCTATTTAAGAGTCAGAGGGGAAGCTAAACATCAGCTAAAAAACAAAGAGTATTTTACTACCTGCATATTTGGTAATTTATACTGAAGATGTTCTGAAAAACTAGCCACAAAGTTCTGAGTCAGTGACAAGGTTAAAAAATTCTGGTACTAATGATGCTTATATGACAGATGGAAAATGCAACGCGTCAGTACATTTGTTTCCTTTTCAAGTAAGAATAGTCTGATAGGGAACGCTGCAACCAGGTTAGTTTGTTATCAGAGCTTGAAGACACCACAGGAGATGCAGTGACTAAGATATCAGAGGATGAAGTTTACTTGAGTCAGTGAGCATAATTTTATGAAGAATGGGACCTGTCACAAAAACATCAGTGATACCATGTCATGCAGATATGACAATGCTGCCTGCTGACAGAATTTCAGTTTTTGTAAGGCTCTTGATTCAGTATCACCTGTATTTGGATTTTAACAGTCCCATGATGCAATGGCTTAGTCTTCTTATTAAGACTTGTAATTTAATGAGCCTTCTTAAAAATATAGTGGGTATTTTCTATATTGCTTAAACTCATTATTGTAACCTCAACTAGTTTTCCTTTAATGACAAAGTTTAATACTGAGGCCCTCAAGGCAGAGAAACAGAAGCTTCAAAAACTTGGAGTCTTTCTGCATTTAATCAACATTTTTTGAAAGCCTGAAGCTGATGGATTATATTTTATATCAATTGGTAATCAAATATTAAAGAGAAAAAATTAAGGCTTTGCAACATTTCAATATTATATTAGATAATATTGATATTATATAACTGGTAATAGCTATTAGAGATTTTATGGAAATGACTTCTTAGTTTCAGTTTTGCACTCAGGTCAAAACTTCCTGTTAGATATTAAGTCAACCAGATATCTTAAGTGAAGACTTATTTAAGACTGTCTTCTATTTGTCAAAACACCTGTTATATTGACTTACCTTCCATTGCAAACTGCAAGAGTTGACATTTGGATGTACTTTGTCAAGTGAACACTCTTAACATCCGTGGTGTGTTGACACAAGTGGTTTGACTGTGAATGGAGGAAAACAGTACAGAGAACATTCCCTTCCTTACAGGGAAAAAAACCAAGCCACAGAGGTCAGTAAGTGACACTGAGTGCTTCAATCTTGGTGTTTTCCCACACACTGAACCACTGCTTGGGAGCCTAGATGGTCAACTCTTCACAAAACCTTTGCAAGTTTCTGGTATAAGATTGAAAGTGAGAGAATAAAAGGGAAACATACTTTATATGACTTATTAACAGATTGAGACACATTCATTTGAAGGATACTGCTCTGTACATTTATCTGAAAAAACCCCATAGATTAGTGTAGAAAAAACAATTTTTTCTCAGCATTTTCTTTGCAAGAGCAGCCTATTGTATTCCTTTTCTCCATGCATCAATCACCTTAGAATATTTTTATTTTACATCCATACTAGAATATTTTTATTTTACATACATATATATGCTTAGGAACTGCATAACAAACAATCAGTATAGATTCTTGTTTATAGTACACCAGCTGGCAGGATTTATAAAGGTCTGCCTGATCCGTGTTGATTTGTAAAACAGTGACTTTACTCTGTCATGCTGCTTAGTCTTCAATGTGTTACTATCCTATGCAAAAGGTAAAAACAGATTTCAGAATAGTGACATGCTTCAGTAATGTGTCTGTTATTTAAGTGTTTGGTATTTTAAATTGTCTTTTTATTGGCAAGTTTTAAGATTTAATACAGAAGCCCCCTGTGGACCACCACAGATTCTTAAAAGAACATGATGCTGAAGAATGACAGTAAGGAAGATCAGCAAAACTTATTAAATCTGATCAAGAATCATTAAATTGATCTTATTAAAACTGATCAAGAACATTGCACCAACATTTGTGATCTGTGATATGAGAACCTGTTGGGCTTATACTTTGCTCACTGAAAACAGAAAGTTTCAACAGTGCTGTCTAATGTGCTTCAGAGATTTCTTGAATCTGAAATGTCATCTCTGACAGTCAGACTTCAGAGAGGAAAGATTTATTAAAATCTTTTGAGTGAATCACTAAGTAAAATTTCTGATTAAACCCACAGCAATGGAAACATTGTTATTTACCTCCTCTTTCATTACTTTGTTGTTCATTTCTAGTATTTGGTAAACATCTGAAATAATTTTGGTGAAATCACAGGTAGGTTGGAAAATGTCACCTTAGTCACCCTGAAATGCAGATCTTACAATCTGGGCCTCTTTGAGGGAGCTTATGCTCTGAAAGAGGCTCTCCTGATCAGGTCCAACCTGCCCCAGCTACTCCCAGAGTGCCAGAGTGGCTTTTGTCAGCTGCCTGCCTACCTCTGTCATGCTTTCTTGAAATGCTTGAGTCAGTCAGAGGGTGAAAGAAAGAAGTGACTCACGAATCTCACCTCAAGCACAGGTCTGCGGAGAGGTTAGGGTACCCTGGTGTCATCCACAGCCCCTGAGGCTGACAGGCTTCTTTTGTCCTCTGTTCCCCCAACACTCATGTTCTTTAACTTGCAGAGATTTCTTGCAGAGGAGATGATGCTAGCTAGTAGACTCAGGTGTTGTATGAAGATGCATATATTTATCTATTTTAAATACGTGATGTAATAACAATTGAATTGCAGCATGCAGTTCTATTTTTAAATACTTAATGTTAAATTGAGAATTTCATTAGAATATGTAGATTCTTTGTATGATTTTTAAAACTTCTAGTTTGTAAGGATCTTTTTCTTTTCTTAGGATGCAATTAACATACAAAACTAAAGAGCAATATATGTAT
The DNA here is from genome assembly GCF_901933205.1 of Camarhynchus parvulus. NCBI lineage: Eukaryota > Metazoa > Chordata > Aves > Passeriformes > Thraupidae > Camarhynchus > Camarhynchus parvulus. The sequence goes on from NC_044571.1 coordinate 38,281,674, forward strand.
AAATAAAATAACCCAACCCTGTTAAAATGTGTGTCTTTAAAATATTTCTAGAAAGAGTTAGCAGTGAATGTTCTCCTTGAATTCAATACTAATCATTAAGTTGGGGAAAAATTAGATATCTATGACTTGCAACCAGGTGCAGCCTGTTTGTAACACCTGTTTGGCAGGAGAGGCTAGCACAGTACAGTTGCCTCAGAGCATAATATACCTGAGGAGTTTTTTACTTCAGAAAAAATTGTGGGAAGGGTGCTCTGTTTCAACCTCCTCACTTGTATTCAGGACCTCACCTGCTCACTTGACCAAAAAACTGATCTATATTTTTACTCTGTAAAGGGATTGAAATGAATTCTAGTTCACCTTACACGGCACCAGAATAGCTCTTCGAATAATGCCCATTATTTCTGAGTAAAAACAGTATTGTGGTGCACATAGTTTGTGCTCCATCCAGTCCAAATTTCATTACTACTACAAGCTTCTCCACTTCTCTTCTTGGGTAACTGATTAACTGTGTCTTTACCATAAAAAAATTTATTATTCTTCTTCCTTCCATTCTGATATTTGTGGCAGAGAAAATTTACCCACTCCAAAACTCTGAATTCATCCTTTGCACCTGTATTTAAGGGATTTAATGTCTGCAAGCTGGAAAGCCAATATTAGCTTGGTTACTGTGGTAACAGACTCATTTTCAGCAGCCTGTAATGAATGCTGCTAGAAGCAGCACTGCTATTCTTGAATTTTATTTATGTAAATGTGTTTTAAACACCTTTCTCCCATATCATATCTCCTGCTAATAATGTCCAAGTATGAAGGTACTGGTATTTGAGGCTGTGTGATGGTACATTTGGGTAAAGTAAACTCAGATGCTTTTGCAGAACTCTGGCCTATCACCCCATTTAATACCATACTGAAAGTCTACCCTCAGAACTGTGTGCCTCAGTGAGGCTTCACTCCTCTTGTCTGTTTTACAAAAACTTGTAGATTAAAAAGCCTTATGGCCTCTTGGTTTTTATCCACACTTTTTGAGAGACCAAAGAAGCTTGTCCATCAATGCCTTTGAAACTGGGCATATATCTCAGTTTAATAATTATGTTGGTGGAGATGGGAACATTGTTCCCTGGATTTCTTGTAAAGTGATAAAAACTCTTTAAATGACATCACAAAAAGCCCAAATGAAAAAAACAAAGAATATATTAGAAAGGATTGCTTGTCATTATAAAGCTGCCAGTACCTTTATGGAATACTTTTGTTTTCACTCTCAGTGCTTAGGTCTCTTTGGAGTATTTGCTCATGCCAAAACCTAGAGATGATATTTTGTAGGCATAACCACCTTGAAAAAAAACACAAATATGTTAGTAACAAGAGAAAAAATTAGTACAGCACTTAAAACAAGGCTAAAAAATTATAATATTAATTATATTATTAATAATATTTGTTGACCACTAGGCCTTTCTTAGAGACAGTAACTTATTTTAACTACAAAACAGCTGAATAAGGGGAATAAAACCAGCATAATTGTCAGTGTCATAATTACTTTCCAATATGGGAATAATCCTTAAGTGATTTATACAAATATTACAGAAAATTAATTATGAGGGTGATGTAGGAATGAAATACAGATGCCTGCATTAAATTAATTCATTCCTCTGAAGAATTTTGGAGGATGTTCCCTACCCTGTGACCAGTAACTTCCCCGTGAACTCGGATGACACAAGCCTGGCCCTGAGGCAGAGGGAGGTTGGGCTGATATGATGGTTCACCACAATTACTCAATCTTTAAATGACAAACCTACCAGCAGTGCTAGTACCACCACTATGTTTTCCCTGCCTGCTGTGAAAAATGCTTTCTATAACTTGGAAGGATTATCACTGAAGTGCTTCTCCCTTGTGTAGGTATGTTGTCTCCTCTGACTGCAGCTGAAAAGAAACTATGGGAAAATATACAAAAAAGGTGTGTTTGAATTTGAGCACAGGGATCTCCAGGGTCAGCCCCAACTCATCTTCTGTCTTTCACATTGCAGTACTTCTCTGAGGGTTTGTAAGCACTGTGGGAGGGAGGGACGAAAGCAGCAACAGCTGTATCAGAGTATTGCTTATCACCAGTATGATACTTAGCAAATTCAGGTTTTCTATTCAGTACAGGGATAGGTTTTTTCACTCTCTTGCTTCTCTCCTGGAAATCTCTACTAGCATTTCTTCCCACTTGCTGCTCCATTTAGGAGTTAATAATGTGTTCATTTTACCAGAGACATGCAGGCCTTTCAAAAAAAAATTGAGCCCCTGTTTTTTATTCTGCAATTGTAGTCTATATTTTAAAGCAGCGCTAGATGTTCACTAGAAACAAGGATTAGACATCTTATTCTGTAACAGCACCTAACTGTCTGTCCTCTGAGATTCACATTTTAAATTTTCTAGGTGAAAAGTAAATATACTTACCAAAGAATCTTTTTCTTAGATGGGAGAACTAATCCTAGAGAAACAAATTGTCTATAATTCCTCAGCTGCTTTATGTTGTGCATGTGTGGATTACTAAGGGTTAAGTGCTGTTATGTTCAGCTTTCTTCCAGAAGGTGATGCTTGCTGGGGACAAGCACACAAGGCAGTGATTTGGTATGGCTGGCACTGCAGCACACAGGGTTCATCAGAGAGAGAATGATCTGTGGTAGCTCCTGTGCCTCCACTGTAGTGCTCATGCACATGCTCTGCAAAGTACCACCGCCTACTGGCTCAAACAACTTTTAAAATTCATAGGATAGCGTACAGGGATCTGTTTTTTTAATTTGCAGCAGAGAAATGATGGGTGTCAGCCCTGGAGGGCCAGCAAAGCTCTGTGATAAATTGCTGCTGAGAGCAGAGGCCTTATGTGCATATGGAGAGCGGCAGAAAACGCATCAGCAGTACTTTCTCTTGGGGGGATCAGTGAAAAGACACAGGGTGAACAGATGTCTCTGGCTTCTGCAGGCTTTTGCTAAGTTCCTCATTTGGACTGTTCAGGACTGAATCTGCTCACAGGCCTTGGCACAAAGCAGCCTGTGCCAGAGCGAGCCTGTGCTCCCTCTGCTTGTGCTTCTTCACTGGCCAGGAGGGGCCAAATCCTGCCTGGCAGGAGGGACCAGGAGCTACAGCTTCTGTCTTTCTGCTGTTCCAATTCATTTTTGTCTCACTGATCATGCTGCTGTCTGCACTCATGACACAGATCGTGTAAAGCTGTGACTGAATCATGGGAAGTGATGCCCAGAAATGATTCCCCATGCCCAGAGGTGGAGAGGCTGGAGCAGGGCAGACTCCAGGGCTGTATCACTGCTTCTTTGTTGAGGCTAGGTTTGGTTCACATTCAAAATTTTAAATTTTACCAGGAGACAGAACACAGCCTAATCTTGTTCTGCTGCTTTAGTTCATGGCCTTGCCAGACTGCATCGTATTGCATAGAAAAAGCTAAAAACCTGCATTTAATGTGTGATTCCTCAGATAAACTATCTGAAAGCACACTGCTGCAAAATTGAATAGATCATGAGGTTCATGTTGTAAATTGCGCTGTTTTTCTACTCAAAACAGAGATTTCCATCAGGATGTGAAGGGAATAGGGAGTTGTTTAAATATTCTGAAACATTTTAAATTTGTAACAATCTTAAAGATACTGTACTTTAGGGAGTGTAAATATCTGTGAAGGATAATGAAAATGTTGGTGGTAAATGTGTTTGAAAATTATGGATTTGACTACAATCTTGTATATAGTTATTGGAGGTTATAATGTGATTAATATGATCTTGATGTAGAATTGGGACAGGGAAAAAGAAGATAAAGATACTTCTCCTTACTTGTGTCCATTAATAGAATATTTATTTATTCTTATTAATAGGCTATCTCTATTTCCCTCCTTCCATCCACAGAAAAATACTTCAGGGAACAATTTAAAAAGCATTTAACTCTCCTTTGTGTGTTATTTAGCAATAAATTAGTTAATTTTTCCAATACCTGTATCAGTAAACTGTTTTAAGTCCAAATCTGAAGCTCAGTCAAAGCATCTCAGCTTATTTTCTTTGAGAAGAGAATGAATAGGGAGGTTTTTTCATTGCTTATAAAATTTTTAAAAAGAGATTGTAGCTGTTTTCTCATTTTAAATCCCCAAGTCACTGCTGAGAATAAGTAATTTGACAGTACTGGTATAATGAGTAAGGGAAAAATTGATAGTGTTGAGGAGGTTTCTTTGGGTCATTGATAGCAGGAGGGCATGGAGTCTGGTATTTCTGTGGCGGTTTTTTTGTTTGTTGTTTTGTTTTTTCTTATGTATTTTAACTAGTATTGATAGCATCTGCTTAGCACTGAAATCCATTTTTGCCACTGCTGTGTCAGGATGACCTCAGTCAGGAGTGGTCTGTAAAAATCTTACAGAGTGTCTCTTGCAGTCATGTCTCCAGCTGCATGCTGCAAACAGATATCAACATAGACCTCCTCCTGGCTTTAGTATGTCTCATTGACATGATTTATTCCTAGGCACCCTTGCTTCAAGAAAGTGGTCTTGGGTGACCACTGGTTGGTCACCACTCCTCCATAAAAGCACCAACAGTGAGTCCTGCAGGACTACCCAGCTAGGCACATTTAGTGTGCGGGGCACTGTATCACAAGAGCCAAGCTGAGTTTCATTGCAAGACTGTGAGGCACTGGGACATGCTCACAGCTTCTAGACAGAGATGGAGGAGTAGCCATAGAGCTCCTGATGACATATTGCAGAACCAGTGCATTGTGAAAGCTGCAATTACTTCTGTGCACCAGTAAGAAATCCTCATGAGTATCTGCTTCCTGCAACATCCTGGGCCCTCTGTCTCCAGTGATGTATCTGTTGTCCTGGCTGCTGAGGGTCACATGAAACTTCCTCTAATGGACACCAAAGCATTTCATTGCCCAGCAGAATGAATTGTGCAGGCAGCAGAGTTTCTCATGAAACCTCATTGTGTTACACAAGCCTGTGGCATAACTAACACCAGCCCATTGCAAGTTGCAGGAACAGTTGTAATATTTAAATTCAAATACTACTTGATGTCAAATTTTCAAGGGAATGAAGAAACTTGCCAGCTTTCAATATTAACAATTTCTTGTATTTGTTTTCCTGATGAAGAATTCCGTCATAGTTAAACAGAACCATCATGCATTTTAATTAAACAACTGAGAGTGCAAACTTGTAATCAATGAGAATAAAGCTTGAAGTGTCAACAATAAGACGTCCACTGCAAAAACTGACTGAAGGAAAAAAAAGAGAAATTGTATTTTTTTATGGTGAAGCCTTCTTTTGCCCCAGTTCCAGGGTTTCTGGTGATAAAGCAGTATGTGTTTATAAGGCAGTAATAACCCTCTATTTAATGGCAAGATATACTTGAAGAAAAAGATAATTTAATAATACATTTTCTAATGAGCTGTATGCCATAGGGAAATTGAGCCTAGAAATGTGAACAATTGATAAAAACTGTTGTCTATTCTCTATTATAGGAGAAAAATGAAATATGTATGTTAAAGACACAAAAATTGGACTAGTTTAAAAATAGGATGATTTTGTTTTAAGGCATTTGCTTCCTCCCTCTGCTGTTTATTTTATTTTAGGATTTTCTTCCACAGTTTTCACCCTCACCTTCTGGAACTTGTATGTCTTTAAAGCAAATTGTTGTAAAGCATATTTAGTGTCTCGAGTATTAATACCAAGCTACATTATTCATCGAAATTTCTACTAGCATGCAGTAAGTGATTTAAAGGAATACTACCTCAAATAAAATCTGCTGATTTAAAAATAGCACATTTCAAGCTTCTCATTTTATTGCATTTTCAGGTTTTGTCCTCTTGGGGGAGGTTATTGGTGGGGTTTTTGTTTGTTGTCTTTTATTTTGAGAGAAGAGAAGCATTTGTGGCCAGCCAATTGGGAAGAACTGCAAAGCTCTCCATGTGCAGACTTTTCTCTAAAGTTCATTTGGATGTGTTTGGATCCTTCCAGTACTGGTTTTGGTTCAGCATGCCGATCTCATGCTTTACCAGTGTTGTATTCTTTGTGACCAGGGTTGTTGGTGTTTTTTTTTTTTTTTTTTTGTTGTTTTTTGTTTGTTTGTTTGTTTGTTTGTTTTGATTATTTCTGTTGAGCTGACTTGGTCTGTTTTGCTAAAAGCAGCACTGATTTTTTCTATTCTAAAGCAAATATATCTTGTGAACAGGCTCCTGATGGACCTTAAAATGTACTGGCATATGATCAGCTGCAGGATGCTCATTGCTGGCACACTGTGGGAGCATGATTGTCCTTCATGTGTGCTCCTCGTGCTTCCTGGTTCGGACTTGTGCTGAGAGGAGGAGGGAGAGGCAGACTGAGGCCCTCTGTCCTTCCCTGCTGCCACACGTGGCACCCAGGCTCATGCCAGTGATGGCTTCTGCAGAGACTAGAGCTGTGCTCACTTTTTTTTTCCTAGATGGGAATTTACTGTTTGGGATTGATCATCTTGATTATATTGATACGGTGATCTAAAGGCAGGTATATAGGCAGCAGTATACAGCATGTTCAAATTTATTTGTTCAAACCAAAGGTCCAATCAATTCTGTTTGCCAGAACCCAATAATAGATAATTGGAAAACAGTAAGAACAGGGTGAGCCAGTAGGGGTGCTTTTTCTACAATGTAATTTTCCACTAACAAGAAGTTTAGGTGCTTCCTGAGTCAGAGGCAGTATACTTTTATTAATTTGACTCAGAAATTTTGCCTCAGAACTGGTCAAATCAATTTTGAAGTCAGTTGATGCCTTGATTCATCTACAGCATTCAGTGACAAAGATCTTGACCCTGAGATTTTATTTCTTTCATGCCTCTTCTCTCACAGCTTCCCTGGTGTCAGAGTTCTCATGCACTTCCTCTATATGTTCTCTGTGGCACTTCTGAGTTTACAGAAAACTCTTATTCTCCCCAGTGACAGCAGTATTGCTCTCAATGCTGATCCTAGTTTGTGCAACACTTCTAGGTAAAACAATTAAAATGCTGGGTTTTTTCTGGCATTTCCCAATATTTTTTAACAGAATCAATTCTGAACTCTTACCTAAAATCCAGAATGTGTTACGGAAATGGGAGCAACCAATGTCTGAGTTTGGGGATGTTTTTCCCCTTTTCTATATCAACTGTTTCCTGGATCTGATTAATGCATTTTCTTTAAAAGAAAAAACACAAGCATCATCATATTCTACCACCCCCACCCAACCTGACCTCTACCATCTCCTTTCCCCAGAAAAAGAAAACTAGCTATCTATTCCAAGAAAATCTTCCTAAATTTTATTTTCCTTGCATGGGATCTAAATTTTTGGCTGCATCATTAGGAAAAAATAAAATATTAGCTTTACTTTTATAGTTCTACATGTATGTATGAGAGTGCATGAATAATAACAGTTTTTTTCAGCAGTTGCTATGGAAAACAATTTTGTGTGATGAATCATACTTTGACTTTTGTTAAATAAAGTCATCCTACTTATTTTATATTAATTTTAATTACATGTATTTGTTGAAAATTAAAATGTTAAGAAGTAGGATGTGTGTTTAAGTGAATACACTTAAAAGAGGATGGGGTTTTTTTTGTTGTCTATTGGATGATTTTTTGGCATTTTTAATGCCACTCTGTTAAAGAAAATATCTCAGAGTATCATAGAATAGCAGCTTGGAAGGAACCTCACAAATCATCTGGTCCAAATTTCTTGGTGAAAGCACAGTCTAGACAACATGGCCCAGGACCCTGTCCAGGCAAATCTGAAAAGTTCTGGGGAATCCACCACTTCCCTAGGGAAAATGTTCCAATGGCTGATTGTTCTCAATGTTGAAAATGTTCTTCTTCCATCCAATTGGAATCTCCTCAGGGGTAAATTGTACCCATTCCACCTCAGCTTTTCCATGTGACTATTTGCAAAAAGGGAGTCTCCACCTTCCTTTTAGTCACCCTTTAAATAATGGAACGTGGTAATGAGGTCTCCCCTAAGCATTCCTTTCTCAAGGCTGAGCAACCCCAGCTCTCTCAACCTTTCCTCATATGGCAGGCTTCCCAGTCCTCTGATCATCCTTGGTGTAAAATCCTTTGAAGTATAAGTGGTATGCAGGAACAGTTGGGAGGGGTGGATTCCCTGTCCATAGGACATGTCAGAATTTAATTCATTCTGTTCTGCAGCAAGCTGAATGACTGGAGATGAGCTAACGTGCACGTGCATGTGTCTCAGAATAGCTAATCATCCAGTTCAGACCTAACTGCAATTTGTTTGCCATTTTACTATATTTAGTCATTGGACCAAAAAAAGCCTGGTAATCAAAATTCACTGGGGTATGGAGACCAAGGTTAAAAGGTTTTGCATCAAGTGGATTTTATATGGGGTCTCCATACACCAAGAGTTGCACTTGCTGGGGATGCAGTTTAAATATTCTCCAGGCTGCCTTTTTTCCCCATTTTATTTTCTTTCCATTTCCCATTAAAAAAAAATCCATTCTTGTTAAAAGTGAAAAGTATATTCCAGCCAAATATTTAGATTTGGCAAATGATTATTTTGACATAATTTGACATCTGCTCCGTATCTCTGTGTTTTTTCAAATTAAATTTTAAAAAGACAATATCACCCTTCACTTCATCACTTCATGAAGAAATTGCAGATAGGCTGCTTTTAGACCACTAAGTGAAATACAGAGGTAGGTAGAGAAAACTCCTAATTTCTATTAAGATTCTGAACAGGACCTAAAATAGTTTTAATAAACAGAAAAAAGGAGTGGAAAGTTGGCATAGCAGACTAGTGTTTTGCAAATCAGTTTATGGTAAATAAACATTTAAGTCTTTATTAATTATGTTTTTCATTCCCCATCATCTCCCTTTACTGATTTTAACATCAAATCTGATATATGTAACCTTTAGAGAAAGGACAAAGAAGCTAAAATCTGACATAGTCATCTTCACAGCTATTCCTTCCCCTATAAACAGTTTTTCTTTCTGAAGTTGTTTCATGAAAACCTTGACATTTGCAGCTGGAATTAAATATAAGAACTGTTAAAAGAAGGTCATATTCATTTTGGCCTGTTCATTCTTTTTTTTTTACTCATGTAGCTTATAAGAAATTCAGTAAGTTATCCAACTTGGAAATTTAAATTGTCCTAGCACTTGTGAAAGAGAAGCTAAGATAATGAAAGAAGAACATGCATGCGAATAAAAGAAGGAATTCCTGACAGTATTAGATGCAGTTCAGCATCTGAACTGCAGAAAGCCTGTAACTTAATTTCATCTAAAGAGGATAAACTAAATCCAGGTTTTGAAAAACATTAGTCTCTGTCTTACCCCCCTACTTAGGTAATAACTGTTCTTCTTTATTTAGAAAAAATAAACAACCAAATGAATCACATACACTTTCCATTTTAATCATTTCATGTTTTTCCCTTTTTTTGCATTTTCTTCAGTGTCCTTTTCTAAGTTTTAATTAGATGAAATGAAGAGATAACAGAAAAAATTTTTGCTTCCATTATTTGCTACCTGTCTAGAATCTGAACATATTTGTATTCACCTGATTTATCTCTATAAAGCTGCAGGATTCTTTTCCTACCCATCCCAAACCTATCGAGCCTTTCCTTTGCAAGTCCTAAAAATTACATATCATTTGTAAGGAATGACAAACTGAGGCTGGAACTCTGGGCCTTATGCCTTCCAATTTAGTGCCCTTCATGATGTTCTTCACATTATTCTTGTTTCAGATAGTGCTCCTCTAGCTCATTAATTTTTCTCTTGCTAACAGGAGGAAAAACTTTTTGTGACAATTAGTGATGCATGGTTTCAAGTTTCAAATAGGATATATCTCAGCGGTCAAATAGCAATTGGATTTCTTGTCTCAGTATATTGCCTTATAATAATTTCTTGTTTTAGCACAAGCAGAAGTAAAAAAAAAAGAATGAAGCATTATGGAAATAAATAACTGTAATGCACTGGATTTACCTTGAAAATTTGTGAAGTTAAGCAGATATAATTACTTGCATCCAAGTTAATCCAATGATGCATGAGTTAGATTAAAAGAATTTGTATTAATTAGTCTGTATACAGGAAGAAGACAGATGATTGTGCAAAGTAAATTACATTTTTCCTTTTTATGTTCTAGTTTTTTCTTTATTTCTGATATATTTTTAAAGGTCATTGTTTTATGTGGACTGTCTAGCCAGTAATACATTTTATATTTGTAAATGATTCAGCAGTAGGTATTATATATTACCTAATAACCTGAAAATAGCCGATCTTACAATTTACTGAATTTTATGAGTGTAGTGCGGGGTCCTTGTTTTTATTTCCAAATTAAATTTCTTCAACTGTAAGTAAATATAAAGGAGTACTGGTGAGTTCTATTTCTTTTTTAGCAGAAAAAGAATGTTATGTATTGATCAGGATTGTTGCAGTTTTATGGTAGTATCAATAATATATCTTCTGTTCCTGATTATTGAATCTTTCTCAGAGTCATCTTTTGTGCCATAACATTCTGTAAATGTAATTGAAAAGGTACAATCATTGTCTACCTTAGGGTGTTTTACAAGTTTCTTATTTTGCTAGTGCATTTAGAAGAAAACCAGAACAGTTTATTGGGCAACTCCATTCGTCTAAGTTATGCTTCTTATTCAACATTGCCTAGAAGAATTTAAAACTTTGGCTGTAGTGATAAAGCCATAATACCACTGTTGGAGCAAATTGAGTGGGACACAGTGTGGAAAATAACAAAACGATGGTGAAGCAACACAGAGGAGATGGAGTGTGTGTGCTTTGTTTCATCATTTTGATGGGTGGCTTTGCCCAGCACACACCTCACCTGGATTATAGTGGGTTAGTGGAGATGAGGCATTGAACCAAGCTGTAAGCATGTCCAGTGGAATACAACCTTAATTTTTATCATTGGCATTATTTTGGGATTTCTTCATGGGAAAAAATGCCAAAACTTTGGATATTGAAAATTAGTTTTATCAGCCAACAGCTGACAGAAAAGTTTGCAATTTCCAAAGGCACATCCAGAAACTGGCTGAAAATGCTTTGTTTTTTTTTTTTTAAGTCTAAAATCTTAAGTGTTGTATTCTCATGAACAAAATCTGTCTTTATTACAAAGCTTAAAAAGTGTTTTCTGCAGCTCCTTACAGTAGCTGCACAACTGTATGACCTATGGGAGATTGGCCTCTCTGATTTTTCTCTTCTTTCTACTTTTTTCATATATTATTGAATATAGATGAGTAGCTGCAAGTTTGAATTACTGTAATTTTTCTTCATTCAGCACCATATACATTTAAATGAAGTGTTTAACTGCATAATATTTCAATTACATGACCGAAAACAGGGTCACAAGTGTTTTTAACAAGCTTTTTATAGTTTTCCTAAAAATGCTCAATCATTTCTGTTTAATAACTTGTACTGAGGTAGTTCCAAAGTTTTATTAACTAAAATTAATTCCCTTAAATACATAATTTTTTGTTGCGGTGTTAGACATTTCATATCTATTCCTTGTGATCTCATGCTGTATATGTAGCAAGGCAAAATTCTGAGGCAGTAAATTCCATAGATCAGTGCAGACAAAGGTATGCATATTTACACACATAAATTTGGCTCATGACGTGGTTTGTGTTTTTCCACCATCATGATATGCAAGTCTCCTGTTCTTTGCACATGGTCTTCTCCCTGTTTCCTGAGCAGAGGCACCAGGCAAGGGGGAGTATGGAGCTGGGTGGATGCAGTCAAAGCGAAGGCTGGAGAGAGCACAGAACAGCCCCTGTGCTTTGCACAGCCCATCATAATTTCTGTTCTCTGGAATTTATCATTGGCACTTCCCTGGCCAGATAAGAGTGATTTATTCCAAACCCTTTTATCAACGGGGCATTTATTTTCGCATTTCCAAGTTTATCTGATATCAGAAACCATATCTCTACTTATCACGGACAAAAGCATCAGTTAATGTGAAAATGTAAGCACCATGCTGGCAGTGCTGAATTTATAATATTGCTTACAGTGCTTTTCTGAATGATGTTACAAAAGCCCACATGAATGGTGTATAAAAGAGGCTCTTGCTGTGGAAGGCAAACAGTGATTTACTGCTGTGTGCAGTGGTGCCTTCACTCGTTGTGGGGAATAGCTGTGTCTTGCACTTTTCTGAAATGCTGGAATGCATTTGATATGTCTCAGACTTTAATGTTAAGGATAATAATAATAATAATCGTAATGAGTCACAGAACTGAAGGTGGGGAATCTTAGAAATATAGAAAAAATTGCAGAGGGGACTTTCTGATATTACCTAGGCGTTGAGACTTCCGTTTAAATTCGGTACGTGTCGCTTTCTCCAGAAACATTACAGCTAATAAGTGTTTCTGAACAGATGGGTGCAATAAATAATGGTTGCAGTTTCAGAAAACCTGTTATACTTACCAAAGGTGTTCTCATGAAAACTTTATTTGCAGAGTATAATTGACTTCCTGCCTTTTCAGGTTCCTGCTGCATACATGTTACTGAAACAAATAGCTTTGTTATTATTATCTTCCTGCACTTTCTTCCCTCTCATTCACGTTAAAAAGTTACCAAAATTTTCACCTTTTTATGTTTCCAATATTATTTGGAAAATTTTGCTATTTTGGCTTTACTCAAATCTGAAGATCATTTTGTTTGGTCATAATTGTCAGGAATTTAAGAATACAATGACCGAGAAACTTGTGTAGAGTTTCACCCTCTTAATATTACAGACAGCACAGCTATCCATTTTTAATTTTTTCCATGTCAGATAGTGATATTTTTCTTCTTTTCCACTACTCACCTGAGTAAGGTGTTCCAAAATATCACTAGTCTGATATTTAAAAGGTTGGGAACTTTTTCTCCACAATTCATTTCCTCCTTCATAATTTGCATTCATATATTCTTCAGCCAATTCTGTTGTAATTTTATCCTGAAGGAATGTTTAATACTTCAAATACTTTTGAAGAGTTAAATTTTTCACAAAATCAAATTCTTGTTTGCTGGAAGAGTAAATAAACTCTCAATTGATTTTAATTTAAAAATAAAGTCTCAAATTAATTTTTATTTTGTATTCAATACAAATGTTCAGGCTCCTCACCTTTAGGGTCCAATTCGTGGTACAACACAGAGTTACAGCCCAAAACAGAGAGCATATCTGCTGTCTTTGCAATGATATCTAACTCAAATTTTTGCTTGAACATGAATGCCCTTTTTGAAGTGTTTTGGTGGACCAAAGTTGTCAAGTCAGTGCTGCTATTTTGACTGAGCTTGCTGGGCATCTTCAGATTTGCCTTCCCAGTTCTCGTTTCTAGGAGAGATTTAAAGACTGAAAAAATACCCATCTGTGGGAGGGGAGAAAGGAGTATAAGAAATAGGGTGGTGAGCTTAAACAGCATGATGGAAAAGCTGTAAAAGGATGGAAGGAGGAAAGAGAAGGGGTTTATGAAGACAGCAAGGATTACAACAGTCATACTCACTCCCCATCACAAAGAATCCAGTAAAAACTGACTGAAAAGTTTTATTTTGTCATTTATCTGCTATCATTTGTAGTGATCAACAAATGCTTGTTAACAAAGATGCTATTCCTGCATGTCTATTAACTCTTCATCACTGCAGAGGGGAAAATCCTGATAGTGTTGTGCATAACAGCTGTGTCCAAGACCCCAGATTTCGCTGATGCTGATGGGTCTGATTTCTGTTGTCTTAGTGCCTCTTGCTGCTTTTTTACCTGACCCTAAGTACCATCAGGGAAAATTGGAGGGAGAGCAAAGCCTTCTGATAACTTCTGGTCCATCAAGAGGATAAAGGAGATGTGGATAAAAAATTACTGGAGCTCTGGAGGACGAAGGTGAACTCAGATATTTTTTGCTGTGAAGGTGGCTTTTAGACTGATATCCCCAGCTGCAAGGCAGTTGATTCATACTGGATTTTGGAGGCAAGGCTTTTAAGGAATTTACAGGGATGCAAAGTTTTACCTGATTAATAGTGTTTAATAATTTTGTATTTTGGAAGGTGCTCAGGAGTACTGCTTGTTGTGACTTCTCTACAGAAATATATGTGACTGGTTGAACTCTTACCTCCTCATAATTTCAGACATGACACCTGTGTATTTTCTCTCAAATTATTTTGGATGATGAACACTTAATGTGCATTTTGGAATTTGACCAAATTGTATGTCTTTATAGCATATAAAGTAAATGCTCTTATGAGAAGGAAATTTTTCATTTCTTTTATTTTCTCCTGGTTACTATTTTTCATATGAGTAGGGATAGCATAATTGTAGACATGTTTTGTTTCTATTACATGGTTTGATTAGAATTAATAGCTAAATATTTTTGTTCCCTTTCTTGTGATAATAGTAAATTTATAACACCTGGGTAACTTTCACTCTGTAGTAAATTGATTCCCTTTATAGTAAAATTACATATTCTTTTAAGCTTTATGAATATCTTGTAATTTTACTCTTCATAGAAAGAATAATTCTTTAAACCTCAATCACTGGGAAGAATTTTACTAATAATACAATCTATTGGTTTTTTTTAAATTGGGATTTTGAGGAAGTGGGATTGAAAGGTGCTCTAAATGAAAATATAAAGAGTTATCACTTCCAGTCTTCATTTGGGTAGAGTTTCTTAGAGTATCTTGCTAGGATGAATTTAAGCCCAAATGAGAAAGAGAGAAGTTATGAAAGCTGAAGGTGAATGCGCAGAAGAAAATATTTTGTAAATGCTCTTTGGCATTGATCTGTAAACCATGCTTAGCACAGTGAGAAACATGGCCAATAGTCAAATTCTTCAAATACAGCAAGTTCTCCTGATTACTAATAACAAAAACAAAACCAAAAAAACACTGCAACAAAAAAACCCACCAAAACCAAACAAAACAAACAAAAAACCAACAAAAAAAATCCAAACAAAACAAAAAAAATATCTGACAGGCTGCTGAAGTTCTACTTCAGAAATTCCATATAAGAGGCATGATGAGGCTGGAAAAATTGCATTCACATGCTTGAAGTGACTTACCATGTGGTAGTTTCACAGTGGGCTGAGTTTGTCCCATGTGAGGACACCATGTCCAGAAGGTTTGGTGTTCTTGCACATAGAGTCTCCTTGAGGTGTGGCAGCATCATCTCTCTATGTCAATAACAGCTGATTTCCTCTTGTCTCAGTTCAGGAACAGCGTATTTGTCACTCTTCCCGCTGCCAGCTAAGAAGGACATTTTCTCTGTGAAGAGAAAAATCTTATAGCTTTTATCTTCTTTTTCTCTTTTTATTTTTTTAGTAAAACTCTTTAATATATTCAAAGAATTTCCTAGTAATATGAGAAAATTTCAGGAAGATTTGGAGAGCTTATTTTCATGTAGAACTTAGGGAAAATTTTTAAACTGGGTAGAATTTGGAAGCTTTCTGTTCCCCAGAGCCAAAGATAGTAGTTTACAAGAGAATAATTTAACTATATTTTACACTGCATTTTTAAAAGTGCTGAAATCAAGAGAGTGTGCTGAAACTGTGGCTTGTTGTACAAGATATTGATTAAGATGAAATACTGTTGGTAAAAAACCCCAGTTCATTTATCGACCTAAATTTGATGTCAAATATGATGATTAAAATCCTAAAATTTAGATGCAATTCTTTCATAATTTTCTGGTGTTCATCCTCTTATTTTCCTAATAATTAGGGGTTAACTGTGATGATACATAGTGAGTATCCATGCAGGATTTTTAATTTGAACCTTCAGCCTACTATATCCTACTATAACTCCTTGCATATGGGTAAGTACAGAAGAGGTTCCTTTTGCATCAGCAGGAGATGGTGGTGGTGAGATTTAGCATTTAAGATGTTAGCTAAAGTTCTCAGCTGTACTTCAGTGTCGATATTACTCTTCCCTTAAGTGTTGGATTTAGTTTGTCTTCACACTACAGAAACAAGTTCCTAGTTCTAATGGATGTGTGTGTGATTTATTGGCTACAACGCAAGTGCTCGGATTGAAGTAAGTGTTCATCTGTATTTATTTACAAATTTTTTATATTTATTTATGTTTTTAATCACCTTTAAAATGGAAGACTTTTGATTTACGATTTTTTAGCCACAGTATTCCAGACTGAGATGTTGATGTCTTTAAATTAGGTGTTTTTCTTTTTTGGATGGTATGATTTCTTTTTTTCCAGGTTGCTTTATATCTTTTGAGATGAAAATGGCAAAACAGAACAAGCGCTGTTGTTTTCTAAACCCTCTAAGACTCTCAGAGGTTTCTTTAAATTGAAGACCCAACATCTTATCTTGAGAAGTGCTAAAAGCCCTACAGATATTGCAGGGAACTCTTCAATTTCCAACTCTTTCGGTTTGCTGGCTCCTTCAGCTACAAAATGCATGTCCTCTTCCTTGCAGTACCCAGTGCTGCTTCCCTTGAACTGCTTTGTTCAGGGATTAATTTTCCTCTCTGGTGACTGCATAATACTGGATTAAATGCAGCTCTGAGTCCTTGCCACAGTCAGAATATTCCACAATGATCTTGGGATAACATCAGAAATTTTAACATTTGAGCAGATTTTTTCCCTGGCCAATTGAATATCAGTCTGCTGCAGAAATTTGAAGGGGACTGGACAGTTTGGCCTAGGATCTCCCTGACTGTCAACTGTTGCAGAGGTCAAGAATGGAGATTACTGTCATCCTTAAAAATGTCTGTCCTATGTTCCTCTGAGGAACCTTCACAAATGGATTGGTGGGAGACACTGCTGGTTTCAGACACTTGTGATGTGACAGGGTCCATTTCCTACACTGCTGCACATCACCTGGCTCTTTGTTCATGTTCCCTGTTCTATAAACAATGCTCATGTGTGAGAAGTAAGAGGGAAAGCACACACTGCACACACTGCACACACATAGGAGTGCTGAACTCTGCCATTCCCGGGTGTTTGCAGATGTTATCCATTGCTTAATGATGTGCAGGTTGGCAGGAGCAGTGCTGCAGGTCAGGGAGGCTCACATATATCTTGGGGCTCATTTGTGAGAATATGGATAGCCTTTCTTTGGGCAGTTCTGCTGCAGAAAATTTATCATGTGTATGATTACCATGTTGACTGATATGAAGTGAAATTCGGTCATGTTTGCCTTATTTACTGCGAAATTTTGAAATTCTTTGAGGTGGAAATCCATTCTAAACTTTTTTTGTGAAATATTCAGTAGTCGAATATGAAGCCAGATTAAATTATACTTTTTTGAAGGATATCTGGTAAGGAAATTAAAATCTTCCATCAGACTAGGGTAATAAAGTATTTAACCCAGATGATTCTTTTGTTTTACATGTTAGGAGCTTTCATGCTTTATTCACTTGGTAAATATACTTCCTATTTCAGAAGCTCTGAGTACATTTAGGTGAGCAGATTCTTGCTTTGCATCTTAATCTGATTAAGTCTTATGCTGTCCTTCCTTATTATTTCACAAAGTTAAGAGTGTGTGTAGCAGGCTGTATAATTTTCCACTTGTCATGTTTGCAGAGCTGGACATCATGCTGGAAATATTTTTCAGGTCCAAATTAATTACAGTTACATTAAGGTGATTTACTTTTGGTGTCAGTGGAAGATTAGGTTTTCTAAACTAGATTTATCTTTTTCTAAAACACTGGCAAAATACTTCAATCTTATGTAGCTATCAAAATAAGGCATCAGCTTTTTTGGAATATGCTAAATATGTCAGTTGCTAAGCATTTTGGAAAATCTTTTTTCGGTACCTGAGTGGAAGCTGGGCAATTACAAAAATCATCCACAAAGAATTTCTTAATGGCTTTTTTTTTTCAGACTATCATGTGGAGGAGATAGGTCAGTATCCATTTAT
This sequence comes from Camarhynchus parvulus, assembly GCF_901933205.1. NCBI lineage: Eukaryota > Metazoa > Chordata > Aves > Passeriformes > Thraupidae > Camarhynchus > Camarhynchus parvulus. The sequence goes on from NC_044571.1 coordinate 38,299,499, forward strand.
TCACTTATTGGAGAACTATAACAGGACCAGGTGAACGGGCACAAATCTAGTCTTTAATTGTTAGTCTATATGTTAAGTTACAACAACTTACAAGATGTGAGTAATACTTAGTGTGAAAAGGGGCTTTAAAATGTGCAAAAGGCACATAAATACTTAATTTTCCATGGAGTTTACAGTTTCTTTCCTTTTGAGCTCATTCTTGAGGGTTTTTCTAGTGGAAGAACAAAGAAGTGGAAAAAAAATAGATTAGGAAATAAACCAGACATTTGTCGTTGTGCACAATGTGTTGGACACATAATAATAATTGCTGATGCAGGTTAGGTACCACTCAACAGCTGTCTGATCTGCGCACTGGACAAAATGCCAGCCCTGGATTCAAGCTGTTACAGACCAACATAATGTGTTCTTATTGCTTCAGCGCATAATATACTTTAAAGAAAAAGTGAGCTAGCAATGTACCGAGGGGACATAATCAACATTTTTAGAACTGATATTACTCAGCTCATATTCTAGTGCTTGGGAAGGGTTACAAGTTAAAAAACAGCCCACTTCTTACATGTTCGAGTGAATTATAAAAGCATACAGAAAGGCCTCAGTATTTAAATGCAGTTCTACAACCTTCAGCATTTAATTGTGTGTCTAAACACCTAAATGTATTTTCATAGGTTCTAAAACTATTTTTGGCAGTCAGTGTGCTAGTGAGACCTACAGAAAACTGAGATTTCTAGAAAGGTGTTGACGTGTCATTTATTTCTTTGCTCTCTGCTTACTGTGTAGATGTTTCTTTCATGTATTTAAATGTCTGCTTCCCTCATCTGCTAATTGTCTTCTATTTTAGTTTCTTCTGATGTTAGTCTCCCCCTGACACACACAGGCATGCACACACACACACACCCACGCACACTTTCTGTTATTCTGTTGTCTCCAAGTCTTTTCTCTCCTCCAAATTTAAGTCCTCACTATGTTCATATGGGGGTTCAGCTTGTGTAGCTGAGAATAAGTCTTTCTCCTCCAGGTTAGGTATCTTGTCATTAACACTTCTGACTTTCATGTAAAACCAACATGTAGCTCTTTTATCTTCTCATCCCATCTTCCTGCTTTTCTGTTTTATAGCAGCCTTTGCATCTTTTCTCTAGTGGATTTTCTCTTGTCTTTCACGATGACCATTGTATATTGTTCACTGAAATTTGGGCGTGGTATTATAATTATTTTATCAGATTCACATTTAGATTACTGCATTACATTAGAAAGCTAATCATTCATCGCATATTCTCAAACACACAAAAAAGTATGTTTATATTGCCAGAAAGTCAAAATATTACAAGTGTTTCTATCTGGATGTGGAATTAAAAACTCAAGTAATCTTTCCAAATTAATGATGGACAAAGAGACACAGCTGAATGACTTTGCACAAATATTGTACAGTTAGACATGCTACAAAACTATATAAAATTGTATAGTTAGACATGTTTCTTGTACTGTACTAGCAGCACAAAGGCCTAGTCCCAGTCCAAAAATGCACTGTGTGCTGCAGAACCAAGCAAAGAGGGTTGTCATGCTCTAGCTTCCATAGAACTGGGGAATGACTTCCTTCCTTGAGGCAGCATCTCTCTTAAATACACCAGTGCAGGAAATATAATGGAGCTTAGTTGCAATATGGTGTTATTCTAGTATTTACTGTATGAGCCTAGTAGAGCAATTTTTATTTCTTTTCTGAGTTTCTGGTTTTCCTTCAGTCGCCATAACCATGTCCCATATGATGTGCATTTAACTGCAGTGCTTACATCCTAGAAGTTCATGTTATCTTTTCTTCCAATCTTGTATGTAATTTTCTTCATGTAAAAATAGCTTTTTTAACAATAAACATGGTATTATCAAACCCTAATTGTTTATGAAGCAGACTTGGGAGAGCAAAAGGTGCTCATTTATAAATGAAATTAACTCATTTAATTATATGGCTGCATTTTTACAGCTGGTATTTGCCTGACACATTGCATGTCCACAGTGCAGTGAGTGATTAATTGTGGTGACTAGACAATAATTATTATTTATATTGCAATTTTTGAGCTGTTATGTGCATATAGGGTAACTTTGGTTGTGCTATGGGGGCTGTTGAGCCAGAGGAGGTTAGTTACCTTTCAAAAATAAAAACAAAAAGAAATGTCTACTGTTCATTGTAAGCTCCAATATGTGCATTTATAGTGAGCTAATGAGTATACAAGACTAAATGGCCTGAACATTACATTAAATCCTATTCTAGAATCTATTAACTCTTATTTTCACTGTAAAGATAACAAAAAATGAAAAGACTCCGGGGAAACACAGTATGTGGTCTCATGAAACCCATTTGAAATGTGTCTGGAAAAATGTCTGCTCTCTTTGATACAAATCTACATTTAGTAGGTTTATATTTTTAGATTTATATTTTTTTACTTTCTGAGTAACATTGTTATAGGAGTAAAGACTCGAAAAACAAACTCCATATTCTCATCTAGTATGTATTTTCTCCCTTTTTTCCCTCCTTTCTTACAGAAGGAAAAACATCTAAGACATTTTTCCGACATCTGAGAAGCTGCTGCTGTGTGGTGGCTGAACTCTATGCTCATCTTTCAGAGATAACTGAACCTTAACCAAAGAAATTTTCTGTCCTATTTTTCACACTTTATCTTAATTTTATTTTCATATGTTGCTTCTTACCTTGGCCCACAAAAAAACTTTCCTCCCAAGCAAGATAGCTCCACCAATTTGAAATGAGGAAACAGAAAGAAAATTGAATAGTGGGAGGTGGAAACAATTCAGTTCCACTCTACACTATCCCACTGGCTCTCTTTACACTTGGTGCTTCTGAGCTGAAGGCTTTGGCTTTCAAAAAAGAACCGGGTGCTCAGGCATGGGATGTATCTCTTCTTGTACATGCCTCAAAGGTACCTGAGGGGGAAAAAAATCATATTCAAACTTTTGTCAACATTATTGGCTCACGTGTCACAGGTTGTCTGTCTCTTGCAGTAGTGTGGAAATCACATTGTTGTATCTCTGAGCACCGCATGTTGCCACACAAATATCCAATATCACTGACGTCCTGGCAGAGTGGTGGTCAGTTAGTAGGAGCTGTCTCATTTCCTCATTCTATCCTTAGTGTTCCAGGGTTCATTGGTTAGTTTTTTTGGTAATTTTTTCCTTTTTGTTTTCTACTTATAAAAATCTTTCCTCCTCCTTTCTCAAATAGACTATAAAGGAAAACAGAAGTTCCAGTATTGAATGCTATTTTCAGATGTATGTCTTCTGGTAATGCTTATGCTAAAATTCAGGTGCAGATATAACTGAGCACAGTGTCTTTTCAAATTTTGTGAGAAATTTCCATTTTTGCTTTTTCTTATTTTTTCTTTTCTTTTTTTCATGAAATGATCTGTCAGCAGCCTTTTTTTTTTTTTTTTTTTTTTGTCCTTTTATGATCCTTGGGTCTTTTCCTTTGTATTTCTTCCCCCTCCAAATATTCTGGCAGCTGAGGTGTTCTTTACAATCAGTATAATTGTCCTTCATCTCCACTGCCCAAAAGGTGGTCTTTTTGTAACTGTTCTTATTATTTAGTTATTCTCTTTTTAAAATAGGCATTCACTTCAAACTCTTTATTCTGTGCACATTCACCACTTGCTAAACAGAGCGTGTCCCACCTAGAAAAGACTGTCCCTCCTACAGAAATAGATCCCTTGCTTTTTGGGTCTGTACTGCCTGCTTCTGATCCAGCATTGTGGCTGGCTGCTATGCAGACCAGTGGGACCTGTTCTCAAATAATTAGATTTACACAGATAAAAATAACTTTACCAAAAACACTAATTGCTTTGCAGATTGGTAGGGGAACTTACAAATGGGATAGTTTTCTTCTGAGGGGAAAAAAATAATCTTTTCACAGATTTCTAGGTGAATTTTCAAAACTCTTTAGGTTATGATACTTAGCACCAAAAAATAGCCAATTCAGACTTTTATTGAGTACAGTTTTTCAGCAGGTATTTCCAATGTTATATCTTTTGTATGAGGAAATCACTGCAACCAATGAAACTTCTGCAACTTCAGTAAGGCTGCTTAGGATCAAGCATTTTTTCTGAAGGAGAAAGAAGACAAGAAATCATGTATTTCATGTTAGTTAAAATATGTTTAATTGAAATCAATGTTCTGATGATTTTTGCTAAAGTACAAATTTGCACTGTAAGAACTGCTTATATATTTTTTGGCTAACTTTTCATTCCAAAGGGTCTTCCCAATACCACAAGTGAACAACATCTCTTAATGTGCTCTCTGTGTCTTCATGGCCATTAACATCTTTCTGGTGAGAAAATCGTATGTGTTATTTGGAATGAAGATGACTAAGTGCAGAGTTTACAGGCCTAAGAGCATTATGCTCATATTACCAGCTCTGTGCTGTGAGATTTGAGCCTCCTTGGGTACTCTGGGCAGGCTTTACTCCAATTAATCTGAACAGGCAGCGTGTGTCTGACAGCGAACTGCATATATAGATGATGCAGTCTGACTGCTGGGTCTACGAAGATTATCACTGCTGAATAAAAAGTGTTTGGAGGAGCAAAGCTTTAACTCCCAAGGGAAATCCAAGCCTGCTGTCTTCTGCCTTCAGTGGCTGATGTGTATAAGCAGGACTTGACTGGAACTCTAGAAGCCTGTAGGGTCAAAACAGCTTCCACAGACATAAAGTCAGAAGTGCAACCCCATGATTTGGGTTTCATTCCAACTCCTTATTTGAATTTCTGCCTTTCTTCTCTGGAAAAAAAATCCTGTAGGTAGCAGGGCAGAGGTGTTGTGTCCTCTGGATCTGCATAGCAAGCTATATCATCATAGAATCACAGAGTAATAGAATAGTTTGGGTTAGAATGGAGCTTAAAGATTCTTTGGTTCCAACACCCCCGCCACAGGCAGAAACACCTTCTGCTAGACCAGGTGCTCAAAGCCTCATCCAGCTTGGCCTTGAACACTGCCTGGGAAGAGGCATCTACAAATTCTCTGGGCAGCTCATCCCAGCACCTCACCACTCTCATGGTGAAAAATTTCTTCCTAACATAAAATTTAAACCTTCTGGTTTTCAGTTTAAAGCTATTTGCTTTATTTGCCTGCCCCTGTGAAAAGATCATTTGAGCATGGTGGATGGTTCTGATTCAGGTAAAGCAGACATGAATGGCAGATTTGGGCAGCCAGAAATTGCGGGGTATTGCAGTAGCTGTATCATTTTCTTGCAACTTGGAGCATCTGTAGGACCCAGTTTGCCTTGTATTCCCTACCCCAGTGGATCATCTGGTAGTGCTACATTCTTTTGTTCTCTTGTGACCTGTAGCTCTTCAGTTTTCTTGGCTGTCATCAACAAGTATCTTCTCTTTGCTCCATGGAAATAGAAGTTTACAGATTATTTTGTAGCTACCATAAGGCAAATATGTAATTTATCTTGCTTTCTAGTTTAATTCCTCTTTTCTCCAGGAATGGCAGTACGTTTCTTTTTTCTCACAGTTTCTCTAAGTTATTTCTTTTTTTTAGATTGGGTTATTTAATCTTCAACCAGCCTCCAGGTTTTCTTCTGTTGGATTTACTATTGAGAAGAACCAGCTTATGTTGTCTTTTCTTGGATTTTGCTTCTTCCATCATACTGCTGTCCCCTCTTGCTTTGTCTACCCCATGTGACTTAATTATATTGTTCTAAAGGAGATTTCATAAGGAGTTTAAGAAATTTAATTTTTTATGTTCAAACCTTTGCATCTTTTGTAGGTAAAATTTTTATAAAGGTCATTTAAGAAAAAGATCAGTCTCTAAAATTTTCAACCTTCCCAGTACTGTAACATTTCCAAGTGCATGGCTTAACTATATTCCAGTTCCTTAGTGAACAAACTGTTACTGCTGTGGGAAGTGATATAGAAGAATGGTTTCTTATTTTCTTGAAACCAGGTAATTTATGATCCAGAACTTGCAGTTAGAAGATGCATTTATTTAACATGTCAGGAAACTTCCTTTGTAATGCTTGTCCTCTTGTAATATTTGACCAGTGATTGCATGAGTATCTAATTTATCCTTTCCTCCTCTCTTGGCTTTTTTGCCCACTTAATTGTGTATAAAAGCAGTGCCATAACCTGCTGCAGAAATGAATGTATTTCAAAAAATATTCTTTCAATCTCCTTGAACTTACCTACAATTCTGGTAATAATTACATCCTATTTGTCTTATAGTTGCAGCATCAGTTTCTCTTTATGTTTTTAATCATTGACACTGTTTTACATCTGCTGAGATCTCTTATTTTAGGGCTGTTTTGTTATCGAGTGATCTCTGATTGGGTTAATTCCTCCTTCCAGTAAGATCATAAAAAAGCTCTTTTATAATGCTCAAGAAATTTCTGTGTCTGCTGTATTCAAAATACAACCTTGGCAGTAAGCAAGGATATTCCTTATTTCAAAATATGGATATTCCAACTGTTCAACATAAAAAAGTTTCTTTGAGCCCTATAATTTCCTTCTACACAAACAGTCATTGGAGTCACAATTCATTATTTTTCTGAACTAACTACTTCCAGATGAACTGTATGTGTTTTTCTCCTTCAATTTTCAGCATTACACATTAACTATTTTACCTCTTGGTCACTTAAGAGCCATCAGATGTCCTTGCATCACCCCTGACCTAGATCACACTCATTTGAAGAAGAGATCTCTTTCATTCCATGAAAAAGAAACTTTTAGTAATGCTAGAAATAAGCAGTGCTATGAAGATACTCAGTTGGGTACAGAAAATCTTTGGTATGTACCTGTTCATAAGTAGCCCAGTGGAAGCATTTTAATCTTCAAGACCAAGGACTGAGGTAGCAATATTTGCTATATGCAAAGCTGAGATTCGATCATTTGATCAAGACTTGCTGCTTAAGACATAATTTGATTGAAGAATTCTTCAGGCTGGCAATTTAGACAATCCTGTCTCCCAGTTTTATTTCTTACCACTTCTGCTTGTTGTATGGAATCTTGTTTTATAGAATGGGAGGAGACAGAAATTACAAAGGTCTAAATTACGTGCTAGTAATTGTCTTTGTCATAGTCTTGTTTTATGCCATCCTATCTTCCTCCCTCTTTCCCCTTTTTATATTATACTTTCTCCATAATAGAATATTTCCTTACTCTACATATTTTTTTCTTTTTTTTTTTATGGACTGCAAAGGGGAGAAAGGGTGGAAGTTTTCTGTATGTAATACCCCTGTGATTGAGAGTCTTTTTGCCTCCTGCTTCCTAGTAGGTAGATAACGCTTGCTGTATGGGATCTTGTTTTGTAGGGTGGAAGAAGAGGGAGGACTACAACAAACACAAATAGTGGTATGTAATTTTCCCTTTCTCCTTTGTCTCTCCCTACTTACCAGTCTTAGCAGAATTTTCTCAATCACATGGTGATACCTTGTACTGCTATTTGCTGCTTTTTTTAAAAACACATCTTCCCAGTTTTTGTTAGTTAAGTGCCTACAGCGTTTTAAGAAAGAATGCCAATGAAACATTACATACTAGACAAAGGTAGTGAATCAGACTGTTCTTACTCTTGGACACAAATTGGCTGAACTTAAACTGACCAGGTTCCAAGTCTTCTAGTCATCCAGTATCTTTAAAAAGATTTAACAGGCTACTGTATATGGGGATTTTGGATAAAACAGCTGTGATGGGGAAAGAGTAATCATCCTATTTAAACTAAGATCAGCTACATGCACAGACTGTGCTATCTTTTTGAAAAGCTAATGCTATAGAGATGATAGAGAACTGCCTGATTTTCTGGTTCAAGTTTCATCAAAATGTTCTAAACTTAAATTCTATTAGCAGAATCTTTGAATGACAGAGGGCGATGGTACTTAGCTAGGCATAATACAGATTATCTAGAGGTAAATGGATCATTTTTGTGAAACAAAAGGAAAGATTGCTATTAGGCAGAGAAATTGTATTGTTTCTATTTCTACACTTTAAAAAGTACTGTGTTGTGTAGTGTTTGAACATTTCACTCAAAGATGCAGAAGGTATTTAAAAGTCATTGTCATTTGATGTAGGTTTTGATGAGATTTTTTCTGTCATAAAGTTCTAATTTCTTCCCTCTCGTTAAAAAGGTATGAGTTCTTTATCAGAGAGATACATAAAACATCAGAGCTGTAGAAAAAAATATTATGGGGAAAATGCTTTATTGAATTTAGTTATCAAAAGGAATAGAGAAAAGCAAATGATGTGTCAAAAACTTGTTTCAAGGAAGATACAATCTTCACTAGACCAATTTTTCTTTGCGTTGTTCTGGATTGTTGGTTCACTATTGACTGAGAAGGAACATGCCTTCTCAGTGAATCATTCCTAGTTTCTATGACACCCCTAAGATCTGCACAGTACAGCTACAGCAAAAGCAAGTCATATTTTCAAAGTCTGAATAGCTGTGATAATTAGGAAACAAGAGCTGCATTTGCCATGATGATAGGAAAGCTTTTCCATTTCAGTTGAAAACAAGAACAGAACACAGTAAATTCTCAACAGCATAGTGCACTTCTCTTGGTAACAGCACATAAGGGATCAGGTCCTGTGCATTAACTGATCTGCATAGATCATGTGTCAAAAAACTAAATGGAAAAGGTAAAATAAATTTTATCTGTCTGATACTCAGTAAAATAGATTTTTTTTTTCTGTGAGAAAAACATGTTATAGTGGATTACTTTAATCCTCAGCATGTTATTGTTTATGGCCTGACCCAACGCTTGTGATCAAGATAATTGTTTTCTTTTTACTGTGAAAATAGAAATAAAGGGATTTTTTGTGATCTCTCTGTGCTTGGTCCATTTAAGTGGAATGTAGTGGGTTGACCCTGGATGGATACTGGGCACCCACCGAACCCTCTCAGTCACTCCCGTCCACAACTGGACAGGGGAGAGAAAGTATGATAAGAGATTCATGGGTTGAGTTTAGAACCAGGAAACATCACTCCCCAAATACCATCACAGGCAAAACAGACTTGGAGATATTAATTGAATTTATTACTAACAAAATCAGAGCAGGATAATGAAACGTAAAAGGAATCTTAAAAATCACCTTCCTCCCAACCCTCCCTCCTTCCCAGCTCTACCTCCTACCCTGCAGCAGTGCGGGGAGATAGGGAATGGGAGTTATGGTCAGTTCATCACATGTTGTTTCTGGCACTGCTCAGGGAGGGGAGTCCTTACCCTGCTCCAGCGTGGGATTCCTCCCACAAGAAACCATTCTCCACAAACTTCTTCAACACAACTTCATCCCACAGCCAACAGTTTTCCATGAACTGCTCTAATGTGGATCACTCTTCCATAGGGTGCAGTCCTTCAGGAACAGGCTGCCCCAGCATGGGGCATGGAATCACAAATCCTAGCAGGAAACTTGTTCCAACATAGGCTCCTCTCTCCATGGATCTGCAGGTCCCAGATGGGAGCCTGCTCCAGCATGGGCTTCTCATGGGTTCACAGCCTCGTCTCAGGCATCCACGTGCTCAGGCTGCAGGTGGATTTCTGCACTCCCATTGACAACCATGGGCTGCAGGATCACAGCTGCCTCACCATGGTGTTCACCACGGGCTGCACGAGAATCTCAGCTCCGGCACCTGGAGCACCTCCTCTTTCCTTCTTCACTGACCTTGGTGTTTGCAGGGCTGTTCCTCTCCTTCTCTCTTCTCAGAGAGCAATTACATCTGCACAATGCTTTTTTTCCCTTTCCTTCCCTTCTTATCACTGAGGCATTACTATCATTCCTGGTGGGCTCAGCCTTGGCCAGCAGTGGGTCCATCCTGGAGCTGGCTGGCATTGGCTCTGCTGGACATGGGGAAAACTTCTGGCAGCTCCTTATAGAAACCACCCCTGTGTTTCCCAGTTACTAGAACATGGCCACACAAACCCAATACAAGGAAGTTCAGACTTTCAGTGGAGAGATTCTTCCCAGACAAGTTGACATTGTCAGCATGGAGCGAAACTACCCCATCATGATGGAAAATGAATCCCCAAAGTATCTTTCAATTAAATAATAACTGTATATTGTGGAAAAATATGAAATAAGATGATAAAGAACTAATTAAGATCTAGAGGTTTTGTACCATTGGCATTTGGAAAAAAAAGTTAATTGCTTTTATTCTGAGATTCATAACATTATCATTAATTTTCATGATTACTTTATTGCCTAGACATGACACATATTGAATAGAGCTGTCTGTTTGATAGAAAATGCATGGACTACTAAGATGTCAACAATAATGGCACTTTAAAAGTTCCAAAAGGATGAATAATTACTGTAAATTAAGTTCTATTTGAGCTGGGTGCAGAAGGGTTGGGTTTTTATTTGGTTTGTTCTTTTTTTTTTTTTTTAATGGGATTGTGATTCATCTACGTAATTCGAAAAATCATCTGTCCGTGGAGACTAAAATGTTGTTCATTTTAATTTCAAGAGTTTTTCTTGGCCTAGAGTGGAGGGGCCACCACCTCCAGGTTATACTGGTACATAATATCTTTATCTTGGCATGTGGATTAATGATATTGTAATGGAAATGGGTGTGGAGCAGTGATTCTTTTACCACTTGCAGTGACGAGGAACAGTGGTACTTGGGGACTTAAAGAGAGTTCTTGGTAACTCTGCATCACCTAGAAATCTATGCTAGCAGCAAAGACACCAGTATCCATTTTTTCTGATTTGTGAATGAAAAATATATGTTGCAGCATGTCAGTTTTGTATTTGCTGTTTTCTGCATAAAAATTTTTGCAACAATGCTCTTAATGTGGTGAATTAGATACGTATTTTGCTAAGAATAAAAAACCCTTTTTAAGCAACACGTTCCTGTGGGCATAAATAAATACTTAGTAGCAGTTGTGTGGGTGTATTTTCTACCATTTGCTAGATTCTCATAATTTTTCTGTTATAAGTAATGAAATAGAGCTCTTAAGTATACTGAGGAGTATGTTTTGAGACTGAATACCTACAGTATGAAGTTCACTTTGAAAAGAAATTCTAGTTCTTTAGTCATATTGAATTTCTACAGTGTAAATTAGAAAGATGTCATGGTTTGAATTGCATCAGTACCTGAAAACTGCTGTTCTGGTGTAACAAATCAGATTAATAGGAGTCCTATGCTGATGTCTATTTATTTAGCTGCTGATATATACTTTTATCTGGCTTTTCTTTGACCATAGCTTAAAATTTTCTTGCCTTATGCTAAATATATTATGTTTATTTTATAATTTGATTATTACCTTTAAAGTAATTTTTGGCCCACTGCTTCAGACATTTTAGTTTAAAATTACTATAACAAGTTTGTAAATATGCTCATCCACTTTTTTCCTGCCTTTTCCAAGCTATTTATAATTCTCATTAGCAGTAGAGATTTCTCTTGTTAAACTTTGAGATGGGATTCTGGAGATACTGTGAAGAGAAAATTGTTAGTCATGGACTTGATGTCCAAACAAAAGAGACATCACCCAAAAAGAAGAAGCAGGCTTCTTATGCAACTACTTCTCAAAAAAAGATAATTAGCAGAATATTAGTTTTCCTGAGTTTGAGGCAGGCCTGTAGCGCGTGGGGAAGCAAACCCAAACCGTTTTATGATTTTCTCAATCTATGAAATTAACTCCAATCTAATTTTGCTAGTAAAAATAAAAATAATTTTTAAAAATTTATATTCATGCCGCTGCTTCCTTCATATTCCAGCACTGCTGTCTTTTGTGAAACTGTGTCTGACCTGCCCACCAGTGCTGGAGATGACTGACAAACAGATTTATGATTCAGCTTAGCTCCCTTTATCCTCACTAAGGTACAGGGCTGCTTATTCATGCTCAATAGAGAGAGAGACTGGCCCTGCCAGAAGCTGATCCTTCCTAAAAATCTGAGCAGAGTTAGATGCTTGTCTTAACAGCATTCTTATGGCTTGGGTGTGGTAAATTATCATTTTACAAATCCATTCAAGAAATACATAACTCCAAGAGTTCCGCTGGTTTTGTTCTTGTGACTTTTAGATAATTTCTTCTGCCTGTGTAATTATGTGTATTAAATTTTCTCTATAAAAACAGACTAGAAGATGCAAAGTTTCTCATTTCAACAGATCACCTTCTTCCCAAAGAAAAGAACTATGCACTTTATGATGATATGTAACACGAAGAAGAAGTAATGATCTTCAATATAAGTTACATTTCTTTACCTTATAAAGAAGAAAATAAAAACTTTATTCTTTTGTCTAAGGAGCTCCAAGCTATCATTCTGTTTTCTGTTTAGGAAATTGGTAGTGGTCTTCTTTGTAGACTGTGACCTTTCTGAAGTTATCTTACATATGTTAACCTTCTCTGAAAACTGAAACTATATATTTAATAATGAGTTTTCTTCTCAGTCTTTTGAAAAATAGTTCATCTCATGTTTAATAAATTGACAGTGTATCTCTTCAAAAATATAAAAAAACTAACCCAAGAAATAGTCCATTGTAAGATAGGGGAAGCTTTCAGCAATGTTAAAAAACAACCAACCAACCAGTCAAAACAAACCAAAACACAAGTGAAAAACCCACCCTGATTTTGTAAAATTGCTATCTGGGAGTTGTTTTGAGATACCAATCCTGAGAAATGTTGAATCTTCAAAGATAACCATACATTTAGTAATTTCTCTAAGGTAACTTATAGAGTTCTCACTGAGAAATACGAATAATTTAATACTGTGCAGCATAGGACTCAACATTTTGGGTTCCTTTTTCAGAATCTTTCTCAAGTTTCTACATTAAATATTCTCAGTTTTAAACATATGTGTTCTACAAAGCTTTCAAACCCTACAGAACTGGCCTAGAATTTAAAAGTCATTGCAGCTTCTCCACTCTCCCTTTGTGACCATCAATACATTTCTTCCATCAAGTTTCTGGCCAAGCTACGTGCTGCTGTCTCCTCTGTTTCCGAATGTCAGCCTATCACGTACTGTCAATTTTTTCTTTTTTTGCTGAAGGCATTTACTTTCAGGGCCAAAAAACCGTCACTGAGGTAGATATTTGTCTGTATATGAGCACACATGGAAAGCAAATTTTTTTTCATATGAAGGAGCCTATCTTTTATGTTCACTGCAGGGAGTAGAACAGAACTCTCTGGTCTTATGCTCTGGACTTTGAAGGGAGAAATCAGCAGTGGCAGATGCTTGGATGAGTGATCTGGAAAAAAGACTTCATGTGCACTCTTCATGTATACCAAATAACCAGATTTGCAAAATAGAAGCATGACCAAAGAAGTTTGTTGCGATAAATATTTGGTAGCACTTAGATTATTTCTAACAGAAAAATAATACTGATTTTATACTTGTGATGCAGTTATACTGTTCTCTGGGTTAGAAGAGAATTCAGAAAATTACTGAAATGTCAAAACATAGACATAAGGGAGGCCTATGTTTGAAAGAATTCTTGCTTCTACATTTGTCCAGACTGGATCATGGTCAGTATATACCCAGCTTTTGCTGTTCATCTGAGTTCTTGTCTTATTTATTTGGCTAAATAACCGTGATTACATTATTTCAATTTGACCCACAGAGTAAGGAATGTTAAATGTGCTTATTAAATGCATTAGAGTCAAATGATTTACCATGGAAACCAAGAGTTTACCAGTCTTCGTGCAATATTCTGGGATCCCATCTTACCAATAATGGAGTTCATTTTGCTATCTGCTTAATATAATGAATTTTAGTGAAGCAAAGGAGCTGAGATGGGGTATGTGGTTTTTAAAGCATGATTCTTCTTAGCTCCCTTCTTGAAAAAATTTGAAGACCAAACAGTTTGTATCAAAGGTAAAAGGACAGTTGGTCAGCTTCGTAACTCAATCATTCTTCACATTGTTGCTTATGCCCTTCTTTAAGTTATCAATATCACATGACTGAATTTACAGAGGTTCTGACTGGAACTCTGCAAAGTCAGTAAGAGCTGGGGCAGTCAGCTTTCTAAAAATAACTGGCCTGATTTGTATACTTTAGAGGAATTTTTACTCAAGCAAAAAAAGTTGTCACTGCCAGATGGTGATGGAAACATTACTACAGCAAGTGAATGTTAACAAAGATGCACTCAGCAAAGCAAATTGTTGCCATAGCAACAGGATGCTAAGCATTTTCAAACAAATAAATAAATAAATAAAATTAGACAGTATTATTTAGATAGCACAATAGCAAAAACCAAAAAAATTTTGCATGATTTTTTCCTTTTGGAAATAGAGGTGGTTTTCCTGCATTTTGTTTAAGACTTTGTTACAACACTTTCTTGCTGACTAGGTGTCTTTCTTTCAACCTAAATAACCTTCTCATCTCTGTTCATTTTTATTCCAGAACAAATTCTGTTATTTAGTCCCTTTCCTCTCTGCATTCTTCAAACACATTTTTACAGCTAAACAGTCCATGGGATTTGCAAACGCCTTTATTTGGGTTTGGTAGCAGGATATGAAAAGCTGCAAAATATTAGTGTTGTAAGAGCTTCTCAGTGGCCTCAGCCAGTGACTGCCCTCCCACAGTGCTAGTACCACACAAAATTTCATAGAAATGTGACTAATTAAAGGGTCTCAAATTTGGTGATTTGGTCCACCAAAAGGAGGGCCAAATGAAACCTTAGAGGAGGGAAGAGTTTGCAGTGAACAACAGTATGTTAATGCAGGCGTACTTTAGAAAAAGGAAATAGTAGTGATGTGTTTGTCAGGCACATGGCCAATGATAACACCTTCAGTGCTGGAGGGGTGGGCTGTGGGATTTGTGTTTTTCCTCAAAGTGTTGTAAAAGTTGTTTAAGCCACACTGAAATTGTAGAACATTGACAAACCCCCAGTAGCGAAAGGGGAGAGTGCACCTCTTCCTTTCTTAATCATCATATACCACTTCTTTAAAGGAACATTGGAATCCACTAGATCAAGAAGATATCAGGCTAAGGCTAATATGGCAGGATTTAGAGGTAAGAGATATCTCATCTTTAGAATGAGAAATGAGAAAATGAGAAATGAGAGGAAATGGAGCTTCTCTTGCTTTGGTGGAACCATTTCTTGGTGTATTTGAAAAGTGTCCTGACAAAGGCATGAAAATGTAGAGATTTGGCATGGGGTGGTTCTTGAACTGGTTTGACAATTGTTGGTTCGTGTAGGAAGTGTGGCAATTCTGTTGCTGTTGGGACCAAATAATTTTCTATTTAATGTGTTTTTCACCAGCCTGAACATATGGAATATTGGTGTTGCTCCCATAGTTAGGCTCTCTTTCCTGCAGGACCACACTGTGTGTTGTATTGGCACCATCTGTCTCTATTTTAAATATTTAGATTAATGGTCTAACACTAATCCAATGTCTCAAACTATTAATTGCTCTTGATGTGTCGAGAAAGACAAAGAAAAAATATTTCCTCCAGGAAAACTTGCTCTAATTTGATTTTTCACTTAAAATATTTTTTAGATCAGGGCCAAATAGTCTGATGCAGTTGGAGCAAGCAAAGTGTTCAGACATGAATAATCCATGAATATGCATAATAAATCATACTTAATTACATTTTGATGTCTGGATAGAGTCCAGTATGTTTTGTCAAGTCTCATAGGGAAACTGCACAGGCTATTTATGCATCATTTCGTAAATTGTTTCACCACCAGGCCTCATTCTGTTCTTCAGGCATGTTTTAAAGTTGACATCACTTGTTAAGACTAGCACTACTTTAGAGGAAACACAAATTTTGATGTAAAAGCACCAAAGAATAATCCAATGAAGCTTCACTCAGTATATCTGAAAATATTCCCTCTCTTATTGGGTTTGTCTTTTCTTTCTATGTAATAAATTTAATCCTTTAAGAACCTGTTGATATTTATTATGTTTTATTTGGTTTTCTTAAATGCAACATCTAGCCTTCTTTATAGAAATGCAGGTACAAAATTCACTAAGAATTTTTCTTCTGTGGGATATCAGCATCATATCTCGAGTGAATGTGGTACTTGACTGTCAGAATTTGTTAGCATTTAAGAATCAAAATGCGTAGTTGCCCTGAAGAATTGATTTGTCATCTGCCTGCAGTGTGCACCCACATACACACTTTTTAAAATATGTAATGCAGTTACTTAATGATATACAAACCTATTCTGGCTTTTTTGCTTGCTCCTGTGCTTGCTTCGTCATTATTTGGGATGCAGCCTTCAAACATTTGACCTTTAATCACTTATTATTTGTCGTGTCTTCTTTGCAATAGTAAGTACCTCGTTTTCTGTGATTGCATAAATAAGTAAAGTTAAATATTTCAATTATATTGCCAGCTAGGGCAAGAGTAAAATCTAGAGGAAACAAGGCAATTAATTTTTTAAAAAAATATAAGTCATGATATATAAACACATTGCTACTTTAGGCATTTACTAAATTCATTTATGTCATGCAGAAATGTGTGAGAATATATTTGTCTTAGCCTAAAAATCAGACATTCTTTTCAGACACTAATTGGCATGGATATTGAGTTATTATGACATGCACACTTAGTCTTGCTAAGATAATGCTTTGGATTAGTAAAAAAATATTCTCTTCTTACACATGTAGCTTTCTTCACTGCAAGAGACAACAAATTAATTCAGTTTTATTTGTCATGCAGGCCTGCAATCCCAAACAAATTTAATAAGGTAAATCTGACTGAACCAGTATCAGGAGGGTTTTGGAAAGGGATACTGGAGCAGGAAAATTGTATTTTTCTTTTTGATCATTGGCCATAAATCTGCATTGGTATTAGGTAAATATTGCTGCTGACTCCAAACTGTGTGCAGTCTTGAAAAAGATGTCTCTCCCCTGAAGTACTTAGACATCCATGTCATAAGTACAGCCATTTCTTGGGCTAGTTACTTCCTTCAGTGGTCTCCTGATCTCCAAAAATCTTTGAATTCTTAACTGAGGCATAGCAGTCCTTATACCTCGAGGCTCTCCTCCCTTTGCCATTGATATTTGGCAGAGCATTGCTGGAATCCTCAACTGTTTATGCCATTTTCCCACAGCCAGTATTTTTGTGTCCCTCATGAAATAAATTATTTCTAACACAGTTTGATACCACATTTCTGAACCTGTTTGAAGAGAGTTTCTTTAGTTGTGCTCTGATGGAAACTTTTTGGTGCTTACACAGTATAGGTGATTTTCTGTTTGGTGTTATAAACATGATTAAAATGATTTGCAATGAAAATTAAGTTCCATCCATCACAAATTGCCAAAGTTGGATTGCATTATCTAAAATTATTACTTAAAACCACAGTTTTACCACTTTGGGGTAAAAAAAAGTTGAAACTGAGAAAATTATGATTGGTAATATATAGATATAAAGTATATAGATATTTGAAGGCCCTAGAAAGTATATGATCTGCAGGGCACTTGCATCAACAACAACTTTGGTAGTAGCAAGGATGGTGGAGGAAGAAGGAAGGTGAGAAAGCAGGCATATCTTCTTTGTTGGGAGAAACTTAGACTATTAAATAACATGGGTAGGTGCCATCAGAGTAATTTTTATAGATATTTTTAACTTCAGCAATAGATTTTAATTTATGTTTTACCAGACAGCGTTCTCACAATTTGTTTGATAAATACCAGCTGTTTAATTTCAGTTGCATGGAAGATTCAGTAAAATTTACTTTTGTGAAAGGAATATAGATCATATGAATATCTATATTCATCCTGTTTCTATTAAAAAAAGAAAGAGAATATATTTTTGTTAAATGATGAAATTTATGTGACAGCTTGTGATTTTTCTTTTACTGCATGTGCTTTTGCTAGTGAAAAAACAAGGCACTGCTTTGTTATTTTTGTAGTTCTGTTTTGACTGTAGTTGCTCAAATGTAACATTATCAAAGTCTTAGTGGTAGAGATTTAACCTAAAATATTTGTGCATGAAAATAGTGCTCACTTTCTCTCAAAATATGAAACATGAGGTGGTACTCTGACTGCTCTGAGTTGAAAGAAAAATTATATTTGCATTCTTGTGACATCATTGGCTTTATTTTGCGTCATCAAGCTCATTATAGATACTTAAGCTTTCAAAATGTTAGAAAAGTGCATTTCCTGAAGAAAAGTGTCTCCTTGCAGTGTTCTGGGACTACTGACTGCATCTTCATCATCATCCTCCTTGTTCCTCACCCGCACCGTGTGTCTAACAGACAACTTTGTTCCCTGTCTTGGGATCCTGGGAACCATCCTGGGCTTGGACAGCTCTGCCAGTGTTCCTGTGAAGAAAGGAGGCACTGAGCAAACCACTTAGGCACCCAGTGTGGAGTTTTGGCCTAGCTAGAATTTTGACCTACTAGAATTTGAGCTGACTAGCTCTTGCAGTGTAAAGATGCATGGGGAAGTCAGCCTGAAATCCCAAGTTTCAGCACTGAGTCCTGCTGGGAGTCCCTCTGTTTGCCAAGCTGACTTTGTTTATGTTTGTATCCCATTGTTTTTAAGTGTGGGGCTGGATCCAAACGTTTAGGCATTTGATAGTTCAGTGTCAAAGAGCATGCAGAACTTGGATTAGTTAAAAATTTTAATAACTTAGGGTTTGGACCTAATGTCTAGTGCTTCACGAAAGACAACAGACTTCTGGTAAATGAGTCAAATATTTCCATTTGTCTTCTCTGCATGAAGTTCTTCATTACTGGGGATTTCTGCTTACATAGTTTCATTAAAGCAATGCAGTAATAGCTCAAGGTTGCAAACTGTTGGAAGTCTCATGAGTTTTAAAATCCCAGAGAATGTAGCTATTTTTTTTCTTTACTTATTTTTTCTTCTTTCTTCATATTCTTGAAGGTTTTTTTCTTTCATTTCTTGGGCAGTTTTTTCTTTGTTTATTTTTAAGAATTTTACTCAAAGGGAGCCAAATAGATCAGACTCCACTCTTAGGCATGCACATGCCAGCATCTTGAGTTCTCTCACACTGCTTTTCAGACAACCCAGCTGGCATTTTTTTCTGTCAGCCATTCTAAAAAAGTGCCTTACATTTACATTATTCCATATCTTAGACTGTAAAAAATTATTATGAGGTCAAGATTCAAACCATATTCAAAACTTTTAAATAAAGACTTTATTCATTTCTTGCTGACCTTTAAAATTGTGCGCTTAGTGAATTAAGTAGAAAAAGTGCTTCACTATCAGAGGAACAGTTTGATGCTGAGTGTTCTTTAAAATCATCTCATTTACATCAGTGACTAAACGTGGCCTTTTTTCCTGCTCAATTCAATTAAGTATTTTGAGCTGAAATAATATATTTAATGGAAAAGTCATGGTGGCTGTCTTTCAAAATGCCTTTCACATTTGCAAAATAAAAGTAATACCAGAAAGATACTAGTTTCTAATATTAAAACCATATTTAGCAATTTAGAAAAGAAAATACTAACATTTAAATTTCAAATAATTCTGAGTGTGTGATGTATTTTGTTATATCAGAAACCTATTTGAAAAAAAATATAGAAATGCTCTGCAGTCTCATTTACTCAGTAAAAACAGAGCTACCTTAGAATATCAGGTCTCCTGCAAAATTATCAAGTGAGGTTTGATAATCATAGAAGAAAATGTCTGAATTAGTATCTTATTTCTATTGCTGTACAGTTTTCCCTCAGATCATTCCCTAACTAGGTGCACTGGGCAGAAGATTTAAATTTTCATCAGTTTGGTTATATAAATCTTGAGTTTTGGTAATTATCTTCAAACCTCTATATGCATGTGCATATAGTATATATTTTACAGTTACAGTTGTTCTCTAAATAATTGTATTTAAATACCAGATATAAAACCCCTTTCAATTTTAGATTTACTGTTCTTTGATTTGAAATGTCAGTGAGGATGTTTTCATTGTGCCTTTTAAAGATATTTCACTTTAAATGTATCTGCATTTAGCCTGTACCAAGGTTTTATTTTTGCTTATAGTGCCCTCACCTGTAACTTAGGGCCAGCTGCAGAACTTTAGTAGTAAAAATAGCTATTTTTTCTTTGAATCATAGCTTGTCTTGTTTTGACAGTCAGAAACAGCTAACGTATTCCAGCTGACTTGTAGTAGTTTGCAATATTACACTTGAAATATTACTGTGGTTTTTACTGTACCCTAAATACAGCTTACTTTTACGCCAAACCTCAGTTGTGTGTTTTGCTCTAGAATGGAACCTGCAAACCCTAATGAAGCAATTAATTCATATTTTAATTTCAAATACTGTCCTTAATTTAGTAGTTTTATCAAGTTGTGGGATACAATAGATCAAAATAGAAAGAAAGGGTGGGGGGTAGGAGAAAAAAAAACAGTGTAGCTGTGTTTTTCCAGTGTTTTTATTTTTCCTATTCTCACTTCTATCACTTTCCCAAGTAAAATCTCTCTTCAGAGGTCACAAGAATGATAAGCATACCCTTCATTAACATATTTAATTTAGGCAACTTTTCAGAAACAAAGAAAACTAGGAAGGATAACCAATTTAGTCTGAAACATTTCATCTGGATTTTTTAAAATGTGAGATCATATGGAACAATTCTAATAGTGCTCCTTTATATCTGAACACAGACTTAAGTGTGTCACAGACATCCTTTTCACAAAAATCCTTTCTTTAGGATTTTTTCCTTCTGGGAAGCTGAGGCCCCAGAAACAAAAGGTAAACAATAGGTTATCTGCTTCTGTGGAATGCAACAGGTCAGTTCTGGATTGGCCCAGATTGAGTGTTTGGAAGTAATGGCCAATCCAGAACTGAGCTCTCTCGGACACAGTCCGAGAGAGCAAGGTTTGTTGATCATTCTTTCTTTACTTTCTATTCTTAGGTAGTTAGCAGCTTCTGGAAACTCTCTTTTTCTTTTTCTTTTAGTATAGTATAATAGATGTATATATCATAACATAATAAATCAAGCCTTCTGATCATGGAGCCCATCTTGTCTCTTCCTTCACCCCGAAAATCTTGTGACCAACCGTCGACACTTAAGTGGATTGGCCTGTAGGATGTAAAACTGGCACAGTTTCCTCTTTGTCAGGTCATGTTTGCTACACAGACAAATACAGCATGGGACACTTCAGTTGGCACTGTGACTCCCAGTTTGGTACACACATGCAAGGTGATAGGTGATAGAGTACAGATTTTTTTCTTATTCCAGATCTGGGTTGCAATAGCTTTTCTTTGACAGGGGAATTTGAATCCTGGTATCCCAGGATTCCTTTTTTGGGCGAACTTTTCTCTCTACAGAGGTTTTCCATGGTATGTGTCTCCAGCACCCATGTTGCCAATCGGGTTACTGGAGCAACTGGGGGCAAAGTTGTGGAAGGCCAGGTGAAAATAAAAAAAAGTCTTTCCTTGTTCTTTTTTAAGTGGAAATTTTGTCATACAAAAAATTCAAGGTTTTGGTCTGATGAGAAATGGTATAACGTGAGAGGTGGTGTAATGAAGACTGAGCCCACAGATCAATCATTAGAATGAAAAAAGATCAGATTTCTGCAAAATTTGCAGGCAGATTTTTTTGAGTATGTTTTCCAGCCAGGATCTGACTGTAATTTAGGGATGCTCTGGACTAACTCTTTCTCTGAAACTGAAACCTATATCCTGTAAATCAAAGATTGCTCCCTTGCAAACCTGCACATTCTTTTTCCCTCCTTCCCTTCTATACAAAATCACACTTCCATTCATTTTGTTCACACTAAACAATATTTCACTTACAAATTTCTTCCCTGTCAGCAGTGGAGTGCATAAGCTCTTCTTGTGCCTGATTAGACAATGAAATGTTGTGATTAAGGACAAATATCTGATCTTCATGCAGACACATTTCAGAGAGATGTTTCAGGGACATGGAAGAATGGATGTGTGGATTATTATATGCATTGCTTCCTGTCTGCTATATATATGCATATGAATATTTACGCATGGTTACTCTTTTCATCTGATACCTCTGTGTCTTGGGCCAGGACCCCACTGTGCTGAGGCTGCTCCAAACAGTCTTTCCATATCTGAAAGCCAAAATTAATGGGATGTGTGGGATCACAGCCAATCTAAATTTAGTTTTCACCATATGTATTCCACTGCCACAAATAATAATTTAAATTACCTCCCCCATCCCCCGCTTTTTTGGGGTTTTTTTTTTGGCTTCTATTTGTAGTTTTGTTCTGCTTCCTTGTTCTCATGCATTAACATGGTACAATAGCTGGGCAATAAAAAGTGAGGACATATTTTTTAAAGACAGCTTTTTCAATATATAAATAATATTTATAAAAAATATTTTGCTGAACTTAGGCTGTTCAAAATGTTTCTTTACATCTTCCTTATGAGCTAATTTATGTAGGCAACTATTCCATCAAATGTCAGTTGTTATGGCTATCTTCCTCAGTGTTCATTCCCGTCATTCTTATTTCAATTTTCAAAACATGAGGTTATTTTAAAAATTATTTATAAGCTGCTGACTACTAGTTTATATATGATTTATTTATGAAACACTGGGAATTTGTATTAGTACAGCAAAAGGAAAAGGACTCAGTGACTTTTACTGTCCTGTAGCATGACTGACATTATTAACCTTGGGCAAGGATTTTGGGTTGGCCTTCCAAATTGGAGATTATCAGCCTTTGCAAGTGTTAGTGGCTAGGTTGTTACCCTAAAACATTGCCTCAGGAGCCTGCCTTTGAAAGCCTTGGCCTTATGTTGAGGCTCAAAACTGGGGTGATAAACACATGGCCATTTCCTAGGAAAGCAAGCTTCTTGTTTATGTGATGGAAGAGTTTAGGAGTTGTTTTGGAAAATTCCTTTAAATTGCTTTAGAAATTATTGACCAGAGTAAGATAATTATGATTTCTGTCCAAAATACATTTTTTAAAATTAAATTCATTTGCAAGCATCCAGGATCTTTTTACCCTACTTTTATTTATACTACTTAAGACAAATTCAGTATTACTACTTCATACCAGGCTGGTGTTTGGGGTCCAGGCATTTAAAATCACACCTTTTTTGAGGAGATGCCACAAATTTTCTCATCATTGAAGCCTTTTGTTATAAAGGACATTTATTTCAGCATATGTAACTTTTGGACACAAATTTCTAATGGTTTTCATTAAACTAACCATGTAATGTGTCCTGACCACCACAACAGAAAAGCAGAAACCATGTATAATGCAGTATTTTATTATCCTTCTCTTATATTTCCTGTTGCACAAATAAATTTTCAGGCTGAAATAGCAAGCAGCTTTTCCCCAACTGCCTCAACAGAGATAAACATTTTTAAACACATTCAAAATAAATTTGGAGTACAGTAATTGGCAGCTATTTTGGGTCTGATCTATCAAAATCATTGACATTTTGCTATTGATTCCATGAAAAGTCACTTCATTAGTACTATCACTGTAATAAAAATAAGCACTTGTTATGAAGTGGGCTGGAATGAAAGAGGTTGTCAACATTATAACAAATAGAAATATGCAGTTTCTGTGTCTCACGCAACCCACTCATTGAATCGGCGTGTTTGAAATAATTGGGGAAACAGGTCAGTGAACAATTTTACACAATCATAAAGTCATGAAGGTTAGAAAAGACCTCCAAGATCATCCAGTTCAATCTCTGACTGAACCCCACCACATCAACTACACCACAGAATTAAGGGACGTGTCCAGTAATTTCTTGAATCCTTCCAGGGATGGTGCCTCCATCACTTTCCTCAGCAGGCCATTGCAATGCTTCCTTTCAGTGCAGAAATTCTTCCTGATATCCAACCTGAACCTCCTGTGGCCCAGCTTGAGGCCATTTCTTCTTGTCCTGTCACTTGTGGCTGCGGAGAGGATGCCAAACCCCACCTTTCTACAACCTCCTATAAATTATCTGAATTCATAAGTAGGTTAATAAAGCCACTAAAGTTCATTTGCTACACAGGGAAAGCCAAGATAGGACCACAGAACCACAGATCGTTGCAGGACTTGTCCCTTGGAAGGACAGTTTTTGTGTCAAGTATCAGAGTTCAAAACTTAAAAGCCCTGTCCTGCAGAAGTCATGACCGAGACTTGGGTCAGACTGCTCTATATTTGCTTAGAAAGCTGAGACCACATACAGGTTAAATCAAAATAATTTGCTTTAATATTTATTCTATAGCTTTGTATTCTAAAGGTAACTTAGTAGCTGATCTAGTAATCACAATGCTGAACTATAGAAGAACATTTGTGAACATAATACAATAGTCTGAAAATTCCATGAGTCCACAGCATCTCTTTCTATCAATATAGAAAATGTTTAAATCATTTTATGTCCCTGGCGTTGACTTTGATATCGCCCAAATATTTGCATGAGATACTGTCTCTTTACAAAAAAACCTCAAGAACATTCATTAAAGTAGCTTTCCATTTAAAAATGCAACTCAATTATTTTAATGTTTATGAAGTCCTTGTGATGGAATATTACAGTCATAGACTTCCAGTAGCAGTAACACTTCTGCTAACAGTTGCCAGATGAACAGGCAAACTTCAGAAGTTTGGGCATGCAAGGCAACCACGTCTTACAGAGCACTAAGAATTTTGGTGTATTTTTGGTGTATTTTAAGAAAATTTGTCGAGTTTTTATAAAGCCATTTATCTGGAAGGACTTAGGTTCTTTGTGGTCTCACATTCCTCTTCTCTGCCCTCCAGCACTGTGACTACATGGGGAGCAGGATCAGCATGAATATCCTGCAGGTTAACCTGCTAAAATTAATGCCATTTTTTCTATTGGATGTGTGAGCTGCCCTTACTCCCCCTAAAGCTGTTGGTCACTCGAAGAGGGAAGCAGTGCTCACCTAAGGGAGCTGGAGACTAGTAGATAAATGAAAACTGCAAATGAAATTGCATTTTATTCAGGAACTGAATATCTATCTAAACAGACACAGAGCAAGTGCAAAGAGACACGTGCTCTTGGCTAAGACCTTTCATCTCCACAGAATTACCACATCTTCTGTGACCAGGAAGTTGCATTTCTATACCTCTAATCACTTTCAAAACAAGAAATGGATCCCTACTCCTGGCTCTTCATTGCTGAGCTCTGCCCCTTCCAGAATTTCAAAAGTTGCATAAGAGGGGAGAAGTTGTCTGAACATATTCAATATCTTGGTGGGAACATTCACTGACTAATCACTGACATTTCCTTTTTGCCTCTTGCTGACATCGACATGACAATTAATTTTGCTTCTACTGCACCATTATATGTAAGAAGTGAGGAATGGCTAGATGTTCCGAAATTGCCTGTCAACGTTTAATTTGTAGCTCTTGGGTTTGTTAATGGTTAAGACACCTGCTGTGAAACTTTCTCATTAAATGGCTTCTAACACAGGCATCTGACAGTATTCCTTGAATTTACACCTTTTGCTTTTAGTCTATGTCAAAAAAAAAAGAAAAAAAAAAGATTTGCTGGTTTTCTGCTAACTAGAATATAATCCTTTTGTATGCTAACATATTAAACTCTACATTCAGATAAAATTTTGTTTGAACCAGGGAAACATCACCTTTCCACAACAACAGGGGAAGAATGTCAAAAGAAGACAATTCCTTTTGCATACAAAAGTATTGTAGATATTTATTTTATGATATTCAAAATAGTGACTGATACTGCAAACTTTTTATAGGCAGTATAGACAGTTGAGACTCTCACAAATGACCAGCAAATGAGATACCTTGATTTTTGTGTATCTAATTTAAAATTAATTTTAAAGCCATGTCAACTCCACCTGTAATAGGCTGCAGAGTTGTCACCCCTGAGCATTAGTTACTTTCAAGAATTTTTTCTTTTAATTCTTGTTTGCTTAACTAAAATGAAAATACTCAATTTCTTCATGCGACTTTTAAACATGAAATTTTACTGGTATTCGAGTGCAAAGGCAGTATCTCTGTCAAGCAGAAAAATTGCGTGAATAAAATCTGTTTTATCTGTAGTTCCTTGTCTCTACTAACAAAATAAAATTTTAGTTCTTTTCTTCAATAGTGCTATAAACTACTCTGGAATTGTTTGTATTTGTTCACTTGGCATTTACAGCCAGAGCCTTTTCTGGAGGTTGGGCTCAGAACTTTCTTTGTTATGTTAAACATTAGATTTATTTAATTTCTCCTACCATGGTGCACAGCTAGCACGGAATAAAATTATGATAATTTTTTTAATAGCCTCTTCGGTTATAGATTTACTTGCTTTGGACTATAGGTAGAAATATAGAGATGTCTGTATAGATAAAGAGATCTTAGCAACACATCTTTTGCAAACAGGAGGGGTTTGCGAATGGCAGTTTACAAATCAGGCAATGAGAAGGGGCAATCTCTTTCTTCTGTTCAGGCTGTAGCCCTGTGCAGCAAATACCTTCTAAGAGAGTAGAGCAGAAGGTAATTTGGTAGCCTTGTAACAGAAGAAAGAGAGGTTTCCTGGCTTTCATTTCCTATTGGTAGGGCGGTTCTTTACCCTAGAGTGTTTAGTCTAAAAATCCCTTAGAAGATAGGTGAATAACTTACAGGGTTTAGAATTCTGAAGGGAAAGGCAAAGATTGTGGGTAGAGGGAAAAAGCAAGAGAGGGCAAAAAATTGGAGGCAGAAGGTAGTGAGACAGAAAATACATTCAATAATTTCTGCCACTGCTAAGTACTGGAATCATGTCTGATGTCATGAGATTCACAAAGATTATTAACTCAGGTTATTAAAAAAGTATTACCGAATTAACCAAGAGCATAATAATCCTCCAAGGTTGTTTATCATTCTTACTGCTCAGGATAGTAAAATAAAATAAAATAAAATAATAATAAATCATTAGTATTGCCCCTTAATCCCTGAGATCTTCTTACAATGTATCTAGCATGTCCACATTTTCTACTGACTCTTGCAAGATTTGAATGCAATGATTTCCATAGGAAATTATTTAGCTAAAGTAGATGCAGCTAACTAATTTTCATTTCTCTCTGCACTTTTCATTTGAATATCTTCGTACTGTATCTACAGAAAGTTGTGACATCTGTGACCATATAAACACAAAGACAAGTTGACTGTGCTAAACAAATCAATGTTCCCTCTCCTGTTTCATACCAGTTTGATGGTCTTAAAGGTCTTTTCCAACCTGAGCAGTTCTGTGATTCAGCACACAAATGGCACTATGCCAACTGCAGCTTGACACAACTCGAGTGCTCCAAGGCAAAGTGGCTTCACCCTGCTTCATGTTTTCTCTGATTCTGGTCTGAACCTGGTCTTGAGCAGAGAAAGAACAGCTTCTGCAGTATCTCTCCCACACCTGGGGAGATCTCCAGAAAAGAAGAAAAGGAATAGTAAGCAAAACACAGGATTGAAAGAGTGAAGATAACCTTATCTGCAGGTTGGACAAAATAGGCTTGTAAAATCTTGATGAAAAAGGGACAGATATTGAACCTAAATCGAGACCAGAGAGCTCCTTTTAAGAAGTTGGATGCAAAAACAGTTCCTATTCTACCAAAGCTGTTGAATGCTTCCCTCTCTCTGCTTCCCTCTCTCATTTCAACTAATTATTGGGAGCACAGATTTATTTATAATCAGTAGGGGGTGGTGAGATTTTCCCAAAGTCTCAGTGGGTGTTTGTCTCCTTTGGACAAGTCGATCCATGTAGAGGGAGCCTAAATTTCAAACTTCTAATGATGTTTAGGGGACCTCAGTCTAGTTCTTTGCATCTTCTGTTATTATAAATCTGTATCAACTGCAAATCTGAATCCTCAAAGAGTTCTTAAGGCTTTTATGTGTTACATACACATTTCTGCATGATCTCCCACTCCAGATTCCCACAGTGCTGTCTCAACAATGTTTCTTTGATTAGCTGAAGATTTCTTAAGGGGTCATAAAAAACATGAGGGTGTTTTCAAAAATTTGAATAATATTAGCATTGTTTGGAGCTTGAGTTGAATCAGTATTACACAAAGAATAAAGGAATTATCTTTGATCTTGTAGTGAGGAACGTGTAGTACATAATAATGTGTTTTGGGTGAGCTTAAGCACTATTGTTGCTCTTTGTGCCACCTACTGGTTTGAGAGTAGGCAAAGGGGAATAGGGCAACATTTCTGTCACTCTAATCTTCAACTTCTGAATGAGATTGTATTACCTGGCTTTTGTATTTATTTGTCAGAAAAAAACAAGTAATTTCAATTGTCAGGTTATCAATTAAGTCAACATTACAAGTGAATTAGACTGTTCTGAGCCTCTATGATCTTTGCTTTTAAAGAATACATACTGGTTTGGTTTTTTTTCTTTTTTACTCATAAAATTTTAATTTTCTAAATGTGTGGTTTAGGGTGTTTCTTGCTTTATTTGCCATGTTATGTGGGGAGAGGATAAGCAAGGAAATTGCGTCTAATTGACAGTAATATTGAGTTTATCAGAGAAAAAAACCTATTCTTTGTCTTTTAAAATCTACCTACTGTTCATTTCCTTTCCTGTATTAATAATTGTAATTACCACAACATTAAAACTACATGGACACCACTGAGAATATGGCCATATTTATACTTAAGTAGTCTATATAGTTTAATTTATATTAAAGGATATACAGCTTTGTGCTCTACATCAAAACTTTACAAATACTCTTATGCTGGAAGCAGCACTGATTTCCTCGTATATTTTGTATTGTGGGAGAAAGCCATTAGTGGGATGGATAGGTGATGAAACCAGAAATGTTTAGCATATGGAGATCACCAGTGGTCTGCAGGATTTGTCTTGTCCCAGCTTTTACAGAGGCTCAGTCCTTACAGGAGATACCACATATACAGAGCAGTGTGGGGGTACCTCAGTGGTTTCCAAAGGAAAGCTCTGCCACAAAGGAGAGAATAAGATCTGATTATAAGGAAGCTAAAACAAAGTAATTAGCAATTCAAAAATAGCACAGACTGAATCTCGACAATGTGAAAAGGTTGTGGTTTTTTTGGTGACAATATAAAATTAACAAAGCCTAAGTAAAGGAACAGAGAAACAAGAGGACTACTGGTGCTGTCTACCAAATAAAGAAAAGGGAGAGAGAAAATATATTTGAGGAAAAGTCAGTTTGTTGTCATTAATATACATTTGAAAATTGAGTATCCACAAAGAGATCTTGGAAAAATAGAGGGGCTTTTTTTGCTTGTACTTCTGTGTTTATCTGGAGCAGAGCAACCCAGAGCAGGGCAGTACCTCTAGCCTGACTTTAAATTCAAATGAAGTTAAAATTCATTTTCCCAAGGCAATGGTGCTGATGGTTAGAATGAGTAAACTTGTGTATTGTGTCTTAGCTAAATAAGGTATATTGTTTAGCTTTATGGCAGAACTGCATCAAGAGCATTTTTTAATAGCTGACTTAGTTCAATGCACAAAATTAGCTCATACAAAAGGCCCATGGATTATATAGTATTTTAAAGTAAGAAGATTTAAAATGGAAATATTCTTTCAAACTCAGTGTGTGTGAAAATGGCTGATGCTCTTTTTTTCTTTTCTGAATATGTATTGGGAACTGGGAGGGCTTTACAACATAGAGCATCCCAGATTTTCATCTAATGCTTTCATTTCACTTCTTCACTTCCAGCCCAAAAGCTGGAAGCATTTACAAGTGTCTTGCCACTTATCTGCAGAGAAATAGTGAGGAGATAGCCAGCTCTTATCACAGAGAATAGATGCTCACAGTGCTATTAA
Source organism: Camarhynchus parvulus (assembly GCF_901933205.1). Taxonomy (NCBI): domain Eukaryota; kingdom Metazoa; phylum Chordata; class Aves; order Passeriformes; family Thraupidae; genus Camarhynchus; species Camarhynchus parvulus. Next base: position 38,329,070 of record NC_044571.1, read on the forward strand.
TTTCTGCTAGCTAGATAATAAATCTGCAGTTACTTTCCTCTCAGCTTTAAGGTCATTATGGGAGCCCCTGTGTGCAAAAAAGTACATGTACACCAGATTTTTATTAATATGGTAGAATGTTGATTAAGTATAGTCAGAAGAGAAAGAAAATCTGTCTTGGGATGTGTTCAGGCATCACTGAATGAGCGGTAGAAATGATCAGAGCTACCATACAAAATATTAAAGTTCCAGCATATATAACTGAATGCATGAAAGGGGCTTATCCCTGATAATTTATATTGCTACAGTGCCTCACATTATAACTGTTTTACATAATCTTTTAATTAGCACCCTTGCTGGCTTTTGTGAGAAAAATTAAATGGCCTAAAGATTTCTGATGGGCTTGAGCACTCGAAGCAGGAAAAAAAGGAAATCCAGGATATTTCAGCTTATGCTGGAATACAGAAAGCCTTTTTCAAACAGCCACTTATTAGCTACAGAAAACTGATAACTTTTTAAATAACTTTGAAAATTTCTTTTCTAAAAAGCTTATCTCAAACTTTTTTTGTTGGTATAAACCCTTATAGGAACTTTAATACTTCATTGTGTTTGAAGCATCAAAGTTACATTTCAGAGAGGTGGAATTAGGCTTAGGAATCTAAATCTAAAAGCTACTTTTAAGGCCAGTGGAAGAAGAATGGGGTCTTGCATTCAGCACCTTAGAATCTGTGTTGGAAAAATGCATGTATATGCAGGGTGCTGAATACCACTATTAACTGAAACTGTGACAATTCATGTTAAGTTAGCTGTTTTATGAATGGGATTTTCCCGGCAAATTCACTAGTCTGCCTTAATTTTTGTATGTGAATAAAAGGTCCTAGTTTTTGTTTGGAGAGAATCAGAAAAAGGCACAGCAAGGCTTCTCCATGAATAATCACTCTATCTTTCCTTAAATATTATACTTTTTCTTCCTGTCTATTGCCAAGTAGTTAGAGATGACTGAAATTGTTAAAATATTTTCTCTAACTTTGCTCTATATCATAACTTGTGATATAGATTTCCATTTCAGTAAGATCAGGTTTGTTGATTGGCAAGAGTATGATACTCTTCGAATTGTTTTTATTTTCCTTTTTTCAAAATAAGTAAGTACAATTTTTCTGGAAATTTTTGTCATTTACTATTTTTTAATAGAAAAATTGGCCAATTTATTTTTCAGTCTGCAAAACAGATCTGCTCTTTCAGCTCAAAAAGGCTTTTCTGTAGCTTCATTTGTTTTGTTGAATACTTGGAATAAAGAAAATAGTCTTAATTTAGTAATGATTGACTTGAAATTTGCTTAGATCACTAAACTGGTCACAGATTTCTTTGAACAAGATCTTTATTTATATTATTTTCTAGTCTCTCTCTCATTTGTATGTTTTCACGTCAGTGTACATGTATAAAACCTTAATTCCTTTATCCTTGTAAAAAAATTCTGAGGACTTTTAAAGACACATTTTCTTATACCTTTCCATCTTGTACCTATCTTTTCATTTAGATTCATTCCTGACAGGCTCTCTGAAGTTTTGTTTTCTAGACTCAGTCCTACATTTCACCTTTTGGCAGCGGACAAATTGTGTGTTGCTGTGTGTTTAATTTTGTGTATAAGTCTATGCCTTTTGAAAGCATAATTACTAAATAAATATTTTTAAGTAAAAATATAAGAAATTATGTCCTGTGATGATCTTTGGAGAAACTTTTTGTGTCTGAGAGCTAAATTGCTTAAGCTTTGTCAGGCAATTGCTGATATTCATATTTGAGCCTGTGTAGACCATTGATAGATTAACTTCTTGTAAAGGGAGATAAATGTTATGGGTCATAAATCAAGGGCATCAGATAATAATATTTTGAAAATATACTAGAAGTGGTAAAGATTATCTGTACTTCAGAAAATTCGATGTCTTGTGAAGCATGTAAGAAGCAGTCAAGGTTTAAATTGCCGAAAGCTCCACATTTTTAAATGTGCTGACTTATAATCATAAATAATTTCAGAAATAAATGGTGCTCAGGCACCTTATTAGATAAAATATTTTTAATCCTTTTTTTGCATACATATTCAGTTGTTGTAAAACAGAAATGTTTTTCTGTCTTGGGAAAAAGAAAACCATTAGATTTAGAAATACCTGTATGCTGTTCAGATCCAGGTCTGCTGCTGTTGGTCATATTTTTTTTTTCCTTAATAAGGACGTTTCTTTTAAAAATTGATCCAATGCAAAGTTAATCTGCCTGTATCCAAGATTTTGGCAGTTAATTTAAAAATTGTGACTAGTATCAAAGCACTGTTATTTTGTAGGACACAATAGTAAACAAAATCACCAAAAACTTACTTATATGATTGATATTTAGAGAGTGATATAGTACCCTATTCCACATGTGTAAAACTGCAACCATAACTTTAAACTTTCCTCTTTTCTTCACAATAAACTATTACATGTACATTGTTTGTCTTTGAGCTTTAAGGGCCAGAAAGGATGGCTTTGTCTCTAGAGAGAGAATATTAGCAAAGGAGCTAAGGTTCAGAGCAATCTGGCTGCCAGATTGTTCTGTTTCTAATGACTTCTGTTCTTCCTTGTCAGTCTAGCATAGCCAGAACCTCTCACTTATTATTTACAGAGCACAGTTTGGATTGCATCAAAGAGAGCTTCCACTCATCAAGCTGTTTCCTGGTATTAATTTAGCTCTTCCTCCCTACATCTGTAGCTAAATCAAATTTCCATAGAGTTTAAACTAAGTCTGGAAATAAGTAAAAAAAGCCCTGAGACTTGGGATAAATTTTAATTTAAGTTTGTGTCTGCAAGTACAAGACCTACCTGAACAAAGAAAGGCAATGCAAGGGATGCTTACAGATTTTTGGTAATAAATGGTTCCCAGGGAATTGAGTTAGAAGAGAAACCTTGTCCACCAGTAGTGAGTTCAGTTTTAAGGTAGATTGCTTGGGAAAAGTGGGGTTTGGGAAGGGACAGTGTTCTGCTTACCAGTGTCAGAGACTGAGCAGGTTGAAGAGCTGATGTGACTGGAAGGAAGTTTCAGCAGTCTCTGACTCTAGTCCAAGTATTCTGTTACCTGTTCATGCACTGACTGATGGCTTCTAAGCCACTTTTATACATAAAATAAAATACTGAAAAAGTCATTGACCAAGTGGATACTCCAGATTCTCAGAGATTGGAATGCAGTCTGCTGGAAGCTAGACCTCACACCAATATATCTGAGGTTCTCAGCTTTCTAGGAGGCAATTTCACAACAGTCTTAGGCAGATCTCAAATGATCCTACTGATGCCTTGAGAGGCTACCTAGAACAGAGGCTAGACAGAGCTAAAGGAATAAAGTAGGTATTTATTTAAAGGCCTTCAAAGGATACAACTTGGGTAGTACAAGGGCCTGGCTGTGGCTGTACCCAAGATGGATGCTGGGTCACAAGTTTTCACTCTTTTAAAAGTTTTGATCCATTTACATATTGGGGCAAATTGTCCAATTACAGCTTGAGGTTATGAAGTCCCATCCTACCAGATTGCTCTCCTCATTTCCTGTTTATACTTTTGGGGCCTGAAGCTGCAGTCGTTCCTTGGTTTTCTGGCTGGAAAAGGATTATTTTGTCTAACTAAATGTGAAGACAACTTCCTAACACTTTATATGAAGTTCAGAGTTATACACTAATGCAGTAAAGAATCTGAAAAACATGAAGGCTAAAACTTAAGGTATCACTGCCCCTGAATAAAATTGACTTTTCATATGACAAAAAAGCATAGTTCTGATAACCTCTGTGGGTGTCCTGTGTACACATACTGGCATCAGGCTGTTGGGCCCTGTTTATGAGGTTTCAGCTGCATTAGGCAGAAAATGAGCTAATTATGCTATTAAGATGCTGGACATTCTTACATGAGAACTGCATTTATTTAAGTGTTAGACTGAAAGGCATTTATGGAGGAGCCTAATGAAACATTTGAATAATGAGATAAGTAGGTGATTGCTGTAACTTTTTTAATAGTGCCTAAGATAGTATTATATGTGATTAAACCTGTGCATGGCTTTTTAAAAATACACTTACTTTCTATTTTTAAGATGAATGGAAACTGTCTTCCAACTGGCTAGGCTGATTTCTACTAAACCTTTTGCAACTCTTTGTGTTGGTCTTGTACCTATCTATTCTTTCATCCTAAAAAACCCTACTTTTCAGCTTAATGTCAAAGCCCCTCTAAAAATATCAGGGGTAAAACATATTCTTTGCAGATCTTGAACAATTGTGTTATTCAACAAATGGTAGAGGAAACTGAAGTAAATATTCTCCTTAGAATTTTTAGCTTGCTCATGTCATGATTTGCAAGAATTTTATAGAAAAATGCAAAACCTGTACAGTTTCAGTCTCATAAATGTCACTCTATGAAAAAGACAAGCAAATAATTATTTATTTTTTACATCAGAACATCTTCTACAACTTGAAATTATTATGATTGAGGTAGAAACCAACCCCATGTGAATAAGTCTATATTTATTTTTCCTAAAGTTGCTTAACGTTTTTCTTTTTTTTAAAGGTGCAGTATGCTGTTACACAGATGTTGAAAAATATTTCTACCACACAGTTTTTACTCAGCTATTGTCTGGTACAAATAACTCCATTTTTTCTTTAATTATTGCAGTGCAAGTAATTAAAGAAAAAAATATAAAGAAAAGTATGTGTTGCAAGATATTCCTCAGTCAATATATCTGTGAATAACTAGACAAACAGTGTCCACTGCTGGCAAATCAGATAATTGCACTGCACTTTAGAGAGATATGATGTTGAAAGGTTTTGATGAGTTAAGTCTTAAATGTCAGATATTTTGTATTGACTCTGTAAGACTGGGTTGTAAAATAAAGTCACTATATTAGAAGTATTCATGCTATTACCACTAATAATAAATACTATGGTATTTGAACTAATAGCCAGGAATATCAGCACAGTAACATAATCAGGTACTCAATTTTCTTCAGGATTTAAAAATAATTCCAGTATTCATTATATTATATCTAGCATGTCTACAAAATAAATAAAAGGATAGCAAAAGTCTGTGAAATTTGTCTTGATGTTTTAGATCATATAAGTAACAAGATGGACAAACAGAAGTTCTTAAATTTCTTTTTTTCTCCTTAGGTCCAAGCATTCATTACTGATTTTGTTAGGTTTTTCTAAAGACATAAAGTGTAGAGGATATCAATGTTTCTGTTTTGGAAGAAGTAAAATGGAAATGCTGATACAGCAAGTACCACTGCTGTTGATGAAGCTAGAGCTGAATTAAACTGATTATCAAAGAGAGAAGTGAAGGGTGAAATCTAAAATGTTTTCTCCTGGATTTTTTTTTTTTTGTAATAGATAATATTTGTTTGCATCTTCTGCTTGACAGTAGTGTGTCAATGCAAAGGAAATCTTTCAGTCAAAGAAAATAATATAGAGTGAAAGAAACATTGAGGGGGAGAAAGGAAAAATCTGTTCCTATGCTAACGTAAACGATATTACCTTGTCAGATACTTCTAAAAATCTAGATTAACTGAAAAGTAGCTAGCCATACTTGTTATTCAGAGATTTATATCTGTCATCAATTTATTGCATTCAATGAAAGTATTAGACAATGCACTGAATTTTCTGTTTGTTTGGAAAGGGGAACAGGTATGGGACTTTTTCAGAGGATATTGGTTGTGTCTAAGCCCCAAAGGATGGGTCATGTCTATTTAATTAGATTTGAGAGGGAATCAAGGCTCTCACCCTTTGGATGAACATGGCATTAACCAGAATTGTTCTATATCTGCATTTTCTCCCTTCAGTACCTAGAGAAATACTGCATGACCTTCCCTCTTGAACAAGAAAAGAACAGGATGCTAGTTTTGGTTTGGCTTGGTTTGGCTTTTTTGTCCCTGTAAATGTCTTTAAAATAGTACCAAAGGGATTGCAAATCAAAAGTTATTCAAAAGTTAATAAAAAGTAGAGTAATTGCAAACAAAGATGATTATCTGAAAGTTATTTTGTGAAATTAATCACACTGTCAATTTTAGGTCACATAGCAGAAAATAAGACCATTTTTTCCTAGATTATTTGGCAGGAAGTATTTTTCATGCTTTGTTCCAAGAAACAAAATGGTGTTGTGGGTGATTTTGTGTGTGCATGTGTGCATTCATGTGCATGGGAAGGCATTCTACAGTTCTTCCCGTCACTGGTAAAAATCATTTTTTATACTTAAAAGATTATTAGATGTATTTTGAGGGGAATAATTCTTCTCCTTCTCCTTCAAAGATAGCAATTTATGTACATCTCTGCTCATACTATCTTTTCTATTCAGTATTTTATTTTAATGCATATAAAGTGCTTTTTCCCCTGGATCTCTGTGAGATGGTCAAAATCCGCTGTCTTCCTTGTCCTAAGGGTTCAGAAATATGGCACTTTGTTTTCTCATATTGTCATTGGTTTTCATATTGGTTCCAAGGAAAGCAAGAAATCCATTTGCAAATATGTTCTAGGTGCAGGAAATCCTCACTGGAGAGTAGCATGAAACAGGTAGAGCAGCTTACATGCTCTGCCAGCTGTACTGACTCCAGAGCAAATTCACTGTAGAGGCTGAATTTCTTAGGGACAGTGTTTCCTTTGTTTCTGTAGAACAAAATTAAGCAGACTCACCTTACAGGGGCTTTCAGTTACTTGAGGGAATAACAGCAAAGCCTGTTGCATGTTCCAGAAGTCAGGCCAAGCAGACAAGTCCTACTGTGGCTAGATAAGTAAACACAACAGATGTTGGCTTAAGCTGTGCATATTAATGAAGAAGCTCTCCATGCTGTTTTTAGACCTCTAAATCTTAAACTGCTCTCTGCAGCTGTGTGGACTAAAGATGGGGCGGGGCGGGGGGGAGGCTGTTTGTGTTTGTTTTTCTTTAATTGAAGTCCTTTTTCTGGCTTGTGTCACCAGAGCCTTGTTTGAAGCAGTCTTGCGGCAGATCTGCTATTAGCTTGAGTAAGAACAAAATTAATGGCAATGTGTATCTGTTATTACAAACCTCTCTTTAAAGAGATTATTTCATTTTTAAAGATAAAATATTATATATGTCACTGGAGAAAACACAAAGTATTTGATTTTTAATTGCTTTTTCAGATTATATACTGAAAGTGGTCTTGATTATTTTTTAATTTTTTCTTCCTTCACTGTTTTTGTTAATTGTTTAAAAGAGACTTACTGGATTTAAGTTTCAGGTCTGGGTGAGCTATTTTGGTGATCCTTATATGATCTCTGTGCTGTACAGATACTCCTGTCAACCCAGCTGGTTTCTTTTGCTCACCTGGTCTCAAAAGAAGTGGTATTAGAAGTAGAGGAAAGATAGAGTGAAAAACAGAAAGGGTCATGAAAGATGTCACAGGAGCTTTGCTAGAAGTTAGCAGCTGTAATCATATATCTTATGTGGCCAAAAGATCAATTGTTAAAAATAGTGTTAAGAATCTTCATCCACCTCTTTTCCCTGTTGAAGGATGAAGAGTTAGCCCATGGAATAAAAAATGAAACTCTGAATTAAAGCAGGTATTTTACTTGACACAGGACTCATTACTGCAGGATACTCTGTGCAATTTGGCGCTGAAAAGGAAAGGGGGACAGCAATGTAAAAAAAAGCGAAAGCAAAAGAAATCTAAGAATCATGTAATGTCTAAAGAGTAAGTCAGTATCTAGTGTAGAGGTACTTAGTCCTTTGAGTTATGGATGTATCTCAAGAAATATGTGAAAGAAATGAACGTAATATGTGAAAGAAGTGAATGGTCAATGCAGAAGAAATATTGCACCTGAGCTGCCATAGGCAGAGTTGTAGGTGTTATGTATTTGAACAGTGTTATGTATTGGAATAGAATATTTTGATAGTTCTCTGCATAACCAGTCATCTAATGCTAGACTTCCTTGCACGGTGCATTAATTTATTCTTGCATATACAGGAATCCTGTTTTAATGTTTTTTTCTTATGAGTTGGATACATAAGCCAAATCCTGTGAAGGAGCTGGTTAAAATATGTGCAGTCCTTTGACAATATATTGGAAGCTTACTTTTTTCTTAATTAAACAGATTCACCTGATCTATTTAAACAAGTGACTCCATAGGACTTCTGCGTATTTAGTAAATTTTAATAGGTATGATTTTGGCTCCTCAAGTACATTGTGAATGCTAAGACTGAAAGCTGAGTGCTTTTGACACAAAGATGTGTGAAATGATAGAAATCCAAATTCTGTGAAGCATATTATCATGTTAAACAAATTTTGTTTTTAATGTTCTTCAAAGTCTTATCAATGAGTCTTATCTTCAAAGTCTTATCAAAGTCTTATCACTCAAGTGTTCAGGGTGTTAAGGATTTTAAATTTCAGTGCTTCATAGTACATTGCCTTTTGGGAAATTAACAATACATTACAAGGAGAATTACATCCAGATTAATAGACAAGAACATATAAAACTGACCTAATTTAAACTGTTAACAGCTCATCGCACCAACATACTGCACTAGTCTTCTTATAAACATGGAATGCATATAAGCTATCTGAAAAAGGAATTATTATCTATGTTTTAATATGTTCATACTGGTCTGCTCATGAAAGATGTGATCTTTTAAGTTGACAAACATTTTTCTAGCTTATTCAGTTTTGTACAATTAAACACTTACCAACCTATAGAGTAAGCCGTAGATTATGTTTCACTTTGTTCAAGTCCTTACTTCTCTTGCTCCATCTTTTTTCCCCAAGACATTTAAATCAAGAATTGAAAGTTACTGTTGCTTATCAGCACCCATCCCTCCTATACATACATACTGTGTGCCTTGGGAGTATATCAGTTATGCAATTACATTAGTAATTCTATTTGTAGGACTGTATTGCGTTTTCTTATGATATTTGAGGGAGTGGAGGGGTCTTAGTATGTACGTTGAATTTAGACAATTTAATTATGGTCCACCTAAACTACCAGCAACCTTCAATAATTTGTTTTTGTCAGAAGCAACAAATCAGAATTACAACTTCAGCTGGAAACAGAAATTTGGTAATCAGTCTGATTAGAAGCACCACAAGGGTGATTAAACAAATCCATCACAATTTTAAAACAAGTAATTTCTCCATTCCTGAAATGTCTCTTCTTGGAATAATAAATTTTCCCAGTGGTCTAGATGTACTTTTATGCATGCCTTTCAATTGTTAGGCCTAAGTTGGTACTTTTTACCCCTAGACCATCCTTTCTGTTTTGAATGGTATAAGGAGTAAGGCGCTAGTACTTGTGCTACTATAGAACACATCTTCCAAAGGAAAAAACCAAACATTTGCAAAGACACAAAACTCTGTAGAGTCAGAAAGAACATCTAGATTCACTTTACTTTATTAATGACTTCCAGAATGTAAGCTGACTTTACCTCATCATCTTCTAGTGTATTTAACTGGACAACTGAACTCTGTGTGCCCTACTCTTCGCAGGCAAGTGCAATAAAAACTTCACCAGAGCTCATGAAACTTCGACATGTTTAGTAGTAATGTAATAATCTGACATTTTGCACTTGTAGAAAATATATGTTTGTAAGAAATTTGGGCTTTATTTGATTTTTTTTTGTTTCGGTTTTGATATCAAGAGTGGCTTCAGGATATCTGGGAGAAGAAAATTTGGATGGAGTGTGTGCACATGACTGCATACTTGTAGAAGATATTTTTGTTTATATTGAAATGGTTGATGAAAGAAAATCTCTGTAGAGTTTTCATAGGTGCATTGATCTGCATTACTCTGCAGCTTGTAACATTATCCAAGTTATTGCAAAACATATAATAAGTTAAAATAAATGAATAAAAAAGAAAAAAACCCAAAGCTAATAATGTGTAAAGATGACACTTTAAGTTCTATACATTTTGTAGCTTATGGATCTAGGCAGAAAAGACTATAAAGCATTGAATACCATTTTTCCTAATTGAATTTCTTATAAAAGCATTTTATGTATCTCTAGCACATGCACATATGCAAATAACAATGGTGTATATTTTAATATTGAACTTTCATGCCTAAAAAGGTCACATTGAAATTTACATGTTAAATTAGCTGAAATGGAATATGGTTTCTTCCCAGTAATACATTAAAGAAAAAAGGAATCATTTTCATCCAAAAAAGGAATAAGTTTCATCCCCTAACATATAAAAAAACAAGTATTTTATACAGACTTTATATACATTGAATTTTTTACTTTATAAAAGTACTTTATAAAATTCGTCAAAGAAATCAGTTTTATAGATTCTATAATGTTTTTGTTTAGAAAACTTCTGAAATCCATAATAAAATACCAGTTAGAAATTAATAGATGGGAGAGTAGAAAGCACTGAATGCCTTTTGTTCCCCTCTTTGCCTTTTAATAATTTGTTTTCATATCCAGAGTTTTGTTAACTAGAGATAAAACTCTGTTTTAATGTAGAAAATGTCATACCTAGGATATATCCATTTGTCCTAAATGCATATACTCATGCAGTTCCCAGTTTTTAAGGTATCTGATATGTTCATACTTGTGCAATCCATCTGTTAGCAGAACCTTCACTTTGACTAGAATTGCACACATTTTATCACACGTTAGGACACCAGATGGCTCTCTTGAGTTTTCTTTGTAAAACCCCAAGATGTAAACAACTGCTCTGCATTTCTGAGATGTGAGTACAAAGCTTTTCTCTTTTTTTTTCTTTATCTTTTTAATCTCTGGAGTAAGAAACACGTTTTCTCTTTGTCTATAGGCATACTGCCCGTTTTCACCCTCTCTCTTTCTTTTCTTTGCCACCACCCTGAGCATCATGTGGTTGAGAAATGTCAGAGTGTTTTGGCAAAGGCCCAGGATTTGAAGGAAAATATAGAAAGGAACAATAGTAGTAGATAGTATATGATGCATAGCATCATCTGATGCTATAAAGAGGGACTTGGGACCCACACCCTTTGGGAGAGAGTTTCTCATGCAAATGTTAGGGTTGTATGTATGTATTATACCTCTGCATTCCTGAGAAAATGAGAGATAGTGGGTGGTTGGCCTCTTTTTCACTCTACTCCCTCTCATTCATTCCTTTGTTTGGAGCCAGCAGCCAAGTCGAGCTGACTTTGGGCTGTGTCGTGCCAGCTCCCCGGGTGGGGACAGGGCGTCCCTGAGCCGTGTGCGGCCGCCGCTGCTCCGCTGTCCGTGGTGCTGCAGGCAGAAACACACCGGGACAGGGACCGGGGCCGGACAGGCCCGCTGGGGCAGCGCTCAGAGGAGCGCTTCCCTCTTGAGGGGTCTTAACGCCACTCCGTGTCTTGTCCGCTTTTGAGGAGGAAGGAAAAGAAAGCAGTATGCAAAAATACTACACTGAAATTTAATTTATTTTTTTTAATAACCACCTCTCTGTCTAATTGCATTAGTTAAGGCAATTGTAACCGTTGTAAGGAAATTGCTGCTCTGTAAAAATTGCCAGATAGAAAATCCAATGAGTCTTAGCTGAATCTCTTTAGAGACACTTTTAAATAGAATTAAAATGTATTATCCAGATCCGATTGTGCATGTTCTGTTCCTAGTTGGTCTAGTATTAATACAAAATCCCTGTATACTGGAGTTCCCACCATACACTTTTGCCCTCTGTATAAAAATAGCGCTTTGTAGATTAAAGGATTTAGGGGGAAAAATGGTCAATATCAAAGAAGCTGAAGCCTCTGCTGAAACAAGAACCTATTCTTGGTTCTGTATTGCAAAAGAGTGAATTTTTCTGGATGAATATTTACACTTTCAAGCCCGTTAAAAACAAAACAAAACAAAACAAAACAAAAATCACAAAAAACCCAACCAACCAAAAAAAACCAAAACCAAAACAAAAAAACACCAAAGCACCAAAGCAAAACAAAAAAACCCTCAAAACCATCTAATAAGAGATTAGAGCACTGTGAAAACAGTATAAAAATAGATATTACATGATAATTGCCTGTGCAAGCATCTGCCCTTCTTTATAGGCTAACAATATTTTTCTGTGTAGCTGCTTGTTTTCTTTCTCTACCTTCCTCTGGCTAGCTAAAACTTCAGGAAGTTTAACCATTAGGCTTGCAGAAAGTAAATCCAAAAAACTTTGGGCCATTATTTGAAAAGGGAGACGGACCAACAGGAAAAGATGAAAGGAAATAAGTGGGATGTCTTAAATAGTAAATACATGGTATTTACTATTTGCAGTGCCTTGTGAACTTCTCGGGGCAGATGCTTCTTAGGTGTTCTGTTTCTAGTGAGCTTGGCTGGTGCTTCCTTAGGTGCTCCAAGACATAGCCTGTAATTTTACACGGTGCTGGGGATTAGTAAATCCACTTGCTGTGGCTGTTTGTGGGTGCCCCATGTAATCCCTTTGATATTTGAGTTGAAGGTCCCCTCAGCCCCTCAACTCACGGCTCCAAAACATTCCCATGAGGCAGAATCCCGTCTCCCCCCAGAGTTCCCTCCTGCTCGGTCCGTTCCTGGATGGGGGCCGAGGAGCGGCGGGCGGGCGGGGGCACCGCGCGGGGCAGGGTGCCCTTGGCGGAGCGCGGTGTCCCTCGCCCGCCTGCCCTCCTCCCGGCTTCCGCGGTGTCCCGCCTGCCCTGCCTCCCGCTTCCCCGCCTGGGACGGGGACAGGTGCCGGTGCCACCGCTGGGGGCGGGGGGGCGGCCGGCAGGGAGCCGCTGCCGGGGAGCTGGAGAGAGGGTGCGTGCGAGGGATCCTCGGTGTGCCGGGGCGGGCGAAGGAGAACGGGGAGGGCCATACGCCCCTCGGGTAGCTCGCAGAGCCCTCCTTCTTCCTCCGGGAAGGGAGTCCCGCACGAAGCCACCCGGAAACCTAACGGGGGGCAGAGGCAGCTGGCGGCGGATCCACCGGGAACCTCCCGGTTCCCACAAGAAAATCACATCAGCATCACCCCGTCTCTCCGCCTCTCTCCCCCTGTGCTTTTTTCTTCTGTCTTTCCCCATTCCCCCTCCTCCACTGCTTGCACCCTCGCCGCCCCTCGCCTTGGGGAGGACAAAAAAAAAGCTCCAGCGGTGCGTGCCTGTGTATGTGTGTGTCTGTCTCTGTGTGTGTGTGTGTGTGTGTGTGCGTGCGTGTGTAGGGGAGGCTGGAGCGGGGTGGGACCGAGGAGCCGTGATTACAGCTCTCCCCGGAGAAGAAGATTGCTCTCTCCAGATGCTGATTTCTGAAGCACTTGGCAATCATCAGGCGGGAGCCGGGAAGAGGCGGCGGTAGCCGCCCCGGCCGTGGCGATGGCAGCGCCGGGCGAGCGGGCGACGGCGGCTCGGGGCTGAGGGGCAGCCCCGGGAGGCGACGCTGCCGGGCGGACCCGACCCGACCCGACCCGACCCGATCGACCCGACCCGACCGGAGCCTTCCGGGCGCGGCTCTGCCCCGAGTCCCGCTCGCTCCGCCAGCCCGCCGACAGACGCCCGCCCGAGCAGGAGCCCCTGCGCCGGGACACGGCGGGGGGGGACGGCGGGGCACCCATGCGGTGACCCTTGGCGGCGGCAGCTCCCGCCGGCCGCACGGTGCGAGCGCCCCTCCGCAGCCGCGCCTGGGGCCGGAGGAGGCTCCCGCTCGCCCTCGCCCCCGGGGATGGGATCCCGCCGGGGCTGAGCACCTCGCCGCCCCCCTCCTCCCTGCCCGGCGTGGGCGAGCCGGCGAGCAGCCATGGCAGCGGCCATCGCCAGCGGCTTGATCCGCCAGAAGCGGCAGGCGAGGGAGCAGCACTGGGACCGGCCCTCGGCCAGCAGGAGGCGGAACAGCCCCAACAAGAACCGCGGGCTCTGCAATGGCAACCTGGTGGACATCTTCTCCAAGGTCCGCATCTTCGGGCTCAAGAAGCGGCGGTTGCGGCGCCAAGGTGCGTCCCTGTGGCCGGGCCCGCCCGCGGCTCCCGGGGGGCGGGCGGGAGGGGGCAACCTGTGGCGAGAAACTTCCCGGGCCGGGCGCCGCCCCGGGTCCTGCCCGCCGGCGGCTCCGGCTCCCCGGCAGCGGGAGAGGGCTCCGCGGGCTGCAGCCTGCGGACCTTCGGTCGGGACCCCCGGGGCCAGCCTGGCTGCCCGGCTATCGGCTCCGGGGCTCCGGTGTGGGTCACGACAGGTGCAGCAAGCCCCTCGGGGAGCCCTGCCCGCCGCCCCGCACCTCCCTGTCTTGCCTGTGTTTCTCTCTGAAGGACAAAGAGCGCAATAGCGCTTTGGGTGTCCGGTGTCCGGGGGCCGTGGGTCGCCAGCCCCTTCTCCGAGCCACCAATGTGGTTTTGGCAGGTGCAGCCTGGCTGTAGTGAGGGGGTCCCTGCCCACTGCTCGGTGACTTCCCACTTAGCACACAGTGAGAGCTCAGGCACATCCGGCGGCTGTGGGAGAGCTTCTCGGCATCCCTGTGGGTACGCAGGTGCCTGTTGCCCGTTCCCAGCCAGGGCCTTGCCCTGCAGACCAGCAGGTTTTACAGGCAGCTCTTCTTCAGGGTAGATGACCAGGAGTCAACAGAGAAAACTGGTACCTTGCTGATTGCATTCTATCCAGTACTTTGTATTAGAAACCTAGAAATAAAAGGACTAAAATGGGGTTGCAGTGACTTCTCTAATTTTTTAAAAAATTTGTGGTATTAAGCAGCATTCAGAAATGGTAATGACTTACTCTATGTCCTTAGGAAAAAAGTAGTTTTATAACAAAACTATTATATTGTGAAGAGTGAAAATGTTAAGTATCACTTGAAACATGGCTAATACCTACCAGTCAATGATAAAGTAGAAACCACCCTCTGTTACATTATAGAGAATGCCACCATGTGTTGTGGTTTGGTATGTATACTACAACTCCTCTTTAGGTTGGGTCAGAAGAGCATTTTAAGCATAATCAGGGAACTCTCCTGATTGATGCTTCCTGCTTCTTTTCCATGGCTCACATTTGAAAAAACATAAATCAACAAAGTCCACACAATTTTATTTTTACATGGCTTTCTTGCAGTAAAATTATTTGTTGTAACTCCTAATGCAAGCCAAATCTTGCCATTTTTAGATAGTACAGGGATACAGCAAAGATGAGCAGGAAAATGTCAGTGGCAAAATCTATGATGGCTTTTTTCAGAGAGGTCTATGTGTGCTTTAAAAGACTAGAGTATCTGGTTTATGCTGGTGGATTTTTATAAGTGATAATCTTCAGGAAAACAAGTTTAGGGATTGCTAACGGCAATTGTGCTTGACCACCTGTGCAGGTTTTTTTGGGGGAAAACTGTATTTGACAGTGTTACTATTTGAGAAAGAGAGGACTGCCTTGCAGCACTGAGATGCCAAACATTTTTTTAGGTGAGAAGGGGCTTTAAAGAGACTTTTGAATTCATCCTTTTTCATTCATTCATTTTTTATAAGGCACTTTGTCACATTCCTGAAAAAGAGAACTGAATTAGAACATAACTCCACTGTTAACCTGTACCACTGACTCAGAACATTTCAGCAAGAGCAGTCAGAACAAGGGCTGTTCACCAGTAAAATCTGCAGTATCAGACCCCTGAGTTCATCTTCCTTCATGATGAGACGTGGGGATATTTATCCATTGGTTTACATTAAGGTCTCAGAATTACTGCTCATCTGTAAGAATTCCTGCTGAAAAAAATACTATCATAGCTTTTACTATCTCTGTTCCTGATGCACAAAGTGGTACATGGAATACCTGTGGATTCAAAGTTGCATTCTATTTAAGAGACAAACTGAAGAAGCAGTCAAGCCAAAGTCGTTACTTAAACATCTTATGCAGGATAGTTTTGAGTGAATAATCATTTGTGAAAAAACCCAAAGGAACCACATTTTATAAGGGCAATTGCTTTAAAATACATTATAAGAGTTACAAAATGAACATTTATCAGAGTCTGATTTTAGGTTTTCTAAACGGAGTTAAATGACCAGTGAATTTGTCACTGAAGTCATACTGTCAAATCCATTAAAATAAGTCTTTGCCAAGCAAACTAGGATGAATTTCAAAACATCTGTTGTCAGAAAGGTGCTATGGGATTTTGACAAATAA
This sequence comes from Camarhynchus parvulus, assembly GCF_901933205.1. Taxonomy (NCBI): domain Eukaryota; kingdom Metazoa; phylum Chordata; class Aves; order Passeriformes; family Thraupidae; genus Camarhynchus; species Camarhynchus parvulus. The sequence goes on from NC_044571.1 coordinate 38,345,094, forward strand.
ACCTTGTGTAAATGATACAGAGTGTCACAAGAGCATTGTGAAAAATGAGCTAATCGAGATGTGACAAACCATCTGTAGCATTGTCATACAATTCAATGGAAGAGTAGAATTATATGTAGAATTTTTTTTTATGTAGAGCAGTAAAAGCAAGACTGCTTTGCTTGGAATAAAAGTGTGTTTTGCTTTGTACTTACATATGAAAAGTAACTGTCTTTCCATCTTTTAAACAGTCAGGCAGCAAAAACTAGTGATGCTGCTTTTTAAATTAAAAATACACATTTAACCTTGTACATATATGTACTAATGTGAATTAGGTAAATAGATATATACAATATATGCACACATACAAACATGCCAGCAAACTTTAAAAAACATTTTTGATTTTAAAATTCTTCTTTAAAAATGCCTGTTAGTACTGTTGTTGTTCAGTGGGATTTATTTTAGGAAAAAAATGAAGTTATTATGAATGCATAAAAATGCTTCAATCATGTGTATATTCTGATGAATTTTTTTTCTGTCATTGTGACAAATTCTCTGTTCGTGGTCCTTCCTTTAGGGGCATACTAAAATATCAACAGAAGTGTGCTTTGGGAGACTAACATTTAGAAATGGTAGCATTAAAGATACATCCAGGAGCTCACTCAGACTAAAGAGTAATTTTATTTACTTAAAAAAAAGTATTTATTTACTTAAATATTTGCTCCAATGATAGATGCCACAGTGGTTTCAAACAGCTTTTCTAAGTCTTTGATAAATGAATTAAACTGCCAAAGTGATTTCTGTGGAAAACTTGTCTGCTAATCTACTGAGTGGATGAAACCATTTTCATTTACTGGACATCTTTGATTCATATTGTTTAGTATTGTTATAGATATTTCAAATTTAATTTTTATTTTGTTCTACCTATCATCTGATAAACAAATCACTGTCATTAATTTCCAAATAACCATGAAGCCAAGATCTTGCCTATCTGATGCCAGACATCAATCAATTTTGAATCATCATCTCTTGCATTGCAGGTTGTTTAGTTATAATAGTTTAATGTTTAATTTATGTTAATATAATCACAAGTGGGAGGATTGACAGATATTTTGTTTTCATGTGAAATAACCTTATCTAACCTGGGGCTACCCAATGAAAAGAAGAAAATAAATGTCACTTCACCTCATGCATCTACAAAGCACAGAGATTAAAACATATCCTTGTCAGTGGTGCAAATTCAAACTTCTTAGCCTGTATTTTCATCTATATATCTAGCTGCTTTGCTAATCTGAAAAATCTTCATTTGGTTAATTAGGTCCCTTGGGAGTATTCTACTGAAAAATACTCAGCATTTAAATGTATTAAAAACCAAGTGTGATGTTTACTGTTTCTGTGTGCTAATACAACATTAAGTCCTTCTAAATTTATGCACAGAGTATGAATCTTGGGATGGCTTGGCCCCTGATTTTGTACATTAATATTTATAAGAAAGAGAGACTTAGGGAACGTGTTCAGAAAATGCACTGATTAGATTTTACTGCATCTACAAAAGTAATTTAATTCTCCAAAGACAGCATTTTTGGAAAACTCATCAGTAGGTCAGCTAATGTTTTTTGGCAGATGTGGGAGTGGCGTATAAGCTGAGATATGAGATAATTCCCAATATACATAGTGGCCAGAGTAGTTTCTAGTTCTCCTACTTGTGGAACAAAGTGGAACTGAAATGGAGATCTGTGCTTGTGAGTGTACAGGACTTGTTTCCCAAAGCTTCAGAAGGCACATCAGCTCCAACCAGTAAGCTCCAGCAATGCATCATCTGCCTTGCTCAAAGTTTCAGCAGACCAAGACAGGTGTCTGTGCTTTCCTATGAGATTGTACTGAGAATTATTTCTTCTTGGTAGTTCACTAAAGTCCACAGGTCCTGCATTGTCTAGGTGCAAGGCTGTCTGTTTCTCAGGGTATTGAACTGATGTTGCTTGTTTTTCATTACTTTTCTTCAAATGAAATTGATTAACTCACAACCCTTTTGGAAGTATAAACACAGTCTTAACAGTCTATTAAGGAAATAATTCATTTTTTCCTTCATTAACCTGTTCAAAGGACTGCATGATAATCACAAACTGAAACTGTGTAAATGTGCTACATTTCATGTAATATATTCTAAGCATACTTAAAAAATATTTTTGAAAACATGACTTTCTAGATTCAATCTCAAACTTCCTTTCCCATGCATTCAGTATTTCACATCAACCCTTGCTTGCTATCAGAAGCTTTTAAAAGAAATACAGTAATGCCTGGAATGAAATCATTATTCTAAGCTGGTACTGGTAGGTCTAAATGTGATGAATGAGTTGGCTTTGAGAGCAAATGGGAAAAAAAAAGCTTGAAAATGGTAACATAATTTTAGAGACTATTGATTTTTAGAAATATCTCAAACAGGGGTGATAGAATAGTGAGCATTTAATGTACAGATAGTGCTGTAGCATTGTCATTTCAGAATATCTTTCATATACTAATATTACTTTTGAATGTCTTCACTTAGTAATTGGCAATTTAACTCGTCGTTAGAAAATAAACTCTTCAAGCTTGAGTGATCTTCTGGATCTCTAAAGTTCAGGCAGTTTCAGTCCACACATATAGTCCTGTAAAGTATATGCCTTATTGTATCTATTAAATGTATTGTAGAACTAAATTATCTGATTATTATAGATAATAAGGGAGATTGCAGTACAGGTGGTTTCTGATTCATGGTCATGTACCAATAAAAATGTGAGAGGTGAGGTCAGGTTTCTCTGTGTTTAAAGACAGAATCCTATCTTTAAACAATGTATAATCTATTAACAGATGTAATTTTTTGTTGTTTCAGGCTCTGATTTCAATCAAACAAAATCTGGAACTTAAAATTTGATTTGAATTTTCAAGTCAGCAGCTTACAGACAGAAGTAATTAATTTCAATATAGAGATAACACTCAAAAAGTTAATTACAGAACATTTTTCTGTTGAAGTCTTTTGATTTAGACTCTAAGCATAGTTTTGAAGATACACAACTGTGGATCTCCATTTTTCATAGTGAGTAAACAGAGGTCTGTCTTACTTGGTCATATGTAAGCTCCTTTCTGCCTTATACAAGTACTGGAGTTAGTGATAGATAGGAAGATGTACTCCTGGCATGTACTATTACTGTGCCGTCAGCTTTTACTGAAACCCTTTGAAACTGGCACACTTTTGTTTTCAAGAGCTAATATTGTTGTTATTATTATTATTATTATTGTTATTATTATTATCTCAGATCTTAGGCTCTGCCATCCACTGAACAGTGTGAAAGTATAAAAAATATTCCTATTCCATGGTAGAAAAGGATGAGAAAATTAGTAAAGCTTTAAATTTCTTTTATTATGGTCAAAAATCAGCAAAATGCTTTTACTATATTGTACACAGTAACATTTCTGGACTTTAGGGGTTTAGTTTGTCATGTCAATTATATAAATAAGATAACCTGCTGAGGTCCGGTGTAGATATTCCAATTTATTTTCCTGTGGGACTGAACATGAAGGAACATACGCCTTCCTGGCACCAAGGAAGAACCTAGCTGCTTTTGATGCCAGGATTTAGGCGTATATATTTGCATTAAGTTAGAGATGGGCAGGAGTAGAGTCCAGGACTACCAAGTTCTGATTCTATGTTATAAACTATAGCTGTTTTCAGCAATAGTTACCTAAATTTACCTAAATTTATATTTCCATAAATAAATACATAAACAAAAAAATGGAGAATTTCTGTAATTCAAAGGAAAGCTAGTATAAGATTGGAAAGATTAAATGGCAAAAGCTTCATATGAAATTTAGATAGATGGACTGTGTTGAAAAAAATTACAGAAACCTCGTTTCTCCAAGGTTTTCAGGATTCCCAGTTGTTATGGTTGCCATTTTGTAAAGTGGTGAGTAGAAGCTAATAAGCATGATATTGGATGTTCAGTCAGATTCTCATAAATTAAGCTAGAGACAAGTGACTGAAATAGGAATGTGAAGAATATCCTTTTTCTGGGATATAAAGTATAATCCCTAGGATGTAACTACATTAAACAATTTAATTACATCTGTGATCTTGATTCTAATCCCTTACCCAGGTGTAGAACTTTTGAAAGACATTGGAGTTACTGTGCTATAAAACTACTGTAAATTGAACCAAGACTGGACAGCTGATTGGCAGTAATCAGCAAAAAGAAATTATTAAACTCAACATTTAAAAAAAATAATTAATCAAGTGTTTTGCTTCACGTAAGAAGAATTGAGCTTTATGAAACATAAGCACACAACCTGTTCTCTCTGGAGAAGTTCGTTTTAAAAATATAAAAATACCATCATTTACTATAATTTCCTTTGCAAAGCCTGCCTTTTCTACTTTATTTTGCAAATTCCAAGATGTATCCAAGTGCTAAATGTAGCTGCTCCTCCTTTTGTATTGTGAGGCCTGGCCCTAGAAAGCATGTAGTTTTGGTTGTTAGATTGTTTAAAGTGTTTTTTTACAATAGGAAGGAAGGAAGGAAGGAAGGAAGGAAGGAAGGAAGGAAGGAAGGAAGGAAGGAAGGAAGGAAATTAGTTTTAAATTAATCTGCATTTTAATGGTTCTTTTTACAGGTGAATATGAGTGGAATTTCATGTCCTAATGAAAAGGTACTTTTGAAGCCTCAAGGCATTTTTATTACTGAATTTCAAAGTCACTCAGCACATAGCAGATATGTCAGGCTTAAGAAAAGGTCAGCAGGTTTATTTGCAGTAAACATTCTTGTGGAACTATGAGCCTAGAGGTAGGAGCTGGAACCAGGGTCTCCCTAAATGCAATAATGTGTTATAGGTGTTTCTGGTTTGATTTTGATGAGCATTTGTACTCCCTGAGTGAGAGAGAGACTTCCTTACTTACCATTTAAAACTAGAGCAACGGCTGGGAATTTCTTTTTAGTAAATTTACTATGCTTTTATTGTAGTATTTTCAGTAGTGTGGAAGAGGATTTTCTGTGAAAGGTAACTATTTACTTCAGTAATAAATTTGTGACTTATATATACCTAGTTATGTAAAAGCATTGCATATATGTAATTCTTAGAAATTCATGAAAATGCTCTTTTCAAAAAAGAGCATTACTACAATGAATCAAGTGAAGGTTCTTATGATTTCTTTCCAAATTTGCAGAAGAGTTTTTCATACAACAGCAGACTTAACTTTTGTGATTAAAATGGTGTGTGAAGCTTATTGGTAACTCATAAAGAGCAGCCTTCTTGCTAGAGTATAAAGTAAATATGTGTTTGCATTTGTTTTTGTTTTAATCTTGATTATTTCTTTTTTGCTTTGTTTTGAGGAACAATCTTATAACAAATTAGTATGTTCAGAAATGTGAGGCAGTAAGAAATTTTTCCAGCCACCCCTCCTTGTACCTCTGTAGTTCACGGTTTATAGTAACTGTTCCAAAATCTTTCACCATTTACAGAGTGTTTAGTTGTTCACACACTCACTGCTTTATGCATTGTGAGCATTCCAGCTTGAGCAGATGCTCCTCTCATTTTCATCTATGTAGTTTATGTATAACTGAGACTTGGATTCCTCTACCTTAATTAGTGATTTGTAGCTCTTCATATGAAATTCTGATGAGTTGAAAAATTTGCCACTGTAATCTGTATACCAGCAACTACTAAATAAATGAACTCTTAAACTTCACTGCTCTATTTTCTTCTTTCACTTTTCTTGCTGTGTAATGAGAACAGTTCCTTCTATGTAGTCAACGCAAATACACATGAGATGTGTAATATTTTGTTCCAAACAACATTTTTAACTGTATCATTAAAGCCAACAAAAATAAGATTCCATGAACTATTGAATCTCTTCCTATGGCATTAGAAAGAAGCTTGCATGGTAGGAGGGGCTTTGCAGCAGCAAAATTTAGCAAGTTTCCCCTTGTGTCCAGAGCAAGTTTTGCCTTGTTGGAGGTCTGGCTAGGCTTGTACATGGAAGTACACTTCTGGCATCAGTCCTGAGGACTAGCCACGCTTGCCATCAGCCAAGTAGAGGCCTGATTACAAGATGAAGACCTAAGTATGGTTGTGTAAGGACACACAATAAATTAATGTTTAACTCCTCCCACTAGTAATTCCTTTTCATAATCATATAAATTATCTGGGATCATGACTGTCTCAAGAAGTAGGAATAATTCTAAAATAGCACAAGATACTTTAGAATTTTTGAATACAAAACTATTCCTGGAGCTGAAAAATTGAGAGACTGGTCTCTGCTGATATAGGTAATCTGAAGAAAAGCCAACTTTTTTTTGTTTCTAGCAAGTATTATTGAACTTAAATTTTGTATGTTTTGAGGATTTGAAAATTTTCATGTTCCTCCTAAGGTACTCATTAGAAAATTATTGATAGTGAACAATATACATCATCGTCATCATCTGTTCTTACAACCAAGCAAGCAGTTTTTTCATCTGAACACTTTTATTCTTTCTTTGGATCTTACTTTGTATTTACTTTCTTTTACTCTTCCTTTGGATAATCAACTTTTGTGTTTATCACAAACTCCAGGCAGAGACAGGTGCACATATTGCTTACACACCTTTCACAAAAAATAAAAAATCAAGACTGTAGTCTTAACTTCCTAATTAACATAGTTTGGTCTTGCTTAAAATAATAGTCTGAATTCTGAGAAGAGGTTTGTTGGGATTTTTTTTTTTTTTGTTTTTGGTTTTTTGTTTCTTTTCTTTTTTGTGCAGAGATTAGTGTATGGCAGAATTCTTCAAGGCATTAGATTGATAAGTCCAACTTCATAGTGTTTCTGACAAAGTAGAAATATCTGTCATTCTAGTTTATGTATCCACAGACTTTTGCTAAATAAATGAGAAATGTGCTTCCACAGAGCTTCAGTAATGACTTTTTGAGGAAATATTTAAGGAAAAAGAAATAAAAGTTTTTTAGTTTCAGCTCTCAAGTCAGATGACCCCAAATTTGCAATTTATGTACAACTGAGAGCTATGGAATTTTAGCACTTTGGTATATGTAAATTAATTCATTAAATTCTGTTGTCTAAGTTGCTTATATGTACTAAAGAACTGTAAGGTTGTGATGTTACTACCCTAAAACCAGATCTTTTGATGTAATGCACGTGATTTGGGGAATCTTTGCAAAGTTAATATATGCTGTTCTGTATAACAAATAATCTGTTGCAAGTTCTGTGTAAAATGAGCAAAAAAATGTATGCAAATAAATCAAAATGAGTTGATGGCTCAGATTTATATGCATTGTAACATATATGCATTTGGAAACCTTGAATGCTACTAATAAGCAGCCATCTTTCTTTGGAAACACTGAATATCACAGTAGAGATAAGATAATTGAATTCAAACCACAGAAAGGAAGGAAAACTAAAGCATATAGCATATATGGCTATACTCTCTAGTTCTCTATTTTAGAAAGGTTTATCAGCACTCTCAGAGTTTTTTGTTTTGAAAGTGTTTTTCTCTAACAAGAAAGAAATAGACTCATCAGGTGTTCATAAAGTTGAAAGTTACAGAAATCAATGCAGGTTAAGCCTGAATAATCTTGTTGCAATTAAACCAAGCTATGAATAGTAATTTCTATGTCATTGTTGTGATGACAAAGTGATTGGATCAAGCCAATAACCATCTCAGGGCCACTTATCATAGTCAGTATAATTCTGTCAATCAATCAATCAATCAATCATCCTGTTTACCAGTGGTTTATGGTGCAAACATAATGGTTGAAATTGACTGGCACGGTAAGCAAACAGTTCTGTTGAATTACTGGTGTATGTTTTTAGGTCAGTGGATACTCGTGAGCAGGTTGTGCTCAAAATTTCTCAGGGATAAACAGTCAACAATTCAGGATCTGAGTAACTAAAACTCTCCACTTGCAGAGCTTAAATAAAAACAGATTAAAATGGTTTAAGCAGCCTCAGTGGCTGAGCTGTAGAGACCATAGTGAATCTCATCTTAAAAGTTGTTTATGCTTAGAGGTTCTTAACTATAATTTTGTCAGCTCGTTACCAACTTCACACAGTATTGTTATTTTGGTTTTCACAGTTTGCATTTGCTTCAAATATAGGCAGGGATGCAAAGAAGATCAGCCTGTTTTCTCCTCTTTGCCGAGTGTTTAGGTGTAAGTAGTACATGGCTTGGAGAAAAGTAGTTGTGGGGAATGAACTAGTGGCAATAGTTGCTGATGTTTTTACAAAAACATTCACTGAAAATTTTGGCTAAATTTTCAGAAGTTTCAATCACGTTAAGGTATGGAAAGGGAAAGTTAAATGTACCTGAGCAACCTGGCTAGAGATCTTGGTACTCCTAGATTAAACAGACTTGTAAAGACAAGGTGTTTTTAAAGGTTTTTTATTATTTCTATCCTGGTATTAGCATCCATCCAGGACATAACCGGAGTTGTTAGAAGTACTCTCTTTGAATTGAATGAACTTATATTCTAAGTTTTATGATAACTTCAGAACTTTAGTTCCTAGTTATAGTGGGGATACCAGCTATGTTTGGAGCCTGAAGCAGCAGAAAGGTTTTGCTTACTTTGAGGTATTTTTGTTTCAATCAACTGTATTAAGGATGACCCAAACTACAATGAACATGATGTGATATAGAAACGGTCTTTAACTACTTGCTACTTATTTTATTCTACTTTGTTTAGTTTTTGATTGTGCAATATTTACATGCATAATGGTGTTTGTTCCAACTGGTTTCCAGATAGATATGTGTTATTACTTAGGGACAATTTAGGTGTTTGCTGTTGATTTTCCAGGGCTGTTCAGATGTGACACGAGTGGACTAATGGCAAACTCACATCCTGAGTCCAATAGATTATGGCATACTGAGTTCTTTTTTAGGGATATGTCATAGCTGTGTAGGAAGTGAAAAAATGTTTCTTCACTTCTGCCATAATATCAGCAATGTCTTGCACAGTGGCTTTAGTATGTTGACAGCTCTGTGAGTCCTGAGTGCCTCCATTTGGTTATTGGGTTGAATTTTTATCTCTGAGAAGGCTTTTTTTCTTTTTTTTAAGTAACATGAAAATTACGCAGTTTTGGATTCTACTGGCTACTGCCATGGAAACAGAGAAGTATCTTTGGTGGAAAACTGTTGAAATACCAGTATTATTATTTTTTTTATCCATTTTTGAGATTTGAGATAATATTTTCATGATGAATTGGACCTTGGCCTTTTTGTACACTGGATGCAGTTGGGCTTTTCACATTTTGATTTTATGGTAGTTATGTTTATTCTTCTCTTTTTGTAGGGAGGCATTGGATCAGTGTTTTATAAACTACTGTGAGGCAGGTCATCAGTGAGCTGATTCTGAATGGCACTTGTTTTTATGTTGATGTAGACTTGTATCTAAGCTCCTGTTTAGAGGAAGATGAAAAAATTGAATAGATTTTCTTAATTGGGGTAATTCAGACTGTATTTAGAACAAGATATAAATTTTCCTATTTGCATTCCTGCAGAGGAAGAAGAAATATGACTTTCTATAGCTCTGAAAGCCCTTTGCTACCACCTTTGCCTCTAAACTTCAGCAGACATGCTTTTGAAACAGAACAGTATTCTTTTCTGGCCATCCCAACATGCATTTGCACAGTCCTGCCATTCAGAATCTCAGGGACTGTGTTGCCACCTTTCTTCATTGCAGAGAAAAGGCTGAAATAAGGTTTGCCATGAGGCTGTTGCTCAGTCATTAAGGTAAATCAATCAGCACTGGATCTCACATCTTGTTCCAAGGGGAGCAGTGGAACAAATTCCCTAGTGCTTATATGCCACTTGGGTAACTATGTGCCCTCAAATTAAATTTATAAAAAAAAAAACAGTAAAAGGGAAGAACTTCTTTTGGTTATCCTAGCAATAGGATGGAGCTGCAGATGCAGCACACATGCAGATGAGTTGGGTTATTAAATGTTAAGGTTGCTGGGTATTAATGCTCTGGGTATTTACATGTCTGCTGTGACAAATAGGTAAGGTGGTAATGTTGTTTCCACGAGCACTTGGACTCCTGAATAGAAGAACATGACACTCTGATGTAGACAAGGCCGCAGTTATTGTTATCTATGCTGTGCCAAAGCTTAGACCACTGCAAGGTGTGATGCCTTAAGTCCACACCTTGAGACTACTCAAAACCCAAAACCAGAGTAGTAGTCTTTTGTGGTCGTCTCCCTAAGAAGCTCCAAACAGAAGGACGTAGCGCATTGGAAACTGCTCCGGCTTCTGAAAAGCTTCATCTTGAAAATCAGAGTAGTAGCAATACCAACAACTTATTAAACAAAGCTGTTCAGAAAATGACTGTTCTGTCATCTGGGAAAGCAAACTGACGTTTAGGCTTGTGGAGTTTTTCACTGCAAAGCATGCTGTGTTTTCTGTTTTGTCAGAACAGCATTTCCAGTCAAAGCCTGTTTTGACAGATACATCCTGAGTTACCATATTGGTAAAACACCTGATTATCCAAGGAGGGGGATGGAATGGGGGAAAACTCTGGCAAATGTGCCATTCATGTCTTGTTCCATCTAAAAAACTATGCCAGATATACCAGATTTGTTCAAAGAGTAGTTATATTAATTATTCAGGCTTTAAATTTTATTTCATTGGTTCTGTAATGCCTCATATCTGCCCTGATCCTGCAGTTTCAGGCATTAAAACATGACCAAGGGGAGTAACTGTTGTTTTGTGACAACCGACTACCTGACAGCAATTAATGTAATTTCAGTCAGTGCAGTGGTGTTGAAGTCAAGCTGTACTGTGGCTGAACTTCAGGCCCATCCCTGTATCCTCAGGATATTTCACTGAGCTTATTTTTCTTAAAGCTTTCTATTACTAAAATAGGCAGATGGTTTGAATTTATTTCAATTCTGTAAAGGGGAAATAAAATATAACCAGTTTGTTCTGGGACTGCAATTATGCAATATGCTAATGACCACAATCAACTTTTGTACAGGTTTTGGTAAACAAAATCAAAGATTTTGATTCCATTTCACTAATTTCTGTAAGTGCAGAAGTTATATAAATCTTTTAAGACTGAGTTTTTCATTTTAGCACATGAAGCTGCAGAATTTGCTCCTCATTCTGAGTTCATCACTGCAACCAGCAAGCAAGACTGTGAGACCAGACAATAAGTCCCTCAGAAGTAGTCCTGCAAGTAGTACACTTATGAATCAAAAATATATCTTCCTTCATGTTCATGTCCACGTTGAATATAAGGAAATAGACCTGTGGATTCATTAAACTGCAGTGGCCTATTAGAAATAAATGCCATTTCATTTAAAGGTTTTAATTGAATGGAAACTTTAAAAAAAACCAACCCTCCCCCATTCCTGAGCCAAAACAGGGATATTATTTGCCTCATAAAGAATCAGAATTGGTTTAAAATATAACTAAAATTATTTTGTTGATGGAAATTTTACTGAGTGCTTACTAAAATGAGTCATGTTTGACATCCCAATAGGTTTTGGTACATGGCACTGGTCTTCTAGCTTGCATTCTTAGGGGAGCTGCGCTATCAAATGTAAGCAAACCTGCCAAACTTCAGCTCTGGAAGTACAGCAAAATGTGAAGTTTGATATCAGGAGCTGTGTAGGTTAGAAAGTTCCAGTCATCATTCTAGGGGAGCAGAGATGTGTATGGTCCTTGGTTTAGCAAACTGAGATAAAAGAGTATGTTTTAAGACATTAGCTTCATTTAGCTAGGCTTTATTTTTAGCAGCCAAACATAAGCTTTGTAAGGGTTTGTGTTTTCACATAGTGACAAAGAAGTGATGACAGTGGAAAGTCACCTGTGCTAGAGGGGGTAGAATGTGCACACATATTTGTGCTAATTTTGAGATTGTCTACTGCTGTTGTAGCAGTAATGAAACTCTGCACTAATGAATATGAGATCTGGGTAATTTATTTGGTGACTTCTTCAAGTGACCTTCTGTTGCCCTATGTTTGGCTTTGCATTTTGCTTTGTTTTTTGTGCTTGTAATTATAATTGCTTTTTTTCAAAAAAACCCACCAAAAAAAAAACCTAACTCAAAAAACACAAAAATGGAGCAGTTCTTTAGGGCTCTATATCATCATCATGGAAAGGAGAAAAGAATTAACTAGATCTTTTATGGTGAGCAAGTAAAGTGAAATTGTCACACATGATCCTTCTTCCCAGGCAAACGAGGCACATTTTTTTCTGGCCTTCTGGTAGAGTTTTTTGACTGATATTTTGGTTTTGCCTCAAACTGTTTTACTGGTCTGTCAGGTCAAATGCCAAGCTTCCATCAAAACAGGAGAACTTTGTTAAAATTTTTGCAGCTTGAACACTTTTCTGTCATGTGGACGTTTCAAGTCTTGAGTTCCTGCTCACTTTGATTCAGATAAAAAGCCTTTAATCCCAGCCTGCACTGGTTACCAAGCTGATAGTTATTCCTGTGTGAGTAACCTTGGAAATGTTTTTCCCTTTTCTTTCTTTTTTCTTTTTTTTTTTTTTTTGAGAAACCTTTATTATGGGCTTTATCCTAAAAGAGTATTTTACAATGGGAACATTATTTTCTGCTTAGTTCTGTCTGGAAAGCTTTTTCAAAATACATTGACGTAGATAACAGGTGACTGATGTTTATTACAAATGCCAGGACATTTTCAGAGATGGTTTGGTGATGTGGAGCAATGGTAGTTGTAGGCAGATAAAGCAAAAAGAATTGCTTCAATGTCTTAGAACCATTTTTCTGCTAAACAAAGACATAAACTTTAACCCCCTTGAGGTTGGTTTTATGCATTTTCCCACATCCACATGCTGATTTTAGACACCAGTTGATTATTTTAATACCTGTGGCACATGTTCACTATTGTTACCTGTATGCTATGAATGGATACTAGATGTGTTTGCTTTATGCAATATGTGTTTTTCTGTTGAAAGGTCTCAAACTTGTTTCTTCAAGGGGCTGTATAAGACAGGTGTCCAGTAGGATGGGAAGTAATCCAACTTCTGGAATGCTGTGGGTGAGTGTTACAAAGGCAGAGGGTCTGTTTCCCTTCAGGTGCGTCATTCAGAGGAGGTTTAACCATTATCACTTGTTTGTGTGCAATCCTGACTTTAAGTTAGTCATTTTAATTTATTTTGAGAGAAACAGTTGTTTAGCACCTTTTCCTATTCTTCCTTCTAGGAAATAATTTCCTGCTAAGTTCAGTTTTGAAAAAGTTCCACCGTAAGGATGACATTTCAAAGGATTTCCATATTGGCTGGATTCAGATGACTCACAGCCTTTCTCAGACAAGTTTCTTTGCAATCATCTGTTACATCATTGATTATTCCTTGTGGTCATTTACCATTGAATCTGAATGTTCTTCTAGGATATTTTGATTCTGCTGAAGTTCCAGGAAAAACAAAGTATGTTTTCAAACCAGTGAATAGGTGACCATGGATCTACTCTAGACCCATGGGATTAGGTTCACCTAATTGAATGAAAATTCTTGCTATGGAGACACCAAAACTTGGGTAACTTGTAGGTTCGTATTTTGACTGACATGCAATTAATTAAAAAATTCTAGGAAGCAATTCATGACACCCTGAAATAGATGGGTCCACTAGTTGTGAAGGGAGCCAAGGAGGACTGCATCAGATGTAGAAGTCCTAATGACTCTAGTCATGGAGTCTGCTCTAGAAGTAGTCAGTCTTTTCGGCTTCCTGAAATGCTGCTTCCGCTTTCCTGCACTGAGGAGAGCTGAGACCCACAATATTACTGTACATCCCAAAACAAAGCTATATTCCTCTTGACAGCCTCCCAGTTTCCAGTGCCTGGACAGACAGCAAACTGAACCTTTGGGAGCCTTCCCTTGCACTGCAGTGGCAGCAGAGCTCTTCTCTCAGATTCTTCTCTCACAGAGAAGTCAAATTTCTCAAAAACAAAGAGTATTTTAGGTTGCAATAAATATATTTTGAAATCTAAAATTTCCTACCATTTAGGGGTTGTCTCCCATTTCTATAATCCGAAATATTCTGATTATCCTAATTGCAGCTCTTGTCACTTAAATTTATTGTCTTTTATCATGCCTGTAATATAGACAGTTCTGTGATATAAACCAGAAGCATTTAGTAATGTTTGGTTGTTTAGGAGATTTTGAGAACTTCAAAATTTTAGATTTTTGCTGTATTCCAAACAATATGTAAAGTAATTTGCATGCAAATTTCCAATTTATTCAGCTTTAAATTTAGGATGCCCAGAAAATTGTGAGTGGCCCATGCCTGGCACTGTTCAAAGACAGGCTGGATGGGGTTTTGAGCAACCTGGTGTAGTAGAAGGTGTCCGCTGCCTATGGCAGTGAGATTGAAACTACATGATCTTTAAATTCCTTTCTAATCCAAGCCATTCTATGATTCTATGAAATGTCTCAGGACTTTTAGAAAAGTCTTAGAGCTACTTATGGTTTGCAAAAACTGCCATTGAAAGAATTTGTTACTTTTCAGAGGAGGCAATTCTCCTGAGAAATTATGTATTCTGAACGACACATATCCAGTAGTTAACATGAATTAAGCAAAACATAATTTTAGAAGCAAATTGTCTGATTTGAAATTGTTTGGAAACTGTTGACAAGGGTTTCTTTTTATTTTTCCCCCCTTCGGTTTGCATTCATCAGTAGATGACATTTTGTTATTCAAAAAGGAGGTTTCTAATAAATGATGTCTATTTGCACTGACATCTTTTTATTTTATTAAGAGTGGCAAGCCTTTTCTCCTTCACTTCCCCCCACTTTAAATTCCTCTTTTTAAAAATCCTTCAGTTTCCCTCAACAGTGGGATTAATACTGCTTTACAGAAACAAACAGAAGCAGTGTTTAACTCGGGGCCTCTGACATGCTTGTAAATAGTGCTTTCTGTCTACCCAGTTATTAATTGTGTCTTTTCCAGTCCTGTTAAGTCCTTCTGTGTAGCCTGGCAGTGACATCTACCTACTGGACCAGGAAGCAGAAAACCACATTTGTACTGCTCCATTGGACAAACTGCTCATCCTCTTGGTTCTTTTATTTTGTTGTCTGTGAATTGAGGGTGATTCTAATCCCTTGTGCTTAGGTATGGCCTGGAAATCTGCTGGCAGGAGAGTCTTTTTACTGTGACTTTACATACGAGGCCAGTTGTTATGGTCCTCCAGGAACACGTCCCTGTGCACTGGACCAGCCCAATCCCCTCCAAGGTGGAGCCTGACCTCACTCCTCTCCTGAGTGAGCCCTCTCTGCTTTGCCCACAGTGCTATCCTCACCGTCTTCATGCTGCTGGAGTCCAAGTAACATAGTCACTAGAGTCCACAGAATGCTGTAATTAATAGGGCACATCAAAAATCTTGTAGAAAATACAGAGTTTTTTAACCTAAATATCATGGAAGAAGCTTGACTTTGAACTTGAACAATAATTTCAATTAATAACTCTATGGCCTTTAAAATATGTATTTCAAAATATTCAAGGCTAACCATGTTCTGAAATTTAAGAATGCTAAATAGAAATGCAGAGGCAACTTTTGATACAGTTTTAGGCAGAAATTAAAAACTAGCTTTGGTTTTCTTTGCATTAGATCTGGACATCTGGAGATTTCGGGAGGCAGCCAGGCAAATTCCATGGAAGGCACCTGTCCTCTCTCAAGACATACTTTCCCAGTGAGAGGGTATAGGTCCTACTCTTATGAGAATCTGAATCTGGCAGTAATACTGTGCTGCCTTGGTGTCTCTGTTTCCAAATTGGGCATATCCCTATCACAAGTTCTTTAGATTTCAGGTCCTTTCATATACATCTGAACTAGACTGGAACCAGAAGCCTCAGAATCAATCCCATTGACTCAGCTGGAAAGGATTTATGTGCCTCTGGTTTAGCTAGATTGTTTGGTATGTGTTTCAAAGTACTTTTCTTTGCAATGTAGAACTCAAAATAATGAAATAGTCTTCGCAGATTTTAACCATGGTTCTCCTTGTAGAGAAAAGATGTGAACCTGGGAACAGTCTGGAGTAAAGCTTCTGTTTTCAGATAGATATTTCTCAATTTTGAATTTTTTCCTCAGTTTTGAAGCAGGTCTTTTTTTGTTGTAAATCTGTTGAACTTTATAGTTTTAATGTTTTTGTATTGAACAAACTATTTCATTTGTAAGGAAACAAAGGAATTAAAGTCTGAGTTTATGGCGATTTTTTTTTTTTGGTGTGACTAGTTGTGTTTTTCTGCAAAATACACAGAGAAAAATATGATAGGTGGGTTTTGTGACAGCACAAAGCTGCAAGTGCATGAGTGAGAGTCCTGTGAGCTTTTACTTTCTCTTTCCCCTTTTCTTCCTCTTCCTTCTCTGGTAAATCCACACTTTGCATACAGGTAGAAATAATTAGAAACATCAAATGTCACCCACTTGATGAGGCTGCTGCCACAGATTTTTAGTGAAGAACTTAAGACATAATGAAGGCTAATCCTCACTTTGTGTAGAGAAAGGAGTTGGGCTTGTGTATCAAATCTGAAGAGTTATCTTGGACGCTTCTGCTGTATTTGAATTGAGAACCAGAGAACTTTTTCAAAGGTCTCTGAAAAACAAACAAGACTTCTGCTACAAACTGAGCTTCATTGTAAAGGAAGTAGATTAATTTCAGATTGTTTTCTAAATTAGTAATGTCCTGTTTGCTTGTTCTTCCTGACTGCATATGGGAGCTGGAGAAGCTTGAATTTATGTCCTGATAAAAAGTAGAAGTGCTAGGTGTTTCAGCTGTTGCTCTTGAAGTGTGTGTAAATCTGCACTGGAGATGTGTTAGGATACAAAGGCACATGATGCCTGCTGTATTACAGGTGAAGCACCAGCAACAGCTCTGCTATGATACAGAGGATCAGTCCTTGGACTGCTCATTGGACAGCCTGAGTAAGAGCATGTGAGGGTTAGAAAATGCAAGAAGGACAGGCAGCCCAGGCCCAGCACTGAGAAGGTAAAGAATTCAGTTGAGAGCTGTCTTTAGGACATTATCTCAGAGAAAAATTTGTGGCCCTTGTTGCAACTGCTCCGTGCTCTGGGCTGATGGCAGAGTTGTCGCTGCAGCACCACCAGGCACAGGCAGAAGTTGCTGTAGAAATTCCAGGGACAAATTTCCTACTTTTCAGTATCTGTAATATTTCAGCTTCTAATAGCATTTAAGTTGTCGGTATAATAAATGTGCACGAAATATAAGAGATTTAAAGGGGGTTTAATATTAATACTCAGAAAATGCTGTAATTTTTTTGTCTGGAAGCATACCTGTTGGCTCTCCTGAATGCTGGTTAAAGACACCTCAGTCTTGATTGGCTCTCACAACTTATTGTTACAGTAGCACATGGATCTGGAGAATGAAATTGCTTTTGATTTCTGTTTAAAATATGCCATTTAAACTTGTATGTTCTGTAAAGTGGTTTTCAGGACAAGCTTCACATTGAAGGGTGGAGTGGAAGTCCTGGTGTGAGGAAAATCCTCAGCTGATAGTTGAGGATGCTAAGCAAGTTGGTTTAAATTTAGTTGTGCCCATATAGTTGCATGTTTGTGGTATAGGTAGGTTTCCTAACACAACCTAACAGTGAATGAGCAGCTGTCTGGAGCTGGCCATAATTCTAGTCCAACCAGAATAATCTGACAGGGCTGGAGTTGAGTCTTGGGGGGAAAGACTTGTCCAAAGTGCAGAGAGCATTGGTGTCTCCACGGTGTGAACAGGCCTGAAGAGCACACGATAGATGTTTTGGGTGCATGAGTAAGCTCTCTCAGGTGTACTTAATTCAGTGCATTTTTGGCCTGTCCCTCAGAATGAGCTATGTGTTTCTCACTACTCCATCTTGGAAGAGTTAAAGAACACTGCCTCAGGGGAGATGTTCATACGTGCTTAGAGGAATGTCGCCTGTTGCTTTATTGAGACACACCAAAAAAGGAGGTTTGGAATTTGCCTCGTTTAGTATCTTCACACATAATTGGACATCTGTAAGAAATTAAGAGATGATGCCAGACTTGACAAGGAATGATGATGCTTTTAACTCTTTTAGCCAGGCAGACAGTGAAGAAAGAAGCCACAGTTATGGATGTGGTGGCTCAGGAGCTTTGAAGACTATATTTTGGTTGGGGGTTTTTTGTCAGTTTTGTACTACACATCTTGACAGAGAATACACATTTGAAACTGCACGGTTCTTCAGTCTGACTCACTACTCTGCAAAATGCCCTTGATAGTTGGATGGTTGAAGAAGTTGCTGGTGGGTTTGGGGTTTTGTGCTGATATACTTCTGTGATACAACCTGAAATTATAGACTGCACTGCATTTCCTGGTAGCTACAAGGTGGAGTTTGTATCTTCTGTTAAGTTCACAGCCTGAAGAGAATCTGTTTCTATACATTTATAAAGAAGGACATATGTGACTGAAGGAAAATTTGTTTCATTTGTATAAGCTTACAAATCTATTTTGTTATTGAAGTTAAGATGTGATTGGGCAGCAGGGTAGAGAGTTATCTTATTCCTCTTGAATAGCCTATTATTGTGTATGCACAGCTGGAAAACAATACCTGAAGAAGAATACAGCTGGGAAACAATAAAGGAATGAGAGGATAGTAGGTAGGGAGTGAAAGACAGGATGTGAGAAACAGTGGAAGGAAGGCTTGCAATCTGAACACGTTAAGAAAATATGTATGGTAGATGCATAGCCAGGGCTCCATGATGAGAGCTGCACTGGAGGCAAAGCAGGATGTAAAAAAAGCCAGATCACTAAATCACTGCAAAATTTCACTAGATAGGATGGGAGATTCCTTATAAAGCTCTTATTTTTTATTTCATTTTCAGGTTATATATTTAAAAACTGTATGTTCTGGTCTGTGTTGTAATAAAATTTAGATTTAGAGATTGAAAGACCTATCAGTGTTTTTGAGGTGGTTTTGGGCATCATCAAAATATGAACCAACTTTGACCTCCTCCAAAACGTAGCAGGTATTTTTAATCTTGTGATATGTTATAGAATACTTTCATTTTCTGTAGGTGGCAGTGAGTGGCTGGATAGTCTCTGCTCAGTGTGTCACCACTACAATATCAAAAGATTCAGAACTGGAAGATTTACTCCTTATTAGTGAATAATCAAGTTGATCTGAACTAATTCTGCACATTTTCTCATAGATGCTATGAGTATAGTTCTGTTTATTTTCTGGTTAGTAGCTAAATATCTGGACTAAAGAGTGTTTCCAAAACAATCAGGGTAATCTAGATGGGATAAACAGTTTGATTTTGTTTGGGGTTTTTTTGTTTTTTTCCCTCCAGGAGCATTAGGTAGAATAAAAGGAATTTGTCAGTTGTAGCCATGCCTTTTTTGTTCTTGCTAGAGTCAGTCTTGAAAAAAGAGAAGTTCCAGAGAAATAAAGTTATTTGTGCTGAAGTCCCTCAAAGAGGTTTGAACTGAGTGACTGCTTGTCACAATTTCCTGTGATTGTCCTGTATCATTAGTGTCAAATTCTGCTGATTTCCTTAAAGCCTAGATCCTGGGGTCATGTAACTTCATAATAGTTTGTTTTCTTTCTGTGTATTCCAAGTTTTCTTGCGTAGCAGAGATGAGGAGAAGACAAAAAAGCCTTGAAGGTGTGGCCCAAGTTAACCTCAAACTCAAAAAATAAGCAGAGAATAATTTCAGTGAAGAGGCATAGTTTTGTCATACCAATGATAGAAGAAATTATTCTCTTATTCAGAATTTGAAAAGATTCAGACTCTGTTCTTCAAGTGCAGGGGATTATTTTCTTGTCTCAGTTTGAAAATCAGTTTTTCAAGCTGCTACTCTTAGGATTTCTGAATGGTGTTTAATACCACAGATTACAAAGTCTTGCAATCTGCAGGCTGAGTGGGCTTTTCTCTTTCTCACAGGGAGATTTTGGAAAAAAGTTATCTCAGGAAATGAGAGCAGCCGTGCATTGCTTCTCTTTCTGTCTCTCCATCTTACAAAGAAAACATGCAAGTGCTTGTGCAAATAGTAGAATAAAATATAGGGAATAGTCTGCTATTTTTTGCCTGGTTAAAGAGCATTCCCAGGCAACAGTTAGTTACACTGCAAAAAAAAGAAAGAACTTCATCTTTAATATGACTTGCTATTTCTGGTTCAAATAGTTCTTACTAATCCGCTTCTGGTAACTCATCACATTTCTTGAGTATGTAATTTCTTAATAAATAAATAAATTTAAAAAGCAGAACACACTCTATTATACTTTTTTTGGTTGTGCTTCCTCCTTTTCACTTCTGTTGCTCTTAGTGGTTTTGGAGTTTGTATGTGAAAACAGCAACCCTTTGTGAAAGAGGAATGTAGTGCTATTTAAAGTGTTAAAAATTTGCTAATGACACTGTATGTGTAATGATATTAAAAATTCTTTTGTGGCTCTTCTATAAGAATTAATGCCAGTGCATTCATGTTTTCCTAGGCAAATAAATATTTTTATAAGTAAATAAGTTATTGTATTCATACTAGCAGCACAAATTTCCCCTTGTCAATGGAACCTCTGTAGTCTTGCTTTATACAGAAACAATAATGTTCTTAACTAATAACAAATGTGGAAATATATTTATTTCCTTTTCACAACGGGATTATCCATTTCTCAATCAATATTCATTTGGATTCCTGCATCTCCAGTAATATTGCTTCTTCATGAAGAGGACTGAAATGCAATTTGCACTTAACAGATCTCATTTTGCTGCAATTTCTTTGTAAACTAATTTTGTCTTTGTAAAGAAATCTGTTCAGCCAGTGTTGGGGAAAGACATGGTTTGAAAATGGGGATTTATGTTAAAGCATAAGGATTAAATAATAATTTATAAATATACATAGTGTTCTACTAAGTAAAATTCTTACTTTTCTACTTTTTTAAAGGCTGTAAGTCAGTTTAGTGATCCAAATTTTTTCACAGTAAATATTTTCCTGTCTGATATAAAGAAGAAATCTTTTTGTTTTGTACATTATTGAATACTAAATTAAAATGTAACTGTTTTATCAACACCTTTATTTTCTTTTAAATTAGTTTTTAAATTTTGAAACAGATTTATTTATCTTTGGTTACTACTTAATACTTTTATTTTGTTGATCAGGAGTTTACATTTGAGCACTCAATTGTCAATACTAATGAAAAAGGCAAAAGAAACAGGAATTATTCTTTCTGATTCATTCTACTCAACTCAGCAAACTGTCATGTGGAAATTACAACTTTTGATTATTCAAATTTTCTAAAAAGTAGTAATGCATCTGTGATGGCAGTAAAAAATGAGACTGCTGAATTAGGAGATATTTGAAATCTGCTGCACCTGAAATCAGGAAAGCTTTTAAGTTCTTCAGCTGTCAAAGAAAATTGAATCTTTGCTCTGCAGTGTGTCTCTGACACATCTTGTGAGAAAAAAATCTTATAGGGGGTGGCTGAGGGAGCAGAGGTTGTTTAGACTGAAGAAAAGGAGGCTCAGGGGGGACCTTATCACTCTCTACAACTGCCTGAAAGGAGTCTGTAGCCAGATGGGGGTCAGCCACTTCTCCCAGGTAATGAGTGGCAGGACAAGAGGAAATGGCTTTAAGTTGTACCAGGGAAGGTTTAGGTTGGATATTAGAAAAAAAATTTCTTCACTGGAAGGGTGAAAGCATTGAAACAAGCTGCCCCAGAAAGAGTCATCATCCCTGGAAGTATCTAAAAGTATACAAAAGATGTATAGACTTGGCACTAAGGAACATGGTGGTGGACACGGCAGTGCTGGGTTAACAATAGGACTTAACATCTAAAAGGTCTTTCCAAATGAAATGAGTCTATGATTCTATATTTTACAATTTCTAATTTTTACTTCCAACTAGGAAAAAAAATCTTCTTTATCCCAGTTCATTGGCAGTGCATCTTCTGTTTTTCTCCAATGTTAAGACTAGTTCATAAACTAAAATTTCTTGAATGCAATGTGAATGGATTATATCAATATTTTGAGCCACTGGCAAGAACATAAAACTAAATATAATACACTATGTTCGTGACAAGCATATTTCAGATGTGATGGTTTTGCATATCTAAGCAGAGGGAATATGCTTCATTTTGTGGACTTTTATGTATTCTGACAAGAATTAAATAAAGTTAGTAACGAGTTAAAGACCCCTACCACTTGGTGTTATGGAAGCTTTCTGAAATAGAATGTCGAGTAGAATTCAATACTTTGCATTAAAATTATCCTGTTAACCTCTCTCCATTAACAATTACCCTGATGGCTTTGAATACTTGTAAAATAGACTGTTTGGGCACTTTGAAAATTATTTCTAAGTCAGTTGGTGAAAGAAATAGAAGCTGACTTCCGATATTTCATTGCTTGGTAATGCAGCATGCAAGGAGATAAGTAGTAAAGCTTGTGAAAATAAATGCAATATTTAAACATTGACTTCTAAAATCAGAAATTATTTAGGAAGGGGAGTATCAAAGTCATTCTTTGGTGAGTTAGGCACTATGTGAAATAAATTCAGTTACATATGTAAAGGTCATCTATGCCCATTCTGTTGTGCTTTCAACATTCAGTGACATCTTTAGAGAAATCTCATTCTTAAATCCCATTTATTTACTGATTCCAGGGGCAGTGCATTAGTCAAATTTTATACACAGGGTTAATGGTAATAGAAGCTGTCATGTTATTGTGCTTTGATATTTTTTGACTGTGAGCAAAATTACATTTAGTGTTTGGCAAAGGCTTTTCATGGAAAGATAACAAAGTAGAGATTATTTCAAATTGAAGACACAAATTACCTATTTCTGGGATCTATTGCTTGATGCTTTTTTCTTTTCAATTAAGCAGTATTTTTTATAATGTTAATGTTTTGCGGTTGGAATTTAGAATCAAGAATATGCCAGGTAGAACTAAGATGGTCAGGTACAGGAACAGCTCCAAAACATAATACTAGAATGTTATTTTATCTACATTAATAAGGTTCAGTAAGACATATTGGGTATTTTTTAGGCTTATGTAAAATGAAAAGAACAAATAAAACTTCACAGCAAGACTTCTCTAACATGGAATTTAAACAGTAGAAATTTTAGTGTTTTAGAGTAAATTGAGAAACTGAATATAATTGCTGAGATGGGGCTTTTTCATTGGTGGAAGATCATGCTTTTTGGTTAAATATATTAAGCTGTGACTGGTGCTTTCTAAGTAACCTTGGCAGTAGAGACCAGCTTCTTCTCAGTATTCCTGTGTATAACATAAACTAAGATATCATTTAGATATTAAGGAATTGGAGATCTTTGAATTTTAGTGTAGTAGAAGAAACATAGGTCAGAAGTGGAAGGCAGTTTTTAGGCAGGAATTTTCCAATAAATCCATGTGTTGCAAGATCAGAACCATCAGATTTATGCAGTATAGTCCAGTAGGAAGAGAAATGCAAATTATTAAATGAATTTACTAAAATTCAACTACCATGGTCGTGTAAAATTTTTATTTTGAACAAAGTTTTTTCTGAACAATCTAATCTTCTTCACTTTCCAACAAATATCCTCCAAAATAATGTCTGGTAAAGGAGGCTGTTAATTGTTACACTGTAGACAAGTCTATTGAATCCAATCAATTTGTAAATCTGAACAGATATAAATTATCCCAGCTAGCAGCCAAGTTCCTGTAATTCTGTGGATGATCAAATTTGTTTGAGTAAAACCATATAGCAAGAAACAAGGTTTATGTAGCACTGTGAGATCCAGAGACAA
Organism: Camarhynchus parvulus; assembly: GCF_901933205.1. Lineage (NCBI taxonomy): Eukaryota > Metazoa > Chordata > Aves > Passeriformes > Thraupidae > Camarhynchus > Camarhynchus parvulus. The sequence continues at coordinate 38,368,781 of NC_044571.1, forward strand.
AATGTCAGCACCCACATATGGAAAGGGAGCACATTTTGCTGTTAACATAAAAACATTTGCAACACAAAGACAAGGATGCCAGCACAAAGGGGCCTTTTAAGAAAAGCAACCATTTTGCAGAACTCCAGCCTGCTTTCATAGTTTACCAGGAAATTTCATAAACGCTGTGGAAGTGTCAATGACAATGGCAGCCCAGGAGCGTGGGAGGACTCTCTGTCTCCTAACCGTGCTCTCAAAGCGGGGTTCTGCAGGAGATGAGCTTGTGATGTGAGGCATAAATGGACAAAAAGTAGAGTTAAAAATAAACACCAAAGTTGAGTTCCCTGTAATCATCATGAGAACGGAAAAATAAGTGAGCAAAGAGAAAGCCACCTCGTTTCAGAACAAGTACTATTATTACTTATGGGAACAGGGAATAATGGAAGCTATTGCTTTTCTGAGTTCACATTATGTGCTTTTCCCTTTTGCCCTGAATAGAGCAAAACTTTCTTTCAAAAATATTTTTCTCCTGAGTTTTTAATTAAAGTTTAATTTTCTAATGCATATTGTGAGATATTGAAAAAATATTATTAAAATGAGAGAGCACTAGCATATAAAATAAATGTTCAAATTTTATTATTCCTGTTAACAATGAGAGAAAGTAAGAAAAGCGATCAGAAACTTGGAAACATTAAGACGCCAGGTGATAGGACAGTCCAATAAAGAAGTTAAGAGTGTATAAAGCTTTTGAATGCAAGAGCTCTGTCACTGGAACAGCTGAAGACTTTAATAATGAGGGATGGTTTTAGATGCCTGTTAGGATTTTATCACCTTTAAATGAAGTACAAAGTTCTGCATTTTGAAATCTCCATTGGCAATGTACTTGCTTCAGGAAGCTTGCTGTTACGATTGTATAACACATTTCAGAGGACCCTGCACTTTTATGTGCTGGAACGACAATGCAAGGCTTGGCATAAACAAGGTGAAATGTGATGTGATCATCTGTAACGACTGTACCTGTTTGAGTACTGTTGCTGTGTAGCAGAAGCAGTACATTTGAGAAGAAGATGACTTTTGAAAACTGGGAAAAGCATTACAGTGGGAACTGAAATACCTGAAATGAGAATCGAAAAAAGAAAATGTAATTTCTGCGTGGAATTTTTTCCCTGCTTCCAGCGCTGAATTGCTTAGTGGAAAGTTTCTAAAATACTAAGCACTACAGAGGTGTGTTTTAAGTTTGAAAATGTATCCAGACGCTAATCTAAAGCAACAGTAAATTTCTGTGCAGAAGTTGGTGAGGGGTTGAAGATGTCTTGAACTGTGGTATAGTGGATGGGATCTAACCTGCCTGCAGGGGGGTAATTATTATTATACAAAGTAGAGACACTTCAGAAAGAGAGATGGCAAGAATTCCAGTCCAACACAGCCAACACACACACTACTGTTACAGTACTCTTGTGTGAGAAGTCAAGAAAAGGGGCTTTTTGCTCTTCCCAGGCCTTACAAAATAATAGGGAGATGTGCCTGGAGTGGGTGAGACACTCTGGACTTTGGGTGGGTATTTTACTTCCCAGGTACAAAAGGAATTTTGTGGTTGCAGGATTTGGGGGGTTGACTTTTTAAAAAAATCTGAATACAGACTATAATGGGGGTTTATTATTTTTCAATAAAGTTTAATAGGTGAGGGAGAAGACTCCTGACAAATGCTGACCCTAGCAGCATCAGTAAGCAAGACATGACAGCTAAGTCCTGGTGACTATCAGAGTACCATAAATCTTAAATAAAAAATGCTCTGAGTTCATTTTTTTTCTGGACTAATATGAGCGGTACTTTTCATACTAAAATATCCACAGGTGGAAACTGCTGGACAGAAGTGTAAAGAATAAAGGATGAGTAAAACATGAAGTACCTGGAGCTGGTATTGTGGATTTGATGCTCTGCTGTCTGAGCAGAATGTACCTCTTAATACTGGCTTTTACCTGGCTCACTGAGTGACTCATTTTGTGGCAGACTGGTGGCTGACTGGATAGTACAGTTTATTCTCCATAAGAATGTGAGTTGATGGGAGACTACCCCCTCCCCGCCCCCCCATTAAGCATTTGCTTGTCAGCAGACTTTTATTTAGTACCTTTGCACAGAAGAGGGAGGAAATAAATAATAACAGTAAAAAAAAAGCTTTTCTCTGGTAAAAACTAAGCATTAAAACTCCAGTGGATTTTAAGGGACTAATTTTTAAAATATACAATAGGCATATTCACCACTGTTCTCTTAGTGTTTTAAATTCAACTATGTCTTAACACTCACATTTAATAAGTTTTTTGCCTAGTTTATTTTAAATCTGTAAAGTTTCTAAATACATCTGTCCTGGCAGTGTGTTGGAGTGGGGAAGTACATGTGAAAGCCATTCTCTCTGTGAACAGAAAATATTCACAATTCAAAACATGAAGTGTCATAATTGTGCTAGAGCAAGAGCTGCAGTCAACCTGTCATGAGTTAATGCAAAGCCATTTTTGTAGCCACTATTTGAGAGAGAAGACATCTTAATTAAACTCTACCTTTGTTGAGAACATCAGAAAAGCTACCGACAGAGTGTTCATGCTAACTGCAATCATGCATCCTGCCATCACCACTGACAAGGAATAAAAGCAAGAAAAGTGACTGCAAGTGGCTGCTGTCACACAGATTGCTGGGAAGGAGAGGCTTAAGGAGCTGTTGCTTTGTCCATTCAGTACAGCTTTGAATTTTAAGAGACAATCTCTAATAATAATCAGTCAATAATTTTTCCCAATGTATGGCATTGCTGACATGTCATGCTGAACTGCTCAACCTCAGAAATCAAGGTGCAAAAAAAGATTGATAAAAATCCTTAGGAGATGCTGAACTGTTCCATAATTTTTGATGCATGGTGAAGTTTGCCTTTTTTAGTTTCATTTGTCCTGAAATCAAGGTGTTTGAAATTAAATACAAATTATATTGTTCACAAAATAGCCTCACTGTGGCAGCTAGGACACAAAGAGAACTAGTAACAAAATTTCTATGATAAAATCATGAGAACTGGGAGCTCTTTGGTGAGGTTGTCTGCTCTTATCCCGTTTCTGATTTTTTTTTTTTTTGTGCTGTATTTTCTTGCCATTTTCTTTCTCCTACACGTGGAAAGATAAAAGCAAGTGTGGGGGTGAAAGGGTAAGGATAAATGCTGGTCTGTCTGTCTTTGTCACTCTGATGAGAGTTCTAAAAAGATGACACACCCAGTACACCTGTGGACAGGCAGCACCAGTCTTCTGCTGTTGTTTCTGGGCATTGTTGCTCACTCCTGCTGTCTAGAAGACAGTAAAAAAAAATTTAAAAGTGTGGTCAACAACGATTTGAGAAACTCATTTGCAAATCATCTCAAACTGACTGTTCCTGTAATATTATTAAGAGACAAAGGGCAGACGAAATGCTACAGAAATACAGGGAGTAGCAGATTTCTCTTCTCTGCTTGCTGCTCAGATGTCTCAAAAAGGACGTAAAAGGGTAATTTTTCTTTCTGCAAGAAGAGATAAACTTCTTGCCTGCCAGGATTGTCTGCTTCATCTTGGAGATATTTACCTTGAAACTGTATGGAGTAGTCTTTGTGACTATTGCTTATTATGGCTTGCATCAAGATTGATGTGTCATTTCACTTTCATTCAGATATAATTTTGGATAGCTGGTAAAGCAGGGTTAATTTTAAATAATGCTTTTGATGAAAACAGATTAATGATTATTAGAAATTATATTTAATTTTTCAATTTAGAAAAATGAATAGGATGAGAATAAAAAAACAACTTTGAAAGTGACTTCTAAGTTTGACATTTTTCCCTTGAAGCAGTAGATGTAAACAGTGGGTGACAGTGAGTTGACCGTACTTTGCCTTCCTATGAAACTTCTTTGCACTAGAAAATGTTGATAAAAAATAATTTATTCATGATTCCTTGGGTATAGAAAGTGTTTTTCAAAATGCTGATACTTTTCCTGTAAATAATTTTTAAGATCTAATTTTAATAATATTTTTATTATACTTTTATTTAGTCTTTAAAGATGCCTTTTAATGAGTGGTAAGCAAGCATGCTTAAAATTGTCAATTTGCAGTACACATTGAAAGCATACATTGACAGGAATAGTGCCTATGTAAAAGGAATTCAATTTTCATTTTTGAACTATGAAAATACTTTTGAATCACCTGATGGAATTGGTGGAGACAGTACATTCAAATGAATTAAAGTTTAACATGTTTAATTTTTTAAAAATATTTGTTTCTGAGTATTCATATATAAAGACAAACTTTTGATAATGCAAAAATTAAAAGAAAGCAAAATTTTCAGTTTAAATAAATTTTAAAAATTTAAGTTGCAATATGCTTATATGTTGATCTTTGATTGTCCATATTATTTATTTCCATGCCTCAGAAGTCTTACAGTGTTACTATTTATAGGAACAGTTTTTTATTATATTTACAGTTTAACTTGTATTTTTAATTCAGATGGGCTTATTGTTTAATATGACTTTGTAATTTGGATATTCAATAAAAACATTTGCAGGATAATTTCATAGAACTGAGCCTCTACAGAAATTTCAGTACATACCATTTAGAGGCAGTTTTGTTTATCACTGTTTGTTTTCACGTCCCCTTAGGATACTCTAAGTAACACAGCATGATTAATTGTGAGAGTAATTATACACAAATTTTGTATTCTGCCCACAGGCATGCATGAAAATACTTTCTGTCTTCCTTTGAAGCTCACATGTTTATTTTATTATATATCTGTATCAAAGTATTTATGAATTTAATTCATTATTGCACAGCTAAGCATGATATGATATATTTTAATGCCAATATTCTCACAAATTTATGTACTGGCTATCTGGAACTTGGCCTAATAGTTAATGTTTAACAATATTAATACTGATATCACCTAGAGGTAGTTCTGTTGAATTTTTTAAAGATGTGATGCCTTTTTTCTCTGAAACAATTTTCTAACAGCTCAGTTTGTGGTTTGGTAAGGCAACATCTGTGCTGTGAATCAAAGTTTGTGGCTCGGCACTCCCTGCCCAATTCTTGGCAGTTTTCATAAATGCAGAGTATTAAATGGAGAACCTTCATTGTTCCAAGCTACCTGGATTTTCCATAGCTTTATCTTACTGAGAGCTTTTTCAGCTTTTTCTTTCTGCTGAGCAAAGGTTATATCTTGCCCTGATTGTGAGTGTTATTCCCTGGGGAGGTGGGAGAGGGCAGGTGAGTTGGATCTGCTTCTAGCTTGGTTAAAATATTCTGCGAACTTCAGATGGTATTGTTACAAATTGCGTCTGATAAGTCTACCACTTTTGATAGGAAAGGAAACAGACCTTTTCCTCCCAGTCTCCTTAAATCTTATGTGCAGTACAGTAAGTTGCTAACATATATGAAACCAGTAGGGTTTTGCAAATGTTTTATTAGTTTCTATAAAACTTGTTGCTGAAGTCTACAATTTTTTTCAGGGCTTAATACAGTTAAATTTTTTGTCTGTGGGTATTTCGAATGTTCTTTTTTTCTCTGTTTTACCTTATTAATTGTAATGAAGGATGTTGGAGGTAGAGAACAGGACATAGAACTGACCTAACAACACTCTCTGCAGAGAGATTTTTCTTCATCTCCATCAGCGCACATCTTGTTGTAGTACTTACTTTTAAGACAGCATTGCTGCTTCACCAAACATCCTCCTACAGTGAGAGAAGTAGGGATAACTCTTGGAAAAAGTTTTGAGGCTAGTGACAAAATATGTTTGTCTTTCAGATCCCCAGCTCAAGGGTATAGTGACCAGGTTATATTGCAGGCAAGGCTACTACTTGCAAATGCACCCCGATGGAAGTCTCGATGGAACCAAGGATGACAGCAGTAATTCTAGTAAGTGACTGCCCCAGGGGAATGTCTTAATCGCACACGCAGACCGCACTGCTCGAATGTGTTTGCACAGGCACTGTGGGAATGCCTGCCTGCCTGCCTGCCTGCCTTTGGAGGGTTTCTGAATGTGTTTTGTCCCAGGGAGGAGGGTTCTGTCCCTTCGAAGCCTGGTGACCACCAGCATGGCTTGTGCAGGACATTGGCCTAAATGTGTTGCCTCTGAAAGGGGAAGGCGTTAAGACCTCACGGACCTTAGGAGGGAGATATTTAGGCCAATGAATGTCTTCTGGTAATTTTATAAAAGTGGTAAAATTATATTAAAAGAATTTTTTAATAAGAACTCTTTATCCAGCAAAAATTCCTTGTCTTCCAATAAATAACAAAGAAACAACAAGACATAGAAACTAAATTTCCCAGAAAAATCCAAATTTACAAGCAAATAAATGTATGCTAAACTATCAAAGACCTTCATAAAACACATGCTAAATTATCTTGCTGAAGGTACTAAAAATTTTGGGGCTAAAAATCCTATGCCAGCCAGAATTCCAATGACGTTAAGAGATTTCCGCCACTGTAGAGATGGCAAAAGTGGCAGTTTTTAAAAATGTTCCAAACAAAAGAGGTCTTGAAAGGCTGTGTGGGTTGCTGCTTTGGTATGCTTTTCCTATAATACTGTTACGTATTTTTGTTCAATGAGTATATATATATGTTTGATAACTTCAGCTGCAACTGGTAATTAAACAAAACTATTCTTACTCTAGAAACAGTTGATTTGTGTTTTATTTTAATTATCATTACATATTTAAGTAACATTTCTGTGTCATCTCGAATTTTATTTTAAGCACTTTTAATGCACAAGATTTATTTTTTATTATGCATATATAAATAACCCCTTAGTTCCCTTAAAAATGTTGAAATTAGGCTGCAGAAATTAAAGTATTTGAGGTTTCTGCCTTGAATTGGTAAGGTTCCTATTTTAGTTGTAATTTTTAACACCTTTCATCAGCAGATAGCATGATCATATTTTATTGTTTGGCTTGGAGTCTTTTTAATAGAGAAAAGTTGTTTAATATATTTTTATGTGTATCTCTCTGCTTGTTTTTCAAGTGTTTTTGTTCCCCTTCCATGTCCTCCCTATCCCTCTCCCACCCTTGTTTCTTTTCTTCCCTCCGTATGTCCATCTCTCATGCCCACTTCAGTACTGGAGTACATACTAAGACCTTAAAAAAGACAAGATTATTCTCACTTTTTATAAAAGCTTTGCCTAGATGAGGTCTAAGAACTCTCTTAGGGTATAAGTGCAGATCTCTGTCCCTCTACTCCTCTTATTCTCAGCTTCAGCGAGAAGATGTGTAGGACTGCAACAATTGCAACAATTTTGTAATGTTTTATTGTTATTTCTGAGAGATTTTTTTAACTCTAAGATCTCTACGGATGTGGAGTCTTTTCAAAGATAGATCACAGTGGCCTTAGTTTTCTCTTTTTGATGTTGTCATCTTTACAAATTGTCCTCTTTTTTTTTTTTTCATTCTTTCCTCTCTTCTGTGCATTTCTGATTTTCCAGCTCTCTGCCCATCTCCTTTATTCTTCTTTTTCCAAAATGCAAACTGAATATTCTATATTAGAAATATTCTGAAATATTGAACTTCTCCAAACACAATGAAATACCATATAGAAGTATTGTGTATTTTGGATAAATATTGTTAGATATTTTGTTTTACTCCAGCATTATTTTTTGGCTAAAAAATTGTGGAGGTTTTTTTTTCACAAAGGCATATTTTTCTGGTTTTGACTGGTGGGATTAATTTTTCCTTAACTACTCCAGTTTTCCAATATTTTTCGTAAAGATAGTTTAGATCAGAAGAATGCAAAATTAATGTGTTTGCCAGGAAGGCCTACAGTCTACATCTGAAATTTTGTTGGTATATATGTATCAACCATATATTAAGAGCTGAAAAGTTTTACCTATTTGATATATTCATTATTGTATGAATATATGTTTGTTTCTTTTGTGCTGCCAGTCTTAGTTTTTTTCCCTTTCCACTTTGTTGGCTTTCATTTCCTGTTGAACTTTTTTTTCCTACTGCCTTTTTTTATTTCAACATATGTTGATTTTCCTTCTCTTTCACTTTAAAACAATAATTTTCTCATGGATAGAATTTCTAGTGTTTTGATATTTTATTTTTTGAGCTCCTTAGTGTGACAATTTCTGTCTGGGGCTTACAAGTGAATAACTTTTGGCAGCTGCCCAAGGGGGAAAACCCTGCTTCTGACTGTGGTGCTTGCAGGCTGCCCATTTAATGTGCCCAGTGGGTGAAGGGATGGACACGTATCAGCTGGCTGTAGGACAGATAGAATACTTACCTGGATAGTGAGGATGACTTCCATTCAAAGTGTGTTTCATAAAAAGAAGGAAATACAGACTGCCAAAGGGTGTGCATCTCTGCCAGCCTTCCACCTGTCTTCTGACTATTTGCTGTTCCTGAAGAGAGCCCACTGAGTAACTGGGTGTCAGAGAAGCCAGAGGGAGCAAGGAGTGAGGGAGAGAGAAAAGATGCAGTTTCTTTTTTGTCTTCAGCAAGGAAGCTGTTTTAATCAGCTGCTCATTGTCCCAGTTTGAGTAAAGGCTAGAGACTGCAGAGAGAGATGACAAAATTTTTAGTGTATCACTGTGTGCAAAAACTTGCATGAAAAAGGAAGGAAGACTTAATGTGCAATTGCATGAATGTACTTTCATCTGCTCATGTTGATGGCCATGACATTAGAGCCCAGCCTAAACAGACCAACAGGTTTCAGTTCATTGTTGTAACTTCTTTTTATAACTTTTCCAAGATAATGATGTTTAATGAAACAATGGTAATTAATGCACCTATTGGTTAATGGTGCTGAGTTTCCTTAAATCACTTCCCTAAATTAAGGTTGTTAGCCAAACAATCTTGTGTGCACAGTCTGTATTTTTTTTTTTGCCCCAGTCTCAATGATATCTTGTTTTAGCTGGTTTTTTGTTTGTTTTTTTTTTTTTTAATTTAATTTCTCTATTACCTTTCACTTTCTGGTTTGCTTTTGTGTCTTGGTTGTACCAAAAGCAGGAGTGGCTGTGGTTAAAGCTGTAGCTTTGTTACTGCGGTCCTACTCAGTGTAGCTGTCACATTCACTCTCATTTTCCTGGACTTTACAGGTGCAAATGCAGCTTGCTTCACTGGTCTCATCATTATTAATTAGGAAAAACAAGATCCTGCACAGAAATCATAAAGAGATAGAAATGATTTCCATATGTGCTTGTAGTAACAAGCATTACATTCTCCTCCTGTCCTCCACACCTAAACCAGATCAGTTTTAGGCTTTGGTCTATCTTCAAAGTTTTGTCTCATGAATGAAGGGTAGGTTTAGTAGGAAGACTAATTAATTTGAGAAAGAGACAATTCCAACTTTTTAATTTCTGAGATTGAAACCCTGAATCTTTCATCTCTATAGCTTTTTTTAATTCACCTAGAGTGTATCTCAGCCAACAACCACTGGAAAAATGCAACATAAATGAGGATACTTTATAGTTGACAGACCTGATTGTAACAGTCACATGTTGCAATTTGTACCCCTTATGAAATTACAGCTGTGTTTATAACATGTTTATAATATTCTCTGATTAAAAGAGTATTACTTATTGGTAGTCTTATTTCAGAAACTGATAAATGAAAAAGTGAATATTATCCAAGAAAATTTTACTTGGTTGTGCTGTGCACATCTTTTATTATGCTACAACATGCTTTACTTCCTTTGTGGTGCTTGGTAACTGGTAGAGTTGCTCTTCAAGAAATCCTGCAACCATTTAACATTGCTTTATTTTCATCTTTTAATGCATACTTCTATTTATATCTTCCAAATTGAATGTGGAAGCATTAACTTTTTAATGGCTTTACAAAATATCTACCACTATCATATTTTGGTTTGAAGGTACCCATAAAATAACCTTTACAGCACCCTTGTAAGGTAAAGGAGATAATTAGATAGAAATAAAGCACATAAAGATTAGGAAAAAACCACCTGCAGTGCTGTTAAATTTGGATTAATGAATGTTAATTTTGGATTACTGCACTGAAATATCTGCAGCCTGATGCTTGCAGTGGTTTTTACTGAAGTTTGTCTTCAAAGAATTATACAGGTATTTCCTCATCTATTTACACCACCTCTGGGAGTTAGGTAAGCCTGTTTCTCCCTCTGGGATAATCTTAGTCTGACAGGTAAATGTTCAGTCATAAAAAAAAAAAAAAAGTTTTAATTATGTCTATGTCTTCTGTAAGATCGGGCAGCTAGAATTTGTTTGCTCCATAAGAAATGGATGGAGAAATCTCTTAACACCAAACTCCTTGCAGTCATTGCCAATCTAAAAGATGTTTTGATGGAGTTGTCATTTTTGCCTGTGGGCCTGCAGATGGAAATAAATTGAAGTAGTTGCCTTGATCTTATTGGAGATTTGGTACTGTGGAAAGTTTTGTTAACTGCCACAAGGGCAGTGTGCATGCAGAAGAGGCTGCAAGTTCAGAACTCTCAAGCAGTCAGTATGTAGCAAGAATCCTGAGAAAAACAGTGATCTGTAATAGCAATTTTCTTGCAGCTACAAGTAAATTGTACCTAAATAGACTTGCACAAGTATATGGATATCTGATTTCAGGCATTTCAGATTTCAAGTTAATGAACTGTGTTGGTATAACATAAAGTAAGGAAAGAGTTATATGGCAGTTTTGAGTTTTGCTCAAGAAAGGAGTGATTGCTTATTAAAAAAGTGGACTCAAACTTTTGCTAAAACTTTTTGAGGATTAGAATCCAACTCAGGTTTGGAGTTCCTGCAAGTCTCCTCCATGAAACCTAAAGAAATAACCCTTCTTCATGGCAGTTGTTCCTGCTAACTGTCCCCACCCCCATTTTCTGATCTTTTTTTGTGGTGGGAGTAGGCTTGCAGGCTTAGGAAAAGGCAGAGAACCCAAATGCTTTATAGCTGTGGTTTAGATAGAATACAAAGCAAAGCTAAGGGAGTGCACACTCTTAGCACTGACGAGGATAAAGGGTTTTACTTGCACCATTTTTGCCAATCAGTTCCCTTGTCTTCCCTGATCATACTTACATTTGGAATTGCCAGGCTTTCTACTTAAGCATACAGCATGGGAACACTGAGCGCCAGGCACTGATGTATTTCCTGGGCTGTTGGGGGCTGCCCCCTCTCTCAACTCATTGTGGACTCACTGAACTGGCTTTAGGCACATAAAGATGTTCAGGGACCTCACTCCCCAGGTTTTGGTTTCAGATCATTTTCTTAAAGAGAGAAGGAAGCAGGCGACATGGCTCATTTTAGTAACCCCCTCAGATAAGAACATATGTTTGGCTATGCAGAACTGCCAGCAGACTCTAGAAGGCTTTCTGCTTTTCTCAGAGCAGGTTTTTACTAGAGTGAGGTATGCCACAGGTGAATCCTAGGAATGTGAAATGTGTAATTGAATGCTTAAGTCTTGCTCAGTGAAGAGCACTGCCCAGTCAGGCTCTAGAGGAAAATAAATTACTTGTGGCCTGCTTCAAAGTGCATTAAAACCATGTGCTGTGCCTTACTGGCACATGTTTTGCTGTCCCCAGTATGAAACACATTGCTGAACATTTGTCAGTCAATAGCTGAATGTAGACTGGCCTCCTTAGTTTTCCTCAAATCTGGAGGATTTTGTGAAGCTTATTGAATATTCTGACTGTGCAGAATTGCAACATTTCAGGTCACACTCTAAAATTTTAAGGGTTTAGACTAATTACAGGATCTCTGAAAATCTGCAATTAAAATTTGGTGTCAGTAAAAGATGCATTACATGCCTTCCATAGTGCTTTCTGAATTCACCAGCAGCTGTAAGCCACTTCAGTAACTTTATAGGCTGCACAAAACACTGCTGTGTTACAGGCCTGTAATTCTTGTTCAGTGGTGGTTGGGTTTTTTTTTTCTAGCTTTGGTGCTTTATTTTTAGTGGTAATATGGTAAATAATATGTACATTTCAGAATTTTTGACTGAACCACTATGACTACATGTTATTTTTCATTAGCTGACTTCTCATGGCTGACTTGTCTTTTGTGTTCACCTCTTTTCTTTATATAAGTATTGTTTGTTTTTCCTTCCTCGTGTCCCTTCAATTGTTTTTTCAGTCCCTTTAGCATGGTTTGCTCCTGCAATTTCTTTTTTCCTAGGAAAAAATTCAAACTCAATTGCCATCTGATACTTTGTTTTGCTGTGACAGACGCCCTCTCCACAACCCACAACAGTGATTTTGCTGATTTTGGCAGTTTCATTTGAGGATAATGAAATGAATGGACAATGAGGAGTTTATAACTAATTTTTGACTTCCAAATTCCATTGAACTAAAAGCCCTCAAGCCACGCAGTCTTTAGCCTATATATTCTTAGGATATCTTTTCTGTGAGTGACATATTTCACTGTGTTACATTTATTAGAGAGGGAACCTTATCTGTACGAAGTTGTTTTTTTTTTTTCGTAAACAGCACTGTAATATCCTACCATAATGGAGAATTTTGGAAGTGACAGAAATTAAAATTTATTTGTGCTAATTCTTGTCATCTCTTTTATTTGCTTTGTAAACCCACAAAATTATTTTCAGTTCTTCTAGAGCTCTTTTCAATATATTTTTCTTTCCACCGCTCCAGGAAGAACTCTGCTACAATTCCTAGCTTTATATTGGCTTTGTGTATTCCTAAAATTTTCTGATGTTACACATATTTTTCTGTGTGACAATGCCGAAGGGATGGTGTCTCTTTTTTTTATACATGCCTATATTTTTAGCAGTCTATCTATGTTTTTTTTTTCTCAATTGTAAAGACTTGGTCATATTAATCATAAACAAACTGGATGGATTTTTGTTCTTTGACTGAACAGGAATTTTCACACCTTGAGAAATGTATTTATCCACTGCAATTACATGATGCTTTTTCTCTTGGTTTGGGCTTTAACTCTGGCATCCTGATTACAAATAGTCTCATCCAGTACACTTTTTGGTCACACCTATGGATGTCCTTAAATTTTGAGGAATTCATAGGTGTTACTGTGTTCCTGACACCTGATTTGGTAGAAACATATTCCCCACAGCATATGTTGGATACACAGGTTGTGCTTTTGGTTTTCATCCGAGGACTTGGGAGTCCCTGGCTTACCCACAGTGGAAAAACATTTAGCATAAACTCTGTCTCATCCTGGTCTTTTCTTCCAAAACTGATGTGTGATTTGCATCTAATTTTCTAGCATGAGTCAGTAAATGTAATATAGGTGTGTGCTGGCATAAGTTTTAGAAGAATTGGTTCATGCCACCTACTTATACAACTTGTGTTTTTCTGTGGTGAGGCTGGTAAACTCCCACTCTTCACACTGGTCTTTTTTCAGAGAGTAATCAAAGTTGTGACTGTTTGGATTACTACAGAGGTATATAGTATTTCTAGGGTATTTGTTATTAGGTGGTTTTCTGATTATTTTCTAATTATTACCCCAAGTTCTGTATTCTGTTCAATAACATTTACGCCCATTTAGAATTAAGCACATATTTTAGTGCTCTTATGAACTATGATAAGCCTTTGTCATTGCCTGACACCATTTGATACTGCTTGTATGAAATATAACATTCAAAAAAGCAAAAAAAAAATTTGAAATCACAGATCCCTCAACATCAGTCTTTGATGAGGGCACCTTTTAGGTGAAAACCATAAAAATGCCCAGGAAAATAAAGAGCTACTTGCCAGAATCAAAGAAGCAAGATTTTCTGGGTTAGTCTAATTTTAAAAGCAGTAAAAAAAATATGCAGGAACTGTTTTTCTTTCTTTTCTTCTAATTATGTTTATTAGACAATTGTATTAACTGTAGCATATTTATATCTGGATGTGTGTTTTCTTCACAGCTTTATTCAACCTTATACCAGTGGGACTTCGAGTTGTTGCTATCCAGGGTGTAAAGACTGGGTTGTATATAGCCCTAAATGGAGAAGGTTTCCTCTACACATCAGTAAGTACCTTGCTGGACTCTGTTTAGGAGGCACAGCTGAAGTTGAAGTCTACACAGGAATGAGACGTGTGTCCACTTTTAAGAAGTTCTGCAATGTCTGTGTATGTTGCACACACCATGCTTGAGTGTAGCATTATCTGTAAATGGGACACAGTAGAAATTACTGTGTACTACATATGAAAGTCTGAATGTTAGCAATCCTAAAAAAACACACCATAGAGCTCTTTTCCTGGCAGGCTTTCATGGTAGAGTGCCATATACCACAAAGATTATAATTTTCATTTCAGTTCTTCAAAATTTTTAAATAAGGATCTGCAATTATTTTCTTAGAGTCTTGTTAATCAGAATCCAAAAACCACTCTAACCATTATTTTTATTGATAAGATTTATGAGTGCAACTTCCATGTAAAAGGTTTTTAACAGCCTTATGGTTTATTACAATAATCTTGTAACTGTATGCTTAGCATTACTGATTTTTTGATATCAGATATAAGGAAGGATTATTACCACTGTAGAATGATCAAAGTTTAAAAAAAGTCTTTTTGAGTCACAAAGAAGACTGCTGGATAAAGTGACCAGAAAGACCTCAGATTGTTTATGGTATTTCAAATGATTTGATGCTAATCACTCAGTGTGTTGTGAATATAAAATGCTCAGTTTTGTTTAAATTTAGGGTCTTAACTTCCTTTGAAAGGCAGACAGCCTTTAATGTGAACAGGCAGTTCTGTCAGGTATTAACAAGGTGGCTCAAAGGATTTTTCATTACTATATTTTTATTGACATCTATGTTAAATTTATTTACACAGTGCTTTTTCCATTTTTTGCGTCACATAGTTCTTATATCCCAACTGAGTTACAATACGCTGCTTTGTTTTCGATGTCCGTTGAAAGGAAATTGGAAAGATTAAGTTTCTGATGCCCTGAGGGAAAGTATTCTGTTTGTTTCAAACACACAATTGTCTTGCAAAAGCTAATTAGGAAGAAAAAATGGAACTAATCTTGAATGCCAATGTCAAGACAAAGAGAAAATTCCTCCTCACAAAATGCCTTCTGGAAACTCAAGCAGTATTGTCTACATTTTTTTTACATATGCTCAAAATAAAAATTCTATCACAGGAAAACATGCAGTATTTGCTATCAGAAGAAAACTTGAAGAAAAACTTAGTGCTATTAGAGAAAACAAATTACTGACTTTCCAGTTCCACCATATTTTGGGTTGCCCAGCACTGTTCCTGAACTGCATTCTCAGTACTCCAGAAAGAAATACAAATTTCAGAAGATGTGCTGTTTCCTGATGGTTAATTTTGCAGAGGGACCACATGTGAACAAATTGTGGTAGATATTGTTTTTATGTTTTATTCTGGAAATGATTCAAGTTAAATGAAGTTAAGTGAGGCAAGGAGTGTTTTTATAATGTACTGCTTACTCTTTGTACAGAGAATGAAAGATGAGTGGGCCATTAAATTGCAAATTGACACATTATAAAACACAGTGGAAGACTTTGTTATGTCTACGAAATTATTTTCAACTTACAGTTTTTTCAAGAAGAAAAAAAATAACATTTGATCAAAAATTTAAAGGTATTGGTTTCAAAACATCAGTGCTGTAATACAGGTTTGTTTGTTTCATATTAATGTATTGACAACACTGGAAATACATTTTTGTCTCAGCAGTTGCCTGCTTTCACCTTAAAGACTAATGCATTTGAATATAAAATGACAAAGCATCAGAGAGAAGTCTGTCTTCTCCTGAGGATCAAGATGAAGAAATAGTGTATGCAGAATTATTTATCACTATTGCAGAAAAATTATTTTAATCAATCACTTTCTTTTACTGTCTTGATGGACTTTTTGACTCTTTTTCACATATGTGTATCTGTTGCACCTAAATGCAGAAGTTCTGTATTACATGTCACATGTTTTCCCTTGACTATTTAGGAGACAATGGGAGAAAAAAGTGTTCTAAGTTTCATATGCCAACTGCCATCACTGGTAAAGCTGCTGCATAATGGGAATGCTAGTTAAAATGTACATATACTTATTTATTACTAATTTCTTTTAAAGATTTGAAAAAAAGTAAGCATGCCTTGTAGACTAAGTAGCATTTTCAGTCTAAGTTGAGACTGAAGTTCTGTATAGCCCTCCTATGCACAATAGCTTGGTGTCCCTTCTTCCCATCACACTCATATTCACAGTATATGAAATCTGTATCTCGTGATCTACACGTTGATGCCTCTCTTCAGAGACTGAAAGCCCCAGCTCAATTATTTTTATCATAAGGTTCACGTCACATTGACTAATTAAGCAACAGCACTGACAGGAAAGGTATTATGTGTGAAGCTGCTGTGTGTGCTTTTAGAAGAAAATGAAGGTACAGTGACAGACTACTTTTACAAACAGATTTTCAGATGAAAATTTTCATTGTTTCTTGCCTGTTTTTAAATCCTTTTTTTAATGGTTGTTAACATCAGTTTGAGAGTTGATCGGTTTCTCCTCCCTTTATTCTGCCATATTTAATATTTTTTTCAACTATTTCTCAGAATTAGAACTAGAAAAATGTACAGAAACTTCATAGGAGAGTGCTATGTCAGTATTTCTTGGATCAGAAACAGGAGGACAGCAAATTGTGTAGGAAGATCAGTCTCAAGAGCTTTTCATACCTATTTTGCCTACTGCAGCACTTGAGATTTGTACCCTGCCCTTTGAGAATTGATTGAGCCAGAGTCTCTAACATACATTATCAAAGTCTTGTCAAATAAAGGAGAAGAAGAATCTTTGGAGTTTGACAGGGTTTTGCAAAATTCCTGAGAGAAATTTTCCAATTTTTTTTTCCAAAAAGATAACCTGTTTTTTCCTACGGATTAAGATTTATTATTGTAATACCATAAATAATTATTTTCTGTCATATGAAATATGAGAACAAGAGCCTTTTCATGTTGTGTTTTTCCTTGTTCTTTTAAGGGTGAGCTCACATAAGGCTATCCATTAAACTGAAGCTTTGGACTGCTGTGTCCAACTTTTTTTCTCAGTGTGTGTATATTTACATATACACACACTTATATCTGTATATCGATGTATATCTAGTCATAAATAGGATATATTTACCTACTGGTAGCTTTCCAGTTCTATATGTATGTTAGTGAGCAATGAGAATTATTAAAGTGAGTTGAAATTAATTTTAGATGGCTTAATGAACTGTGAATAATTTAATATTTATGACTGACTAAATAACTGTTGAAGCTAGTTGGAGAATCTGGATTTTTCTGCAAAGAGCCATCTCAGTTACTAGCAAGATTTTTGAAATTATAGTTATGGACTTCATATGCAAAAGTCAAAAATTATGCCTTATTCCTTTCTTCCTTTTGAAAGGGTGAGCAAGATGAGGTTTCATTTTCAGATTTTGTCTTGTCAAAATCAAAAGCAATGAAACTGGCTCCATGCACTGAAAAAGGGAGCACAGCTGCAGGGATTCTCCATGGGGAACAGGTATTGCCTGCAGCAAGAAGATGGCAGTGCAGTACTTGGCAGAAGCTTTCATTGGGTTTGATGTTAATTTTGATCAACTCCCTTTGCAAGTGGTTCATTAGTTCAGCTTCCAGGGGGCTGCAGGTTTTGTTTTGCTTCTAGGATTTCCTGCTATCTTAGCTGGATAAATTCAGAGGTAAAACTTATAAAATGTTAGTCCATTTTATGATTCCTGTTTTCCTGTGATGAGGATATGAGAGTCTTCAGGGTTTACATCAATGGATTTTTCTCCAAAATTATTTGATATATCTGGGAGTGTTTGGAAGGGCTACTGGTTCCCTTTTTCATCATAGAATCAATTTGTCACTGTACTACCTGTCTGGTGGGTATCAGAGTAAAAGTAAAAGGAAAATTCAAAATGTAGACAAGGAAAAATCCTGTCTAGAACATTGTAACCTGCTTGTGTTTGTGTTTCCTCTTTCCCCATTTCTTCTGCAAATTTTTTGAGACCAGAGATGCGAACTAAACCAGAGAGGAAAGAGTACACCTGTGATGTTGTCCAGCAGCAGGTATCAAAGTCGTAGGAATTCAGTGCATGGTTTCTTAGTAAGACTGATACTTAAAAGATGACTGAGCCTGCAAGGCCAGGTCTGACCTCCCTGGTCCCCTCTTGTTCTGACCTCCCTGGTCCCACCATTGTTCACTGTGGCTCCTGAGGTCCTTGTCTGGGCATGGGGTAGTGGGAACCTCACTGGAAGGATGTAGAAAAGTACTGGGGAGACATGGCTGCATTTCTGTGAGGTTTACCAACGTTTTGTAAAATATTTCAGAATTAGGAATGTTGTACTACTCACTTAACAGAATAATCTTCTTGTAAGGTGGGGGTTTGTTTTTTTGATCTGCCACAGTACATGGTGTTGAGGGTGTTGGAAGGGTGTTGGTTGGGGCAGCGTTTCTGTTGCAGTAAGATATCAGTCTGTGTCACAGCCTTCATGAAAGAGAGAGAACATCAATATCTGTTGCTGAGCAGTGTATTTGTTCTA
Source organism: Camarhynchus parvulus (assembly GCF_901933205.1). Lineage (NCBI taxonomy): Eukaryota > Metazoa > Chordata > Aves > Passeriformes > Thraupidae > Camarhynchus > Camarhynchus parvulus. Next base: position 38,387,198 of record NC_044571.1, read on the forward strand.
TCACTCCGACAACTCTCACCTGAAAAAAAAGGCTTTGAGGATTTCTCCTGACATTTCAGCGGCTTCCCAATGCCGTTATTTCTGCCACTTCTTTAAGCCCACATAATTGACCTCTCTGAGGAGAACAAAATTCAGCCTCAAGGAAGAACATAGGAGCACCTTCAGTGAAGCCTGGAAAAGAGTGAGAACTGAAGTAGTCTGTGTCTCTAATATTCAATTCAAAGTCAAATGAAAAATAAATTTTGTCTAGCTTTTCATAGAGCCTCACTTTATGCTTTGGAATAGCAAAGATTATCATGTGCATTACTTTGAGGGTTCAAAGGTGCATAAAACCTTATAATAAACAAAGCAGAAGGGAGTTTAGACTAGACAAAACCGAAGAGGAAATGCCATGCTTTAAAATTTTAATTTTTTTACAAGAATAATCAAAAATAAGTTGATGTTGCCATCAGGACAACGTTGTTACAACAGTAGTTGACATATGGTTTGGTCATTCTCCACCTTTGGATCATTCTAGACCTTGAAAAATATTGTAGAAATAGTCGAGAATATATCTGTTTAGAGAAAAAGTAACAAAGCTTGCTCTGTCATAAGATGTAGACCTGTATTTCTAGTGGTCAAAAGTATACTAAATATCAGAAAAGGGTAAATCTCACTGCTCTTGAGGTATATCTGTAGTTTTGTAAATGTAAGCACATCAGAGTGGAGTGTCTCAAAATATTGTGATCAATAGAGAACATTATTTTCTTTCTTATGTCAGACTTATGCTTTAAGGGTCTCAACCTGCTCCCACACATTTATCTTCCAGCACAGACTTTATTAAAAAAATGGTAGGACCTCACTTGTCATTATCTGTATCATGGAAGTATTCTGGCTCACTTTGGAAAGAGGAAAATGGGTATTTTTAATTATTTGAAAATCACAGCTCCTGGTAATGACTTTTGAAAACTGATTATGTGATATTTTTAGGAGTGTGAAAGCACAGACCTTATGCAAAATCCCTTATTTCAAGGGCTTACCACTAAAGTGCTTCCTTACATATGTGTAACATTTTTTGCATTTCTAGTAATTTTTCTTCAATATGGGATCAGTTAGAAAGTGACCTATATTTCCTTCATATTGAAAAATGTTTTTATGAGAGGGATACAGCATGTTTCAGGGCTGTGTTCCTCTGTTAACTGGGCTGCATCTCTCAAAAGGTAAAAAAGTTCACCATGTTCCAGCAGTTGAAATACACTGACAGGGAGGAGGAAAACATCTGCATGATTTATGCTTATTTATATCTGTTTTTGGAGGTAGATAATTTGTCTCTCAGGTTGCCTTCCAAAAATAAATACAGAGAATTGCTAATGAATGTATTTATTCCATGGAAGCACTTAAGTAACAACTGATAACATAGCCCTGCTATATTGTACAAAAGAGTGTCAAATGTCCCTGGTACAGCATGTAGTAGAAAAGGGGTACAAAATACATACTAAATCCATGACTTTTTTTCAGTGGGTTAGGTTTTCAGCACATTTTTGATTGAATGTGCTGAAGCCAATGCTTTCACACACAAGATAAGGTAAAAAAAGGAGGCATACAGAGACACATGAGAGTTTGATAAGGCAGTAGAGAAGTGAGAAGGGAAGAGATGAATGGAAGGAGGCTGACATGAGGAGACTGTGATAAGAAGGGATATAAGATAGTGGATAAATAGCACAGTGGAGCAGAACAGTATTGCAGAAAACCTTATAATGATATCATTGTAGAAATGTTTAGGATGATATCACTATTGTTCAAGTCTCGTGTTTATGTTGATTATGACCTTTCTGAGTTTTTCATACCCACAAATGGCTACTATTTGAACTACTGTTCATAAACCATTTTGTTTAATGAAAAATGCCACTTTGAATACAGAAGGATGCAATATTTTAGTGTGGCTTCTTACTCTATGGCTGTAGTTTCCTCCTGGAATTTAAATATTTTACTGGGAGTAATAACAGAACTTGACTCAAAACTTGCAGCTCTGTTTCTTCCCACTTAAACCAAATATTTATGTCCTGATTGTTTCATTAATGTCTACAGTATCCAGGATCTAGTTGAATTTTTATCAGTAAAAACATTTTCATATTTGCTTTAATTATTCATTTTCCTTTCTCATGTATATTTCTCCTATTATCCCTGTGCAAAAAATCTCTTACTATGTGCTCTCTCTCCCTGGAATGTATATAAATGCCCCAAGAATAACAGTTGCACTTCCAAACTTGGCAAAGTATGGATGATCACAGAGTCCGCAGCTGCAGCTGGATATTTTTCAATAATTGCATGACAAGGAATAGTAGCTGTAGGTAGGTATGCTAAAATGAGGTAATCTAATCTCATGCTTCAGGAAGTAGGATGACTGCCACAGGGACCATGAGGAATGCTTTCCCCAATGCACAGCATCATATAGTGCAGTTGCTCTGAAGGAGGTTTGTCTCTGAGCTGTTATGCGATGGTCACAGCTGAAGGCTGAGCCAGGCTTGATGGACCAGCAGCTTAATCAAGTCTGTCAAATTTCTGCTTCTGGCAATTCTGTCTCTCATGGTAACATCCCTGTATTTTTGGCCAATGTTTGTTTTGTTGCATAAATACAACTACACTATTCTGGATGTTTCTTTATTCTCTGCTTTCTTCCTCTTAGAAATTTGGGGTTGTCAATAATCTTAAATGTTGAATGCATCTCTCTGTTATATACCACTCCTGCCTTCTGTTCACTTACTTCCTTTCTAATTGTCACTTCCCAGCCAAAAAGGATCACATTTGAAATTTCTAATTTTCCATTCATTACTGTTTAATCTTACTCATTCATTGCATCCAAGCAAGGAAGGAGGCTACCAAGGACTTGGAATCTCTCAAATTTTAGACAATTATCAAAAACATGTTTCCAAAACAACATCCTACTTCTTCTTTCCATTAATGGTTAATGAATATTGGAAATATTAAAGACAATTTTGGGAGGATTTTATGGTAAGTTGAAATACATTTTGTAATAAGTGAAGTTCTTACAAAGACTTCCTATTGCATTGTCAAGAGGTATAGGTAAGAAAAAGCCCCAACTTTCTGTGGAGTAGAACACTTAGACACATGTGTTGCTATCACTTCTGTAACTGCATAGTTAATGCATCTTCTGTTATTCAGAGCTATTTCCAAAAGGTACATATCTAGATAGAAAGATAGATGAACAGAAATGAATTGAGAGCTTTTAGATATTTAGTCTATTTTCAAAAAAATATTTCTGTTTGTCTGAAGAATTGCTTCAGTCAGATGCTGAAGCAAAAATTTGCTTTCATTATGTGAGAAAAAAATCCACATTACCTTGCAGAAAGGAAATAGTGAAATGCATATTTTGTATTTTTAAAAAAAAATTCTCTAAAAATTTAAGTACCTTTATAAGAATATTCCGTTTATATGTGATAATATCAAGAATGGTATTTACCTAGGTAATTAAAGAAGATTATGCAAGCGTCCTACAATTTCAGAGAACTTTCTAAGGTACCCCTCATATCCTATAAAGGGATGGTGTGGGCACAAGTATCTGTGTATTAAATTATCATCATATCTTTACAACATAATTCTGTATCATCTGTATCATCACTCTGTTTGGTCCTTATGATTAGACTTCAAAAGAGGGATGATATATTGTAGTGTGCAACTCTATACAACAGGGTTTTGTATAAAAGATAGAGTTTTGTAAATATCAGCCATAGATTCATTTGATGACTGATTTATACACAATATCCATTACATTTTTGTAACAGGTTTCTTACTATTCTGGATTTTTTAAGGGTCTTCTTTCACATTGCCATTGTACACATTTATTTTATTGTTGTAGTGTGTTTATTTTTTCATTTGAACAGGCAAATGCGTAGCTAAGCCTAGTGAATGATGGTCAGTGATAAATTTACATCCCCTGTAATCTTCCTGTATGCTCTGTGAAAAAAAATTGGGATATTTCTGTTTCTAAGGCAGCTTTAGCCATGGGCTGGATCCTGTATGCAAGCTTGGCCATCTGGGTAGGCCCACAGAAATGCTGACTCTGCATGTCCTGACTAATGACCCCTTACCTTGGCCTCCCACATTTTGGCAGAGTTTGTCAATCTGGGACCTGCCCGAGGGAGTTCACAGTCCCCTCTCTTATGTCTACATGCTGCAGGGGACAGGGCTGCTCCCACCACCTTTCCCCATGGGATTTTCTGTGGCCAGGGACAAGATCCTGTGTGCAGCTCTGCAGGACCTATGACAGTCTGTGGGTGAATATGTTCACAGAAAAGGCTGGGATTATCCCTGAAACCTTCCTAGGGAGCTAAGCTTCAGAAAGGAGAACTATGGACCACATTTTGTTTCCCTTTTGGTAAATTTGTAACTATTTGTCAATTACAGTTCATTTACAACATAAATAAGTGTGTTAACGCTGATATTTGTGTCTATACAAAACTGAGTAGGAAAGCAAGCATCCAGCAACTTGTACATAGCTAGCTAACACCAAGTCTAGATTTCCCTCTTGGTTTGTCAAATTCCTCAATCTTCCCCTTTGCCTGCTGGCAGCTTTCTCTAACAGTACTCTTTGATGTATTCCCGTGGATAGTGCATGATCTTATATGCTCATTATACTCATTTAGACAAATATCATAGATCTTCATTCCCGTACAGGCCCAGGAGTTGAATAGGGTGTGACTCTTTCCTGCCTTCTCCTCTTTCCCTCATTTGGGACACCATTCAGTCAGAGGCAGTTGTAGGTGAAAACAGACATCCCAAAGGAAAGTTTGAGGTTCATTCTTGTTGCTTGACCAGGCACTACTTGTGGCACAGCATCAGAATTACTCCTAGCAATGATGGAACCTTTTCTGACCACAGCTTAGTGTAATTCAAAATTCCAATTTTAAATTTCTAAAATACTGCCTGAATATTAAAAAGATCTGAAGTTCTTCGGAGTACCAAGTGTTGGCCTAGTTCTGGTTCTAATTACAGTTGCTGATCTCATAGGTATCAGGGTTGGCATAACAGAGCATTTTCAGAAATCCCTCTTGGTAGGTTTAAACTGGTGAGTTTGTTGTGCAGTGCTTATTCAGCATATTCTATTCACTGCCAGATGAGAAGCTCTCTTGACTGATTCTTGTTGATTTGACAAGGATTCTTTTTTTTAGCACACTACAAATACAGCCTTGGGGACATATATTTGCTCTCCCTGAGGGTGTCTCACAAGGAATCGTAAATCTGAGGAAAAATCAGCAGTAAAACCTGAATTATACTGCAGCAAAAAACATTGGCGGGGGGGTGAGCAGACAAGTCACCCCATTGTGTTTGAATTCAGATGTGACTCATCTCTACATTCTCTTCTCCCGATATATTTGTCGCTAAACATTTTGTAATAAAAAGTGACATGATGCCACTACCTGGAAAACCATGAATACCTGGGCTTAATAGACAATACAAGGTAGGAAAACCTTGTACTTTGAGTAAGTGGAACGAAAACCTGAAGGCTTAATTCCTTCTTTTTCTTTCTTTTTCCAGTAGCATGTCATGTTATGGAAGGCTTTGCCTTATTAACAGACTGATAAGATTTTTTAGCATTACCAGACATTTACATGGTATTACTTAATCTTTAGTGTGACTGTGTCTGCAAAACTGAAAACAATGTTTCAACATGAAAATTAAATGCCAGTACTTTGTGACTCCACAGATGTACAGAGCTAAAGACCCAAAGATTTCCTCAAAAGAGATGTGATTGACTAATTCACCATGGAATTGTTTACTTATTGCAGAATTGCCTAACAGCTGGTGAATTTTAAAGAGATAGAGAAAGGGTTTTATACCACAGGCACAAAACAAAATATAGCCAACATTTCAGAAGGATAATATGTTCTCTTTTTCATGTCCCTCTTGGCCAGCATGTGACTTCCGTGTTGTGACTAATGTCCCCTAAGCAGTTATACCCTTTCACATTGCTGTTCAGGCTACAGGCCAAAACTTAGCACAGCCCAGATAATCAGGAAAGAGAATAATATTATGAAAAGATCTTAAAAAGAGCTTAGATGATGTAGAAGTATAAGATTTTTTAATCTATTTCCCAATGATTGCTATTTCTCTCCCCAGTGTTATGTATTACTGAATGAGTATGGGTTTATTAAAAAAAATAAAAAAGATAAATGTTTAATTTTTATAAAATTATAAATAAAAAGAAGACCTGCCTGGGAATAACAACATTCCAAAATTCTTGTTGGTATTTTTTTCTTTACCGCAGGATGGGTTTGGATGTTCCCTGCCAAGGAAAGTACAAAATACATGATGGTGTGATAATGAGAGAATAGTCTAATCAGACTAAGAGTAAAGTATAATTAATACAGAACCATCTGGAAGTGCAATCTCTGTAGAGTTACTTTTGTTTTTACAATGGCATAGAATAACTTTTAGATTTGGTAGAAATTTTTCGATTTGTTCCAGTGGGGTCAGAAGCTATTGGTCTATACTTCAGTAGGTACAGGAAGGATTTGTATAAATGTAAGCATCATTCTCTTTCAGCTTCTTGAACAGAATATATCAGGGAGAATTCCTTCATTTTATTCAGTATGATATCTAACAAATGCTGTTAGTAGAACTGCATTTTTAATTTCAACCTGCTTTCAACCTTGTACTTTCCTCTTCCCCTCCCCCACCCTAATTTTTTCTCTGGCGAACTTCTCTTAAGGGTTAGGGTAACATAGGAAGATGAAGCATTTAATATTCTGTTTCAAAATTTAGTTGTTCTTGAGGAGGACTGAGTTGACTATTTTCTTCTTGACATTTGAAGATCAGGAGTGTGCCCTTGTCTCTTCATTTTCAAGTATCTATTGGCACCAGCAGCAAAGGAGATGAAGGAATCAGCCTTTCAGGCATTGAAAGTGACAACTTCAGGAAGCATCAACTGAGGCGATTCTATCACCCATTTAGCATTCATCTGACTATTGAAGGTGGCTGAAGAATAGCATTTGAAAACAGAATAGAAGATAAAATTGGTATTTCCCTTAATACTTACAGAAATTTCACTGTCATCTTTGACAAGTATCAGTGTTCTGCCTGGTGCTCAGAACTGTGAAAGTCACTTTTCAATTGACACAATTAGAGTAGAAGATAGGTCAACTGGTTTTTTTATTTTCAGGGATTGTCATGTGGAGGTGACTGCTCTATAGATGGAATATGAGGAATAGTGAGGTAGTATCTAAACGACTTTGTCCAGCTCACAGCTTTGGATGTGCAAATATGACATTGAGAAAGAAGGAGACAGGGGAAAGGATTAGGATTAGGTGATCCACAGGTAGATTGTATTAGGTTCACTTCAAACTCTGCCAATCATGTGAAAACAGTCTCACTGTACGAAAACAGTCTCACCAGTGAGTATTGTCAGAAACTAGCCGTGGTATACATAGCCTCAATTGAAATTGTTGGAATTACCCTAATAGGAGGTGCAGGTATATGGGCCATGTTAGAGATAGACAAGATGCAACATTCACACTAAATGACATTTTACTCTAGCAGATCAAATATTTTGTTAGTTATGATGAAGCATGCTCAGTTTTATTTGTTTGTAGATACATCAAACTCAGAAATAGAGCGTGGAGTTCTGCGATCCTGGTCTTAAAAATTGCACTATAACCTTGTTATCCTCATGACTTTCACAGACTCATTTTTGTGTGAGCCTATAGTGGTAGAAGCTTCATTAAAGGATTTGAACAATAAAATATTACTCATGGAAATATAACAAAAATACTGATTAGTTTTTTAACTGAAAAGTCAAAGAATAACTCCACAAGTTAGCTGTTAACATAGATATTGCTGATATAAAGGAATTGTAACACTCTAGGCATTCGAGGTATTAAATAAAAAATAAAACTATTTTGAAAGAGATGCTCTAAATTCATCGAGGAAATTATTTTTTAATAAAGTAAATAATCCAAAAATGCAGAAAACAAAAACAAATACTGAACCAAATTTTTAAGATTTTTAGGAATGGAGATAATGCTGAAATCTTCCCATAATCTTTAGTAAAAGTTCTAGAAAATTAAAAAAGAACTTCATAAATACAAGTTTATTTTAAAAGGCTTTTTTTTTTATATGCATGAAGGGGTGTGTTAGTTCATATATTTATAATTAGACTGTCATATTTTTTGTGAAAGAGATGCACTTCAAAAGTTCTGTAAATAGGTTTGTTCATATGTAATTTTTTTCTAAGAAGTTGAAACAACCTCCTTTTCTTCACTTTCTTCACTTTGTCAAGACAAGAAATGTTGGAAAATGCCCACATCTATTTTCTTTCTTTTTTTTCAAGTCCTATTTGTTAAAGGAGTGCTATACTGTTTTTCCTTTGTCTCTGAACGGAAGAAGGAATTTTATTTGGCACTTCATGGCCTGATGCTTTTTCTAAAGGCTTATGGCTCAGTTCCTGTCCCTGGTAGACAGCAGGGTGTTCCCTAGCTATGCTTAAGATTGTTGGTAGTATCCTTCTGTTAGTGTCAACTTGGTATAGACTCCGTGATTGGAGAGACCTGGAAAGCCAGCTCTGCTGGAGAAGTCCTTGTTAAGGTAGCATATTGTTCTTTTATTCCAAAGTAAATATCTACTTTTAACTGTAAAAAGACAATCAAATAAATAGATTTATTTATTTATTCTATAGTATGACTAGGTAAAACAAGTATCAACAAAAAAACCCCAAATATTTTCATTAACACCTTTTTCTTTGTCACATTCCATTCTAAACATCAGTTTTGAAATATTGATAGGAAGGCAGCTTTTGTAGGACAGGTTATTAAAATTATAATCTTATATTGCACTTATAAAGGAATTTGCCGAGGATTTCTCACACACTTCAGCAGTTTCCATGCTTTTGGGTAGCCTCAGAGGGGAGGGAGCTCTGTTGCTTCCATGAGTGAAACCAGAGCCTTAACAGTGCCAACAAATACCCATAATATCATAGTGACAGAAGCTTCTTTTGTTAACAAATTTCACCTGGACATCCCAAAAAATTTGACATGCAGAAATGAATGTAACTTTTTTACTCCCATGTGTCATGTACAAGAATGTCAGTAAGCTTTCTTGTTTTCCTTTTAAAAAATAATTGAATTTCCAAAGCTGTTTAATTAAGAACATTGACTACGGTAACAGAAATATATATTAAGTGTCAATTATGAAGCAGAGATTTGAGATATGTGAATATGTAACAGTAGAACCTAGTCTGCACAGAGCTTCTAGATCTTTAGTCTCTAGAGTGTTTCTGTCCAGGCTCTGATGGAGTTAGGAAGCAGGTGTCTGAATTTCCCATTGCTTTCTTGATTTTGAAATTCATAATAAATTCAACATAGCACCATAGCGTGTGGTTTGAATGTAGTCACAAAGCTTTCTATCACATGGGAAATGTCTACAGAACTTTTTGACAGATTCAAATGACTTGAGGTAACTTTATAGTAGAGTGAATTAAACAAAACTCTGAAATTATTTCTGCAGCAAGCCTGATGTAGTCTGCAGTGTGGAACTTCTGCCACCAAACCATGGCAAAATTGCATTGTTCATCCACATGCTGTCTCCAGAAATGTGTCGTCAGTAGATTCAGTAAAAGTCCTATCTATTTATCATTTTAACTAAATGGTGAACAGTGGCAGAGCAGTGAGAAAACATCTTTTTCATACAGTTTGTTTGCTGAGGGCTAAAACCTCATGTTCAAAGTAGCTGTCTAAAAGTGAGCTTTTGTCTTCTCTTTTTTATTTTCTAGTTCTGGTAACTATTTCTTCTCTCAAGCCTGTTTTGTTAGCTAACTGGGTTACCTGAACCCAGGGACTAAGTTGTAATTTCTTCCAGAGGACTTTCGTATTGAGCCACCTTATCACTATGCAGATGAAACTTAACTTCCACAACCTGATCTGGCTCATTTGGTCTTGACCATGGATATCTCCTATCTATGCTGTAGATGAAGACAATGCAGGGCCAGGTACAACTTTTGGTATTTTCTACTGAATCTTGGAAAAGTTTCCCTAAATAGGACTCTCTTTTAGTTTGCTAGGTGTAACTTCTGCAGTGGAGAGTAGTAAAAAAAGCAATATTGACCAGATCAAACATAACTTATCATTTCAGATTTCAGATTTAGCATACACATTGCATAATACATAATGGTTTCAAAACCATATCATTTAAAAATATAAAATCCATATTTCATGGGTAGCAATTAAGTGAAATGCAATGAGATTAAAAGCATTCTAGGCCATATTCTGTTAAAGCTTCTTTAGGCTTGGCACCACTCCTTGATAGCATCAAAGGTAATGTGAAACATAAATAATGCTTAGGAAAATAGCTATACTTTTATTCAGACCTCTGTACTTAATTCAGTGACATAACTTGCAAAGTTTTTATATTTGAGAGATGTTAGTTCAATAAAATTGAACAGGCTTCTTTCTTTTTGATGAGATGTACTTAGTAGTTTCTCTTTCACTTTAAAAGTAATGTAATAATGAAAGATTTAAGGTGGAAACTTAAAGGATGATTTTATTTCCTCATCTTTATATTAAAATGGCTTTATAGCTAATCTGTGCAGTAAAGCTAATACAACAAAAATATTGTCTTAGAATTAAACTACTATTTTTTCTAAGATACTGAAAAAACTTAGTAACACTAAGTGTTAGTGTGGTGTTGCAAGGGACTTGTTCTCTCTTGTCAGAACTTCTGGCCCTGGGGAGCTTGTTATATCTCCTTGAATGCTTTTCTTAACTGTAGTCCACCATGTACATAGTGTATTATATGCATTTCACATTGGGCTTCAAGAATGGATCTCAACATTACTTATTTGAATCCTCTTATAATAATTTGAGTAATTTTTCCCTTTTCTGTATTTTCAAATGCTGTGTGTCAGGGGATATGAAACTGTTTTGAGTATGCCACTCCTTTTACTTCAAAGAACAGCTTCAGATGTTTAACTAATTTTATGTTGAAAAATAGCATCTTCTAGTGGTCTAGAAGACCCTAAAATGTCCAAAAATGGCCTGGTAGTCAAAGTACTATTAAGATATTCAAAGCCAACTTATGCTTTTTGCGATAAAAAACAGGAGTATTGAGGAGCAAAGAGTGCTATAGGAGTGGTTTCTTTTTTTTTTTCTTTCGGTCCCTAGCTTGCTTAACAACTTTCTAAAAAGGTAATGAAATCAGAAATACCACTTAAGTTTTTTGGGGTTTTTTGTTTGTTGTTTTTTTTTAAGTCAATGTTAGAGCCTAATTAACAGCTCTGTATTGTGGAGAAAATTCACTCTGCAGTATTCCTGCATTTAAAATACTTAGTGCAATGGAGTATTAGGCTCAAACAATATTCCTGAGGGGGTTAAAATCAGTGAGTATTATGCAAAACCCAGCTACAAAAGATTTTCCAAGAAAAGTGTATGTGTAACATAGCATCCAATTTTCTACTTTTGTTCCTTAGGACTACTGCTTCCTTTCTGAAAGGAAATGGAGTGCACATGAGCAGTGGCTAAACATTTAAACTATAAGAGTGGCAAAGCCAAAGATAAATGCAGTCTTCTGTAATAGAATTATATGTATATGTATATATATATTTTTTTTTTACACACGTGGAATTGGAAAACTTAACCAAAAGAACTTTTCATTATGTATAATAATTTTCATTGCTGTTCAGAGGAACACTGTTGCAACAGTGATCAAGGAAAAGAAAAAGACCTTTCTGAGGGAATGCCTTCAGGATATACTGTACCACCTAGAAATTAGTATGATGCTGACTACCTTAGTAAAAAGCCTTAATAAAAAAAAATACCTTAAACAAAAAATGCTGTAATGCAAGTTTTCCAGTTAACTTGGAAATGTAAGATGGTAATGAGAATTCCTTTTTCTAACACCCAGCTCTGAGTGGCTCTTCAAGACAATTACCAGGAGAAGGTGGGAAGCAGACTAGTGCACCTGAAACCTCATATATGTATACAAAATAGAAATTGCTGCAGAGATTGCTTTGAAATGAGAATGACCTATGAATAAAAAGATCATAGAAACAAATGTTACTGGAGGTAAATGATGTGAAAATATGTGACTAAATATATACCTTACTTTTTCCTGTTGAAATTGGAAAGGTAATTTGTGAATTTTACCTGCAGAATACAGGTTTATTATGTAAACTTAAATGCTATCTATAGCATCAATAGAAGACATATTAGTCTGTAATATAGCTCTTCCTTTGTTTTCCCCTTTCTCTTTACATACTGTTGAAAAACCTTTTCCATGGTATTGCTTTCTTAGGTGTGCTTTCAGCTTAACCTTTTTTAGTGTAGAAATTAATCAATTTAAAAAAAAGTTTTTCTAATTTAAATCCCAGGAAAATGTTTTGTGTGTTCATAGTATTTGAAGGTCTGCTTCAGAGCATTAAAAAAACTTAGTGGAATGTTTTAAAAATTTTTGGTACTATGAGGTTTGGGTTAATTTCCTTTAATACTTCCACTTTCATGTGGCACATGCTAAAAAGTTAAAAATTGTTACAAATTGTAGAACAAATGGAAAGAAGGCTATGAAGAAGCCTTTGAACTCTAAGGCACATGGTGTGGCTCTTCAGGACAGCCCTGTGAGATGCCCAGAGTTAGAACACAGCGATCCCTGTGGGTCTCTTCCAAATCAGGATTTTCTATGATTCTCCGATTCTGTGTGGGCTAGTGGTGAACACATCTCTCAGAGAGGGAACTTAACTCATGCTCCAAAAAGTAGAACAAGAACACCCCCCCGTTGTGCTTCTTCTGTCCTCCTGGTCTGTAAGGCTCACTTCTGCTGCTCCCCTCATCCTCTTCTTCCCTCTCTATCCCCAATTTTATCATCTAAGAATATTTTCATTACAACCCAATATATTGGTAATATTTATACACTCTATCTTAAAAGCAGTCATTTGCTACATGAAAGGGAAACTGTTGAATTTAGTCAATAAACAAAGCCTAGTGCTCTGGATATCTGCAGAGAGGTAGTTACAGCACTAGTATCAATCCCCAAATTTCTTATCCCACAAAATACATCTTAGAGCTTTATTTTGAATTATCACATACAAAAAGAAGAATATATGAAGGGAAGTAGGAATGATTCAAAATAGAAGTTAAATCCAGTAAGCAGCGTGGAGCATAGAAAATGCTTCTAATCATATTTTGTCCAATTCCTGTCTTTTTTTATTTGTTTTTCTCAGCGGTTCCTACTGATTGTTTTGCTAGTTTCTTGTCCAAAGCTAGAGTCATAGTCAACGTTCATTTTCATTTGAGTGTGCAAAGCTAAAAATGAGCACAGAAAAGTGTTTACTCTCAAATATTCTAAGTAGTTTTAAGTAGTCTTCAGTGCTGTCTTTTTTTTCTATGGAGGTCTAGTCCTTCATTTTTATCATTGAGAGAACAAAATGAAATGAAACTGTCTAGTCTAAATTATTTCTCTGAAAACAATGCATACAATGGCCTTCATTTGATGTCCAGCAGAGCTCAAAGAAAAAGTAATGTGTGGCTGCTGTGCCTGGCTGAAATCTCATGGATCAGCAGCACAGGTTTGTAGCTACAACGTAGGTAGCTCATAACCTGCTTCAGCTGCTCCAATGGCCCAAACATAAATATATTCATTTCAGATAAAACTCCCACTAAATTCAACTGGAGTAAAGCCCAGATAAGAGTGAATACTTTTGAAAGTTCCACTTCCTATCTCATTAAATGGAATGGTGAAACATTTACCTATTTTCTGGTGTAATGAGGTTATCACAGAAAATGAGGTACCACATAAAAGGACTCAAAAGTAGTTGAACTTCTAACACTTTGAAAAAAAAGGTGCTTTTATTGCTGTGGTTTACAGCTCAGTTTTTCTGGCATTAGTTTGATTGTGAGGTCTGAGAAGCTTTAATATATTCTTGAGAGGCGGTGTTTTTATGAAGTGAGAGACAATAATAACAACACTTGATTAGTTCAGCAAGCTCTTTAAGAGTAAATTTATATTTTAGTTTATCCTTCTGTGTTTAGGGATAGTTTATATTTTCTTCAAGATTTCCAGTTGCTTTGCTCTACATTGTGCTGAGTGCATTTTAATTTGAGTTGCTTTTTAATGTAAGGAAGCAAACAACATTCAGAAAGGGAATGGCATGATGGCCAGATGGCCGTTCAGAAATGGCATAATAATCCTACCACTAGTACAATATTTCACGCTACTGAAAAGGAAAAAAGTTAGAAAACTACAGGAAAACAATTTTAATAACCTGTGTTAAGATTAGAAGCATATTTCACTGAAGTGATGGGTGAAGTTTTAAATGCTGCATACTGTCATTTTTTCACATCTTCAAAAAAACCTTCAAAACATTTGTTGTCAATAAGGGAAATTTTATCACTTATCAGTAAGAAGTAAACTATGTTCCAGGAGATTTCACTAGCATGCTGTATAAGAGTAATAACTGAAGTATATATTCCTTGAGGAACTCTTTCTGTGAAATCTCATGTGACTTTTTATTGCATTCTGAAATGTGTCTTCCCAAGAAGCTTCAGTTTAAACTTGCTTTGTGCAACACTCCTTCATTCCCCTCTGACTTATTTTCTAGCAAAAACTAGAAATAGTTTTAATGCCTATAAATTCTCTTGAGGGCAGTTTAATATGACATGGCTGTGCAGTAGGGCACAGCCTTTGAGCTTGCTGTGAAGGTAAAGTATATTTTAGAAATATTACAGAGATTAGGAAGCAATTGGATGGTAGTGACTTCAAGACTTAAAAAGCCTCCACAACACCAAAAATAAAAGCATGAGTATTTGAACTTTTTTTTTTTACATTGACCAAAATGTTTCAGAACAAAATAGTATTGTGCACAGGAGATGCTTGAACTTTGCATGCATGCAGTGCAAAAGATAAATAGCCAAAGTTCTTGCTCAGTCAAACATTTCAGAGCCACATAAACCTACTGCACCAATTTTCTTCCGTTACCACAAGTAGATTAGAAAATATTTGAGATAATCCAATGCTATGAGTTTTCTTGATGTTTTTAGCTTGCTTTAGTAGTGTGCAAGTATAAAAGCTTCAAGAAGTGAAATTATGTAGGCACTGGCATGGAATACAACTATTACCATTGGAAGACAAGTCTGCATCCTCTGACCAACAGAGGCTGGCAATGAAGACACTCATCTCTAACCTTACCTCCTTCAAAATAAAATAATAATATTCAGTAGTTTTCATGGACCAGGTTCAAGAATTTATGACTGAAAGAGTGTTTAAATGAGTGTGATGACTTTCTTCCACTTAATTGTAGAGCATAAGTTTATCTTGATTTTGTTTGCTGTAGGAAAGTTCTAGACCCTAGTATTTTTGGGGTGTAGAATTACTACTGAGCTGATTTTTCTCTTTACAGACACAGATAAGGAGACATGTTACCGAAGATAACTAAACTGAATTAGTGCCTAACTGTTCAGAGGCTATTGTCCAGATAATTAAACTCTGTGAATTATACCCTAATTTGAGTGTCTAGCCTAGGGCAGGTAGTTCTTTCTACACTGTGAGTCTTTCATTGAGTGATAAATATGGTGTCACTTTTGTTTTTATTTGGAGTACAAATTCCTTATATGCTAAAGTATGGTTCTTGTCATACTTAGTGTCATGGTGGTAATGCTTTCTTGATAGCATTCTGAAGTCAGTTCATATTGGTTGCATGTTCATTGTGTTAAGTGATAAATGTAAGGTTTTAATTAAGCTATAAACTACAAAAACCAGCCACAAACTACAGCAATAGCTAAATGTTTTGAAGGTTTGGGTGTGGTTTTTTTGGCAGAGCACTATAGTATAATTGTAGTCACCATGAAAGAAACAAATTATATAGAGGTTGTATCTGTCTCTGTAGCTCAGCATGCTAAATTCCCAAAACTCTTCCTCCATTGTTTATAGCAAACTTATTTAAATATTTAATTGAAAATATGAAAATTCCACAATTTAAAGTCCAGAACTAAATTATAATAGCCCTGTATCCTTTATCCAGAGCTAATCATCCAGTTTGTGCAAGTCACAAAGATAGTGGCCAATATCTTCTAAGACTTCTTAATGAAGTCTTAGAAAGAAATGAATTCATGTTAAAACATTGTTCTTCTTCACTGAAAGAGATCTGCCTCCACCCTACCCCATCCCTCTTGTATTACATGCAAATTATGTTGTTATTGCTCTTATAAGAAAGGAGGATGTGCAATGGGCACAAGCATTTTATTTTATATAGGCCACCTGCACACTAGGAACATACCTGAATATGATTTACAGGCTTGGGCTTTTTTTTTCCCTTTTTCAAAGAAAGTAGTCATAATGATTTTCTATGTATCATAGATTTTCTGTTTTGTTGTTTCTGTAGGTTTGGTTACTCATCCCATAATTGTTTGGGTTTGTTTTTGGTTGTTTTTTTTTTTTTTTTGTTCTTTCTACATTAATATAATTTTGGCTGCTGTCCTATGTTACAGGGCTAGATGGACTTTGTTCTGATATGACCCTTCTCTGTGGAGCCTGTTTCAATGGGATTGCAGCTGCAATTCTGCTGTCTGTTGTGTGCTTACTAACTACACAGCATGAAGAAGGCAGAGTAAAGGCAGTATTTAAAGATTTTTCAAGGCCACATCCACATCTGCTGTAGAAGTTTTTCTTTTTTTTGTGTTCCCCCAGACTGTAATCTCAGCAACAGCAGTATTCTATATCTTTGGAAACAGCCAACAGCTGGCATCATGCTAGATACCACTCCTTGATGATGCAGTGATATTTGTCATACTTTGTAGGTACAAAATTCAATATAAATATTTAAATTACAGGTTCAAGAGGTGTATTGTGCAGTTTCTCAGTTCAGCAACAGCTTCCTGTGCTTCTTGCTCTTGCAAGAAAACATCGCTGCTATTATTTATTTATTCTATGGTAATTAGCCAAGAGCTGTATTCATGTGCAATTTCAGACCTCCTGTGTCAAAGTGATGCCACCTTGGTTGTTTCTTGAGCTTTCTGATCCAGTTTTTTTTTCTCCTTCTCAGAGCAGTCCCAGAAGACAGGGATGGATGCCAGGGAGATTTCTGCCTCTTATAAAGATGTGCCAATACTCATTATTCTTGCAAAGCAGAGTCAGCATGTAGGGCCTAGGTATGGGTGCAGGGGTTAACCTAACCAACCTGTAAAGAATCTGTGATCGTGTTCGCAGAGCACCTGTTTTGCTGAGACCTTGATCCAGGAGGGTGACAGGAGCCACAAGGAGATGTGCAGACAGGTTACTGCTCCTCTGTGCTGTTCCATGGGATACCTGCTGTGGTGCATTTCTGGACCTTGAGGTCTCAGGATGTGGGTCCTTGTAGCCCAAGCTGTTTCTGAGAGGACAGGTACGCAAGTGACCTCTGTCTGCCATCAGCCACAGAGGCTGCAAACAGCTAATTTTGCTTTTTACTTCCAAAGAATCATTATACTGCTTCCAGGGCTGATAGTGCTACATTACCATAGATGGCACATATCACGTACTGAGAGCTTTCTGCTCTAGCTCTAGGAAGTCCTACTAGTATTTTCAAATTTTTTGTGTCTGTGTTCTAATTAGCATGATTTTAGGAGTGACACACCTGGTTTGGTACATGCAGCCATGCAAGGGAAACACAGTAATTTATTTCTAAGAGTGCTGAATTTTTAGCACAAAACATGACTGAAGAGTGCTCCTGATGTAGCACTGACAGTGGCTGTGATTATATTTTAATTTTCTTTAACAAGAGCTACTTGTTAAAACTCAGACCATAAGCAAGAGTAGACACATGTGAAATATGAAAAGCTAACTTTTGTTCAATTCTTAGTCACTGATTCATATAATTCTTTCTGATAATTTTTTTTTGGCTTGTAACATAAAATAACGGTAGAAGATTTGATGTGGAACTTTGCTTGTAATTTTTTTTCCACATACAAAAATTTAAAAAATGTGCAATAAAAATGTATTTCATTTATTATCATTTATATAATATATATAATCTTAATATCCTTTATTGGTGTGAAATATTATCTCTTAAATAGTAAAAACAATTGGAACAACAGTAGGTGTATATAATGTATATAACAATTTGTGAGGACATAAGCACTAAAAAGAAAAGGAAGTCATTAGCTGAGAACAAACAACAACGCAGTTATTATTATGGATCTAATAAAAATAATTTGGCTTTTTACACATATGAAAAATCAATTTTCACTTTTCATTCACACAGAAATCTATGTACTACATGAGTCTTCCATAAAGAAAAGTCCTTCTGCCTCTTGGTTTAAAATTTTCAGATGCAGATAACTTTAAAGGGACTCAGCAATACTTCCTTTCAGATAAAAGGACAGATTTATTTTATAGAACCTGAGGCAGTTTCATTATTTGTTTGTGGTTTCATGAGGATGTTGTGGTGGTAGAGGAAACCATTATTACTGGTAACAATAGCATTCATTTCAAATGGCTGAAGCAATGCAATGCAGTGAGCAAAATTTGCAAATCAATGCTGAAAAAATTATTTATTGTGCTTGAGTTGAACAGCTGAACAGTGTTTGTTATAAAACTGAAATACAGTACATAGTGCAATGATGTGTAAGTGGATATATAGTAAATAGAAATAGATGGGTTTTTCTTGCATGTATTTCTTTTCAGCACCCATCAAGGATGCATCTGTGCTTTATGTAATAAGGACAGTACCCTTAACGGTATTTTTCATTAATGTTTTAATATTTCAGACAGAAAAGACTTAAGGTAAAGCAACAGATTAATGTGACACTTCAAAAACAAAAACTATTAGACAGTAGTGACACAACTGATTTTGCATGTTTTAGTAGAATACACAGGCGTAAATGGATGACTTTAATTATTTGGTGTGTTTGAGGACACCCAAGTCAATTGTTTTGCATTATCTTCATGCCTTAACTTGGCATCTGATTTAAATCTCCTGTTTTCACATATTGCCATGGTAGATTAGGTACCTTTTTTATTTCCTTTTTCTGCTCTAGAGTTTTAATTGGGATGAGTAACCAAGAGCCTTTTCAGAAGTAAGACTGGCAAGTTTGAAAAAATTGGTTTTGCAGACTCTGTGATTGTTCAGATTTGCCTTTACTAAGCTAATAGATAGTATATTTTTCACTTTTTTCTATATAGGAGAAAGTTTCAGCATTTGCTTTTGTTCTGGAAAAGCACCTGCCTGTGGCATGGCTAACATTTAAATAAAATTCTATTTGTAATTGTTTGTTTATTACTTTTATGAATTACTAAATTTCAAGATTTGAAGAATTGGAAAGAAAAAATTTTAAAATCGCTGCCAACCATCCCTGTTCAAAGCAGTGCTTTTCTTTCTATTTGATGTTTTATTCAAATTTCTAAAAATCCACAGATTTGTGGGTTTTCAAAGCATCTATTTTTGCCATCAATGATGGCTTTTAATGAACTGGATATCCTTCAGAATTCAAAAGAAAACCTATTGCTTTCCTTCTCCAGTGTGCTTTCCAAATATGAAATGGTCAATTCTAGCACTGATGTTTGCACCTTCATTGTATAACAAGTACAGTAAATAGGATCCTCGTGGTCTGAGATTCCAGACCTGTGAGACTCCTGATTACAGAGCTGTCATGGCAGAGATGTGGGAGATCTCCACACAGCCTCAGGTGTTGTGATGTAGGATTCACTCAGGTCTTCTGTATTGCGCAGCTGTACAAGCTTCTTCCAAAATTCAGCTCAGACAAGATATTCCATTACTCCTTGTGAACAGACTGCAAAAGAAATTAATCTGGGAGATGATTTTAGGCTGCAGGAGAAGGGAAGTTGTGTTCAAAATTGATCCAAATTTAAGCAATTTCTAATACTGCTGACACGGCATTTGACCTCCATGTCTCAGCCTTTGTGATGTTGCAGTTCTTGCCTCTGACTTCCCATTTGATCTTAAGACCTTCCTTGGCAAAATAGACCAGATGCAAATTCTCTTATGGTGTTTTACTTCCTTCTGTATTCCATTCAAAATATAATTCAAGCCCAGCCTTATTTCCCATGTTTCATATACATTAGAAATAGTTGCAATTTTTATTTAAGAATTGCAAATAGAAGAAAACAAGAAATGCTTCTTAAAAGCTCCTGTGGTTTTACTCACGGTACAAAGCTACACTGATACACTATTTATCCTTCTGCAAAGGGCTCCTCCAAACAGTAAGAAGAGTAGGATCTTTGTGATAGTTTTGATTCCACATACAGCACCTTCAATGAGAAGACAAGACAGAACTTCATTGACTTAATGGTGTGCAAATCTCTATGGTATACTTAGGTTTATAATCGATAAGAAAATTTTAGGATTTCTGTGCACAAATTTTGAAATTAATAAAAACAAATCCACATTGAGATCTTTATGTAAAATTTCATATTTTAGTCTATAAATGCCTTGTAAAAAGTTCTTCTTAAACAACCATTAATCTTTATGTTGAGAAAAACATTACAGAGAACTGTGTTTGTTAGGGGATCTGATATACTGAGACTTCATAGCACAGTTGCATATCTACAGAGATATCTGTAGAAGAATTCACTGAATTTCACAATCACACTCTTCTGCATGATAAATATAGCTCTTAATGAGACATGCTGTCTCAAGTATTTGAATTCAGCGATAGGATTTTTTTAGTCACCAAATCTCTAGTCTAGAGGTCATCTTTAGGGCTGAACTGAGTTGAGTTCAGGGCTGTACTTAAACCTGGGTATGGATAAGCTTGAGGTCATCTCTTTGCTAACTTTTTGTCTTTCTGTTGCATAGTTGTGGAAAGGACTGAATGTAAGTAGAGAAATGTGAATAGAAAAAATACATTTTCTCAATGACCAGTTGAACTATAATTTTGTGCCCTGAATTTCTATATGCTTAGTAATATGCACTTAACAGCATTGCAACTACAAGGAGCAGATTTAACTTGTGAAGCCCAAGCCAGTTGACCTCTCCTAGTCATTGCTCATTCAGAACAAATGTTACTAAATACCTTATAGCAAGGCTGTGCCTGACTGGCAAACTTCCTTCCCTGGGTCACACTTACCATTCCCTCACAATGTCCTTTGCTCCTGTTTCAGGCTCAGCTAACTTCATATCCTCTGTATTCTCTTCAAGAGTGTTAAAACTTGGTCATTAAGCCATGTCATAGTACTTGCCTGTAAACCAAATCATTGTCTCTCCAGAACTTGATGAAATTATATATTTTTTTCATATGTTCAGAGTTTTCCATGCCATACTGTATTGTACGTGTCAAAACACAGCTTGCTTCAGAAGATGAAACAAATGGCTGAAAATCAATAAATCTTTTTACAGTTTGCCACTAGGGATCATTACACAGTGTTTATTAGTTGTCTTCCTTACCCTTCAGATGTAAGAAATAACAAATCTGTTGAGTCTTGGTGTGTCAGACTGCTCTGCTGCCTGCCTGTGCTGCCGGCTGTGAGGGATCGGCTCGGCTGGCATGAGCAGCCCCAGTCCAGCCATGCTGGGGCGGCATCTGCTGTGGGCTGGATGTTGGATCACAACACACTGGGACATCTTCTCACAAAACATTTATGTAGCCCTTTTTTATCAACTTTCATGCTTCCTCAGCAGGACCACGGATGATTCGGTGCCAGGTACAATAACAGCAGCCATTGAGGAGGAATAGGCATGCTGGCACTTAGGGCTTGAGGGGTGGCAGCTGGTAGGTTTACTGCACATGGCTGTGTGGCTTTTTCTCTCCCTCATGGCTGGCACTGTGAGGAGCCCCCAGACATGTTTCAATCTTGGAATTTCTCATCTGTCCCCTGTTTAGCTGAGGTGCTCCCCGCTACACCCAGATCAGGTGCTCAATGCACATGGTTCAAGCCCGTAAAATTTTCTTATCATCAGAGAGACTAATGAAAAACATAAACATAAGAGATTCTGAGATATTAAATAATAAGGTGCTTTGCTTCTTTTCTCATATTTTTCTGCCTTTTTTAATACTTCCCTTAATTTTCTGGTTTGGCTTTAAAAATACTGATTTTTAAATTCCAGTTTCACAAATCATTGGTAAGTGATGTGGATTAAAGAAATCATACTTGAATCTTTCATGAACAAGGAAAATGGAAAACTTCTTAGTTGATAATAGTAGTAACCAAAAAGTGTTTGCTTAGTAATTCATGCAAACAGTGTAAATGTGAAGGAGATAATATTTCTCCCCAGTGAAGTGGTCACAGTGCCAGCCTGACAGAGTTCAAGGAGCATTTGGACAATGCTCTCAGGCACAGGGTGTGATTCTTGGGGATAGTGCTGTGCAGGGGCAGGAGCTGGACTCAACAATTCTCATGGGTGCCGTCCAACTCAGCATATTCTGTAATTCTGTAATTCTTTTATTCAGGCTGGTGAAAAAGGAGGTAATTTAGTCTCTAAGCCTGGAGGAGTCCAACACACATTTTGTCCTAAAAAATGTATCACAAAAGAAAACTGGTTACATGTCTGTTTGTTTAAATGGCTGTTTAAAATTTCTTTTATATTTGTGATAATTTTCATTATGACTCTTTTTATAGACTTGGGAACTGGTGGGCTGGAAGCCATTATCAAAACTTGGTAATGAAGACTAGAGGGAAAAATCTGAGACAAAGTAGGCAAGTGAGCAAAATTAAAATAGAAGTTAAAAATGGTCGTTGTTTCAGCTATTCTCTGCACACTGAAAAGGCTTCAAATAGATTTTTTCTCTTGAGATCTAGGCCAAAAGAGACAATCTGAAGTTGAAATTGTCACCACGAACCTACACTTTTCCTGCACATCACAAGTGATATTTACAGTCTTAAAGTTGTTTAAACATGTCTGTCTTCTGTACAGATTTTGTAATGTAAAGGAGAAATCTGTACAGAAGACAAAGCTGCAGTAGAGTCTCATTATCCACAAATGCAACTGGACTTCCATGCAATTCTCTCTTTAAGTGACATGGTTTTTTTTCCTTTGCTTTGTGACTGTATCAAAGCTTAATATCTTTCATTCTTGTAATGTGTTGTGTAAAGCATCAGACACATTAGGTTGCCTGATATATTTTTGCTATTTTCTTTCTGACATGTTATCCCATGAGGCAAATGACTAATGTGCACTGGCAAATTCCCTGGTGACTTTGGATCGGCAGAATTAATTCACAACTCAAATCCCTTCTTATGCTGTTCTGTAGAGAAGAAGTTAGATAGAGCAGGTGCGCCAAAGGTCTGAATAAAGTCTTGAGGGCAAAATTATGGGTGAAAAGGTTAAGGAATAAGAAACAGTTTTGTTTCTATTTATTCCCAATATTGAAACATCGCTCTCAGGAGCAGGATGTGCCCTTGGAGTAAGGGGAAGTCAAGCAGAGCCAGCAAGTCCCTGAAAACTGCAGTAACCAAACTCTACAGGTAACTGGAAAAATCCTGAGAACTCTTCCTTGACTGTCACCTGCACAGGTGACTGCTATCTCTGTGACAGGATCCCCAGCAAGAGGAAGGCTATTCCCTATGGTGTGCTGTGGCATCCTAGCCCAGATTAGAGACACCTTTTAACACCTCCCATGCATGAAACTTCACTTTTCTCTATGCTATTTTATAGATGTAATATAGGACAAAATCTAGTCTGTTCATGCACCTGGCAATTGAAAAGGAAGAGGCAAATAAAAAAAAAAAAGGTTAATGGTTCAACATTCAACACCTGTGTTATTTGAAATATTTAACACACTTTATGCTCATTATTCTCCTACATGCCTGTACATGGTTTTCTTGCTATCATGGACCCACAGCATTATTGCAGCACTGAATATTGGAGTGGTGGTAGAGACCAGTCACAGAGCTTCTTTGCCTCCTGGTTCCACTCACCCTAAGCAGAGCTGCATCTGTTTAGAGGCAGCTTACTCAAATATTGGCTGTGGCAATGCTTTCTGAAAAAGCATGTTGGAATTCTCAGCTGTGGAGTTCCACCTGAACAATTCTGGTCCAGTTCCCTGATGCCCATCTTTTATAATTAAGCCATCACACTCTGTTATAAATTGTCTCCAACCCAGCAGCAGAGAAATTCTTCTTCTAGAAAGTCAGTTTAGGCTGATAAAATAGTTAGAATTTTTAGATCAGTTTGGAGAATTAACACACACATAAATCTATCCAGATTTGGGTGTGGCTGCCTAGTCTTGATGAATTTTTGTTACATAACTTTTCTGACACAGATCTCCAGCATAAAAGCCCTCTGAAATGAGCTCTCTAAGAAGATAGCTAAAGCTATATAGAGAATCATGATTAATAAAATCTCCTCCTCTCTTTCCTCCCTCCGTCCATCTGGAACAAAACTGTGGCAGACTAGAGAGAGATGTACATTACTTATTTTCTGTCATTATGATCTGGGTGGATTTATTTGGAATCTCTTCAGAGAATGCAGAACAAGCGCATTTTGATTTTTCTTTTTGATTCTGTCAGAGAAGCATTTTCTGCTCATATCCCAAAATAAGGATTTAGGTTTGCTTGTACCCCAGGGCAATCAGGAATAACTTTAGGGTCAATAGAAGATTTTCTGTGCCTTAAAATGTCATTGCTTCTAAGTATTGTGTCTACTGCCTTTGAGGAGTGGGATTGGAGGGTTTCCAGATTCTCACTGGATCACAGCACCAAATTTATTTCTTAAAGGCATTCAATATCATACTGTTTTCAAAAGCAAAAGAGTGTTAGGGCTCTTGCTTAATCTTTTACTAATGATAGTTTAGACATCTTTCAGAAGAATGAGAAGCACACATTTAATGTTATAATTTTACAATTCCTAGTACATTCTTGATATATTCTTTTTAATAAGAAAATTTATGCATACCAGCTTGCATGATTGCAAGGTATAAATATTTTGATTAATACCTGTGTAGTGTAACATATATGACCAGCATTTGTTCATCAGTCCTGAATTTGATATGGACATGTGACTAAATTGTAGAGATCATTGAATTTCATTTTTTTCCCCTCACAGTTTTCTATCCCTTCATTCTTAGCGGAGCAGCGTTGACTTATGCTCAAGATAATGAAAAGGTTAATGAAACACAAAAGCAGCCAATTTTCCATCAGTAAAGTATCCATGAACCATGAAGCAATGAGCCAAATATTTGTACTACATCTCTTAATATAGTGCTGTTTGTTCTATACATGTTTATAAAAGGAGTCTTGTAACCCCAGGGATTTCCCCATGCACAGAGTAACTGGGTGAAAGCTGTAATCCAGAATTATTTCTCAATTGCTTTAAATTTGGAAATTGTACAATCTTTTGATTGACAAGTACACCAGTGTGTTTCAGAACTGCCATTGCAGATGTAGGATTTACCTTCATATGTTACTGGCACTGTGATATTTTAGTACACTCAGTAGAAGATAGTGTTCCCTAGTGATTAGTCTATATGAGAGTCTTGATTCATATTCCTAAACAGTCAGTAAATCAATAGACTTTTAAATCAGTAGGAGTCAAACATACTCCTTTTAAAAGTATATATGCCTTTAAAAATATTTTATTTTGTGATAAGCATTTCTGTGCTACTTCAAGTTATTTATTGCATCTTGTTGTGTAATAAGGGTAAGAGTTCACATTCATTCTTCTAGGATTTCAAAAGATACAGACTGGATTATTTATTTTTTAATCCAGCATAAGTTTTTTATGGTTTTCTGCTTTTTTCATATTTTAATCTTTTCTAAGACACTCATTTCTCGCAACAACATTTTGCAGTGGCAGAAATTAATTGCAGCACTACATACCCTACTGTCCTAATATTTGCAGGTATGCAGATTGTGTCTTGCTATAAAAGAGCTTCTCTCAGGGTGTGGTAGGTGATGAGATCAAACTTCCTAAAATTTAATTTTTTCGTCTTCTCTGTTATGGGGATTTTTAAAAGCATCCAGCCACTATCTCCAGCTTCTTTCCTGACCACTGTTACTCAAACTGACTTTCACTCTCTTTACAACTTCCTCATCAGAAGCTTCTGTTTTGGAAAGATGAACTAAGGTACTTTGTTTTAGAGTATGTGTAACAAATTATTTTATTTTCCTTCATTCAAAGCAACTGCTAGAGCAGTCAATCATGCTATGCTGGAAATTAGATCATTTGAGAAATGCATGATGAAGACAGCAAATGGAAGTCAACAGATGACGCCGGCATTTACATACCATACAAGTTGCTTATGGTGGAGTAGTAGTTGTGAGCCCATAAAATACTCAGTAGCAAGTGTGGGAAAATACAGTTGTGTTTTGGCTGTTGCAGAACTTTCAAACAGAGGGATATAATTCCTGAAATTGTGCATCATGCTCTTCCTGTCCCTGCAATGCCATCAGCTGTGAGACAAGCAAGAGCTGGCTTGATGATGGAAATGCAGCTTGCTGTCCTGCCTAGATTTGGACAACAGTCATTATTTTGGTCTCAGAAAATCCAGGATAAGCGTGTTCATCATCCACAGACAGCAAATTTTGAGGCCAAGCAGGAGTGTTCAGTGCCGTTACTATCCCAACAGCCACTCTTTTGGGCCCAGACTGGCCTCTACCTCACAAAACTGTAACAGAGATGACACAGAATTATTTATTCTTGGAGCAGGCACAGGCTGGTTTGGCAGCACAAGTATCACAGGACAACATCCAGATCCTAACTCACCAAATATTGCTGCTGTTGCTGCAAGAAATTGTAGAACTAACAATGCCTACATGTGTTACTCAGAGGTGACCTGCTGAAGCACAGCAGCAAAGGAAGGCAGATACACACTCACTGTGGCACACATTTTTCCTCACTGGAGCATGAGGACATTGCATAACAATGTGGGCCAGTGGTTTGGGCCAGCATCTCCTCCTCCACTACCATCTGAACACGAGAAGAGTCTTTGTTTTCCTTCCTCCCCCATAGTATGACAAAATTTATTTTCTTTTTAGAAAAAAGTGAGACAGCAAATCAGTCATTACTCCAGAAAAATTTAAATAGCTGTGTGCTGGTATAAAAACATCTAAAATTAATCTCAGAGGAACTACAGTTGCTAATGTTTTGTTCTTACAACATTCTGTAATTTGTCTGATTATTAAACTGAAGTGCAACATGCAAGCAGTTTCCTTTGCACTTGACATTTTGGTCTTGAATGCAAAAAACACTTGTATTTTTAGTTAGAAACACTACTTTTGAGGAGTTCTTAGTATGTTTGCAATGTGGCATAGTCCAAATATCCAGTTTCTGAATTCTTTACTGATAAACTTTGAGATTCTCACCACACTTAAATAAACTTAAATCAGTAATGTTCCACATACATTTCTATTTGTTTTCTTTGTGAGCATATTTGCTTTTGTCTACATTATAAGCCTCTGATAAAATGTTTTCTTTGTAAATCCAGACTTTTTCTGGTTGACTTTATTGTGTCTTCTGTGTTTCCTTTCTCTATGAACTCTATGAACTCTTCCTTGCCTTTTGATACTGGGTGGCCTTTCCCTGAGTGTTGCAAGAGTATTCCTTGTTCCTGGAATGGCACTGATCCCAGTACAAAATGGCACTAAGCACTACACTGCATTGTGGCAGCACTCCTTTGTTTATGTCCTTTGTTTTCTTGTTTCAGATCTCAGTTTTCCCCATGTGGTGAAGAGCATCTTCCATTAGATTTTGTGTCTTTTTTTAAATATCCAAAGGAACATCTATATTCCTTCTGATTTCTGGCAGCTGACCTTCTGTACTGTTTTATTTTATCTTCAGACTGAAAAAACAGCCAGGATACCTTTCCTTTTCTAGGGCAGTAGCATCTACTTGTGGTAATCCCCTTGATGACCTAGGCAAAGAAGGGGCATTTCCAAGACACAGTGACATCTTAAAGCTTGTGGATGTATAGTCATTTAATCCTTGGGTAGCTGAGTTAGAAAATCCAGCCAACAATGCCAGTCTTATGCACACAATGGCACTGCCACGTTGGCATTAG
Source organism: Camarhynchus parvulus (assembly GCF_901933205.1). NCBI lineage: Eukaryota > Metazoa > Chordata > Aves > Passeriformes > Thraupidae > Camarhynchus > Camarhynchus parvulus. Next base: position 38,415,103 of record NC_044571.1, read on the forward strand.
AGCTGTTTGTGCTGCCACACACCTACACAGACCATCACAATGCACAAGCATTAATCAAAGGGTCACATAACTCCAAGGATTGCTATTACTTTACTTGCAGAAGGTCAGAGTTCAGCTGTCAGGACTGAAATTAGACTAGAATACATGTATGCCCTGGACCGTGCTGACAGAAGATACTTTACAGCATAAACCATATGTGATATATTTTCTGGAAGAAATGTCTCTCAAGATAATTCCTCAGCCTAGATTTCTCTCTTTAGATGTCCTTGGTTGCTTCATAATCTTTCTTTTGGGGGACTGTTTGATACTAGTCCCCAGGCTGCTTGTGTTCCTATCCCACTGATGGCAGCTCTTGTTCAAAGCACCTTTGTAGCAGCTATTTAATTCTGTGTGGGGAGCAGAAGCCTTTGAAATGGATGCAGTTGTGGTGAACTGTCAGAAAAGAGCATTAAAGAAACACTTTTCCTGTATTTAGAATATTGTTAGCATTTTGCATAATTTAAACATTTGGGTAGTCATGTTTTACTTATTTGAGTGCTGCTTACTGTGACATGCCTTGCATTAGAGCTGTGAAGGGAGCGATGATATTTCAAAATAACCTAGCTTGGACAATATCAAATTCTGTGAAAAGGAAGTGATCTGAGGGGATTAGGCTATGCTCATACATCCCTAAAAGCATTAGACAAGACCAGCAAGTAAAAATATCAATTTATTTCCTTCTTTCTCTCTTGTTCTTTCTTTTCTATTTCTGCTAGACAGGTCTGTCCTCATACCACTGAGCAGGAAGCAGAGGTTCTCATGGTTCAGTGGGTATTCCATGGTTTTGAAAACTGCAGGTGAAATTAGGAAGAAGGAAGGAGCCAGAGGAATTTCAGCAGTGGATGATTTTTCTAGAATGACGAGTAAACAGAATTGATTGTAAAAGAAATAAACAGTTTTGTAAATGTAGCTGCATATTCTGAAGGGTCTGCCCAGGAGTATTCTTACATTTGTGACCCTCAGCTATGTTTTGTGAATCAGCATGCTGAAGGTATCTATATGTGGACTGATACATAAACTCTTGCCATTTCACTGCTTATTATTATAATCTAAAAATTAAAAAATAAATTTAAAAAAGAGAAAAGCTGCCCAAAAGACCCAAGCCTGCCCTCTAGTTGATTCATTACCAGCAGATAAAATTAGGGCATCTTTTCCTTGCTTTCTGGTTGTCTATTTTTGTGCTTGGGGAACTTGGAGTCCCAGAAGAAAACAGCAACTGATTCTATTCTTCATTCAGAGATACCTTTTGACTGAGCTTCCTGATCACAGATTTTTGATAGTGCACTTCACATAACTTGAACTTGGTGTAATAGACGGAAAATGGTTTAAAGAGAAAATCTGAAGCATTTCTACAAGCTTGTGGACTGAGGAAGCTGTATTTGCCTTCACATATAAAAGCTGTAGAGGGCCAATGCCAATTGTCTGTGTCTCTTCATCTCTTTAGTTGCTAAGGTGTTAAAACTGGGCACTGGCTATGCAAGAGAACCACAGGAAAACCTTGTATGGGAGCTGGACAGGAAAGGTTAGTTATGTAATAACTATGTGTCCAGGGCATCGCCTGAATTCAAATCTGTCATCCCCCTTGACTTGGTACCATATTGTTTGTTTTCAGATGAAAGCCAGTGGTGAGTGAAGTGTGTTATTTTTTACCTGTGGTTGTGCAAAACAGGGAGTAATGCCTTACTACACTGAGAAAGAGCCCAGGTTTGCCCCAGGCTTTAGATATCCCATTGGCATGCTTAACTCACAAGTTCAGTCCCTCTATCACCCTATTCAGTAAGATAGAGGATAGAGGAGCCACTAGAAAGTCTCTTAATTAGGCTATATTTGTTTTCTGAACCTTCAAAGTACGGGTCCAACATTGGTGCAATGAATTCTGGCATAATCAATCTTTTTACTAGGGCAGGACATCAGTACTGAGATAATGAGGTACACACACTCAACTAGCTCATCTTTTTCACCATCCATTTGGATAATAATGCTCTAGAAATGGTTGTGATTATTTTGTAGTTTCTAAATTATAACTGTGATCTGATTAACCAAAACTAAAACCTATATTGAACTAAAAATTTTTTGAGAGAAATAAATTTCTTCTACAAAAGGTTTAGCATTAATTATATTTAGTTTCAAAAAAAAAAATTTAAAAACACCTTAAGTGTAAAATATATATATATTTTGTTTTCTTCAGTTTTCAGTTTCAATAAGTTACACATACAAAAGAGATCTTTTACTCTTGGCTTCTAGTGCTTCATCTTTGACACTCTTGTTCCTCTTGTGTACTGAAAAAATTGCGGTCAGTCCTTGTGTGCCATTTGGTTTGACAGGGTCAAAAACTTCTGAAAAGCTGAAGCTGTAGGTTGCCATCCTTCTACTGCCTCCATTTGTAGTAGCACCCCCCAGGTGACTGTGCAGCACCCTCAGGAGTGAGTGCTGCTCAATTACTCACACGCTGATCCTCAGTCTTGGTCCACTTGTTCAGACTGTCTCAATATGAGGATTTAAAAAAATTCATAAAAATTCAAAGTTTCAACCTAAACATGAGACTGAAGTTATGACAAGATATTGGCAATGGTAAAGCTACCTGCAAGTCATCCCACAGAAAACACAAAGTAAAAAAAAAAATATGGAACCAAATGTATTGATAGCATAAAAATTCATGCTTTTGATGAACTAATAAAAAATTTAAAAGAAAAATTATGTGAAAATACCAAGATCTACATTGTCTTCTAGCTAGTTGTTGGTCACATTTCAAAACACCTCTCTATAATAACAACTCAGTCTTGCCATGATTGCAGCTCTTTCTTGATATAAACATTTAAGCATCTAGTGAGATATGGGATAAATTTTAAACTTTATCCTCTAAAGCCCTCTAAAGGATAAATCCTTTTAAAATGGATTTAGCATCATCTCAGTTTGATAGATATTTATGATATAAAAGACTGATCCCACCTGCTATTTTCCTTTGTCAAATAGGATTATTCTTATTCTTGGTTACTTGATAATGCTTTATTAAATGGATTGGGTTCATTTAGACATATAAACTCCACTTTCTTTCCCAGATTTCTTTCCTTTATTTTTAGTGTTTGGCCACAGTTAACAGCTTAAATATTTTAGTGTACAATATTTAAATAAAATAGTAATGGCAGCTGTCCAATACAGCAGTGTAGCTTAGCATAATGAGCACTAATAAGGAAGATAACAAGTCTATTAGCTGATATTAATTCTTAGATGATGTCTGAAATTAAATGTAAGACAATGAAGAGGAATTTAATGGTTGAAAAGGCATTAGTCCATCTAGTTTATCAATATCTGGTTTTACTTTCAGAAATGTGAATCCTGTTATTTTTAATTATGTCTGTTTCTATCTCTTTGAGCACTCCTTTTTCTACATACATATTTGGGTGTGGAATTTTAGATTTTGTCCTCTCCTCAGCAACCTTTCTAAATTTGTTTTAAAAAGTATGAATGAATGAATGAACCCTTTCAACCACCTCTGTGCATTTCTTCCAAAATTGCTCCCATTTAGCAGTATGGAGTAGCTTCAAGCTGCACAGGATACTCTTGAGAGTATAATCAGCAAAGACATGTGGTTTAAGCAATCAGTTATATGAATACAGCAATGTATAACCAAGATCCCAAATTCTTAATAAGAAAGTTGTGCTATGCATGCCTCTCTACATTCCTTAAATCCCTACAAACCAAGTCTCTTTGGGACTTGCACTGGGAGAAGTGCTGTCAAAATCTACTTTGTTCATTCTGAGATGCTTTCTCCAAAGCACGTGCTTTTATTTCACATTTACTCCATGTGTATTATCTTTAACATTACTCTCTTATATCAGAGTGGGCACATTTTAATAAAATATGGTGTGTGTTACTGAGAATTTAAAAACTTAGCTTTCGATTAGCTTTTAATAGAGGCTACTAATATAGGGCAATCCTCAAGTCTAGGGAAGAGTTGCTCTTGGTAAGTTATTGTTCCTTTGCACTATATCCCAATCCCATGAAGATTTACAGAAACTTTCAGTTGAGTATAAACTGTGAATCTAATTAGTGTTATCCTGTTCAATTACTTATGAAATTGCTAATTAAAATTTGAATTAGCCCTATAATTCTATCCTTCCCAACTGAAAAACATTAATGCTAACTATGAAAGTGAGAAATACCTGAGCACTCAAAATGAGTATATTTTATATGTTTATTATAATGAATGACCTATATGAATGACCAAAAATACCTATTTTTCTTTAAAAAGTTTTGAACACTGACATCTGAACTCTTTTGTGCATTATTTATTGATTTTTTTATCTGACTTGCTCTGTGGTGATACAAAGGAAACCTTGGATGATATTTTCAGTGTAGAGCCAGAGATGGTGCTGCAAATATAGAAATAATGTCAAATTAATGAGAAAAGTTATAGAAAATATAGAATAATAGAAAAATGAAAAGGAGATAAATGCAAATGATAAGGACATCCCAAGACTTGATGAGACTGATGCTTGCTTTAGGATGGGAATGGACTGGGGAGCCTGAGTTTTTGATTTTGTGGCATTTAGGCTGCATTTTGTCCTGAATTCAGAATGGTTTAGAAATTATCTGCAACAGTGCTCCTTCTTTTCACTCCCCAGACTTCTGCATCCTCTGGAGCATAAAATCTATCTTGAAAAGCTTCTCTCTGTTAGAATGGAGAGGTTATATCCCAGTTGCTACTTGCTTTTTTTCCCTCTCACAAGGCAACCAAAAATAATTTCCAATTTCTGGTGGTTTTGCAACCTTTTGGGATTTAGTAAAATTGAAGCATTTTGTTGAATTTTGCAGAGGAATATTTTTATCGGATATTCTGTCATATCAAGCTATTTCTTGCAAAGCTATGATGTTGATTCTTTTCCTGGTTGAGCAGATACTGCTGTGGCTAGAACAGTTTTAGTCAGAGATCATTTCTCTGTGGGCATGCAATAAATTGTAGAAACATTTTCTGAGTTCATGGTATAACCTATGATGATAATTCATGTTAATATAAGTTGAAAAAAATTTTTTTTCACATCTGAATGCTTTACACTCTTATTCTGGAAGCCAAAGGTGCCTTCATAATGATACACTAGAGATTTCGCAAAAATGGAATATAAAAAGTATTTTTATTTTTAATATTCAGATCTTGTATAAAATAATTATATAAGGAACTTTTAAAGTTGTTCAGTGTTTTTGCTAGGAATATTTATTTCCTTACCCACATACAGCAAACTTCTTTGAAGTTTTTGTTAAGGAGATGCCTCTGTATCAATTTTGCATCAGTTATCAGTGATAACACCGTGGATATTAGGGAAGGGCAAAGGGAAGATCACTAGCATTTCCTCTAAGTGTAGGGCACACACAATGTTGTGACACACAATACAACCCCATTCAGACAGCCATTTTGACCAGTGAACATTGAATCAGTCCTCAAAGGTACGTGATATACATCTTCCAAAGAGAACTGTGATGAAAGAGTAGACAAATGCAATGCTGGCCTGCTCCACAGCTGCTTATTCCCAAGCTTCCAAAGGTAAAAGAATGGGCGTCAGAAATGAAAACCCTTTTCCATCACTCATCTGATCATGCTTTTGGTTTATTAAGTCCAGACTACTGTAATCCCTGTTTGCCAAAGCACTATGCACAGAGAATTCATCTCCGCTGACCATCTGCCCTGTTAAAAGTTTGCGTTTTATAAGATTGGTAATCTTTGTTTTAGAATTTTTATTTTCATTTTGTCCCTAAATAGCTGACTCTCCACGTGGCTGTATGAAGGTATTTTGTCTCAATTTGCCCCTTTTACAAGCAGTTCACCCAGTACCTGTTTTTCTCATTTGGGGTGTTTTCCAGGAGAGATATTTCTGAGACATGTCTTAATTTTTTCAGTCAAAATTCTGTTAAGTATCAAGTAAGATGCTTTTACAAGTTGAAATATGGTATGTATGGACAGAGTTTCTTTTCCTTTGTCAGCTACCAAATTTAAGAAAATGATTACATTGGTATTTCTCTTAAAAAAAACCCAAACATTTTCCATAATGTTCTCCATGGTATGATGGTGAATTGACTACTTAAATGCCTAAGTTTTAATTACTAATTAAATCCAGTCCAGTTTTTGCTCTGATTGGTTCTTTTCTTGCCTGGTGATTGATGCCCCTGATTGTTGCTGTGTTAACTGACATGCAGTCAGTCCTTTTACCCTTTTCAAATATTGGCACAGCTTTAGAATGAGGATTTCCCTAGTAATACCTATTTGTATTAAAAAGGAGAATGCTTGCTGGAGATTCATCTTAGTCAGCTCTTTCACTTTTAGAAAAATGCATGTTCAGTTCTTTTGTGCAAAATAAGCTGTCAGGTGTTTGTAAAGATTTTTGTGATGGTTTGATGCTATAAAATGATACAAAATATAGAGAATATGGTTCTTGCCTGAAAGATTTTACAAGATACATTACTTGTCAGTCATAAATATTTGCACATACCTGCAAACACATCCTTTCTTCTCCATGGGGAGAAACAGTGATGTTACATTCTCTCTCTCACCAGAGAGATAAAAAAGGGACTGACAAGAGGAGTCTCCTGCTCATTATTAGTTAATTGCCTGCTGAGCAGCATTTCAACAAACCTGGAATGATCCCCATGTTTTCATGCCCTGAGAAAATTGTCTAGGGTTTTAGTATTTTGTAGTCTTTAGAGTAGCTTGGTTTCCAGAGCTGTTGGCTGGTTTCTGTGTCACTGGAGTCAGGACTTCAATGGGCCCACACTTGGTCCCTAGCTGCAAGTCAGCAAAGACTCAGCAGCCCATTGGGAGCATGTGTATTTTATGTCTAGGTGAGAGCAGGCTTCCTATGCATTTATTATGCACTTAATTGAGTGTGACAGGTTGCATTCATTTTGCAGTTGTGACTTTTGAGAAAAGGAGCCCTTTCAGGAATTTTCAGAAAGCTTTACATTCGAGTTGTATCATGTGGAGTTTGGTACAGGCAACCCATTCATGGATTGGCCTGGCACACATTACAGAAATCAACAGAAAATTTGGATTCAGAGTGAATCCAATGTACCAATATAATGCATCTAATCTAAGTGCAGAATTAAATATGCAATAAGCAATCCCTGTTGTTTAAGTTTAGTTCTCTTTCCAGGTGGGGAACTGTTACCAGATCCAATATTGCATGCAGTCTTCAAAGTAGTTCTAACTTAATTGATAAAATGAAAAATTCTTAAAATAAATGTATACAAAACCATTAACCAAATACAGTATCCATAATAATTTATGTTGCAATTAATCAGAATAATATCATATGATGAATTTTTAGGGCTAGTTTAATGCTGGAACTGAGTCTTAGAAGTTGTTTGATGTAATCTTTACTTGCATATCCACTAGGAACTATTCAAACAGAAAGATTGGATCTAGCACATTATCATCTCTCTGAGCTTTCATGTGCTCAGTTACTTTGAAATTTCTGTAAGCTTTGGCTAAAACCTGAAAGAGGAGGAAGGTAGAAGAGGGGCAGGGATGCGTGTACAAAACAGCACCATGTTGAGACACTGGTATAAAAAAAAATTTGTAGTCTTTACTCTTTCAATGCTTTCTGTCTCTGTAAAGTGGAAGCTGGAGGCAAATGTTGGTGAGTGACCATCAACATGTCCAAAATACTATGCAGCTTCCAAATGAAGAGCAGAAAAACCTTTAAAAAATTAGATCTGTTCTGCAAACTGTTGTTGAGGTTTTTATGACTATATAAAAGCAGGGGTTCTTTATGGCTGCAAAACCAATTCTGGACAGTCTCAATATTCACATTTATTTCAATCTTTATTCTATTTTGGCACTTAAATTGTATCTTTACAATAGCTTCTCCTTGTCTGTCTGAACAAGAAACAATGAATTTCTTGTTGAAGTTCAGAAAAATTACCTGGTATGTTATGCCACAAACTGCATCTCTAATCCTTAAAAAAAGAACAGTGTGGGCAGATGATTTCACCTAAATGAAGGTTTTTTGGGGGAAGTCAGGGGACTCCATGTGGGTGTAATGATCTGCATTTATGCACCTGTGGACCTCAAGACTCAGGAAATTTAAGGCATTAGAAGCTCTATTTGCTTGAGTACTTCCATTAATTTTAGTAAGACTATTCACAGTAATAATCACCAAGCTCAGAGGCAAATCAAATCAGCCCCTAAAGTATTTAAATGTTCGTGCAGTTCTGGCGCCTTTGCCACTGAACTTTTCTATTTTATTCTTGCATAAACAAAGGAGGCATCTGCAATTGAGTCTGAAAGCAGTGGTCACCTCTGCAGGATCAACATCTGTTGAATGCACAAGGCCATAGATCCTGTGCCTGCTTCTGTCCTTTGTCACTTTTCTCCCCTGCCTCAGGAAAAGCCCAAGGACAGTGACAGTGATACCTGTGGGTAAACAGATGATCTCTCAATGCTGACAGCTGTACTGTAAAATCCCTATTTTGGATAACCTTGCCATACTATTTGACTTTGCAAGGAGCGTCTGTCCTTTCCTAAATTGAATGATTTGATGGAAATTGTCATTCTTAATATGTTTACCTGCCATTTAATGAGCAAGCCCTTTATGAAGGGTGAAGAGAATGCAGCCTCATACACATTTTGTTACAGTTCATCAAAGAAAGTCCCCTCTCAATGTCAGAGCTCCTCTGTGGCAGGCAGCACCAGAAGCTCTGAGTACCCACCATGGAAGAGGGAATTGTTTAAAGTCAGTACAAAAAGATTAAAGGGAGAAAAATTCAAACTAGAACTTATCTAAGGCCAGAAAATGCCTCAAGGTACTTTCTGTGGAATTTCAGTATTTTGCACTGTCTGGTAATATACTGCATGAGGTCTTCCAGTAATCAGGGCTTTTCCTCCCCTGGTACCCTCAAGCCCCTTTTCCTATTGCCGAGGCTTCATCTTCATGACAATGTAAAGACAATAGAAAAACATTTTTTTTTCTGCTTTCATGAATCTTCTCTGATCAATTTCTGCCTTTCTATTGAAGTTAAAAGCACAGTTGGTGGCAGAATTTGTGTTGCTGACTGTAGTTTTGAATGACCCACATATCCTTTGGCTAGTCAGTAAGTGAAAACAGAAGTCAAACAACTGTAAACTATGGGCAAAAATCTATTTTATGGCCAGAGAACATGTGATGTGCCATATCATTGTCTGCCTTTTACGGTCCATTATTCCAGTGAATGATTTCCATCAATACAAATGCTTCCACAAAACTCAATTTCATTACTAAACTGTGGTCAATAGCCTGGTCACAAGAACAGGCAGCCAGAGTCTGTGGTCATCACATGGAGGGCTCCATGTATGCACTGGGAAGTTCTGGGGCCATGTGTCCTGACAATTTCAGTGACAAACCAGGTTTGATGTGCTATTCAGCAAAGGTCAACTCTCATCTCCACTCATGTGGAGCTAGAAAAACACTGAAAAAGCTGTGTTTGATTGAAATATCTTTACCATGGCTGTTTATCTCCTGCATCTTTAATTCACAAAGAATTTACATGACTGTTCAATCTTCCCTTATTCCTGACCCACACCTTTTTTGTTTGTTTTTCTGCTATGTAAAAATATGTAATCAATGCTGCAGTTTGTAGTAAAAAACCTGTATGAATTCTGGTATTTAGGAACTATATTTCCTTATTTATGATTGCATATTTTAGACACCTTTCAAAACTCTCATTATGAACTCTTGATTCCCAACACATTTAATTTGAAGAAGAAAGTATCTAAGAAATATCAGATTAAATTTCTAATGGAAGTTGAAGTGATTCTAAAAAAAATAACATGACTATATTAATTAACAAATCATAACCCCTTAAAAATGAGGGCTACTTTTGCTTTTATACAGACCTCACATTTACTAGGAGCATACTTTTTGTTAAGCACAATTAGTTACACATTAAATTGAAGTAAGGTCTCTTTTCAGATTCTATGGCCTCAGATTCATTTTGCTTTTCAGAGGTGATGTTGGAAATAGCAAGCTGAGTTATTTCTTTATTTTCAAGGGCTACTGGAAATAGTAGAGACAGCTAGGTGAGGAGGTTAAAATAAGGATAAAACAATTGCTTGGTGAAGCATGATACACAAAAGAAAAAGAAATAGGTTTTTGCCTTATCCAGTAGATTGAAGCAGTTTCATGTTCAAAGCTGGTGCAGAGAAAATCACTTGGGATCAAGAAGGGAGTTTTTGCATTCTAGGGAGAACATAAGCTTCTTGGTTTATTTTCTTTGTAAAAATATTGTAATTTCTGTTTGCAATCCAATGTGAAGCAGCATAAAACATATTACACCAGAAAAACAATTTGTTCATGGGAAATTAATGGGACTGAAAGCCATTCTCTGAAAGGATACTCAGCTGAGGACTGACGGGAGTTTTTTAACATGTGCATGTATGTCTTTGTAGTCCTACCTAAATAAGTGATGTGAGTCACTCTTCTTCCAACTAGAAAAATACTTGCAGAACAATGGCTATATGTAATTGGTTGCAATTGGAAACAGTCGGGAGTTCCAGAAGCAAGAAATATAAAGCACTTGAAGAAGGAACTGCTCACTCATTCTGAAGGAAAAGCAACTTTTCCTTTGGTTTCTTTCAAAGCCAAAATTTGGCATGGTTATATAGGCTACCATGATCACCCTTTGAACTGAAGTTTCCCTAAGACTTTGTTTTCCAAGCATGGTTTTCCCCTGAACTCTTCCTAAATTTTAAATTCACTGTATTTTTCAAAGGGCTTTTATTGTTGTTGTTGTTGTTGTTGTTTTCTGAAGTTTCTAACAGGAGACAGCTGCTCTGGGGTGGTGGAAATCTCATGGTTGTATCTGCTTACTTCGTGTGGAGTAACAGTGACATCCAGTGGTTGGCTATTTCAGCCAGATGTATAAATCACTATTCCAGGCAGTGTTTCAGTGAGTGCACTTGTCCCAGTGCTTCCCTTTTAGGGGTTCCCGTGGGTGGGAGATCAGGGGAAAGAGAAAATTTATAGTGCAAGAGATTTACTCTGGGAATTTCAGCAAGTGTTTTGCTGAAGTGAGAGAAAAGTATTCAGGATTTTAAGTTAAATTTACTTTTTGTGTTAGTTTCTGTGGTTTAAAATCAGTTCGTGCAGCCCTGGAAGGTTGCTTCATGACATTTTGAATTTTACTTTGTATCTGAAGTTCATATAATCATAGAATATCACTACCACATAAATATGCAGCTGTGCACATAAAAGAAGACATTTTACTTTGCCATCTGCAATTAATAATCTTGTCATTGAATAGGGGAAAGAGAGAGAAGATAATGGGAAGAATTTCTCATCTCTTTTCTTTGCAGTATGACATATGTTTATTCTAATGACTTGTGAAACTAAAGCATCTGTTATTATATATAAAATAGGCATCCCAGTAACTGCATTCATCCTATACTGTGCAACTTGTTGGACAATTTTTTGGTTGTCAAATCTTGAATGACGCTCTTAAGAATTAAAAGAAACTTTTATTATTGTTCATCTAAATCACTCATGTTGAAAGGCATCTGAACACAAATTCTTTACAGTGTGTTACTGTGCAGTTTTTCTTGTAGGCCATATTTGCTTCCATTCTAAATAGATGATCTGTCAACTAGAGATGTAAACCAAATAGCTTTTATTTTATATATATGTATATATTAATCACAAAATATATATTATTTTCACTCTTGTCTCACATTCTGTAACAGTCTCTTCATAAGCTCTCAGTAGTAATTATTTCCTTGGTCAGTAAGGAGAAAGAACAGTCATGGTACCTCTGTGCCTCCCTTGCTGAATGCTAAAGGTTTTTGTGTACCCAGTAGGAAATCTTTGCTCTAAAATGCAAAAGCATTTGAAATTGTATCTAAGCTTTGAAAAGGTTGAAGTGCTTGTGCATGGCTTTTGAGTTATGGCAGGGATCATTCCTGAAATAGTGCTCAAAGTGATTAAGGTAAGATAGATGGCAATGCCTACAGAGTAGTAAAGAAGAACTTCTTTATGGTCCCCCTTGGTGGTGTCACTGAAGAAGTCAACACCTTGTAAATCAAAACAGGCAATGTCCCCATAATTTCAAGCCAAATGCTGGGAAGCCTGTGACTTTTATTACCCGCTAAGTAAATAAGAAACATTGATTTAATCTTGAGAAAGTAGCAGTATGTTTCCATTCTCTCATGTTTGTGTATTTTCCTGCTTCCCTAAATACCCTGGTTCCAGTAGTCTATGATGAAATTTCTTGTTATAAGTTATGAAGAAAAACTTTGAACAAAAAAAGCCCTTGTAGACATTTCAAAATCTGGTGATTTGTGACCAATCTCTTCCAGGGTTAAAATGAACAATACTTTTAAGTTAAAGGCTGAGAACTGTCAGATTTACTGCAAAGTCCCCTAAGGCTGGAAATAGTGTTTTCAGCCGTGTGTGCAGTGAAATATTTACTGTGGAGGTGTCTGAGGAGACATGTCAGCAGTTGTTTGGGGAAAATCTTGTGTCTGTCCAAGCCTTTGTACATGTGCAAGCTGATCTTAAAAAAAAAACAAACCAGTTTATTTTTGCCCTTTGTTGGTGCAGTTGGATGCTTAGTTTAATTTTATAGATACCTTTCAATTCAGAATTTAAGGGAAAAAATGGTGTTTGCTGTTCTTGGCTTCAGTTGTCATTAGGATGTAAATCCTTCAGTGCAGTCAGGTAGGTGAGCTTGTGGGGAGATGCACTTCAGGGCTGATTTGCTGATGTGTGAAAAAGAAGAGAGGTGGTTGACTTGCTCCAGTATTTTCAGTGTAGATGGAGATATCTGTCTAATGAAATTCTTTCAACATGAAGTGTATGTTTCTTTAAAAGCTACTTCACAGCATATCATGCATAGAAAGTATAGTCTGAAAAAGCACTTTTCTTAATTACAGTGAAAGGAATACTTTGAATAAAAGGGGGTTTCCACTTGCATTTCATCTATGGCTAGTTAAAATTGTCTGCTGCTCAAAACACTATCTTATCTTCTGATTTGGAAACCAGTTGCAATATTTCAACTCTTTTCAATTCTTGCTTAGTAAAAAATGAAAGCAGTGAAAGGCGAAAGGCTGTTAAGTACCAGGAAAACATCTTGTTAATTGTTCTTAGTTAACAACAATTGTGAAAAGAGTCACTGAATTTCAATGTATAGATGCAATTCTGACTTAATAAACAAGAGCTCTTGCTAATCTGTTTAATACCAAAACTCTCTTATGCAAATCTACAGTGGTTTCAATCCAGCATTACTAGAACAAATCATAATTTAATAAACATGTTTGGTCAGAAGGGCATTAGAGGGATTTTTAGGTTGCCTCGGTGTATTTGACTGGGTTTTCCTGACTTCTTTGCATCTCTGTAATGTACAGGCTGTTATTCATTTGGTCTGTTTCCAAGCTGGCATCTCTAAAATACAGTTCTGTCTGAACCTTTTTTTTTTTGTCATGGAAAAATTTCAGATATCTGTTTCTTTCTTATTTTAACCTTGAGCTTTGATCTTTAGTGACAGTTCGGGTTTAAAATCACTTCCTGCTGGATCACATCAGTGGGATGATTGAAGGGAATTGGAGCCCAAGCTGTTTACTCGGTTGGCCATCAGAAAGTTTCCCTTCAAGGGAAGCATTTCAATTAATGTTACACAAACCACAATGAGAGTGGAGACCAGCCTAAAGCCATATATATGGGTGTCAGTTAAAATCAGACGTCAAACATGGCTTTTAATTACAGACCTACAGCTGCAAACCGGTGGTATTTGAAGCATGCTGGTGATTTCAGCTTCACTTTGGCAACCCATGATATCTGAAAGTGAAGTGAGAGCCTACAGGTAAAGGTTTATGCACGGGCCCCATGTGCTTCTAACTGTGAATATGAAAGGTTTGTTTGCTCATCAATCAGAAATTTAATGAGTAAACAGACTTCTGTTCTCTTCACTGTGTCTTTAAATGATGGAAAAGGCATTCTGGAGAGGGTAAACACAGGGTAAAGATGCCTTAGAGGTCTTCCAGCTCCTCCAGCTGTTTGCTCTATATATCCTGCTGGCAACCACAAGCTCACCCTCTGGGCGGTTCTTTTTGGAGAGCATGTTAATGCTTGAACATAGACTTTCTTTTCATTAGTTTTTTTGTATTTCACCTCCTGGTTATTCACAGATTTCAGTCTCATTTGCAGAGACCTCAGTTTATCAAGACAAATATTTCTCAGATTTCTTAGATTACTTTTGAGGCACTTTTGAATAGTGATGCAAAAAAGGACCATCATGATTTCCAGACAAGGGTGAAAAAATTGTCAAGTTGGCATTGATATGGTATTGTGGAATCTTTCAAATTTAATTGTTTGAATAGTTTGAGTAAATTAAAAGAATGAAAGTTCAATTCAGATATAAATTACAATATTACTTCAGGTAAAAAAAAATTCATCTTTCCTTTCTGGGTTGAGTGTTATGTTCACTCTTCCATTTAGCAAGCATCATAGTAGCACACCACTCTTCTAGCTTAGCGATAGATGCTTTCTGTAACAGTATTCTGAATATTTGAGTTTTTACTTTGGCAAACAGAAAAAAAAAGATTTCGTTCAACAGCAGAGATTTACAGACAAAAATATATAATTTCCAATCACTGGCAATTTTCAATTTTTTTATTCAGACTCAGGAGGCAATTAGGTGTTTAACATTTTTCAAATTTGTCCCTTTCATTTGACCAAAGCAAAAATAGTTTTTATTTGAATTCTTGATGCAGTTTGAGGATCACAACAGCAATGTGCCTGAATATTTAAAAACCTACCGTTGCTGAAGCAAAACTATGCCTGAAAGTGCAAGAGTAAAATCAGCCTGACGTGGTATCCTGAACTGCACCTTTGGAAGCAAGGATACCGATGAAGAATTATTGCAAACTGCAAAGTCAGTCAGCAAAAAATTTAAAGTAAAGAGTGTTTAGCTACATAAATAGAATCATAGAATCATAGGTTGGAAGGGATGTTTCAGATCATCCAGTTCCACCCCACTGCCATGGGCAGGGATGCCACCCACCAGACCAAAAAAAAGTACTGAGAAGTAGCAGCAGTAGATTTAATTTCTGGTGGTAAAGAGATTTTTAAGCATGAAATTAATAGTTTTGTTAAAGTTTTTGTAGTCTTGTTCCCCTGCAATGCATATTCCATTCATTTCTAAAGATTAGCACACCAGAAATTTGGATAATCACTGTAAAACTTAGCCCCAAAGACCCCATTTTTGTACAGCATACATTTGATAATTATAATCCAGAACTAATTTTTTGGGGTTTTCTGGGTGCAGTCTTTGGAGCCTGTGCAAATTGAAGAGCAAAACGTTAAAAAATATAGTAAATTGTTTAATATGGAGTTTTCCCATGAGAACTGGTTTTCTGTTTGTATAGAGAGGAGCATGTACTATGTACACAAATATTTTTCTTCAGTGCATGTATCTGGAGACAAAAAGTCTTTTAAAACTCTCAATTATTTCTCACTAATTATAGAAAAGTACTCTGGACTATTTGAATTCCTTGTTATGCACAGCTGAACATATTTTTTCATTTCCTTTTCAGAACTTGTTTGAAGAAGGTGCTGATAAAGGTTAGATAAAGTGTTAATTGGATTACAATGTATTTGTGAGAGAGATGAAGAGAGAAGACCAAGTTCTTTCTCTGAAAAAAGAGGGAAGTGACTGCATGTCCCAGACTATTAATAATGTAATTTAGTTCAAGTAATTACAGGGCATTTCACTTACAGGAAAAGTTTTATTGGCTCCTACTTGAGCTCTTTTGCCCTACTGTAATGATAAACATTGTCTGCTAACTAAGTTTATTAATATTTAACTGGGCGTTTCTCACTTAAGAATGACGTTTGTTGTCATCAAGCTGAGATTCAGCTGCCTGCCTCTCATTTTTGTCCCTGGGCCATAGTGGTTTTAGGAGATGCTGTGGTGACATACAGTGAGCTCAAGAGCTGTAGGTTAGTTTAAACTAAACTGTTCTTTAGAAAGTCTCCAAATTCAGATACTTAAAGTGTGGAAGATCATACATCCTCATTCAGGTCTTCTATTGAGTGGGGAGTTTGTAGTGACACCGGAGTTCTAAGTTTTTTCTGTCTTCTGAATTGTTATGGGGTTTTTTATTTATTTATTTGTATATTTAGTGACTAGAGATGTTTAATTGTCAAACTATTTTTAAAAAGTAGCTAATTTTGACTGTGGTGTTCTGAAATGAAAATTACTGCACGAAAACAACTGTGAACAAGCACATCTTTTGACTGTAGAAAAATCTAATATGCCAAATCTAATTTAAATTGTTTAAATCAGGGTAAATGGCTTTATAATGTGATACCACATTGCTGTAGAGACTATTGTCCCCTGTTTGTCAATATGCCTGGGCAGTTTATGTGAGAGCAGCCAAAGCAGACATGATTTGTCTCGTATGAATGTAAATAGCATTGCTGTGCCGATCTCGGGTCACTGGGGCATTCTCTGCTCCTGGGAAAATCTCTTACAATTAATTAATCTAGCACACACTCATTAAAGTTTCAGAAGAGGGATGCAGCTTCCAGCTAAACCCATGGTGAAGTTAGTCTGGAATTTGCTGGGTAAAGCTGGGACAGTTTTGCACCATGACCAGGAGGACTTTTGTATCTGGGCTAACTTGACCACCTTGTGGTCTGAGAAGCTGGTTCAGACACTTTTCTATAGGTTTGGGTTCAAAATCTTTTCCAACCTCATCCCTTCTTGATGAAAAGCTGAGGTGAACAGGAATTTTTTTTTTTCAAATATAAGTAATCAGTTGAAGTGGGCTTTTTAATTGCTACTTCAGTGTAGTCCCACCACTCTACTTCTTATGCTTGCTATGACCTTTCCAATCCCTTTCACATTTATGCATAACATTTAAGAAAAGATTGCTGATAATGGTAAGTAGTAGGTATGTGGTGATAGCTGCCTGCCCAAGAGATTAAAAGGGTAAATGAATACCAACTGAGGAACACCATGACAATTTAGGACCAGTTCGTGAAGAGGAAATAGTGACAATTAGAAGCTCCCCAAGTATTTGGCTCTGAAAACTACAAGGCAGGAAAGAAAAAGAAGTCAGTTGTAATGAAAGCAATGTAATAAGGCTACTAATGATGATGAGCTGTCATGTGAAATCCTGGTTGCAGGAAGACCATTGCTGATGAGTGGCAGTTTGAGGAAAAAGCAGCAGTTTTTTGGGCTGGTGCCAAATCAGATGTTACCAGGACCAGCCAGTGACATGACTTTTGGGAGCTGTCCTTCTTCTGAAATATGCACGAGTTGACTTTGAGGATGTTGCCCTTTTTCTCTGTATTTTACTTCAGGAAATGGATATTTAAGTGCAATATTCTGCCTAAAGTTTCACTGGTAACGCTGGTTTTAAAGCTAGGGGGTTGTGAGCCAGAAACAAGGTGGAGATGAAGAGCATGTATTAGCATGCATGTTTTGCTAAAATACATAAGCACACAGGTGGGAGCACAGAGAGCACTGTTAGAGAAGGGGGACTGATGAGGAGGAGGAGGGAGTTCCTCTGCACCTGGATTTTCATGCAATATCCATCTCTAGAAAACCACATCTTTTAAAATGTACTTAAATAAATTTATAATCATTGTTTTATTCAAGCTCCTGTCTAGAAGAAAAATTTTCTGTCCAGAAAGGATCTGTATCTTTCAATTAAATCACAGTATCTCATGTCTCTCTCAACACACTTGCCTGTTTCTGAAAGACTGAGCAGTGCAGGGGGATGATTAATAGGATGTTTTTTTCCAGCAGTATGATTTTTTGTAGAGACAATTCTAGCTGATATTAAAGCCAGTGACCAGAGCAAAAACTGGTGCCAGTTCCTGTTTGGCTGCCACACATAAGAGAAAGTGTTGGTGATGCCATACAATTGTGGAGCTAGCTTTTGCTTGCATGGAATAATGGTTTCTTTAGATAGCTTGTGTACTACAAGTTCAGAAGATAAGAAGAGATATGTTAGCACAGACCTCTCCCAGTCCGTGTGCTGCTGCATGTCCTGCAGGGAGCAGACACTGCCTGCTCTCTGGATTCTCTGTCACCTGCAAGCAGTGACCAGACTGCTGCCCAGAACTTCCTATTTGCCTTGGACTAGCTCACAGGTTACCAGTCCTTGTGAACTGAGCATGTTCTTCTACTCCACCTTCCTAAAATTGCATGCATGTAATGTGCTATTAAATAACAATCTAAACTGTAAGTAAATGATCCTATAAAGTAAATTGTGATAACTATTGTATTTAGGCTGTTGGGGTACTTGGCATGATCAGTCTAACTCCTTTATAAAAGAATAGGGAACCAGTTTTACATCTCCTGTAAAATTAATTACTCTTTGAGTCTTGGAAACACTTCCAAGGCTGCAGTTGCTATGGTGATAGATGTAGTATGGAGATGTAGATAGATTGCCTGAGCAATCCTAGCCAATCATCTTTAAACTTCACTTACCACAAACCAAACAACTGTCATTTGTTGGGTTTTTTTTTCCCCTTTCTCTTCTACAAATTGTATTATGCCTGATCCTATAATTGAAACCTTGTGGGCTGTATTTGTAGGGCTTGAGGACAATTCCTATTGTGTGGACCCTATGGTCTCTCTATCTGAACACAATTTGGAGCGTGAGCCAATGATTATTTCATATACTTTTTTAATAGTTACATATACTTTTTTGATAATTAGTTTTTTCTAACATATAGGGATATTTCAGGGTTTTTCTCTGTTGCAGTGTGCACTCAGTGAAGCTGAGTAGTAAACACCAGCACCACTTCAAACCTTGAGAGGCCTTGATGCCAATTGCTTTTAAGTGCTCATCCAGAGTTTTTATTTATAGAGAAGTATCTGTGCTAGATACTGATGGATTGCTGGCAGTATAGATCCCTGTGATACTGAACACAAAATAAGAGAGATTGTACATTCATCTGTATAAGTTATTCAAGGACATGCTACTTACAGTTATAACACTTGTTCAATGGGTTTCCTATTCGGTATTTTTGGATTTTTTTTCTGAACTTCAGCAATTAGCATGAGATGATTGTCCTATGAGAGTGTCCTATGCATTCTTTATGACCAGTACAAGAGAACTAGTTTTACTTATCTTTTACTTATAGGTTGCAAGGAGTCTCTCAGTGGAGGTACATCAGTCTCTCAACTGGCTACATAAGACTTGATAGTTAAAGTTATACCAGAGAGATCCTTTATATCCACCGCTACTGGATATATATCTATTGTAGTGTAGAGGGTGTTTCCTGTGTTCCAGGAGGATGTAGTTACAGCAGTTATACCCTAAACAGAACATAGAATCATGGAATGATTTGGGTTGGAAGGGACTTTAAAGATTATCTAATTCCAACCCCCTTGCCACAGGAAGGGACACCCTACACTAGACCAGGTTGTTCAGAGCCCTGCCCAACCTGGCCTTGAACAATTTCTGGCATCCACAATTTCTCTGGTCAACCTCTTGTACCTCTTCCCTCTCACAGTAAAGAATTTCTCCCTAATATCTAATATAAAGCTACTCTCTTTCAGTTATTATAATGAAAAGTTGGTGTCCACATGTTCATTGCCCCCCTTAGGTACTACAAGGCCTCTGGAAGGTCTCTCTGCAGTCTTCTCTTCTCCAGGCTGAACAACCCCAACTATCCTGGCTTCCTATCTTCATAGTAAAGATGCTTCAGCACTCTGATCAGCTTCATGGACACCCTTTGGACTTGCTCTAAGAGGTCCACATCCTTCTTATGCTGGGGACCCCGAAGCTGAACACAGCACTCAAGCAGGGACTCATGAATGTGGAGTGGAGGGGAAGAATCACCTCTTCTGATACTTTCAGTGTTCCTGTTCTTTCTTGATGTTTTTTGTCTCTCTGGCATGAGCAGAGGGTTTTTTCAGCGACAGCTGTATCAAGTAATTAAATCCTTCCTGAATAGTTCCGGTGGATTATTTTTCTTAAGCTATTCAGGTTATTTCCTAGAAGACTGAAGCTGAGCAAGAGACTGCAAGAAAAACAAGCTGGAGTTGGAGCTCAGCAGTGGGGGGGCAGAACATCACTGAAAGGTGCTCCCCGGGGCTGCAGCAGCAAGCCTGCCCTAATGTAGGTCATTGCCTAGAATGAAACTTTTCCTCAAGGCATCTGTGGAAAAAGAGACAAGCAGGAAAATTTGGCTGATGCAGATGTAGTCTGAGGAAATAATAGATTTACAACCACTGTTCTAAACAGCACCATCCAAGGCCATCCAACAGCTCTTTAATATTGAGGTATAAGCAGAATTCTCAGTGAATAAATATTCTGCAATGATTGTAGTTAGCAATACATGAATAAATATCCTGCAAAGAATGTAGATAGCAGTACATAGAGGCAAAATAATCATCTGGAGCAAGGACCTGGAGCGAAAGCTGTGCAGTGGTAATATGTTTTAAATGTCTTTGCTGCTAAAAGCTTCAGACAGCTGGATAATGACTCATCAGAAAGCCTTTTGGAGTAATTCCACAGTCCTGCGAACCCCTAGATTTGGGCTTTTTTCCCCCTAAAAAATGCCATCAGCTATTTAGTTTCACACTGGTTGGCCAAGCAGCATGGATTAGCATGGGGAAAAGTCAAATAATGAGATGTTTTATTTTGTGACTGTGCTGGAGAATATAGGACAGCTGGCAGAATGTGTCAGAGTGTGATGCTTTGCTCCAGGAGTTCCACGAAAGTATCGCGTGGCAAGCAGCCACACGGGCAATGAGCACCGCGTGTCCTCCGAGGGCCGGGCAAATCTGCCCCGTGATGGAGCTTTCAGGGAGAAGATGCTGATCCTAATCAAAGCCAGGATTCTGAATTTCTGAAAGTATTTAATTAAGACCAGCAGTAAGCCTGCTGGGTAGTACAGCAGTTGGTTTGCTACTCTTAGGGTGTGAACAATAATTTTCATTTCATTTATTTACCCTAGTCTGCCAGGAGTGAGATCAAAATGACCTTTTACATAGTGAATGTGACACAGAATTGTTATTCTCAAAAAATGCGCTTTGAAAATGTCCAAACACCCCAGAAGGAGATCAAGTTTTTGTCTTCATGGAGCTAATAGCATGTTATCAGTTTACATTTATTCTAGATTAGGGCAGGAGAGCTCAGAAATTTGCAGGACAGAATCCTCACTTTGCTGCTTATATACTTGGTCTAAGAGTGGCTCTATTTTTGCAATAGCCTGCTGTTCTTTTATTTCTTTAACTGTAAATGTATACACCTGCACTCTGATTTGCTTCTGATCTGAAAATTTTCTCCTTATGTGCTTCACAAATAGATGCTCATTTGCTCCCTCCCACACTTTCAGAATAACAACTTTGCTACTTTGTCTTGTTTTTTGTGCAGTTTTTGTTAGCTAAATCTGCTCTCAAGCATTATGAGGTGATTGCCTCCAAAACAGTAATTTTTCTGCACTGAAAAATTATAATAAAGATTGGCTACAGTCCTAGTCTCTGACTGAAAGTCATTGCAAAGCTTATTTCTCTATGTACTGCTGCACATATGCTGCAAAATCCTTGACAGGCTTCATATCCGAGGCACAAAAATTATCTCAGTCAACATTTAGTTTTTTTGGCTGTGGAAGAGACGTCAGGAAGGGTCCTGCACTTTTCCATCCTATTGTTTCCCTGTCTCTCTGCAAAGTGATGTATAGGCAAATCTGTGTTTTCCCATCCATTTTATTCTTTAGAGTTACTATGGGTAAAATGATGGTTTTAATAATAAAGTAATTTTTCTGGACATCTTGGAATCAGATTTGCATGTGGGTAATAAGTCCAGGGCCCAGTTGGATTGGGTGCTTTCAAAGGCTGTGTTTCCCAGTAGTCCCAGGCTCAGGTGATGCCCTCAGCAAGCCATGGAGAGGTGCAGGACGTTGGAAGTGACATTAGGGAATTTGATGAGCACAGGTGGGAAGGGGCTGCAGGAATTTAGATGAAGCAAGAGTGGTACAGAAAAGAGAGTAAATAAGATAAGGCAAGCCCAGAGCGTTAGGCAGGCTTAGAATGATTTTATCTGAGTGGGTATTTTAGAAGATGCAAATATGCCTTTGCTTTTACTTCACAGGGTTTTTAATCTCAGGATCTCTCTTTGCTTTTGGTGCAGCAGGAAGATGGGAACAGAAGCATTTACTCGGTTCTGTGAAGTACCTAAAACATATAAGGCAAAAACTTCCCTTGGTGTTACTTAGTTATGATTGAAATACTTTAAAATAATATCTATCTATTTAAGCTATATTAATGATATAATCTTAATAGAATTTAAAGGAAAGATAATTTTAAGCTGTAATTTTGCCAAAAAGAATTCTCAAAAATGTATTCAAACTCAGCCATATGTTGTTTTAAAAGTGGTAAATGATTAGGACAGTAGGTTACTTCTGTTTCTTATGGTATGATAAAGGTCATTAACAATATGGTGAATAGGAGTATCAAGGCTGATACTCTGCAGAAGTTCATCACAAATTTTAAAAAATGTACATGTAATTAATTATTTATTAGTATTTCCAGAAATGAAATATTTTTAAATAATAATTTCTTTCTAAATCTATAAAATTAATCAGAAAAATAATATGAACAGAAAATGGTAGCATGCCTTTTTTGACTGAGAATTCTGCTTCTGGTTTTCTTCAGAAGCAGAAAGAAGGCTTGTCAACAGGGATTGCCACTAAAATATGTAATTTTAAATTACATTAATAACTACTATTGTTTGGCATCAACTTCAGTGAGCATTCTTACTCTTCTATTAATATCAGATCTCTGTGATTTTTAGATCCCACTTGATCTTTCTAGCTTTTCCTTCTTTTCTTGCTAATTCACTTAAGAGGGGGTACTTATTTTGGAGGAAATTTCACATGTTTAAAGTGAACACTTGGAATTTGAAGAGTTTGGTTTCATAGTACAGTAACTAGCGTCTGAGAAAAGCTGATTTAAATATGGCCTGAGTTAGAAATGCCTTAGAAAATTGTTACTGCAAAACCATTTTGCTGTTATTACAGCACTGTACTGTTCCTCACAAGTAATTGAAAAACATTGATTTAAAAATTATGATATCTGAAATAGAGAGCAAGTATCGAGTTTAATTTAATTTTTTTCTTTCCTTCCTTGTCAACAATGTAGAAGATAAAATAATAGCAAGGAAAAAAGCGTTTGCAGCATCCTCTCATATCTGACTCTTTCAAGTACTGGTTGGGCCTTTTGAAGCCTCTTTTAACCTGAGTTATGCTGAAGTCTGCTGCTACAGCTAAACAAGCAAATCTCCAGGCAGACCAGGAGAAGCCCAAATAGAGCCTGACAAGTCATGAATACTGTTCACCAGCCCAACACTCAGCCAGGGGCCTGATGGAAGCAATGAGGCCACCCTTACCTGCCTCCACTTCTGGAAATCACAGCAGGGTCTCCTTTACCTCAGGAGAAGAATGGGGAAACCCATTATTTCAGTCTGATTCTTGTGGCTGTAATAAGCATAAAGGGTTGATTGGGAGAGGACACACCTTCATCTTTCTTATTCTTGCTCCACACAGCCCCTTCTGTTGCAGGGTTTTTCTGAACAAGTAGTTCTTAGCAGTAAAATGATTCAGCTCACCTCTCCAAACAGGTCATCACCTCTCTGTGTACTCTGGTCTCATTTGCTTATCAGTAAAAATCCAAGAGATGCTGCAGCTTTTCTTTGCAACTACAAGGGAACCCCTGAAACCTGTTCTTAATGAATAAGGACATCATAAGTATCGTGTCCTTAATCATAAGGACATATCGTAATGAATAAGGACATCAATAAGTACACAAAGGGAAAATATAAAAGAAGTCAAGTATTTTTAATGATGTCTTTAAAGGCTGTACCAGATTCATCTCAAGGCAGAGATGACTGCTGGTTTGGATGCTCACACTGGAAGGGGCACCAAGTGACCAAGTAACAGCACGGTGCCTATAGCTTGTTCAGTGAAGCCTGGGCTTACCTTTGACAATTGAGTGCCATGTTCTGATTTAGAAGTAATAGCATGTTTTTCTCCTGCTAATACATTAGATCTGACTGACTTTTTATGTCACGGATGTGTTCAAGCACTGAGGCATTCTGAATCCAAACAAAGCATTGCTCAGGGCATCTAAACCACTTAATGCTACTAGAGGAAATAGTTTTGTTTGTTCTCTGTGTTAGTTACTGCCTGTTCCACTTCAGGAGTTTAATTTATCTTTCAAAAAGTTCTTGTAAATTAGTTTAATGAACTGGAACTTAAAATCAATTATTTCTTAATAATTGAAATAATATGCTAACATCCTGTAGTTTTGGTCTCATACAATATCCCATATATTTAGATTTCTCTCCTAATAAGCTGTGTCCCAATCCAAATACCACTCAGTGGGTTTGTAAGGAGGTACACAAGAAGCAAGACACACATCACTGGAGGAAGAACCTCATTTAATTCAGATTCCAGATGAGCTCAGAAAACCATTCAATTTTGCCTTGACTGGCATCTACAATAGTTAAAGAGAGAGGCAGTGGAAGGGAATATTTTAGCAAGGATTGTATTTGAGAAATATATAATTTTTGGGATGGAAAAAGGGCTCATTTCTTTGCCAAAACAGATGTTTAAATGATAATATTTTCTCTGTTACAAATAAAATGCGAGAATTTTTTTGCCATTGAGGAAATGGACATCTGCCCTTTCACAAGAAAAAGATTGGATCATCTTGTAGTATGAGGAAAACAGAAACACAGAAAAAAATACAAATTTAATAAAACAAAAGGAAGGGACTTCAAACATTTTTAAACAGTATTTATTATTTGTGTTCTGGTTTTAGATTAGCTGCTGTATTCTCCTTTTTTGTTTCTTTTCTTCTTTTTTTCTTTTTTTATAACAGCACAGCTGACCTAGTTCCCTTCACTGTCATTCACATTGTGTGCAGCTAACTTACTCATGCAGAGTAATATTTTGTGAGAGCAGTTTTCATTTCAGAGTAAATATCTGAGGTATGAAAGTACAGGGGAGAAATATATCCCAATCCAGGCATTTTGCCATAGATCAGGTTCCAAATCTTACAGTTTTCAGCTGTGACTTTCTCAGTGGCAGATAGAGGTGAGGCCATCTCCATGACTGCTTAAGGGAGCCAGCATTGATCAATATATGGAATTCTTCACAGAGTACCTCTCTTCAAATAAAGAATTTTTAATGTGCTTTAGTTTATGTACATGTATGAGTGTCCTTCTGACATCTGCAATACTAATAAGGGTTATTTATATTTATAAATGTTTGCAGGTTGGGTCTTTATTATCCAAGGCACTGGAGAGTTTTTAAGGCTACTGTTTTAATCCATAGAAAGTAAACATAATAAGAACTCTCCTGAGTGTGGTAAGGCCTCTCTATTCTTCATGATGAACACTTTTCTGAAAGTAATGTACCTGCAGCTTCTGAGCCTTAGAAAGACTCAGAGTGCGCAACAACAGGGATCAAATTCAGATGAGACTATCCATACAAGTAATGCATTCCTGATTTTGATTTTAATAAAATAAATTACAGCTCATAACATGTTATGTTTCTTTAACTTATTTCATAAATGACAATCATATAAATATTATATTTAGATAAATAAACACATTAAAGACTATAAATTACTCCAGGATATTTTCACTCCGTTCTGTCTATATGCTGTTTTGCTCATTGGCCCTGAGGATTGACTCCTGACAGAGGTTTCAGCAAGTCTGGGAAATACTCAGGCTATTAAAATACATAAAATTATGCTAACATAATTTTTGCACAGTGCTTAGCATTTTATTTAAATGGATGCAAGCCAGAATTTTGTAAAGGAATGATTTCCCCCTTTTTTTTCATTTTCTATTTGGGTTTTCCTTTTGGAGCAGTGAATTAAAAATGAAGAAGAATATATTTCATGAAATACAAGGAATAATTTATTTACTTTTAAATGTGGTGATACCTACAGAAGGGTTTTATCCTGAGAATTAAACAAGGAGGGACCTATGATTGAAAACACTCCCCAAAAGTTAAAAATATGTAAAAATTAAATTGCTTGAGGGCATGATTTTAGAAGTGGAATCTAATAAAAGCATAATAAAGAAATGGCCAAGATAAAGAAAGTCTGGCATCTGCTGAGTTTCAGTGAAGGGAGAGAGAGCCTATTTTAATATTCATGAATTGAGCCATGACCCAGCCAGAAACAGATTCCTTCATCTGCCCACCCTTAGTGCTGGACCTCCTGGAAGAATCCAAAAAGATTATGTTGGACATCTGTCATGGCTCAATCCATCTGTCTGGGAGGCTCAGGTCCCTGTTTACAGCTGCTGTGCCCCATGGCCAGTCCCAAGCAGACCACAATCCCTGTGCTCTGGTTGTGCACACCCTGGGGAGGTGCCAGGGATGGAGCCTGCTCCCTGCCCCAGCACCAACTCCTGCTTCCCCCATGCCAGGAACAGGAGTATCCCCAGCAGGAGCCAGGCTGCTCCTGGAGCAATTGCCTTTAATGGCATCCCTGTAGTGTCCTCATGGTGCAAACTGTTTATCCTAAACTCAGGGCTCTCATTAAGGGCCTGTGAATCTCACTCTGCAGGCTGGCTATTGCTTTTAGGTGATGGTGGGCATGGAGTGATGCTGAACACCCAGACAGAAATGTCAGGTATTTACTGGTTGGTATTTGGTGAAATCTCTAGCCAGGGGTAGCTGTTTAATTCTTCCTTTAATCTCAATATACAATTTAGCATTTAACCATAGAGAAAAACTCACCTTCAATACTAAAATCAAGTATACTTTTATCAGACACATGGAGCCAAACACTTAAAATATGAATTCTTGTCTTCCAGTGAGGATCCTGAGTACTTTTGTATCAGTTTTCTGTGGGTTGTAATATTTCAAAATTTTACCTCTGCTTTGTAACCCAAGGTAGATGGGGTTTGAGTCAGTCATATCTAATAGATGCACAAGCTGAGGTACCAGATAACTTTTTTGTAAAAGTTATGCAGACTGTGGGTGTTGTACAAGTCATGAGCCTTAGTAGTGTCAGGCAAGAGAGAGATACTCTGGGAGTAGAGAAGGGAGATGTTGTTTTTTTTCTCAAATATTGCAGCATTTTATTATTATTGATAAGAGTAAATAATTAAATACTTAAAATAGCATTCTGGAGGCAGTGATAAGTTAGAAAAATAAAGCAGAGAGAGTTTTTCTCCCCTTTTCTTTGTAAGCATGACTCCATTTACTTAATTTCAGCTCCTGAAAAAGCTTTGCTAACACAAATTGATCAGCTGAGGCAGAGGATGGATTGTTCTCCCTTGGATAACACTTCAGAGCAACAGGAATTTCCTGCTCACTTCACAACTCTGATAAAATATTTTATATAGAATTCTGCCTCCTTTTAGAGTGTCAGGCTGTGACCTGTGGCAACTTAGCTATCCTGTGAACATACCCTTTCACATTCCAGATCTGGATAAGTGTCCTGCATGGATTCAGTTTGGGAAGAAGGCTGACAAAGCAGGGAGATTCTTCTTATCTGCTTGTCTTTCCATCCTGAGGTCAGTGTCTGTCATAGCATCTTCTGGAGAAAGCTGGGTGAGTGGTTTTTACAAAGGGAGAAGTGGCAGGAAGATTTGACAGCTAAAGTGCTCCCCTCCTGCCAAAAATGAGGCAGAGCTGCAGCATGTACAGACGAGTATCAGGATGTCCTCAGGACCATCTGAGGACCACATTATACATTTAGCTGATCCCAGGTACTTTTTTAATGACTAAAAATGCCCTTCTACAGTGATAAAATTCACAGGAAACTCTGCAAACAAACCCTAGCCCTTCGCTGGATATATGGGACGAGAGGTTTCTATAAGCAATATTTTTGTACCTGTTCATTTACCCACAGTGTCTCAGCCCAAATGAAATCTGCTTTTGATTCCTATGACTTGAGACCTTGCACATCTGTACTGCTTTTTCTCTGTCCTATAGCACAGCTTTGTCCTATGCACTTCTCTGATCTATTTTTTGGTTCTAAACTCAATTAGTGGATTTCCTTTTTCTTAAACACACCGATGAAACCAATAGGAAATCTATTCACCCTCACATTAAATCAATTGAGGATTGATTTGCAACCACAGCTCTGAATTTATTTGATCTGCATATGTGTTTAGATCTGGACTGTTTTTTTTAAAGTTTGATAGTGAGATATCTAACTCTTTTTTGAGTGCTGTATTGTATTGAGGAATAGACAGGACAGCATAGGGATAACAGTGACAACCAGTGGTGAAAATGCTCCTGCCCATTCTTGGGGCTTCCTGAGGAGACCTAGCACTGGCAAGCAGAGGACTTCAGCTGGATTGAAAAATGGGACTGATTTTGTGAGTTTAGGGGAAAATGTTTCTGGGTAGATTTCCACAGTTCTATATTTGAGGCACCAAAATTCCTGGCCTGATTTTCAGAAGCACTAGAGCAGCTGAGAGTGAAGCAGAGGTTGCCCAGCATTGCATGGCTGACCATCTGGCCTCCAGGTATTGCTGTTAGAAAATAATCTCAAAATCAGAGATCACCTTTGAGAGCACTGGCTTTAATCTCAATTTTACAGATTTTTCTAGATGTACTCCAAAGGCTGTTTCACAACTTATTTATTTGAAATGAAAGAGAAGTACATTTAGATCAGAAATTCAGAAGAAATTATTTACCGTCAGGGTGGTGAGGCACAGAAACAGGTTGCCCAGAGAAGTCATGGATGCCCCATCCCTGGATGTGCTCAAGATCAGGGTGGATGGGGCTCTGAGCAACTTGATTGAATGGAAGGTGTGCCTGCCCATGGCAAAGGGGGCTGGAACAGGATGATCTTTAAGGTCTCTTCCAACCCAAATCATTCTATGATTCTGTGATTCTGTTTGCTGGCAATGGTGGGTGGAAATACTAGTGCAGACCTTTGAAGACATAAAGCTTGACAGAAATGAAAAGGCTAAAAAAGTTTTCTGTTTGTCTTTTTGTGAAACACCAGTTTTGTTATTGATGTAAATCGCATAGAATGTAAACAACATGTTCTTGTTACTGCGGGGGACTGAGTGCCTGAGCAGAAACTGTGAGTGCTATTCACAGTGACTCCCTCTTTTCTAATTGCTGATCTCATGCAAGTACATAAAGGAATTGAAGTTTATTCACTGAAATTAGTGACTTGTGTAGGCAGGTATATATAATGCCTCTGATTTTATGTTTACTGGCAGCATTGTTTCAGTCGCTGCTTTTTTTCCATGGAAGAGTTCAGCTGCCAGGCTGAAGGGTTTCCAGAAGCAGCAGAGGAGGCACACCTGTGAGCACGACTGCAGAGGCAGCTCCCTGCAGCAACACTCATCTCTTCATCACTGACAGAGCATCGTGTCTGTGCACATCCTCAAGAAGAGGGCTTCTCCTTTTTCTTAGCAGTCTCATTTGGAATGTCACAGCCTGTTACTGGCAGCCTGATTCACACCCTGAGATTTCCCAAATATCTTGGTGCTTCCCGCTGGCACCTCTGAATGCTTGGTGAAGTACTGAATGTGCAAGGTGATGTGTCAGTGCAGAGGATCAGGTCTAAATGCCAAGGAGATGTTACATTGTCTGGGACTCAGACAAATTATACCATGACCCAATCTCTAAATTTGTATTTAAAGAGAAATGCTTATTTTTTACTCAATAATAAGGCTGTGTTATTGTTTGGAAAAAAAAACCAACCAGTTGCTGGTCCCATTTTGTTTTAAGCACTGGTAGATCTGCCAAATGATTGTTATTATATTCACATATAAGAATTGTCTTTTTTTTTTTTTTCTGTTGCTGTTTGAGAGATTCAGTGAAAAAAGAAATAACCTTGGATGAGCCAAGTGATATATCTGTAGAAGCTGTTGTAAATTTTACAGTAGAAAACTACCCACATTTCAAAAATATCTATATAGTTTGGCTTGCTTTGTAATTTTTTTTTCTTGGTTATTTGCACTTAGTTAGATCAAGAGTGCAATTAAAAAGACCTGACAGGCAAACTAGAGAGGCAGAAAAGGAGCTGCTACCTGCTGTAAATTTTAGATGCTCAATTACATGATCAGTTGTTTGATTCCTTCTGTACTGACTCTGTAATCTCAATTTTGTTACATGAATACAGCAGCTCCAACCCTTTATGAGCAGATTTGGTCTCCTTAGTGTTATTTTCCCACCCTTTAGGCCCTATCCATTACAGAAATCAGGTATTTGAACAGAACAATAGTGGGTAATAGTCTCTAAACTTCAGTGGGGTTTTTTTCAGTAGCTGTCTGGAGTCTTTGCAAAAGAAGTGGCATTACTAAATACCATTATATAGGTGATAGGTTAAAACCTATCACCTATATAATGGTATTTATTAACCGATCATAGCTAAAAAAAAAGAAAGACAAAGGAAAAAAAAAAGAAAACAGGGCAGCACAGTACAGACAATAGTTTATAGTTTGGGAAATCTTTCAGATCTTTCAAAGCTCTTTTCCATGTCCACTCTTTCATTTGCTCTTTCCCAAGTCATTGTTTTTATGCATTTTAAATTGTGTCTGTGTTCCACTCTGACCTTGGCCCCTGCAGATGATGGGCACAGACAGTGTGTTGCTCATTTGTGAGTTATCCCACTGCTGCAGGCTGGCCCCTTGCACAGGGTGTGCCAGGGCTGCCCAGGGCAGGGCAGGAGATGTGGCAGCACGGGGCAGTCCCTGGGGCCCCTGCGAGTCAGCACCAGTGAGATCAGCCCTGGCAGGCACTGAGTCACACCAACTGCTCCAGTCCCAGCCCAAAGGTCACATTTGCTGGCCTCTTCTGTGGAGCTCATGTATCTAAAAAATCATGTTTTGTAAGGAATTACGAGCAGCAAGGCAAAAATAATCTGTTGATTATACAAAGGAGCAGTACTGGGAGTTTCCAGGGGAAAGAAACACATCCATATCTAATTCTTTATTACAAGCATGAGAACCAGATTCAGTTGAGATGAGTAAAGTATTGAAAAATAGGTTCTTATACAAAGACTCACATGGGACTCCTTGTAAATATCTGGACCAATGTAAATAGTAGAAGCTAAGACTAATGTAAAAATGGAAGTTTAATCCTAAACACAGGTTTCATCTGCATTTTTGCTTTTTTTTAGAACTTAATGAGATAATCTAATGCGAATAACAGCGGAACATACATGTAATTTTGATAGATTTTATGAACACCTGTCATACAATGCCTTTAGGACAGGGGGAGAAACTGGAAATCCAGATAAAGCTGAGGATAAGCAAATTGCATGTTTGTAGCTCTAAACATGAAAGTATAAGCAGGCAGTCAAACCTAAGGTCAAAGTAAACAGTTTGTTCCTCAGCATATATAGGTATAGAAATAGGTGTGCAATCACTATGGCATTCTCAGGACAAGGAGTTCCTCTGGCCTGTAGCAATATTTTGTTATGCTGATGCTTTGATTATCGGAGGAGAAAGATTCAAAAGAGTCTTGAAAGAATTGAAGGGAATGGACAAGGAAAATGGAATGTAGATCAACAAATATTAAAAGACAAAAAAAAAAAATCCCACAATCTTGTAAGCAAGGAGGTAGCTGAGATCAGGATGACTACAGAGGCATCAATCACCAGGCATCAGCTGGGGCTCACCAACTCAGTGGCTGAAGTTCAGCCTCTTTCCTGCTCTTTTGAATTATTTCTTGAAGTACATAATTTGTGTGCAGCATGGCTTGATGCACCTTTCTTGTGGCAGGAACATATGAAAACTGTGCTCATCTTTGGTGAACCAGTAAAAAAGTGTGCTTCCAAGAAACTTGGAAATCAAAATACCTGACATTTTACCTTCATGCTTTTTGCTTTAGAAGTCAGAGGGCTGTTTCTTTGAAAAGACCTTAAAATGGTCTTTTCTTTGCATTTAGCAGTTTGTCCCTGCTTCTTACAGATGATGTAGCAGGGACCATGTTAATATGTGTACCCATTGTGTCCCTTTTACCAGTTGATGGCAGGTTACAGGTCACATTACAGTTTTGAACTAGCTAGAGTTTTGACCCTGATCCTCCAACTGTTTTTATATACAGTTCAATAGTAATTTATGCTTTCTAGCTCAGTTTATCCTTGCAATTAGCCACTCAAGTCTGTAGATAGTGCATTTTTACTGCCATATTGACAAAGAGGAAGATCCTCCATTTTTCAAGAACATAGTTGATGAACAATAAATTCCAAGCAGCCAGAAAAGCAACTGTAATCTCAAGTAAAACCTCATTGCTTTCTTGGAAATATATTCAAAACATCTGAGCCTCCTTGAAGAAGCTGTTATGTTTTACAGTCTACCTTCCTCAGGAGTAGATTAAAAGGGTTAAAAGTTGGATATTTTCATCTCATTATTCACCAGGATAGTTCATGAATAGATTGCAACTGGTCTAGAATAAATGTGTTATGTCCATGCAACACTAAGTGCTGACTTTTTCAGGATGGCTGTAGGAATATCCTGTAATAGACAGTGAGTTACAAAGTGGCTTGATACAACTGATTTTTTAAGGAATTATCAGATTTCTAGCACCTTGAATAAGTAGTGGCATTGACTATAACACATTCGCCAGCAGCTCCGGACAAAAATCTTGCTTTGTTTCTTATGAAAACTACTTGATATAACTACTTCAATTTTTTTCTTTTTTTTTTCGTTCTGCAATGCATATTGTAACACTGAGGCAAATAAAAAGCCATAGCCCTTTGCTACCACTCTGATTTTTGTACCTTTACAGGTTTTTCCAGGCATCTGTATTCATCTTGTACATAATCAACCCTTAAAAGTTTGCTGCTGAAAGAGGAATTTTGTCTGAATATCAGGATGTAGACATAACCACCTTGGAGTTACCCATGCATAACAAAAACAAGCATCACTGCTGAGTGTGTTAGGAGTTGCATGCAATCATCTCCTTTCTAATAAGATGCATTAAATTTCTGGGGTTTTAGCATATAAACATATACCCAAAAGTGTCTGACTTGTTTCTTTTCACAATTTCCAACTGGTTAATGATGTGAAATCATTCTACAAAAATACCTTTTAGTGGCTGACATTTTATATCCCATTAATTGTTTAGTTAAAACAGGAGACATAATGGAATTTCTTTTGTACTGATTCATGATACAGTTTTTGAATGTTTGGGTGTGAGCCTCTGTACTTCAAGTTTCTTCTGATAATGGATACTTGAAGTAACAATTATGTAGATGTGTGAAAATTAAACAATAATAGAACCATTTTTAGATTTCTAGATGAACTAAAATATTTTAAGTAAACACGGCTTTTTGCATTTTATGTATACATAAATATATATATGAATATTTCCTATACTAGAAAGACTTTTAGGATTTTTGTTTACATTTATTAATTTCAGAACAGGCAAGTTTGCTCTTGTGTTCTATTTTCTGGACAGATGTTTCATGGCAGGCAGCAGTTTGTTGGGTGTCCCATCGTATGGGCACTGACTTTTTATTTTTAAGTGGAAAGTGCTGTAGGCATCTATCTCTATGAAAGAATGAAAATGCATAAAATGGGAAACGGTACAGAATATTTAAGAGCTTGTCAGACTGTCAGGTTTTGGTTGTCTTTCTGGTTTGATGTCCATCATTTTCTATCCTCTCATTGGAGAAGGAGAGAATGAAAAAGAACAGAGAATGGATTTACAGCCCTTTGTCTTCATATGTGAAAGCTGCTTTGGAAGGAAATAGAGAAAGCCTGTTGAATATTTGGTTGTGCATTCAAAGAAGAAGAACAAAGATGGGTAAAAAGATGCACAGTGAAAGAAGGAAGAAATTGGTTGTTTCTCCTAAAACACATATTTGCTGTATAACAAGAGTTAAGTAACAAAACAGTTAAGGTTTGTTGTTAAAGTTGTCTCTGTTCCCTGCGCTTCCCAGTGTTTAGTGATCAACTGCAGCTCATACTGAGTTGTGAGATTAAGAGAAGACTTAGCTACTGCATTTTCTCAGAGATGGGATGACATTCATTACACAATAGCTTTGCCTTACAAAAGTCTCCTCAGACTCAGGTTCCTTTGAATTTACCTTTCATGCTCTTCTTATGAACAGGGAGTGTAAAACAGCAAAAGGATGAGAAAGAGATATTAGCAAGAATGCCATATAATAATCATATAATTTCATAAAACCTACCCTCCTGGCTTTTATTTATTCCAGCCCCTGTCTTTTATAATAGTTGATTTTTAGACAGTGTAATTCATACACTGACAGGTCATAAAGAAAGGCTGCAAGCAGAAAAACAGGCTCACAACTGTACAGAAAAAAGAAATAGAAAAGAGTACACTAAAGTAGGCCACTTCATACAGCTTGAGTGTTCTTGCAACTTTTTCTAGCTTCTCAGCTTGTAAATTACACCCATTTTGAACTTTCATAAGTTCACACGTCTTTTGGAAGGAACATGTAGAACTGAAAGAGCCTAAATTATACCTTGAAAAATACCTCTAAATTTGCACCTATTTATGTTTACTTTTGCATTTGTACATAGTTATGAACATGTATACAATCATACTGAGAGAGGTCTACAAAAACACTGTATATATGAAAAAATACCATCCCGTCTGATGTTGCACAATTATGGCAAAAACTCTAATCATTTTTTTTATCCAATATTTCAGAGTATTAGAGAGAAGCAGAAATTTCCTTGTGGAAACAACTAGAAAAAAACATCCTCCTTTGTTCTTTTTGGCCATTTCAATAGCTATTTTTGACTTTTTCTTTATACCTTGTTTTATGTGAGACATTTACATTGCAGAAGATTGTCTACAGTAATGAGTGCAAGTGTCTGGATAAACTTGTGTCAAAAAATTCCACTGTCACTTGGAAAGGTTTGGTCTATGACTGAGTGTCTCTGCATTCCTCCTGCATTATTCATCCAGGGACAGGACGGTGAATTGATAGGCAACTGGAGGAGAATTTCCTCCCCAGCCCATCATGGTTTGTTTCAACAGCTATGTTGTTAAATCCTCCTTTCAGTCTCTTAATTTAGTGCCATCCCATTTTTCCCTTGGCATTGACCTTTTCTAGATGAGAGCCTGGTGCTGTCAACAAGCTGATGAATTATGGCTGTTCTGAGTTGAAGTGACCATCAAATATAGGCTGGTTTACTCATCTTCTTCTCCAAAACCCCCCTGACAGTACTGGAAGGAAATACTTCTTACAATACAAGCAATTTCTCTTAGTCATGCCTTGGGGCACCTGCCTTTCTTATTGATACTGGGTTCCTGTAATCACAGATGCTGTACAGGAGATAAAAGATGTCTCTCTGTGTTGATACAGCAAGGAGTTATGGTTGGTGTTTAAGCTGAAGCCTTAAAGCAATTTTTACTGCATATGTGAATCTTAAGGGAAGGTAGATGCTGAGGATTAGGTGGGGAGCAGATTATGCTCCGGGAGAACAAATATCTCATTTCAGTGATACAAGGATTCTGGCTGAGTTTCATTTAAAGCCAAAGATGTACCCAAGCAAAAAATTACACATTTCTGTGAAAGTTCAGAGTTGAAATGAAACAGAAAATAACCTCTCTCCTTCATGTGTCTGTGAGGATACTTGACCATAGGTTATAAGATGTGATGGCTCTTGGTGGGCTGCAGACCATTCCCAGACCAAACCCATGGGTACAAATTTGGCTTCTTAATAATATTTCTAAAATAAATTTTGCTTCTTTTATTCAGGGGAAGCAGCACCTTTTTAGTGGTTCTACTCTTGAGCATTTAGTGAAGCATTCTAGTTTTGAAATGAGTGTCATGAAGACAGTTTTGAAAATTAGTAACCTTTTCCAGGCTGCTGCCTCAAACTTTCACTTGTGTTTAAACAACCTCTACTAACTCATTCCCAGTGTGAGGATTACATTTCTGATCTTCATGATGGGCTGCATTTCACAAACATGAAGTCATTTTTTTTGAGTCAAATCGTCCAACTTTAAATAACATTTATCGGAAATGCTCATATGAAAGAAATTTGTTCTATCTCAGCTGTGTCCCACTGAGTTGATGGCTATGAATTGTAGATAGTGGTCAAAAAAAGATTAATACCAGAGCACTGCTTATAACATAATAGTAGCTTTTATCTAAGAAGGAGAGAGAAATATATGACTTCTCCTGTCTAGTATATATAAGTAGTAATTTGGTATCATTCATGCAGTTATTATTTAAAATATTCTTTTATCTGACATCATTATTTCATCTTTCAAATGGTAAGTTTATGAAAGAGCATGTGTTCTGCCTTCCATAAAAAAATGTTATTGCCTTTAATAAATTCTAGATTAATATAGTCATAGCTTCTAGTTGTAAGCAAGGTAACCTATCTGTTGTGAAGTAGGGAAATTTTTGTAAACCAAGATGGTATATTCTGGTTTTGCCTTATCACTCTACCTGAAAGGAGGTTGTAGGCAGGTGAGGGTCATCCTCTTCTCCCAGGCAAACAGACACAGAACAAAAGGAAATGGCCTTAAACTGCACAGGGAAGGTTTGACATCAGAAGGCATTTCTTCACTGAGAGGGTGGTTATGCATTGGACCAGGCTGCCCAGAGAAAGGGTGGAGTCACCATCCCTGGAGGTGTTCAAGAAATTACTGGATGTGGCACTTAGTGCTGTGGTTTAGTTGACGTAGTGATGTTCAGTCAAAGGTTGAACTTGATGATCTTGGAGGCCTTTCCCAACTCTATTGATTCCATGATTCCAATCTGCACATAAAATTGAGCCAGACTTTGATCAGTGTTATGAGTGTTGGACTAGATGATCTCAAGAGGTCCCTTGCATTCCTAACTCTTTTGTGATTCTGTGATCCTCTTAAACACACGGATATCTGTTCAAACTATTTTTGTTAGCTTATCTTTATGTATATTATGTGAATTTTATTCATGACCTTATTTGAGGTGCTTATGAATGTACATGAATAAAAGAATTGCTACATGATCAATATTACCATTCATATGCGTGCTAATTAGAATCCTAGTTAAGTGGTAATATTTGCAATAATCTTAATTTACATTGACTTTTACCTAAATTTAGTCAAAAGTGTCTTATTTGTGTATAAGCAGTTGTAGCCACATTTTCAAGTCTTTAAAAAACTTGAAAGTGAGATACAGAAATTGTAGATAAAATTTTCCTTTTACACACTGAGATTTTAATGTACTCTCAGTGATTCTTTAACCAGTAAGAATCATCCCTGAATTTAACCTGCAGGATAGCAAATACTCTTTTTATAACTTTCTCCTTTTTAAAAGACCACATTTAGTAATCTTCAGAAATAGAAATAACATTAGCTTAGAGATAATAATGGCATTCTCTGGCTGTTGTAATTTATTGAGGAAATTTTCTGTCAGAAAATGGTGGAAAGTGTTTGAAAGGGGCTGTGAGTGTTTGCTGCTTTTATAGGATATCTATAGGATTTTCAGGTTCAGTTGTTACTGCCTTTACTTTTGGCGTTAGTAATTGACTGCAAAGCTTGCAGTGGCAACTAAAGTCTTGTGTTCCTTGGTATCTTACTTGGACAGTTTGCACATAGAAAATTCTCCCAACTTTGCTTGTTCTTGTTCTGATGTTTAAAAATTATATTTTTATTAGGGTTTTTTTAGGCCCAGATACACTAAATGTCTTCTCAACCTGCAGGAATAGAATATAATTCATGAAGCAGGTAACCATGTGTTGCTGTGTTTTCTGCCATTTGAAGAGGAGCTCATGCACAAGATAATTTCAAACTGCAGACTCTTAAGACATCTTTAGCTTTGAAAAAATTTGGTGTTATGGACAGGAAATATTAAGTGATTTTTTTTTGCTTTTTGTTTTCCTATACAAGCACTTGTCAATTAGGTTTACTGTAAGAAGGTAGTCTAACTCACCTAATTCAATGTGCAGCAAGTCATTGGAATATTAATTTAAGTGTATTCCAAGTGTAATGTGCAGGAGAAGCCTCCTGTTCTTACAGGTTTTGCTACACAAATATGTCTGTGACAAGGCCTCTTGCTGTTCCACCCCACTGCAGCTGTTTTCTGGGATCTTATCCTTTCAAACTTTGATCACTGCAGCATCCTCCCCTTCTGCACTGAGGAACACAGTGCTACCCCCACAGTCTCCGTTCAGAACTGTGCCACAAAGTTCATTTCCCACCTTGACTATTTTAACTTCTTTCTGAGTGCATTTTCCTCATTAAGCAGACTGCTTCTTTTCAACCTTAAGACCAGTCTTCATGAGTCATTTCCAACCTTTCTATCCACTATTAAAATGTCATTTCCTTTTTTTTATTCCTGTGTTGCTATCCTCTAACTCTCAAAACACTTTTGTGCTGACTCTGTGCTGCTTTTCTCTCTCTGCAGAAATTTCCTATAAGCCTCCACAAAGCTCATGTTGCCCTTTCTCCAGTCTGTTCTTAAGAACTCTTTGTCATCATTTCTACAAAAAAAAAAATTGATAACCACCTCCTACTGTGCTGATACCATTGACTGGATGTGTTGGGTTTTTTTTGACTGTGAGGTGTTTGCATCATGCAGATTCCACATGGACTGTACTTCAAAAGTTCTGAGGTCCTGTTCCATAACCTGTACTTTTAGGTGCAAGTAATGAATAGTGTCAGGGTTTTTTACAGTGCTTGATTAGCCTGGCTGTTCCTTGCCTGGCAGTCTCTTTGAGTTTGTATTGCAATTGTGTTTTCTGCATGGCTCCAAGGAGAAACTGCAGCTAGTCCAGCTTACAGCTGTGCTTTTGCTGCCTGGTTGATTAACAAGTCCTGTTGTGCCTCCTTGTTTGCTGCTGGTTACAATTCAAGAGGATATCTACTAGCTTTATCACTTCTGTGAGCTGTAACCAATGCCATTCCTTCATATATTTCAGAATAAAACACAAAACTAAAGAGGCTTAAAGGTTCAGGACTAGAAGATAGGAAACTTTTGTAGGAGCCCTTATTGTTGGTACAGCTGACCGTTGCAGAGCCAGGTTATTATGCTGTCCCTCGTGGTGTGCAATGAAAGGTTACTTTTTGTTCAGTTCATTATTGATTTACTGACCAGAAATATAATTTAAAACTGCAGGTGTCCATCTAATTTGTAAACAATGTCTGGAAGCTATGTGGCTAGCTGTGTTGTCATGCTAGTTTTGCTTTGTAACTCTGTGATTCACAGCATATTTCTTCTTTCTGAGAACTGGTATAGGAAAATGCTGTGCTTTGTGGGGTTTATTTTGAGTGAAAAGTCATGACTCAGAATGGGTATGTGTAACTTCTATAAAGCTAACTAGCTTGAACAAACTAAATTGTGAAATCACAGCAATGGGAGGTTACACTAATAATCCATTCAAATATTTTCAATTACTTGATGGCTTGTGGGACAACTAAGTTTGCTGTACTTTGATTTTGAATGATAGCCACTTGCTACAGGGCCATATTATTGATTGGCATTGAGGCTCAGCTTCATCATGTCAGACCTCAGCTTTTGATTGACAGAATGACATTACTTGGTAGGGAATTCATCTCAGTTGTCATCTGAATTACTTTCCAACAACCCCGTATATCTTTGTGTTGACACCACAAGTAACTTGAGCTCTTTTGCTCAGAAACTCACAGAATTTAGAAGTGGATAATGGCTCTTTTTATTTTATTTCTTTTGTGTTTTGTTCTTATATGAAAGTAGATTCTGATACCACCACATGATTCCATGAGGTAAAATCCCATCATTTGGAATAGTATAATGCTAAGATTTGGCAGTGCTGGCAGGGGCCCCAAAACTAAGAATTCTGCAATGACAGAACTTTTGATTCCACAAGTTTGAACTCACAATCTTTAATTAACAATTAATGCTACTGCAGCTAGAATTAAAATATCTCCAAATAGGACTCACATAAAGCAAAAATTTGATGAGAATCTAGAAAAATATCCAAGTGAAAATTCTTCTCAGCGAAGTGCAATTTAACACGTCCTTCACTTCTCTGGGACCCAGGAAGCTGTCTCAGATTGCACTTCACAGCCAAAGCCCATGCCTGGGGTTTTGAAAATTGGCAGCTGGTATACACTTTATTTCTCAAATGTTGCTTTGACAGGATAAAACCACTTTTAATATAAAACTACAGGTTAAATCTGGGCTCTGACCTTGAAAGAGAAATCCTGAGCGCAAATTCTTGTTTGCAAGTCATATCTGGTTTTGCAATTTTTTCTTTCACTTCCTAATACAAAATGTCCTGGGATCAAAACCCAAAAAGTCATTCTTGCAGGGAAGATCTAAATTATTCATGTCAGCCAGATGCAGATTTGGATTGCTTCAGGTTGGATACAGATAGGGAGGTAGCCTAGGGGAGTGTCCTCCCCACTCAGTTTCCCTTGTAAAACACCCTGTACTGCCTCTACTCCAACAATAGGTTTAAATAAAGTCACCCATGGATTATTTTTTTAAGGTCAGTGCTGTTAGCACATTAGTAATTTTCTGGGAGTTCTCACTGGGTTAAGTCTAAGATATGCAGATCTAGATTTGACCTAGGTACATGCAGCACCAACACCTTAGGTGTTATGGCTACTTTACTGTATGAAATACAGTAGCAATTTTCAGCCAGCTGAGACAGTGTCTGAGGCAAGACTTTAGGCATCACTCTTAACTTAGAAATGTTCAATTTCACCTAAGCCCCAGGGAAGGGGCCATTTCAGAAGTCTTTCCTTAGAGGAACTGGTGTCTGTAGTTCAGTATAGTAATTGTCAGGTGCCTGATTTTCATTAATGAATACTCCCCACACTGCTGGAACTATTAGTCTGTCTTAAAGTAACATACATTTAAGGGGCTTTTTGACTGAGAGTTTAACCCAGGCAGAATAGCCTCCTAATATACTGGATGAATGCAAACTCTGTCCAAAGTGTTGTCCTACCCAAATATCTGGAGTAGGATAGCTGGAGTAGTTTTAGGCAGAATACAGTATTTAGGTTTGTGGGTTTGACTCTTCCTTGTACCAAAAAAAAAAAAAAATCAGAGTATTATGGTTTTTTTTTTATAATTACATAGTAGTAATGATGCCAGTTTGTCCAGTATATTAGTCTACAACCAGGAGTAGCTAAGTAATTGCATTGCCATAATCTATATTTTTGGTATTTTTACTTGGTAAAGTAAATCCCTACCACTTCATATACTGTGCACTGTCAGAAACATTACTGCAATGCCAAAGAAATGAGAGAGGAAAGAGACTGGTTTGATTCAGGGAAGGGATATGAATTGAAGGAACCTTGTTTAAGTATCATAATGGATATTGTTAGGGAAAACATACAAATAGTGTTTAGAGGCAGCCAAGCAGCTCTAGTAGGGAGGAACATAGAATGACAAACAGCTTTTGTTTATAGCACAAAAATGTGAGTATTGGCTA
Source organism: Camarhynchus parvulus (assembly GCF_901933205.1). NCBI lineage: Eukaryota > Metazoa > Chordata > Aves > Passeriformes > Thraupidae > Camarhynchus > Camarhynchus parvulus. The sequence goes on from NC_044571.1 coordinate 38,456,456, forward strand.
AGAAGTAGTGTTTATGGTAATTGAGCTTTACAAGGAAGTAAAACTTCATGGGGAACACAGGGGGTAGCATTTTCAGTGAAGGAGGCAATAAGGAGAGCTGTGTAGGCATTTCCTGATTAGCATCTGCTGTTTCAACAGCCAAGGAACATGACTCGCATGTAAATGCTTGTGCTAGGCTTTAACAGGCATTCCCTCTAGCATGCCTCCCTGCCTTCTGGTTTTATTTTGAGTCTCCTTGAGCCCTACTGTGATTTGAGATCAGTGGAGGAGAAAGGAGAGTAACACAAACAACAGATGTCTTAAAGTTTTGAACAGAGAGAGAAAAAGCCCCATGGCAAAGGAGACTGTGCAGTTAAGGTGTTTCCCTGTCATCAGTATTCAGTGCCTCTAGTACAGTCTCTATTTGCATTTTTGCATGTGTATATATACATATCCCTATATATGCAGTTGGTATGCAGTTGTACACATGGAGGGTAAAGATGTGGTAGTGCAAAAAGATGGCCATTGCATAATTCAGAATTTTTTTTGCATCCTGTAAGAGTCTGACCTGTAGACACTAAGTGTACTGGCTGGCACAGCCAAAGCAACCTATTTTAGGGCAGGCTCGCAAATTATTTCCAAGCTGATCCCTGCTTTTAGTTTCTTGATGCATAAAATACATAATTTTTTTAAATCTGAAGCTCAAAGATTGGGACTGCTAGTAGTATGCCTGGTTTTCATCAAGACAGCTTTGCTTACAGGTGGTAACTTAAGCCATGGCAGGACAAATACCATGTACCCCACTGTATTAGGAGAACTAGATTGTGCACCAAGTGACATTCAGTGCACGTTCAGAAAAGCCTTTAATCTGTGCTTTTTGGTATGGGGAACTGTGTCTTTAAGGACTTTGATTTCCAGAAAGTAAATCTGTGGCAGAAGCAGCTGTGAAATTCTTACAATATATAGGCAGCTGGGGATGGCATAGAGACCCTGAAAATACATTGCCTGCTGGGTGTTAACTCAGTACTGCATGGGGCCAGGAACAAAAAGAAATGGAAAAAAATACTGTGAATAGAGAAGTGAAAAGATGTGAAGTTTCCAGATTTTTTTTTTGCTTTTTGGGAAAGAAAACTAAAAGAAATATAAAGAGTATTCAGAGCTGAGAACTTTGAGCTCTGAAATCTTAGCAAGCTACTTCCCCCTTTCCCACATCTACCTCCTCCTTTTATGTCTTATTTTTTCTACAGGCTTCAGCAGATGGGTCCACAGGCAGAAAATCACATTCACATGGAATCCTATTTTCCTGTGATATTTTAAATGTATATTTATTTGCTCATTAACTTGCTGGTTTTTTCAAAGAATTTTGGTAATTTCTATCTCAATGGATATTCATACTGTTTATTTTGTTAGTTACTTGTGTTATTTATATATATATATATATAAATTATTTGGCTACTGGACTACAGATGTTTATGCTTAGTTATCCTAAACTCTTTCTAGGTTAATCTGCTGTTACTGAATGTGACTTCTGAAAAAAAAATCCAGTTTTGGAATGTTTGCTGAGGATGCCAGTAAGAATGACTATTCTTTGTCCAAAAATTTGTATATCAGAATAGTATTTCCCTGTAGTGGTATTTTCCTGGACTACAGGGAATGCTGAATTTTGGTAGCAGCACCTTAAGCATCAAATATTAGTTGCTGTAAACAAGAGGAAACCTGCTGCGTTCTGTTAAAACAGAACAACTGTTATCTTATTAATACTATTTTTGCATAGACTTTCTTAATCTTTATAAATCCATCCTATCAGAGAAAGAAGCATAATAACATTAATTATGCCTGTATTTTAAATAGTGTTCTCATGCCTGTGTGGCTTTCTTTCTACTTTAAAAATATACTATCTCTGTAGCACAGATGGGTAAACTGAGGCATGCATGGGAAGTGAAATAAGTTCACTGGAGGTCTTCCAGACAAAGACAGAACTCCTGATCTTAGAGCAGAACCTTATCTTAAATAATATGTAAAACGTATCACAAGGTATTTGTAAGTTAACAAAACAAATCCTGCACTTTAGAGATACCATTTAACATTTGTTTTTCTTCCCACAGGAACTTTTTACACCAGAGTGCAAATTCAAGGAGTCTGTTTTTGAAAATTATTATGTAATCTACTCGTCCATGCTCTACAGACAACAGGAGTCCGGAAGGGCCTGGTTCTTGGGGCTGAACAAAGAGGGGCAGGTCATGAAAGGAAACAGAGTGAAGAAAACAAAACCAGCAGCTCATTTTCTACCCAAGCCATTGGAAGGTGAGGCTCAGTCCATCTCTGGCAGACTCCTATACATCTCACAAGAAGAGGGAATGGTGTCCAAATTGCCCTTACTCCATATGCATGCCTCACATAGCGGCCCATCCCAATGCCACTCCCAAGTTTCATGGAGCAGTTGTGTGCTTCCGTGTAGTGATGCTACAAAGGGCATATGTAAAACATTTTTCCATGGACTAAGTGGTCATTCTACAAGAAAAGAAATTTTTTGTGGAATAGCATTGTGCTGCTTTTAAAATATTCCACTGTTAGGGACAAAAATTATTGTGAAACTTGCAGTGAGAAAATAGTCCTTTCATTGGGCAGAATGAGATAATGAATATTGAAGATTGGGAGTTATATAGGGAATGGATGAAATGTCAGCATTTTAAAGTAAAAGCTTTCTAATACAAAACACAAAGGTCTCTCTATAAATCATGATGTATCACTATGCCAAGTGATATAATGTAAGTTGGCCTTTAAACCAAGATAGGAGCAAATAACAATCACAGTAACCTTACACACCAAAATGATGTCACATTCTCTGAAAAATCCATTAATATCTTGAAACTTTTGTGTTATTGTATGTACTTATATATAAATACATACATATGTATTTATATGCTGCCTTTTTCTTCTTGTCCTGATGGCACTACTTACTGTCCTAATTCCTGCACATAGCCTCTGAAAATAGTCATAGTCATTCTGAAAATTATCTCATTTCTTACCATCTGAAAACATATACTTGAGTAATGCTTTGGTTAGAAATCCAATTTCTTTTGATATTTAACTTAAAATTTTTGATTGAAGGATCAGTTTGTCAAGTACTTTAGTTTCATCATAAGGAAAGAATCAGAATAAACTTATGTTTATTTGAAGTCAGCCTTTGTGCTTTCCCTGTCTTGTGAAAGTTTACAGTTGTTTCATAAGCTCTCAACAATACTAATAATTTATATCTTGATCTTTTTATATTAAGACTTATAGAGAGGGAATGCCAGTGCATTTTTTAAAGCAATGCAAATTTGTATGTACTAGCAAAGAAGTTAAGTTTTAAAATAATTTTTGGATGATCAGACTTCATCAAAATAGCTTAGACAATGCTTAGAAATAACTTGATTTACATTGCCTATGAGAATCATCAAATCTGACAGCTCTGCTATATAATTCCTTACTTCATAGTTCCATTTCATGTTGTTCAATGTGATAATTTTGTAGGTCACAGTGTTATTTCACCAAGCTCTTTTAATTAATCAGCTAAGTGCCCAAAACACATTTATGGGCCACTCTGAAGATATAGATCATAACCAGCCTTATGTACTCTAGAGAAGACATTTAATTTCCGTCTTTAAGAAGCTGTAAAAGGATTTAGATTATGTCACTGGAAATGTTAGAACAAGTATTTGATTAGTTAATGATGCTATGGGGCCCTTTACATTTATTATGAAACTTCACACCATCGAAGATCAAGGTCAGTACTTTGATCTTCCAGCCTCCTACTCTAATTAGCCAAGGGATGAAGGAATTGTGCTCTCTGTGGTAGCACACACCCAGTCTGGAAATCAGTGTGATGATTAATTCCTTTGACTGCTGTGACACCTCTTTTAACATTGCTCTGATATAAATAAATGCAACTGGAGTTAGGTATAGGTGGAAATATTACCTGATGGAGTGACATGGAAAATGAAATTGAATTATCCAAGAGCATTAATCATTAAGGCAGCTTAATGCTTGAACTGTGTAATTGAATACATGTATTTCCCTCAAAGGATTTGAAGGGGTGAGATAGGGACTGAAGCCAAAGGAAAAACTTCTAATTCCTCTAAGAATTCAGTTAATAGTTTAATTTGGAGTTTTCTGCACTTCTACATTCAGTGGAGATCAGTGGCTACTGCATATGTTTTTGGAAATGAGGTAGGAAAACCCCCAATCAACTTTTGCACTCTCCACATATCCTGGATATTTCTTCAGGGCACACCTGAAGAAAAGACCATGGCCAAATTCCCCAGATTTGGAAGACTGATGTACATATAACTTTGTAGAACTGGACCCTAGCCTAGTCTTGCAATCTACGACTAAGAAAAAACACTTAAGTCTAGACAACTGTATTGTATGATCCCATTTTTTAATTACAATCTGTCTTAACACATTTTACTTCTAAAAGTTCACATGTTTATTTAATGTTTATTTAAGGGTTGTATATACATACACATGGGTATTCACTTGTACAATTTTGTGTGCCTTATGCAAAGAATCAACACCAGCTTTTCATTTCCAAGAAGATATAGTGTCCATTAAACAAGGAAGAATGCAGTTTCCTACTGAATTTTTAAGTCAGAGGCAGAAGTGTGAGAATTTTGGAGGGTCAAGCAATTCTATCAGTGGTACAAAACCAGCATCGTCAAAAGAAACAGTTTCCCTGGTATGCAAGGGGAACATAGAAAATTAATCCTATTTGAGCTGAACCCTCATATGTGATACATTGTTTAAAATGCTTCTCTCTTTCTCTTCCCTCCCCTCAGTTGCCATGTACCGAGAACCATCTTTGCATGATATTGGAGAAACAGTGCCAAAGGCTGGGGTAACTCCAAGTAAAAGCACAAGTGCATCTGCAATAATGAATGGAGGCAAACCAGTGAATAAGAGCAAGACGACATAGCCAGATCCTCACAGGTGTTGTGACTTTACCGAGTCCCAAGTACAGTTGAGTGATTTATCCTTGCCAGACTTCCCCTCGGCAGTGTCTGTGGATCAGCTTGTGGCAGGTCACCAGCTTGCCCGTTCCTGTTTCTGAACTGAGTTGTTGCAAGTGGATAAATCTCAACATGTAGCTCCACCACAACGAGAAGACACCTGGATGAACCAGCTAAACTCAGACCATGGAATGCCCTACCAGATATTGGAATGCCTTTTTAATATCTTTTCTGTGACTGTGACACTTCATGTGAATGACATACTTCACAAGTACACTTGATACCTTGCCTGCTGACAATTGCCCATAATCCCTTTTTGAGTCCAGTTTCAGCAAAATCCATGTGTTTAAGTTCTATTTTGTAGCACACAAATAATCAAGTAATTTCTAGTTAGATGCTGTAAACCTGTGCTATTATGGATTTCTCTTCTTCCCTTTTTTATAAGGCTGCTCGCTCCACTGTTTGTGACCTTTTGCAGGGATTGTGTTTCTCTATAACTTAAGTGTTGCCGGTGGCTTAGTTTTGAAAGCAATCAGGGAATCAGGAAGCCTTCAAAAACCTATTATAAAAAATTATATCTATAAAGAATAGGATCATTGTCTCTGGCTTAAAATATTGATTAAATGTGAATACTCTTTAGTAACAGATACTGTGCTTCTGAGGTTGGCATTAAAGTGGAGGGAAGAGTGTCAAACACAACCAATGGGGAGTTTTCTGAAACGTGTGTTTGGCATCCCTATAGTTTCTTTTTGTGTGTGTGTTTTATACATATCACAGGCTTACTGGTAATGGTAACATTTGCCTTGCCCAGCGAGCAAGACCCACTCATTTTTGGAAAAGTGGGTCCAAAGAATTTTGTAGGCCTTGTAGGCCTGAATTAAGGCTCATTTTTTCATCTACTAAATCTTCATTGTTTGAAAAACAACCACCACCAACAAAAGAAAAAAAAGTAAGACTAATCAGAATTGTGCTACCTAAATCCATTTTAAATATAATCCTTTCCTGTTTTTAAGGAACTGAACTTAATGCCATTGTTATTTTTTGGCTGAATCCCACACCTACTTAGCAAAGCATGGGCAAGGATGTTGTTGTGTTCTTTTTTGCAGCACCAATGCAAAGGGTAGTTACAAATTATAGTTTAATATTTCTGGTGTTTTAAAAAAAGACGTTTTAAAACTGGACATATTACAAAACTTTATTTTTATTTTTAGCTAAGCATGCAAAGTCCAGTCCTATGTATTTCACTGATATCCCAGTATGTACCTCCACCCAGCTTCCTAGGATAACATGCCCACCAAATTGCTAGATTGAAGGTGCCTTGCCTTGATCTCTATATACTGTACTTTCTCTTACATGAACCTAGAAGAAATCAAAAACATCATAAAATTGAAGCCTTGGATCATATTACCAGGAACAACATCAACCCTTTGAGTTTGTCACTTGTGAACAATTAAGCCAGTGTTGCGGGGGATGAAGGAGGGCAGGGGAAAGATTAAGAGAATGCCACAGAGATGCCACTGAAGTTTTTGCACATTTAGTCACAGGCTTTCAGAAGTTGAAAAATATAAGCACTCTCTGTATGCTTAAGAAGGAATTTGTTTCTTAGAAATGGCAGCAAAGATCAGACTGTATCTCAGTCTAGAAACTGTGTGGCAACACTCTCTTGGCCTCTTGCTGTTACCTTGATATTTTAAGACAAAAAGAGGAAACCATCCGTTCCTTTTTTAGCACTGTATTTCTGGCAATTTGTTTTATCACATCTTTGTCCTGAAGTCCCTGACAGAGACTGCTGATTATTTCAAACTCCCTGTCTGCTCAGCTGAACAGTCTGATTCAGTCTGAATGAACTCTTCATACTAGTTTTCAAATGTGTTCTGTTTTTATAAGCAACATTTAGTGCACTCTTCAAGGAGGGTACTGTAAAGCTGCTAAATTCTACATAAACTTTTTCTTTTTTTCTGTAGGTCAGACTTCTTTTTGTAAGTGTGATATGAGAACAGCAAGATAATGCTTGATGTTGGGTCTTTCTAGGGAGGGAATGAGTTCTCCATGTAGAGAAAAAAAAATACAAACCTAATCTAAAACTGTGATAAAAATGCAAAGAAACTTTGACTTAAGACTGTGCCCTTGCCTGCTAGCACTAAATCTGTGTGCGCAGGGAAAAACAACACTTTATTAAAAACTTCAGTGTGCCCTTCTCATCCCATCTGGTCCAATGGGATTTGTGCACCATCCCTGAGAAAACAAAATCAAACCAAAGCAACTCAGATGGCGGGCTGGGGGCTTGCTCTGCGCTGCAGGACCCAGGAGAGGCAGCAGCCTTGATGCTGCACTGGCGGCCAGGTCCCGCCGTGGCCCCAGGCCTTCCTGCAATTGTGAGAGGAGAACTTCACAATATTTCAAGTAAGATAAAACAGCTGAAGGCTACCTTCTCTCTCACCTGATTCATGAGGAGGGAATACACGAATTCATGTCCCATTCAGCTGCCTTCTTATAGACCCAGTGTAAGAGCCTGAGGAGAGACAGGGCTGGAGACTTGGCTGAGCCATGCAAGGAGGATCTGGTTCAGTGCCTGATCCTATATAAACATTGTTTTCAGCATTAACCTTTTGGTCCTGAGTAACTATGATCTGTGAACCAGTTTGTGAGGCTATAATTAAGGGCAGATTTAATTTCTTTAAGCAGTTAGTACATACTGGAAATACAGCTTTTTGCCTTTGTTTTTGTTTTTTAATTATTGTTTTCCGGTTTTGTTTCTGTGGGCTAAATTCATATGAGTGTTTAATCCAATGAATCATTGCCCTAATTTTTTTTTCTACAGTCTGTTTAAACATAACACAGGTATACTTTGTGCTTTGTTTCCTCCCTTTAATTTTGTTTTGTCTCATCTGTTGCATGGGAAGAGTACGACAAGGATGAACTAACTGCATGTTGTAGGTTGTGTCTGTCAAAGAACTGTTGGTCAGTGTTACAAATTTACATACATATATGCAAAGAGTTTGTCTGCATTGTACAGTTTGTGTTTATTCTTATTTGTTGTATACACAGATTCAACATGATGAATAAAACATTTATATGAAGGCATACTGGAAACCAACAGAAAAGTTTATGTAAGAAGTAGACTGTGCAAAGCATCATTACACTGGCCACAGGATGGTGAAACTTCATGTAAATAGGTTGGCAAACTCAGTTCTCCCCCTTTACCATGCCAAAGAAAATTTCAGCTCCTTAATATAATACCTCTCTTGCTGTTCTCCAGGATGAGACTTCACCATTTTCTTCCCTCTAAAATTAATTTTGCTGTTAAGTGAAAGCTGTTTTCAACTGTCTGTTACTACTAAAGTACTGTATAGTAAACCTGATGGAATCAATTTGTATTTACAGATTGGGGTTTTTGTACTTACATGTGCAGCTGTCCGTGAATCTGCAGCGTTCCAGGTCTTTTGCATGCTTGCATTGTATTTTGTTCTTCTGGGTTTTCTCTAATCTCTTAGAGACTGTTCACACTGAAATCTAACCTCATCTTGCCATTTTATATGTTAACACTGCACAGTCATTTTCTTCTCTTTTTTGATCTGTATTTCAGCTACAGTTCTATTTGGCAAAATTGGTCACACCTGCACAGTTTAAAGATCCACTTTTGAGGAGATATAAACTACTTCAACAAAGCACCATTTTGCTGTACTTCAAAAATTTTATAAATTCACAAGAATCCTTATGAGATTGATCACATGATAGAGCCTATGGAAGGGTCTCTAGCTCCTTTTAAGTGCTTTGTAGTTCACATAACAGAGCTTTTGCTTCATTTTCTGGGTTTTTTAGCCATTCTCAATTGATTTTTAATATACTGTCATTTTCATAAATGTTGGTTCGTAATAAACCCCTCCCAGGCCCTTCACCAGAAACAAAGTAAAGCAATTCACTTTGACTATGGTATATACCTGAAACAATACTAAGAACCCTGGCTTTACATTTATATATATGGGGAAACTTTTTGTCTTGGTTTAAAACTAGTTTAAGCAATGAGGTATGAAAGCAGACAGTTTGGTCCATGCAGTAAAAGCATATCATGATGATCCATCTGTTTATTGCTATAAAGAATACATTATTCAGCTACATTCAAATGGGAATGGAAGCAAAATTAGACTACATAAGAAGGTTCTCTTTCTTTTAAATGGCTCTTTAGATAAATTTGTATTTCATGCAATGCATTCTAAAATGTTTAATAACAGGGGTTTTTTTCTGTGATGACTAATGCAAGTGCTATGACTTATTTTTAAAGATGTAATAAATTTTTTTGTTCAATTACTTAGTCACAGAAATATTCAACTTAGCTTTCTTCATCCCAGTATCATTTAGCTGTATCATTTAGCTACAAAGTGAGATGTCATTCTGCAAAGAAGCAAGGGCAATATATCAGAAAGTGAGAGCAGGTACATGATTAAATGTATCTATGTGTTTCTAAGAAAGAATATAGCTAGTGGGGAAAAAAAGGATCACAAGCAGGTTAATAAATTATAGAAGCAAATCAATCCACAGGTTTTTTATAGGTGATATTACAGATACGTTATACACAATAGGTGCAATCCTGCAAGTCTATTATAGAAGCACTGGCACACTTCTGGATTGTGTTCTTTCTCACATAAGAAGAAAACAAGGCTGTAATATCTTTTTGTTTATAAGGTTTATCAATCTAATCAGTAAAAAGTCCCAATTTATCCATTTTGGTTTTGCCTTTTGCCACAGGCCTGGAAGCAGGTTTTTACAGTCACTAGGAGTGAAAAATCAAGTAGTAAGTTTCACTTTCTTATGCCTCTTCCTGCATTTACAGTTTATGTACCTGGAATTCCCATCACAGGGAATGACACAAGGGAAAAAGATAAAATTTTATTAATACAGCTATTATATTCAAATATGTGGAATAATAATCATATTCCTTCTGATTTCATCTTTCTAGAGAGGAAATGAGCCACAAAAGAGATAAGCTGGGTGTCACATCACCAGTACCTCAGCATGAAGAACTGGGGAAGTGCTCAAGCAACATTATAGGAAACAAAAGAAAAATTGGAAAAGAATTAATGTGTACATTCCATTTTTAGTAGTCTTAGCTAATACTTTAAGGTTTATAGTAATAGCACCATTTTGTTTGATAATTGCATTTAAAGGAACCACAGAGAGTAGCTGTCTTAGATATTCTGATTTTTTTCCATATGTAAGTTAAAAACAACTTGGATAATCCTTTTTGAAATGCTATGACTACATAATCCATCCAGTAGTCAAAAAGGTTGGAGCTGATTGGTATAAAAAAATCAAAGTAAAAATTACTTTATACTCTTTTAGTATATAAACTTAAAATTAAAATAAATGACAAAAATGCATCAAATATGACACTGGAACCACCTAAAGAATTGTTCTTTTATATATGAATGAGTACCTGAAATACCACAGCTGATCTACAGTATATATTAATGTTTTGATGCCATGAAACAAGTCAAAAGCATCTACTGACACCAGAATAGAGTTTTGATTATGTAGTATTTTCTTAATACACAACTTAATATAAATGGAAGGAAAGCGAGGAGAACTTTGTATCCTTCATTGTTTACACTCTGATTCAGCAGATGAATGTATATGCAAAAAACCCAGTGATTATGAGATGATTCAGGTCAGCGGTATTCATTATTCATAAATATAAATAAAAGCAACAATTTGTGCTCTCCCGACACTAGGGTTGGCAAAATGCATATATGCTAAAACTTAAGAAGATATTCCTGTTGAGCTCCATGGAATTTTAGGGTTTTAAGTATAAAACATAAATTAAAATTTCAAGATGAATTTCACTTTGAGGATTCTTTATGTGTTATGAATACAGTTTAGAACTCTGCCTGATACTTTGGTTATCTAGTAAGAGAGTAGCTAGCAGCTTTGGGATGTAGGTCTAGTTATTTATCTGCATAGCTTATATATAAGTTGGATGTTTGGTAATGGTACTCCCTGAGAATATGGGCTTCACAAGCTTCATTTTTAGAAAGAAAGAATCCAGGTTAAGAGGGAAAAAAAAGTGGTTAAAGTTAAAAAGCAAGCTATATGGGACGGGGGAATAATAAAGCAGTTCAATAAATTAATTTTAAATTTTGCATTCTGTCCCATGTTCTGTACCACTGTATTTTCCTGTTTCAAAACTGTTCTTTCTAAAAGAAAAGTAATTTCTAGACTAATAATGGAAATACTTTTTTTTTGTTAATACTTAGTTCCATTATTTCTGAGTCATGCACCTCTTCAAAAATCAGGACCTTGGCACCTAAACCACAATGTTAAAGTTTGGTATCTAAAAGAAGTATTTTTGAGCCATTTAATCAATTTATTGCTCAATCATGGTTTCACAAAATGTAAACACTTTTGAAACTAAAATGTATATTTCTTTTTTTTGCTCTAAAGAATTCAAGGGCTGCCAAATCTACATGTACAAAAAATGAGACACTCATATGTAAATAAGTTAGGGAAGTCCCAATAGTTGTGCATCGTTCATAACTCAATGTGAATTTCACACTGAGCAGCATTTCACCATTGGAAAATAAAAATAAAATTTTTGTTCATACCACTGCTTTGTTTGTATTTACTGTATTAAAACTTTAATTACTTTGTCAACATTGTCCAAACATCTTTGGCTGAGACCTAGGTACTGCATAGCACAGATGATTTTTCAAGTCAGTTGATGTTCAGGTTCCCTACTTCTACAAATGCAGTTAAATTCAATGAATTCCATGTGTGACAGGGCAATCTGTCCTGAACAGTGATTTCTAAGAGTAAAATCCTAAAAGTTACTAATATAAAAAAATTCATTTGCTTTACATGTAGGAGGCAGCTGTAGATATGTGGAACAGTACAAGAGAAGTACATGTGAGTTGTAGAATATATATGCAGAATAGGCAATCATACTTTTACATCTTTATTAGTTTCACTCCATATGTTTCTATAGGTTATGTATTTTAAAGTATTGTAATATGTAGATTAGATAACCAACTTTCTGACATATCAACCACAGAAACTAAAAGTTCTCCTGTGGAAAAGGTTCTCATTCAAACATTTTGGGTCTTCAGCCTATGAGTGTCATGTAATTGGACCTCAGTTACACAACTGACCAAATAAAAAATCATTAATATTATATTTATAATATTTTCTCTCAATTTATGAGTTGGTTCATAATCAGGACTGTTGGAAAGGGCCAAATAATGTATTTTTCAAATACCATAAAACAAATCAAACTAATTATTTGACAATATTCCACTAGTGTTACTCTTCTACAGGTGAATTGTCGCATACTGACAAGGAGACATGACAACCAAGTAAATAATATTAAAAAAAGGGTCTTCTTATACCTTTGCCTCAGGTTGCTCAAAGAAATAGTCATTACAGGTATAATATCGGTTCCACTGAATTGACAAAAAATCTCTGGAGAAGTTCCATAGGGCCAGTATTTTATGACTTCACGTCTAGAGCTTGGGCTGTCCTGCTCCCTAGTTTAGTTTTCTGATGCATTTCTTTAAGGAGCAGATCCTCAAATGTGTTCTAAGGTATTTACATCCATGTATGTGTGCGTTCATGCATACCCACACCCAGATACTTCGGAAATTAAATGTCCTAGCAGCCTAAGGGAAAACAAACAAAAAAAACTCTCCTCAATCCTTGACATCCTCCATTAAGGGTATTCTCTCCCCAGCCAGATTTCACAAGCATTTCCATTCCATCCTTCCCAGCACTCACAGTTTCCACAGCTACAAACACCGTTACCTAGAATAGAATGAATAAAGGACAATTATAATAATTGGAATGTACTACATTAGAATGTGTTTTATGGGAAGTAAAAGGCTATGCTAAAGTAGATGTATTGTTCCTTTATTGTCCCCTTTTTCCTTTGGAAGGAAGCAATTACTGTACCATTGCATTAAGAAGCCACCCCACACCTATACTTACATGGCATTAATAGCATGTTCTCAATAATTCCATCAGCAGCATTGCAAATATTGAAATTGTGTATGGTGAAGTGTAATTTTGTACACCAGTGTTTGTAGCCAGCTGGTGAGGCTAAGTGTTCACACTGTGCCTCCAGGTACAAAGAAAAACAAGATTAACTATTATTCATAAAGAAAAAGCCATTAAAAGCTATCAACAGAATAGCAGTTATACCATGGCTTTGAGCATGAAAAACTTTAAACCTAAAATCTCAGAAGTGCTATACAAATAAATCCTATCTCAAACTCTGTATTAAGTGAAAAATGTCCTGGTCCTATTTTGCAGCAGTGGAACAGTCAAGATTCACCTATTAATTTTATTTAAATATTTTTTATGACCCTTGGATGCTGAGTTTGAGACCTCTATAACCTTTGTATCTATGTAAACTCCTCTTCCTTCTGACTTTATGAAGATCCATGATTAGGCATCAGAACTACAGATAAAGCTCCTGTTCTTGTTATACTGGCTAGTTGCCTCCAGAAAATGACCCTTGCTAATGGGGCTAGCTGGAAGACACAATTTACTAGTGTCAGCCTTCCCACTCTCACTCTAATTGGCTTGCAGAGTTCTTCCACATCTAATAATTGCTCAGCAAAGGTTTTCTAAAATTAAGATTTGTAACAGGAAGCAGCCAGTGAGTTAATTTAGCAATTCCCATGCTGCTTCTTGTGACTATGCTTGTCACAAGGATTTGTTGGCAGCTTGCCCATTTCCATCAACATCTGCCACCTGCATATTCAGACAATGTTAAGGTGAAGCTGCTTGAATCATTACCATCAGATCACAAGAAAAGCTATCAGCTCTTCCAGCCTCCCACCGACAATTGTCTGATTGCTGGGAAGCTCTCTTAACCCACACAATTATGTCCCTAACCTGTAAAAATCTATTTTACTAACCCACCAGTGAATTTTTTCTGTGACTTAAATGCATTACACACATGGAATGCCCAGTAAAAGAACAAAGGCTAAGGAAACCATAATGATGGCACTGTGTTCCTTGCCAAAAACCAGTAACTTGTAGTCTATTGCAGAGAGAATTGTTGGTAGATTCCATAGCTGGCTTACTTATTTAAATTCATACTCAGGCTTTTAACTGTTGTTTTGAAACCTTAAGTTGATCTTTGCGCTGCATGAAGAAACAATTACAGCAGGTTTGAATAACCAGCAAATGTGCTTCCTCCATCAGTGGGGAAAGGAGAAGCTGGGCTTTGTCTAACATAATTCCCATCAACTCTGTTTGTTTCCTGAAGCAATTAAGTGTTAGCCTGTACTGCACCTGTGCAAATGAGACCATCGTGCTTGTCACAGTCTCTGTCATCACATTCACAGAAATCACCCGAAATGTACCATTCCTGGGGTGAGCAGATGCACTTTCCACAGTGGCAGGAGCCTGAAATCACAAAAATTATTACTCACAGTCAAAGAGTACTGGCACATTCAGGCTAGAAAATAACAACCCAAGTCACACATATGCACACATACGCACATGTGCGTGTGCACAAAATTGCCGCCTAAGAGGCTGTTGCATAAAAGAAAATAATCAAGCTAAAAGGCTTTTGAATGCAAGGATTCTTTTGGCATGAGTTGGAGTATGACGGGATGTTACCACTAATAGCTTTGATCCTGCTATTTCAATTAATCAGGACTTACGTTTTGAAGCTTTCTTTTGGTTGTAGAGACCTACAATCAGGGCTTCTGTCCCCAGTAACTTCTATTTTACTTTTTTTGTACTAGCAAAGCTCAAATTTTCCCCAACCTGTTGTTACTGAAGGCAGTAAAATCACACCCAGGAGGAAAATAGTCCTCCTCATCTAAAGCTGTTAGGGGTGAGCTTACAAAAGACCAGCAGTGCCCAAGACTAACATCTATAGGCCCCCAAAATCCTCACTATCATGAATGAAGCTTCTCCACCTCCCATGGACTTACTGAACATTTGCTCAGGTCAGAAAGAGTTTGTGCACGTAATGGCAGCTCAGCAATTGGCTCGTTCCTGCACTGTGCCCTAACACCCCTTCTTGGGACAAGCTGTTCTTCTCCTCAAGGATGACAGGCCATACCATCACAGGCAAAGCAGGGACTGTGGGCTCAAACTCAGGTGATGCCATAACCCACAGAGCACCAGGAGCCTCCCTTGAAGAGAAGACTCTGAGACATCCTTACCCTCAGGAGAAGGTTCGTGGCTCTGAATTGTGGAACGTGACATGTGCCCCTGGACAATCATGTGTCAGGAAGCCTGAGAAGGGTGTGAGAGAGGCTTTTCTGCAACTAGAAATGCCACAAGGAGATAGTAATTCCTCCTGAACTATTCCAGCATTTGGCTGAAGAGACTTGGCTTTTACAGATCTCATCTTCTGCAGCCTGGCCCTGTGCAGATTTCAGACATTTAAACACTGAAGTGGGGATATTACTAACTGCTAAGTAAAAATCCTTCTGTGGACCTAGCCCTAAGAAGGGGTAACAGCAGAAATCAATGTTAAAAAAATAATTGTAAAAAACCCAGATAAATTATAGCAAAGAATATGTGCAAAATTTTCAGCTGTGAGGGGCTGAGTTAAAAAAAATCTCACCAAAGAAGCTATTGACCTTTTACAGAAGATGCTTATAAATGAGTTCAACTCACTTGAAAATCCTAGCCTCCTGCAATATTTCCAGAATAATTCCAT
This sequence comes from Camarhynchus parvulus, assembly GCF_901933205.1. NCBI lineage: Eukaryota > Metazoa > Chordata > Aves > Passeriformes > Thraupidae > Camarhynchus > Camarhynchus parvulus. The sequence goes on from NC_044571.1 coordinate 38,472,101, forward strand.
TAAAAAGTCACCAATGTGTTGAATGCATTATTACAGAAAAAATATATAGAAGGAAGCTTGGTTATGTCAGAATATAACCTAAAAAGAATTCATGGGTTACTCAACAGAGCCTGAGCCAAAGTCTATAAAATCATGCTTTTCCATCTTCCCAATTCTTTCAGTGACTTCTGAATAAAATCCATAGTAATAATCCTAATATATTTAAAGAAAAAAAGTTGCATCTGTTGAGAGCAACAAATTTTCCATTCCTTTTCCCATAAATACTGAAGCTTAATTCTTGAAAACTTCAGAACAGCCCCAGCAGAGTATCTAATTTGTAATTAAATATGTAATTTAATGCTTATTTCAAATTCACAAAAATTAACTCATTGCCTAATTTTAGGCAAATGCTTTAACTTGTAACATATGGAACATGTAAATATATTCAGGAAGAGCTAGTGATTAGAACATTTGAGGATGGAAGTATTTGATTAAGCATCTACTTTTTCTGTGGGTTCTGAGTATTGCTTACAGGGCCACTGGCATAGAAAATACTGACATTCCCTACAAGGATCAAAAATGCTGTTGTATAAGGAGGCAGTGGAGGATAGCAGACATATCACAGGGTTGCTCTGTAAGAGGTACACAAAGATATACTTGAGGGCAATTTAAAACAAATACCTCTGTTTATAGAAACTGCAAGGTACTGACACCTGAAAATAACAAGGAATAGTATGAGGATTTTAGTGAAATTACAGCAGTTTTTAAGAGTATTACACTGTAAGAAGCCTGAAGTGATTCTGCATCAGCAAGCACTGATCCTGCTACTGAGGGATGCCCATGATGTTTAAAACTGTTTTGCAGAAGATGCAGCAAATTTAACACCAAGTCAAGCAAGGAAGATAAGGCTCCAAAATGCAAAAATCTGTTAGAGAAACAAATGTATCGAGTCTTCTCCCTGAACAGGGCATGCTGCTCTGGGAGGCTCCTCAGTTTAATTGAGTCTAATGAGTTGCAGGGTGTTTCCTGGGATGCCAGCCAGCTCCTCTCGGATGGGATTTGGCTCATTACCTTGCCCACATCCTGCACCATTACAGTCACCATGTACAGCCCTATCTTTACTGCCAGGGAGGCAGCAGCGTGGTGGGTGTTGCTGTTTGCCTTGGGAAGAGCTTTTGCTACAGGTGGCACAGTCAGCGAGCCAAGATTCAGAAAACTGCCTAGGAATGTGGATGCCCAACTTTGCTTATATTAGCAGAGTGCAATTTTCTGATAGTGTTCAGCAGTTATCTGCTGAAAACCAGGACTCTTCACAGTCTATTAAAACCTATATACAGAAACTCAAGCTATCCTCAGTCCATTTTAGCACTTGCATGTCATGGCTAGGTTTCCAACAAAAATGGAAAAACCCCCATTAGTGCACAGGTTTCAAATTCCCTTTTATTTGACCAGTAATCATTTTATTTCTTTTTCACTGTAATGAATCAGAAAGAAAAATTTGCCATTTTGGTTCCTGGATAGTGCTTCACTATCTATGAATGGTGTTTTATATTATGTATATCCAGTAAGACATGATTTCCAGATACATATCTCAGCATCAAGAATAGATTTGGGGGAAAAAAAAGGGGAAAAAAAGGAAAAAAATAGCATAGCAGCAAAATTTATAATAATATAATGTATAGAATTTATAATTAGATTGTCTTTGCCTCTGATTCCCATCCTGTTCAAAGAAGAGGCAGGAGATAGTAGCCTTCTTGGATGCTTACTGGCCACACACTACTGTAGATGTCTTATGGAGGTGATTTCTCTAATGTGTGCTCAGGGGCCAAAGAAATTATATCCCCCAAAGGAAAAAAAAATAAAAATCCCACCACTCTTTCCGTGTATGGATTTAGGGTAACAGAATCACAGAATGGGTCAGTTTGGAAAAGACAACACTGAGCACCTTTCAGGCTGCTACAGATTATAAAAGTGACCAGATCCCAAGCCACGCCCCAGCAGCATAGCCAACAGAGGTAAAAAATTCTTGATATCTGCAAATTCCTAATGGATTATCTACTCCCAAAGCCTCAAAGTAAATGGTATCCTTGCAACACATGTTCAAAGCTAATTGTTCTCACAGTAAGACCCACAGGCTGGAATAACTGGCGTCAGCCATCCTTAGAAAAAGATAGCAGGTAATATGAATATTTTAAAAATCAACATCATTTTTCATGTTTATACTTATACAGAATCTTACATAGTGCATTTTATTGGTACCAAGCATATTCCTTCACCTTCCTGGTTTATATAAAAAAAATCTCAGTGAGGCACACATTAAGAGAAAAAAGGTCAACTTCTGCAGTAGAACAGAGTAATTTCCATTTCTCATTTCTGTAACTCGCTCACTCTTACACATATACTAATTTAAAGATAGTCCCATCTGAAAAAAAAAGAGAAACAGTGCAATTTCTCATTTTTTATGACACTGCATCAACTGAGGGGGAAGAAGCCCCAGAACAAAATTAAATGGTGCAATAGGGAGAATTCCGATAAGTGATAATACAGATAGATGAAGCCTGGGCTGGAAACCCCATTTAAATTTCCTCTGCACTGAAATAAAAGTTACCAAAGGGAAAACTGGAAATCTGCCTGTTGTAGAGGGTTCCTAACTGGTTTTTCCAGCTGGCAGATTTCTTTCCTGTCTATGCAAGGGACATACAAATATAGGAAATGACACACAGAGTCTGGATTGAATGCATTCTAGCCTCCAACCAGTCTCTTTTTTTGTCTATTCTCCTTCAGACATATTATATACAAAAATAGGCAATTTGCACTGCGGGGGATCTAAAAAGCCCTCTTTCCATTAATGCAATTTCCTAGCCTGAAAGACTGCAAGGTAAGAACCTCAGAGAATAATTTCAGATAATTATCAAGATTTTCTAACTTTTATTCTTCCCTGTGGCAATTTTTTTTAGAGCTGAACTGAGGCTGATGCAACCAGATGAATGAAAATTAGTAAATGAGAAAGTTTGTAGGATTCATTTGTGGGGGTTGCAGACACCTACTTTTCCTTTGAAGCTGTTTTGGGGAGCAGCGGGATTAAGGGTACCAAATTGCTTTTAAACACTTTCCTCCACTTACTGTTGTCCAATATATTACATTTGCCATCTTCCCCTCCAGAGGGTTATTGTGGGTAGTGCCCTTTTTCCCCAGAGTGGAAGGAGCTCTAACAGTTAGTTTATAATGTGCAGCTGTTCCCCACAGACCATCAGCTAAACACATACAGGAAATTATATGCTCCTAACAAATTGCATAGGAGAGCAACGCTGCTGAACGCGTACGGCTGGGGTGGGTGATTGACAAAATGGATGCAAGTGCATTACAGAGCATCCTTTAACATCCTTTTAATAATGAGTGCCTTTGAAAGAGAGGGTTACTGAACAACAACCCCCTGCCATGCACATTAGTCTTTCAGAGCGTGATTATTTTCCTCTGTCAGGCACTGACACAGGGTAGCTCAGCTGGCAGATCTTACCCTTCCCGGAGCACAATATGCCATCCGCTGACTCGCAGAGACTTCTGCTCTCCTCCTCCGTCATGTTGCACTTCCTTGAGTGCTGGCACAACTTTCCAAACCACCCATCCTGGCAAATGCATCGGCCACATGAGCAGATACCATGGCCTGTAATGACAGCAAGGTTGGTTATGAGCAAGACAAGCAGAAACCTGTCACTGTGGTCACAGCATCAGACCTCTTCAGTATGAAGTGTGTGCTATGGGATAGACAGACTGATGGGTGGACAGCACCCCTTCCCAGCAGGATGGACTTCCCCAGTTCTCTCCTTTTTCTGTTAAAAAGGGTGCCCTAATGATGTGCAGAAAACAAGTGAGGGATAGGTCAAGGAAACCCTAGAATGTGGGTGACAGCCATAGAAGCCATAATTCACACTTTAAAGAAGGGAGGGGAAAGATAAAATAGAAATTTAAAACAATTATTTGCAAAAAGGTTAATAAAAAATTGAAAATATGTTGAATAATAAGCTGAGTAGAAAATTTGGCCAGGAAGAAGGGAAAAGTGCCAACAAACATAGAGAAGAATATAGGAATGGCAAATTGATATAAAAGAAGAAATGTCTCCCAGTCAGAATTACATTTTTAAGCTTTGAATAATATTTCTGCATCAGAGACAATAATTAGCTAATTAGTTACCAGGGAAGCAAACACATACCAGTGACTTTTGCCCTATCCTATCTTCTATGTAGGGCAAGGGAGGAGAAATGAAGGGACTGAGATCATTTGGGAGCATGGACTGGGAAGACGGGAACAAACTGTAGGAGTATCTGGGAAAGCAAGGAGCTGTAGGATGCAGGGAAGCAAACCAGCTATTTAGTTTTCCTGATTAGTGGATTTCTCATGAGCCACCAGCACAATTTGATTTTGTAAACTGAGAGGTAACACTGGTAGAAGGCCAGAGGAGAGACAAACCTGGTAGTTTGCTGAAAGTGAAATTCATTCAAGTTTACTGATAGTCAAATACTTTAGAAGTTTTCATTACAAAAATACTGGGAGCTCCAAAGTCTTGGAGTTATCATTTACAGCATCTAAATATTCAAATTAACTTTTGTATCCCAAACAATGTGTTGATTTTTGAGGTGTTTTTATCATATTACATTATTGATGTCTATTATATTTTGATCATATTTATCATATTAAAGGCTCAGTTAATGACGACACAGTCTTATTATGACAGTATTTCTACCCACTTCTAAAGATTGATAACTAGCAATGATAAAAGATTGATGCTACTTGAACTTTTGTGTCAGAATGGGAAACAAGAACAATTACATGACAACCCAAAAGACAAGAGGTAGAAAACAAGCATATGTACATTCCCATATGCCCCTTCCAGATAGGTGTCATGCAATTGTCTATATGAGCTAACTAAAATAAAGCTTCTGTCAGAGTATTTTCATCGACCTTATTTATTTTTAATTAGTAACACAGAGATTAGAACTCAGATTAATTTAACTAATTAAGAGCAAAATATACAACTGGATGCTCCTGCTGGAAAATTATTTCTGAAGATCCAAACCCCTCTACTCTTTTAGCAGTGAATAGTAAGAAATCCATGGCAATTTCACTGAGAAAATAATTTTAAGGCATTTTTCTCTCAGTCATTATGTGTTACTGAATGAAGAGACTGATCATATCTGTAAATCCTTTACACAAGTCAAATAAAAAGGTAATGAATAATCTATAAATTTGCAGCAAACAGAGCTTGCAGTTTACCATATGAAATTTGACTGGCACTTTTCTGTAAAGGAAATTTCTCTCCTCCTTTATGCCATATAAATCTTCAAAACATAAATTATTCTTTTGTCTCAAATAATCCATTAAAAAAATATTTGTTTCTAGCTGACACCAGCTTGGGCAGTTGCAGCTTTTTGGATGCCTCATCCACTGAGGTGGCAAGTGTACAAGTGTTCAGCCCACTGCTTGTTACATCTAAGCTATCTCATGTGAGTGTGGTAGCCTGAGAACAACTGCTTTACATGGTCTAGTTGTGAATATCCTCCTTGCAAATCACAGAAGAAAGGGGTAATCTGAATAGTTAAATCAATATTTTATCATGTTAAGCAATTCATTTTGGCTGGAGTTCTTCAATTAGAGATTTTTCTTTACCCCTAACTATACAGATTAAGCATGTATATTGAAAAGTGTTGGTCTATCAATACTTCAGATCTAACAGAAAACAGTTAAAATCCCAAACAAATTGCATTGCAAATACTTATTCATAAAAAGTTATGTTAATGAATTTAAATAATCAACAATGTTTTAAAAATTTATCTCAAAGAATAAAGACTTTGATGTGGGAGAGGCAAAGAATACAAAAAAGATGGTGCCAAATACTCTGTCATTTTCCTTAGGATTATAACTCAAATAACCACAAGATTTAAATGTGAAATATGAATTCAGCAAAAAAGCAAAATGTGGCAGATTACTAGCAGGGGCTCATTATAACCTAAATCAACCTGAACCAAACTGGGCACCATGATGAATTATTTCTTGCCAGGCCTGGAATTGAAATTGTGTTGTTGTAGGAAATTTTGGTTTAGGATTACTCATGCAGCTGTTGTCAGTGTTCCCCAAAAACCTGCAGAATCATTTTATAATACAAAAGGCACCACTACAGGGGAGGACCAGCACAATGAAAAAGGGAAGTAATCATTACAGAGGAAACTGGTTCTTATTTACAGACTAACTATTGCAAACAGATGATGTTACTGAAGGGCAAACTGAGGCCAGACCCAAGCAAAATTTGGCATCTCAGGAACAGAAGTTTCTCAGACTAATACAAGTAATGTATCTAATGTATTTTAAATGAATGAAAAATAAAAAGTTTTAGAAGTGCAATAAGAATATGAAAAATTGCAGCATAACACAGGATACCTGATATAGAACACCCAGAAAACAAAACAACTATTTTTCACTGTATTTAAATAGGAACAGGATTTCCATTTTTTATTTTTTCTTCTAAATCACAGAACCTTCCATTATATTATTAACAGAAGAGAATATTAAACCATATATCTGCAAGAAATATTTCAAGGTGAGCAGGCTTCATTATCCTGCCCAAATATGCTAAACAAGTTGCTAAAAATGTTCTTTGAACACTGATTTTTATTTTTTGTTTTTTCTTGAATACCAGAAGACCAGAACAGCTCTAACAACTGCAGCTGGAGAAGCCTAATATAAATGTGATTTAAAATACTGACTGTCTATTACATTTTCAAAGTAGGTCAGTTAGTTTTGTCTAAGTCTAATGAAGGTGGATTGTGGTTCCAGTTTGAGTAACACAACAGTCAGGCAGTCCAGTAGCACCTTCAAGTGAAACACTGCAGCAAAAAGGGCCAATGTCATTCTCACATCTACCTGCACGGAGAAAAGTGAGGAGGAGCAAAATTAGAGCATTGATGAGATGGCGTTAAAGTCCTGCAACTCTGAGATATCCATGTTTGAAGAGATTTTGGCAAAACTTGGAAGGGTACTAAAAAGTTCTGAGGAATTCAGGGGGTATCAAAACAGGTATTCTCAAACTACCAGAGAAAGACAAAGCAGGAGAGAAAACCTGAAGCAGACAAAATCATGTAAGAAATGAACCAGCATTTCAAACAAGGGTGATGACTATTGGAACACACTTTCAAGTGGTGTTGGCATGGGCTAAATGTCTCAGGAGTTCTGAGAGCATGGCCTGCTCAGACACAGGCTCTTGCTGCACAAAATGCACAGAATTCACATGTAGAGGAAGCATGGGAATAGTGTAATGGCTATTTAAAGCCTAATAAAAGACATTCAACAGAAAAGCCCCTTTTGGACTCACAAAATTAATATCTATTAATCAACTTGAATGTTAATGTACTAGTAATTTCTTTATTGCCCATTTGAGCAGAAAGATTAAATTAAAATGCTTTTTTGCAAACCTGAATCATATTTTATGCTATCTGAAAAGCTACACAAACTTAGTTCTCTGTGCATCTACGTAGTGTTGACTTTTCATACACCCACACAAATGTCTGGGTGACCAGGACATAAATCTGTAGCGCATTTAAAAAAATTAGAAAAAATTAAAATTAATTTAATACAGACTCTGCAATGCCATTAATACCTGTACTAGCTGCAATCATCACTCTCGAATCTAATACCTACTAGTTTCAAATTTATCTGTTTCTGCCCCTGGATGTGCCTCAGAGCTAGGATTAAACACAAGGACAGAGGCACTGAATCATTAACTCTCCTCTTAGAATTGTCAGAATAAAACCCTGATTCACATTAGTTTTATTCCAGTTAAACTATGAGTTCTCCACTATTTAATACCATCATTTTCACCTTTGTTTGCAGCAGTTTTACTCAGTAAATGCGCATGAACTGTTGGTTGGGTTTTCTGTATTTTTTGGTTTTGGGGTTTTTTTGCACCAGGAGAATAAATTGCATTTTTCAATAACAAATACCATAATAAAAATTATCTATTCATACATATATATATAGAGTATATCTATCTAGTATATTCACTATCCATATATAGTACTGAATTCTGGAACAATTATATGTTCTTCAGTTTCCTCTATCAAAAGAATATGGTCCTTGCTCTAAAGACTTTTTGATAGAACAGATGAAAGAGCTGTTGGACAGGATATAAACTTTTATTTTAACGTGGTAAGAACCTCAGAGAAATCAGAGGTTTAATTCAGATGCCCTGTGGCATTGGACATGCCCCAAGGCATCAAGGACATCCTCATGATGGCAGCAGCCAGACAGGCACTGCTGTGTCCTTTTGGAGCCAAGCTGGGGTCAGGCAAGGGCTGTCTTTGGAATCACAGGTGATAAAAAATGCTTTAATTTAGATGGCTGAAGACTTCGAAATTATGTGCCATATAGTCAGAGAAGCCATGGTAGACTCAGGAGTCATATTTTGGAATTCTCAGACCAGTCAGTGCCAAAACCTGCCTTTGTTTGGGAGATTGACAGGTATTATTTGCCTTTCCTAATTTGTTTTTTACATATATTAGAGAGTTCTACAAATGTCTTATGTATTTCTGTTTCTGTGGATCAACATTAGTGCAAGAAATGAGGAAATTGTCTGACAGTAACTGTACCATACTTAGCTTTGCTTAATGAAGCATATAATTAATCATTGCTCTCTCATTTCTATGGTTATGGTCTTACTGGTCCTCATAAGAACATGATATCTGAAAATATCATGCTTCTGCTCCACTGAACAGATGACAAAAATAAATGTCATTCATGATTTCTGCAGCATGGACCTAGAATTTTCATTAAAAAAAAAAAGATTTTACATTTCCTGTTGTGTATCTTATATTCCAAAAAAAAAAAAAAAAAAGGCAAAAAAAGGCAGACCTTCCTCTGAATCCAATTATTTAGCCTGGCTGGATAGTAATGAAAATGTATATTCAAAGGAACATGGCAATTAGGGGCAACTTATACCAGATTTTGAGAGGGAGCTTTAGCATTGTACATCCTGGTGATGACTGTGCAATCCTAGAATCCATCACTATAAGAATGTGATATGGAAGTTTCTGTCTCAGATTTAAAAGTTTAAATCATTGGAAATCTGGGATTTGTGGCTTAAGTTAGATGTATGCCTTATAAATTCCAGATTTTCCCTTGTTCTCTGGCAATTCATAGAGAATAACACTGGAAATCTTAATACTGGTGCAAATGATGCAGGATGAAAATGTGTAAGTAAGTGCCAGAATGAGATCAAATGACCTGCATTGATAACCAATGACACAGTCACAGGAGTAAACCAAGGAATGTATTATTTTGTCAAAATCAGAAGGTCTGCACTCTCACAGAACAGCAATATGATGAATGTCATAATGACTTGTTTGCAGTAGTATGTGTGCTCAACAGCAAAAGATGTCAATGCAGACAGAAAAAAAAATTGTGTCATTCTTTTCCTCATAACCTCAACAAGAACAGCATGTCAGAAACTAAGAATGTCAAGAACTAAGAATGTCAAAAATCAGGAAGCACAGACAACAGGTACCGGACTTGCCTCAAGTTTACAGAGATAAAAGTAAGAAAAATTGTGAGTCAAAAGGATCACCCTAACTTTTGGGTCCTGAACACATAAAAGATGTATTTAAAGACCTGTTTGTTATTGTCAGTCGAGAAGAAATAAAAAGACCTACTGAAACATTGATGGGTGGCATCTCTTATCCATGTTCTGTGCCTCACGCAAGGAATCCTGACCAAACTATTATATGCAGACACTTTGATGCTTGTATTTGGCATGAGAATGCAAGAGGACTAAATCAAAAAAAGATGTGTCTGAGTGGTGAAAATTAATTTACTAGTGGATTTCCTAAAAAAAAACCCACTAACTTCTCCTCCCAAAAAATCTCAAGCAGAGTTTTTGCTGCGTGGTTTTCTTACACTTTGAGAAGAGAGAGGTGTGAAGGCAAATCTGTGTAAGGAGTGAAATAAAAATTACCTCAGCATTTGCTCCAAGAATAGGTCAACTCCTCCAGCTTCTGGAGGCCATTTTAGTATAACCAGAATTTCAAACTAATGATAACTAAAGGCACTGATATCAACAAACAAAAAAGATAATCTGCATTTACTCTTTGGTGTGGCATGACACAACTAGATTCCCTACAGTGTTAGAATTGCATTTTGGTGATGACTGTATTTTTATGTGCTCTGGCCAAAAAAATTAGTTAAAAAGTCATCCAAATGGAATTGCTCACTTGAAAATAAAGAGATCAGACTTAAAATATTCCACTGTCACGAGTGACAAAGAACAGGTTTACTGGAATGACCAGTCTTAGTTATTTCTTATTGTAAAAGACAGTGCAAACATTTATGAATAAACATTAAAAGGCCTTATCAAAGCTAAAGTTCTTATTGATGGGCCACTATTTGAAGTACAGAATGATACATTGATATAATACAAAACGGATACATCCATAGGTAAGAGTCTTGTTACGTATACATATCTTGTTACACGAGTTACCTGTTACAAGTTTAAGCCTTTGCTAGTGATTCTAGTTTCAACCAAGGCTTTACTGTTTTTGTTTGGTTTAGTTTCGTTGCAGAGTTTTTGATCAGCATAATTCTACAGGAACTTGTGGTATGCAGAGGACCCCAAATGTTTTGTTTTATTCCTTTAATGGCTGCTACTTGGCTGTGACAAGAACTCACAGTTAGGCCAATAATCATCCAGAGAACAAATTGAAGCGAATGGAATTAAAAGCATTATCAAATGCATTTCAAATTGATCTTTACTGTTGTTCTGAGTTCCTGTCTGCCCTCAATCCTGAAAGAGAAAAAAATCGTAATGGACAATAGTTGGCCCAGAGGGGTGGAGCATCCAGCGCTGAAATCACTGGAAAACAGAACTGGACACATAAAGGAAACAAATACCACTTGAAACCCTAGGATGCATCTGCAGCAAGCAGCTCAGCCATAACCTCAGAGGGCAGAGAGAAGTATGTCTCACCAGGTTACAGGATGAGTAAATATCAAGCCTGGTGTAAAAAAGCAACACAGAGTTGCCTAACACTTGTGCTGGCAAACATGTGATTCTTTGGTCATGTGTGCACACTAAAACCACTTAACTTGTGCATGAAGGACTCAAAGAACCAAGTGAAGCCAAAGGAAACCTGAGGTTAAATATTTCTGTGGATCAGCACTGAAGTACACCTGGGAAAATCTTACATAATCAAAAAACCTGAACAGTAGGGCAAGAGCCATTAGGTAGAACATCTCTATCTCAAAAAGGCTGCAAGAGACACCTTCTCCAGTCTTAGCATATTAAGTCTATGTACAGAGGCACAAAAAAAGGAACATGAAGGAAAGACCTGGAAAGCAGATCAAGGAAGGTGAGTCTCCTCCTCCATTCCAGTCTGGTGAGACCCAGCCTGGAGCGCTGTGGTCTCTAGTACAAGGAAGACATGAATCTGTTGAAGCAGATCCAGAGACTATCCCCAGAAATGATCAGAGGGATGGAGCACCCCTCTTATGAGGAATGGCTGAGAGCATTGAGAGTGCTTAGCCTGGAGAAGAGAAGGCTCTGGGGAGACCTTTCTGTGACCTTTCAATGTTATAAAGGGGGAATATAAGAAAGATGGAAAGAGATTTTTTTTACCACAGTCTGTAGTGACAGAACAAGGGGCAATGTTTTTATACTGAAAGATAATGGATTCAGCTGGGGCACAAGGAAGAGATTTTTTTTTATGATTAGGGTGTTGAGACTTGCAACAGGCTTCCAAGGGTGGATTCCCCACCCCTGAAAATGTTCAAGGCTGGGTTGGATGGGGCTCTGAGCAGACTGGTCTTAGTGAAAGGTTCCCCGCCCATGTCAGGGGTGGTTGGACTAGCTGATCTTTAAAGGTCCCCTTCAACCAAAACTGTTCTGTGATTCCATAATTATACGAATCAATTTCTAATAGCAGAGTGCTGTGAAATCTATGCTGAGTCCTCCTGCAACCTCTGTCTTTGTGGAGACATTAAGTCTCTATTCTTGGTACTGCATTGATGGACAGCTGAATTTTTAAGCGAATGACTCTCTACCATCATGCAGAAACATGGCCATGGGATCTCATTCAGTTGTACCCTAATTTATCATAGCTTTCACCTCATGTCTTTCTATCATTGCATGGACAGCTGGTCTGGAAAGCAAGCTATTAATCAGTCTCTGCTGGCTGGAGAAGGCTAGTAACAATTCTTATTCAAATCATTTTGGTTGTCACTCACAATTCTCAGTTCAGCATGCATTTAACCTGAAAACACTGGTCTTCCTTCTTTGTGCTTACAGGCACTCAGTCCTCACTGTCAGACCCCACACAGTCCAGCTTATGATGCTCTGAAAACAGATTTACTAGCAAGGGCTTATGTCCTTACTGTGATTGCCTAGGCAGCAACAGTGGTAGAAAAAATAGCAATGAAAAGAGGAGAAGGAAAGATAAAAGAATAAACAGTTCAGCAAGATATTTCAGGAAGTTCAGCCTGAGACAGAAGCATAGACAAACCCAAAAGAAAGAGATGGAGATATAGTAAGGTAAAATATGAGTGATATAAACAAAAGAGATATTTTAGCATGGATGATGATGAATTTTATGTCCCAACTATTTAATATCTAACAAAAATGAAACAGATTTTCAGTGCTTTTTTTTCATGTCTTTTACACAAAATTAAATTTTAATTTTTTTACACACTCACATTATTGAATTACTCTGAATGTTGTAAACTATTTTTATGGCTAGTTAGACATTCAAAGCAAAATTTTCTATATATGTCTATATTCTGCATGGCAGACACCTTGAAGGAATATTCCCTGTAGTCAGAATTTTTTTATGTACATGAGGAACATGAAGGAATACATTCTTTTTGCTACACAGAAATAAGGAATACAATACAATGTGCCATTGTTCATACCAACAACTTTGTTAACATTTAGAATCAAAGAGTCATTTTAAAAACAAAGCACATAAAAACTAGAAACAGACCATTAATGATAAACATTATTTGCCTGCTTATAAAATACCATGTGGTATGCATGCACTTACATATCCAAAACTACCTTGAAATACTGCTAAACACCAACATACTTTACTGAAATATCACAATGTAAGGCTTTCACTGTCAATACTAAAATAAACCATCTGCATCTACAATTACTATGACACTGTCTCTCAAGCATTTTACATTCTTTCATAACATATTTTGCTACTTTTTTAGAAAACAGGCATATCACTGTTCGTGAATACAAAATATTTAAAAGTTTTGCTGGTCATTAGTACTTTTAGATTTATTACAACACCCTCAATAAAGCATCACAACTAATTACAACGTAAGGTTACCTAATGTTTTAGGTTTTTGTTTAAGTGTCTGATGGAATACAGCACTTCTATTTATGCGTTAGCATACCTAAAGTCTTAAAAAATATTCTATAACGTGTTCAGTACTTCTAGTGCTTGTTTCTAACAAAAATCTGTCATCTTATTATCAATGAATGATGTAAATAGTCTGTAGTGACATTATTCTATAAAATCAAGGGGAACAGAAAGCTATATACAGTCAAGATTTAGTTCTGTTGTGCTGCTAAATTCTGCTATGTTATGTGATATTAAGCGAACACATACCCCCACAGACATCGCCATCTGCATTTTCACACTGCCGATCATCACATTCACAGTTTTTGCCATGAACTCTGCTGTCTCCTGGAGGGAAACAAGTGCATTGGCCACATTCACATCTCCCTGTAAGAATAAATAATTGTTAGAGTCATGATTTCAGTCAAGTAAAATAGATTGAATAAACCCCAAGTTTATGCTGCATCCTGACCCCAAAGACAAACTATGAGTCACACTGCATTGATTAAAGTATAACTCATAAACACAATTAAAAACAAACAAACAAACAAACAAAATCATAGCAAAACAAAACTATTCCTCCTCCATGGCAACCAGATGGAAAGTATATCACTGTTATAATCTTAGTGGAAATGGCAAGAATAAGCAATCACTAGCATTGCATGTTTTTCATATCTGAACTTAGCATAACTGAGCTGGCCCATGCTTATCTGCATAATTAACCTCTATAGTTGATCTAAAATATTTAGCACGTATCTCAGAAACATCAACACAAATGCGATCAGAATTAAGTAGTCTATGCACAGAGATATCTAAGATACTCTCTATTCATGTAGAAAAATAATTCTTCAAATACTCTGTCAACTTTTTGAAAGCAAAATCCCTGTAATTTTTCTTGTCTAGATCTGAAGAAATAAGCACAACCTCTGTCAAAGTCTCCCCTTCCTTTAATCTATTTACAGGAGAGCGCCCCAGAGCTTCAAGGGACACCAGATTTATCCAAGTTCCCACAGATTTCACTCCAAAACCCTAAGAGCAGAGTACTAAATGGCCAGATGTGGGAAAAATGAAAATTAATACATTAAAATATATTAATTAAAATAATTAACTAAAAATTAATATCCAGAACAGTCCTACACTGCACATGTCTGAGACAAACTCAGTTCAGATAATGGGCCCTAACTCCTGAGAGTTTGCCTCTGTATGTTTTTAAATTATTTTATGCAATGTTGGGGAAAGAATGTTCTGAAAATGACACAAATCATGGACCAAACTCGCACATTCAATGGGCTTGGGAAGGGATATTGTGCGTAAAAAATGGCCACCATGGACATGGATTAGGATGCAGAAAACTTGCCCTTATTTATTTAATTTAGTCACCACATCAGTGAAATTCAACTTGGGCCTGGTCACTGCTCTACTGAATGCAACCCCCAAATCTATAATATTGCTGGAAAGTAAAAGAATATCCTCCAAGTGCAGTCTTTCATTATGCAACCAGACAGTTCACAACACACTGCACTAATTCTTTCCAGCATTTCCTGAAATATTTTATTGAACAGGAAAGGACTGTTAATGAAAACTTCAGTAAAGGTTTTCTAACTGTAGGTGTCATGACAATAAAACCTTTTAGGGTAAGGTACTGACAAATGATTACTGCCTTTCCCAACTTCTAACCTTAATTTGTTATATTTGTTTGTGAGGCTTTGGGGTTTATTTTTTCTTTGGCTTTTTTTTTTCTTATTTGAAGAAAACAATGTAATTAAGTTGGAATAGGGAGAAATCTTTTAACTTATGGAAAAAAATTCTAAGCTCATTTTACAGCTTCTATACTCTTCATCTTCCCAAGCCTCAACATACATTGCACTTCTGAGCTGACACTTTATGCACCAGGATTCAATCTAGAAGGACATAAAGGGCAAGAATTTTAGCAAAGACATACAAAAGAGAATTAGACTAAATACTTCTTAATACCTTTATTATGCATAGTTTAAAAACTATGTTTCATTGTCAATTATATGAGGATACTTGTTTCAGAAAGAAACTTGTTATTGGAAGTGCATCTACTGCATCATGAAATAGAGTTGTGTTTAGTAATCATGTCAAAATTTAAGACATGATTGCCTACAGAAAAAATGATATTGGCCTACATTCTCTAGGCTATAGTTATTTGTCAAGGACAGCTACATTAGAAGTGGGAAAAAAATCCTTAGTGCTTAAATATACTGAGAATTTTGTTGAGTCTAATTTGTCTCTTTTTATGCATTCACCTTAGGCAACCTGATCACTTTTGCAAAAGTGCCACATCAGCCTGTCCCAAGGAACAGTCAGGAACCTGCAGGCTGAGAGGCTCCTGATGAACCCATCTGTTGTGGAGACTGTGACATAAACAAAAGAATCTTCAGCAGTGGTCTCCTGGTCAGACATTGCTATAATAAGGATGCCTAAAGATGGTAAAATCATTTTAAGCAAACTGCTTTGACTAGAGGAGTCTTTAGAGATGGAAAATCCTCAAGAGGAATGAGCAAAGGAAGGTCCTGTAATGAGGATGCTGCAGGTTCTGTAACTATGCATTATCTTCTGTAATGCTTAATTTAATAAGTCAGAGTCCAGTGGCTGGTCCCTTGTGCTGCCGTGGGAACAGGCTCCTCTCAGTCCCTGCTGCAAGTAATATTTATTAATTTCAACTAATGTGCAACAGTTTCACCAGCAGAAAAATGGAGGGAAGCCCATCCCTAGACAGATCGAGCATGTTTTTGTCATGTAAGAGATACAAGATCAAAGGGAATTTAGGCCCTACTTTCTCAATCTGTGCCTCTTCTCTTTTTTTTTTTTTGCCTGTCTCTCACCTAAATTATACCTAAATATGGTTTAGATCATCTGACTGCAGACCTCAGCAGAATTGAAAGTGTCTTGAAAATAGACAGAAACTTCAGTCAGCAAGTGCTCTGGAAAAGGATTTCTTTGAGCTATTTCTCTATATTTAAATATTCAAAAATACAATTAGAGTAGTTTATTACACTGCTCCTGAAATTGATACTCAAATTATTAGTTCCTTTATTTTTAGAAATGTTACAAATTCAGCATGAGAAATTAATTTAATGGTGTCACTAAATAAATGCCACTTTGTACTGGCTACAAAAATATTCTGCCTCCAAAAGTAGTTTTGGTTAGATTATGTAAATTGGGCTCACTCTAAGGAGATAATTTAACATAGAATTAAAGTCCTATTGCTTCTGAACAGCTAACTATATAGTATGTATCTACTGCTGAAATATCAGAAGCCACACCTTATTCTGTGATCTTCTTCTCTTAGCTATTGTGATAAAATACTTACCAAACAAATTCAATCATGCAAAAGTAATTTGAAGCTCACATTATACTGAAAAGGAATCAGCACTTTACTAAACATACTCCTTCTTTGTATAGAATAATAGGTTTACCATAGCAACCTACAGGGAAAGCTACTGCCATACATCCTAAATTTTCTTTAAATTCCAAGGCATACAGAAACAATTAAACATGGGATGAATATAACATTCTGCACCTTCTCAACCATCTGTGCAAGAGCTACACTTTATGTGTAGAAAGAAACCAATTGACCTCAGATATTTTACAGCAAGTGGCTTCCACTCTTCCTCACTAAACAGGGAGGGTAAATGTCATTATCAGATGGCTTCAGATGAAGGCAGCTTTATGATGGAAGTTATATGAGCCATTAGCATTGAAAAGCTTAAGCTACTTACTGCAATGCAAGATGCTAAGAATAGAATAATTATACAAGACATTTATTTGCCTACAGTCTTAATATTTCCTCACACTTCTTCCTCCCATTGATGTCAATAGGAGTATTAACTTATCACTAATAATTGTTAGTGCT
The DNA here is from genome assembly GCF_901933205.1 of Camarhynchus parvulus. Classification (NCBI taxonomy): domain Eukaryota; kingdom Metazoa; phylum Chordata; class Aves; order Passeriformes; family Thraupidae; genus Camarhynchus; species Camarhynchus parvulus. The sequence goes on from NC_044571.1 coordinate 38,489,339, forward strand.
TGAAGAGTGACAAAAGATCAGCTTAGGTTGGGGTTTTTTGTTTTTAAAGGGAATTAAAGTGCCACATCTCATCAAAACACCAGTTCATTAGATAATTGACTTTAGAATTTTAAAGAAAAATGCTGTAAGCTTTTAGCTTTTGATTTTATTCCCCGCTTACTATAAAATGTTTTCATTCCTCATGTCCAACATTTATAAAACATAACTAAACAGTTTCTAGATTTACATTAAACCTGTCCCCATGCAAACTGCTGTGACAATTAGCTGCTTGCATTCAAACAAATTTCCAGTTGCCTATATGGATTGACTGAAAGTCTCCTTTACACAGGTAATTTTAAAACTCTGTGCTAGAAGTATATAATTTTTTTAATAAAGCATTTTTACCCTGTTTTGGCCAGCAAAGTAAGAGATAGTAACAGCTGTCAATGTAAAAATAAACACTGAGTATGATAAGATATACTTCGTTGTCTTTCCCTGCCTGTAACTCTATAGCATAAAGGATTTTTCTGTGCAGGATGATGAATTTTTATCTTCTAAATGAAAACAAATAAACAAAGCCTTTCTTCTGTTTATGTTTCTGGTTTTTTTGTGAAAGGAAGACAGTGCCAAATTGAACTGAGAGTGTGGTAAAAGCAAGTCAGGTTCATCTGGTATATCAAAGAAATGGTGTTTCAGGCTACTGATAAATAGGAGGGAATCTGCCTTTAGTAAGGACTTTTCTGCCCCATGGCTGTCCCAGGCTTCACATCTGAAAGCATTACCTATCAGAAATTGCAATTTCTTTTTTATCACATAATCTCAGGCAACTTGAGCACATTCAGTAAAGCTGCTGTGTCCTTCTGCCAACAGAACTCATTTCATGCTGGATGTGAGCAAGATGATCTAAAACAATGTTCAGAAATGGCAAACCAGAGAAGGGGGATGGGAAGATTTGTACAGAAGATCACAAAGTTTCAGTGCATATAAAGGGTGAGGGGAAGCAGATGTGGCTGAAAGGAAGTAATAGAAGGTAGCAGATTCAAGTAAGGCAAAAGATAATTCACTGATTGAGTGGTGGAGGGAATAAAAGACCAGTAAACAGAACAAAGAGCACCACAAAATTGGAAAACAAAATGCAACACTTGAGAAAAATAGGGTGGTGCCTCACTCAGTCAGAGGTGGTCAGAGCAGCACAGAGCAGCACACTCCAGCTGAGCTTGATCAATGTGCAGAAATTTAGACTCAAGCAGGAAACAGCTACAGATTTCTCTGTGGCCATGCATTGAGTGTTTTGTGTGTCCTATTCCAAAAATTGCCTGGAATTAATTCCCATCTAGATTGGCTTAAAAAAACATATATATATATATATATATATATATATATATATATATATATAAAAAATATTGAACTGACTAGATAAAAAAAAATTCTGCTTTGTACATGAAATGATCCTTGGGTTTTAAAATGCTGGCAATTCTTGGATCTGGTTTGTTGGGTGGTTTATGAGGGGTCAGAAGAAGGGAACCTTTGGAAGCATCTTAAGTACATACAAAGTATCCTTAGAATCTCTTTAAATATCTGACTGATCTCACTCAAACAATGAAAGTCTGGGTACTGTTAGGGGCTTGGGATGAAGGACTTGTTTTTGTGGAGATAATTTGAAAATTGTGTCACAATTGGGTTTTCCACAAAATGTTCAAGCAACAAGCACTTTTTTTTCTGCACTGTATTATGAAAAATAAATGTATGCATTTATCTCCTCATACACAAGAAAAACATTCAGCATTTATTACAAGAACAACTGCTTGCTTGGGTTTGGATCGAGAACTAGCTTTCTCTTTCTAAATCAGTATACAGAAAGTAAACATGCTTGAGTCTACTCATAAAGAGATTATTTGCAGCATCACTGACCCAAGACCTCAACTAAAGATCTAAAAGCTCCAGAGAAGGGCTTAGCTGAATCATACCAACATAAAATGAAATGAAAATGGCTTTAATAAATCTAAAGTAATTTCCAAACTTCAGAATTTTGTGTTCTTTTTTTTTCAAGAATTTTGTACACTAAAGCACACTTTTAACAGCAAGTTCTGAGATTTTTGTTCAAATAACATGAACAGTAGCTGAAGTATACAATTAAGTTAAATATCTATATTTTTCTTAGTCTTACTGATCACTCTCAGCTGCAATAACTGCATCAGCTACCACATTCAGAACTATCAACAGGTCTGAAATAAATGGATGTAAATGTATGTAAATATTTGGCCTAAGGAAAACAGCAGAAATTCACAAATTAAGAAAGTCTTTTGTTAAAGCTGCCTGAGAATTTCCACTATGGTGTGTTTTATCAAGTTGTTCACTACTACAAAGTACAAGATTTCCCTTATATAACAGGTATCATGGGCATATTTTCTTAGACAGATGTTTATTTCAATTTTTTAAAAATTTAATTGCTTTATAATGTGAAAGAGTACCAAAGAAGGTCTGACAGTTTAGTTTGTTCTTAAGGGTATGAAACCTCAAAACACAAAAACCCCCAGACAGAAAAAGATAAAATAAGATAAAATAAGATAAAATAAGGTAAAATAAGATAAAAAGATCTCAAGAAATAAAAGTATGCTATCCCAAATAATGCAACCTTCACAACAGTGAACAACAAGCAACTGAACATCCAGTATTGTAAAAGGAAGTGTCATGGAAGGGCGACTTCAAAAACTGAGACTTGTCCCCCAGCTTTAGAACATACAGGAAGTATGACTGGAAGTCTGATTGCACAGTTGGCATTTGGCACCTGAAGTAAATGCTTTTTCTTTGTGACAGCTTAATAGTGAAATACTTCTTTAGATAATTCCACTCAACAGCACCACTTTACAGATTTAGCATCAGATAGTCTTTCAGAGCTCCTGCCAGTCAGCAACACTGATTTGTATCTCCTTTTCCATGCTGCCTTTCTTTTTATTGTACTTTTGGTTTTTCATTTTTTCCCCTCCCGCTCTTAAAAAATTTTGGTAAGAAGTACTGCTGCTGTGCTAGCTTCCTTTTCAGATTGTTAGTTTGACATCTGCTGTCATCATCAAACTGACACGTCTCCTCCATCTGCCTGCTCTAAGTAGCCCTGCTTTGAGGATGCATTTGAAAGCTCCTTTTGTATTTCTGCACAGCCAACAGGGAATTTCTAGAGGAGTTCCAGGGAATTTCTAGAAATCATCCAGGACACCCCTGCCCTCTTTGTAGGAGCAGGATTTTAGCTGTAGGTATCACTTTTCCTCATGACATCTTCCTCAGGCTCTCCCACTGGGAGTGCATCCTTGATAGTTCACTCCCTATATTAAGGGGACAAGTAGGACTAGGAAGGCAATTACTTCTCTGTTCAAATGAAAGGTGATAGTCAAAGTCACCACACAGAGGAGAGATGTGTGAAGAAGACAAGAAAGAAGGTGGCAAAACACTTTCTAAAGAAATGTGTTGTCAGGGCAGAGAGCGGTGGAAATTGAAGGGGAGGAGAAGGAATACATTGGGGAAAAAGAGAAAAATAGACAGCATGGCAAATTTCACTCATCACTTAAGATGTACAAACCCTAGAATTCAGCAAGCCGTCATCTGATTTTTAAATTCCCTTCCTCTGCTCATCTCTTTTTCATTCTTTCCTCCCAAAATGCTTTCAAAAACTCAAACTATGAAGAAAAAATACTGCAAGGGATGCCACTAAATCAAGCAAATGATACAAAGCATTCTACTAAAACTAACATCTCCATAGAACATTAAAAATGAAGTTATGTTTGATTTAAAGGATCTGACCTGAGAATGCTTTCTCTTCACACTGACAACTACCAGGAAAAATAAGTCTCATTTCCTTTTCAGCTTATTCAGCTGCTACAAAATATTTTCTAGCAAAACCCAAACATAATAAAGATTTCACAATCCCATAATGGAAGATACATGAAACACAAGGCCATTGTTCAAGAAACCATCATGGCTTTTCAGCCATTTAGAGCTTCATACATTTGACTGCCTTATCATCCAGAGGATTGACTGCTTACCCTCCTTTTTCACATGATCTGCCATGTAAAGAGTCATAACACTAATTCCACAGAGTTATTTAATTTGCAGATTAATTTACTAGAAAATGTCAACTGCTTTGTGGAAATTTAATCACCAAAATGTTAACCTTGTTCACTTCCTGCTGAAGCCTGTTGTTTATTAGATAGCAAAATTCAAGATATTTTAGGGTTGTAATAGAAGCCTATCTATTAAAACATTTAAACTCCTAAGTGGTCTGCTCTTTGAAGCTTTAGCTAAGATTAAAGTGCTTAATAACAGTAAAAAAATGTATGAAAATATTCAACTGCATAGCAACCATCAATACTATTTGCAGATAACAGACTGCTAAGTTCAGAAACCATGACAACAAATGACATCACACTGTATCTACCTTATTGATTAGCTTTCAACTCAAGACTTTTTCCAGAAATGAAAGACATTTCCTAGCAACTGCATCATCTACTGAGTTGTTCCAAGCTAAAATGCTCTTACCCTTACTCTTAAGCAAATTTTTCCTTTTTTGCTGCCAACTGGCCAGATTGTGCACTAGCCTCTTGTTACAAGGCTCTCTAATCTGTTGTAGAGACACTGCCTTATGGCTCTTAAAATTTTTGCCCCAGATTTAATGGCATCTGTGAAATAATGCTTTTTCCCAGCACCCAAAAATGCTGGCTCTGTGGAAAAGTATCCAATATGGAACGAAGAAATAACAGTTTTTGAAGGAGTAACAGCTTTTTAAATGCAAAGTTTATCTTTAGAAAATGACAGAATCCTTCATTCCCCCCCTCTATGATTTGAAGTATTAGTAGTAAATTCTCCATTGCAAGTAACCCTGGGTTTGCAGATTTCAAGAAGAGTGCATAGTAATGACAAACCAGTGACCCAAGGGTTCTCAAAGGACCATTCAGGCGCATTATGTATCACTCTACAGGTGTGCACTTGTTTAAAGTCCTTGAAAGTAATTCCCTCTTTGCTCATCTGTCATGATAGAACCTCATGAGCAGGCAAGGACACTGGTAAGACTGAGTTGCATAGATATAATTAGGAGCCAGGTGTATTTGTACTCAGCCTCCTGTACTCAGCCTTGCTAATTCTGAGAGCAAAATCCATGTTTACAGTGTGAATTAGCCCCAAAATTTCTAGAAAGATCACTGCTAAAGAAGATTTGCTCCTGCAGAATTTCTGTCTTGGCTGGAACTGACCTTTATTTTGTGGGTCAGACATAACCAACAGATTAACCTGTGTGTTTAAGTTGTAGATGCAAAACGCAGCAGTCTTGTGCAGCCAACCTGGCTCTTCTCTACCAGCTGCTTTCAGTCCTGACCCACTCTGTCACCAACTGCTCTGTGTCTGTTTTCAGTGGGGCACTGAAAACAGAGATGTCTGGAAGAGCCTCACTTGGCCAGTGTCAGGCACTAGACAGGAGAGGAGGAAACACCAACAGTGGGCAAAAGAGGTGCTTGAAACTGAGTGGAAACCAGGAAGCAAGAAAGTACTTTTCCCCTTAATGCAGAGACTGTTAGACTACCAAACAAGAACTTCTGGGAGTCCCAGGGAAGTTTTATATAACTCTCAATTCCTCCCATAGTTTCTCTCAAGAGGGAAGAGAAAGAAGAGTCCCCAGTGTTCCCCAGAAAATATTAAGAGCCTTCCAGCAGCTGGAGAATTCAAAACCCATGGCCCCTTGAAAACTTTAGTCAACAAGATGTTGAGGAAAATTTCAGTCATACGCATGATATTAAATATTGTATCTCATTTGGTTTATGACTAATCATTTCTGTCTTTAAAAGTCACTGTTTAAAAAGTGATACTGTTATCAACATTGATACATGGAAAAACTAAAGATGAAAGTACGATTAACAAAATGTCATTTTTTTATAGCATTGGAAACATTCTGAAGTTAAATGAAGCAAAAAAAAACCAGAAAACCTAAGGTCTATTATATAAATCAGAGAGTAAGATGATCTTTTACAACTGATTAAAAATGTTAAGACTGTAAAGCCTGATAAGTACTGTAGGGAATTCTATGCTAAATTGAAAACATCTATCCTCTTCTGTTTTGGAAATAAGTATAGATACTACACAAAGTACTCCTTTGTCAATTTCCTCAGTCATCATGTAAGAATACAAAGACAATGCAAATAGTTCTTTCTGCAGACCAATTGCTCTATTAAATATTTAAAACTTCATCAGAAATGAGATTGCTGACTAGGAAAAAAATAGCAATCCTTTCAAGGAAAAAGCAATATTCACTGTAATAATCTAGCAAAAAAGTATCTGCCAAGCCAAAAACAACTGAGCAGAGAAATCTGAGCCTATCCAGTGAACCCTGAAGGTTTTTATCTTTCTGTATAGAGAAAGAATGCATCCAAGTTACCTGCTGTAGCAATTTGTGCACCTTTTCTCCCCCAAAGTACTTTTTCTAAGCATGTCCAGCAAACTGTAAACTAAATCTGCCTATTTCCCACTAATGAATGCATGGAGAACATAGTGTTCCCAGAGACAGCAGTCACTATTACAGAAATCTAAAGGCATATGCAACTCCCTACCCCCTGCAGCTATTTAGGAACAGGTCTTCACAACTTTAGTGCAAGGTTATTCCAGGGCAGAGGAATGAAAGGGTTGAGGTTAGGGCTAGCAAGGGTCAACCCTTCATGTAAACCACATTTTTCAAATAAACCCTATAAAAGTTTATTTCAGTACATTTTTAATCCTAGCTAAAGTTCACTGGTAAAGCAGTGAAAGTCAACAAAGTAGAATCACAATGGAGATGTCTATTTAAAGGTGGGAGAAGTTTCTGTGAGCTATTTCTTTATTTTTTAGTGCTTTTACATGTAAAGGTAGGAGCAGGAAAAATTATCTGAGTGGTTTCAGAGGCAACAGAAGATGGGATATGGTGAGAAAAGAAGTACACGTAAAAAATGTAATCTAAGTTCCACCAAAAAAAGTATATCCAGACTAATGGCAGAGATAAGGATGAAGCATTAATTTGGATGAGTAATGAAATCATACGAGAGTAGAGTTAAGGCCAGATATATCCAAAACTTGTAAATCTGGCAAAAAAGATTTTTACAGTTCATACTTCGATGAGATGAATGGAAAACCTTTGGTCATGAAGTCAGGACACAAAAGCAAAACACTTTACACAAAAGAATAAAGCTTGAAGGATAAGTTTGGATTGCTCCAAACATCCTGAGAAATTAAGATTCAAAACGGAAGGAAAGAAGAGCAAAGATGCCTAGAAATGACTGAATCACAAAATCATTTAGGTTGGAAAGGAACACTAAGAACACCAAGTCCAACAATTAACCCATCACTTCCAAGGCCACCACTAAAACACATCTCTAAGTGCAACAGCTTTATGTCTTTTAAATACCTTCAGGGATGGTGACTCAACCACTTCCCTGGGCAGCCTGTTCCACTGCCTGAACACCCCTTCAGTGAAGAAACTTTTCCTAATATCCTGTCTAAAACTTTCCCTGGTGCAACTTGAGGCCAGTTCCTCCTCTTCTCCTGCTTGTTACTTGGGAGAAGAGACCAATTTGCTACAACCTCCTTTTGGGTAGCTCATCCCTGAGGAACAGGCAAGGCAGGCAGGTAAGCAGCAGAGCTCACAGAAGAATAAGCAGGTAATGGTGAGAGGATAGAAAGTGAAATAATCAGCCAAAACAAAGAACAAAGTAAGAAGGAAAGCCTGTGACTGACACTTTGCAAAATGAGGCAAATTAATCTCAAAACTGCAAAGATGTGCCAAAGGGATGAGGATGAGTAACTCTGCGGAAGATGTTCCAGCAAATGGAAACCCAGGTGTTTTCAGGAAAATTTTTCCCATTTGAAGAAAAGTGTCATTAAAAGAGAATTAAACACAATAGATAGGTCAAACAGTGGTGGGAAGAGAGTAAAATGCTATCATATCCTCCAAAAGCAAAATAATTTCTTTCCAAGTCAAAATGACTTTATCTATAGAAAGAGCCAATATGTTTTCCATAATACATAATTGGACTCAATTTCCATAACAAGACTGCTCAGATTAATCGAGACATCCACCTTGCTGAAGTATGAAGTAACATATTGTTTCACAGACCATTGAGCCAACAGAAAGAAACACTATTTCCTGCACCACCATATTTCAAAACTTTACCAGCTTTATTAGTTCTTGTCTGAGAACAATTTTTTCATCATTGCTATGGCCACCCTACCTTTTACACACTTGCACCAAACCACCCTCAGGATCATAGTGCATGGTTGCACCTTCTGAGTTTCACCTTGGATCTAAATTCAGGCAATCATTAGCAATCCACTGGCTTGTCTACAAGAAAGAAGCAGGATTACAGCCCCTGAGAAGCACAACACTAGCAACCAGTGTATTAAAAGAAGTCAGCATGCAAAGGGGGCGTTATGAAAAAACCCCACATCCTCACATTCCCCCAAGACAGGGAATGGTGGCTGTCCCTGGAGCAAACTCAGCTGTAAAGCCCAACTGGATGGCATCCCACTAGGATGCCATATCTGAGTTTAGCATGCCATGAATTAATGCTAAAGCTATGCCTGCTGATGTGGATTTTCACAGACTACCAAAAATTCATTTCAGCCCTCTTCCAGGAAATGTCAGAGTTCTGTTTAGCAAATACAAAAAAAACCCCTCCAAAACAACAACTACAAAAAACTCCAAACAACCAATCAAACAAAAACAAAAAGCCCAAACAAACAAACAAAAAGCACCCAAAATTATGGCTAACCAGATAGAACACGTTAATTTGACAATCTCTGTCATACCTGATTTCAGTTGGAAATCAGGCCTAGATGGAGTATACCATACTTGCCATAAACTTGTCATTATAGAAACAAAATGGACATGGTGTTACCAATTTAAAGTTCTGAAAATTGCTTTAAATACAGCATGAATGTGAGGTCTCATTTTACTGCTGTTCTAAAGAAAAGCACTCTAAATAATTCAGACGTATAAAAGCAACAGTTTAATGCTATACTTAAAAAGCAATTAATTCTACAAAACCCTTGTCTAAGCTAATAAATTTTTGTTTTGCTTTTCCTCTGTTTGTTTATAACAGCAAGCAGTAATGATCTAAAGAGCATTTGTTTCTTCAAAGAATGTGGTTTGTCTCCTCTTCGCTAATACAGTCATAAGGAAATTGTATTTAAGTCTCCCCCTCAGTAGCTCCATGCAACTGAAAAAGTTTTGTGTTATTAGATTCTTATACAGCAAGATGTAAGGTTTCCAGCAACTGCTTGGATTTTAACCCTTCTCCCCAGGAATCTGAGTGATGGCAGAGCCTGACAGTAGAAAATAAGAGTGTGCGCAGAAGGATTACTAATTTTGTTGCTACTTTCATTTCCCCCTTCCTGGAGTGGGAAGGCTAGTGAGGATTGGTGCTGAGGGAGTGGGAAGAAATAAGAAAAATAATCAGTAGAACTCATTATTTTTCTGTGAGAAACAGTGGGAGGCATAAGTTACAGGGGGGTGGAAATTGTAGATACAAGGGCAGAAACTGATACTCAGTTGTGAGAGGGAAAAAGAGCAGTGGAGACATTAGCTGAAAACAAGCAGCAACCACATGTACTATGACATCAGTAGCATGCAAAACACACCAAAACTCCTGCAGTGCACACACAAACACATAAATGAAGCGTTTATTTTTAAAAGTCAATCACTCTCTACTTTCTTCCCAAGAGCAGCAGCCCTGCCTTCTCCCCAGGAGCGAGGCTGCATGCATTTCAGCATCACAGCCAGAGACATCAGGACTCTCCACTTTGCACAGTAATAGTCTGGCTTTCAGAAGCTTTGATGGTAAAAGGGGTTAACAGGCAAAGCATCGGGAGCAGGCTGTGTTGCAGCAGACCTGGACAGTCTGGACGTGTCGCTTTCAGGATCCAGAGCCTGAGCACAGGCAGATCACAATGACAGAATTTAATATCTTCCTTGAAGCCTTCATTATCAGCACTGCTACTTAAATGAATGACTCATTCATCCATTCTGTCTCAAAGATCACAACAGGAAACATTACACCCATCTCTATCTGCTTCTCCGCTACTTTATTTATAGCTGGAATTAATGAAAAAGAAATGTATTTTCCCAAGAAGTTTCATGGCACAATGGAAATCTATCCACAATCTGAATAGTTTACACAGTGTAAGTAATACACATGAAACCATACACACAATCCCACCTCACTTTTGTATCTAATTGAAAGACAATCTAGGCTTTCCCAAAAAAAACCACCGCTGCTGAGCAGAGGTTCAGTGCTCAGAAGACCAATAAAATCAGTATACAAAACAAAACAAGCTCCATCTCAAATGTCAAGAGACAAGCCAAGTGCAATATTTTAATATGACAGGGGGAAATGGTTTTAAACGAAAAAGAAGGTAGAATCAGATTAGATATAAGGAAGATATTTTTTATTATGAGGGTGTTGAAAAACTGGAACAGGCTGAACATGTCTCTGCTCACTACAAAGGGGTTGGACTAAATGACCTTTAGAGGTCCCTTCCAACACAAACGAGTCTATGATTCAATGCTTCTGATTCTATACTGCAAATGCAGTCATTTTCATAAGAATTCTTCCCTGAAAATAACTTGATCTGAAAATTGGTAGTACAGATGGATGTAGGTATTATTTTTATGTAAAGCCCATGCAAGACCATATGCATGCATGTTTCTTAAAGGAAAAATTCAAAAAATGTTGAGCTTTCACAGCACACTGTATCAAAATCACATGATCACATTACTTAAGACACAGAAGATCAATATAATTCTAGGGAAAATAACCCCACCACAATTTAAAAATATCAAATTTAAATAACTTCCAAATGGAAAAAAAATTGGAATGGCAGATACAGTAGTGTGTGCACACAGATCTGCATCATCACGAAATCTGCTCATAAGTCAAATAGTACAATTCTGTATTTCATAGAATCATAAAATGGCTTTGATTGGGAGGGATCTTAAAGATAATCTACTTCCAACCTCCTTGCCATAGGCAGAGACACCTCCCACTAGACCAGAGTGCTCAGAACACTTTCCAACTTGGTCTTGAACACTCCCAGGGATGGGGCATCCACAACTGCTCTGGGCAACCTGTTCCAGTGCCTCACCACCCTTGCAGGAAAGAAAGTCTTCCTTACATCTCATCTAAATCTACTCTCTTCCACTTTAAAGTCATTCCCCTTGTCCTATCACTACCTGTTCTTGTAAAAAGTTTCACACAGAACAAGCCCTGGATGCACTGACGCTAAAGGGTCATGCCTTTCCATGTCAGCCTTCACCTCATCCTCCTGCTTCTGCTAGGAAGTATATAAAAGTTTTAGTGATTAATCTGCACAATCCTTCCAAACAAAACTGGATCCAGAACTAAGTTATCAGCATGAACATAGATGTTAGGAGAAGTCAACAACTCAAGCATGCTGCTACACTAATATGGTTTCATCTCTGGAGCTGGATCTTGCATAGGAAACACAAACTCAGGACTTTCTGTAGAAGACCCCATGGACAAACTCTTACCAATGCTGAAGAACAGAGGTCTATGTTCCTAATGAAATTATAAATTTTTTTGAAGAATCATATTAATTCCTAGACAGCTGTACATACCATACAAAGTCCTTGATTAGATGCAGTCCATGGTAACTAAGCAGATGTGTCTGGAACTCAAGCTGTGTGGAAGTTCACATATTTGTTTTCTGCATATAGATACTTAATGAAAATAAACTCAAATTTAAGTATGCCTGTGGCTCAAAATATCTCAAAGCAAAGTAGAGCCCCACCAGGCAGCACAAAGGCTAACGTGAACCATAACGTGGCCAGCAAGGGATGTATGCTTCCAAAACCTGAAAAACAGAAGGAGCAGCTCTCTGAAGTCCCCACTTCAGCTCCCCTCTTGCTGTGAATGTTAGGTCCAGGTAGTAGTGGTGAGTGTCTGCTCCAAGTGAATGAGTTCCTGAGTGGTTAAGTGATGAGTGACCATCCAGTTTTCATGCACTTGTTACAGAAGTAAAAAAGGAAACCCAGCAATGTCTGCATAGATATGTAAACCAGAGAGATAAACACACTGAGGAATGTTTTAGCTCTTCCTTTGCATTGACATACATAACAACTCTGAGATGTTAGCCTATTAAAATGAGTTCACACCATCTCAAATTAGAAAAGAGATGGACGAAGGATTCTACTCCTGTGGGACTGCAATACATTATCTTTAATTGAAATTAATTCATTTGTATTAATGGAAAAATTAAACTGTTACCATGAAGCCATGCCACAAAATTCAACAGATTAATGTGTCCTTGTGGGAAAGTCTTTTCAGCTAAACTAAGTCACAGTGTCATCGACAGAGATCACGAAATAGTTGAGGTGGGAAGGCACCCCTGGAGACCCATTCAGTCCAATCTCCCTCCTCTGCACAGGGTGACCTACAGCTGCCTGCCCAGAATGGTGTCGAGTTTGGTTTTGAACTACTCCAAAGACAAACATCACATAAAATCTCTAGTCTGTGGTCACTCTCATACTAAAACATTTTTCTTTCATTTAAAACTTTTTTCCTCTGCCGGACTACCATGGCAAGAAGATGTTCATGGCTTTTGATTATATGGAAAATGACAGAATTTCAAGATGAGTTATTAGGATATTTCTCCTATAGGAGGTGAAGAAAAGAAATGTTGATTAATTAGCGATCCTTGAGGGACTTCTGGGAAAAACAAATACAGGTTTCCCAAAAGCTTGTGGTGGAACTACACAATACATATTTTGCACTCAACAGTTTCTGGTCCATCAAAAAGGAAAAAAAAAGAAAATCTGGGAAATGGAATTTTTTATAGAACTCAATATGCCCACCCTACAATTCTTTGAAAATGAAGTCATGTATTTGTTTTGCAAAGGCTTTATACTCTTTATTAATAAGATGCTATGCTATTTCCAAATACATAAATTAGGGCCAGAATCAATACAGCAACATATTTTATTTACTTCTAAGTAACACAGAAATTAATTCTTAACAGTGTTGCTTTGGTCAGCTACCTTTAAAACAGTGATACTTGCACTGATACTTCAAGTAATTTATTTTTCTTGCCCCACTGGGTACCTCAGAAAAAAAGCTCAGAGCTAGAAATGGCACTCATCTAGAAAGAAATACTCTTACACTATCAAAATTGGTCTCCCCATTTATTATATTTCCTAGGGAAGATGAAAGTTTGTAAGACCTCCCATCAGGAATAAGCCAAGAATGAAACAAAGCATAAATCTTCCTAAATGTTCTATAAAGATATTTCAAACTTATTTTTCAGTTTTCTTTGATCAAAGAATCAAATAGCTTGCATAAAAAGATACTCAGTGTTCTCATTTGGAGTCAGTCAGTAGCAGTGACTGTAATTAACACCTGATGGTTTGTCTATGCTCTAGCACAAGAGCTACTGTAGGATCTCAAGAAAAGTTCAGAGAATCATAAAATCATCAAGGTTGGAACAGACCTTCAAGATCATCTATCCTACCATCAACTTAGCACAACCATAATGCCCCCTAGACCATATCCCCAAGCGTCACATTGCAACACCTCTTGAGCACTTTCAGACACAGTGGCTCCACCATCACCATCATCAACTTACTCCAATACCTAACTAAATCGCAGTGAATGATTTTTATTTTCTAATCTTCCCCTGCTATAATTTAATACAATTTCCTTTTGTCCTTTCATTTGAGAGATGGCAGAATAGATAGAGATACCTCCTTTCAGGTAGTTGTAGAGAGCAATAGGTCCTCTCTGAGCCTGAATATTTACCTTCTCTGAATAGCATCACTTCCCTCAGCTGCTCCTCACAGCACACATTTTCTAGGCCCTCCCCAGCTCTGCTGCCCTTCTGAGGACACACTGCAGCGCCTCACTGTCTTTTTGAAGTGAGAGGCCCAGAACTGGACACATTACTCATGGTGTGACCTCACCTATTTCCAGGTACAAGGGAATGATCAGTGCCCTGGTCCAGCTCGCCATACTATTCTAGACACAGGTCAACATGCCACTGATGTCCTTGGTCACCTGGGCACACTGCTGGCTCATGGTCAGCCAGTTCCCAGTCGTTTCTGCTGAGCAGCTCTCAAGCCACTCTTGCCCAAGCCTGTAGGACTACATGGGGTTGTTTTGGCCCCAGGGCAGCACCGATCACTTTGCACTGCTGACCTTCATACCATGGCTCATCAACCCAGCCAATCCAGATCTCTCTGTAGTCTTCCAGCCCCCCAGCACATCCTAATCAACTTGGTGTCATCAGAAGACTGAGGGTGCACTCGATCCCTTCACCCAGCTCCTCAACAGAGGAGAACTAACTATTAAACAGAACTAACTGGTGCCAGTACTGAGCCGTGGGAAACCACACTGGTGACCAGCTTCCAACTGGATGTAACTCCACTCACCACCATACTCTGGGCCCAGCCATTCAGCCAGTTTCACCCAGTGAAGAGCGCACCCATCCAAGTCATGAACAGCCAGTTTTTCCAGCAGAATGCTGGAATGTGGAGTGTAAAGCATACCAATGCACATCTCAAAAAAAATAAAGCATTCTAGGAGACACAAGTACAATTTCTGGCAAGAGAAGTATGACAGCAGAATAAAGCCTCTGAAATACAAAAGCTTAGCAATTCCAAATAACACAATTCAGATCTTATCTGAGCTTTGTATAGCAGGATATACAGCTGAACACACACAAATTGTGCAATGGTGCCAAAGTGTCAATGCTACTGTGTTTGTTCAGTTACATACAAGTATATAGATAACTGCAAATGTTTTGTTCGCATCATAAGCAACACAGAGAAAAAACCCAAAATCACTAAAACAGTATTTATTATTTTAAAGGGCTCCAATCTATAGAGGTTATCATGAGACTCTGCAGGTTAAAGACATCAGCCATTTTTCATTCTGCACTAAATTTATTTCATATCCTGCCCATGTTATTGGAATAAAAAGGGCTGTGGGAAGAGTCAAATTCAAATGTCACTTGAATGAAAAGAATTGCTCAGTATACCTGAGCAATTTTTTAATCTACAGAAGATTATTCAGAAGCACGGGTTAACTCCTACTAAGCGTCGTTTCTGTGTTGCAGTATGTAGATGGAACAGTAATAGAAGTTCTTTTCTCTCTCTTTTGAAAAAATTATTTCAGTGAATTATGCCTGTATAATACCAGGATGAATTATAACTGCTAGCATCAAAAAAACCAGTAATAGTCTAAGAATGAGTACAGGGGCTTCCACAATACAGCCAGCTGAATTACTTGAAATCAGTAGTGTGAGTCACCAACAGTCATGAACAAATTGGGAAGCTATCTTATCAGTGTTCTATATACTGAGACAGGTGCATCGATTGATTAAGACAAATAATAAAGAAATATAGAGGGCAGAAAGATGTAGTAGAAGCTCATGACTCTTGCTGCATGATCTGGGCAAGGCAGTCGTCTGGCTTCATCTTCTTTCCGTGAAGAAAGGAATACAGAAAGTGATAGTGTCATGGCCCTGCTGACTCCTTGCAGCATGCTAGGAAACACAAGTGATTCAGTGAGAGAAGGATCTCATTACACCATCTGTAATCAGCACCAGTCAGGCATTGTCCAAGCCCATTAAGGAGCCCAATGAACAGCTGGATCTCCTGCTGCTCACTTCTGCTCTTCCTTAGGGGATTTCACAATGTAGATATTCTGGCCCAAGATCTAGATAAAGCATAGAGGAGGAAGGACAGGAAATTATCTGTTGTTATTCAAGCCTTGAGATCTTTCCCTTTGAACTTCATCTTTTCTTCAAATCAAAGTGCATTCTATGCATTGTCTTTCATAAAGTTATGGTCTTCCTGATATCTGGCTCAATAATTAATGTGTAAAGTTATTGCTTGCATGCATAATTTTTCTGTCTTATGAATATGTGAAGGAGGAAAGATTATAAGTTGTCAAATGCTTCCAGAGCCTCTCTCCATGACAGAATGATAGATCCCAATGCTGTATTTAAAACACAGCTGAATAGATAAAAATAGTGTTTAACTTTTATAGTCATTATGAACCACAGTAATTTATTGAACCCTTCAATCAGCTGAGGAAACAAAAGATTGGGAATGGGTGAATGACTCATTTCTTTTCATGCTGTGTGCACGGATGCTCCAGTAACTTGATGCTCAAAAGGCTAAATAAGACTGCACAAATGTATCACTGAAATGAAGCAAACAAAGCACATCATAAACAAAAACAAATCAGTGGAAAGCTCTGAGGGAAACTCCAACTAGTGGTTGGCTCTTAATTAGCTGTATCTGCAGGATGTGTCTGAAATAGTTGAGAAGACAAATGTAGATTTTGCAGTGATGCAGGAAAAAAAAAGATAGTTTCAATAGAAACAAAAAGTCTAAGTAAATGGGCTCAGATATTTCTGCACCCAACAACTTGACTAAGGAATACATGCAGATGTTTTTGCGCTCTTTTTTTCTCTTCCCTATCCATAGGAGGAATTCAGATGTCACATTTACACAAAGGCAGTTTGACTGTAACCTCACGATATATATTGATGAAAGACATAATCTATTTATATTTACAAAAGACACTGAAAGATTTTTGTGCTACCCTGTTTATAAACTGGAAGCTGAGGTACCACCTGTCATGGAGTATCTGTTAAGTCGGTTATTTGAATAAATCTGCCAAAACACACAGAGATTCTGATTCAGCATAAAAATAGTATCTCATTCTGTATCCCTTCACTAACCATGAAGAGCTCCAGAAGATTCAAAATAATTCAGTTTTCTATGACAAACTCTGTGTTACAAAACTCAGCTGCCTACCATGCATCCCTCACAGAAGAGCAGGACTCTTTCAAGATTGCTTATAGATCCCAAAGCAGTCATAATAATTATAAAAATTCGGATGAGAAAAGGGCATATATAATTCATGAACTATCATCATTCTTGCTTGGTTGAATGTACAGAGAAGCCCATTTCTTTCCAGGTTTCAAAGCAATAGGTTTCCAGGAATGTAAAACGAAAGGGAAAAAAAGGGGGATCAGGGGGTAATCACTCCTTGCCTTGTTCCATCATCAAAATTTTCTCATCTCTCCTCAGGGAATTCAAACAACAATCAAATATCATTTCAACACCTTCAAATGAAGGTCAAAACTTGGAAACAGGTGTAGACACTTCTCATTGACACCTAAGAATGGAAACACAATCATCATCATGGACAGCGTTTTGAATGCAGCTATGAATATGTAATCTTACATGATTTTGCATACACTGATGTTGTAGGTTAAATTGAAAACATCATTGCCATTGATGCATTTGCACTTTACACTCATAAAATGAAGATATTTCTTTCAGTTGCCATCAAATAACACTCAAAAATAATTCTGCAAGAGGTTTCATTTTGATTTGAAAATTTTGCTGTTCCTTATGGCATCCCAAAGTCCTCTTTGAATCAACTGACAGAAGTTAAAAGGCATGAACTAAAAAATCAAATATACAACCATGTTGAAATTTCTCACCCAGGTACCAAGTCTGTCTTCATTACTAGAACTGCCCATTATTTCTTTGTTAAAAGTGTTCATGACACAAAAGACAAACCCAAATCACACTAAATAAAAAGCAGCAAAAACTTCCTAACACAGTAAATATGAAGCTAGCAATAAATGTATGGTGCAATCTAATTAATCTGTGTTGTTTTGAAATATCAATTACTGTAATTGCTCTTCATGGATCCATTAAGATGGTAGGCAATTATAAAGGTTCTTGAACTCCATTATGGGCAGTGAAAGCAGATGTTACTCAGTATTTCAGATTAAAAGTTGAAAATATTCCATCATGCTGTTTTGAAATATTTGATAATGCACTACTTACAGGGGAATATCAGGCCTCACAATAAAACATATTTTGTCAAACCTCAGAGCAGAGAAAGTGACATTATAACACCGAAGACAAGAGAACAGTTAAAATCTCAGGTACACTAATCCTGAGAAGGGAATGTTCCCTTTTGTTCCCATGTGCCCTTAATTATTGACAGTGGAACAGAACAGTCCCTCCTTACACAGAAAACCTCTTCAGGCAGAAGTCATCACTTGTTGCCACACAGGCTTACAGTGTTTAAAAAAATACTGCTGTAACTCCCCAGTAGAGAGCAGAGGTTCTAAGAGAATACAAATGATGACTGTGTAATTGAAATGAAGCTGGTGACTAAATGCAGAGCCTAAATATAAACATCAGTTTGGTTTATTGAACATATAGATAGAGTATAATCATTACCCTGCCATTATACATCTACTCTCACACAAATAGTGTCATTTAAAAGACTCACCATGCAGCATTTTATCCTTCCTTAACATTAATGTGATGTCTTCGAAAACAAATATTAAAAGGGATCTGAGCTATCTCAGCCTGAAGCAAGAGGTTACCTTGAAGGTACCTGCAAACCACAAAACTATCCTGTGATATCTTTCTTCATGAAACTCACAGCATTACATACATTTTAAGTGTAAAAACTGCACGGCAAACTTTGCTACAGGCCCAGTTAGAATCACCATTATTTGGGGCCCCTTAGAATGGAGAACAGGTTCCACTAATCATCACTTAGTGATGCTTACTACAGCATCATCTTTTACTACTGTTAGAAATGTTTGCCTTATTTCTTTATCTAACATTCCTTCCTATCCTGCTGGCTACTTAGCACTAACTGTAAAGAAATTCTGACTTTGGTACTACTTGACCTTATTTCAAACATACTATTACTCAAAACCAAGTGCAGTGCAATGAATATACAGTGCATTGAAAGTACACCTCCTGAATTATGATTTTTGGATTGCTTATTTGGAATACCCAGATATTTCTTTTAATGTGACATCAAGACAATGCAGAATATAGTTGTAATGAAATTCAATGGAAGTATTGACAGTTTGTGCTTTTACCTACCTGTACCATTCAGACCAGGTATTAGTAGTCATTATTCAGTCTTAGTCCACAACAGCAATCACCATCATTACACATTTCATGCAATGATTTCAAATTTCATGCAATGATTTTTAGTCTTGATTTCATCTTGATTAAGGATAACTACCATTTGACAAATGAATCAATTAAAACTGCATTGATTTTGTGGGAACAAGGAACCTTTTTTTCTCTTTTCTAATGGGCCAGCCCCAGAATTAATGCTTACTTATTTTTTAATTCTTTTATGGAGTAAAGGAGACAGTATCAATGACTTGTCAGATAACTGGATTGCAAATGTTTATAGTAAGAAAAGTCTTTTAAAATCAAAATGCAGTCAGAGAAAGTGCTGGTTTCACATTCCAAATGAGAGTTGTAGACTTTTCTTGAAGATACACCTTCATTCATAAATAAAACAGAAAGTAATGACCTCAGTATGTGTCTGTATGGAATCCAAATATCAGAATTGTGAATTCTTTTTTCAAAGTTAAATTCAGTGGGCAAAACAGACCCAACCTGGAGAAAATTTTCATTATAAGAATAATATAAATATTTATCTATTAGCAATGAATATTTAATATCTGGTAAGAATAAACAGATCTTTAATTACTCATTTGGGTACTTGGAAACAAAAAGGCAAACATTAAAACTAAACATATCTTATCCCTTTCCCATGTTCAGCTTCACTACTGCACTCAGGAGACTTCTCTCCTTCCCTGTCACAAGAGGCACAAGGGGAAAGGGGAATGGAAGTTCTGGTCAGGTCATCTCTGCCTCCTTCCTCCTCACATTCCTCCCCTGGCTCCAGTGTGGGTCCTCCATGGGCATCAGTGGATGTGTTCTGCCATGGAGCACCTCCTTCTCCTATTTCTCCTTCTCTCTAACCACAGTGTTCACATTGCTGTTCCTCACTCATTGTTTCCCTCTTCCCTGTCCATCATTTTCCAACCTTTCTTACATACACTTCCCCAGTGGCACCACTCCCTGTGTCTGAGCGCCTGAGCCATGCCCTGTGGTGGGCTGCCTGGAGTTGCCAGGAACCAATCCCAACCCCACAGAGGCTGTACCTGCAAACCCCATCACCACTTTGATATCTGCTGCCAGCAGAGGAGAAAAAGAGAATGGATATTTTCCCAGTATTTTTGCATTTCAATTTCTTCTTCAATTTCAAAGTTTATTTTACATTATTTGGAGTTTATGCTATTTTTTAAATTTTTTTACTGCTTTACTACTGAGCTGTGTGTAGATATTCAGATACAGCAGGAACACTTCACCTTCTCATAAATGTTTCTACATTCAGCCTCCACTGTCTCCAAAGGAGTTTAAAAAAGCTGAGTAAAGGTTTACATCATACATGAATGATGTGATTTTTTGTGATTGATGATAGTGCCTTACACTGAAACATTTCTGCCATTATTAAGCAAATCATATTCTAGACACATATCAGTAATATGAAAATTCACCAAAACCTACTCAAAAATATAGAGCACAACACATTTAGGATTCTGACAAAAGAGTTTAGAGACTGTAACGTGTTCCCTGTAATATAATGCAGAGTTCATTGCCTTTAGCACAGCACAATCCTTACTGACAGAAAGTAATTCCATGTTAAGATTGTAATCAGGTCCCTGACTGGTTTATTTACTTGCCTCTGGAAGAAAACTGAAACATTATGTTGGTTTTCTGAGCCAAGCTTTGCCCTAAATTTAAAGTAATATAAGGGCAGCAATATTGAGCTTCTGTGAATGTCTGTGTAAGTAAATTCCACTCATTTGTTCACAGATATGAATTCTTACAGAGTCACAAGCAAGATAAATGAAAATTAAGATTTACATTTGAAATTATGACACCTACAGTCATTCACCCTAACTATGACTAAATGCTCCAGCATTGGAAATCTAGGCATGTTAATGCCCAAAGAGAACCTGCTGTATTGGAGGTGATATAGCCTTTTTCTAGCTCATAAAATATAGCTGTCAAGAAGTCACCCATCGCTGAGGAAAGAAATTTCTATTTTACAGGATTTTAAGTAGCATAAATCATTACAGCACTCCATTATCTAAATGATCTATTGCTTGACAATCCTTTTGAATTAATCTAGAAGAGATTATGTCACCTTGCTGATTCAGTTCAATGTGTAACACTCTGAAGACTTTTAACACCAAGCTAGATGGACAAGATGGAATAATACCCAAAAATGTCACAATATCAAATTTGTGATTAAATGAGTCATTCCCATTGAGAAAGAACCATATTTAGCATCTCAGAAAAAGCTCTTCAGAAATACAGATACATGCTATATGACAAAATGACAGTCCATTTATGCAATTCCACATCAGTGGGCACTATTTATAAGGTCATTTAGTCACTTAGTGTGAGTTATCGTTCACACCTAAAGGAGCCTCAGATCTCATTTAAGATATTACTTACCACTGGCTATGTCTGCATGTCCTATTTGCTTTGCAGCTAGATCTAGCCAACCCAAACACACCATGTCAAATGTCATAACTGTTTGCTGTAATGAGAATAGCCTTAAGTAGTCACAAGTTAAGCATAGAAGAAAGAAAAACTGCTGAACAGGAGAACGAATCCTTGTAGATCACTTTTCTTTCTACAGGGTACCTGCTTATTAGATCATCCTTGAAAGTTTGTCATCTGATAAATTATCTATCTGATCTCAATAGAAACTGATACAACTTGCATGTTTACTGATGTTCAATTCCCTGCCCAGAAGACTGAAGATCTCTGCAAGACACTCCTAAGCTTGACAGTGCTCAACATCATGAATGGAATGAGAGGTTTACTCTGAAATTCATGTGACCTACTGTAAATATATTCACTGGGATGACCCAAGAGTAATTAGTGTCTGAAGTTTGGTGTGTAAGATTATTCTACAGGTGACAGATTTTTGCACAACTTGCTTTTATTTAGGTGCAACTGTTCATCATAACACTTAACACTTAATTTCAGACCTCTGTAAAACATGTGTTATTATTAGTTAATACATTTGTATTTATATTTGTAATGCCCTTCCTTCTGTCTTTTTGAGCTTTTTTTTTTCCCCTGCATCTTTCTTTGTGGACATTGCCACCAAAGAACCCTCATAGCTTAGGAAATGATAGAGCCATATTTACACTTCTTACAATTTACCTCTATTCACCATTATCATTTTTGCTGTGTAAATTACTGAAAATTATTATAAAGTTATGATTATATGTTTATTATTCAATTGCTATTCCTCTGTATCCTTACAAAACCCAGACAAATATTTTCTTGACCATAAGATCATGGTGATATCTCTAGTCAAAAATCAGTCACCTAGGACTAGTCAGTGTAGAAAACCAATAAACAAACTGACAGCTTCATATATACATGACCAAGAGGCCTCTAAGTCGATTACATCTTGCAGGTGTCGTATTATATGATAATCAATGATGCATCACATTCCAATTGCTAAGGGATCAGCTAAGGTCACCCAGAGGTATCAAAAAATCTTGGAATGTGTGGTGTGAAACAAGAAGATAGCTAATACAAAACAAAGTTCTGATTGTTCAGATTAGATATCCCTTTCATTCTACATTCAGAAGAAGAGGGGGAAAGAACAGCATATTTCTTGCTTATGGTAACAGTTTTTAAGTATTAAAACATACTGAAACTATTAAAACACAACTATTACTCATTCATCTGGGCACAAGCTCAAAAAATGATACTAGAGGTAAAAACTTGAATAAAAAGATTCAGAATTCATAACATTTGCATGCTAACTCAAATTAAATATCAATCCAATCATGATGAAGTGGGTTAGTAGTCTGTGCTTTTTGGCAAAGGCATGGTTTAGGATATTAAATAAATTTTAGTTCACAAATATTAAATGGCACCTCTAATTCAACAGATAAGCAGAAAACAGAATTCTAATAAGTCATTACATTCCTAGAAATGTCTGCATTTATTTGTAGTATTTCTGGTTTATATTAAATCCCTTTATCTTCAGAGTTCATTCAAAGCTTATATGAAACTTTAAAGTGTGGGAGACATTTTGAGCTACTCTTCACTTATGCTTCAGAGCATGCTCTGTATAAAAATCTGAACCTTTGTGCAGTGGGGGATAAATACCTTATTTCTCTACATAAAATTAATGTGATTCCTAATGTATTGAGGTAGTATTTTCTCTAAGAAAGCACAGTTTCTGAAGGCCATTTCCAACGAAGACTGAGTAAATGGAATAACCTTTGGGTAGCAGAGCATTACTGATACACCTAAGTATTCTTTCCATGGGCATTTTGCCCATTGTCACAGACATTTCTTTTATGAAAAATCCTCTCTTAGGATTTTCCTGCTGAAGCTGAGAAGTTCAGCAACCAGACATAAACAATAGGTTATCTGCTGCTGTGGAATGTAACAGGTCTGCCTGGATTGGCCCAGTTTGGATCTTTGGGGTTGGTGACTAATCCAGAACTGAGATCTCTCGGACACAGTCTGAGAGAGCTGGTTTGTTATTCATTCTTTACTTTCTATTGTAGCTAGCAGCTTCTGGAAACTCCTCTTCTTTTTCTTTTTAGTATAGTTATAATAGATGTACATATCATAACTTAATAAATCAAGCCTTCTGATCATGGAGCCCATCTCGTCTCTTCCTTCACCCTGAAACCCTTGTGACCACCGTCACAGCCCATAATCTTAAACACAGTTCAAATACCTTTCCTGAGTCTCAACTTGGTCCTCTAACTACAGGGTCGTGACAAGAATCACCACTGCAAGCAGGTCACAACCCACAGAGCTTCTGATAGTCCTGGGAATAACAGATTTTTCTTCCAGTAAGCACAAATGTGCATTTAGGTAAAAGTCTAATTTTTTTCTTCTAAGTTAGAGAGTCTAAGTCTGTCCAGGTCAATTGACCTGGTGACACAGAAGGTCTTCCAACTTAATTCTTTAGTTTGACACAGCTGTACTTTATTAAAGGCCGAAGGTCACTGCAAAGGCTAGGTTTAGAAAGTGAGCAATCTCTGGTATGAATTCATTATTTCACCAGATACATATTCATTGTCACTAATAGTGGGTAGCTGGAAAGTGTTCTGCATTTGGCAGTCCCTCCTCCAGCCAGAGAAGCCTCATTTGCCCAGAATATGAGAGGCTGCTGCTCACACTCACCTTGAGCTCACATCTGGGTATGGATCAATTTTACAGGCATAATGTGATGGAATGTGTCCACATGTGATAGCAAACTGAACCAAGTGTACTCTATTCCAGTATTCCAGCTGGGAAAATTACAGTTTTAGTCCACACACCTTCAGGGACATATGGCTCCTATCTATCGTTGGTGCCTGTGAAATAAACATTCAGCACATGCAAAAGCCACAATGATCAATATTGGGATTATGCACTGGAATATGCAATACATTTTGAATTTTAATGGATCTTGAAATATCTTCTACACTTCAGTTGTTCATTTTTCATTGCAAAGGTCATGGATTCCAATACGATTAATGCATGAAAAATCTTCTGGTTAGATTCCATCAACATACCTTTCTTTGAGAGCAGCCCTCTTATTTCAGTATGCATTGAAACAGAATTTCACAAAATTTCTTATGCTAGTGTACATCTCCTTGTTAACTTTACTGGGCTTTGGGTTAAGCATTGAAACAGGGAATAAAAAAGCCACCAAACATTTGAAAAGCTATACACTACACCCGGTCTTGGGTCACTGAGTTATCGCCTCTTCTGCCAGAGATCTACTACAGAAGAAATGGTTGTGTCTGTAGGTGCTGCAGACAGTAAGTAATAGGGGAGAAAAAAATTCTTTAAAGGAGTTTTCTAGGATGAAAGTAGCAATAATATTTAACACTTAGCTCTCCAATTATATATTCTATCTACCAAAAGAGGAAAAGAAAAACCGTTTCCTCTTCCTCACCCAAAATAAAAGTAAAAATTACTGAGTTAATTGCATCATTACATTATTCCATAATTACTTTCATTTTGGAAAAGAACCAAAAACCAGTAAGATTGCTTTGCTGAATTAAAGTAAGAAATTCTGACAGACATTTCAAAATAGCAGGCATGTACGATTTCCATGAATACCATGAAAAGCAAATGTCTATCATCCACTCTCCTTCTCCCCCCAAAAAAAACTGGCAAAAAAACTTTGAAACTATTAGTTATTTAGTTAATATAAAGAATGCCATCTACTGGCAATAACAATAAGTAGCACTGTTTATGAGTTGCTAGGTGGGGTAAGGTTGTCACTTTCACACATTGCAAACAAGTCCTAAGGTCATTTCTTTAAAAATAAATCTCTAAATTGGAAGGAAGGTGTTATGTTCCAGGTTCCTCTTCAATCCCTATTCTTAATCATTGCCTCATGTTTGGAAACAAGTCCCCAGCGGGAATAACAGACTAGGTTCACAATCCACTCAGAAGGATGGATGTTTTTGCGAGTGTGGTTCCACAGCCTTATAAACATACACAGCACTGGCATAGTTACTAAATGGACACCTCTCACAATGAGCAGAAAGACGTGTACAGCAATCAAGGGGTTGTTATTAATAAATAAACTCCAGACACACCATGTTCCTATGGTGGTCTGCATCAATGAGGCAGAAAATACTTTTAAAAGATTCTTGAGTAAACTGATGAAGGGACCCCAAAAGACATGTAGTTTCACATTCAATACTCTGTCCTACAAATTTTCAAAAACATTCATTGTTAAAATGCTGTCATTTGAAACATGTAATTAGGCAATGACTAATTTATAGTAAGTAAAGTAGATACTAATTACTTATTTTAGTACCTATGAGAAAGAAAGGTGCACACATTGCACTTTATAAATAATTAGAAGCAGCATGTTTTCAGATACTCTAAAGCAACAACTATGACCCATGAGGGGGAAAAACCACAAACCAGCAAGCAGGCAAACAAAAAAATCCAAAACAACTAAAAAATCCAAAGGTTCAGATAACACCAGTAATGGTTATTATCTGATTTTCCCATCCCTCTCTACTTCTATGTCTCAGAGGGACCAAATTCAGCAAAGATTATTATGTCTATGAAACAGCAGCTTCTTGAATCTGGTATTTATCTGTTGCTCTGAAAAGCTGTGTAATGTAAGAAAGTTGTTTTGCTTGGTTTTACCCAATACTATGCTTTAAATTTTAGAGCTGGAGAGCTGAGGTAACAGTAAATTTTACTGAAAGTATGATTTAATCAGAAGCACTTATTTTTTGGGTCATGTCTTCCTTTATTGGCTTTATAAAGTGTGATTAAGATAACAAACTAAAAAGAACAAAGACATGGACAAATATCTGACTTCAAGTATGCCATAAAATAATTTTTCTAACAGAACTGACAAAGCTGTCTCCTGAAAGTATTCTGAGCACTCGACAAATGAAGGTGGCAAGGAAAGGGCAGAGCATCTGAACCCACAGGCCTACTAGAAAAACTTCAGCAGTTGCTGTAAAAGAAGTGCATTAGTGGCATTCAGGAAACAAAATGGCATAATGTATTACAGCAATTTCTAGTTCTTTCTTGTGAAACCCTGGCTCAGAAAGAGAACCACAAATTCTGGGACAAAGATTTTGACTGGGAAGAACTTTTGTTAGCAATTTCTCAGTATGGAGATTAGCTTTCAGCCTGACTTTTCCTGACTTCGAACTGTCTCTGAACTTTGCACAAGTTTTCTCCAAACATAAATTGCAGAAAACAAGCTTACTATAGCATTATTGCCCAAGATTTCATATAAATATTTAGATTTATATCCCACAAATATTTTAAAGGTATTTAGGCTTTTATTTTTTAACAATACTTCCAACTATTCACTAATAACTGCAATAACTCTCAATGAGAGATCAAAAGCCAATATTTCTCCCAGCTGCACTTCTCTCCATGTTCCTTGCTTCCATTTAAAATATTTAGTCCAGTCTCTACTCAGATCTCACAATACACAAATATCTCTAAAAGTGTGTAAAAGTAGGGAAACAATTCCAGATCTCTCTCTCAGGGGGCTTATGCTCTCATGTCAGTTTTTCCGTACAAAGCAAGGATACAAATGCTTGTAAAATCATAGGGAACAAAATACATTAAAGCACTTTCCACAAGAACATGTTGCTCAGTTTTATAAATAGGTATTTGATGGACTTTCAAAACTCTAAAGAACATCTTTTTACAGACATTTTCACTTAACAGCAACTTACAACATTTACTTTTTTATTTTATCAGAAAAAAAGATGCTTTTGCAAGATACTGGGTTTTTTTCCTCATAAATCATATATTGATCACTATGTATGCTCACACCAAAGAAGCAATCTCTGAAAGTAATACAGTAGAAGTTGAGCTTAAATATCAAAGTCAGTTGATTTGAATTCAGCATTTGCTAAATGTATTAACTTCTAAAAGTTTGTTGAAAGAAATATGGACTTTTTTTCTTAATAGGAAACCCTAAATACTTTGAAAATGAGATCAAATTACTTAATAAATTAGCTTTATAGTGTTCTGACTCTTAGAAGTACCTGTATCTCTAATGTACCAGTCAGTGCTTCATGCAAAGTTGCCAAACAGCACTTTGGAATTTAATAAAGCAGAACATAACTATTGATATAAACATGCGAGTCTATTTTTGACTACCAGAAAAATAAAGTTGGCTTAGCTTTTTATTACCTTTCTTCCAAATAGAATATGAAGAAATTTTTAATCTTTGTCCCTATGTGCTTCAAATACCCTACTGATGTGTAGTTACCATGAAAGTGGAATAACTCATTTTGTAACATAAGTAAAACACAGCA
This sequence comes from Camarhynchus parvulus, assembly GCF_901933205.1. Taxonomy (NCBI): domain Eukaryota; kingdom Metazoa; phylum Chordata; class Aves; order Passeriformes; family Thraupidae; genus Camarhynchus; species Camarhynchus parvulus. Next base: position 38,517,059 of record NC_044571.1, read on the forward strand.
AAATACCTGCAGAAAAATAGAAAACTCCTCAAAAAAGAAATTATGAAACAGATAAGCAAGTAAGCACTGATTAGGTTAGAACCTGGCCAGGTTTAAATCTAGTTAAGAAAAAGGGTGGTATTTCATTTTTCCCACAGAATGTTGGACCTCCAAAATTATTCTATCAAATCCAGACTTCCTTTCCAAAAAGCAGATCCTAGAAAAACACAACATGGTATTCACCAACAATCTGAATATCTGTAATTCTTAACAGTTTTCAGTGTAGAAATTGGTTTTATTTGAATTTTCAGGCTCTTTCAGGTATTTTAAGTAAAAATTTTCATAAGCACAAAGGCAGAAATCAAATTACTCAATCAGCCTAGGAACCTATTAATCACCTATCACACTACACAAAAAACAATTTTGGTTCAGAATTGATCCATTTACTTTATACACATTGCAGCCTTGAAGAAGGCACAGAGCAAGTAACAGGTTCAGAGTAAGTGGTGGGTCCTTGACATTGTGTACTGGAAACTCCTCTCTCATCTTTTCCTGAAGGCCTCCTAGCTAACACACCAACCCCAATGCAGAAAGAAATTCAATCTTCATGAGAATAACCACAGTATTTGACAGATGTCTCTTTACTCGTGAATTAAATGGGGCTGGGACAGCTCCCTGGCACTGAGGCCAACTGGCATGGAAGAAATGGCATCTGTACTATCAAAGCATCTTCCATGAAGGCAGCCTCATCCAGACTGCCTGCTGGGACCAGTCACTAGCCCACACCAATTCCTGAGCTGCCATCAGGAATTATTTGGAGAGAATCCCAGCTAGCACAGGGCAAAAGTGGCCCAGTGGCTGTTCTATCAATCCAGCTTTAGACAAGCATGTTTCAGTGCCTTGCGGCGATCCACAGAACTATTTAACTTAGTAGTAAAGATGTCACTGCCAAGGCAGCTCAAAACACTAAAATGACAAGTATTCAGGAAAAGGACTTTTGTCTCCATATCAACAGCAGAGGTTCCTTGCTCCAGCAGACTTCTATTACCTTTATTTATACTGCAGTAAGACATTACATTTGGGGTAAATAATTTGGTAAATTGCTTTGATCCATAGAACCCAAATGCAGGCATCTAAAGGTTAGCCTGATAGTAATTCTTTTAAGGACAGTAGGATAAATTATGAATCATGACAATTCATCTTATAGTAACACAGAAATATAGAAGAAATGGACAAATCATTTCTGATTTAGAAATGCAATCATTCCACCAAACCAAAGGCTGAAGTATCATATTTTTATGTCTAGTTAAATTTAAGATGAACCTCACCCAGAACATTCTTCTGTGTTTACAATAGCTAGCATCTATTTACCATGGTGACTTGACTTTGTTGTGCACATACAAGTGCATTTCCAAATGCAAGTTGACTCATGCACTAATATTTCAATATACATACATTTCTTATGGTGATGAGTAAATATTTTGGACAACAGAGACAATCTCAGTTTTTGCTGCATCGTACAACTTCATGACTTTATGGGAGATATTTGTTCTAGTGAGCAAGCTGTGAAATCTAATCAACTCTTACATAAACACACGCACACATTTCAATTGCTTCTTTTTTCCAGCAGAGATTCTTTTGGAATATCTCCTCTTACTGTGATTTAACTAAGAATACTTGATATACCAAAGTCATGAGAGAAGGTACTTAAAGGTACTTCCATTTTAAATAGCTATGTCACTTGCACAAATGCAAAATGAACTCGCATCTATGTCTCATGTTGTATGCATTGCAAAAGCATTCATTCTTAAAATTACCCTTGCACATTGCAATGAATAATTTTTTCGTCAGTGTGAATTATTCCCATACGTCTGGAAGTACTCAAGACGTTCGTAAATCCTGACTTCTGGTCAGGCATCTCTTTCTAAAGTGAACCAAAATAGGATGACAATTTGGAGCAGCAAAAATCTAAGCTACCTTAAAAATTATTAGTAATTTTAATCGGTTATATCTTCACTGACTGGAATGCATAGCTTACATTCTACCTCCTTAAAATCAGTTTATTATATAAAAAGCAAATGTATTTCATGTATGCTAGGCATCCTTCAGCAGAAACAAAAGAAACTTCAAATCTCTGACTGTCAGGATTTAGTGCTTAAGAGCATACAGTTTCTCTGTCCAGCACTGACAACAATATATTTGTTTTCTAGGCTCTTACAAGCACATACCATCCATCAGAGGCCTTGATGTGTTGTGGGTCTATCTGCAGCTCGCTATCTAATCAAATGAAAGAGACAGACCAGAACGTAGATTTAGAGGAAGTCTAGCATAAATGAGTGTCAGTCCAGTCTTTGATTAGGTAATAGCAATTATGATAATTACAGCAATCCACTACTGGAAAACATTCTAAAATTGCCAGGCTGTAGCAGAGTGTAGCACTTACAAGAATCCACTTATTTCTGAACATTTTTAATCCTAACCATGATCCTTCAGTTGTAAACAGCATAATTTGGCTTGCTAATTTAAGACAGAGATCTACTACAAATATTAGTATATAGGTAAATATATATTAATATATAGGTGAATTCTTCTAAAATATAGTCATCATCTACATTTATAAATCTCACTAGAATACAAATAGAACTAGCATTAAAAATTTAACCCAAATTCACACACAGTATTATTATTTATATATTATAAACTATTATTTCTCACACACTGTTTTTCTGGATAACAACTTCAATATCAAGACTTTTAAACTATATTAAAAAATAGGTAAATATAATTAAATAAATGGGTGAATATCATTTTCTCCCTCAGTTTGCATTCTGTATTATGTTCCCTGCTCTGCTAAAGAAATCAAGTTCAAACAATTTGAAAAAAACAGGGGTGCCTGAAAAAAAGGCCAACTATGTCAAAGATACACTAACAATTACTGAATAATGACTTTTAGAGCAGCAAACAAGAGTCACACCAATTGAAATGTGGAGATAAAGGTAAAGAAAATGAATCAAGACTGGGATATGGAAGACACTATGTACAGAAGATAGCTAGCTGTCAGAAAGGCAGTCCTGGCCTTCAAGGTCTTTCACAGATGAAAGAGGTCCTTGCTGAAGAAAGAATTATGATCAAGAGAACAAGAATGAGGAAGACATGACATGCAAAAGGAAGTTTGCAAAGCGTCCAGAGGTGGTGGCATTCCAGAGGCACTGACTGAGAAAATAAGAGGTATCTTTCACGTGGTCAGCGCTTACAGCCATCAGAAAAATGCTTGAGCAGTAAAGTCAGTTAATTTTATAGATTTTTGCCATTTGTACCCTAACCATTCTTACCCTTCAGATTAATCTTACATAAACAAGTGCTTCCAAGCACACTCCAATAGGCATAAGGGTTGTTGGAAAAAACCCACAGAAACTGGCTGTGATTAGCAAGGCCTCCAACCTTGAGGCTTCCTCCAGCTCTAAGACTGCAGAGCTTCTTTTACACCCTTTCTTGATCAGGTGGTCTATAGCAGACACCTACCACACTCATAATAAGTAATTACATATTAATAGATCACAGATGAATAATCAGATCTATCATATGTAAATAATTGATCTGGCCTCTTGCATATTCATTTAAACATCAGAATTTTTTTTTGTCCTTTACTGCCTTATTTACTGGTGAGAATAAAATGAAATATATTTTAATGAAAACATGCTGTATTGAAAAAGAGCATAGTAAATTAATCTTGGTGAGGTGGCATTGTGGTTGTCACTCTACCAGCCAATGATGCCACGGCTTAAAGATTCCTTTCTTATACTGGGCTTTTATCCCACAGCCTTTATTCCTAAGTATTATCCTAAACCAGATAAGTTATTTTTACTCAATTCTTTATTGCTTCTCAAAATTCTCACCTTGAAAACAAGTGAGAAAATTCAGAACAGTAAAAAATTCTATTACAGAATTACCACACTCTTGTAATAGCACCTGCATCTCAGAAACAGACATCTTCCAACACACCCTGCTTCTTCTGGAACAGATTAAGAAAGCACTTATGCATGCAGATAAAAAGTACTTTATGAATCATTTTTTTACTACTGAATTATAAGCACTGCCAGTAGGGGTTCACCAAAATAATTAAATGTTTTTCCTTTAGTTCCTCTGTCCCTACTTGATGCCTCCCAAACATACAACAGCATAAGGTAAAAACAACAGCAAGGAGTGCTATAGGTAGATCACAAATAAGTACCTTTCTCTACAGAGAAAAACTGAAGTGATAAGCTCCTGAGCACTTTCTGATTTAAAAAAAAAAAAAAAAACAAAAAAAAATTTAAATTTAAAATTTGGAAGCTTTCCTAACAAAGACAGCTTCCAAAAGATCCTGCTTCAGTTTAGAGAGAAAGGCTCAAACACAGCCTGAATCAGAGAAGCTGTTTAAAATCAGTGATCTAAACAATTGATACACAAATTTAAAAGGAGTGGGATGCAACTATTTATTTCTATTTTTTCCTTAGACTTCAACAGACAACAAGTGGAGTGCAAAGTGCCAGTCCAGCATATAAGAGTATTCCAAATTGTATAACAAATGCTGTTACACCAGCTCATTCAGCATTAAAGTAATAGCACAGCAAGAGTGCCTCTCTGCTTGAAGCACACAGATCAGCAGAAGAGAGCAGAAGAGCTTGATCTCAAAGTTGATGAGATGAAAGCTAGAGATGTGACACATGACTTAAATTTGTGTTCTGTTCTTGTTACTCCAGCTAATAATGCTACTTGCTGCCAGGCTGTCGACTATAGTGCTTTAATTAAGACCTCCTTCAGAATGCAGGGGTCATGCAAAATGAATGGAAACAGCATGCCAAATTCAGAGATGATGTACATTAGAGTAATTTACACTTCAATTAAACAGCACAATTTGCATAATAAGGAGCTGCAGTAAAGAGCTAGTAGCAGGGGTAGTAACCTAGATTTTACCTTAGGATTGTTTACACTTTTCTGCTCTGACCCCATCCTGTCATGTAGAAAGTACAGTGAATTATTCAAATAGCAACTTCCACTATCATCTCTCCTTACTGAGTCAATAAGCCATAAGCTTCAGAAGCAACGTTTTTCTGTAAGTGTCTAATAGAAACAGGAAATTTCTTTTGTTTATCAATTGTGGCAATGTCATACTAGAAGGAGACCCCAAAGTCCTTAACTAATAAGTGCACTTAGAACAAAAGAACCAGAACTGTAACATTACAGAACTATACTCAATGAGGTTCCAGTGGTAATAGAGCAGAACTAGTTTCTATGATGTGACACATGCCACCAGCAGCCTTTCTACCCTTTTAAGGCATCATACCCAGCTGTAGGGACTTACCTGTTGTAGAGATGAAAGATCAGGATTACCACGCTATAGATTGTATAGATTTAATAATCTTGGACATATATTGAATGATGTCATTCAAAGGCTTATATGAAACTATAGTAGTTAATGATCCAACCCAAAACTATTTACAAGTTTAGTATTTTATGTCATATTTTCCATGAGTCATGTAAGACTTCACAAAGGTCAGGAGATAGTTGTGTAGTTATACCTGGTTTTAGGCAGCTATTTAGCACATTATTTTTATCTAGGTTCCATCCACTCTCATCACTACACAGATACAATTATCTCATGTGTGTTTCTCTTTTCTTCTCTGTATGCTCTCCATTTTGTATCAGCTGGAATCTACAGCAGTTGATACAACAATTTGTATGCAATGAGATGTTTGAGAGCAGCACAAACTGCGTATCATACAAAAAGACACACAAGATGCTCCAGAAAAGGATTAATTCTTTGCAGCAAGCACTGGCCAATGGCTCTGCTCTGTGGAGTCATCACTGACCTTTGCTTTCAAACCTCAGGAGCTAGTATCTGGCCAGACTGGCAATAGCATTACAGAACACAAGGGGTTGAGTCACTGTCTTAGCTCACCACAAGGAATCTTTAAGAATGCATTGAACACTGTTGCTCTTCCACTAAGTTAATCAAAATCTAATAATTTTAAATAGAGGAAAAAAGGGCAAAGTTATTGCTGTTGGTAAACTTTCAAAATGACACACAATTTTTGAACTAATAATTTAGTATTTTGAAAATGGGGCTTAGAGGCCTTTTCAAAAACAACAGAAATCTTTTATGTAAAGAATCAAAAAATCCCTTCATTTTTCAGTTAGCCCATGCTAGAGCATAAGTGTAAGGAGGAACTGCACCAATAAAGAATTAGTTTCATTTTCTCCATGTGACAAATAAATAAAAGCAATTTTAGAAAAGATATTTAAATGATAAAATACCAATAAGAATATTTTTCAGTTATCTGGCTTTGTAAATCTGCCATGGAATAGCTGCAGTCACCAGAGTAAGTGAGGAAAACAAGATTATTTTTTTTAAAAAAACCCTCTCATCTATTATTCTCAAAACCTACTCTTTTTATTTTCAATTCCCTTCCTAAAGGCTTTTTTATTAAAACTATTTTTAAATCTGCTTTGTATCTGAAGGGAAAACTCAAGTGAGTGATGTGCATTTTAAAGAGAAAAGTGGTTTGTCTTTTCCCTTAATCCTGACAACAATATAGTACCTCTTTATTTCAAACCATAATGATTTTTTGGTATGTCTTTTCCTTTATGTCTGACACTGGTCTTGATGTAGAGTGTATTCTTAAAAGTAACAGATTTTCACTGTGAAAAAAGTGAAAGTTTTACATCTACGCTAAAAGTCACAGAGCAAGTTAAAAAAAAAAAGCAACACTCTTGGGAATATGAGTATAGAAGGAATTCTTCACTTTATATGAATGATGATGCCTAGAATCACTCCTCACCTTCAAAAGACTTTTGTAGGGAAAGTAATTTTTGGAAAGTACTTAATATGTTTTTATTCCCAAAATTTTCTTGTCATCTTCTCTCACCTTGTATATGGTACAGACAACCTGACTGATGTAATAGAATTTATAATTTTTCTGCCTTTATAACACCATTTCAGCATGTTCACATTTTCCTTTGCTACTCAGTATGTCAACAGAAGCCTTCTCTCTCCTTCACCCACTGGAGCAGCTAAGAAATATAAGACTACAATGTAATACTTTTCTGGCAGTCTCTCTGATATCCCCACATGCTAAGCAGCACCCATGAAACAGCTTGCCATTCTTGTGAGTGGGGAAAATCAGGAAGGGAATTACAGTCTGAAAACAAAGGTCACTGTTTCATCTACCCTCAGAACAGCAAAATATAGGCTGAGAAATCACAATTTATAACATTTTATAGAGAGACATTACCTAATTGTGTTCCTCCTAACCTCTTTTCAATTGTCTATAATTTTTAATACAATTTTATATACACCTGATGCATTAAAGGTTACAAAACCCCATTTTCTTTCCCTGTTCTTTCTTTTCTATACCTTTTTTTGTCTTGCTGAGATTACATGACTGATAGTCAAGGGAATATGGGATTCTCAAAATCTGGCTGGGATGCGCCAATTCTCTTTGTTCCCATTGCTATAAACAACAAAAGTATCCAAATCTAAAAACAAAAGGTACAGATGCACAGAAAACATTCTTTAAGGAAACAATACATGGCAAAATCATAAAGTCATGCACCAGCATCTCTGAGAATTCTGTTGTGTATTCTATTCCATACAGGAACTGCCTTACCAAAAAATCCCACTAAATAAGGACATTAAGTACTCAACATCTTTGGCAGCACAGTGGATTATTGACCTGGGCAAGGATAACAGTTATTGTACCATCATTTTCAAATGGAAAAGACAAAATCTCCTTTTCCTTTTCAGACTCTCCTCATCATACAATCCTCTCTAAGGACATCAGAAAAATTGGGGATGTTTTTAAAATTCTATGGCTTTTCCCACTCCTGAAGACTTGAAATCAATTGTGTTTGATTGGAAAACCTTATTTTGATTCATGTGCTTGTATCACACTTCTTCCCATGACAAGTAGTGGGATTTCCAAATGACACCAAATTTAACTATGCAAGTCCAATGACAATTTTTCATAGGAACTAACCTCTACTTTAGCAGTTCAGAAATTTTCTTACACTTTTCTTTTTATTCAAAGTATCATGGAAAAAGGGGAAATTGAAGGAGTCCAGGGTAAAAAAAAAATACACTGTCTAGCAAAACCAAGATGAGTAGACTAAAATATCTTCCCAATGTCTTAAAATTGTTCGTAGAACTAAAACAAGATACTGCTTTCCATTTTTAAATGGAAGTTTTCATAGGGAATTTATTTTCAAGCCTGGAATTGCAGAAGCTCTTGTTCCTTCAATACAGCAGCTATCATATTATGCCCTACATCCACATATGCACCTTTTGCACTCCTTGAACACCTCAGCGATCTCTTCTTGTTTGGAAGTCTAAGTTCATTGAAAGCCACTATCAATTAAGTCTTTTGTTTCCATAGATACTGCTTTTGAAAATTTTGACCAACAGGTACTCAGTCAAACTATTTCACCTGAAAATTACCTATTTCACTGCCAGGATCTCAACAGCAGAACGCTGCCAACATCATTAGGTGTTTATTCAGAAGGCCAAAAGGGTAGAATTACGGTCATTAATGTCAAAATCATTACATTTACTCTTCTTATTAAACTTAATTTTAAAAATTCAATACTATATATTTATTCAAATTAAACTTGTTTTTATTATTTTTATTCTTCCTCTGTCTTCATAGAGGATAATGCAATTAAATCATAGAACTAACTCCAAGCTCTCAAGATGCACAACTTTTAGTGAAGCAGATGAAAGAAGAGACATTCAACATCCATAAGGACAAGAAAAAAAATGATCCAGTATTAAAAAAATAAAAAATTAAATCAAAAGTTAACGCTCCTTTCTTTTAGTTATCACTCTTGCAAACGTGAAAAATAAAATGCAGTTAATTCTCTACAGATGCCCATTCTCCAACTAACTTGTAGCAAAAAAACTGTTGCAAAATTTTAGCAGGAAAGACACAGACAATTAACTGGAAAACTGCAGCTTAGTTAAGAAAAGAGCAAGCAACTGTCTGTTAATACATAGTTCTTTTAAGGTACTCCTAATACTACATTTAGGAAGTAAATGAGCTACTATACAATTACAGGGGAAAAATAGTACAATTATCACAGAGATAACTTGGGTGGACAGCCTACAATTTTTGACTATGTTAGATAGTATTAGTGAAAGAATAAATAACAAATGAACTGACATCAAGGGTCAAATGCAGTAATTCAAGAGAAGCTTTAGGCCTTTCACAGAAAATATTTAAATGGGCAGAATTCATAGCAACTTCAATTACCAGTTCTGGAAATATTCTGTCTTGTATTTACTTTTCTCTCTTCTCTGCAGAAAACCACATTTCACACAGTGACAGAGGAAAATTCGCAGGTCCTCTTCCTTCTGAGAAAAATTGCTTGCAATATATCTTTTAAGTGCGTGCATGACTAAGTATATATTTTTAGTCAAAGCTCTTGCAAAGGCTACAGTGTCACAAAAAAATGCTTTCAAATGAAAAGCCAATGGCCAACTAGCAAACTGTGCTGAAGCTCAGCTGCATTTTATAGATTTTTTGCCATTTGTACCCTATGAAGTCAGTCCTGCACTTAATGGGCAGTTTCATAGTCAGAGTAAATCCAAACAGTCTTTACCAAAATGGTGCCACAACATTTTACACAGGCTGAAAATCTCATGCTGCTTTTGTCAAAAAATGTGCAGACTAAATCCATATTTTTAATCTATCTATAGTAAAGACTTAACTACAGCAATTTTCAAAGCATCCTTAAAAACCTCCAAAATAAATGTTAAGACATGTAAAATAAAACACAAAGCAGGAAAAATATGTGACCTCTGTATTCTTCTCCTCCCTCCTCCTAAATCACAGGTTATACAGGTGTGATTCATGCACAGTAAAGCCAAGAAGGTACATATTTTTCATTACTAGTAATGCTGGGCATCTATAAAAATTCTTTTAATGAAAGTACATTTAAAGGGCATGAAAATTCTTCCAGAAATGTGCTTACCTCTTCCAGAGCAAGGTAAATTGGAATTTCCTTGGCATTTCTTAGCACTTTCTTCAACTGAGATTGGACACGAATGTGGATGTTCACACTTTTTCCCAGTCCATCCTTCTTTACAGTCACATCTTCCACAATTACACTGTCCATGACCTTTATAATGAATACAATTCAAGATTAACCTCCATTCTGATGAGATATAAAAAACTCTTAATTGGATGAACTTTATCAAAGTTGGGGCTTCATTCAGTAATGAGACTGGCAAAAAATACAACCAATCCATTATATCTACTTTTGTGTCTGAAAATAGCACTGTCTACCATTCCATTTGAGCCATATTCCCCTTTCTGCTTTTTTCCTTAAGGGATGTTTAGCCACTTAGCACATGATCCAATGCAGAAGGGTGGAACAGAGATTAAAAATACACATTTTACCACCATTTAGAAATGTGGAATGTCACAAGGCAATATTTAATTTATTTTTATGTTCTTTTTCTACCATGGTTGCAGCATATTCTCTAAGAAATATATCAATACCATCCTTTATCTACTTGCAATCAACATGATCCACTAGAGACAAGCATTGTCTCATCAACTCCAAGCCTCAAAACAGTGTCTTCTACTAAACAGTGATATACAAACAATAAAATTTTGAAATATTGGGCATAACCACTTCTCATTCCAGTAGGACAATTAGATGTGTTTTTTGGTATCTTACGGCATGTCTGGGATTATTGCCTGCACATATATTTCCTTTATATAAAAGCAAACATATGCAATTTTTCTTGAGCTTTTATCAAGAAAAATTAAAAAAAAAAAAATAATTGTCCTTCTCTCTCTTTATGCTCTTTGCAAAAAGCATTGAGATTCTGGCAATGCAAAATGTTCCTAAGAAAAGCCTGAGAATCAGCAAAACAATATTCCTTGCCATAAAATCAAGTATCTATTTTCATGAGCTCAGACAGCAGTTTAGATCTCTCACAATTTTCACACAGTCATCATTGCTCCAATGTCCATTTTTCTATCCGTGTTCTTCTTGAAAACCATAGTAACAGAGATTTTATATCTCTTTTTAACCATACTTGCACTTTAGTACCAATTTATGAAACATATTTGTTTATTAGTTCACAAGAAGAAAATGGGAGGAAGCAATCATTCTATGAGATCAGATTACTTCCCAGAATACAAGTCTTATTCATTGCACAAATAACTTTTCTTTACATTCACTATTTGTTTTCCTTGAAAAGCATTACAGACTTCCTCTTGTTTAGAGGATGAGTTTAGATTAGATTATAAGGAAGAAATTATTTACTGTGGGGATGGGGAGGCTCTGGAACAAGTTGCCTAGAGAACCTGCGGATGCTCATCCCTGGAAATATTCAAGGGATGCCTGGATGGGGATTTGAGCAACCCAGTCTACTGGAAGGTGTCCCTGAATGGAAGGTGTCCCTGCTAGTGGTTGGAACCAGATGATTTTTAAGGTTTCTTGCAACACAAACCGTTCTCTGATACCATAATTCTTCCCTTTGCTTTCATGTATACCTGCTGACAGGTTGTGAATTGGATTTATGATCCCTGAACCAGAGAGATACTTATGGGAGGGATTAGGCACTTTCATACAGTAGTTTTTTTGTTAAAGCCACAGCAAAGGAACTAATGAAATGTGTGAACATACAAATTTTCTTAACGGAAGCATGTTTTCTTTCCGTGTCAAGTCATGAGAGCTATTATCTCTTTAAATGAAGATAATCGCTTTAAATGTCAAGAAGACTTCTGAAAGACAATAATTCAAAAACATTCTGAATGGCACTTCAGGTGTTAAAAGAAGGCATCCAATAGTCAAGATGATGTACTGTGAAATTACAGTCACCTCAAGCCATATGAAGCTTCTGGAGGGAGCTGCCCTTGTGTGATGTTAAATCCTCACATCAGGGCTGTCAATTCCTGTTGTTTGTATTTTATTGAATAAACATAGAACTTCATTCAGTCACAGTGAAGCTCTTTACATAAAAACAGGATTTCCTATAATTTCTCCATGCTACTCAGGACAAAGTGGTTCCCTGTCTCTACCTATTAGGTAGACAGAACAAGACAAGAAAATTTTGTATCATCTCTTTTTGATGAAGGTTTTAAGAGAGATGGATTATTTTCCCTAATCTAACTAATCACTCTTGGATTCATCCCAAATCAATTTACAAATAATTGTGAGTATCAATGAGGATATTTTTCAGATACACCTAATGTATGTACACTTTGTGCAATAAAAATTTATTTCATATAAGAAATTAAAAAACCTGTCCCACTACAATTCCTCTATTAAATCTTTGATTTAATTGCAGATTCTGCCTGACTACCACAATAAACCAAAATTAAAACTTATGCATCTTTTCTATTTCTGAAACAAGACTAAACAGCAAGACTAGAAGATATTGTTAACACTGCTTCATGTGCAAATGGATTTTTTTGCACAATCTATTTTAGGAATGTATACTTGGATGGCCAGCTAAGACTAAATTAGGGTTTTCTAAAACATAATGGAAAGGGAATGGATAAAAATAATTAGTACTAAAATTTTTGATGAGGAGATGGAAAAATAAAATTATACTTGAGTTTTAGTCACATCAAGCAAGCCATATGAGTTCTTCCTTTCACATCTAAGTTTTCTTCATTTACAGTTATGTCTGTGTAATAAAGACCAATGTACCAGTCCTTAATCCAATGCCAAATGGCAATATCTTCCCCCATGCTCCTTTGTAACTGTCTGTACTTTTTTACTCTCTGCTTTCTTACAACCATTACCATCCTGGGCAGCAGCAGCTGCAAAGGCAATATTGTCCAGGAAAGGGGAGCTCAAGCATGACTTTTTCAGTTTCACAGCATTAGTTGTAGATGTCAAGGTTTGATTTAATTTAATTAGGTTTGAAACTCTTGTGTTCACCATTAACTATAGAATGCATTTACCTTGTTGATTTGTACCTTTGCATTCCTTAGCTGATGCTGATATTTTGATCAGTCCCTGAGTCTTAAAATCCCTGACAGCAACACAGTGATACATTCAAAAACTGACAACCAACTCAATCTTCCTGCTGCTCTCATGACTTTGTGACTGCACACAGCTCTACATCATTCCAGTTTATTCATTAAATAAACCCTTAAATAAATATATAATATCTGCAAGTGGTTGAACAGTAACTAGTAAATTAAGTAACTGAAGGTTTCTGGAAAAGCTTCTTTTCCCCCCATTTTATTAGCTAGTTTCCTCTAAATTCATTAAAAACAAAACAAAAAAACGCAAGCCAAAAACAAACAAACAAACAAAAAAACACATAAAAAAAGCCCCACAAGTGTTGAGAAACTTTTTACTTTTTAAACAGGCAAAGAAAAAGCTGAACATTTTATGTATCATGCTGGTTTCAGCTTTCTTTCTCTATTACAGACAACTCCAATGATCTTTCTGTGGGACATATCTAACTCTAGGAATAGGAGGAAAATACACGACAACTTTATTGTCCTTGATGTGACTGTATTCTTCCTGTTATTAATTAGGCCAGACCAGGTTTATACAGGATGTATTGAAGCTGACAACCTCTAATCTGTGAAGTCCCTTTGAAATCACATTCATTTGCTTTTGCAGAATTCCTGTGTGTACAAATTGCATGCTGTGTACTGAACAAAGTCCTTCTCTCCCACCTAGTGTTACCATCTTTATTAGTATCCACACGAAATTGCCTGCAAAGTCTCTCTCATAATCTCAGCTTTTGTTAGCTGATACATGGAACATCTAAACTGCAAAACCATGGTTGGATGGATGGAAGGATGGATGGCCGGATGGATGTAAACTGTTCTGAATATAAGGCTCTTAAGTCCAAGTAGAAGAAAAAGGAAGATGGATGTGTCTAAGATGTACAGTCTGGGCTACAGCTACAGAAGTGCAGCTGGGCCACATATTCATATTTTTCAAGTATTGATGCTCTACTTGGTCTCATGTCAATTTGTATTCTCAGGGGTCTGTTTTTCATTGACCCATATATTTACTCTTCCTTGAATTTCTTCTTCTTGATTATCATCTATCTCTCTGCCATACAAAATGAAATAACAAACACAGTCTGATCTAATGAATTTCCAAATTTTCACAAGAAAGGATACACCTATATTTTAAATTTTCAACCATTATCCAGTTCATTAGGTTACAGTGAACACAAGGGTATTAGAAGAATCTAAAAGAGTCTTCCTAAAATAATCTACTATTTACAGGATTTTGTTACATGGCATGAAAAAAAATACAGAATTATGTCTTTAAATTAAAAAGCCCCCTCCTGCCCCCCAAGCTTGGTATATTTTAAGATAGGAAAATGAGAATTGGAGCACTAGGAAAGAGGAAGATCAGACCAGTTGGAAGGTTTTTTATAAAACTACACCTAAATCCCCTTTATACACAAACCTTACCGGAACAGAAGTCATCAGAATATCTATCATACACTGCTTTGCAGTTTCTTTCATCACACTCACAAGTATCTCCATGAATATCACCCCAGTCACCAGTTGGGTCCACATCATGGCATGTACATTCCCCACATACACATGTGCCTAAAAATGTAAAAAAAAAAAACAATTAAAAAAAAAAGACAGAGATAGAAAATTAACTGTGTAATTTAGAGTCACAGCACTTTGATTACAGGAATTTACACTTGTAAATTTTCAGCTCACACAGAAATGCAATTTCAAAGCTGCAAGTGATAATCTTGAGTGTGTGCTCATCTTGTATGATTTGAAACCTTCTATGGTTATTTAGTAGCAATACTTTAAACAAAAAAATTGGCTTCCTGTTCATGTTTCTTTTTGCTGTTGAGCCTTGCTAGTAGGCAACAAAAAATGTAGCTCACAGAACAGTTGTACATCTTTGACATCAACAGTAATTTGCCCTGTCAGTAATGACAATAAAAATCAATTCTTTTTAAATGACTTGGGCTTGGGCACAGGGGATAATTAATGGTTGTTGAAGCATAAACATTTAAACTACAAGAGAATCCAAATTAACACAGCTGAAAATGTCTAGGAAGTCATTCTTTACCTAAGAAGAACAGCAGCACAGATCTACATGAAAGGATACTCCTCCACTTTCCCAAGCCAATATTCAGGGCCACACCCTGTTGCTTACAATAAGAAGAAATGTGAATAACTGAAAATAAATTTGCATATTTTACTAACATGCAGAGAATATGCACCCTACTTATTTAGGAAAATCTGAACAAAAACCCCCAACCAAACAACAAAAAAAAATCCTTATTCAGAAATCCAAATATGCTCTAGGGCAATGTACTCACTACATTTTTTGAGATGCTAACAGGCTCGTAGAAGCAGCCTGACCTTACTGATGCATGCAGTTCATTTCCTGCAGAGTGGCTTCACCTTCTGCTACTCTGCCAACACATTTGTCATCGTATTTAGGTTACTCTAAACAATATAATGTGTTTAAGGACAACAGGACAGGATGACTAAACAGTACACTTAGATATGGGCACATTCACTAATAAAAGGAGAAAGTCTACACAACCCAGCATGCATGACATGAGCAGGAAGAGCTACAGCCCTTTTTAATGCTAAGAACCCTGAGACAGCCCTCAAGAAACTTGTGCCTACTTTTTTATACTTTCACAATTCAGTGGCACTGCTGAAGAAGAAAAAAAACCATCCAACCAACCAACAAAATTAGGAAATGCCTCTGGAGAGTGATTAATCCTCCCAGAAACAACTTCAAAGTTAATTTAGATCAGCTGTCCTGGATGTCAGAAGGCAGAACGTAATCTCACCAAAGTTTAAAAATCTAAATTTTCACATGTGGTCTAAACTGTTTGACTAGCTAGTGCAGGGGAAAAGATAAGAACAATTTATCCATCATAGCACTGCAGGAGGGTGGGTAGCAAGGTTAGCCTTGATATTTGATTTTTAGAAGGCTCAAGACTGACAAGATGAACTGTACTTATATCACAAGATGTATAAACACAGAAAGCTGGGTAAGTAGGACTAAATGGAGCAGAAATACTTTGTTGGAAAGCAACTTCACATTGTCAGAAGCCTAAAAAATTCTTATGAAGATAAAATCACAAATACATGAAAGGCTAAAAGCATGGAAGTATCACACAAATGTACCTTTGCATTGGAGGTGGCAGCTACTCAGAACATCAGCTATGCTATTCACACAGTTTCTCCTACTGCAATGCCAGTTTCAAGAAATAATCACACATATTAAAATTTCAAATTTGATTAAAAGATTGCTTTGATGAGAAATTCTTTGCCAAGAATTTACTTAGTGCAAAGAAAGCATCTGATATGATGACACTTTGATATCTATTATTTCCAGAACTACACAAAAATTTTATGCTGAAGTCCCAAGACTAAATGAGCCTACATGATCTCTGTATTTGAGCCAAACTTTCAATTTCAGCCTAATTACAAGAAGAGAGGTTTCTAAATGCTCTCAGGATGATTGGACAATCACAATACAGCAGGTTTTGCCAGTAGAGATGCTTTTTAGAGAAGTATCTATGTGACTCTTGTTTATGTACTACTATAATTATTCTGGTTTATTGCCAAAAGAACACCCTATTTTTTTAACTCCTTGTTCACAGCAGCTAGTGAAAAGCAAGCTTATTTTGTGGTTTTTTGTTGTTTTTTTTTTTCAAAATGGCAAAATTAGACAGAAGTATAAAGTAAAATTCAAATTCCAAAACTGTGTGCAGATAAAACCTTATGTAGTTAGAAAAACTGTGGGAAGTCTATACATTCCACAGCATTGTTACTGAACGCTTCACAAGTGGTTTTTTTTTGGTTGTAGTGGAAATTAAATGCATTGTGTTTTCATTTTCCCCATTCCATTGCGGGTCTTAAGTCTTCTTTAAGAGTGAACTGACATACTGCTCTGTGACTTTACAGCACCTATCTGTTTAAAGTCAAAAATTTGGTAATACTTTATTTTGCAAGGCAAGTCTCTTACCAAAACAAATATGTACTAAATAACAAATTATCCTGCTCAGTCTTACTACAAAAATAAAGAATGAGAACAACTTGAGTTTGCTTAATCAATAAGTGGATGTGAACTTGTGAAAGTTTATACCTAAACACAGGTAACTACCCAGATGAAAGTCTATATCCAGAGCTGAAATAGGTGAGAACAAGTAGAAATTCTCAGCAAACACAATCTATGTCTTTCTGTAGAGAATGCATAGAGTGAAATAAAAGCCAACTATATAAACACATCTAGAAGGTCCATGCAAATGACACACCTCTGTTGCTGCAGATTTTGCCATCTGGAGATGTGCATCTCTTCTTGATCTCCCAGGGGGTGATGTCACACTGGAATTCACATTTATCTCCATGCCAACCAGCCTCACAGTAACAGTTTCCACAGTAACACTTTCCATGGCCTTAAGCCAAAACAAATTTTGTACAGTGAGAAAGAGGCAAGTTTTTAAAAGGCATTAACAATTTCACTGTTTTGATCTTTTCTTTAAAAACTTTTACTGCTAGATTCAGAATAGAAACAATTTATAGTCCGTGTATGAATACATAAAATCAGACAAAAGATATCTGAACTACACTTTTCCCCTCTATTTTAGATCTGGTTTTCCTTTAACCATAGATTAAATCTAATCAAGAAACGCTAACTGACAACATAATTTTTATATATTTAAACTTTGTTTTTACTTTATGGGTAAATTTTGAAGACTGCAATATTAAAAAGTTTAAGCACAGCTTTACACGTCAAGGTAGGACACATACTTGGCATGTCCAATAACACATTGTGTGTTCTTGACTCCTCAGCTAGTTGCAGTAAAGGTATCCTGATTTATTACACACCAACTGTGTTGTATATGGGTTCCCTTCTTCTTTCCCTCTGTCAGGAAGATCTTTGAACACAGCTAAACCAGTTCATTAAGGAGAATTCTTTTCAAAATTAATCTTTCAAATGTTCATTTAACAAAACATGCATATCTCAAAAAAGCTGACTGTATCATTCAAGTCTGGGTGAAACCAGCTCCAAAATATTTTCATCTGCTAAGGTATATGTGCCATGTGACTCACAGCACAAAGCTCTTAAATTAAGTAATTGCAATTCTTGGTAATCTTAGAGCTCCTGAATCTGGACTTCAGAGGACAATTCTGCATACCCTCATTTAAAATCCCTATTTAATCCCAGGATTAAAAAAAAAAGTTCTTTTTGCCTTCAAAGACACTTAAATGGAATTTATTTTGCTGTCTGTGTAAAAAAAAGACAGAAATATTTTACACAAGTACTCTCTTTGTTCAGACATGCACACAGGAAGCTCTACCACCAGATATGAATAGTCTAGGAGCAGACTGGAACACTCCTGTGGGCATACAGGACACAATCTCCATCTGTGTAGCTTGAACAATGTTTGTAGCACCTTCCAGCTCAAAGACAAGCCTCCTTCTCAACACAGAAAACAGTATTTATAATGCCATAAATGGTGTGTATTGCACAGTATTTGACAACCAGGATCCTGCCTTATAATGACATGAAAGAACAGTTCGAATTCTGGTTGCTTTTCTGTCTATCAGCAGAGTTAATTTCATCTTATTTTTTGCCTTTCCTATCATAGATGAAATTCATTATTTATTCCTTTCTCTTCTTATCTTCCTGATTCTGAGTTATCATCCTACATTTATTCCTGATATTTCTAATTTTTGCTTCCTTGACAAAATTCCTGATAATCTATGTTCTGGTTTGTTTTTTGGGTTTTTTTTCTGTGTGTTCTCCATTCTGCTCTCTCTTATCTGTGTCACAAAGCATTCACATTCCTCATATATATTCTACTGAAGACAGACACACTAAGATATGAATTACCTTAGTGATTTATCTTGTACAATTCTCTTTGCAGTTCTTCCAAAAAGAGGAGAATGTCACAGGATTTATTCCTTCTTTAACCTTAGCTCATTTTTGCATCTGAAATTTTCACTTACAATTTGCAGTGTGAAGTCTTGCAAATAGACTTACTTTTATTTTAAGTCATACATTCAGTAAAGATATTTTGTAGAACCATGCAATTAAATAATAGCCTGTATTAATCTTCACTTTTCTTGCACTCATTGAGATACATACCTGTACAAATCTCTCCTGTTTCATCATCAATGCATTCTCTGTCATCACATTCACAAAATTTGCCATATACCAGTCCATTTTCTTCTGAGTTGGCACATTGGCACCTGCCACACTGACATGTGCCTGTAAACATTTAAGAGACATTACCCAATGACTGCAGATTATAGAAAGAGTTTCATTAGTGTCAGAGATGGTACATATTTTATTTCTGAGAAGGCTGAAATCTAAAGATCATCCACACAAATAAAGACAGACACAGAAATTATCCATATCAACAAAAAGCCTAATTCTTAGCTATACAGAGCATTCAAGTGCCTTCAAAGTGTAAAGCTGTTTTTTCACAGCATAAACCACAAAAAAAAACCCAAAAAAACAAAAAACAAACAAGCAGAAAAAAGCACTAAAAAAAAAACTTTCTGTCATAATGAAAAGCCAGAGCACTCAGGTAAGGCAATGCAGCAAAGGATGTGAATGGATTCCCAAACAGATCTCTCTTCTATCCCTGCTCATCATGTCACACATTTGCTTCTTGGTGTTTTGAGGAGGGCTGCCCCTCAGCTCAATGGCTGCCTTCCTCCATGACCTGCTCTCCTGAATAGGAAGAAATTCTTTTGTTTCTTCCTGGGAAAGAAGAATCCCTTCTTTTCCCTCAGGGGGTCTATCTGACCTAAGATCATAAATAACTATACGAATGAGTTCCACAGTAAAAAAAAAAAATCACAAATGCATTAGATTACATTAGAAATAAAAGTACTACTATGCCACTCATATAACAACCCCTTGTCCCTACCTCTATTAAAATTGAAAGGGTGAGAACTTTGTGCAATATCACATTACTGGGGCCTTGTGGTCAGTGGTTTCAAACAAGTTGTTTCAGTAGTCAATGACATCACCATGCCAGCAAGTACAGATTTTTTTAAAATCCACTTCACAACATTCATACTCCTTACATGACATCCATATGTATTTTTGAAAACACAGCTATTGGCATCAAAGAAGTTCTCCAAAATAGAAGTTTTATGTTGATATTATACAAGATTGCAGAAACCAGTTGATGTTTTTACCTTTACAAATTTTACCCTTACATGCATAGCATGACTTTTAATAAATTAATCCCATTAATCCAAAGAACAGAAGTATTGGGCTCTGTGACAGACATGGCCATTCTAAACAGTAAATTCTAAAAATGTATGCAAGAGCTAATATAGTAAGGTAATAATAATAATAATACAACTGATAATACAACATAAGTAACCTACAGAATTAGAGTTATTTGCTACAATTACTTGGTAAAAAAATAGAAATGCAATTTTTGAGGAAACTGTCATGATTACAGATAATTCCTGAATAGGAAAGACGATAAAACAGAAGATTGATTCTTATACTGGTCAGAGATTCTAAACAGGTCAGAGAGCTGGTGTAGCATAAAAATGTTCATTCCTTCCACTGGGGAAAGAGAAAATTGCTCACATAGACAACCTCAGTTTAGGTAGGATGCCCTAGCTGTTCTGACAAATTATTAGGAACTAAGTCAGAAAAATGAATTTTTGGTGAATCTTGATTGGTTACTGAAAAAAGTTACAATAAATGATTATCTGTGTTTGTAACAGCTCATGCCATCCCTTCCTATCTTTTGTTGGCAATTACAAAACAGAGCCCAGACCTCAATGACAGTATTAGTAGCAGATCAAAAAGCAATCCCAACAAGACAAAATACAGCCTATCAAAGTAAGCCCATCAAATGGTCAGTCTCATTGGAATTCCTGTCCTGTTTAATATCAGCAAAAGCAAAACCATTTATTCTTCTCATGACGCTACAAACACTGTCCCCTTAGCTACCTGTAGTGGCTGTTAAGCTATGTTCATTTTCCTGTGAAGACTGGGGCCACTTCTAACCAAGGAAAGAAAAGGCTCTTTTTTAAGAAGTTTGACTAAGTACAGTGAGCTATACTTATTTTTGAAAGTCAGTTTCTCATTTAGCTGTCTCTCATGGCTCTGTCAATAGCAAGTTTCATACATCTGTTGTTAGAAATTAAGTGCATCATTTACTCAGTGTGCTGCATGCTAATAGTTTTATGTTATACTGGTTTCTTACCCTGTTTTACCTTCACTCTAACAAGTCCCACAAATCCTTGGCATTTTTTGCTCATGTCAGCAACTAACTTGTGAGAAATTTACTTGTATGACAATGTATGGATTCCAACAGAAACAAAAGACCAGCAATGGTGAGCAAAAGTGGCATTCTTGAAATATTTTTCCACTTGGAGGTCAATGTAATGGAAAAACCAGAAGGCAATTTCTGGTCTCAAAACTCAATTGGTAGAAAATGCCCTTTAAAATGGTACCATTCTTCAATTAAGTGTTCTAAAATGCCATTTGGTTTTTTCCTCTGAATTTTTTTTCAAGGAAAAGACCTATTTAAGTTAGGATGGTTATAAAACTAAACAGTTAGGAGTATAGAGTGTTACCAAATCAGAATAGTGAAGATGGAAATATTCCTTTAAATGATTCAACACATCTTCTACAACTGATTTTAATAATCACAGGTACAATTCAAAAGTGTCTCAAAAAATTGCACAGCTTATTAATGTCCAGGAAAAACATTTGCAAATGACATTTCTGAATTCTGTAAACACACAAACACTTGATAGATGTTACATCACTTCCTGTGTTAACGCCATTGCAACAACATTCTGATGAGGAAAATAAATTGCACAGTTGCAGTGTCATCCACTCACAACAGCTGTGGATATATCAGAGTACTAAAGTAGTGTTCCTAATCAGTGTACGTTATATGCACAGAAATAAGCCTATAGGAAAATTAAACAGTTTGGTACACCTACAGTTACTCTGAGTCTCTTGAAACATACTATACAAAAGCATTAGTTAGAAATGACAGTGATTCTCAAGATTACACTGGGAGAGCACTAAGGTATCAAAAGCAACAAAAGACATCTTACCTGCACCAGAACAGATGATATCTTGAGAATTCTTGCACATTTCATTGCTTTTCTTCCTTGTAAGATTGCAAGTAGTTGGATACTGACAAGCTTCACCATACCAGCCTTCATCACATTTGCACTTCCCACAGTCACACTTTCCATGGCCTACGAAAGGAAAGAAAGAGTGTGTCAAGACCCTTCTTTTCTCATTCAGAAAGTGGTATTTTCTTATCCAGTTTTTAAAATAGATTCCATCAATTACATCTTTAAATGAACATGGCTAACAGATTAACTTAACAGAGTTCATATGCAACTAAAAATAGCAGGGAGACAGCCAGCACATGGCTCCTTGAAGGGCAAGGCCTGCTTAATCAACTTGTGCTGTTCTATGATGGAATGACTACATCAGTGGACAAGGGAAGAGCTGCAGATGACATTTATCTAAACTTCTGTAGAGCATTTGACACAGTTGCCCACAACATCCTTCTCTAAACTGGAGAGAGATGGATTTGATGGGTGAGATGATAGAGGCACAAGGACTTGGTTGGGGGTCACATTGAGAGTCCAGGAGGACACCACTGACAGGTGGAGTCCCTCAGGGATCTGTACTGCAACCAGTGTTATTGATTATCCTCTTAATGACATAGACAAAGGGATCAAGTGCATCCTCAGCAAATTTAGAGACATCACCAAGCTGAGTGGTGCAGTTGACACACCTGAAGGATGTGATGCCATCCAGAGGGACATGGACAGGCTCAAGAAGAAGGTCCCTTGGAATCTCTTGTGGATTAACAAGACCAAGAGCAAGGTGCTGCACCTGGGCTGGGGCAACCCCCAGTATCAACACAGGCTGGGGGACAAATAGACCAGGAGGAGCCCTGCCCAGAAGGACTTGAAGGGGCTGCTGGGTGAGAGGCTGGACAATTTTCACTATTTATGTTGCATACAAAGTATCATTTTTTTACACTAACTTCCAGGAGCAAACTTTTAGTACTTCATTCTGTAGCACTCCTATACAATTTTAGGTAGCAAATGTGAAAACAATTGCATGTCCTTTGAAACAGAGAATTAAATTTTAAAATAAATATCTTTTGAATATATATGTGATTTACATAATATTCGCATCCTATCACTGCATCTTAAAACCAGAATCTAATTGCAGTCTATTTTAAATGCATCTGTTCCTCTGGTTAGAGTCAACTGCCTGAAAAATACGAGCCCAGTCTGCTGCCAGTAAGAAGGAGTTTAAATAACTATTGTAAATAACAATTTTAATTAGTAAAAAATTCTTTCGTTGCTCAAGAAAACTTTGCTTGCCTTCCAATATGGTCCTAAGACAAGATACAGTTCAATAGCTGCAAAATACATAAACCAAAAACATAAGAGAACATGTTAGTTCTTCTTTCAAAACATGAGTTGCCATCTTAAAAAATGCTGAATAACTCTCCATTGGTAAAGTAAAAGGAAAAAAAAAGGACAAAAAATACAGAATAAAGACCTACTCTAGTGACTACTCTGCTTCACTGACAGACAACAGCATAAAGCCGTTCCAGAAAGTGCTGGTAAATTCCAGGGTAGCTTACAAAAAAAGTAAAGAAAAAACATAACAATTTTCCTTCCTTTGAAGGACTTCTTGTCACTATGACTTTGTACTCTCTATGTTAGGCATTCTTGTGATTTAACAGTTTGATGTCTGCTGGTGAAGAAAAGATATTCTAATAAAAGTAGGACTCATTTTCCCATTCCCATGTCTAAATGACAGAGTAAGGCAGAAACCACTCTGTATCAATTATTACCAATGGTCCAGCAGCACTAACCTCTCTCAGTTAGAGATGCACTAATCTAACACATGATGCATGAAGGAAATGAATAATTTAACTTAAAATACAACACAGTCTGTTGAAAGAAAATTAATAAAATATTTTCATGAAAGAAGTTATGCAGAGGAGTTATTTAACAAGAAAACACCAAAACCCAAAATTAGTAAAACTTTGAGAAGTAATGGAAGATCACTTCCATTTTTTGCATGCAACTGAAAGAAACTGTCAGGAATCTAACTAATATGAATTTGTAAGATTGCACACATGATTTTCACCTTTACCATCCCTTAAAATATATTAATTTTGCCATCTGGATTTAATTGTAAAGCAATGGCAATATTCTGCCCAAAAATCTGGTTGAAAGGTCTATATTGAAGTGTAGAAGGCCATAACTGCCTGCAATAACTTGTATACCTTGCTGCATCTTCCCTGTCACATGGATGATGCAATTGATCTGCAAGTCAGTTTGACACAGAAATCCTCTTCTTGCTTATTTCCCACACCCACATGTACCAATATTACTGCCCTCCTCATGACAAAAATAATGACATGAGGAAGTATAAACCAAGTATGTGATAAGCTGTAGGAAAACTAGAGAAAGCACAGAAGTTCATTACTGGGTAAGATAAACTTTTCTTTAAGAAAGCTTTTTGTAGGATCCCATTTGTCGTGTATAAATTTCTGCATTATTTAGAATGAAAATAATGCTTTGAAATAGTAAATAAGGGGTAACCATCACTATGAAAGCTATGAGATGAGATTGCAACTTCCCATAAAATAAATTTTAGCAATAAAAGGTAGACCCAGGTATTTGAGGATGCGACAAAGAACATGAGAAAAGTGAAGTATAACACCTCAACAGCTGGTCAAGAAAGCTCTATCTCAAAGTGATGACACATTTTTTAAAAAAATAATGTAACACAATTAAATGCTAAATGCAAATAGATCAGAACTTCACTAAAAATAATCACCAACAAAACCATCAACAACAAAAAAAACCAAAAACAACAGAAAACAAGGAAATAAGGAAGACCCAAGAAAAAGCAATAATTCCTTTAAGAAAAAGACTGTCTGAAGACTGTGAAAAACATGCAGCTTCAAACATTGGGAGAAACATTTTATAACAAAGGGCTCAATTTCTAACTAGATGAGCAGTCACCTCAGAGTATATCTGGACTATGCAGAAAGCTTTTAGGGTGGAATATAAGATTAATATGCCAGGAAAACTGTCAGATGTCAGAAAATATATGAAGAAAGTGAGAACAGAAAATGTTAGGCAGGGTCAGATCTTGCAAAATTTGAAGTACTAAAATGTACTTTCATCATCCAAATAAAAAGAAAACAGGAAAAAGAGTGGCTTCACCAAGCAGCAAAACCCAGTTAAGATTAAAGACAATTTACAGGCATTCCCCACAAAACTAATATGGGGGTGCTGACTACCAGTAGCAAATGCACTGTGGCTAATGATATGCTCTCTGGAAATGAAAATTACTCATCTAAGATGAGAAGAAAACAAAGACATAAAACTATTTTTAAGGAAGTGTCTGGACCAAGAGGGCAAGACTCCATAACCTCCATTTGAGAGTACTTAAAATACTTGTACATGAAAGGGCAGTTCAGCAACAAAGACTACTAATGAATCTATCAGGCTGGCAATCAAGTGTCTGAAAAATAAAACCCAGCTTTTATTTCTTTTAAGCAAAAGGAGTGTACGTGATCCAGACAACATTAAAAAATGCCTGTTACCTCCTCAGCTATGCCAGGATTTGAAACAAACTATGAAGCATTGCAAAGCTACAGACACTGAAGTAATGAAAATGGAATATAATGAATAACAGTTCTACCCCAAAATAAACTATCATTATGCCAAAATACCCTGACATCTCTTTTTTGAGATAATGAATATTATAAGAAAAGGAACATATCCATGTGATAGGATCATATGTGTTGGACACAATGCCTCCCATGAAAGGAAAAAATATTCTGGAAAAAATGCTCTAGAAATGCCAAAGAATCACAGCATAGTTTAAAGGAAGGAAACAACATTAGGACAAAAAGGCATATTACTGGAATAGAAGATGTCTGGCTATGTTTCAAATGATGCTTTTGGAACTCTGTGTGTTTTACTGATACTGATAAAGAAATTCAGATAATACAAACAACATTTGGCAATAACAAGCCTGTAAATCCTCACTAAAGGGGTGAAGAGGAAAGACCATTCAAAAATAACTGGATTGACAACCTGAAGGACTGAAGTAGTAAAAGTGGATTGAAACTAGAAATAGAGGCACAGGATTACACACTAGGGGCAAGGAAATGTTGTCACAGGCTAATACCACCCCAGCTGGAAACAGCAAGAAGACTGTGACTGCATATTGACATCAGCTCTGGAAACATGGTGTGACTAAGCCTTCAGCTGATAAGTGTCTGAGATGTACCCATTGGGGATATATCACTAGGGACAGGAAGAGGCAACAAATCTGCATTTGAAATTATTCACACAAGGTATGGGATACGGTTCTGAGCCCCGTTTATCCTTGAAAACTGCCATTAGGTCTCTAAATCTTGGAAGACTAAGTCAAGTTATCCAGGGAAAACATCTGCAGAATTTTTGTCACTTGCAAAGTTACAATTGGTTGGCAATTAAAATATCTGAGCAGAAAGATGGTAATTAAAACCATAAACATTTGGCTCTGATCACATACTTTTCTGCTTAGACCCCTGAACTCAACCTAAGTGCCTTCAAAATATTTTTCTACTATATATATGCATGCCTACAGGTCCAAGAGCAAAGATACAAAGGTAAAATCTCTGATAAAAAGTTCTGAATCCACATCTGTATTGCAAGTATTCAGGGCATCGATTTTGAAGCCTGCTTTTGCTGAGCTCTGTGTGTAATCCATCATGAGAGACAGGCACTTCTGCAGAGTGACTCAGGTCCTGTGTGGGCTGAACAGACCTCAGAGGTTGTCTGTCTTTTTTCACTAAACTGCTGGGAAGCGGGGATTTTGGAGTTTGATGCATCATTAGATACCTTTGCATGAAAATACAGATCATTCATTTATGTTCTTTTGCTTCACTTATCTATACAATATTCAATGTCAGGGTTTAAATATTCTGACATATTTTGATTATAAAAAGGAGCATGATGTCAGCTTAGTTACAGGTTGAACTGCATTGCTTTATAAAAATAACTATATTAAATAATTATTGGATGGACCAGAAACCAAGTTTGAGCATTGCTTTGGTTTTTATGGGTCGGAAGAAATTGAATCATTCAGCAGTGCTTTTGGGCTTTTTGTGCATCTTACTGGAAAAGACTCTCTCCATGTTTGTACCAGTTTTCTTTAATGTTTTTTATTACATTACATTCACAGTGACTGAAATTTGCTACATCCTTATGCTTAAACTTTCCATAGGCAATGAAATCAGTCAAAACAAGCTACTTGGTTTGTCACCTCCCATGCTCTTCCTAAGAGCATGTGTGAATGTATGCATGTTTATCTGCCATGACTATCTTTTCTACAGAGCAGAGATGGGGCACAAAAATATAGACTCCTTAACAGAAAGAAAAAATAAGAAAAGACTGGTCTTCATGTTAAGACCTTAAATTGAAAAAAAGGTGACTAGGTTTAATGCCTGTATCTTTCATTTCCCAGATTAACTCTGCCACACAAAAACAAACTATGGACTTGGACTCACCAGGAGTCCAAGTGATGAGCTTAAAAACTCTTCTTTATAAAGAAAATATTGATAATTGATTTTGTCATAGAAATTTTGGTAAGGATAAACATCTTGGTACTTCAGAGCTTTTAGATGTATATGTATGACTAGAGGTAGATTGTTTAAAAACAAACAAACAGCCCAATAAAGCAACATGCTACCTTTGAAATTACAGTCACCATTTTGCTCAGCCAGACGAATAGAGCCCTCCCTGTCTAGAAGGAACTGTGAAATTGTGGTCATGTGATTATTAAACTGCCAAAGCTTTCAAATTAATTCTTGGCTCATTGAGCAAACACAACTGGAAATACTGCCTTTGGAATAATACCTATTTATGTGGTTGTGCCACAATAGTTATAGCAAAGTAACCCTCACATCAAAAGATGTGTCTTACTTGAGTGCAAAGATCCAAGCTGTTTGGCCAGACACTAAAATATACTCAGATGTCCTTGCTGCCACATGTTTTTGATAGCAAAAGCCCAATTATTCTATCTAAGAACACAGCTGAGGGCAGTTCTCATTTTAAAATTGTAATGGAACCAATTTTATACAGGCAGGTGAGATGCTTATGCCAAGATAAAGATTTCTTTCTCAAGCATGGAGTTAGTCATCAGACAAAAATCAGCAGCTGCAATGATAAATGAATTGGGCACATTACTGTGCATTTTTAGCAACCCCTGAATGATTTCTGAAGTGCTTTTTAAATCTGAAAAAAACAGTTCATTAAATAGGTGAAGAAATATGAATTTTTTGTTATGGATTCCAAATTCTGATTGGGATATTAGATAGGAAGGATAATTGAATTGTAAGAGTAGAAAATTTAAAAAAAATAATTAAAACATTGTTCTGCACTTTCAACCTAGACCAGCACAATAAGGATGTTCTTAATATTTCTTTCCAAACTGATAACTTTCTTTCCAGTAGTAAGTGAAATAGATTGTGCTACTTTACACCAATGACAAGCTAGTGAAAACATTTCAGATTACACTAAAATGGGATTTGCAAAATGGACTACTCTATTTAACTGCACTTGAGATTCTCAGTAACTGCGACTTGAATTCAGATGAAGCATTTCTCTGAATCTCCTTTTTAAGAATTGTTAGAGTTGCAGTTTTAGGGGAGAAAAAATAAGAAGTTAGTATTATTACTTTTTTCTCTGTCTCAGTATGTTTAATTAATCTCTTTTTAGGGTTGTGGTCCTGGTTGTCTGTGTTGCATTGCCTCCAACAAAAGCCAGGTCTTCCTGACCCTGGGGTTTCCACAAGAATACTGCCTCCTCCTTCACACCACAACCACTTGTTATTCTCCTTGTGCTGATAGGATGAGGTTAAACTATGGATTGACCAAGAGGACTGGAATTTAGAAACAATGCTCAAAAAATCCAGGAGGAAATTTCAAGGGAAAAGCAGCCTGATGATAACAGAACATTTCAAGCCAATTTTGTCACTGAAGCTCCTTTATCAACAAGCCACAGTCCTGATAAGAATTTCATCAGAGATTTTAAAAGGAACACAGAAGCAGAGACTTTTAAGGATGAAAATAAATTTAACCTTATCTCTCTCTCAAAGGCTATTAAAAATGAAAAGAAAACTCACTACATTGGAACTTAGATGCTCTCACATTAAACCGATTTATCCACGTTTTTTTATTTAGGTCTAGACCTCGGAGTAGCCCAGAGGAAGAGAGAAAACCACTGAGCACTGGGCTGTGGGGAGCCTGAGAGACTGAGTGACACCGAGAAGAGCACACAAGGTCTGTAGCACAGTTTGCCTCTCAGTGCTCTGCAGTGATTGGATTCCCCACGCACTTTTTTTTCTGAAATGGATTTTCAGAGTTAAAATGAAAACTGATGACAAACCATCTCAATCTAGTTATTACTGGAAGCATCTTGATAATGAAAACATCATAAATGTTGTTAAATCCTATCTCTAATAGAAGTTTAAACTAAACAAATGACTGTAGGTACTTCCTATGGAAAAGCAAAAAAATTCCACTTGCACCATGTGTTGGAGGGATTGCTTAGAACAGCATTTTAGTAAACAAATATCAGTGTTCTAAAACGAAAAAAATCAATCAGAACCTGCATTAAAATAGAGAAAAATTACCAGAGATAGGTGTGAGGGCATGACTGCTGATGGTATTTAATTTTCAGGTTATTAATCAACTAGACATAGTGGCTATTTCTATTATACATACTCTAAAGTATTTACAGCAATAGCATCTTTGTTTCATGTTGACTTGTGTCAGTGTGAATTCAGGAGTTTATAAATCTTCTAATCATCTCTGAATAAAAGTTGTGCAAATAAGCTGATTTAGAGGTACTATTGCTAAATTTGGAGATTTAAGTATTAGCATTTGCAGAAGAGTATTTTAAGAAAACACTTAAAATTTAAACCAATTTCATACAGGAATGGATTAGACACATTAATACCTAAATACATTAGTAATAATCTATGGATCAGATCAAAAAATACCTTAAAATCACTATCTTTAGAAACTAAAATAGATTAGAAAATGAAATTTTAAAAACAATTTAAAATAAAATTTTAAAAATTGCTGCCCCCTGGAAAGTATGAATACTCTCCACTACTGAGATTATAGTTCTTTTTCTCTGCCCAAAGAGGTCACCATGTACGATCTAATTTAGTCTTGGAATTTAAAACTATATTTACTGACAAATGTAATTCCACTGACAAGATTAGAAACTAAATTAAAGTAATGCTTATAAAAGATTTTTATTGCATATACTGGTCATAGTACTGTTTTTATTTTTATATATGCTACTCTAATACTATATTTCAGAGCAACAGTTTCTGAAAGAGGTGAGGAAGAATTTTCACTTTTACACGGTCTATTACTCCACATAAATTTTTGAATTTTTTCCCTCTCAAATATCTGTCTCAGCAAGAAACATATAGGTGCCATTGTCTCTCCTGTGCTCTTAAAATTTCTCAGCACACAACTCTTTGTGTCAGGTTATACAATTGTGTAGCCCTTTCTATGTCTCCATCCTGCTTCTGCTCAAATACCTAACAAGGTATTAGAAACTAACGTTTTCATCAAATAAATGCAAAAAAAAAAAGCATAATGTGTAATAATTCTTTTTACTATCAAAGAATTCCAGGTGACATAAACAAAAAAGTTTTTGGAAGTTAATTTCATGAAAAAATCTAAAATAATTTTTTCATCATGGTTTAGAAAAAAAAAATAAAAAGCAAGCAAGAGATAAAAGTTTTCCAAACATTTATACTCCAATTTCATTGTTTCCAGTTGCAACACATGGCAGGGGTAATGCATACTTTCAGCACTCTTAGTACTGGACAGTGCTCTGAGACCAAATGGTCTTTCACATGGCTTGAGTCTTTTACTTGAAGTGCATACAAAACCCACAGCTTTATTTGTAAAAAAACCTACGTGTTTTATTACTAGGCATGTGTACTTAGTATTAAAAAGTTTGTGCCTATCTGTACATACACATACCTCAAGAAACAAAGACAACCCACATTTTTCCTCTACCTGTAGTAAGAATGTCCAAAATACAAGAAAGCATAAATTTCACTGCTGATCAGTGACATCTCTTTTTCCCCTCTTGGCTATGGATTCAAATTCCCTGTACAGTGAACAGACTCAGTTTTAATAAAAATCAATTGGATATTTTGAATGATAAAAATAAAGGAAAGCAACACTCAGCTGAACCAGCTCCAGTTTGTTATCCTGGAGGTGGCACAAGTTGATATCATTTTAAATGTGACTCATGCTGTTTAGACAGATGATATAAATATCTCAGGGAGACAGAGATAAATTAGTTTTATCCATCAAAACAGTCTAGAGTCAAGGCTTCCATTAATAATTCAATTCTTCTGTGAAAGATTTCCTACTTATTTTTAACCAAATGGTTTCTCATTTTTTTTGAAGATCAAAAATAATCAACTTTCAAGTAAGAAGATCTTTAAATAGGCAAAGTATTTTTTAGCTTTTTTAGAAGACTGCTTTTCCATATATTACTGTCCCAGTGTAGACTTTTGCACAGATACTGCACATGTCAAACAAAATTATACCTGAGAGATGAACAACTCCTTCCCATAAGACAACTTTCAGAGAAGTTACTCCTCGTGGGATGGGGGAGAGAACTGGAATGGTAGAAGTGAGAAAACTCGTGGGCTGAGGAAAAGACTGTTTAATAGGTAAAGTAAAAGCTGTGCACACAAACAAGGCTAAACAAGGAATTCATTCACCACTTCCCATTGGCAGGCAGGTGTTCAGCCATCCTCAGGAATGCTGCCCTGCATCACACATGACAGTGATTTGGGAAGAGAAACACCATCACTCTGAACATCCCTCCCGCTTTCCCAAGCTTTCTATGCTGAGCATGACACCATACAGGATATGCCCATGGTCAGCTGGGGTCAGCTATCCTGATCCAGCTCCTTGTGCACCCCCAGCCTGATCACTGGTGGGCTGAGAGGCAGAAAGTCCTGACTGTGCAAGCGCTGCTCAGCAACAGCTGAAACATCCCTGTGTTGTCAAACATCCCTGTGTTTGTATCTGTGTTTCCAGCACAGATACAAAACACAGCCACATACCAACTACTGTAAAGAAAAACATCTGCACAAAAGCAAAAAAGCCAGTACAACCCCATTTCCTGAGTCCGGTCAGTTAGGTGTGTGCTTCACATTGACTAACAAACATTGTCCCAGATACCTTTCACTGGCTCCTTCCATTGTCTGTGGCTACACACAACCTTTTAGGATCTGTAAGTCTAAAAGAGATGAACCAAACCTGACTGAAGGACAATTTCTGGCTCCCTGTGAGATTAAAAATATCACCATCCCCCTATGAAAAACCCACAAATGCTGCAGGGTTTTTAAAAAGGGCACATAAATTTATTAAAAACTGTGCCTCCAAATGCCTGGGTCATTAGTACTGAAGATATATATAGCTAAAGATGGTAGGGCTGAAATATACATGACTAAATACAAACCAAATGTTACCAGTGTATCAGATCACTGAGGGGAAAAAATAAATCAGAAAGTCATTTAGGAGTGAAGTTATGCTATACACATTGCACATTCAAAATGAATGCAGCTGGAACTGCAGTTTACATCAAGCACAGGTTGACACCACAAACTTGCTTTAAGGACCAGATGAGCTCAGATTAGCTGTAAAACATTTCATTTGCTACATATGAAATAAGTGGCCACCTATGTGGCTTTGCCTTTTTCTTAAAGTTCTCACGTGAACATCCTTTTGTTTGACAGTCAAAATGACCCACAATGGTTTCCTCTGAGAATATCCCATAAGATGTGTGAAGGCCACCCCACTGGTGAACCTCAGCACAGACAGAATTCAGACAGCCTGCCATGCCTTTATTAGAAGTCCTTCTGATGCTGCACAACTTAAAGAGATGTAAGGTTATCTGTTCTATTTCTCTTTGGCCTTCTTATGTTATCTCCAATTAAAGATACCAATAAAAGCTATTTTAAACAACCCCTTATGGGGACTGAGAGCCTCTATCACAAGGATTAACAACAAGCTCTAGCACAGGTGTGTTACAATTCTCTTGAGCATTCTCTAAAGAAATCCCAGACATTCTACCATTTCTGTTTCTCTGCTGGTCAACAAAGTCCACATTAAACATGCCAGTTACAGAAATGTTACATGGAACAAGCCATCTGGGTATAAGACAGCTCCCAAGAGTACAAAAGTGAGTCAAGTACTATTTACAGCATGGCAAACCTAGTGGCCAAAGGGTCAAAATCACAAGTCTAGCACAATCCTGAGCTGCATACAGGAGACCCTACACCTAATTAAAGCAAATGCACTGAACAAGGCCTGTTTGATGACTGTGTAGCCAACACTGAGTCAGAAGCTAAAAACTTCATGCTGTATCTCCTTTGCATTGTGAGCTGGAGGGCAGAAAAGGGGATACATCCTCACAAAACAACTACAGGCCTCCTACAATGACTACACGTCAAAGGACTCTATCACCATCATGAAAGTTACTGTTATTCAGTAATTGTGCTTAAGAAATGACTGATTGGTGATCCAAAGACTTCGATTTCCAAACCCAGGACCTCCTAGATGATGTGCCTTCTCATCTGAAATAATTTTATTAGGTGTTATCTCTTAGAGATAGAAATAGTTGTTATCAAAATTGTACATGCTTTACAAAACTTATGCATAATTTCAAGATAAATATAACTAATTGAAATGGATAATTTTATTTAATGGTTTTAAAATGGTGTTTTTACATATGTAGGAAATGAAGGGATTGCACATTCCTCCTATAGCTCAAGATAATAAATATAATTAACTATGTTCCTTAGAATTATGTCTGGTAGGATATCTGGCCCCTTTCTCTTCAAACAATGTAGATACACACGACACAGAAAACAGAAATTTGAAACAGCAGCTTGTCACAGATTTAAATTGTTAAATACCACCTAGTAATCTCTGAAATTGAGTCCCTAATGTCGCCAAAACTTTTGCTAGCATATAGGGAAAACTCATTACAAAATAAGAGGTGTATAAAAGCAGAGTATTCGAGCTTGTGCTAACATTTAAAAACAAACTGAACATTGCACATAGTTTTAATAGACCATTAGTAGAGGAAAAAAACATGGGTACCTCAAAATCTTGTTTTAGAAAGTTACGAAAATATCTGACACATATAAGGGTTATACCTCAACATTCCAACGAAGATCATGGATCAAAAATTAAATACAATTCTGAGTAAAGCTGTGCCTGCATTTATCTCCTGCCAAATGTTAAACAAGTGCTTCTCAGTATTTGTTTTGGCTATACTCTTCCCCCACTACTAGGTCTTTCTTCCCTTGCTTTTTGAATACTAATAATCTCTCAACACTAATATTTCTCCCTATGCTTTTAGAAAAGATAAATATTTGTGAAGTTTTAACCTGTTAAGAGATTGCGGTGTTTTCTTTATCAGTTTCAAGAAGAATCTGAAGTTCAGCAAAATAAAGATGGATCTGGCTTCCTAGAACATGCCTCAGGTTGATATTTTTTCTACAGTCCAGGCAAACCTCCTGCAGCACCTGTTGTTATCCGATTGTTTTAAGTACAGACTTACCAATTTACCAAGCTGTGCACTGGCTCCTCAGTGAAATTAAATATAGATTTCACTTTCCACAACATGGTAGAGGGTATTTGAGAAATTTAATTCCTGAGATAACAGAGGCTAAAATACATTGCAATTGCAGCATCTTTAAGAAAAGGTCAAGTCTGGACTGGCAGCATCCTCACTCATATTCCTCATCCAGTGACTTGAGACTGTCAGAAGGAAGGCTCAGCAATAATAGGAGGACTGGTAAAGAAATCAGGCATTCAAAATACGATTCTTTAGGAATTCATTGCACTTTCTTTACAAATAGGAAGACTGCCAGAGAGAAGGAGGTGGCAGGGATGAAAAAAAGTTTGCTTTTTTCCAGATGTGTCACGGAATCCTAGAATATTCTGAGTTGGAAGGGACTGACAAGAATCATCAAAGTCCAGCTCCTGGCTCTGCACAGGAGTACCACAAGAGTCACACCCTGTGCCTGAGAGCATCGTCCAAATTCTTCTTGAACTCTGTCAGGATGGTGCTGTGACCACTTCCCTGGGAGCCTGTCCCAGTGCAGATATTTTTCGCATATGCCCTCACACATCTTCATACCATGCCCTCAGGTCCTGTCACTTGTCACTACAAGGATCAGCACCTGCCCCTCCTCTCCCCCTCATGAGGAAGTTGCAACTTCAGTGAAGTCTCCCCTCAGCCTCCTCTTCTCCAGAGGAAGAAAACAAATTACTTCAGCTACTCCTTGTATTGATTTCCCTCCAGGCCCTTCTTTGGACACTTTCTAATAGCTTTATATGAAAAATTTATTTAAACGTAATATGATTAGATAGATAATTTATTTTGAGACAATTATGAAAGCACTACAGCCAGTGGCTCCAGCAAGCAGCTTGGTTTGATTTAGAGTTTATGCCTGGAGAGAAGTCTTTACTAGGATCTAACATATTCTTGCTTTTAGACCCTTAGACATTTCCCAGATAATGCGATCATTTTCAGAAACCTCATATTTTGTGAAATATATATAAGAACTGATTTCTTCAGTTGCCTTTTTGAAAACTTTACATACAGCTCATGGCACCTCACAGTTCTGCACAGCACAGTCTGAAAAACAATGTAGGCATATTAGTAAGATAGAGAGCTTACTAACTTAAGTGCCTTGGGTACATCACCGTAATTGGGTGGGTGAACATGCTCAGACCTTTCTGTAAAAGGTCAGACAACTTCGGAAAAGGCTTTTGCAGAGTATGTGCTATTATATTACTTATTCTTTGCATCAAATTACTTTAAAAGCAACACAAAAACCTCCTTGCCCAGAGAAACAGTGAGAAAATAGCTGGCAGGTGGGAACAGAGCTCTGACTGTGAGAGTATGCACAGATTACCATCCTTTTAAACAAAGAGTAATCAGCACAGTATTATACAATTTAAAAATACCAGAGACTGCAATTCGTGGCAAACTGAAATTAACTCTATTTTTATTTCTTGGTTCAAAATAAATCAGGGAAATCTTCTCAATTAAAAGAGCATAACAGATAGGAGGTGAACAGCTTGTTTTATTTGCTTTTAAAACATTGTTCCAGATTCTTAGTGTAAAAAAGATTATTTCTAGGTGTGGGTGGTATAATTGGAGCTTCTCAGTCTCTTTATGTTGTTATTCTCCTCAATGCACATTTAAATGTAGTGCTAATAAGTAACGAATCTAGAAAAAAAATCCAAACAATTGAATGACATTTTCCATTCCTTACAAAGTTTGAAGCTCAAAGTTCTGAAGTCATTTCAGGTGAAATCCTGAATTCTTTTAATTTCAGATATTTATATAGTCCTATTACCATATCATCTTCGCATATTGCAATCAATTATTAGGTACTTGTGTGGACATTTACATTCACAGAAACTGTGGTGAAGAAAACTACCCAGGTTTTATAGATATGGAATAAAACATACTGAAAGACATGTAAAACAAGTGAGTTTAAGTAATATCCCCAAGGTATTCAAGGTGAGCCAGTCACTGTTTTTACACTCAGACCACAGAAGTCAGTGGGCTTGTCCCTACTCTTTGCACTGTGCATTTCCTTCTTAGAGAGTAGGTGGCCAGGAAAGAATGGAAGAGAACATACAGAACAAGAAGGACACAGAAGAGACTGGCCTGATGAACTCAATGGCAAAATTCACATTGATTTGATCATGTCTGGTTTCAATCTCTAAGTTAATCACTCTTGCTCATGACAGAGATGTCCTCCATCTAATGAAACCACCAAAGGATCTTCAAAAGCTCAATCGCAGCAGCAAGAAAGGAAGGCTGTTCTAACAAAGGATGCTAGGTACCTTTTGATAACAAATCTCTCACATGCACAGAAAAAAGGGTAGATTGTCTGTCACCTTTCAAAAGATAAAATTCCTAAAAACTTTTTCTGCAATAAATGAAAAAAAGAGGAGGAAAAAAACCCTCTAAAATTACAGATTCTGTAAGCAAGACTCTCATTGCTCTTCTGAGTTTGAAATGAAGAGAATGAACATTTTAAAGGACACAATAGAAAAAAAAGGAGCAAAACACAAAGTTCCACCAAGCTGTCTTGATAATAGAAGAGTAATTTTATTTTTTATTCCCTAGGACTTCTACACTTTTAAAACATTTTGAGGAAGAAGGTGGGAGTAAAAGGTCTAGAAACTAAAAGGAGCAAGTATAGACAGTTCAGAAATCAAGAATAAAAACAAGCTATTTTTCCTTCCAACTGGAACAAACTAATAGGAACACAACACATACTGCACTCATAATTTTTCTGTCCATGCTGGTTTTTCATGCCCCTTCAAGTCTGACATAATCACAAACCCATTACAGTTAAACTAAGACCTTGACTAGTCAGTGAATTAAATGGTTTATTAATAGAATTTTTAAAAAGAGACAAAAAGAAGAAAAAAAACCTTACTAAAGTCACAAAACCTAAAAATAATGCAATTAATAACAGTTAAAATAGGACTTTGAAAAACAAGAACAACTCCAAGTGCCCCTGTTCTCCTTTTGGGGAGCACAGCCTTGTTTCCCAGAGCTTCTCCAATGTGCAGCCCTGACTGACTTTCATACTCTGTGGAAAATCAATTATCACAGAAATTAATAATGTCTGTTTACTATGGATATGTTAGTTGTTTTAAGAAGCAGATCAATTTGAAAGATAGATTAGGCAAGGCCAACAAATTCATGCCAATACTGAAACTTATGAATATGGATTAAGTTAAGACTGACTATGATGGCTTATGCAAAAAAGTGTACACGAATGCAAGATCAAAATAACTACTTGGTAAACAGTACTTAAAATTTTAAAAGCTAAGAAGAACATATTTCTTCTTAATAAATTCTTTAAGTCAAGGCTTGCCACAGGAAAAAAGACAAAGGATAAAAGTATAGGCTGAAAGGGGAATGCAAAATACTGGAGTGGAGAGGAAAGGATAGGAACCAGGTGAAAATGTCAATTGCTTTAAATGGCTGTGGCAGAAGGGGTAGGCAGAGGACAGTATTAAATAGAACATTTGTAAGGAACCTAGAAGCAAGTGAAGAAGAAATTAGAGTCCAAGGAAATGAAAAAAGAAACCAAGGAGAGAAAAAGAGGCAACATCAGGTGAGTAGAAAAGACTGGGATATAATGTGGCCCACAGGCAATAAAACCACAGGACTGAAGTGAGGATTCAGAAGAAATAAAAGAAGGGAAGGTGAGGAAATATAGACAATCATTAAAACTTATACTCAAAATAAAGAAGGGAAAGAAGAAGGACAAAAGCAATGACATGGAAAATGCAAAGAAAAAAACAAAAAAAATCTTGGCAGAAAGAATCAACCTTGTCAGTCAAAATGATGAGATTTGATCACATCAAGAATCAATGCAGGTCTTGCAGAAGATATTCCCAAACAGAATGCAATTTCCTTAAAGGAAATGCCTTTATAACAAGAAGAATTAACAAATCAATAGAAGAACTGTTTAATTTTCTTGCCATTAGTTCAAATTCATGTTCTCTGCAAAGAATGTGTGAATGACAATCACTGAGCAAAGCAGAAGCTCATTCATATTACAGCTGCCAATCAAAGCTACAATATGTATTCAACTGGGGTCTTTGGTAGATATCTACAATATAGAGATCCATAACAAAAAAACAAGTTAGATCATAATGAAATAAACTTTTATTTTTTATTTGAATATAAGTTAGTCAATCTTTCTCTGTGACAAGTAATTTAAAATAAAAAAATACATATAACAGTATGATTTTCTTGGAAAAGGTGCATCTTCATGAATTTGTTATGAACACTGCTTGGTTTAATCCCAATTAGTGGATATTTTTTTAAATCTTAGAAATGCTTTAAGATCAGACAAACACATAAATTATCACATGTGTTTCTAATTTCTTCTACATGGCTCACCTGATTGCTTACATAATATTCAAACACAATTTTCTCTCATCTGAAAAGACAGTTTATTGCTACTTTGTATAGCATCAGAAATACTCTGAAGGATGTCTTGCCTGGACCTTTCCAGTCCACCATCACAAACACATAATCATTTCTCTCTCACTTCAGTGTCCATGGGCTGGAACAGAGATGAAGTGAATGCTGAACCTACTGAAAAGATTGACTAAATTCCTTTCCTACATCCACACCCCTCACAGTGTGTACAGGTGCTGATTTTCAAGACCCTAATTTTGTGCATTACAAAGCAATTGTATATTTTGTTAATTCCAACTGAAATCAATGTTCTTGAGAGGTGCTCTTTACATCCCAGATAAAGGCTCCCCCAGAACGCTAGGATTTTTTCCCCACATGGAGCAGACTGCCCCCACAAGCAGCAGGGTTTACACTTTGTGGGCATCAATTATTGGTTAGGAAAGGAAGTTTATATTCATTTTAGAAATACATCACAGGCAAACTGCCTTGGAAGCAATTTAGCTTTCCTACTAGTTAAACTGCTGGATTATTTCTAAGTGCTATTTGGTGGGCACATTTTGCCTAGCAACAAGTGCCAGATGTCATTCCATTTCCTGCACACACAATAGAGGTCCATAAATTGCTTCAGGTATAAGCATTCTGGCACTATGGCTGCTGCTCAGAATTTGTTTAGTCACAAAATATCGTGCATACAAATACTTTATATAATCTCTTTATACAGATGAACACATCCAAAGATAAACACGTGAGGGGTTTTTGGTTTTTTTTTTCTCCAAAGCTTTTGGCTTCCCATAGGAAACATAAGGGCATGTAGCAATAGGACAAGGGACAACAGCTATAAACTAAAAGAGAATAGATTTCGATTAGAAATTCAGAAAAAAAAAATCTTTACAGTGATGGTACTGGAACAGGTTGCCCAGATGCGGACGCTCCATCCTGGGAACTGTCCAAGGCCAAACTGGATGAAGCTCTGAGTAATCAGATCTAGTGGAAGATGTCCTGGCCCATGGCAGGGGGGCTGCAACTACAGGATCTTTAATGTCCCTTCCAATCCAAGCCATTCTATGGTTTTGTGATATTAGCAAAAATACTTTGAATAACACATAATTAGAATGAGAAGCCAATAGCTAGATTCCAAAGAGACCACAACAAACAGAAAGCTATTTAAAAACTTAGAATGTAAAGCAGAAAATTGGTAATACATAAATATGGCAGGGAACTAACCAAATGCTAATTTTCATTGGTATACTAAGAGTTTGAAGGTAACTCTAGGTGAAAAATAGTGCCTGGTAGCAGAAACAAGAAAAACTTTAATATAAAAAGCACTGGTAGAAAGAGTATTCCTTAATCAAGACAGGGAATATTGATCATCTATTGCCATCTTATTGCAGGGTTCCATATTGTTGCCTCCTTATCATAAAAGCTTCATACCTTCTTGGTGTTTCTCATGGGCGGCTCCTCCATGCACCAACACTTTCTTCTTCACAAAGCAGCCAACTGACTCCAGTTCCCTCCTCGCCCACCCCACTCTTTTATAGCACTCTTCTTCTCATTGGTTACAGCTGTGGCCTGTTAAAGTCAGGCTGCTCCTAATCTTTGATAATTGGCCCAGCTGCAACTCCTTAGGGGTAAGATTACTTTCTACACTATCTTTATTTTCTTATAGTCTATCCCCCTACAAACATAAACAAAGAATTTGAAAATATTTCAGGATGAATATTCTGCATGAAAGTAGATATCTTGAAAAAATACAGGTCTGGAAATACCTGTAATCAAATAGAAACTAAAACAATATTTAGAAAATAACACCTAGGTGGACCACGTGGTCTGGATATTAACCTTTGTATTAGGTAGGTGAGTATTTAGTTCTTCAGTGATTGGAATGCAAGATCATAGTGGAAAGGATACTACAATATTTGCATGAAGTGTAAAGAAAATTGCCACAGATGGTGGAGAAAAACATAGGGAAAACACTCAGGAAAGAACTAAGTTCTAAACAGAAGAGTACTGCAGGATTGTGCTCCTCCCTATTACTGTTATCAAAAATCATTATAATTTTGTCTCCATACACAACATTTTATCAGGGATATCATGTGGAAGCAAAGGTAGTAAAACTACCTGAAAGAATTTAAGTTTATCTTTTGTCCCAGATAATGCTGTGGCATTTCTCTTCAATTTAAGAGATGATACCTCCACCTATGATGGAGCAAGATGCCAATTTTGAACTGACTATTTCCACATCTATCAGGTTGGAATTTCTCATCACCAGACCACTCAGCATTTTAATATGTGTATCTGGTGCTTCAGTTCTCCATGGATCTTTAAAAGAAAGAACAGTTAATAAAGCCCCTGAAGACAGAGCTAAATATTGCACATTGTTCTTCTGGCATTAAGCAAGTCATAAAGATTACCTGGAAGTTTTTCCAATGCTTTTTCAGACAAATAATTTCCACATACAGATATGTACATCCCCCCACACATATAAAATATAGGTACATATTTACCTATAAAAATGAATATACTTTAATTAGCACAAAAAAGTACACATTTTGCAAAGGTATTGCAAGAATAATAGGAAATAACTAAAATGGAAGACTAAAACATATTTACCATTCTATATGCTGCCATAAAATGTCAAAATAATTTTTTTAATGGTCTCGAAAAATATATTAGGAAAATAAGCCTCCACCACACATCAATAATGGGTAAAGCAGAAAAATGTAGTGGGTCTGCTTAAAAATTCTCTTGAAATAGAAAGTGGGCATTTTTGCAGTACAAATCATCAGCAGATTTCAAGGAAAGCAATTAAAACAAGTTGAGTTTTGTTCTTTTTCTTAGCACATTCTTTCTCAATCTTTCACTTTTGCAATGACTTTTCTCAAAATACCTTTTCTTTGGAAGGAAATTGAGAGA
Source organism: Camarhynchus parvulus (assembly GCF_901933205.1). Classification (NCBI taxonomy): domain Eukaryota; kingdom Metazoa; phylum Chordata; class Aves; order Passeriformes; family Thraupidae; genus Camarhynchus; species Camarhynchus parvulus. Next base: position 38,559,058 of record NC_044571.1, read on the forward strand.
TCAAATGTGAATGGCAACAGGATCTTATTATGCATACTTTTTTATTTATTAATTCAATATAGGAAGTATTTTCTTTTCCCTTTTCACACAATGGCTGCCTTGAAGGAACAATGAAATTCAGTTAACTTGCATTTTAAATGGATTTTTTTGCCTCTGCACTTTCCAAAAGGGAGCTGCATTGAAAACTCAAGAGTTTCTGATCTAGCAGTTGTAGTTAGAGTGTTGTGAGTAACAACATCGAAGACTTTACTGAAGTCCATACACTCAATAGCCACAGCCTTTTTCCCTCATTTATGCAATTGGTTACCTTGCTATAGAAAGAGATCCAGTTGGTCAAGCAGGACCTGCCCTTCCTAAACCCACGCTGGCTTGGCCTGGTCCCCTGGTTGTGCAGGGCATGCTGGTGACGGCACTCAGCTTCCCCAGCCCCGAGGTCAGACTGACAGGCCTGTAATCCCCCAGATCCTCCTTCCAGCCCTTCTGGTAGATGGGCAGCATATTTGCTGAGCTGCAGACAACTGGGACCCTCCTGGTAAGCCAGGGCTGCTGGTAAATAATGGAAAGTGGCTTGGCAATGAACTCTTACGTTCTTTGACTCTCTGGAAGTGCTTTTCATCTGTGTCAGTCTTGCAAAATACCTCCAGACCTTCCAGCAATAACATATAACAGGTCAGTAAGTTTTAGGTTGGGCTACACAAGGGAATGTGTGTAGGAGTAAGTAGTATCAAAATACTCTCTCTTTTTAAGAACAGCAATACCATTAAGACTTTGCAGATTGTAAATTGCAGAATGCTGAAAGAGCAGAGCTGGATACTCAGCTAGTTTCAAACTGGGATGAAGGTGTGATTGAGATGCAATAATCAAATTATGCTATACACTTGTAGCAGCTAATGGAGACTAAATTTTTAATCAAGTTATACTATCTTTTTCTTTGTGCTTTAAGCTGTTTCAGCATGCATTTTTCCCCTCCCATAATGCACAGCCAGAATCACTGCCTTTTACCATTTCTGGCAAAAATAGATCAGTGAGAAAATTCTTCTAAACATACTAACCCACTTAGAAGGAAGGGAACACCAGGACTTGTATAAAGATGTCTGCATGATCTTGTACTGACCTGAACACAGGAGACCTCCCACATGCTATTAAACTACAAAGCCAAGGTGAAGTCATACTTCCTATGCCATGGCTTTCATTTGCAGTGAAAGCTTTCAAAATAAAACATAGTCTTGTTGAAATCATATTTCATCCTTAGGATCTTGTGTCACCCACGTCCCAGCACATTCTGTCCTGGTACTCTAGCTCAGTCTCTCTGAAGCAGAGGGAAAGGACAAAATACCAGGGAACAAAAATCATGCTATTTTCAGGAGCAGTTTTCACCCTAATTTCACCAGCGCAGGATAGAAACACCTATCACAATTCCAGCTCTCCATTTCCGTTCCAAGAATTTTCTTATACAATGGTCTGAAAGTGCCATGACTGTCATTTGATGCATAATAACTTTACAGGCTCCTGGAAGAAAGAGAGGACAGGCCATTCTGCACAGCCTCTTCTTTTGCCAAAGTCAAGAAATTTTTGTTTCAAATGAAAATGTGAGGGTTCATTGTGAGCTTACACCAGTAAGAAAAGCTAGAAGGGCTGTACGTACTGATTTGACTTGTCATCTGCATTTGTAACTTTCTACAAATGATTTGGTTTTTAAGGTAGGTGTTTATTGTATGGATCAGTCATGGGTTTTTGGACAAGCGTCTGCAACTATTGGTAATTTTCTGGCCATGCAAACTCTTGCAGCCACACATATGAACCTAAGGCTTGCTATGACACTTCAGTGGGTTTTCTTATCTTTTTAGTATAAATTTGCAATTTTAGACAATGTTTAATTTTCCAAGTGTTGAACCAGTGAAATAATTCCATTGTAACATGCCTTGGAAATCAGGTAAATCCAACATTAGATGTGTTTTAGAGAGGACAATTGCTTCAGAAAAGTAAGTTTCAATTAATGCATTGAGGTTTTTTTGAATGTTTTGAACTTTCAGCTGTTTATGTTTGTCCTTATTGGTTTGGACTTTGTTTTTTCCTGCTAACCTTCTCCTCTGCTGACTGGAATGAACAGCAATATTAAAGCGGAAACCCAGTCCTTTGCCAATATCCCATTGGTGGGAATGTCTGCTTACATATAATTACTAGCCTTAGATGTCAAAGATGTCCAGATGGCATCATTTTAACATGTCCTCTCTAAGTTTAAAACAGGAAAAGACTACTAGGGAAAAATTCTAGAAGTACAAAAATGGAGAAATCTAAATGTCCTGCTTAAAAAAACAATAGAACTCAAAACACCTTTCCTTTGCTTTACATTTAAATTTTTGTCTCAGGTAAGGCTTTCCATATAACTCTGCTTTGCTATTTTTCCTCCAGAGGTTAAAATAAATCTCCCAGATTTCTATAGAATTGCACCATATGACTTCCTGCTGACACTGAATTGAAACATATAGTATTTTCCTCTACAGCCTTCAAGCTTTAATAATCTTCCATGGCACTCCCCCATCTCGGCAGTCTAATATCAGCGGATATTTCTTTAATAGTCTAAAAATTAGCATTTAAAATGTTAATTGCTTCCTGACTAATGATGAAAATTACGAGTTAAATGTGCAAGAATTATTTATAAATTGCAACAGCACACTAATTTTCTCTTCATCTTATAAAAATACAGCAGCCAATGAGGAATTTCAGAGCAATTAGTAAGGTAGACTACACAAATTTGTGCAAGTCAAGCCTTTGTAGTTTGTACTCCATGTTTTTCTGGTCTCTAAGGGTAAAGAGTGCCAAATTTCTTCACCTATGAAAACCCACTAGATAAATTCACTGTCAGGGGTTTTCTTAAACTTCCAAACTGGATAATTAATTTCTGCAAGGATTCAGCAAGGAAAAATGTAATAGTTATAGTGGTGTCAAGTTTAACATGCAAATATTACCACAAACAGTGGCACAATTTAGCAATATGTATTTTTCTTTTTCCATTGGTTCTAACACTTAGAATTTGCTTAGGTTCACACATTGAAAGATGAATGAAGCACCTCATTTTCAGTATGACACAGATTAGTTAACACAGTTCCTACAAGTTAAAGTACACACATACCTATGTAATATTACTGTATTGCACAGGAAGAAAAAAAAAAAAAAAGGTATGTATACATTTTCTTCTCAACAAAGTGAGAAACTGGGTTTTTAAGAAGTCCCTTAAACTGGTTTCTTTGGACTCCCAAAATATTTCTAAAGCTGCGGCTCTGTGGTTCTGGCTCCCTATTCATTGCCTTGAAAGCCACAAAACCTGATACTTTTCTCCAACTCTTAGTCTGAGACTCCATCCAAGAAATACCTGCAGCACTGCCCTACTAGGAATGAATCCTGAGCACTCATACTTCAATATCTTTCAAAATCCAGAGATTAATTATTTCTCCCACTTCAAGTCTAGTAGGCTGCAAGAGAAAATTACAGCTAGCCCAATGTAGGGGATAGAAAAATCCACAATTTATTTTAAAAAAAGAAAATTAAATCAAAGTCAGTACCTTTAAAGAGCAAGAGTAAGGTGAGAGAATAAGAGAAATATGGAAAGCATGTAAACAAGATAGTGATAGACAATTAGGAGATAAAAATAAAATGCTACAGTGACATTTTACAGACAGTTTTAAAAAGCCAGATTAATTTTTAGCGTCATACTCCACTTTAGTACCTCTGCTGGCCCCAAGTTATCACTTTGGCAAGAAACTGGAGCTTTTTACAATAACCTACTTTTAGTCTATGCAGATCTACTGTAGACTGAATTAATTCATCATCAGTATTCATTTATACTGAAGTGCCTATGTCTACAAGTGGAACAGAGAGGATGTTTTTAAAAAAAATAAAATAGTCTGAAAAAAAGAAAGATAACATAAAGGTTTTTGTATACTGTTTTAAAAGTAAATTAAAGCTGCATTTGCTTGTTTGTCCATCCCTTTTGCAGCAGTCATGGTAAGGGAACAGCTATTTTCATAGCACCTCAAGGAACATATTTTCACATTGCTAACATATTTTTGAATAATTGCTCTGTTCTATTAGGAATAAAGCATTCACAAGTGGCAACACAGGGTTTTTTTCATCTTTCCTAAATCTGAATATACCAGACCCTGCTCCAACACTGCTTTTCTGTCCATTGATAGCTCACTAAATACAGCAGCACAGCACACATTTATGTACAGACGACATGGGAGTGCTGCCAAGTCACAGAAGCATAGAACCTTAGCATTTTTATAGTTGAAAAAGGTCTCTAGGATCATTGAGTCCAAATAGGATACCTTTCAAACAACTTAAAATATTAATCAGATTTAATTTTAAAGACAGATCAATGGCAAATCACTGAACTGAGTTTCATTATAAAAAAGCTGAAACAAGCCTGTAGGTCCTCACAAAATCTTTTCCAGCCTTCCTGCTTTTTTACTATGTAGCATTTACATAAATCTTTAGCTACCACAGCTGAGGAATTGTCTGCTGCCCAACAGTTTTACGGACAGGCAAGTCATAGGTTGTAGGTCTCGGATGAAGCATCCACTCAGGCCTGAAACACACAGGAACTCTGCATGCACTATGCTGCAAAATGGGAGAGAAATAGCAGGTGGAGTCATGAAGATGGATGTTCAGTGGATGTAACCAAATGAATGGTCTGGCTGTAATAAACCAGGCTAAGGAATTACACACTGAAGAAATTGCCTAAACCCCTTAAAATCCCATTCATATCAAGCCTTGCCACCTGGTCTTGGCATTTGAAAAAGAATCTGCATCAGAAGAGATTAATCTTGCCTCCGGGGCTAGTCAAATTTATCCTAGCAAAATAATGTGAAGCATTTAACCCTCCCTGAGAGCATTTATAAGAATGAGACCAAAGAGATCAAAATTTGAGTATCCAGCAGGATTATGTTCCTCATCTTTGTCATGGGAAAGAAGAACTCACTACAGAAATCATAATAAAAAAATTAAAAAGTAAGCACAACCTAAAAGGCCATAATCATTATAAACAGACCTAATTTGTAAAAGCAAATGTGGGCATAAGGCACTCAGCTCCCTTTGCTTTTCCAAGAAGAGCTCCCTGTGTTTTTCCAGGAACAACCATAGAAAAGAACAGTGTAGGTGTATGGAACAAAATTATTTGGAGCATTCTGTCAATGGGGAATGATCAATTGATAGGGCACTTGGTTGGAAAATATTAGCAAATTGTAACCATCTGTGATGCTGAAAATGCATGAACATATTCCTTGTCAGTGTACTCAGAATAGATAATGTTCTTGACAGAGCTGGGTATAGTTTACAGCTCTGTCAAGAACATAACCATGTATACTGTATATTAGCATGATATTTGTTCTTGATCAGCTTTATTCAAAGAAATACTATCAGAACTTCCCCACATTCTGCCAGTTAGTTTTTCTGTAAAGCTATTTTACTTTTTCAGCATACAGCATGCATTGAGAAATGTTGTCAGATTTCCTGGGGCTTTCTCATGGGCCTCGGTGGCTGCAATTACAAGAATTTACATAGAGTAGTACACTGAGATGCATTTTGTGCAAATACTGTCAGAACATAATGCCTTCCAGGACACTAAGTATCACAGTTATTAGAGTTTGGACAGCACGTGTCATCATACTGATTAAAATTTTCAGCTATTTTGTATGCTACATGAAACCAGACAGAAGATATTTTTATTTTTAATTTAACTAAGTTATACTACATCCAGACTTTTCCTTCCAGTCACCTGCGCTCTTTCAGTGATATTCCAAGATGAACTTCCAGTGAATAAACATTGACTTAGAACATTTGAATTATTGCCTTTATCATAAGAAGAAAATCAGGAAAAAAATGGCATTAAGGAATTTGAGTCAATCTGCCAAGAAAAGCCAAGTCATAAGGCAAATGAGGAGACAGCTCTGAAGCTGGAAACACGTTTGTCTGAAGATTCTGCCAAATAACCAGATGTTTCTGCTACACAAGTGCACCGAAAACTCAACACATGAATCCTACCAGAACTTACTATAGTACAAAATAATGACCAATGTTTAATCAAGGGAAAAGTGTTCATTTCAGACCATGCTTTCACTTTTTCAAGTGTTGTCAAGAAAGTTTAGAATAATCACAGGAGAAATGAAGTTACCAAACAACTGACTGCTAAATGCATCTTGAATTCACTGTAACCACTGTCACATGGTAAGAAGTAATTGAAACAGAAATTTATTTCTGCAATACATAAAAAAGATTTCTGAGATGAATCATAATAAAATAAATAATCATATTAAAAATAAACAAAGTTGAATGGTTTTTCTGAAGAGTAACAGGAATATTGAATGAACTCTAGACTACAGCATTTGCCTATGACAACTAGAAAATCATTGAGCGACTGATGACAGAGTATGACTTTAGACTCTTTGCAAAATCACAGCATTTAGTGATATCAATAGGAATTGGTTTTTTGATAAAATTCCAAGACACTTTCCTACAGCCATCCCAATGGAACAAAATTAGAAGTACTGCTCTTAATTTTCATTCTTGCTTTTCTCTGCAGTGAAATAGTAGAGATATTAAAAAATTAAAACTTCTAGTGGTCATTGGTGTGAGTCATTCACTGTTCTGTGCAGCAGTATAAGCTGAATCTTTTGTTGGCAAAACATAACTAATAATGCTAAGACATCCTACAGCCTAGCTGGAGTTCCTATGCCTCTAATTACCAAACATCAATTATGAGCTTTTTTCTTTCTTTAATGTTTAAAGTAGTTACACTTTTCCATGGGAAAAGAGACAAATCTTATAATGGTAACAAGTACAACAGAAGTGAGTGCAAGCTAATATAAACAATAATTTGGATCCCCAATGATCATAAAAAAAATTAAGACCTCTTTGGCATAAACTCTGAAGGCCTTTGTGAGTAAAATATATCCTGGCACTGAAAGGAAAAAAAGTATGGGTTTTCAAACTTCATAGACCTGGACTTGGCTCTCAGAAGGAGTGCATACTTTTGCACATTATATGTACATGCTAAACTTAGGTTTAAAAGAGATTTAAAACTTACTGAAGTTTATTCTAGTTGCAAGGATTCTACCAGCTACTTAATTTCTAAAGAGATCATGAAAACTAGAGGAATAACTGGATCTCTCCTTAAAATTAATTTAGATCTTTGTTTAAAAATAAGAGCCATTCATCCTTCACGAGTAAGATCTGGAGCCCCAGCTGTCACCCCTTACAGCCAGTGCCACATAGTCACACTTCATAAGCTCCAGCTCTCCCCTGTATCACATGGAAGAGCAGCAGGGTCAACAACTTGAGGGCTGGACCAGGCTTAGCACTCTCCCCAAGTCTCAGGTTCAGAACTCTGACCAGCAACAAACAACCCTTGACAACCGGATAGGCCACCAGACTGTGATCTCCATTCCCTGCCACAGTGATGTCTTGCTGCTCTCTTCTGGTGCTGCTCTGGCTCTGTTTATCGTTGAAGGGAACTCCCAGCTTCTCATCTGCTACCACTGCGCTGATCATCTTCTGTGAGAGCCAGAAGTCACAAGTTTCTGGGCTTTGTCATAATTTTCCAGTCATAAAAAATGCACACTCTGCCTGCCTCTCTTTCAATACAGCTGTGCACCCTGTAGCTACATAGCTACATGGTGTGGGAGAAGATCTGGCTTGCTGCTGCTGCTTCTTTTTTTTTGTTTGTTTGTTTGGTTTTTTTTCCAACCATCTCTGATCTGTGCAGCTGCTGACCTCCTCCTGCAGCTCCTTTATTTGGTGACACCCTCCACCCGCAGCAAGGGTATCATCTCCCCAGCTCCTGCCTTAGCCAGAGGCTCAGGGCATCAACTGTGTCCCCAGACCTGGAGAACTGCAGCCCCTTTCAAGACCAATGTCAGTCCTAAGGCTTCTGATGTTCCAGAAAGATTCTCTCCAGTCAGTGCTGATAACAGAGCCCTGTGGCACATCATCACCAGCACCCAGCACATGGTTTTGCTGCAGTTTGCTGATAGCTCACTAACATCAAAAAGGTGTGCTTACCATTCTAAGCTTGGCGCAGAAGCAGTCCTATTACCATCATCACCTGTGGGTTGATTAGTGAATCAATAAATTCATGATTTGCATTGAAAACACTGAGTATGCCCTGTGTGCTCCTCAGTAGAATGCCTGTGAGCACCTTAAAGAAAGTCACAATTTGCAGCTTGTTCTTTCAAATGGTGTCCCTAGTTCATTTCAGTCTCACTGCCATCATCCTGCTGTGACAGCACCTACTACTGCAGTGTTTTCTCAGCTTATGTGAGGGGTTTATTTGCATATCCATAAATTCTAGCTAAAACTAACACAAACATCTACTGAGAGGCTGGTGGCGCAAAGTGTATCCCTGATAAATATAAAAATATACACAGCATCCAGAACCAGAATTTTTTTTGTGAAAATGTTCTTTCCTGCTTGACTTGTGACTTCCACAAGTTTGCATCTACTGATGTAATCAACTTCTTCAACTAAGAGAGAATCTAAATTGTGACTTTAGAGACATCAATAAGACAGACATTCTTTTGCTTACTAACTTAAAAGCTTTTTCATGGTCCAGCACCCACACAAAGATGCTCTCAGGTAACAGTGTTCCAAAAATGCCCTTAATGAGATATTCTGGGCAAATCCAAAAAGTCTACAGAACTGTCTATGGTGTAACCCTCTACTGAGGACTCAGGAGCCCTTCCTCCCCACCATTTTCCAGGGCACGTCCTTTTTCTAGCCTGCATCAGGCAGAGGACTATGGCCAAGCTCAGGCTTAAAAAGAATAGAAAAAGATTAACATCTCAGAGCTCTGGATGGGACACTAAGCAAAATTAATCCTTCATCCAAATGCACTGAAATGACTACTCACAACTGAAAAAAAGCCAGTTAAATAGGAGCAGAATGTATCTGCTAGTCTGCATGTACTTGAGTACATAATCATCCCTTCAGTCCCATGGATCAGACTTTGTTCAGGTCTGAAGTCCAACAGTCAGTAACCATCTGATTAAATCATTATTTATGTATATTGTTAAACAGCTACTCCTTTGCAGAAGCAGCTTTTACCTCTCCTTCTCTGGCTTCTCTCCTTGCATAAGCATCAAAGGTGTTCTTTTTGAACTCCCTGAAAACGCAGTCTCAAGCTTTTTTCTATCTGGAATGATATACAGACAATGCTACAAAAAGCCTCTCACAGCCAACACCTCGTTGCCTCTTGCCTTTTCATGCCTCACAGAAGTTCAGAAGGGTCAGTTTCCTCTGGGTGCTTGGAAGCAAAAGTGTTTGCCCTGTGCTGCCCAGTGTTGCACCTCTCTATCCTCGTTTGAAAAATGCTGACAAAAGGCCTGAGCATTGCCATGGAAACACTTTATCCAATATCCTTGTAGATCTATTTGCCAAGGGAGGCATGGAGGGAAGCATTAACACACTCTCACCTCCTAAATAACCAACATGTACTTTCCTCAAACAAAATCCTTTTGCCACTGTTTTAAAACCAATGCCACAAGCGCTTTTTTTTTTTCCCCACCCACCCTAGGAACTGCAAGTGCAATTCCAATTTGCACAAGAAAGATTTAATTTCCTTCTCACCTCAATCAGAAAGCACAAACTGGCCCTGGGAGAAAGCTGGAACTATTGGTGAAAAGGCCAATAAAGACTGGTTGGGACCTTTACTATACCCCTGAGGACAAAGCTCTAGGGTCCTCTGAGCTGAAACATGGGAGAAATTGAGATAATAATGAGGATGATGCAGCCTGAAAATGCCATGCCCTCCCTGAAGCTGCCCCCCACCCAGCCTTCCCTTGACTGGGAAGTGATGGCTTTCTACCACAGAACATCTCTCCAGGTAGTGTTTTCTACTTCCCCTCTTTCCACAACTACCACTAACTGCATTTACAACTTAATGGTTTGCTTCTATAGCATATCTTGTATTCTCTCTCCTGGGCTCTGAAACAAGCTTCCTACAAGCAGATACCAATATATTTCACTCTGTATTCCTACAGGTGTTTTTCACATTTAAAAGGATTCAATAACAGTCCCCATCTATTAACCCACCAATTTAATATACCTGAATCTTTCCATAATCTATCATACTGTTTGTTTTTCCATGTTTCTATGGAATCTAGTTGAACAGTATCTCAACAGTTTGAAAGTTTAGCCTTGTTTAACTAATTAAATTACATAACAGAGGGATAAATAATACCCTTTTCCATAAAAAATTCATTCTATTTCCTCAGCATTATTATTTTCTCAATTCAGACATTAAATTTAAAGCTAGTTTTCATTCATTTTTTGTTCAGTGTGACATTCACTTCCAATTTTCATATTCAGTAGTTCATTATATTCATAACTGATTTGCAATGTGCAACCTTTCTAGATATACACAGAAAGTCCACTGTGAATGGTCAGTGCCAATTTCAGACAGTGTTTTCCTCTCTGCTCATACTGCCAAGTAATTTTCTCAAGGAATCCATAGAGAACATGTCAGTAGGATGCAATAATCTTTCTTGTAATAATTGTTGTTAAATACTATTATTTCAATACTATTATTTTATGAGTTAATCAAAGTAATATCCACACATTGGCCACTTTCTATGACAGCCTTGCAAGATACAGACTTTATTTTATGTCTGCCTCTGTAAAGAATACTCTGGGTGTTAAAGCTGGACATTCCCTACTCCCTGCCCAGAGTCAATATTACAAATTTAGTGATGAAAAGAAAATTCTGGTCCTTTTGCTACTTCTTTTATTACTCTTGAGCTCTCCTGGCCCTTTGGACCCATTTCCCCTAATCATCAAGCACCAGATCCATGAACAGAACATGGATCCCATGAGCATCTTTAGTGAGTCTGACATATCACTATTGTAGTGCTGTATGCCCTGATCATCCTGACTTACAAAACTTCGACATCCCCTGAGGGTAAATAAAATATAAAGAACCCTGGTAATCTACAGGGCAATGCCGTAATGCTGCTTTCCCCTTATGAAAGGAGTACATTTAGTAGACTCACAGATTTGCAGTGGAGATCTTTAAGCCTGAACTGCAGAGACCAGATGTACTTGACCCTGTACTCAAGGACCTATTCTTGACTGAAGAGTCACTTCACCTGAGTAGGAATAACCTCTCAAGCCTGAGGCATGCCCATGCTGATGGCTTGAACTCATGGTTCTGGACTGGCACAATTCTGTCCACTATGCCCCCCAATATACCTCTGCCAAAGACAAAGAAAAGCAAAAAGGTGCATAATTTCACAGGTGGCTCACTTCACTTGCTGTGCTGTGTGACGAGGTTCTTTGAGCTGACTGCAGGTAGGAGGCCTCCTATAACACAGAGGTAAGGAAACCGAAACTTTTATGTCATATATTTTAGGCACAATGCTGAAAAAGCCAGGATAGCAACTGCAAATAACAAATCTATCTAAGGGTGAACAAAGCAGTGCAGGCACGACCTGCAACCATGAGCTCTTGTCCCAGGTAGCTCTACACTCATTTTCAGGTGCTGACTTAAAATGCCACCTAAGTCCTGGGGTCTATGATTCAAAGCAATTCAAACCAGAAAAGTGGCATTCTGAAGAAGAAAGTCCTCTCAATTCTTCAAAGGGCAGACAATTTTTGACCTGTGTGAAGGCATCACATGTACTTCTTCAGCATGGATCTGTGGTTATCTCTTCTCTAAAACGAATACCTTTGAAAAGGTATTAATACACTGGGACAAAACCAAATCATATCTTGTTAATTCCATCAAACTTGAGTTTATCTAGGGAATCATTCTTTATCCCTCACCATGTGCATGATTCTTGGTCCTTCTACTGAGGCTCTCTTTACTGCACATTCTTTTTGAATTGTGAATTCCTTTAGTTCTATTTAATGCTTCCCTGACTATGTACTAATAATAGTGTTAGAAAATATCAACCATTCTGCCAGTACCACTTTCTTGTAAGTTGTAATCAATATCCAATGCCTTTTTAAATCAGAAGGTCCCATTGAGAAAATAAATTGATTGGTGACTGTTAGTAGAAGTTCACTCTAAATGCATCAATAAAATGAGAATCCATTCAAAAAATTAGAGCCTGCTTCTGAGACTGTTAACATTAATGATGGTAAAATTTTTGTCTAAATTGGAAGACTTTCAATAAGAAAACAAATGCAACACAAAATAAAGGTGTCCCAGCTAAACAACCGCTTTGAACAACCAAACTTGTAATTTCTTTAAATAATTTCTTTAAAGAATGGAAGTTAATTTGAAGAAAATTAATTTTTAAAAAAATCTATAAAATCAGGTTGACAATTATAAATTATATTCTTATTCCTTAATTCTTTATCAACCCAATCCCAAGACAGCCCTTCTGTTATTTCATCCCAAACTTACAATACCTCATGGGTCACCTGGATCATTTGATTTGGAGTTTTTAAACTTACTATTATATATCATCTTTAGTTCTAATAAAATAATATGCAGGCTGAGCATTACCTTATAATTCTGGTGAGCAAGTTTTCGTGCTTAAACTTTAAATTATTTATTGTAATATCAAAAAATATTTAACTGGGCCCTTGATAATAAAAGTTGAAACAGTATTTTTTATTCATCATAGGATAGTTTGTCACTCTTTTCAAATACAGAACATTAATACTCATTGAAAAAATTAGCTTTTTCTGCCAAAGTACTCAGCGGTGCTAAGAACTGCCACCGTGTTCTTGAGATTTTTTTACCTACCATAGTCAAAAATAACACATCTTTTAATAATTGAAAGATGTGTTGTTTTCAAATTGTTTCCCAAAGTAGCAGTCACTGTGGTAGTGTTCTGTTTAATTATATATTATTCTGCCGTAGTGGGACAGATACATTACTTGTAAAAGATATAAAATAGTATAGGAGGAGGTGTAACTGTCCTGTGAACAATTCTTGGTATCAAAAGTGTTGTGGGGCATTTTTAAACAATTTATAAATTAAACTGCCTAAATTTGTAGTCTTTTTACCTGTTTATTTTTTGTTTCCATTTTTTATGTAATGTTAGTAGAAAATTTAACACATCAAAGCTGTTTAAACTTGAAGGTAATAAGTCTTCCAGTATTTATGTCTCCTCTTTGTCTCTCCTGACTAAATTCTGTAAGAAGTAATGTCTTCTAATTAAAGGGAAAGAAGTGGATGAGGGAAAAAGGAAACAGTGGAGTGTTAAAATTTCTTTCACTCCCAAGGTACTATTTGACCTGTGAATTTATTTTTCTCATACTTGCCAACAATTGTGCATTAAACTTTTTTAATAGTAATAAGACTGTATACTACATATAATTTAATTAGACTGTTGACCAATTTTACTTATTCTATTCAGTTCTATTGGTATCTCATATTGGAAAATATTTTAGTACTATTTTAGGGCAATATTTCTAAACACAGCGTTTGACTTCAGGTTACAGTAACAGCCAAGGCAATAAATGGAAGAAAGATTTGACTAGCAAAACCAACCTGGGCTTAATCTGCATTAAAGCAGATTAAATCCTAAATCAATAAGGTAAAAAGAATTAGAAATGCAACTTGAGGATAAAAAAAGGAAACAACAAACAACCCTTATAAGTTAGAGTATCTAAATTAGGTACCTTTCTTCTGGTGTTTATTTGCATAATCTAGTGGAAAATGACATAATATGCAATTCCTTGCATTACCCTAGTTCTAATAATGCAAAGCATGTTCACAATAAATAGAGAAACTTTCAAACAAGTACGGTGAAAATTATCTTTTTCCAAGAAAAGTGTGAGATATAACTGGCAAGAGTCAGAATTTTAATTTAAGCATGCTTCATGTGAATAGACTGACAGCTGTGAAGACAATAAAAGAGTCTGTGTCAGTGCTATATAAAACAAAGTAGCATCAAAGAAAAATACACTACTTAAAGAAGAGTGAAGCCCAGCTTTCGCCTATGTTTTAAATGTTTTCCTTTAAAAAGTTGTTAATGTTATCGACAGTTTTCAGTCTGACACATTTCCCAAAGGTGCTATACGCATCTTACATCTGCACATAAATTCATTACCCTTCATTGAAGAGACTGAAGTGATAATTTTGTAAAGCCTGTTGTTGCCTTTCTTAATGTACTTTTTCTTCTAAAGTTAGTAACAGTAATTTTTCTTTCTTTTTTTTTTCTTTTTGTTACTAAGAGCAGTGTGGATTTCTGAATATTTGAGCACTACAGAGTTTTTGCTTTCCTCTTCAAATCTAGGAAAAACATACCTTTGTTTTATTTAATTGATTCATATATAAAGTAGACTTTTTTTTAACTTTTTCTTGAAATGACATTAGGTAAGGATAAGAGATGGTCCTAAATGTAACTACTTGGCTTGGCAAGGATTTTGCTATGCTTTTATCCTATAACTTTTCAGTACGCTATTTTACATCAAAAACCTGTATATAGAAATCCCTGGGAGCATCAATTTCCAATAGTAAATTACAGTATACATCCAATGATGCTAAAGCAAGGTTCAGAACGATATCTCAGAAATATTAGACAAAGAATTAAAAGGTAAATGCAAGTAGGGAAAAAAAAAAATAAGGAAAAAACTCCATGGCCCAAGGTGGCTGCCTTCCTGTGCTCACCACCTTCATTTCAGTATGTGTGATGCAGCCCAGCAATCACTCATCCTTTTAGGTCACCTCCATTAACTTCCTTGCAGCAGGAGTTTTCAATTTAGTCATGGTCTTAACATCTGGCCCACCTGGGGAAGCTACCTAGAGTATCCCCCTGAAGGGGGACTGCCTTGACTTAGTTTATTAGTACTGGGGAGGAGCAAGTTTGTGCCACCTACTGTTTTTGCCACCAACTCTTGGCATTCAGTTCAGGCAGGAAATCAGTATTTAGGTGTTGCCAAACTGGAACCTCACACAGCAATAAGTTCACAGTGCCATCCAGAACTTTGTAAAAAAGCAAATCTTGAGCACCTCTTCATATTTACTGAGCAATGAAATATCACGCCAGAATTAAAGGGTGTTTCTGAAAATAGTTTGAATGTGAATCAGAGGATATTTCAGCAGATCCAATGGAGTAATTACAGGGTAGGAAGAACAAACAGACTGTAATAGATAAGTGAGACAGGCAATCATAGACAAACTGTTTACTTCCCGGCTGATGGATGAATAGAGCAAAGGGTCACCTAGGTGCTTTTTTATTTAACTTTTTTTTTTCCTGGCAGATTTATTCATGAAATCAGGCTTAACAGACAAGATGAGATTGAGCATTTTTTTTAACATGAAACAATTATGTGGAAGTCTTCAACCACCATGCAAAATAGTTTTTATTATGGAAGGATGGTAATTATGTCCCTTTTATAAAAGGAAGGATGAGACACAAGGTTAACTAAACCTATTCCACAGTCAAATTGAGCCGGGGCAACAAGACCTTCCAATTCTTAGTCATGTTTTAAGCAGTGTCAAAGCAGCTGCCTTTGCTAGGCTGTAATCAAATGCTAAGAAAAAACCTTTGACTGAAGCTCTCAGAATCTGTGAGTCTTGGAATCATTAAGCCTTTCATGACCAGTGACAAACCAGCTTGATAAAGGCATGATTTACTAGGCATGAAGTTTGAGACACAGATAGAAGTTTTACGACTTCATCTTCCATCAAGAGGGACACATTTGGACCCAAGCAATAAATCCAAATTTTCTTGTTTGATTTTTTTTTTCATTTGAATGATGAAATTTTCATGTTCATTCTTTCAGTGTATTTTCGATTTATGAACTCTTAAGGTCTTCAAACTTCAAAACTGCGTAGCACTAGTAAGCAAGTTTAACCCTCTGCTTTCTATCACATGCCATGTACCATCTACCACTTGTCTTCCAATGGGACATACCCAAATGTTCATCACACACTCCACAGAGAAACCTGGGAACAATCACTGCAACCAGTTATCATATATGCGACAGCAAAAAGCAAGTCTCCTAGTGGCTTGAGAGATCAAAGAAGCATGGGAAACACAAAGTAACCTGGGGCAGATGGACTGACTGTGTGCTAAAGAGGTAGGGAATTAATTCATCTTAATTAACAGATTTTACTCAAAAGACAATCCACAATATTTTTTCCTTTTCTGTGCTTGATTTTTTTCCTGATGTAAACTAAAGAACTTTATTTAAAAAAAAATTTCCCAGGATAAAATTATTATACTTTTCATTTAAAAAAAAAGGCAAAATAAATCAGTTTAGTTTCATAAGCCACCTCTCCTCATGTCAAAAATTATTTTTAACTGTTCCTAATTTTTGTCAAATGAGTCAGATAATTAAGCATTATTTCAACAGAAGTTAATCTGTGCTTCTGATTTTTTTTGTCTTGTCACATCGACATACTTTGACTTCATGTGTATGACAACCCTGAGCAACTCTGAAGACAGCCCTCCTTCAGCAGAAGGCTGGACTGGCCAATCTCCACAAGTCTCTTGCTAAATCATTCTCTGATCCTATTCTGGTAAACTGGCTGCAAACCAGACCATTCTTTCTGTTTTCACCATTTATCTACTGCTGCTAAAAAGATGTCAAGAAACATCTCTAGACAAGCTTACTCTGTGCCACAAAAAAATATTATTGTATATTTATAATAAAAGGTATATAGAAAAAGGGATTTACTTCAGAGGGGTTTCTGACTCATGTATACTTTTTTCCATTTTTCTCCTGCCAATATTTCTGCTTGATCATCAGAACCAGCATTTTACACAAAAGCAAAAAAAAAAAAAAAACAAAAATAGCAAGCAAGCAACCAACCAAAGCAACAACAAAAACAAAACCAAGAAAACCCCAACTGATTAATTCTGGTATGTGATAGATTTGTGATAGATTCCTGGTGGGGAGTAAAACTGGATGTATACGTCTGAATTTCAGAAAGGAGTACTAAAACTCTTCTTTTGATCGTGAAGTATAGTTTGCTGGTAATGTTGAATGTGTGACACAATCAAAATCATGACACAAAGACAGCTTCTCTCCACAGCAGTAAGAAAAAGAGCCTGAAAATTCCATCTCAGCACAGCTCATAGTAATATTACAGAAATTTAATTTTCCTGACCCTGTCATTTCTGCTGTCTGAAAAACAAATACCAATGTACCCTTTGCTACTTGCACCTAATTCCTGTTTGCGTGTGCTAATTTTACTGTGACCACTACAAACACTGCAGGCAAAGTAACTGAAGTTTTGCAGGCAGACAGAGCAATGAAGCAAAACAACTGTTGTTTTTAATAGGTATTAATAGCTGTATTGATTCCTATCTAGTTCCCCTTCATTTCATCCTCTATGATGAAATGCTCTCTTTCATCCTCTGATGAAATCCTCCTGATCATCCTGTAGGATGAACAGTTGCCTCTAGGCATCCTCTACACAATTTGTTCCAATACCAGTGTTTCTGTCAATTCCCTGTTCATTTGCCAACTGCACAATTGTTTATGAGATTCTGAGGACCAATTCTCATTACTCAGGAACCAAAAACACATCTTGAAGTTTTGCGGCAATACTAACTTAAAATATTTACAGGCTCACAAATCTATTCAGCAGACTGTACAGCTCTACATCCCTTTTCGTCCCCCAGGATTTGTAAATCAGAGAGCATTCTTACACTATTTGCAAAACAGCAGAGGTGATCATATTTCTCAGTCATACTAAAACACAGGTGGAAATACATTTGGGAGAAAACACACAATTCAAGGGTTGAACTGATATAAATGGTATGCAATACACTCTCTTCAGAGAGCCTTCTGTAGCACATCCTACTATTACATGTTTGGAAATCAGCAGAAAAGATTAACTGAAATCTCTACACATCACTAGAACAACATTTTGAAAAGAAAAAAAACAAGTGGTTTCAAGATACATTTGCAGACCAAGTAGCTCCTGACAGAACTAATCTTGCTGTATTGCCTCTGGAACTGTCTGAAAGGCAGGTATGTCAAAGTGTATGCTTGGTCAACATACACACTGCAGCAACAGAGAAACTGCATGCAAGAACAGCAGAACAGATGGCCCTTACAGGCACTAAAGGTGCCTATATTCCATTCAAAAATCAAGGAATCTTTGTTTTTAAGGTTTAAGTCTCAAAACAACAACAACAACAAAAAATCAGTGAAGTCTGACTTCACTGATTTGTCTCTATAGAAACCAGAAGAAAGACTCTCAGTTTTCAGACGGTGATGCTCTGCTCACCAAGTCACTCCACTGCATTCGGACTGCTTCTGGTTTAGTTTTCAAACTTAGAAGTTTCAAAAGCTATGGTGCAAGTATTACCTGTAAATGCTTATTTGACACATTCCAGTATTTTGGGTGGGGAATAAAAAAAATTAAATTGCATTTCTATTATATAAGGAGTATGAAAGTGCTTTTATTATTAAAGCACTACCTTGGAAGAATCTAGTACTGGGGGGAAAGAATGAAGATATTGAACTATGCTCATTTCCTTGCTCATTTTATTTTAATGTCAAAACATATAATGCCAATACGTTTCAACACAGCAGTCAAACAAATCATCTTTTTTGGCTCTCTTACATTTCTTCTAGAAATAAATCTTGCTTATCCAAATGTCTAAAATAGGATTTCCCTGCCTAGCTGTTTGCCTAGAAAGGCATTGGTATTTCCCTATTGATTTTTGGCATCTGTCAGTTTAGTCTCTCTTTTCTATACCACATGCACAATGTCTTCAGGCATTTGTCTCCCCCATTTGCAGGCAGCATGAAACCACTGAGCTAGGAACTTTGTGAATGTTACCATCACAAAATTAAGTTACTGTTTAAAAACTGTTGCTGCTATAACAGACCTACATTTTCCTGTTCTGAGGAACATTTTGTACTGCATGAGGTTTCATACATTCCAGCTGTCCCTTGTATATGAAGTTTTTACATTTGTTTCCAGCCTTTGATCCTTTTCTTCTCACTTTCACCACATTAAATTTTTCTACGTGCATTTTGATTCTTTCTCAGCCAAGCAGTAAGACACAGCAGAGTGGAACTCTTGGCTTCTGATGCTTGCCAGAAGGTGTTAGGAGGTATGTAGCCAACGTAATGCTCAGTCTGATCCATTTTTGAGAAAGGATTTAAAAATTCAAACTGACAGTTCAGAATAGAAACAAGAACTTGAGGTTTTGATGCTGCTATGATCAAAAAAAACAAATCCAAAAAAGCCTGCTTAAGGAAAGCAAGTATTTATCATGAAGGTGTCGTGTAGATGACCAAATGAAGTTTTAGTTTTTAGGTAAGAAAGTGACTGTATACAGTGACATTAAAGTAGGGACTAAATTAGCAAAACTATATGACTCACTGAAAGACATTTAAAACCACTTATGTGACTCACACGGGAAGAGAAGACAGATCAAGAGGGTACAGTGGGAATGTGCATTATGTGAAGACAATTGGACTCCTCAACATCAGCTTCTGTCACTGCACTGGTGAGGTGACAATTCTGTCACAGATGAAGCAGCATCACCCATAGCACAGATGAAGTAGCATCACCCATTAAAAGTACTGCTTTTCTTCTGGGGTTAACCTAACAAAAAAATTTAAGCACCACAATGTTATTTAGTTTTACAGAATACACAGCCCAGAAATGCAGATGCTTCCCTTAGAGCACTTTCTGATCTCATGGCTTCTCAGCAGCAGCAGTTGAATGACACAGTATCAGCCAGACCAGAACACAGCTCCAGGAAGGGCTTGTCTAAAGGGATGTGGGGAACACTGGGCGAAAGGAGAAGTTATAGGCAGCGATGTTTTCATGTTCATTGGATACAGGAGAAAAGGAGAAGACTGGGGAAGCTTTCTGTGGGTGGAATTCCCCATTTCCTTCCTACAAATGTGCACAAGTGTGATGAATACCATATGCTTAGGGAATGCAGGAAGATCAAGAGAATGAAACAAGGAAGAAGAATTATTCATCCAGACCTGTGCTGTATGCTGCGTATATAGAATTACCCTGTGTATTCATGGGTGATTTAGCTGAAGAAGGGAACAGTAGGGGCAATTTCCCAATGACCAGTGATATGAAAGAAAACTGGAATGGTAGTTCTTTCCCTCAATAACGGCAACACCTTTTGACTTATCATAAATCTAAATAATGTTTTCAGCTATCAATACAGGGTTCAGTTCATTGCTGCCTAAGAATAATTAACTTTCTAGAAGTATAATTTTGCATTGCGACAATATAGGGAACATACATTGTCAGCATGGCAGCAGTTAAAAAAATAAAAGCCAATATACTACTACTTGCTTTCCCTGTTTTATTATCTGACAAAATATTTATACTCATTTGCTTCCATTGAAAAATGCAGACCAGATGTGGTTCCCATTTAAGTAGGAATTATGTTATTTGATGTTTAATGGACCCAACAAGAATTAAGAGCTTCTAGAATATAATTTTTAACATGGTCTATTTTGGTGTACGTCAAATGGCAGGACAACTATTCACTCTCTCTTGGTATTTTGTTCATTTTGTCATAACTCCATAATGTCAGCAGTTGACTGAGAATCTATTTGTTAAAGCTAAGGAAATTAAAGAAATCAATGTTTCTGTTCAATGCTTTGACTGTTATTTTTCCATCAAATTTCAAGTATTGGATAAAACATGTTTTCCATGACTCTGAGCTTGTTACAGAAGTCTATTTACCACTTGTATCTAGAAACAGTAATTTATGCCTTTCTATTGAAAAGATGCCTAAACTTAAAACAAGCAAGCTTCTTTTCAGAATCATTCCTGCTCAGAGACTCCATAGTGGCCATTTAAAAATATGGTCATTTAAAAACACACTTACATTTTATTAAGTATTATAAACACTGCAGAAAATTAAAGTTTTTTGTATTAATAGATTAAAATCAATGGTTATGCATCAGTTTCAATAAAGTACTACATTTAGAAACATTACAGCATGCCAAAAACTGTGTTTATACTGCCACAGATCCTCCTCACTAAGGCAGAGTATCAAACCAAGGATTGGTTTCACAGCAGCATCAAATAAAATCAGCCTCAGAGACCTCTGGGAGAGATCATCTGGTCCACTTCTTTGTCTGGACTCACAAACAAGTGCGTGTTGATCCCTCTTGACTTGTCCAACCTGTTCTTAAACCTCTAGCCAGAGATTCCAGAGTCTCCCTAAGACAAGCTTTTTACTGTGGTCAAAATCATTCCATCTCTTGGGAATAAGAAGCATAATGGACAGGTTATTTGAAGAAACTAAAGCAAACCATAAAATTTCAGTGTGCTGCGCCACCTTTCTTCAGGAGGAGAAAGGGGTGAAGCAATCAGAAATGAAGATACAGGAGTGTACACCTGATTTGTGCCTATTTTAAAGTTTCTGTGGTTTAGATTCATATCCTAACAAGCTCCCCTACAACTGAACAACCTGCACAAATAAAGCATGAGCTAAGAAAGAGTGTTAGATTACACACAACTGTGGTTAACTTCTACAAAGTCTGTGAATACCCAAAACAGTTCAGCTCCTCTTGATGACACGCCTCCTTTGAGATTCCTGGGACACAAGAACAGAAGTTATTGGTTGGAGAAGGAGCCACCAGGGACTGTAAAAAGAACCAAGGTGGATCTGACTTCCACCCAGGTCATCATGGAAACAACTGTTCTTTGATGAGCCAGAGGAATGGATTAGGACAATTGTGAGGAGCAGTGCCAAGGACACTGAGCCAGATATAGACCACCCAAAAAGCAGAAAAGACTCTGTCAAGAGGGAATGGAATTAGTAAAACAAACTGGCAATTGGATACAACCAAAATGCTGAGAGTGGGAGTGGCAACCACAGCTCATGCAGAAAAAGATGGGGGAAAAGCCAAGACAACACCTGAAATGCAAAAATACAGAGAACTGGAAGCCCATGAAAGGCCAGAGGAAATATGATCCTGTTTCAAAAGAGCTTGATACACGACATTCCAGAAAGAGTAAGATTATTTTAAAAACCTCTGAGTTTCTTTGATAGGCACCCATGAAATAAAAGGAAGTCTGTGGTCACTGCACTCTTTAAATATTATCCTTCAAGATATTATCCAGCAGGAACTTCATGCAGAAATTCTCATGTGAGACAACCTTTTGAAATAATCTACAGAGAAATCATGTTGTATTTTCTGGACAATATCTGTAAATAAAAGTTTTTCTAACCTGTATGTAAGTGTACCAGACGTACACTTAAAGCAGTTGATATGTTTAGAATGGAATTTCCTAATTTACAAAAAGTCATATACAAAAGCTTTAGGATGGTGACAGGAGAGGGGGTTGAGACATACCCTTCTTATCCAATTACAAAATCTTAATTTTATTATGGCTTTCCAAACCAACAGACCATTTAATAAAAGCTGGGATAGAGCTCTCAGTTTAAACAATTGCTTCATTTATACATCTGAGTTTAAATCTTTGAAAAATGGGTTTTCATTTATCAGAATGCTTTCTCACATAACTCTTATTCCTGCTAAGTCTAACTCTGTCATTCTGGAGAAAAAATTATTTTGGTCAATGTCCTGTCAAATTACTACTAAGTGACATATAACTCTTTAAAGTATCACAATACTCAGAAGGAAAACAAAACAGAAAATCATGTAAAATGCTGTCAAGCTTAAAAGCATTCAAAACTTTGGAGATGTCATTGTTGTTATTGTTTTATCATTACCACTTGCAGGTGAATGACAGGGTCTATATTTTGCTGCTGTAATTTTGTCAGCTATTAGCCAGAGATTTTGGCCAAACAAGGGCCAGAATTGCTGTGAGACCAATTCTCTGTTGGCATAACTTTATTGATTTCATTAGACTTTTGTCAGCAGAAAACATTGGCTTCTGCTTAGCTTTGGAAAAACATAAAAAGCAGCCACACCATCTGCTTTTATTAAAATATATTTTTAACCTGAAGAGTAAATATGAGTGACAGGATCCACTCCTAAATCCAACAAAGTACATGACTGAGGTTTGGTAATTTTGCCAATCCCATCTCAAATCAATTTTTTGTTATATGTCTACACAAAGCTTGTAGGTAGTTAAACATTATAAATCTTGAAGAGACAATTCTTTTTTATTGTGATACAGAAATCTATGCTGCATTTAAATCTCTCTGTTTATGACCAATGCCAATGATATGCTCTAACATTTCTCTGCTAGGCTTCGATTAATTAAGTGGCCTTGGGGAAAAAAAAAGGCAGGAAGAAATACTCCAGTACTTTTAACTGTAGGATGATGCCCTAAAGCCCTGTGAATGAGAAATTAAAATGTTCTAGAGAGAGAAAAAATTCACTGTATCTGGGTTTGCTGGACAAAAGGATTTCCACAAATGCCAACTGCAGGCAAACTCACGTAAATGGAAAGTAATTGTACCCATTGCAATAGCTGCTACATTCTCTATTCCCATCCAGAGAAACTGAATGTAGGTGATGGGCAATTTTCCTTCAGTGATAGCTGGCAACTTGATCTCTTCCTAAGCACAGCCTAGGAATTGTGCTCCAATATACTTGCTGTGTCTCTGATGAGGATTATCTGTGGCTTGAAACAGAAGCAAGAATTAAATAAAATTATTTCAAAAGACAGTCATTAGAAGTACCAATGCAACAACAGTACTTCAATTAAGTGCTTCAAGACCATTTTCTGATTTAAAATATATTTCTTACTGGTTATCTGCTTCCCACAGAATTTACCAGACTTCAAAGGCACCAGAAAAAAAAATTGTAATACTCATTTCCACAATTCTGTATAGAAGGTCTCTGCCTTACCTCTGCATGTTAGACTACAGATGTACAATTTATTCCCTGCCACTATTCTTTCCAGCTTAAAAGCTGTTGAGAAAGGACTGAATCTGTCAAGATAATTAGGGTAAAAGCATGGTATATTCTGTGAGACAGCATAAGTGTTCTTTTCATATAAAGAAGATAGTGATTAAAAGGCACAATTCAGCAAAAGCATTCAGGAGAACCGCAGTGCAATATGTTCTTATATGACTTTTTGTCATGGCATCACCACCATCCAGCATGACTTGGTCCTTCTGCAAGTATGCTCATGACATGAAATTGGTTGTCCTCCTCCATTTCAGTTCCTTCCTGTTCCTAAAGTAAGAGGTCTGAACTTCTCCAGTAACCCTTCAAAGCCTGACTTTACAAACAACCCTTTTGAGGATGGTGGTCTGGAACACAATCCACCAGGCTTACCACTGCACCTACAGTTCTCTGTGGGATTGACCTGCTACAAATTCACTTCCCTATTTATATGTGGAGCACTTTTAAGCTGAAATACACTGAGTGTTTTCATAAAACCAAGTTGCTCTCACTCAGATAATACACATAGAATCAACAATTATTGCATGCCTAATGCACAGGTAGCTCTTAGGAAAAAGAATACACGACTATTTTTTGTAGGAAATAGTATTTTTAGGACCAAAACATGAAATATAAAATGTGGTTTTGACACAGCCTTAACTGATAGTTTTAATACTAACAGATTTTATTCTTATACCTCACAGGGACTTGGTGGTTTGAGAGCCCCTAGGAAGGACTCAGACACTTGGGTTTTCTTCTGAGTCTCATTATCAGCCTTAGATGATCAGGAGGTGTATCCTCAACTTCCCCTCTCTTCAATATCAGAAGAAAAACACATACGTTCTAGTAATTTGTTGCAAGAACTGCAAAGAAGGGTGGATATGAGAGCTGGGTGCTGTGACCATCACAGTTCAGTTCCATATACCAGGCGTGTTCCCCACAATTGAAGTGGGGCTTGCATTTTTGGGAGGAACCACATTACCTACAGGAGGTACGGACATAGAAATGGTTTGGATTATGCAAATTTAGCTTGTGTTCACAGAATACCATTAATTATTCATCTCTTTAAAAATGCCTGTATCTTAATCTGCTGAAAAGACATTCAAATTTTATACCAACTTTACTTGTATCCAATAATTTCCAAAGGGGTAAGGCTAGACAAGAAATGAGTCTGGACATTTCAGGAAGTGGAGAGGAACAGGATTTTTTGAAAAGGGGCTTTTGGCTTCTGAGACTCAATGAGCTTGTACCATTGAGTTTCACAAGTATCCACTTACTTTCTGGAAAGTACTGTTTAAAACATTTGAAGTAAGGAAATGGGGTGCTAAGAAAACTCTGTTGCCTGACACTGCTGCATTACCAAACTGTTTGCCATGTGTGTCCCAAACATTTCAGGCAAATGAATGGATTAAGGTAAATAATAAACATTTTAACTTGCTTTCAACATGTTACCAAGTTTGTAAATTAACCATTTCAAATACCAGGAAGCGACTATTTTCCTCCTATTGTTGCTGCATAAGTTCACTGGAGAAAATTATAATGAATATAAAATTAAAAGATGCTTAATAGTGCAAATGCACAGGACTCTTCAACAAAGGTAGATAGATTCAGCATTTCTTAGCTGTCAACCACACAGCTTCAAGACTTAAATAGTTTTAAGCAGCCTTTTAACTAGATAGGAAATTATATGCGAACCAGGAAAAATACTTAAATGAGCTATTTTTACATTCACTAGCCTCTAACTCGGGATCATAAAAGCTAACATCCCCAATATTTAAAATGGCAGACACCACCTGGTTGAAAAGACTGAATAGGACCTGCTGGAGGCAGACAACTGGAAAAAGCATGCCTGAGAAAGGAAGACTTTGGCAGTCTCTTTGGGTCACAGGAGGATTCTCCCCCAGCCCACTTACAATCTCCCCAGCCTAGAATTGCCCCCAGGAACAAAACACTGTGACCAGGTGCTCTAGTTAGAACATCTGCTGCTGCATGGAGCTGCCAAGGCAACAGCATTCTGCTGTGACATTTTCCAAATCACAAAGTTAGTACTCAGCTCACTCCTGACAGCATCAGAGCTGGCACTCCCAGTGACCTTCCCCATAAAAACGACCAAGATATGACTCCAAAAGCTCTGACTGCCACTCTTCAGGCCACTGACAAGAAGGTGTGCCAGACTGCATCACTGATGCTCCTCAGATGGACAGGCAGAAGGGCAAAACAGCTCTTTCAAGAAAGGGGACAGGTGCAACTCCAGTTAAAAGTCTCTGAATCCTTATTCTTCTACATACAAGAATATGGTCATGCAACTGCTCAAGTTGGTGTTCCAGCCCACTCCCAATGTACAAAATGTACACAAACCCCATCTTCAAAAATTCCTCCTTCCATCATTAAGAAATGAAGGTTTTAAATAACCTTTAAAAATAGTGTTTGAAAGAAGAACAGGGGTTTTTCCCTTCATAGTCCTTCCATTTCCAAAGGAAATTTTAATCCAGCAGTACAGCTGTGTACACCACAAACACACCATAACATGGCCTCAACCACCACACCATAACTTCTGGTACCACATATATACTATGGGGTCCTCCTTCACATGGCCAAAATCAAACTCCAGTACTTTTTAGGCACAAATTGCCATTTTTCCTGCACAGCTCTAGCAATGAATCTTTTCCTCTTAGAAAAGCTCATAGGAACTTTTAATCAGTGATGTTCTTTTTCAAGACAAACTACCTGGGAACACTAACACTGAAAGGTCTACAGTACAGTGCCATAGATAATGATTGTTTGAAATCCTTGACAGTACGAGCTACCAACAATAAAACTTTAAATAAGCATAGAAAATTATACCAAGACAGTATAGTCTTGGTATAGACAGTTTGTGCAAAAAAGGCTGTCACCATAAGAACACATACTGACACCTATCCACTGATAAAGCAGGTAAAAAAAATTAATAAACACTTCTGTAACATTAAATACACCATCTACTTTCTATTCACCATATCTTTTTCATAATAATGATTCTGAAACACAAATGTTAATAGAAATGTTAATACACATAGTCTGTGTAAGCCATTTTTTCATAAAGAGCATTCTTTCAACTAAATAAAAATATACTTCAGTTCAATAACCTGTGATGAGCATAAAAATTCAAACACACTTCAGAACACTTATTTGCATTGATAAAAGTCACACAAAGATTTGTTTTTTTCTTTGCAATGGATAAGCATGTCACCCCAGACTACAGAAGGACAAAAGGTGAAGGAGATGCTGCTCCCCACCTTGTTTTGCTGTTGGTGCCAGCCTGAGGGGCTACATTCCAGCTCTGCTAGGTGCTGTAAAAGTCCTTCGCTTCCACATGCCCAACACACTCACTTTTACTTTTTACACTAACACCTATTTTCCATCAGTAGCATCTACAATTAAATGTGCTCAAAATGAGGGCTAAGCAAATAGGTACATAAAATTTAGTAAGTTACTTTTAAGATGCTTCCCTTCCATTAATCCCCCCTTCAGTTTTTGTGTCTAAGCTTCCTCCTGCCTCACTCACTATTGCTATGAACCCACACACTGCCCTTGGAACTACAACAATTGTCAATGTATCAAAGGCTGCTTGATTTTACCTAGATCAGGTACCAACAGCACAAAGTTGAGAATAATACAGGCTTTAGCTTGTGCCTTTTGTGTCTGTGGGGACCTCAAGCACTTAGCAAGGAAATGAACCTACAATGAGGTCTATGCTATCACCATTTCACTTCTGCTAGAACCCGAGGAACCTGTTTTGAGACGAATATGGATGCTATTATAACACCTACACACCCCTGCTCTGGGAGGAAAAGTCACAAAATGCCAAGTTCTGAAGTCCGGACTAAAGCAAACTAGGTCAGAGCAGAACTGCAACCTCCATTTTCGTCAGTATCCTCCTGCCCTATTTCTAACTTGGTCTTTTAAGGAGGCTTTGTCTCCAATGGCCAGGTGTGCCACAGTTGAATCTTTGCAAACATGGCCTCTGACAGAGAAGAGGTTTATACCTGTTCTCAAAATCCAGGGCTTTGAATTTCACTTTGGATCAAATGGCAATCAATGCAGGTCACAGGCTGACTTTTCTTCACACTTTTAGCAAGAAATGCTGCTCAATGAACAATCAGCGTGTCAGACCTCCCTTCAGTATGAATACAAAAGCACATTTGTTAGAGCCTTTCCAGCTCAACTTCGATAGCTCTGCCTAAAGACACTATTCAGCTTCTGTGCAAAGAATTCCATCTTCAAATTCCTAACTCTCTCAAACTGCTATATAGTACCATACATCCAATAAACTCCCATGCATGCATAGCTATGTATTAGATTAACACTTCAATTTGGATTTATCTTGTTATTTCTACATCTACTCCTTGTCAATTTAATTTTTCACTTGTGTTCTCTATATAGTTTAAAACCTTACAGACCAGGAAATAATGGCACTTAAATCCTTTTGTCCTTCGTGTTATGTATGATAATACCTCTGTTTGTGAAAACCGACAACTAATGCTGGCATTATACTGCTGAACTAGTATTAAAATAGGTACAGCACACACAGCAACCACAGCTTTGGAGAAAGAAACAGAAAAAATCTTTCATTGGCCTGAAAAGCAGCAAGTTCCACAGCAACTGCTTATGGAAAATCAGACTGTGCCATCATTTTTCAGTAGGTGTAAAAGGTACCTCAGTTTGGAAGAAAAATTATTCATAAAATCTTAATAACTATAAAAAAAACCAAAGATAACAAATACAGTTCTGAGGAAAGACAAATCTTCTTCATGTGTTGCTGCCTATATTGTCACCAAATTGTATCTGTCTTTTCATCTCACCAGCTACAAGCAGTGCAATCATACATGTCCCAGCTGGCAGTTCTTGTGGCGCATTCTCTAAGAACATCTTAAGTGTTCCCACTTCAGTTGGCCAAGGAAATCTATGCTTAGTTTAGTTTTCCATTAACCACAGACACAGTAAAAAAGATTAAATAAAAAAACCCCAAACAAACCAACCAAAAAAAAAAAAAACCAAAACCCCAAATGAACAAACAAACGAACAAACAAACAAACTAACTAACTAACTAACTAACTAACTAACTAAACCCACAAAAAATTCACTAAAATGGATTTTCCACTATACTCCAAAAACCCCACAGAGCAATAGGTATAAGCAATGATGCGACAGGAATTAGTCCTGTATTCCACTTTCCCTTGCACACAATATGGGCTCCACTTATGCTAAGAAAGCCTGAGGCAATATGCAACTGTCTGAGGTCAGAACTACTATCTGCAAGAAAACAGCAACAAGTATATTGTCTGTTGTGAATGAAGCATAAATCCTTTGGGGATCTGATTCAGTTTTTGATTCAGTCTGCCTCCTCTTAGCTCATCTCCCTGAATATCGGTAACAAAAGATAAAATAAAGATATCCCTGACATTGCAAAGAGAATGACAGGACAGTACCTACTTGATTTCCTCTACACCCCATGATACATAAAGCAAATAAAAAGGCCAGGAGGAGGATAGGAGACTTAGTGATTCAGATTGCACACAGCACTTGTTTTCTCTCTTCTTTGTTTCTGACTCCATGAGGGATCACCTGTTACTTTATCAACCCCAGTGGGATAAAGGGCAAGAAAATTATTTGAACTCCCTCTAAAGCACTTGGAATCATAATGGGAGAGAAATACAGCAAAGTCTCAAGGGAAAGTAAAAGGACGGTGACATTTAAATCTGTTACTCTTCATTACTCATGGCATAATCTCTTTCCCATTTTTATAAAATGTTTATTAGAAAAAGCAAATCAATCAGATGGATAGCTGACATTTTCTTTACCTTCAGGCCTTCTCTCTCCAGAATACGATTGTTCAATAACTGGTCCAGAAAGAGGATCTGACACAGAAAGTGCCTTTAAGATAATGAGCTGCATATTGAGCAACTAAATCTTTTGTTTAGCTTGGGACAGGCAAGGGAAGCGGAGGTATGTCTGAGTTGACTGGCAGGGAAACACAGCTATCTTTGGCATTCGTGACTCAAACAACTCTGCCTGTCCATCTCTGAATATGAACATCGCTGGTGATCAGACATCAGTCACTTGAAAAAGAAATCACTCTGGCAGCTTGAAAAGTAGCGTGTTTCAAAGAGCATTAGCCTCAAATACCATGCCTTTCTAGAGGGATGTTGAAAGAGTGTCTAGAAGTTCTCCATGTGGTACCAGTCAGCAGTTAGTGCTGTTGCCTATGTCAGGAGAGATCCACAATTAAAAGGGACAGCAAATGTCAAAATAAAAATACGAAAAAGAAAATTAAAGCAGGAAAGAGAAATAGAACTGCAGAAAGACATTATGGCTATTCACTTAGAGGAAACACAACTTCATCATTAAGTCAAAAAATGGCCGAAAAATGCAAAAAAAGAGAAATATGTCATACACTGAAAATTGGCCTGGTGATGTAATATTAAGAAACATCACTGAATAGCTGGGTAAGGGAAAATATTATTCATACAACCTAAGTTCCAGTCTCTTGCCTAGAGTTATCCTAGATCTGACCTTCTTCTCTATGCTCCCTTCCTCCCACATACACACAATTTCAGTGACTAAAAAC
The DNA here is from genome assembly GCF_901933205.1 of Camarhynchus parvulus. Taxonomy (NCBI): domain Eukaryota; kingdom Metazoa; phylum Chordata; class Aves; order Passeriformes; family Thraupidae; genus Camarhynchus; species Camarhynchus parvulus. The sequence goes on from NC_044571.1 coordinate 38,589,431, forward strand.
ATGGTGGGAAAATGAAGAGGGCAACAAGCACAGCCTGAAATGAGGTGCTTCACCAACTGGATCCCAGCTCTGGAGGAGTTACCTGGGGCTGCTCTCCTGCAGTGCTGGGCAGCCCTGGACTGCAACAAAGTCAGCTGGATTTTTAGCATAATTGTTGATAAGCCCAAACAAAGAAAGCTAAGCTCTTGTATCCTTCACAGTTGTTTCCCTCCCCAGGACTTTCTACTGAATTTTTTACTACTTTTTTTTTTCCAGAAGAGAGAATTCAAATTATCTCACATCTCAGTGATAACATGGTAACACAGCTTCAATACTCCAGCTAGGAGTGACAAAGTGACAAGTACAGAAAATGTTTTTTAAAAAAACATTTAATCACTGAGTCTTCACATCTTTGAACTGCTGCATGAAGTGCTACCCAAAAGCTAAATATTGTTAAGAGATCTCCTGGTTCTGTTTATTCTGTGAGCACACTATACCACCAAAGCCCTTATAAAACTTGCAGCCACTGTTCATGATATTAACAGGAACATGATGCTGGAATTTATTAGTAGATTATTATTAGTAGTAGATTATTAAAATTGAAGGAGCTTTCAGTTTCCCTTTATGCAATTAACCCAGCAACAACAGCAAGCACTTTGAAATAACAGTACCAATCAAAAAATTCATGTTTGGGACAGCAAAGCAGTGAAATGCTATGATATTTCTTATGTAGGGGGATTTAATACTGCTTACTGCAGAGTCTATGAATCAGTTTCTCTACAGAGCTCTAAAGCCACAGGTGCCAAATATAAATCTTTTTCTCATAATCCCATTCTTGGTCTTTTCATGTTATTACTGGACTTCCTGCATAAATTGTTGCTAAAGTAAGTTTGGTCCTTTTTCCTACAAAATTTGCCAAACCAACTGTTGGAATGCATTTGTATTGTCCTCTTACTAGAAGAATTTCTGTAACATTCCAATTGACCTAATTGCAGGTTTTGGCCTGAAAAGATGACACGTTTCTGTGAATCTGGTAAAGCTGTTGAAACAGGGATACTAGAAATGAAGTACCCTTCTGGCCCCTTTCATCAAGCTCCAGGCTGAATCCCCTTAGGAATGTGATGGCATTTCTTCTCCCTGCTTTTTTCTAAAACCCTATTCTAAGCTGCTTAAAAAAAAAAAAAAAAAAAAAAAAAAAAAAAAAAAAAAAAAAAAGATGAAAAATTTGACCAAAATAACCCATAAACTTAAGTAAAGACAGCTGGAAAGATGAAAGAATGATAATGTTTAGATGTAAACCAAGCGACATGTTCCAACAACTGGAAGGAACTAAATTTTGTCCCAGAAATGTATGTTATTAAAGAATACACTTTCAGCGGGGAAATCCCTGAAACCACAATACAATTACATTGTTTTAAGTCTTTATTTGGAAAGTATTATCATTACTTAGAGAAAAACAGAGTTTATATAGTAAAGATAAGTGTGGTACATCTTACAGTAAGACTTTTTTCTTACAGCAGGAGAAGAAAAAATAATAATCATGGGACAAAATTGATTGTTTGTAAAGAATTTAAAATAGTTTCCTTCAAATTAAGAAATATATAAAAATGTGATCAATATTACATACTATATTAGACTTAAAACATAGTTTGCAGAGCCTGCAACCCAAAGCAACTTCCGTTTTTGCCCCTGATGCAGACGAAATCTTGCTCTGAGCTAAGTCTCATTTTATGGCAGACACAGTGCCTGTAACTTCCATCCTTTAATCTGGCAAAATCCTTGGATGTGCCCACTATTCCATTTAGAGTCATGTTTCAGGGACCCATATATAATCATGTCTCTAATGAATCAGTGTGCTGTGTTCCTGGTTTTAATATATACTCCTAATTTTCTAAGCTTCTGTCACCATCAGGGTTTCCTTACCTGCGCAGATTTTCCCGTCGTAGGTCTCGCACACCCAGTCGTGGCACTCGCAGAGCGGACCGTAGTATTTGCCAGACTCGGTCACTTGGCAGATGCAGACCCCACACTCACACCTGCCTCTGTCACTGCACAGCTTCCCCCCTGGGGCACGGCACCTGAGCTCCGACTCAGCCCGGGACAGCCGGCAGGAAGCAGGGATACCCAAAGCACTCCTGTGGGGGACAGCAAACTGAATGAGCTGCGGTCAAAGCCAGGGGCTGCAGCTCACAGCCAGTGAGAGCTTGGCTCATTTGAAACCACCCTACTGTCACTGGCTTCAGTCAATACCCTGAATATTATTCTTACCACCACTTCAGCAATGGTTGCAAATTATTACTTGTCTCAAATCACCCAGTTTTCTTTGTTTTCATCAGAAATCTCATTGCTACCTGCAAGAATGCTTATATTTTATTTTACTTACCTTTTTAACTACATTGACTTCATCTACTTTCCCATCAGGCATATCTGGTATATATGCACAGACACTTATAGTTTGATTATCCATCATGAAACATTTTAACATTTTGATCTTAATTATTTCAAGAAGTTTAGAGATGCCATATACATCCAAACATCTGGGTAGCATAACAGGAATATATATCATACAGCACACTTAAGGTTGATTCTAATAAAATATGTTTGCCAAACTAATCCTTCTGGTTGTCAGACATCTATGATCCATGCTTCCAATGGAAGAGGAAACCAAAGTAATCGTGGCTTTCCACGCAATACTGTAGGTTGTGGCTGTGGTTTTGGTAAAGGCAGCAGAATCCAATTCTAGATCTGTACATTTGCAGCTCTGCCATGCAAGTGTAACATGCACCGGAGCACATAGGGATCACAACTTTCAGGACATACTCAGGGAAAATCACACTTTGTCTCATCAGGACCTGAATCACAGGAAAAACATAGGAAATGATAGGACTGCTCAGGCCAAAAACCAGGTCTTCACAGTGGTAAGGAATACTGAAGATGTAGATGAATAGAACCTGCCCTTCTCAAGTAGCAGATTTGGCAAGGATCTGGACCAAAGGAGCCACTGGCCCTAGGAGCCAGTATGTGCTGGCTGTGGTGGAGGTAGAGAGTAAAGGGCAGTGCACCTCACTGTGCCACCGCACCAAAGTGCAGCAATAAACAGGGTTCTGTGGTTAGGTGCCTGCTCCACTCAGGCAGCAGAATCTGGAGGTGTGGGTGTAAAGAGTCATCACTAGCCAGTTCTTCTCCCTTCACTGCTTTCAGTGTGCATTTTGGACATCAAATGCATCGTTGCCAATAACTCTGCAGTCTGCACATGCCCCTACCTACTGAGGCTCCCAGTGACCCAGAGCGCTTCCCTCAGCGTCACCTTTAAGGAGGCAGAGGAAGAGCCAATAAAAAGTGCTCCACCGCTCCCTCCGCAAGCCCAGCTCCTACACTCCTGGCGCCTCAAAATCAGCCGCACCCCCCGTGAGAGCTGAGAGCCGCACTTACCGCAGGGCCGGGGGCCCGGCCGGCAGCGCAGGGCCCAGCAGCAGCACCAGCCCCAGCAGCCCCGGTGCGAGCATGCTGAGAGCTGTGCTGAGCGCACCTGGCGCGGACGCACAGACAGGCGGACGGACGGACGGGCGGACAGAGGCGGCAGGCACGCGGAGAGCTGCGCGCTGGACAAGCCCGGCTCCAGCGCTGCTCCCGCCGCGCTGCAGTGGCTCTGATTAGCTGCCTGGGAGCGGGATTTGGGCAGCACTCTGGGAAGGAGGCCGGTGCCAAACCCCGAAGTTTACAGTCTAGGCAGGGAAGTAATTAGAAACAGTTGCGCAGCCAGATGGTTTATTTTGATGTTTTAAAAGTGGCCCGTTCACAGATGTGAACGAACTGTCTCATTCTCAAAGTAGAGGCACCGTAAGTATTTAAGGTATGTGTATTCCCCTGTCCTTTGACAGACGGCTGCTTGGGATAATCTGTGAAACTTGTACCGACCGGGAGACAGGAGCAGCGCTCCCCAGCTGCAGCATCCCTGCCTGACTGCTGGAGCACCTCCCTGGCGCCTGCCTCCCCAGGTCCGTCCCTTCCCTCTTTAGCCTGAGGTCACCTGCTCACGTCACAGCACCGTGCGACACTGCAGGCTGCCAACCCGCACCAGCATGACTGACTGCACATTAAAAGTATTATTAGTTTGCCATTTCCTAATGCCTTATTAAAACACAGTCCAATACTTCATCTCAGCAGTGGGAGATTTTTGAATTGCTTCAAAACTAAGCTAAAAGGAGGGATAGTCTCTCCAAATGAATCAACTTTGGCAGATATGGCCACATGCACTTCTTTATGCTGCAGAAAAGTTTTATATCCCTCTGGCTGTCCTGGGAAATTGGTGTTTGCCTGATGCCTCCCTGGGATGGAAAGCTCTTAAAGAAACAAACTTTGACAAGTTATAGGTGTCCTAGTCTACACACACACGTGCATTTTTAAAGCAGGCAGCTGCAAGAAGCTTTCACTGTTTTTGAAGCCTGCATTGGAGATTAAAGCCCTCAGTATCTTCCTCAGAATGAAAAACTCTTGTTTTAATTTCATATTAAATATCTAAAATACCACAGATTATACTTTTCCAGAAAACATTTTAAGATTTAGTTAAAATTCTGACTCAGAGGCTGCCATTCCTATGAGTGTAAGTGGGTGTCTTACATTTTACATAGTGAACTCAAGGCTGCAATTCACAGCATTCCTGCTAACATAACTAGTTCTGCTAGTTATATTCCTGCAAAAAAAAAAGCATCAAGCATTTGACTTTGGTTTGCTGGCCTTATATATGACAAAAGAACCTTCAAAATCTAGTTTGGGGCCTGTTTTCAGTCAAGTACCCACTTTGTTGGAGGATAAAACTTTATCGAAAATCAAAAGAAAAGACTGGACAAAATCTGCTCTAGCATATTTGTTAACATGTATTATTAGTCCCTGAAGATATACAGGTTAAAGCCAAAAATTATTCCAATGGACACAAGACTTCTGTCATATTTTAGTAAGTTATCTTGAAGCTGTGAAGTGCAACTGTCTACTCATAGTTTACTACCTTCTTTATGACACATAATTTTACCCTATAGTACAAGCAAGTAGAATTAGGATGTAAAAAAATCTAAAAGCCCCATATACAGCTGTTGCATACCAAATCTATTTTTACCAGTTTTGCAGCCCTTTATAGTATATTTCATATTGCAAGTGTGTTACAATATTTTCTCAAGCAACGCAAATCATAAAAATCCTGTATTGAGTGATCTGTTGGCTTCAGTCCTGTGAATATTTACAGTCCTGCTAACCCCATGCATTTGACTTACTTTGATGGATGTAATGAAAAGGGAAGTAACACTGGCAGGCAAATCAAGAAATATTTATTTCTGACAGACCTTGAACTTTGAACTCCACGCTTAATGCAGCACTATGTGTTCTATCTGTGTGATAGTTTTTGAAATGTATTTATAATGCTGCAGTAAAAAAATGTTCATAAATTAAAACCCTTTAGATTACAGAAAGGAGCTCTTTTAAGAACAATGTGATTGTCAGAAATTGTACTGCCTGAAGTCTCAATTTAGAGAAGCATAAAGAGAAAGCTTTGCATTTTAAACAATAGTAATTCCCTTTTAGCACTAAATTTATCTTTAATCCACAACTTTAAAGGCTGCCATCTGTTCATCTTCCTCCTTTTTCCCTGAGCAGACTGTTGCTGACAGGTATTCAGAAGAGCTTCAAGCAGACTACAAAATATAACTTCAAATGTACGGGGAGAAGACATTCCCCATGATATGATGAACTTATCACTGCCTTATTTTTTTATATCTGTCATGTTTTGAAGAAATATACACCTTTATGCTGTGGACTTTTCGAATTTGGAGAAGGCATCCTTACACAGTTGAAGGATGCAGTATTTGAAATGTGCACCAGAGCTTAAATTTAATAAATGCTTTCATGTGTACCTGTCTCTAATACAATATCTCAGTGCTCCCTTAATAGATTTTGACCTTTTCTCAGATTATTATTTAATCATTTAAGCCTAGAATGTTTTTATGCATGCATGTATAAACATGTATAAAGTGTTTATTTATTTATTTATTTATTTATTATGTGTATGTATTCAGGAGCTAATTGGCTTCCAAACAGGCTGTAAATTCAATTTAAAAGGAGTCAGTCTCTTTCTAAATGGGAATCTGACATGCTGCCTTGAGAACTGCTCACTTCCTTTCAGCCACTCCTGTACACAACCCTAAGGAACTTTGTTCTCTACTGGATAACATACACCTACACAAAGCGCAGCACTTGTAAAATGCAACTTTTCCTATGTATTGGATTTTCAGACTAAGGCTCTAGACCTGCAGGTGCTTGGTAAATGTATAGTTTACAAGTGTAATGCCACTTCTTGCAGAATAAAGGTAGAAAAGAGAAAGTCAACATATTGCTGATGAGGAGGATATGCTGGAACACACCTGCTAATACTAAACAGCCACTTCAAAATAGGCAACAGGTTTAAGTAATACTTGTCAGACTTAAAATTACTTAAATAAAGACATGGAATTAAAAAAAAATAGGTGCTGTTAAGCACACTTACACTTGAACCTCATTTTTTAAGTGTTTCCTGTTACTGTTCTTGATAAAAGTTTGCAGGATTAGGTTGAGAGATAGGAATAATCTCTAATATTTTCCCTGCAATTTTATTGACCAGTAGAGGAACCAGTAGGGTAATTGCCTATCCAAACTGGTGAGGGCTATTTTTGTGATTTCATAGTCTTCTGAACTGTGTAAAAACTAAGTTGCAAGCCTTGGGGTAGACAAGATAATTCATAGGCAGTGGTTTTTTGTTTTTTGGGGTTTTTTTAAGGCAAACAATATCTTAACTTCAATTTTGCCAGAATTGTTTTTATAATAAATCAAATAAGAATAATATTTAAAAAATAAGAAAAAAATTAAAAAAGCATTTTACTCTAAGAGTGGTCTCATCCTGAGCAGAATGCCCAGCAATGTTGTGGGATCTTCACCCTTGGACATAGTCAAAAGCCATCTGGACAGGGTCTGAGCAACATGCTTTAGGCTGCCCTGCTCTGGGCAGGTGGGTTAGACTAGGCCTTCTCCAGAGATCCTTTCCAACCTCAAATATTCCATAATTCTATGACTCTGATGGCATAATGTGCTATTGAACAAGGTTTGATTCAGTTTAGAGAGGCAGATGGACTCTGTCGACTCTATTACAGCCTTTATTACAGCGAACATTTTAATTTTGTTGTCACTTAATAAAGCCATCAGCTTTGCAAAACACATTCCATGCCATTCTTAAGGATTTTCTTTTTAATAAAACAAATCAAAATGCACATAAAGTGAACAGTTTAAGCTTAAAAAAAATGGAAACCATCAAAATCTGTCACATATTCCTCACGGGTTTCCATTGAAGCCATTTTAGTAACAGCATGGGTTTGTAAGAGTGGAGACTGAAGCATTCAAATGCAGAGGCATTCAGTTACATCAAAATTTTCTAAAATTAACCAGAAGTTGAAAATCCCACATAACAAACAATTATTGTTCCTCCACAAAATGTGGAACAAGGAGAATTTTAAGTGTCCAGTGATTCTTCTGTGAAAGATATACAATCACTAAACTAGGTGGCTGTAAAGATCAAATGCAAACCACTTCAACAGCTATGAAGCAAAAAGTACTTGATGGAGCTAACTAAAATCTGTCTGAATTGAAGAGTTCAGAAATGCATGCAACTGTTGAGAGTCATTGCTGTGCTGGTCAATGCCATCCCTGGAAGCAAGCAGGAGACAGAGTACACCAGAGCTGCACAGAACTGAAAACCTTGTGTTAATTTTGCTGACATGACATAGAATCTGGGACAGCTGATGGTATCACACAGGGAATACAAATAGCTTTTGGAGTTACAGGATCAAGGCTAGAACAAGATAAAAGCTGAGCTGGTCTGAATGTAGCTGGCCCGAATAGTACAGAATATAAGCTACCCAAACAGTTCACAGGCCAACATTAATCAAGATGTTATTTTATTATACTCTAGGGTAAAACCTTAGCTTACTCCTTCATGCCTCAGTTGAAACTTTAAATAGCTGGTAGGTCTTTTGTTTGTTCAGTGTTTGCTAGTGAATTCCCCTACACAGCAATAATACCCTGCTTTTACAGAGGCTTTAAGGAAGTAGAAGATATTTCAGCATGATCTTGCAAGAAAGCCCAAAATGCCAGCAACAACAGTGCATTTTAAAACACAGCCTACTGCATTCTTAACTATTTAGCATTTATTTCAGAAAGCAAGTAAAGCTCTGTCATAAGCTGAGCTAACAGTAATGGTGAAGAGCCCAAGAAAGGAAATAAAAATAATAAAATTTTTCACCATAAATTATTACTTTATGTTCAATTTGTGCCTTATTTCTCAAAGGAACAAGGTTTCTTGATGCTGGGAGTCTTGAAAAATCAGAAATAGTGTGAAAGACTATCTTGTTTGTGATCTTTTTAACTAGTTACCTGAATAAGTTATAATAAAGGATCATTCTCATCATTTTGACGGAAGAGCTGTTCCTAAGGACAGCAAATTTAAAAAAGATACTGCTGACTTCTTCAGGGCAGAACTGTAGTAACTCAGGTTGAGTGCCTAAATTAAACACATGCACACCAGATTCTCCAGGGCAATAGCAACCATCTTGTATGGTTTCAATGCTCTGTTCTTGCACTGCTTGCTGTTAAACCAAACATGAAGAAGAGACAGAAATTAAGAAAAAGGAAGTGTGGGAAAACACCACTATTGCCCTTCTTCTGAGAACTCTGTACCTACTGAAAGCAAACTAATTCTACAGAGTTAGCAGTGGACTTCAAACTCTCCTTAAGGTTGAAATTAAGAAAACTATACTCCATGTCCTTTATTTTGGTTGATCAATCTTGACCCACAGACACTCAAGAATGACAGTTTTTAACCCATCCCAATCAAAGCTACTCATGAGCGTTAACCAAGTTTCTCCTGCCGTCACTTGCCTGCTGTTGCTCTGTGACCATTTCTGTTATGGTTACAGGCTTCTGAGTGAAACCACCACTAACCAGAGCCATAAAGGGCAGATAGGTGGAACAAACTGGGTGGCTCAGGTTGTCTGATTCACGTGGGGCCCCAATAACACCAGGGTGCTGCTCAGCATTTGCAGAGCAGGACTCCAGACTATGGGAGAAATTTGTGGTAAACCACCATTAAGATGACTAAGCACTTGGGCACCCTGAGGCTAAAGAGCAACAGGCAGGAATTTAGCAGGTTTTGACTTGTATCCTATGCCAAAATGATTAAATCTTACTTTGGGTCTGAAGTTTAATTCTGAATTGCTAAATGATATTTTGTGACCTTTTTTAAAAGCTCAAGCATAATTTCAAAATTAATATTTCATGAAGTCTTTTAGTCATTATAGACAGTCTGGAATCTGATCAAGCACTGTGCTCTTTCATAAGAGGTAAATCAAATTCCAACAATGGCAATCCCAGTAAGATCAGCTCTTTAGGATGTTTTTAAAATTTGTTTACATTACTCTTCAACTATTTAACAGATACTTAGGGAAAGTAAGGACAATAAAGCAAATAAAGTTCAAATAAATTCAGAAATAAAACCAGGGCTTGAGAGAATTTGGTTTGAATCCAAATTCTGTAAGTAAACATGTAGAATAAATAGATGCTTTGAATTCCCCTCCTTTTTTTTTTTTTTTGGTTGTGTTCCAGATTATGTTACAGCAATGAAAGTAAGACAGAGAATTCTCCCCTTGGAATACTCAGTACAAATCCCCAAGGTTTTCTTTTAAATGGACATTCTGCTATGGCCAATTTCAAACACGTATTGAAGTTTGAAGGATGAATAGGGAAATTCCTTTATCTGGTCTTGATTTGTAGAGATGAGAGGTAAATCTTTACTAAGAAATTTCTTTTCTTTTGACCTATTTAACATTACTGTAAAGTAACATGGTAAGATTAACTCCCAAATTCTGTCTTTTTCTATATGCCTATGGCTTGCTTTGTAGGTCAGTGTGAATTTCCTAAATCAGAATCACAACAGCCTTCAGCCCTAAATATTAAACATTGTTACAGATTTTAAAGGACTAATAGGTTCTTTGCAAAATTATATCAACAGTTTAATAGATATTTAAGTTTTATCCTCACATGTGCCTCCTATATGCCACTCAAGTTCTAAAATGTTTATAATTGCTTTGCATGTGCCACGTCCAAAAGTAAATTTGTGGTTAAATAGCAAAGCAAGAAACGGCTTTTCCTTGCAAACAGAAGACCTTCACCGTCTGCACAGTTCTGTGAATGGAAGACTACTGTTTCACCTTTGCACACAGACAGCTACATCAAGGTATCAAGAGCTAGACCTTTCTTTCAGCATTAGCATCATCTGATGCCAGTTGTGCTCAAGACAGGCTGTCAGAGAGAATCCAGTCTTCTGTTAAAAGTGTTGGTTCCCATTAGCAGCTCGTGCTCCACAGAGTAAGGGCAGGTAGTAACAATACGTTACCTAACACGACACCAGGAGAAGTGCCAAATACATAAGGAAACACGTATTCTATATAATACAAATCACATGTAAGGAAATGAATCCCTTCTTTTTGGGAACTCATTAAACAGTATCTAAATTACTGCAGCATATTTTGAACCCGCCTCCAACACATGACAGATGCTAATACATGAATTCAGTGGCAGGCCACCAAGGCGGTTGGAACTGGAGCACGTGCTCCATGAGGAGAGGCTGAAGGAGCTTGGCTTTTTCAGCCTGAAGGAAGGATGGCTTTGGGAGCACCTAGGAGCAGTCTGCCAGATTCTGTGAGGAAGCTGTCAAGAGGACAAAGCTGGGCAATTCCCAAGGGTGCGCTGCAGGAGAGACTGCTGACAAGGGAGGGTCCAAGTGCATGTCAGGAAAAAATCTTTCAGGATGAGGATGAGGACAGTCCAGTACAGAAACAAGCTTACCAGGGAGGCTGTGCAGTCTCTGTCTTGGGAGGTTTTCAAGACCCAACCAGACAAAGCCCTGAGCAAGCTGGTGTGATCTCATCTCTGAGCCTGGTTTAAGCAGATCAGTCAGACCAGATGGCCTCCCGAGGTCCCTTCCAACTGGAAAATTGTTCTGTTGAGAATTATTTTTCAGAGGCCAGTATATCCATAGGAAAAATGTTACACAAAGTCACATCCACTGGCAAATGTTGATTTCTTTTGTTTAGCTATAGCTACAATGTTTCACTGTTTGCAACTGTCAGTTTTCATTTATGAGATGCTATCACCAACAGCAAAATGCTGCCTAGCAACTTATTCCAAGTAATGAAACGTTAAGTGGGGAGGAAGAGACAAAATAGGAAGAGTATTATTTGTCAGCACATTTATTCTTAAATTGTTTGGCTTTACAAATTTTTTCTCATGAAACATCAGCAGACTGCTATCAAAAACTGCAAACACTAAAATTAGGCGCTTAAATTTACTGGAATTGCTAATGCTGGTAACACATGTAAGTACTGCTGGCAGGACTGCATCTGTAATCCTGAGGCCAACTCCCTAACTCGCTTATTAGTTTTGGCTGCCAGCATCAAATAGATATAATTTAAAGGAACCTAATACAATTTATGCCATACACTTTCCTTCAGCTTTCTGGGGTATTTTGCTAAGGGCTTTGTCTTTTGAATCCTATTCCACATCTCTACCATCTCCAGAAAGTTATAGGCTCACATTCTCCACCATACATTTTCATTTAAACATAAATTTTCCACAAATTTACTTTTTTTTTTTTTAATTTTGCAAGAAGATAAAATACAGATTAGAACATGTCAACCTGATTTACAGAAACAATTTTCCAAGTACTTCTTTATCTGTTTATTTGTGGTATCTTTTTCATACAATCATTTAGGCTGGAAAAGACCCCTAAGACCATCTAGTCCATCAATTGAAGATATTTTTATGAACTTTTTTCACTGTGGAGCTCGAGACTGGGCTTTACCGTGGCCCTTCTGTAATTTGAAAATTTAACTAGACCACCCAGTGAAGTCGGGTCAAAGAAGCGCACCAGCACTATAAAAAGACCTAAGATGTACAAATAAGGTTTCTTACCAAAATAAATAACCTATCCTAGCACTTGAACAGCATAATGAAAAAAATGAAAAATAAACCCCAAACCACCCAAGAAACAAAAAGGCTGAAGCCCGAACTAGAGCCCTACCAAACTGCCGCAGCAAGTGGCGCCTCGGCGGGCGCTGCTGCTGGGAGAGCGCAGTGCGGGCTCAGCCGAGGGGCGGCCCGGCGGGCCCCGTCTCGTGCCGGGCACCCCTCGTGTGTTTCGGGGCGAAGCGAGCACAGTTCCAAGCCGCTGTGGGGTGTTCTGCGAGACGGGACCGCCGTGCGGATCCCCCCCGGCAGCGGGGCAGCTAAGTCACCTCTCTTCGCAGCCGGGTTCGTGAGCACGGCGCGGGTCTGTTAGTTCCGAGGCGCCCGTGCGCGGTCGGCACCGTCTCCTCCGCACCTGCTCCCTCCCCGCCCGCCCCCGCCGCCGTTGCCGAGAGACTGAACGCGGCCGCCGCCGGGCGGGCCCCGCCGCCCCGATCCATCGCGGGGAGGGCGGCGTGCGAGGCTGGCACAGCACCGCAACGCCCGCACACCCGCGGGGGCCGCTCCCGACCGCGCCATGAAGGGAGATGCTGGCGGTAGGTCGGAGGCGGCGGGCGCGGCTCGCTCCCGCAGCGCGGTGGGGCCCCGCGCCTCCCCGCCCCCCTCCGCGGCCCCTCGGTGCAGGCGGCCGCCGCGGCTGTGCCGGGAACGCTGGCGGCTCCCAGGGAAGGGACGGGCGCGGCCAGAGGCCCGCCTGGCTCCGCGGCAGGGGAAGGGGCGGCGGCGCCCTCCGCATCGCCCGCCCCGGCCGTCCTTCCCTCGCGGTGGGAGGGGGCGCTCCGGGCCGGCCGCCGCCGGCCTTCCCCGCGCCCCGGGGCCCTCCGCAGTCTCGTCACTGAGGCAGAGCGGAGCCGTACGGCCAGCAGGCCTCTTCGGGGGGCACTCATTTCATGGCGTGGCTGGGGATGGGGACGGGGGTGGCCGCGGAGAGCTCCCTCAGGGGCTGCGGGCTTGGCGTGGTTGGAGGGAGCGATGTACCCAGGCCCAGGCTAAATCTATTTAACGTGCAGTGTCAGGGGTTCGTACATGGAATAGAGGTGCTTAATATTTTTTTCTCATTGACATCTTTTTGTTTTAGTACTCTCAGTAAAATCTGAGACGTATTTCGAGAAAGGATCAAGGTTTCTTAATGTGCAAACGTGGCTTTTATGTCAGCTATGATTTGGTAGGTTAACCGTTGTTGCATCCAGGCAGATATTTACACCGAGAAAACACTAACTAAATGCTGTTTGAGTCTTTTATGTTTGTCTTAAGCATCATCAATTTCCTGGTTCATTTCATTGTTTGTTTTCGTTTTCATTTCCTTTCCCAGCAGCCCCATTCCACCTGCCCTTTGAGTGATCAACAGAGAAATGATACATATTAACAATAAACTATGCTGCGTTGCTTGAATCACAAAAGCTGAAGTTTGTTAACTTCGGGAAGGGGATGAGAAATGACATTTCTTCGAGTTGGTCTAACTGGATGCTAGAAGTCTCCAGCTGTCTTCAAGTATTTACATATACCTTTGGAGACTTGTAGGAACAGCTGGATTTGTTTTCATTTGGTGCCTTGTTGTTCTGTTGTGGTGTTTTTTTTGTTTTGTTTTGTTTTACCGTTTGAGCTTGGTAGCTTTCAAAACTGTAACAATTGGCATATCATTTGTGCTTTAGTCTTCTTGTTTGGTGCATCTTTTATTTTAATCTGAAATGTGGTCCATCACTGTTCATTGAGCTATACCACCTGGAAATATAACTTAACTCTGTTTTGACTAACTTCCAGCTCCAGGACACTGCTGGTACGATGAGCACCACGTAGATCTGTGGGGCATTCATCCAAACCTATCTTTGAGTCAAATGCATTTTGTGTCTTAAACCTTCACAGTAGAAGATGAATACTATTACACTGTGTTGTAGGGAGTAATGGGCTGCTGGACCTGGCCCTAGAAGATTTCTGCAGACAAGAATGTCTTCTTGAGGCATGAGTAGCTCATGGTGAGATAGAACTGGTTCTGGCTTCTGGGGAGTTTGGTTTCCTCCCCACCAGCCTAGGTATTTCAGAGTTTAGTCTGTTACAAATAAGATGTCTGATGTGTTTATGAGTAAACTAGAGGTGTTGCATTCAAAAATAATTTTTACTGCGTTACTAATAGAATGCTTCCATGGTTGGATCTCCTGTAGGTTTTTAGCATAAAATCTTTTGGGGGTAAAGAGCAAAGTCAGCCTAATGTGGGTGTTACAGGTTGAATCATATTTTCTTTCCCTTTCAGCATTTCTCTGTTCTCCCTTTCATTACCTTCATAGCATCTTTTATTTCAACTGAAGTTTCCTAGATTGGTTAAATACTGATAAACATCTTGCTTTGCAAAATACCAGTCCTAAATTACAGTTGCAAATTGTCTTGATTCTACTAGGTAATTTCTTTTTCCTTTCTCTATTTTCTGTGATATTTTCATCTTTTATCCCTTTTTTTTTTCCTTCATGGTAAGGACAATCAAGTAGTGAAACAAGTTGCTCAAAAAACCTCCTTTGCTGGAGGTTTTCAAGACCACGCTGGAGTAACCTGAGTAAACTGCAATAGCCTGGGCTGTCACAGAGTTGATAATGCTTGAGCAGGAGGTACAATTGGAGACCTTCTGAGATCATAGAACCAAATAATGGTTTAGGTTTTAAGGGACCTTGAAGATCATCTAGTTCCAACCCCATTGCTGTGGGCAGGGTCAACTTCCACTAGACAAGATTGCTCAAAGCCCTATCCAGCCTGGCTTTGAGTACTGACAGGGATGGGACATCCACAGCCTCTCTGGGAAAACTGTTCCTGTGCCTCACCACCCTCACTGTAAGGAATTTGTTTCTAATACCTAATCTAAACTTATCACTATATATCCTTATGAAAAGTCCCTCCCCAGGGACTGTAACACCCTTTAGGTACTGGAAAACTGCTCTGAGGTCTCCCTGGAGCTTTCTCCAGGCCAAACAGCTCCAAATCCCTCAGCCTGTCTTCATAGGAGAGGTGCTCCAACCCATCTTTGTGGCCTTCTCTGGACTAATTCCAACAGATGTCTTGTGTTGTAAGCCCTGGACCTGGGCCCCTGGAGAACCTAGATGGAGGCTCACAAGAGCAGAGTTGAGGTCCTTCCAACTTGAACTGACTTGTGATTCTATGAACTCAGTTCTCCTTTCTTTTTTTTCTTCCCTCCAAAATGAAGTCTTTGTGTACAGTACGTAAGTACCAGAGGTTATGGTGGCACTTCTAGGAACTGCCCTGCAGCAAGGGCATGTCAATTAGTTTGTTTCAAAGGGAATATAAGAAGATAAGAAAAGAAAAAGTCCTAATTCTGTTTTCAGGAATTTAAGTTTAAGATATATAGGCATTCGATTTCTGCTGGAAGTTTCTTAAAGCATAGAAAAGAAAGAACTTGGCAAGGAAAGATGATCTAGAATATTTAAGTTTCTTTAATAATTATTTTAGCAAAAAATGTAACAAATCTAAAAGAATATAACCACCATTTATTTTAATTTTCATGTATTTAAATAGTGAGAAGATGGATATACAAGGTTCTAGCATGTAATTAATGATACCACAAAATCCCAGAAACATTAAAATAATCACTTAAGTAGGCATGCTGCCAGCCATCTGCCTACAGAGAAGCTCCTTTCCACCTTTGTATCATTCTGGGAAGGAATTCCTTCCTTTAAACCTTGAAAAATTGATCCACAGTACTCAGAACATGTTACTGAATGTGGGGTATTATAAAGAGAGAATGGGTTGCTCCTTGAATCCACTCAATGACCTGGCACTGCCTGTCCCCTTACATTCACAATGGCTAAACATATTTTCCAGCTGGACATGGCTTATGCTGCAAAAGAAAATTCCAAAACACTGCTCTCTGGTTTTAACCAGCATGATTCTCACTAAGGACATTGCTACGTGTCTTTTTGTCAGCAATGGGCTCTGACATGTATTTATATAAACCACATGTCATTTGACCAATCCTAGGTGAGCAGATAGTGGGGAGGTGGCCCACAGTCCAAGTGAACTTTCAAAGTAAAGCAGCTGTTAAACTGTACAAATGTATTTGGGAAGGAAAGATATTGGCATTGGTGTTTTCTATGTATTTTATATTTTATATGATTAGTGTGCATTCAGTGGCCATCATTACGTTTCAGCATTTTATCAGCCATTCTGACAATATAATTGTAGAACTTGGAAAGCTATCATGTTGTCCAGTCATGCCAACAACCGTTATGGGAAGGTGGAGGGTGCTCACTAGTCTTGGTTTCCACTGAAGAGCAAAAGCTGGCTACTTGTACAGGGAAGTAGCTGCTTCATGCTTGGATGTGTTCCACCTTTGGGATACATGGGGAGTTGGGACTTTGGAATGTGAGAGTGTACCTGCTCTTTACTACAAAGGTCACTTTGGTGTACCTGGATCTCTATTTTGTATGTAAAAGAAGTGTAGTGGAATGTGATACAAGAAGCATTTTAAAAATCATCTTCAGTTGTTCTGGCTTTTTTTTTTCCTCAACCAAATCTCTTAATTAAAAAAATATGGAAAGGCTAAGCAATTCTATTTAAAATTTGAAAAGTTCTGTTCGTGGCTGCATCACTTCAACGTGTATGTGTAGTTTCTTCAAAATTGTATATTGCAGATGTTAGAAGGGTTAAAGTAAAGAAAACAGTGACAGTAGCAGTAGACTCTATATCTGACTCACAAGAGATCCGCCTTTGTAGGCAATGAGATATTTGATTCTGCTTGCTGGGTATTATTTTGGCGACATCTGAGAGGAAGAATTTTTATGTAAGAAATAAATATTGTAAGAGCATCATCCTTAGCTGATAATAAGGCAAAACACAGGAAGTGTATTGCAAGCAAAAAGCTGAAGTCTAAACACCTGTCTGTTTTCAGACTAGATGTTCTTACATTGGCAGCCTCAAGCAATTTTTAAACTTTTCTCAGTTTTGACCCTCAGTCCTTGTATTTTTGGTCAGGGATCCTGTTAGTAAGTACAAGATACCATCAGTTGTTCTTTCCTACATGTATCCAAATGATTTGAAAATTTGAATGTAACTATTTTTAGGATGTTTCCTTCAGTGTACCTTCTTTGTGAGGAAACAGCTTTGTTTTTAGTAAATACTAAAATTTGGTCAGTTATTAGCAGTATATCATGCTTAAATAACAAAGAGATCTTTCAGAACATTTTATCAGATACAATAGTGATACCACACAGAGAAAAAATACTGAAATAAGCTCTTACTTGAAATTAGTTATGAGTTAATATCATCTGTGGTGGCATATGCCTTGTGATTGTATTTACTGGAATACTGTCTTTACCCTTCTAAAATAAATATATCTATACTGTTGTGTATGCAGCTTGCTCACTTCAGATTTTTGCTACATGAAAACAAATGCTGAAATGCCATTTAACTGTACCCATACCCAAAATCAGGGATGGAAGATGTGGATGCAGGGAGCAGGCAATAGAGAAACAGTGTCAATTTGCAAAGGAGAGGAGAAGGCTATCACAGAATCACAGAATCACAGAATTTCTAGGTTGGAAGAGACCTTTAAGATCATCGAGTCCAACCCATCTTCTAACACCTCAACTAGATCATGGAACCAAGTGCCAGATCCAGTCTTTTTTTAAACACATCAAGGGATGGTGACTCTACCACCTCCCTGGGTAGATGATTGATGAAAGAATGGGAACGTACATTTTTCCTATAACCATGTGATGCATACTGAAGTTAAGAGCAATCAATTTCTTTAAGGTAGCCTGTACTTTGAGGTTTTTTTAATGTAAAGTATGGAAATGGGATTTTGTCATCATGCTATGTGTTCACATCATCTTCCTGTCACCCATTTTAGCTCTCTCATTTGTAATTATTGTCTTGAAGTGTGTGCCACTTTCTGTGTCCTGCTCTGGGAGAAGTTGGAAGCACAGTTGACATTTTCAAAGAGAAAATTGAAGAGAATGCTTGTAGGTGGCCTGCCTTGGGAGGACCTTCAGGCAGTGCTCACGTGATCTTAGGCGACAAAGTCAATAGGCAGTGAGAAAAAAGTATGTTGAAAGCCAGGCATTCCGAGGATTTGTCTGATTTTTGAATTCTCTCTCCATAAGTTGTAGGAATATCTGCTTTGTTTTCCTGTTGATATTTCTGTGAAGTAATTTTTCAGCTGCCTTCTTTATCAGCCAGAGCCTTTTTTATAAGCATGTTTTCCTGACTTTGTGATAGAGATCTTTTGAGCAGATTATGCTATATACAGTGAGCTTGCTTTATAAGCAAGACTCAGATTTCTCAGCTTTTGATGTTATGGAGGATCAGCTACTTTTTAAAATTTGTCTTTTGATTTTTTTAGGAACTGCATATTTCCATCAGAAGGAGTGTCTTGCTCTTAGTGGGAATATTGCAAACTGGGTTATATCTTCTTCTAACTCTTTTTTTTTTCCCAAGTGCACAGTGGGTCTCATGTTCACCCCAACCATTGTCCTGGCATACTTTCATTTCAGCAGAAGCTGCAAATTTAGTGGGTGGGGTTGGTTTAGAAAGTGTAGAGGTTGCAGAACATGCCTGCAAGTTCAGAGATAGAAAGGAAGAGAACAAGGCTGCCTTAATGGTTCTGAAAGACTCAGAGAGTGAGTAATTTTCTGTTTAGTTTTATTCCTTTTAATTTGCCTTTTCTTCTAAAAATAGAGGAAAAATTTAAAACACAGTACATTGCTCCCTGAAAAGGTTGACACCTGCAATGTGAATTTTCATTGCTACTATGAAGAAGGTACTGCAAAGAAATGTGAAGTGGTTGTAGCCCCAAAACTCCTTGATATTTTCCTGCCTAAGAGCCTGTCTTCGTCCTGCACCCAGTATGTCTTAAAAACACTGCGGCTAGAAATACATCCTAGGGAATGTATTTAGCCTTTCACATTAATAACAGGTTGTGATCAAAGAAAGACCTAATGACGTATGTCGGAATCAATGCAGGAACTGCAGGGGTGGATTTGTATCAGGGTTAGGGAGGGCTACATCCTCCCCATTGGCACAGCTTGGTGCACTGCTCGCTGCATGTCACATGCTGGAAGGAGTTCGTGCACAGCTCTCCTTCTCTTCATCCTTCAGCTGGTTCCTCCCTGAAGAAACAAGTGCAAAAGGGATTCGTAGTCCAAGGGTTAAAATTCTTTACATACATGGCAGAGTTCCAAAACTGCAACACATGGAAAAGTGTGTGTTCCCTGGTAGACTAAAAGTAGTGAGAACAGCAGAAACAGTTGCTTAAAAGCTTGAAAGTAACTATGCTCTAGCTTGAACAATCTTGCTAAAGACCATTTACAAAATATTATTCATCTGTCATCTTCATTCTGAATTTTTGTGTGCATTTCTGGTCATTTCAAGTGGAGAAGTAAGCAAGCTGATTCTTTTGTTCCATAACATTTTCTCCCTTCCATTTGGTTTTATATACATGGAGATTTGTTTATTCAAGGCTGCCTCTTAAAAATAAGAATTCTAATCTCTTTAGTCACAACACTGATTAGCTTGGTTGGTCAGAGCATGGTGCTACTAATGTCAAAGCTGTGGGTTTGATATCCATATGTGCCAGTCACTTAAGAGTTGGACTTGATGATCCTTCTGGGTCCCTTCCAACTCAGAATATTCTGTGATTTCTGTGATTTTAGGACATGAACTGAATCCATTATGGACATTTATTATGAACATCTAAAGTTCATGTTATTTTCTGTCCCTGGACCAATTAAAAATTACTTGAACAAACAAAGAGGCACTGGGTAAAAGGATAAGTAGGAATTTTATTAGAAAAGTACGGCTAATCTTCCTACACATCAAATATATAAATAAGCAATACTGAGAAAAGCACAAAAACAACATAGTCTTTCTAATAGACTGTTTATAATTATTTGATTTTTTTACCTAAATGGACATAGCTTGTTATTTAGACCATCATTTATTAAAAAAAAAAAAATCTGCAATTGGCTAAACAAAAAATCAGTTTTTCCTATCCTGAACCTTTTCTCTTAATTATTGATTGCACTTATCTCATTAATTCTCTGTTTACTGCTACATCTTTTCTTAAAACCTTACTAGAGCACAGTAACAGCCATTACCAGAAATAGTAAACATAAAATTATTATTTTGTTATTTCACTGATTAGCTTTTGAGTAACAATTTCCAAGGAACATACTTTAATGAACATTTTAGGCAGTGTTTTTTTCCCCCTAAGGTTTTGGGAAATGCAGCCCCCAAGGCATTGCAGTAACTTCTTATCACTATGCTAAACGTAGCCATTTGGAGGTTTCATGCCGTCAAAAAGCACACCAGCAGCTCTGAGACTTGAAGCATTACTGGTTGTGCTTTGGTCTAAGTAGAGAAAAAAGGTCAGTCCATTACCCTGGGAAATGAATAGGAGAAAATGGAAAAAAAATGCTAAAGAGGAGGAAGTGGTAAATTCAGTTACAAAACAAAAGTAGAACATGAAGTTTGAGCATGAACATGGTCAGAGCATGCAACCTCTATGAATATTATTTCATTCTTCATTTGTTAGAGAAGGGTTATTAATATATAAGATTAATTTTACAGCATTTGCATGTGTTTAGTGACAGCTTACCAGTTTTACTTATGCTAAGATTGCTGTGAATGACCACTTAAAATGAATATAAGTGTCAGAAATTGTCACTTATTTTGTGCCTTTAGATTATTTCTGTTTGTTTTTAAAAATCAGTTGTTGCATAATGTCAGCTCCTCCAGCTGGGAACATCAGTACAGGACCTCAGCCCTGTTACTGTGTGCTTTGTACAAAGACCAGTGGTTCATATTTGGTTTTACAGAGACAGGAACCGACCTCTTGAATCTCAAAGAGAATACAGAGCAGGGGTAGACTTTGAGGGAACTGGAATAAGATTAAGGGTTTACATTTGCCGTAACAGCTAAAAAGAAGAGACAGAAAAGGATGCAAGCATAATGTTTGGACATGAAGCAGCAGCCCATGGGATTGAAAAGGCCAGCTGAGACCAAGTGCATGGGCACTTCTGCAGTGCACTATTGCCTCCAGCTAATCAAGCACAGTGTTTCCTGCATTCATGTTAGAGAATGTGTCATTGTGACACTTGTGGCTGTAATTACCAGAGCTTGTAGTGACAGGACAAAGGAGCAACAGAGTTAAATTGGAAAAGGGAAGATTCAGGGTAGACATAAGGAAAAAATTCTTTACAATGGAAGTGGTGAGACGTACAAACAGGCTGTTCAGAGAAGTTGTGGTAGCCCTATCATTGAAAAATGGACAGGGCTTTCAGCAACCTGATCTAGTAAAAGATATCCCTGCCCATGACAGGGGAGTTGGGTTAGATTATCTTTAAAGGTTCTTTGAACTCAAACCATTCTATGATTCTATCTTAAACTAGTTTTGACAAACTTTGGTTCACAGGGCAGTGTCACCTGCAAACAGTTGGTCCAACGTAAAGGTCCAGAACAAGGTCCCAAGATCTTGCTGTCTTCCTCTCCCTAGTTTGCTGGGAAAAAAAAAGTCTATTAGGGGTTGTAGTTCATGAATAATAGAATTGTATTTCAAGGGCAGGCAGTTACTTCTCAGGAGAGTGTATCTTCCTCATCTGCTTGGATTTGTTTAGACTCTGGGATCCATGAACTGTCTGTGGGAAAGTCAATACTAAGATCTAACTCAACCTTACAGCTCTCATGGCGTGTCCCTTAGCTGTGGCTCACATGGCTGAGCATACAGAAGGCTCAGTCAGTGCCACTCATGCAGGAATGTCCAGACACAGCCTGACCTTGTGGAAACAACATGTTTTCATCACAGACAGACAGCTTTCTGGTTGTTGGATAGATAATTGTTAACATCAAAAAAAGTATTAGAAAAATACTTTAGAAAATACTTATTAGAATAATAATGTTAATAGCAAAAAGGCTCTTCTGATTTCAGTGAATAACATTAACATCTACTGGCTGCTTAACATTACCCATTTGCCTTTGGCATGTTGGGATTTATCTTAGCCGAGTGTAATAAATGGAAATGTCACCATTTAATTAAATGGCTCCAGGTCAAATTCATCCAATGTTTACTCTGTGTTGAAGTTCACAGCAATAGAATTCTTTGCATATTTTCAGAACAGATTCTTTGCATATTTTCAGAACAAATTCTCTGTCAGTGTTGCTAAATTTCTGGTAATTGTTTGTGTTGCATACCTTTGTGTAATTTTTTGGTAAACTAACGAGTGTCATGTCAGTGATTTATATTTAATAAAATCAATATCGTATTAGTCAGTAAGTACAAAAGAAGTGTTCATGAAAACAATATGCTTTAGGTTATTTATAAAACAGTTTAAAATGCTTTGTAAAACTGCTGAAGTGGATTAATGTTTTCTGTCTTTTTTTCACCAAGGAGGTTTCATGATTATAGATAAGAGAAGTTAACTTCAGGATGCTAAAAAGGAAACAGAGTTCAAGGGTGGAAGCCCAGCCAGTTACAGATTTTGGTCCTGATGAATCTTTGTCAGACAATGCAGATATTCTATGGATTAACAAACCAGTAGGTATCTCTTTCTGTAATTACTAATTTTAAGTGAAATGTACGTTGAATTGTTGAAATATGACTTCCACAAAAATTCTGAATTAGATATTAGTCGGAAAAAAGTTTTGAACTATAGTTGCTCGTGTACCAGTTACATTTTTGAAAAACATCAAAGACTAAACAGAAGAGTTTCTTTTGGCTATTCCAAAATTATGGGATGATCAAGCAGTATTTTCCAACCAGTTCGTCTGATTGATTCTTTTAAAACAGCCATCCTTTCAAGGTTTCTGGTTCCTAACATGTTCGTTGAAATTACAAGTTCATAAAAAATTAGCTTTTGGAAAGGATATTAAAAGGAGGATTTCGTTGCTCGAGTGGTAGCCATCAATAAGCACTTTTGATTTTCAAATCTCTACTTTTAAAACATTTATGAATATGAAACTGTTGTTATTTTTGTTGTTTATTTTGAAATACAGCTCTCGCTTTTCTCATACCATTTAACCTAAAACCTGTCTTGAGAAAAAGAGAAGTGTAAAAGCGTCTGGCAACTTGAAACTGGGGAAAATTTCATTAGGAGTGGAGTTATTAATAGACTGTACAGTATTAAGAAAATATCTTTACCATGTAAATATATTTGTTATGAATGAATTATTTATTCAGGAGTGAGCATGCATTCGGGATTCCAATATTGTGAATAATTTCTGGTTTTGCAGAGAAGACATTTTCACATTTCTCTTAGTGTATAGTTTTTTACTTTTTAAAAGCAGGAAGTAAAATATTCTGAAATAATACCTGTTGTTAGCATTGCATTCATTTAAGAAAACCATCATCTCATTTGTAGCAAGGATGCCAGATCTCCTCAGCTTTGCCCCTGAGTTTTAACACCTAAAACTATTTAGCATGAATTAATATATGGGTGTTGTCTTGTCAGTTATTTAAGTAGAATGTTTGTTTTGGCTGTTGTAATAAACTCAAAATGTCATTGCAGATAAATATATGATGGGTGTTTACCGACATTTCTCATCACACAATGCACAAGGTTCTCATGGAATAATTTTTTTTTGTCATGCTGATGGACTACTTGTATATTGCTTAGTGTTTGTAATGCTGGCACTTTACCATGTTAGAGAACTAGTTTTGTATCAGCCACACTTTAATACTTTACTTATGTTAATTGTTTCAGTTGAAACAAGGTTCAAAACAAAGTGGATGTTAAAGGGCTTTTGGAGATCATTCATAAGGTGCACTCTGCTTCTAAATGATTAATAGAACTATTCAATTCATGTCAGATATCATTAGATTTGAGTGAGCAGTGAGTATTAAATTAGGTAGCTGTCTTTTGGATATCAAAAGGTCTGAGGTACACTGTAAATTAGTCTAGAATTTTTCCCCAGATGAAAAATTTTGATAAATATACTTCAAGTTTTTTTGTTTAAAGATTTTTTTCTTGCTGGAGTATCTTTTCATTTTTGTTACAATAGGTATGACCTCATTAACTATGATTCATTGTACTCACCTGACTTCAAGATATTTCAGTCATATTTTGATTTAAAAGGAAAAAATCCAACCCTAAACCTCCATATTGATACGTTCCGCTTTTTAGTTACTTGTCCTTCTCTGACTGGCAATGAGGAGTGGGACTGTCCTAATTAGTAATAGAAATGAACTGTTCTCCTATACCAACAAAACGTGATTGGAACAAAAGTGAATCCTGAAAGAAGTAGCTGTCTGTGACATAGTCTCTTTTGTATTTATTCTTTTTATATTCATTATTTTCATAATCAGAAGGATGCTTTGAGTCCTGTGACTCCCATTTATTTTTTTCTGAGTTGTGAACAGATTTAAAAATAATTTCTTCTTAAGTGTTGAACTGAAATTTTCCACCAATATTTTATTTAATCCATCCTCCCAACTTCAACTAATTCTACCTATTGTCTACCCATAAACTTGATGGGTTGTCATTTGAAAAGAAATTGAATTACAAGTGCCTCAAAGTAGAAATGATAGAATTCTTATTCTCAGTTTCTTGGCTCTTAATCCATGTTTTCTGACTTACACAACCTCACTAACTAACTAATAAAAGTATATGCATGTCTATATATGTATAAGTAATTTAGGAGTGCTTATTTTTGGTTGAAGACTTTTTATATATGGATTGTGATGTTAAAGGACACAGACGTGGGTTTACAAAAGACTTCCAGGATAAGATATGGAAACTAAATATTTGAGGGTTTTTTGAACATCAAAGCAATCTTGTAATATCTCCTGTTTGAGTTTTGTTTGTTTTTATTTTTTTCTTCAGTGGGTGCACTCTTTACTACGAATTTGTGCCATCATCAGTGTTATTTCTGTGTGTATGAACACTCCAAAAACCTTCGAGCATTATCCGCCTCTCCAGTATGTGACATTTGCTCTTGATACTCTGTTGATGTTTCTTTACACTGCAGAGATGATAGCAAAAATGCATATCCGTGGGATAGTTAAGGTAAGCATTTAAACAGTATTCTCTGTGTGCTTCCAGTGATCTGAATGTATGCTAATGACATTTGGTATTTGTTTTTTAACTTGCCAGCTCTTCTTGTTATGATTGTTTTTAACTGCAGGCAACACCATGGTGTATAAACTGAAAAGATGGATAAAGATGTAGCTTTACTGCGTATTTAATCCCCTCAAAATGTAATGCAAGCATTCATAGTAAAGGTTTCCTATTAAGAAAACAGATAGTTTCATTTTATTAGTAGAAAGAATTAAAGGAAAAATAAGCTACATACACATTAGCAAGAATATTTTGAGACCAATGTCTCTTGGTCCATATATGGACTTAGAATTTTGATTTTCGTTTCATGTGGCTGAATGTGTTGTTGTATGTTTACCTAAATAAGAACAGGAGTTTTACTGTGATCTTGGTTTGAATTTTTTACCTTGATATAGTCCATGTTGGTAAACAAAATACTTCTCTTATCATATGACTGCTGCTGTTGCTGGGCTAATTTGTGTAAGTGGATTGGAGGCTGCAAAATTGCAGAATATTTTAATAATCATTATTTGGTACCATTATTTTACTGATTGTTTCTAGTCTTCTGCAAAAAGATACAAATTCGGCTTTCATGTATAAAATCCACTTGCATACCTTACTGACAATGCAATTATGGCACTATTGCACATAATAGATAATGTGTGTTATGTTATCCTTGCCTTCAACTCCTTAAATGTCTGGTGACTCCAGAGATACCCGTACTTAAGATCTTAATTTTTTCTGAGTTTGCAGATAGCAAAATCAGAAAAACTGAGCTATTGTATCATCACACTTAATGAATATTAATAGTAAAAGTTAATTGTCAATATTAATATTTAGAAAGTTACTGAAATAAGATGATTCTGAGAAAGTCATCATGGGTTGTGTGAAGCCAGTGTAATCCTTTGTGAAGCGCTGTTTCTTGCTGCTGCCTGAGCTCTTTTGTTCAGAGATGTCCATGAAGAAAGTGAAGACATGGACACAGTATTATGTTTAGGGAATTAGTGACCATCGTGAACATTTGAACAGTGGGAATAAAAAGTTATTATTACAACCAGAACAGCCTTTGCAGAAAAAAGGAAATGTAGGTATTAATGCAGAGAGAGGGGTGGCCAACAGTGTGACTTTTGTACAAGGCTTGATTTCTGATCTTTTGAATATGCAAATACCAATTTCACTCACAGTGAACACCTAGAGTCTATGAAAGATGCTATGCTGCATAGCCTGTTGTCTTTACTGGGTTGTTTGAATTTGTGGGTTTTTGAGAAAAGAATATTAAGGATTGCTATTGTCCTTATTGGGGACTTGAACTTGCCAGGAATTACCTGGGAGCATCACATAGCTCGTACAACCTTCTTAAAAAACCTGGATGACAGCTTTATGGAACAGGTCCTAAGAGAGCTGACTCAAAAGGATGCTCTTCTTGATCTACTGCTTGTCAACAGAATTGATCTGATGAATGAAATAGAGATCAGCAGCTGTCTTGGCAAGAGTTTAAAATCTCCGTTGACAAAAGGAAAAACAACAGCAAAACCTCATCTCTGGACATGAGAAGAGCAGACTTTAGGCTGTTCAGGGAATTAGTAAGTGAGGTCCCCAGGGAAAATGTTTTTTTGCAGGTGCTGGGGTCCATCAGTTCTGGTCACTTTTTAAACATCATGTCCTTATGAAACAGGACCAGGCAATTCCCAAATGTCAGAAGTCAAGCAGACTTGGCTGAACAAAGTAATCTCTTGGAAATAAAGCAAAAAAAAAAAGAAAGATGTATGACCAGTGGAAGCAAGGTCAGGTGACATGGGAAGATGTGAAGACACTGCTTGTCACTGTTGGGAGAAAATTAATGTGCCAAAGATCAGCTGGAGTTAAACCTGCCAGAACTGTGAGAGACAATAAAAAGAGTTTTTTCAAGTATATTAATAGCAATAGGAAGTGTAGGATAACATCAGCCTTTAACAGGATGAGAATGGTCACCTCACAAACAGGGACATGGGCAAGGCAGAGGTGTTTAACACACTCTTTGCCTCTGTGTTCAACATGGATGATAGACCAAGGGCATCTCAGCCTCTGAAGTGGAGACCATGACTATCAGAATGATCATCTCCCAGTTGTCCCTGAAAATGTTCAGGATCTGTTGCTCCAGCTGGATCTCTACAAATCTATGAAGCCTGATGGATATAGCAAAGAATCCTCAAAGAGCTGATGATGTCACCAAAAAACCTCTCATGATGATTTTTGAGTGGTCTTGGGAATCTGGAGATGTCCCAGCTGACTGGAAGCTGGCAAATGTTGTCCTGATTTTCAGCAAGGGCAAGAAGGAGCATCCCAGAAACTACATGCCTTTCAGGCTTACTTGAGTGTCTGGTAAAGTTATGGAGAAGATTTTTCTGGGAGGTATTGAAAAACACCTGAAAGACAATGTGATCACAGCTTAGTGAGGGGAAAGTCCTGCTTATCAAATCTGATTTCCTTTTATGAGAATGTAACCTACCTAGCTGATCAAGGGAAGCCAGTGGATGTAATCTTTTTGGATTTCAGTAAATCCTGTCTCTCACAGGATTCCTGTAGACAAAATGTCCAGCACACAACTGGACAAACAGAGCATGTGATGGGTGAGCATCTGGCTCATTAGTTGGGCACACAGGGTTACAGTGAATGGGGTGACATCAGACAGGTGACCTGTGACTAGTGGGGTTCCACAGGGTTCCTCAGCTCTGTGGTCTTCAACGTCTTTCATTAATGAGTTGGACACGAGACTGGAAGAGATACTGAGCAAGTTCACAGACACTACAAAAGTGGGAGGAGCTGATGTCTCCCTTGAGGGGAGGGAGGGCCTGCAGAGAGGCCTCAACTAAATCAGGGGCTGTGCAATCACAACCCATATGAAGCTCAGCAAGGTAAAGTGCTGGATTCTGCACCTGGGATGGGCCAATCCTGGATGTACAGTACAGACTGGGAATGAGATGCTGGAAGGCAGTGCCGTGGAAAGAGACCTGGGTGTCCTGGTCTACAGAAAGCTGAATATGAGTCAGCAGTTTTGAGTGCTACATTATAAGAAAGATATTAAACTATCAGAGTGTCCAAAGGAGTGCAACAAAGATGATGAAGGGCCTTGAGGGGCGGACTTATGAGGAGTGGCTGAGGGTACTTGGTCTGTTCAGCCTGGAGGAGAGGAGACAGAGGGGAGACCTCACTGCCGTCTACAACTTCTTCATGAAAGGAAGAGAAGGGGCAGACACAAATGTCTTCTCTCTGGTAACCAGTAACCAGTGACAGAGGGAATGGCCTGAAGTTGTGTCAGGGGTGGCTTAGGTTGGATATTACCACCCAGAGGGTGTTTGGGCACTGGAACAGGCTCCCCAGGGAAGTGGTCACCAGCACCAGCCTGACAGAGTTCAAGAGGAATGTGGACAGTGTTCTCAGGCACATGGTGTGACAGGGCTGGGAATTGGACTCAGTGATCATTATGGTTCCCTTCCAACTCAGCTTATTCTGTGATTCTGTGATAGACTAGACTACACTAGACTAGAATAATTTGAAGGGACCATTGGAAGGGAACTCACAATCATAATCTAGTTCTACTGCCTGACCAATTCAGGGCTGATCAAAACTTAAAGTATTTTGCTAAGTACACTGTCCAAATACCTCTTAAGCACAGGGTTTGGGCATCAACCATCTCTCTAGGAAGTCTGTTCCAGTGTTTAACCACCCTCTTTATGAAATGCTTCCTAATTACCAGTCTGAACCTTCCGTGACACAGCTTTGAACCATTTCCATGCATCCTGTCACAAGGTACCAGAGAAATCAGCACCTCATTCTCCACTTTCCCCCTTCAGGAAGCTGTAGAGAGCAATGAGGTTACCCCTCAGCCTCCTGTTCTCTGAGCTAGACAGACCTAGAGTCCTTAGTTGCTCTGCACAGGAGGAACTGGTCTCTGATTGTTGTATGATGAGCTTGTCTTTGAAGCATGTCTGATGAGTCTGGGCACACGGAATTGATAGCTGTCTGGAGTTGCTCCCATTGCCTCAATTCATGTTATAAATGTATTGATAACAACACAGATAATTTCTTTTGTGCACTGACATTTTTCTCTTCATTTATTAGATAAAAGTACAGTAAAATAGATTAGATATAACCACTGTTACGCAAAGAGAGTTTAAGTAGAAAATGGCTGCATTTATTGTTATTTTAACAATAAATAAAACTTAAACTTAATGTCTTGTAGCATTCATCAGTGGATATGATTACACTGAAATTAAGTGCCTTCTTTGGCGCCATTTGGGGAATTGCCTAAGAACAATTTAGATGTAAGGGACCTCCAGAGGTCATGTGGTCTGACCTGCTGCCCAAAGCAGGTCCAGTTAGATAATGTTGCCCTTGGCTTGGGTTGTCCAGATGAATCTCAGACTCCTCCAAGGATGAGAATTCCACAAGCTCTTTAAACAGCCAATTCCAATACTTGACCAACCTTATGCAAAAAATATTTCTGGTAATGTTTAATCAAAATTTTCAATTTTTCTTTCAATGCTGTCCAATGAATAATATTTTTTAGTGAATTATTTGATTTATTCTTTGGATTATTGTTTCTAGGGAAAATACTAGTTTAATATTATAATTTTGCCAAGAGCATATTGATCCATGCACTGCCAAAGATAGTGCAAATGAAGTAAATAAGGCACTGTTTAGAAACCTATTAGCATTTATTAAAGATGTTTGTATATGAAACATCTTTATATAAGGCAACTTTTTACTGCAATGTTCTAATTTATATGAATTCAAGTATTTTAGTGAGTGTAGTATCAATGAATGCATTGCAATATGATTGTACTGAACTTTACAGTGAATCAGTATTACCATAAATGCTTGAGGAATTGAAATGCTAAAAAAACCTTTGAACCATGATTAATGCAAAATTATAGTCCAGCAAGAAACCTAACTTATGGAGAAGCTAGGCACCATCCACTTAAGTCCCAATTAATAACAATGTAAGTATAGCTGAGCTAGGAAGATTTTGAAAATGTCTAATTAGCACCCTCTGAGGACAAATGAAAAACACACTTCCTTTGGTTTCTAGGGCATTTTAGAAAAGAAAAGTAGTTTCTGAAACTGCTAGCCTTTTGAGTGTAGAAAGTTTCCCTTTTCCATGTGTTAACTAAGTGACAAAAGAAACCAATGCCTCCCTTCAAAAGTTTTCTTATCCCAGAAAAGTTAAAGTAAAATCTTTCAGTGGTATTGTGTCTTTTATCACTCATGTTTTCTTTGGGTTATTGTTGCTGTGCTTGTAAAATCTGTCGAAACTTTGGGCTGCCTGTGCAGCTACTGACACATGTCATGAACAAGTGAACTAATGCTATTAATACATCTGTCTTTACTTTGAAACTTGTATCTGAAAAATTAAATTCAGGCTGTAATTTCTTACTGGTTGAAATATCATTGAAAACAATGTTCTAGGACAGTCTGCCTAATGTTTGTCTTCATTGTTAAGTACAAGCAGTAAGAATTTGCAGTGGTTTGTTTGTGAAGTTTTATGCAAGACGGAGACAGAATTAGAGCAAGTCAGTTTGTTTCTTAGGACATATTCTTATGCTTGCATTCTAAACAATAATCTATATTGAATTTAAAAAATTCTTTATTGAAGAATGATGACTTGGGATAGTAAATGTAATAAAAATTTAATAGTTAAAGATAGTTGCATAGTTGCAAATGCATATTTAAATCTTACTGAATTAAATTTGACATTGGTATTTTCATGATCTTTTCAGTTCAGAATTCCATTTCCTTCAATTGATCCTGGATTTATTCTCATGCTCTTTAGTTCCCAGAATGTAAACAGGGTTCAGTGACTCTTTGTTTCTGATTCCTGTCATGTTTCATGCGCCTTGGTCAGAAAGAGCTTTGCAAGAATCAGCTGCATTAAGAAAGTATTGACTGTCAAATGAAAGCAGATCAATCTCCTTCATTTTATCATCAATAAAATTTAAAGTACTTTCCAAATTACATGCAGTTTATGTCTACTGCATGACTTAGTGATTGACTGGCAGGCTTCTGAGAGCTCCATGAAGGAATTACTCTTTGGGTCTGTCAAAATAGTTCATGAGTCAACCTGGAACTTAACTGACAAGTCTTATGGTCCCTCAGAATCAAAGTTCACATTGATGTGCCCACTCCTTTGTCATTTCAGAGCATGACTGTATGTGCTTGACATACAGTCTGTTTTCTGATTCAAGGAAATTTTCATAAATTATACCTCCCTTGAAAAAGGAGCTGGGGTGGAATTGAAGAAATAAAGGATAACTCTCAAGCCTAAAACAGATGTGTTGTTAGATGAGCATCAGACTTCTCAAAGGAATAGGGCATCCTAACCTGTGACAGAAGGTCTTTATTTCTTTTAATCAGTAGAAGGAAAAAATTACCTTCATTATTTTCTAGTAATGCATCTTCTGAAGGTCATCTCACATGGGTATGACCAAGGTAAGGATACCTTACTTTAAAGGTATCTTTTACATTTATTAGAAGTATTTATTTTCAGTTTGTGTATGGGGAGAAATATTCCAGGTAAATTGCTTATATTAGACACAGTTGCACTGGTGGCATTATGTATAATAAAATAACCAAAGAGGAAAATGTGCCAAAGACTCTAACAAAAAGGAACAAAGTAACACTTGTCTCAGATGATAATTCAACCCTTAGGGAATGAAAGATGAGTGCATATAGTTTCATTCCATAGACGCTGTTAGGGTATATGAAATTTTCTTCATTAGACTGCATCCCTCTTGCAGCTTCTAATCACTGTCAGGATGGTATGAGAGAACCTACACTGAAATCATGTTGTGCAAAGAAGGCATGGTTTTTCCTATCCTCCATTAAGAGAGTTACATGGCTAAAAAAAAAAAAACAAGAGTTCTTTCTCCCATCTGTTAAAAAAGCCTCTTTGACAATCAGTGCTGAAAATGAGAATGTTTTTTTATACAACACAAGCACTGCACTGAATTTAATAGAAATATCCTATTTTTTACTGTGCAGTTGTGACACATGTCAGCTAACAAATAGGATTGCAAAAAGTCTTAAGTAATGGGTCCTTAACATTTTCCCCATTGTTAAATCAATTACATTTACAGCAAAACTTTTGTACTAACTGAAGTAGTTGTGAGTGGATTTGTCAGAGTCTCGTTTCAGTAGCACTGTGTGCTCTTCACTGACTGCAGAACTCCTGCAAGGGGCAGAAGTGAATGGTTACACCATTAGCTTTCTGCATTCTTGATGAATTCAGACAGGAACTGTAACT
Organism: Camarhynchus parvulus; assembly: GCF_901933205.1. Classification (NCBI taxonomy): domain Eukaryota; kingdom Metazoa; phylum Chordata; class Aves; order Passeriformes; family Thraupidae; genus Camarhynchus; species Camarhynchus parvulus. The sequence continues at coordinate 38,621,813 of NC_044571.1, forward strand.
AAGCTTCTTCTGCTACCAAAACAGTCTCAAATAGATGGGAGCGCTTTACCTTGCTTCTATCTAGTACTAAAACCAACAAAATACTTGTTTAACTGAAATCAGTGGCTTCCAGCATGTTGGGTTTTTCCAGGCAGCATTTGTCCAATTCAGAGAGAACATTTTCCTCATCATTTCTTCATTGTTTTTCTCATAGGTGCTTTGGTTGCTGTAGTTGCTGTCTGTCTGCTCAAGAGGAGAGAATTGAGGATGGAGCTTGCAAAAAGTAGATTTTTTGACTTAAAATAGTAAAAGAAAAATAATATTAATCAGCACTAACTTGAGGGACTGCAGTGGTCTGAAATTAGCTGTTTGTGTCTAAAGTAGGCTCTTTCAGAGGATAATTTATCTGAGGTTTTTTCCCATTGATAGAAAGGGAAGCTTAAAGCACACAGGCTAACACCTCACCTGTAGGTATCTCCCAGTCAGCAATTTCTCTAATTCATATTTATTGTCAGTGGAAAGGTGGGGACTACAGAAAATATACACACAATGTGATGCTAAATTATTTTTTCACATTTATGGCATTAACTCATTTATGCTTAAATTGATTTCCTCCATAATCATCCTAATTCATAAGTTTGTCTGGAGTTGTCTGTTACAGATCTGATGTTTACTGCACTTTATGACAAGTTTCTGTTTTGCGTTCTTTTCAGTAGTTTTAATTAACATGCCATTTTTATCTAACAAGAATGGAGAAATTACAGAATTAGTTTAATCTTTCTGATAAGTGATGGAAATATTAATAGGATTATGGTAAAACACTGTCAACTGGCTTACCAGCTTTTGCTAACTTTGTCAAGGGTGTTTCTGTTGCATTACAGACTGTAAATAGAAGATTGAAATTTTGAAATAATTTTACTCCATGACTTTAGAAATGCTGTATACCCATAGTTTATAAATGAGTTAAGGATAAGGAAGTTGTGTTCTTTTTAAGGGTTGGATAGTAAAACAGAATATGTGGCTCCTGTCATCCAGCAATAATGTGGTCTGATGTGCTTATGATATCTCTGCTGAAAGCTCCGTCTCAGGATGTGCAAATCACAAACAAAAGTGAGAACCTTGACCTTGAGGGTAGGGACATAACCAGTGGAATCAGTGGCAAGGATAAGAAAATCTTGGGATGCTTTGACTAAACGAGTATAGGGGAAAAAATAGAATGAGAAAACTACTTACCTGGGGTCATAAAAAGCTCACAGAGCAAACACAAAAAAGACCATTTGTCATAAGATTTGAGTTTCTGTTTTATCCTATGCTTTGCGATTATAAGATGAAAACTACTTATCCTTGTTACAAATTATTTTCAAAAACAGATGTATATTAAAATACACACATATATGTATGTATATTAAAAAATGGAATTTTGTACTGTCTATAATGTTGTTGGAAATCTAGATGTGTAGTGCAGGTCCCATGTTATCCTGTGTTGGCAAATAATAGGTTATTTAAAATTGTTTTAAAACTTAATACTGGAATATTTTAGTGTTGGAGCTGTGATTGTTAGTTTTAAATATTGTTTCATATAACAAGTATTAATATCCATTATTTGAATATGAGAGCCTACAAAAGTTGATTCTTCTGTCTCACCTTTTTCCTGTGTTTGTTGCTGCGTTGCTAAGTGTCTACAACCGTCGTAAGGACATCTGTTCCCGGGCTACTGGGATTGTGTTGCTCATAAAATACTCTGCTGCTGTTTCCAGTCACAGGAAATTAAAGAAATTAAAACTGATTATCATGAGGAAAAGAAATTGGAAGTTGCCTGAAGCATGCTGCTAGTTGAGTGTTACTGCCTGTGGGCCAGGGAAGGTTAGAGACCGTGGCACTGGAATATACGCACCTGTTTCTATGGTTACTTGTGTCTGGTTTATTGGAGTGTTTATTACAGGAAAGTAATGACTCATATTACACAGTAGGGCTTTTTGCACCATTTTTGCATTAACACATTAGAAAATCAAATGCATTTAAATTACTTGGTGAAAGTACATAAGCAGTATTTCTAAAATAAAAATGGTATTTATTCTAACTGGTCAAGGGGTCATGGAAGTTTTTTGTGAGAAATTATTCCAGGGCATGGATTGAATTATGTGTCCATATTATAAAATACTTAGTGACTTACCATTGATGATCAAAATTTAACCTAAAAGTTACTAAGAATATCTGAATTTTACTGAATTTCATAATGTAGCTAGAAATATACAGACCAATTAGATGAACGAAACTTTACTTTTTGGTAATGTTATTTTTTCCATCTCCAATAGCACTTTCAAGGATTACTTTCTTGTTATTGTTCATGAAAACAGCTTTATTGAGGGATATTTTAAATGCATTACTTCATGTCAAAGTAAAATGATACATATATTGGGAAAGAAGTGAAACCAACATACTGGATAACATGTTTTCAGGTAGCAAGAGAGAGAAATTAATTCCTAATGTGCCTTTCTGCATTGAAATTTGCATTTTCAAGAATGTCTGCTATAACTAAAAAAATTCTATTTTATTTTATTTTTCTCCCATGTTGTCTTCTCTCTTAATTTGAGAGGATCAAGAAAGACATGAAGATAAACAAATCTTAATGCCATCCAAATCCCGGTTGAAAGGAATAAGAGCATTTCTGTGCAGCTGTATTTTCATGAAAATGATGAAATTTGTGCAGGATTTTTAAGGGAGTAAGCCAAATGTAAAATTGGATTTCACGGTATTGTGTTTTCCACCATTAATATAAATATGGATTTCTTACAGCTATACTAGGATTTTTGTTTCAATAAACTTTTCCTGGTCTCTGTAGTAAAAAAAAAGTATTCTTCAGCATTTTATAGTGCCAATTACCAAATGATATAATCTTCTTTCTGGAAAGTGCCTCCTTCTTATATATTCCAATCCTCATCATTGTGTTTGTTTTTTTTTTTGTTGAATTAAAGCTTTGAATGTCAATCATAAATCAGAGTTTTGTCATGTTAGATGAGACTGTTTGCCTATCAAAACTTCCTGTTCAGCCTCTAGGCAATATTTGATACTGCAAATTAAAAGCTTTCACCTTGAAACATTTGGATCCCAATCTGCCTATTGCTTCCACCATAAACACTGGAGCTAGGAGAGGGCAGAATACTGCTGAATGAAGCACAGAAGTGTTTATTTCACATCACCTCTCTGAGACTGCAGAGTACTTCCAAGAATGAGCAGATGTCCATGCTTGTGGAACTAGATGTAGAACTGGAGTTAACCCCAAAAAACTGACATTTGGAGGAGATTGGCTTAGATGTCCACAACTAGGGAATAGTCTGGGTTGGAAGGAACCTGAAGAGATGGTCTGGACGAATCTCTTGCTCAGAGAAGGGCTCAGAGTTCATTAGTCAGGGTTCTGTGAAATTGAGTCTTAAATATTTCTAGCAAAAAACATGCTGACATTTCTCTGGGCAACATGATAGGGTGTTTGACTGCTCTCACAATGGAGATTTTTTTTCTGTGCACTTCCTGGAAACAGTGAGTGCTGTACCATGTAGGGGAGTCCTATTAATCCTCCTGATCAGCCACTTTTAGATTTGCTGAACCCTTGAGATGTCCAGGGAAGCCAAATCAGCTAGTAAGGCAATACCTGGGGCACTGAATACAGATGGCTAATGAGCAGATGGAGAGGGAAATGAAATGCAGACTTTCAGTGCAGTAACCCAAAAAATCTCTGCAGGGCATGTTGGCACCCAGCTGCAGTGATAAGGTGGTGTATCAAGAGAGCAGCCATACAATACAGCAGCAAAACTCCCTTCCTCAAGGGTTTAGGAGCCATATTTCTGCTGGGCATTAGCATCTATTCTCTATGGGCTAGATATGAAGAGTGTGCCCGGAGGCTCTCAGTAGTGGACAATCCAAAGTACTTGACACTGGGTTGAACTGAGGTGCTCTAAAATTTTGTGGGTGACACAGGTGGTTTGTTGTGGCATTCCTTTCCACTGTATTGTGGAAATAGTTATTCACTTCCATACTTTAGTACTTGATGAAGTGAATTGGGTAACACTTTGATGCTTGTCCCTGGTTTGGGTTTGGGTTTGGGGGGGTTTGCATGGTCTTCTTTTTGTTTGTTTTGTAAGGGTTGTTTGTTTAACTTAACAGTTTTGGTGTAAAACACTGGTTTTTAACTATTACTAATTCCCCCACCCCATTTTTTTTTACAGAAAACACTGGGATTATTACAGGATTATTAGCAAGTAAAATGTTCCTTGTTTGTCCATCTGAAAGTCTTGAGTTTTGCTTCACAGCCAGAATTGTTTCTTCCTTTACAGTTTTTTTTGTTTGTTTTTTTTTTCTGTTAAGAAGAACATATGAAATGTGAACACTTTAGTTTAATATCCACCCAGCATGATATGAAACATGAAATACTAAATTTAGTATAGTTAATTACATATATTAAAAATAATCCAGTCTGCCTCAAAAACAGGTTTGAAACTGTTCTTTAGTGAATAGTTCTTTAGCCTTGTATCTTTATTGGTGTTTCCTAAAACAATCTGAAAATCTCAACAAATTCAGTTCAAAATCAATTTTTGTAATGTTTGCAAAGGATGAAGTAGTGGTTCTTTAGTGATAATAGGATTTTTTGTAATAATCAATTGAAACTATGTTTTTGTCTGTAGCATGTGTGGCATCATTCTCTTACCCAAAGGACTAGCAAGAGCTGTGTTTCATTGCATTAATTAAAAATGGAGTAATTTTGGGATTTGTGCTGTAGCATCTAATGATTTTTTTCATTTTTTTCTAGGATAGAAAATAAGATTACTCTCAATATTACATTATCTATTAGGAAAAAGATAAATTATGTATTATGGAATGTGTTACTTAAAACATCTGATGGTGGAGCAGTTCAGTACAATGCATGAGCAGTTACAAATTGAACTTGTTTAGTTCAGTGATTATAAAGTTATGATATTATACTTGTAGCCATTCAGAGTTAATTTTTACACAGAAATTGTGATTCCATTGGCTGTTTCAAGTCAGTTGCTGTTATGTGAGTATATTTTATATAAGTTCCTTCTTTCTGAATGAAGATACTTGATCATAAAGAAGACATGCAGAAAATGAGAAGTTGTGTCATTCCCACATACATACATTGTTTCTTTTTTCCCCCCAATACAGAGTTTTAAAGTAAATATATTTTGGGTTATTTTGAAGTGATCCTATCACTGTTGTAGAGGACGAACTTGGAGGTGAACCACCCATTTAAAATATTTCAGTTTTTCTTTAGTTATTAAAATGGTCCTAACTAAGCAATTCACAATTGCTTTTGTTTCCTGCCCTTTTTTCCCAACCTTTGTTTGACACGTGAGGACACTAGTGATATAGTTTTATTTTGAGAGATGGAAAAGGAGAATTGAGAACAGTCAGATGCAATTTTCCTTCTTGATTAGGCAATATTTCTTCATTGTCTTTACTGTGTAGTAAAATATTGAAAGTGTTGGTCAGGTTGGGGGCTGGACTGGATTGTCCATATTGTTCTGCTACTAAGCAGGCTATAAACACAGGTTTTTAAGTAAATAGGAAAAGTTTGAAGCTGAACCAAAAATGTAAGGAATGTATGCATAGTCTGTGACCAGGTAGGAGATACATACCCTCTGTGAGTACATATGTATCTGCATATGCAAGGAGAGAGAGAGGTTAGGCAAGGTGCTCCCTTGAGCTCTGATTTAATTTTGTGTCCCACTCAAACCTCTGTGCCCAGCAGTGTTTTTGTGGAGTCAGAGAGTGGGGGAGGGAAGGTTGGTTTCCCTAACTCAGCTGTGCTCTCTCTTCTAGCTTGCTGTTTCTGTAATAATTAGCACAGCATCTGGAGGAAAAAAAAACCCACTCTCAAACTCTTATTCCCTCTATTCCTTCTATTTTATCCTGTTCTTTTTTTGTTGCTTCTAAAATCTCCATAAATGTCAGCCTCTACACCTTAATGCTTGTTTGTAGTGCTTTACAAAGTAGCCCACAGGATGATCTGAAGAGTGTACCAGAGTTGATGTTGTGCTTTGTTTACCACTACCACTACATGCAGGATCCAGTGATCATGACCGAATGGCATAGTAGCTAATAGTTACTGAGCTTGCTGGTCTCTCTGCATTCTTTCAGCTATCCTGTTTGTCAGACTGTGAGGAGAAGTGGGAGACTAGGGTTCTAATGAGAGATCCAGCACTGCAGGACTCATTTCCAAATGATGGTAAATCTGATTATTCAGGGCAAATATCATATTACTTCTTTTTTTTAGCTTTCAGTCATATTACTTCTTTTATTTGGCTTTCAGACAGGGTCAGCTGGAAAGAGACAGGAGGGAAGGGTTGAGAGAACAGCTTGTAGTCAGGAATGAGAGGGAAACAAAAATTCCTGAAGGCGAGCAAGGAGGCTGAGGAGGCTGTTGATTTGCAGGGACTTGCTATTCATCCCAAGGTGTTCCTGAGGTGTTAAGAGACAAGCAGGGCAGAAATGACCTTGGGGATGTCTGTGTTATCATCTAGCTAAGCTGTCTACCTTACCACTGAGATACTGAAATCACTTCAGAAAATTAGCAGACCAGCAGATTGCTTTATGCAGTTTGGGGATTAATTTAATAGAGATTTTGTTTTCAGCAAGGTTGATAATGAAATAAGTGTTTATTAAAAAATTGCAGTCTGTCTAGTCTTCCTTACTCATATGAGTTAAACTGTAATGGCTCTCATGGAGTGACTGCCCCAAGTGTTATTAGTTCTGTATGTGGTTCTGTCTGTATTTTGTACTGACTCACATTTTCAATGTGTTAGGTCTTAATTTTTTTTTCCCCTATGAACTTGTATAATGATTGTTCAGGGCACCTAATATTGGCAATAGGCATTTTATCTTTAATGTGCTCAGCACAGTTGGGAAAGTGAATCTTCCGGCACCTTGCAGTGCTTTATTTTGGAGGAGTGGCAAATTTTGTTGTCTAGATAGGCTGTAAATTGTGTTGCTGGAGAAGTTTTCAGGACTTGCTGTGCACATCAAGAATCCACTATCCACTGTGGGCAGTAGGAAGTCGGCAACTTTAATGACTTTAAGAGGTTTTGATTAGTCTCTGTACAAGGCTTCTTGTCTACAGTACTAATCCTTCATATTCTGGAATAGTGCATTCAGAAAAAAAATGCTAAATGAAACTTCATCAATAATTCTCAGATTTCAGCAGATACAATGGAAAATGTTGTGGGGTTGACACATTGCAATACTTGAGCTATTTTAGGTGCAATGTCACCAGAGGTATTTAAATGTAATTTATTTATATTCCTTTCCAAGTCTAAGAACTATCATTGACCATGAGTGTGGTATTTCAGCCTAAAGATGTTTTTCAAATGTGAATGAAACTCACTGTTCATTGCTATTAATAAAAAGTTCTAACCTGTGTTTAGCCAGAATTAGATTTTTCATGGCAGTAGCACCTATATTCTGATTTTTGCATTAAGCAGAATGTGGTTCTGCCTTAAAACAGCAACTGACATCCACCTGTCAATACATAATATAAAAGCATTAAAGATTCCCCACCACATCCACTGCCAGACAAACAGCAAATGACATTAATAGGACTTAGCCAAAGCCTCTCTACATCAAAGTGGAAAGAGCCAGGAGCTCCCCTAAAAGGAGTAGTTTCTCCAGATGTAATTCAGGTGTGCTGAGTTTCTGTGGGTGATGCTGAAAGCTGCCCTTACTGGGAGGGTGTAGTGATGGAAGCAGGCTGGGTGTGACAGCGAGAGCAGTGAGCTGCTGCAGCAGCCTAACAGATAAGACTGGAAAGGGTCATGACATCTTCCTTTGTAAAGAGAAAACAGCAAAGCTGCTTCAATCATACCACATCTATTGTGGAGAGAAAAAGCAGTTTCTAAAAAAAGATTTGGCTTTCAGGGAGAACTTGGCGGGTTATTCAGAGGAGGGTGAATGTAGGAACTCCTGCCTAAGTTCATGCTCAGATCTGCACAGCAAAACTCAGGGAAGACTTTTTGTTTAGACAAAGGGTGCTTAAGAGGAGAAAAGTAATTTTCAAGGAGTTCTTCAGCAAGAGAAAGACCAATCAGCATTTTTGTTCAGAGCCACAATTGAAGGACTCAAGTAGCATGTTGATGCAAATCTCATTGGAGATTTGTTCCAGAGAAAGAGATTTAGAGTGCGAGTAGCTGATCTCTGTGGAGAAATAACATGTTTCTGCTTCACAGGTACTGAACATAACCGCTAAATAGCTGAGTTCTCTGAGCCCTGAGTGAAGAGTTACTGATTAGCTCAGAGTTTATGTGGGGAACTAAGTCTCCTTTCTTCAGGAATGATGGGCTAGAATTACGATTCAAAAGTTTCTGTTTTGTTGCTTCCCTGATTTGCAGTCTTCCTCCTCATAGTTCTTGAATTGAGAACTTCAGCATCCTTATGTGTTAGAAAATCTTTGTCTGAAAATAGTGCCAAAGTTCTCTGTTCTCTGCTTCTGATTTGAAAATCAGTTACTGTATTTTCCCGATTCCCTAACAGTTCACTTCTATTCTGAAGAATTTTTGCAGCTGAAGTAAATTTTTAAAATGTATTTTGTCTCTATTTACACAATATATCATGCTGTCACCTACTGCAAGAAATAATAAATCACTTTTAGGATAGTGCATGTCACTGAAAATATTAGATTAAAACAAAACATCTTGTCTGTGCTTTTAGAATCAATGATAATGCTGAGACTTAAAAAAAAATTGAAATGACTATAACTGAGATAAAGAAAAATGTTTATAAAGCCAGGACTCACATATGAGGCCAGAGTCCAGCAATGGCTCAAGATTCTTCAGAAATGACAATAATTTTTCCCCAGTTATAGCTGTGAAACGTGGATGTCAAACATTGCCATTTACACCTGGAAGATCACTTAAGAGGATCCAAAGAGTGTGTAAGACAGGGAAGGCTGTATTAAATCTGCTGTGGGAAACTTTATTTAAAAAGGTGTGATTTTGTGCCCTGAGATGCTCTGTCATTTTCTCTGCATGTGTTTCTACATGAATGGGATATCCATCTTCCTTAGGTCTATTTTTGTCTCGTCTCCCTTTTAACAAGCTTCATCTCTCTACATGCATTTGTTCCCCAACTTCCTCTATGCTCCACGAGGTGCACAAAGCTATCTAACATTCAGTCATAATCTATCTAATAATTGTAAATATTTTTAAGTTCAGTGTTTGAAGTGAAGTGTCAGGCATTAGCAGCCCAACAAAGAAGTGTTTTTATAGTTTGCAGTAGAGGGCCTGTGTTGCATGTTGTCAGGAATGGTGTGGAACATGAGGATATTGAAACGTGCAGACTGGAACAGAGGTTGAGAATAGGGCAGAATAAAGGAAACTGAGGTTGGATGCAGAATTCTCCATGCCTTTTAGGAGTGATCTCTGGATTGGACTGTCACCAAAACCATGTTCTGATGTTACAGCAGTTACTGTCAAGTGTTTTTGAAATAGCAAGGCTTTTCCAGAGCATGGAACATGATTGAAAACTTATGAAGAAATGAAAGTAAAATGATACTGATTTAATTGAAGCTGTTCAACAGTACTGAAATAGTTGAATAGCACAATGCAAGATTGCCAGCATTTTACACTGATCTTCCTGATCTTCCATATTTTATAATGAAAAATACAATGGAAAAGTAAGTCCAGTGTTCATTTTTTATGTGATTTTTGATTTACAGCAGTTTTTGTAAGGTTTTTTTGACACAAACTTAGAAATATCATGCAAGAATGAAGTTAGTATTTATTCACCCACACAGTGTGTATATATGTTTCCAGTATATTCTGATCCAGATACTAGGCTTTTGGAGTCTTTGAAAAGTGGCCTTTTAAAAAATGCACAGGAAGATCTGTGCACTTTTAAAGAGCTCTTCCAAGAGCTCTTACTTATGATGTTTTTAAATTCTGACAATAAACAAAAATTAACCTCTTAGCTTTCCTTTCTTGTAGGGTGATAGCTCCTATGTAAAGGATCGTTGGTGTGTGTTTGATGGATTCATGGTCTTTTGTCTTTGGGTGTCACTGGTTTTACAGGTAATCATTTCACTTCCTTTAACAATGATTAGTTCCTTAATTGTGAAAAATACATGGCACAATCAAATAAATGTGAATTGTGGGAGTAGACTTGTACATGGATCAAATTGTTTTAAAAAACCATCCTGAATTCAACACATTCATAATTGCACATTGCCGCATATGTATATTAGTAGTAGAATTTATCTTGATTATTTTTTCTTGTTTGATCTGAAGTTTGTTAACATAACCCCTGTGCAGTCAGAAGGAGAAAGAGGATCTTCAGAGAGACATTTCTCTCTTACTCCACATGACAGTTGTGCTCATTTCCTTCCAGTGAGTCTAGTAGGGTGCCATGGTGACTAGCTCGGGCACCTAAAGGGAGAATTATTCTAGTGGTAGATGTTTGCCATTCTGTAGTTGTAATGATATAGTGAGTGGAGTGGTTTCATGCAGTATCATTCATACCTAACAAACCATTTTCCAAAACTCGTGTTAAAGCACAATGGAAAAAAAACCAAAACATTTGGAAGCAGTTTGATATTTTTTTATAAAGCAAGGAACTTGGACTTCTTCAAAAAAATTGCAGCCTTAAGGTATAGGGGAAATTTGGTCCTGCAAATCAATCAGTCCTTAACTGTAGCAGGTTTTCTGGGTAAGAACAGATTGAAAACTGTGACATTGAGCTTACAATAACATAAGGATTGTAAAAGTTCTGTAGTGATTGCTGTTAGGCACTTATAAAATCTCCGACAAATTTAACACACATTGTGTAAATTTTCTGCTTTTTACACAGGGGAGACTTTGGTACATCTTGTACACATGCAGAATGAAGGTTGATTGTTACAGATAAGAACTGTACATTACCCAGTTTATGCATTGCCAGGTTCCCTCTCCATTTTCTTAGTACTTTGAGCAAACATTAAATCAAGCAGTTACTGTCTGAGAGTGAGAGACAAGGATTAAAACAAGATATTTTCACCCAATCATTCAGCTAAATACTCTTTATTGAATGCATAACCTGTCAGTGTATTGAAGAAATGATTCCCTGTCCTGTGCCTTGGCTGAAATTTCTATTGTAAGTGGAGTCTAGGAGATGATGTACAACTTTGTCATGCACTCGGAATTAAATGGAGAATTTATAAACATGTTGCAACTTACAGGCAGTCTGTGTACATCTGCTTTTATATCACAGTAAAACCCTTACTGCTGTACAATGTTAACAGATACTGATTTTCATATTGGAACTATATTAATACTTCCAACAATGCTGGGGGAAACGTGTGGAGTAGGACTGGCACAGAAACAGGCAGCTGGCACGAGCTTGCACAGTCTTCTTGAGTTGTTTGAGACTCAAACATTATGAACATGGGCAGAGTATATTGTGTGATTTTCATTAGGGTAACTTAGAAGTGAATTAAAGTATTTAGAAATACTTTTCTTTCTAATAAGTGTGGTAGAAATAAACTGTAAAGTAATCAAAAATTGAAAATTAAAATAAAAAGCATGTATAGTATTAATACTTTTAAAAGCTCTGGAAGTGAACACAGATGCAGGACAGGGTCTTCAAGACAAACTGTTGATTCTTTTCTTTGTAGGTGTTTGAAATAGCTGAAATAGTTGACCAAATGTCACCTTGGGGCATGTTACGGATTCCACGACCACTCATTATGATTCGAGCATTCCGAATATATTTTCGTTTTGAGCTGCCAAGAACTAGGATAACAAATATCTTGAAGTAAGTAAGGCTGTTGTCTGAAAAATAACAGAGCTTATTTAAGTTTTGACTTAAAAGACTGACTGTGTAGTCAATCAATGACCCTTCATGCTTAATGGGCGGTTTTCTCCTGAGTTTTAGTTCTGGCTAAAAAATTCTTGCTATTTTCTATATTTAAGGAATCATTAAGTTTTTTAGAAAACAATCAGAAATTTCAAATGTTTAAATAAATTTTTAAGTATTTTTGCTAATAAATGTAGCCAGCAATTTTCAACCAATGGCAGTAAATTCTGTTCCATGAATATGGCCATTTAATAGTCAAAGTGAATACCCTTAGTAGGGTAATGTTTGTAAATAACATTACATGAGCATATGCCCTGACCATTCCAGTTACTAGCGTGCTTATATTGGTGTGCATACAGACAGGCAAAGAAACATATGTAAGTGTGCTTGGTACAGCATGTAATGGCAAAAACCATGTCATGGTAATGTGGAAGAGTTTTTGGTCTTTATTCGGTGTCAAGCTTATTTTATTACCATATCTTGTCTGTATGAGTCTTTAAATACTACTTTACAAAAACCATATTTTACACATTTTATTTGGGTGTTTTTTCCACCCTTTGCAGTTTTCACCTGGTTTAATTACCCTGACCTAGGGACTTAGAAAAAAATCACAGCCCCCTTTTCTATTTGTTCACTGAGTGAGAGAACAGTTTTAAGGAGAAATGTTCTGCAGGATGAAATACCGCTCTCTTTGCATGAGCATATTTTCTATTCTATAGATTCTTTTCAGATGAGGCTTCGCATTGCCTGTACTTTCAGTGACCTGTTTATCTTTTTGCCAGGCGTTCTGGAGAGCAAATATGGAGCGTTTCAATTTTCCTTCTGTTCTTTCTTCTCCTGTATGGGATCCTGGGTGTGCAGATGTTTGGAACTTTTACATACCATTGTGTGACTGACGACACACAGCCAGGGTGAGTTCACCTGTGCAGGCATGATGTAGGCCTGTTGTTTCATTGCTTATGTTTTATTTTAGTTGACATTAGTAGATATAAAATGGACTTAATAGAATAAAAGCAGTCCAGCACAATGCACTAAGGCAAATTGAGGAAACAAACGTAGTAAGAATTATGAAAAATACAAATTTTAACTGTGACAGAGATGACATAATTTGTAACATTTGGCTACAGTCTGACTTAGGGAGCTGAGTGACTGTGTATGTTGGGTGGGAAAGGGAGGTGACAGAGCAGGAAAGTGGAGGGGCTCTTTAAGAGTGCTATTTAAGAAGAGCATTGCCACTTGTGGCTGACCTGGGTCACTGATGATTCATCAGCTTTTGCACTCTTCTGTCTTTCCCTAGAATGTCTTTTTTTTATGGGGCCAGACCTAAAGCTGCCCTAGAATCATAGAATCATGGAATAGTTTGGGCTGGAAGGGACCTTTAACAGTCATCTAGTCCAACCTCCCTGCAATGAGCAAGGACTCCTTCAACTAGATCAGGTTGCTCAGAGCTCCTGTCCAACCTGACCTCACATGTTTCCAGGGATGGGGCATCCACCACCTCTCTGGGCAACCTCTTCCAGTATCTCAGGCCCTTTCTGAAGTAATAATTCTCTGTGACCTGATGCTCAGATTCAAAGACCCTTTTTTTCCCCAGCCTTTGCAAAATACTGATGATAAATATTTTATGCTGGTGATTGAGTATACATCATGTTCTTGATTCAACATGTACTTAACCACAGGATTATCTCAAAGTACAATGTAGCCTCTTGAGTCACTGAGATGGCTCACGAAATCACAGATAATATGCTTACCTGTCCTGTTGAATTGAGGGTTTGACTGTGTCCTTGAGTACCATTACATTGTGAGAAACATGTTGCATCTGTTTCTTTGTTTGGTCCCTGTTCCTTTGGATAGGGAGATGTTGGCTCTGGAGTTGTGGCCTTTATTTTAGTCAAAATTGGATCCTTTTATTCCTGTTTTGAATTTTTCAGAACATAAAATTAATAGAGTAAGCATTGTAAGAAAGCAAAACACCACTTAATCTGCTAGTGAGCTGAATAAAATTTCTGATGATTGCAAAACTCTGTGTTAAAGCTTTTTCTAAAATAGAACCTAAAAACTATCAAGTATAAAATTAGAAGTGGCAGATACAAAAAAGGTTATAAAATCATTAGAGAACATGCTAGACCAAATACCAAAATATGGTATTTTGTTAAATTAAAAAGAAAATTACTTTGGTACATTTTCCTAATTATATAATCAATTATATAGTAAAATATGGAGCTGATCTTTGTATACGTCATGCAGATATGTTCTTTCATTCTAATCGTTCCTCTCTTTTTTAAGAGAAAATCTTTTTAGCACAGATATTTTGACAGTTTCCTGTAGACATAGGGAAAAAATTCTTTGTAAAAAATTTTCTTGTAGTAATGAGAAGGTCTGCAATTCTGTGAGTTATGGAATGTTATTTAAAAAAATTAGTGGAATACACAATGCAGGAAAGATTTGGCATTATGTAATTGCTTGTGTCACTGAATATAACTTTTCCTTGAAATCAGCAGAAAAAGATGAAACGTGACATAGTAATGTTTGCCATATGGAAATTTAATTTTGTAACTTTGGTGCTGCCCATAAAATTCTGTTAATTTTTTCTATACATGTCAGGCTGCTCTCTGAATAAACGTTAGTATTTTTTTTTTAAATGGTATACAGAAACCCTTCAATTTTAGGTTTTTGAAAGGCTGGATTACACGAAAACCTTAAAAGGGACAAATATCCAGTGTATAAAATAAAATTTAAAACCTGCCTAAATAGGGTTAAAGTTGGAAAAGTCAAGTATGCAGAGCAGAGGGAATTTCAGACTTGAGGCTGAATATCTAGCCTTAACTCCTTTTTCTTTCAATATCATCAAGTATATGTTTTTAGCTGTATAAGTATTAGAAATCTAATTTAATTTACTTTTAAGGTACCTGGGATAGGCACCTTCAGTAAGCAGTTAATCACTTTTGCCATCTCCAGACCAGACTTACAATTTTAAATGGGCTCCCATGATGGTGTATGATGACTAGAGTTACACTGGACACCACTTTTTTCCCTGAAAGTTGTTCCTCCAGTTATTCTGATGAATGGTGCTCCTCCAAAGTACAAGATACTTTTTTTCTTTGTTATTGACATGTGGATGTATAGCTCAGTTTTGGCATACTACTCATTCCTACTTTGAAAATACTGATTTCCTCTTCTTGTCTGTAATACTCATCATTATATGTTGTGAAGACTTACACCTATTTGTTCCTATTTTAAATTTTGAGGAATGCAGTGCAGAAGCTCAGGCTGGAGTTAGGGTGTGCCTTCTTCATGTAGATCAGGACTGACCTTCCTGGAATTAGCTCCAGAATTTATAATTCCCACCATGGGCTAGAAAAATAAATATAGAGAAAGAAATAACAGTTCTGGTGCAAAAAGAGGACAATATGGACAGATATTGGTCCAAAATATAGTTAGAAAGAAGGGGACATGTCACTTCTGAATCCGGGAAAGTTTAGCTGGGATGTAATAGAACACAAAAGTATGAAAATTGCCTTGCCAAATTTTACTTTTGTCTTTGAGGTTCAGTTTCTCAATTTTATAATGAGGGTTAAACATTCCTCTCAGAGGTTGAGTCTGTCTGTCTGTCTCTCTGTTTCAGGTGGCTCAGTTCCAGACAATGGAGAGTGGCCAGAGCTGGCTGTACTTGTCCTTAAATAACTTCTGTCTTTAATGACACACAGCTGTAAATTTTCATTATTTTTTCAAACCAGATCCTGGACTCCCAAGTCAAGATTAGAAAAATGAAAAGGTTTCCAATTAGTGACCACCTGTGAGAGCTTTAATTTTAGGTGATTTGCCTCTTATTATGCAGAACGCCATGGCAAGCAGGAAGGGTAAAATCTTATTTTTGTGGTCAAGACTTGATCTATTTCTGACATTTTAGAAATCACTTTTAAGTCTACTGCCTTATGAATTATGAGGGAGTCGAGTTTCTTTTGAAAATGGTGTCTTAAAATCTTCCTATTCTTTTCTATTTGAAAGGACATGGTGTCTTCATCAGACACTTATTGCCTCTTTGGCTGCAGCAAGTTCTTTTATCTTTCCATCCTTCTCAATGCCCACACTGCCTGACCTCCTGTCTCTCTACCTCCTGAGTCATTTTCTGATGTTAGCTATGACAAACAAAAATACTGAAGTGAGCTAACCACAATCTGAGTTTTCATTCTGTCTGAGAAATCAGCAGAATCTGACTTGCTTAGAAAGGCTGAAAAGTTTATTGTTGTTGTTTGATAAGTCCTTTTTTTCCTGTATTCTTACAATTGTCTTCCCTATAAAGAACATTGTCTTCTTCTTATACAATTTTATTACTCTATTTCCTCGTGATTATGACTTACCTTTTTTCAACTATGCTGTGAAATTTTTTTCTTGATGATATCTTCAACCAATATATCTTTTCCTGTCAAGCATTGGTATATTATGTAGATTTCCATAGTATGGATCTTCTTTAGTTGCTTAAAAGATGGTGTGTTTGAAATATAAAATCCAATTATCTTGATAAATCTATATATTTTAAACAGTTTGACAGGGTTGGTTTTTTTTTTGTTTGTTTGTTTTTGGTTTTGTTTTTTTTTTTTTGTTATATCTGAGATTAATTTCTGAGATATACAATATAAGGTGAAAATAGTTGTGTTCCCAGATCTACTGTAATTTACTCTTGGTAACCTCTGGTATACAAAAGATACTTTCACACAGTACAGGAGAAAGAAATTTTTTCTAAATCAGTTCTGTGGCTACTTACTGCTTTCTTTATTTTTACTCCCAAGATACATTTGACTATGCAAGAATAATTCCAGAGCACATGATCGTTTTATATGTATTCCACAACAGTAAATTTTCCTTTTGTAAATCTCAGTCTGCACTGGAGCTAAGGGAAAGGAAGTCTCATCAAAAGAGAAAAAGCTAATATGGCTAACTGCCATAAATTGTAGTACTCACCTATTTTCCAAAGTCATTCTTTAGGGTGCCTTTTTTTAACACTTTTGATAAGGTATAGGCTGAGTATTTCTGTAGGCCTGTCTGCCTGTTACCATGGAGGTCAATTTAAAATCCTTCTTTGCAAAGTTTCTTGTTTAAAGCAGGACATGCCCAGGAAAACAGATAAGAAAAGTAATTACTGAGTAATGGAAAGATCTAAGAGGCTTCTGGTCATCTTTCCATCTGTCTATGGATAAGCCACAAAAATGTCAAAAAACAGCTTCAAAGACTCTGAAGCTGAAAGTTCACCACAATATCTAATAGAGGAAATAAATACAATTAAAAAGAACAAAAGGAATTTGAGATTCTTTCTTACATCAGCAGTGGGAAAGTAAGAATGATTAATTAAGTTTCTCAGAAAGGGAAGAAATCAAAGCCCAAGCTCGAAAAATCAGTGTAATAGGACATCTTCAACAGAGCACATTAATTTATTGATTTTAGTGGACAACCAGATCTGCTTTATTATTGTCTTTGGGACTTACAATCTCTCTTACTGGTAGCATGTCTCTAGGATAAACTCCTCAGGGACAAGAGAAATGGAAAAAAATTTACTTTTCCTAGCCTGATGTTGTTTAAACCCCAACCAAAACCAATTAAAATACAGCATCAGTCAGAGAGGGAAGTAATTCAGTTTAAATGGACTCATGTCAGAAGAGTAGATGAGAGTGCTGATGTGGGAGCAGTATTGGTGCCCAGGAGAAAGAGCCCTCAGGAGTTGGGCTCTTGTCATTTTCACGGGGCATGTGATTTCTGAGCAGAAATCCTGTTTTTTATTAGAATTGTCATATGGATAGTTACCTAAAGTAATTACACTGTTAATTAATTTAACACATATTTTACACTGTTTTTGTTTTTCCAGCTCAGTTTTAAACAAAAAGGTGACTTTTTAGTGTGGTCAGGATAGAATGATGACAACCCAATTACTTCAGCTCCTGGTGGCTCAGTAATGACATGTACTTGTCTTTATTAAGATTTAGAGCAGTTTAAGTTTACACAATTCTCTGCCTCAGTGCAGACATCAAAGTCGATTGAATTCCTTCTCAGCCTGTTAATATTTATGAGATTTTTTTAAGAATAAGTTTTTTTTAATAAACCAAAGTGGATTTTATACATTATTTGGAAATTGGCTCACTATAAGTACAAGAATTTGAATAACATAATCTCCTCTTTGCTGTAGCGAAAGTTTGATATTGGGCCACAAGATTTTTACCTGATAATCGCTGTATAGAAATAACGCCTGGTGACATGGTGGTTTTCCATGGAAACCAGCAGGGGACCAGGATTCCAGAAGTCAGAATTTCCTCCAGTGTATCACAAAATTGAGGGAAAGACCAGACATTCCCAGAAAAATGGAATCCCAAGAGTGATCTCCACTGAATCTGCCTGACGGGTGATTGGGTAGTGTTTGATTTCTTAAACATAAAGGAAGCTAAGAAAGTTCTGTTCTTTATATTGCAAGAGAAATCCAGGCAACTAATAGAGAAGGCTGTGGATGTCCTGACATTCACAGGTTCAATTGCAGTTCATCTAATTTAACCTTGAAATGCTGTGCAAAAGAATCACTTCTAGATGTGCAAGCATTTGTAAGGAAAGCTGAGAAAGAATTTTGAAAGAGATCTGTTTCCATATTGTTTCAGATCTCTTTTCATGAGTGATCTGTTTAATACTATTTTGAAAACCAGGGGACTGTTTTCAGTTTTGTATTGTTGCCTGGAAGCTGAATGTGATGCCTAAATCCTATTCCTCTCCCTTGGATAAATGCAATTCAATAAGGCCTGGGAAATGCTGGAATATTCATCCATCCCAAGATATTTGTGAGCACACCGAAGCCATCATCTCAGCTATTTTATTAGTTCTGAGAACTTGTGGAGGGTGGGTGGGAAGCAGGGAAACAGTAGAAGTCTATAAAAGGAGGAAGGAGAGAGGACAAGAAAGGCCCAGGAATTATATCTGGGATACTTAGGCTTAACTTCTTTCCCTGAAAGAATTCTGTGGTAAATAAACAAAACATTTATAAGCAGTTGGAAGAAAACAAGGAAGTGAGTAGGAGCTAATATGGATTTCTAAAGGATGAACCATGTCAAACAAATATAATTGCCTATGGCAGCCATGTGAATACAGCCATGTGAATTGAATGTCATATTTCTTTAGTTTAGAATAATTGCCCGTAACAGCCATGTGAATTGAATGTCATATTTCTTTAGTTTAGAAAGGCTTTGTAGCAGTCTCACAGGACATTTTTGTAAGCTGGCAGGAGAAACATGGTTGAGGTGAAAATAATCATAGAATAGGTCCAAAACTGCTTAAAAATCATGCTCAGTGAGATGCTATTAATATCAGAACAGAAAGAATGGGGATCCTCATAAGTCTGCCGTGTGCTTTTTGGAGTTTCATTAATATCCTGCATGGTGGCACACTTATTGCGCTGAGGATGATGTGAGGCTGGAAAGAGCTGCACATGTTTTGGAAGGCAAGATTAGAATGAAAATGGTCTTGATAAATTGGAGAAATTCTCTGAAAAGTTGGATGAAAGGCAGCAGGGACAATATACTGCACGTAGGAAAAACCAGCTGTACAAATACAGCATAGTGAGTCATGTGGAAAAGGTAGTTCTGCATAAAATGTTTTAGAAGCATAATGGAGGAATGGAGATCAACAGTACTGTGCGCATGTAAAAATGTAAAATTGTAGTATCTTACAACATATGGGCATCATCTGGAGAGAGTCTAAAACAAATATATATATAGAGAGAGCAGAATTGATAAAAAGTGTTCAGCAGTTTTTTAACTTTAAAAGAGTAGTGGACATATCACAGGTTTTGTGTGGATAAGCACTTTTGCACAGAATATGGGAATATTCTGTGCAAAAGGGAATATGGTCACTCTTTCTGTAATACACTAGAATAAGAAGTACATGTACAAAATTTCAGGATGAAAATTTCATGTTAGACAGGACATTAGGAAAAAAGTTTGCAGTGGTAGGTACAAAGTTGCACCTATTTCTTAGACAGGCTCCCAGTTTCACTCTTGAGGATCTTTAAAGCAGCCTGTGGGAACTTCTCTTGGGAAAAGTAGAAATAGACTGGGGCAGAGAACTATATTTAATGTCCTGTAGAGTGTTTGTATCCAACCTTATTTTTCTGTGATTTTATGTAGTCCATCTTGACATAACAAAGGGTCAGGTATTGTTATCCTGGGCATCTGAAGAACAATTTGCCTTTGCTACATCCCTTTTAAAGGGAGGCACACTGGAAGTGAGGAGGATTGGATGCAGAGCTATTGTACATTAGGACAGAAGTGAGAGAGTGGCTTCCTGCAGTTTTTATTGTTTTCTCTCCCTTTGTGTACCAACTAAGGTGAGAGTCTGTTCATGAATGTTCGAACTTCATTTTTCATCCTACCCCACATGGAAAGTCCAAACCTCCCACCAAAACATGCTTTTTACTATCAGAGGTGCTATTATTAATTCTTTTGTTCCAGTTACATAAAATACATTTGTACTCAATCTTTACATATGTCTCTTATCACTGCTTGTGTAGTTTGGCCCTCACTCCCCTGCTCCCTCTCTCACGTAAGATACAAGAGTTTTTAATAAATTTCAAGAAAAGCCCCCAAATCCAATGTCACTCCTTAGTGTGGGAGACCTGCCTTTATACTCAGTGAACTACACTGTTTGTGCTTGGCACAAATGCATACCACAGTCACTTTTTTCCAGTGCCTAAAATACTTGCCACCCTTTTGTCCCTGTTGTAGCAGGCTGTGCTGGGTTCACTGATGTATGATTTGACCAATTTTCTTCACAAATTCATACATCACTGCCACCTTCTGCATTTCAGCTCCTTGTCTTCATCTCCAGTTTGCCTCAAATAAAGGCTTAGCGTCCTCATGCCTCCTTCTTAGGGGCACCTGCCAAGGCAGCAGGAGCAAGAGTCATTACCTGGTACAGTTTAGCCTTTTGTGCTGTCTGACTCTTTTCTTAATTGTCATGGCCATTGCCCAGCAGCAGTATTAAAACTACAATCCAAACCAACTTATTGTACACCTTCTACCTGGCAGGTTAATGAGAAGGGCTTTTCAGCTGCTGTTTAAAGACAAAGCTTTGGTTAGAATCTGTCAATGCCTCATTCAATTTTTCTTTAGGGCTGGAGGTAGCCTGAAGGCTTGAAGGCTAGACCAATTTGAGATTTTACATTTGGGTTTCCTGTAAACCCAGCAATATTTTAGATCCCTGAAAAAGTTATTTGACCTTACTGTAGGTCTGCAGCTGTGTATTTTAATGATACTTCTGCCTGCAATGCCCTGACAGAGAAGCCCTTTCACAGCAATCCAGTTTTGGCAGTAAGTCTTCCTGCCTACTTCGAGTACCAGTCATGCTATCAAATGGAGATATCAAGCTGCTTTCTCCCAGGTAAAGTGAGAGCTTTGGCAGATGGGCCTTGTCAGATGGCCAGTCACCAAATGCTGATTTCCTTTTTGAGCTAGCTGGATGATGTTGAAAATTTTTTCTTAGGTGTTCAGTTGTAGCAGCCCCTTTTTCTGGGCTAAGTCACATCTCCTGCCATTTCAGATGTTTGTGACTGGTGTGTGTAAATGCATTTGATGAAGGCATCCTGTGTATGGTCTTCACACTTTGCAACATAACCTTTAGAAAGGAATTCATTTTGCATGTAGTTCAGATTTGGATTCAGGGCAGTATTTTCTTATCATGCTGAAGATCACCCTGTCTGGTACCTAAGGAAAAAGTCTAGTGAGATAAAACTGTATAATGCAGTGGTCCAAAAGTTGTAGCTAGCTCTGCTTTGTGGGAGACATCCAAACGTGCATGTAAGCTTGATGGAAGTAATTCCCAGATGAACTTCAATCTTGGGATTTTCAAATCCTACAGCGCAGATTATTGGCCTTGTGTTTTCCCTATAGTGGTTAGACAGCAACTTAAAAGATATTTTTCTGTATTTTATCCACAGAATTCCAATATATAACCTTAGGATTTTTTGACGTGGTCCTGAACATACTTTAAAATCAACTTGGATACAATCTTCAGCTTAGATTGTTATACAAATTTCAGTTCATGACTTTGCAATTTAAAAGACAACAAAGGTGGTTTTTACTCTTCCTTTTAAATTCTATAAATAAGTGCTGTTTTGGATTATAATAGTACTATATGTATGAGGTCAACTTGTAAATAAGTCTAATGTACCTCAGTGACATGCAGATTCATGCAAGATAGCTGGATTTGATTTTAACTCTTCCTGTTTAAGTCTTGTATATTAAGCACTTAGAGTGACAGCCTCCTTCATTGTGTAAATGCCATTAATTCATGTTATTTTGATTCTTCTGAAATAAGTTTTGCATTAACATACAT
Source organism: Camarhynchus parvulus (assembly GCF_901933205.1). Lineage (NCBI taxonomy): Eukaryota > Metazoa > Chordata > Aves > Passeriformes > Thraupidae > Camarhynchus > Camarhynchus parvulus. The sequence continues at coordinate 38,643,986 of NC_044571.1, forward strand.
ATCATGCAATTGCCATTTGAATTCAGCTGTGTCAGGACTGACTGTTGCAGCCACAAAAATGGGGTGTTGTAGAGTTGTTATGTCATGTGGAATTTGATGAAATCTCAAACAAGTACTGTTTGTGCATGTTACTTTATAAACAAATGCATATTGGAACTTCTGACATTTTCTTTCTTGAGCTTTTTTTTTCTAGTACTTGTATGTACATTTCAGCACTTTCCATAGGATATATTTCTTCTTTTACTCATTTTTCTGTGGTGAACTTCAGTGACTTAGTTACTTTGAAAGGTAATGGCTGAGTAAGTTGAATTTAATTTCCTCTCATGCCAGTAACAAGTGATCAAACCAATAGCTTGTCAAATTTGTTGAGTACCTGCAACCATCCTGTTTTCATTTGGGCATTCTCATTTGGTTCTTTTCGTGACACTATTGCCTTTGTGTAACATAAGTGATCTGCCATGAGAACAGAATCATCTGACTTTGATGTTAGCACCTGTCCTAGGAATCTAAATACCCTGAATTTCCTCTGTAGCTGTCAGAGAGAGAAGGGTGCCTCAGGAGCGTGGATGAACCCATTGACCTTGGCCCTCTGGAGCTGTATTTCACTCTCTCTGTCTTCATTGCCTAAAATGAGGTAGGGTAAGTCAGGACATCAGAGCTGCAGTCTTTACTTGTGCAGCGCCTTCTAGGGGTTCAGCAAAGAGATGTTGGATCTTTGAACTTTTGCATCCTGAAGTGTGAGATAACCTTGGTGATTTAATCTGAATCTGTTCAAAATTCCTGTGCAGTGAGTGGCAATAGAAGGAACATCAAAGGTACATTTTTGGATCCTAACTTAGGTCACATGTGAAATGAAAAAATAATACAATCAAAATCAAACCCAACTTTACTCAGTATTGCTGCCTCTCATAATAGGCAGTCTGATGTGATGATGCCTTATTACTGAATATGGGCAGGAAAAGAAAGTGCATAAGAACATTACTTTTCTTAATTTGTTGAATAAACATGTAGAGAATTTTCGTCTTCTAAAATGGGCAAAAAAAGTAAGATTATCCAAGTTCCATCCACAGACTCCAATTTAGACACTACAAGATTGTGAAAACTGGCAAAAAAAAAAAAACCCAATACTGGAGCCTGAAAGTGAACAGATAAATAGTGAATAAAAGATCTAAATTGAATTGCAAGATGTTTAAAAAGTAATTTACACTGGGGAAAATTACAGAAAGAAAATACATTAGCAGTAGTAAGATATTACAGTATCTATATATTGAATTTAAAATTGAAAATAACTATTGGATCATCTAGTCAGGCTTCAATTTTTTTCCCTTCTATTACACCTTATAGCTTGTGTCTGACTCCAGTGCATTTCCTAGGTGTGTATCTATTTTTGACTGGTTTGCAAAAGAACAGTCATAAGCAAGGGAACTTTTTGTTTCTTACAAAAACTATTTCACTGGTAAAACATGTTCCTAAATTCATCATTTTAATTTGTCTGGCTTCCACTGTTAGCTTTCTATTCTTATTCTTGTTATACTTTTTTATGCCAGATTACACAGAATCTTAATTTCTAGTATTTTCTCTGTGTGAATCCACTTGGAACAATTGAAGCACCTTTCAATATGTTTTTCAATAAACTAACATTATTTAGCCCTTTAGGTCTTCTACTGCAAACCATCTTCTTCAGTGTTACAATTTTCATTTTTTTCTGTGACTTCCTCAGTTTTTAAAATATTAAACTGTGATCAAAATTCTGTGTAATACTAATCGCAATTTGTATGAATTTCGTGTGCAGAGGAACATTAATTCATTATTGCTTGTGTGTGTACAGTCTGGGGAAGCAGTTTTTTCTTGCCATGATGTTATTGGGACTAATATGAGAGGATGCCTTGGTTTATTCCCTCATCTCAAATTTTGTGTGGCACCTATATTCTATAACACAGTATTTCCATCCTCTTATCTCTTTTAATCCATAGGCTGTAGGCCAGTGATCCTGCCATTATAACCTTGCATTTGGCTGTATTAAAGCACATTTTAGGTTGTTTGATCAAGCTAACCAAGTAATTCTGGTAACTTTTCATAATGCCTTGTTCTTATTGTTATTTATGTTTCTATTCTTATTCCTATTTTTGTATCTTTCTCCCTCATTGATTCTGGTAGATCATTTTGATCATTTTGCTGGGAAGTGTTTTTTGACATGTCAGTTAATCAGTTTTCAGCCCATTTAGCTGGTACTTTATTGATATTATACAGTGCCAACTTTTTAATCAGTCATATGTTACTTAATGAATTGCTTTACAAAGTCCAAGATAGGCAATTTTATTTGACAAATCTGTAATCTTACAAAAATCATGTTGCTATGATGAGTGGTATTTTCTCTAAATCATTCTGGCTGCCTCTTATTACATTAATGTTCTTTACTTTTTATCAATTAGACTTTTTATCAGCTTGCTCTTTCTTTTGTCTTGCTTGATGTTAGGCTAAGCAATTGAGCTGCTTGTTCTTTAAAAATTAATGGCACATGAGCATCCTTCCAGAATTTCCCTGCTATTTCAAGATTTATCAAAAATTAATGGAAGAGATGCCCTTGGTTATTTGGGCTTGTTGATTTGAATATAATTATCCCTAGCAGATGCTGTCTGGTATTCTCTTCAGTTACTAATTCTTGATTAGAAGAATCTGTGTTTGCCAAGCTAAAATGTAAAATATGGAACGTTGCCAAAGCTTAAGCTTTGTGTTTATGCTGTTTGTAAAGTCATGAGTCCTTAAGCATGCCCTATCTTATCTTTCAATGAGATAAAATTAATGAATAGATATAAGAGAAAATGTGTAACCAGAAAGAGTTGAAAGCTTTATAGTTATAATTACAGATATAATTATGAGAAACATTAAATATGGATGAAAACTTTGCACTTACAGTTTAAAAGATAACACAGATTTTGTTGTTGGATTTAAAACAGGAAACTGGCTCTGAAAGTATGGTACATGACACTTTAGATTTAAATATTTTACTTTTAGACCAAAAGTAAAATATTTAAAAATGACCCTTGGGAAAACTCAGGAATACTAGGTTATAAAACATCAGAGGAAGAATTGTGCCTAAACAAATCTGCAGTCCTTAAATCAGAGAGGTACTCTCTGACATTTCTTTCACTTTCACCAGTGATTTTGGATGACAGTCCTAGATTCTCTAGAACCTGTAATGGCTCCAGCAGCAGCATGGTTCTAAGTTGCCATCTCTTTCTGCACAAATTAGAAGGTGTATCAGTAGAACTCAATTGCAGTATGGTGCCATTTCACTGAAGTTAACAATCATATATGTGTCTCACTCCAGGGACAAGACTGAGTGCAAAGTTGAAAAGATTATGCCCAATCATAATGACTTACTGCTGCAAATTTTAGAAATATCAATATCAGTAATTTATTTGTTAATATTGTCCTTGTTAAGCTGAGATCATAATGGGGTAATAATTATGAAAATAGTGAACAGAAGAATTTGTGATAGAAACAAAGCTGTTACAATTCTTATAGCACAATATTGTTACTATTCTAACAATTGTGCAGAAGCAGCTGTTATTATTGTTAGGACTGTAAAAAGAGCACTAGTGTAAGGAAGTAGTCTAGGAGCTATCTCTTAACAGCAGTTGTATGTGCAGAGTTTCCCACTTAGAGAAGGAAAAGAAGAAGGAGAAAAGTACTTCACTGGATGAGCACACAAAGCATTAAGACATGGCTTTGGAAATAAGAGATACATATAAAAGGAAAAATCAAAGGAAATTTGTCTAGGTACTTAGATTGTTTTCATGGTCACTATGCAACAAATAAACTTTAACCTTTCTCAATTTTTCTTTTTGCAAGGAATCAGGTAAAAAGCAAGCAAATTTCCATCTAGGCTTCCTGTCTTTCAACTTCCCAGAGTTTCTGAAAACAAATGTAACTTGGAATACTAAATAAAAAATCCAATATTTTTTACTACCTAATGGTATCATCAGGTGTATAGCAATTGCCATGACTTATCTGAGCCTTTAAGAGGATAAGGTCTAATTAGAAAAGTAATTTAAAACTTCCTTTCTGCACAATGTTTCTGTATAATATTGTCATAAGAATCTTAACCACAGATTTTCTCATTTCTATTGGTATAAAATTACAGCAATTAATTATAGTTATGCCATGAGTATTTTTTTCTTTTTATCTCTGTAAATTCTCTTCCTTAAGGAAAGTCTTTTGGTTGGAGAACAAGATTATATGCTCTATAGCTGGCTGAAGGTACACGGGGAAAACAAACTAAGGCTAAGGACTTGGCTGATCATAGGAAGTGTCATTTTTTTTTAACTTGAAGGGTTTTTAACTTGATGCACTTACCCATGGGCAGACATTTGGTGTTACTGATGTATCCAAGATGCTCAAGTAGGACACAGGGCTCTCAGAGACCTGAGACCTCCTAGATCAGCATCTAAATACTGAGGGCTACCATGAGGCATCCCCAAGGCAGCAGTAATCAGTGTGAGGAAAATAAAATTGAGTTACAAGTTTTGGCTATTTACACTGACTCAGTTGTGGGAGGGAGCTTTAAATCTAGAGTGTGAAGTGTTGGTGATTAAACAACTTATTCTGCATTTGGTGTAAGAATCTGTTCTTTTTTATGATTCATTGAATTAGAAATATATTTTTAAAAAAGAAGTTTTTACTTGCTACCCTAGCAATTAGCATTTTCTATATCAGATTTTTGACCTGAGAGGTTCCACTACTATTAATATACATCTGTACATATTTTGCTTTTGTATTCTGTGTTTCAAAAAAAGCACCAAAACATTAAAAACAGAATGCTTATGACACAGCTGACCTTACTTTCCCAGTATGAATTCAGCTTTTAATTTACATCTCATTTCATAAAATGCTGATATAAGATAAAATTTAAAGCTTTAAAAAATAGGTTTGTGGACTATAATAATTGTGTTGAATAGTGCAGGGAGGTTGTTTTGTGGTAGTAGATGACCCTGATTTTCAGAATAAAGACAAATTATTAGATATAATTGACCTATATATGTAAGAGAGCAGTGTATTAATATTCGTCAGATAACTTGTCTAAAGTCAATGTAGAAACACAGTATTACTTCATCAGAGAGCATTTACTGAGAGATCCTAGCTCAGCATTCATTTAATTTGAGCTTCAAGAAAAAGGTCTGTGTAGCATGGAGCTCTCTGGATTTATTTATTTATTGCTAGAGTCTCACTAGCTTGGTGGTTTTCCCTTGTGTTCTGGCAGTATGGCAAAGCAGAAGCATCTCTTCTGAAACGTATAGGATTGGATTATTTTTTTCAAAATTGCGTGTTCAGAGTTAGATGTCTAGCAGAAGAAAAAACCTATAATTCTTAATATCTAAAAGAAAAATCTTTTATCAGTCACCTGATCTAAGCTTATTTTGGTATTAGTACTTTCTATACAGCAGTGTCCATTTTTTGTTTAGGGTCTATCACTTTCTGAATTTGTTGCTTGACATTAAATCACAGTTATTGAGAGTAACCTTTAAAGTCTTCAGAACTGCATAATCATTCTATGTTCTCAAAGGTTTTTGTTCTTCTTCATCATATGCTTGGTGTGATTTTGATGAAGCTGGGTTCATAGGGTCCCCCAGGTCACTAATGAAAATGGATAGCACAGAGCATAGTGCCAATTCCTCTGAGCCCCAGTTAATGTATTGCTCCCTCTTTGGAAGCTGCAGCATTGCTACTTATTTGCATCATGGTTGACCAGCCATTTTTTATGTCCACTATAGTATTTTTAACATGCAGTAGCTCTCCAGTGAGCAGCTGGGCAGTGCCTGGTTTTGTACAGGGACAGACACAGGGTTCCTTTTAACAAATACAGAAAACCTTTCAGCTCCAGTTAAGTAAGTTTTACTTATTAGCTTCTTTACCTAATCAACCATTTCAAATTATTCTTTATACCTTATCAATAAATCAATAAGTATACTACTTAGGTTTTGTTTTGGTTTTTTTTGGTTTTTTTTTTTTAGATTTTCTGGATCTGGAAACTGCACAAGAAGCTTTCTAATTTGGAATGGCTTTCTGGTGTTATCCTAGAAAATTAACAGAATACCAGAATAAAAAAATATCCCTTTTTTTTTGCCCCATCTCTATTTTCAGCAGAGAAAGGCTAGCAGAAAGCAGGAAGCTAGAATCTTCCACATCAATTTGTCTCTTGGGGTGTAAAAACCCCTCTTTGAAGAACTGCTCTAATAAGGAGAAGGTGCTGAAAGAGGGATTGTTCTCACATGAGCGCATGGTGGTGGAAAGACCAGTTTTGTAACAGATGCCATGGAAAACAGGCACTGTACTCCCAAGAGATATCAATTCATGTCCTTCCTGTGGTATACATATGTATGTAATAATAACATTCTTCAGGCACTTAAAACAAACATGTCAGAGTAACAGTCCTATGTCTTTTGCAACAATCTTGATATTGAAGGATGCCTATCAAGTGAAGTGGAGTCAATTATCTCCTTCCCCAGCCTTGGCATTCCTGTGGAGAACTAATTTCTCAGCTCACCTGTTGGGTTGATGCTGCACTCCACAGGCTCTGCACAGAAATATTGTGGGACTATTGGGACAAATTATTTCTTGTTCGTAAATTTCTCTAGGCAATTTATCCTGTTCAGCAAGACATTTAAGCACATTGCCTAATTGAACTTTTGAGATGCTTAAAACTAGTTATGGGCTGAATTAGTATCTCAGTACTTAATTGATACTGAGTATGGTCAATGAGGAATAAAATTTAAATCATCTTATATTGAAAACATCTGGTGATATTCTAGCCACTTCTAGATATCTAATGTTCTCTAGTCCATGTATACCTGTCTATGCTTATTTATTGTCTTGAGGCAGAACACAACTTGCCAAGTGACAGTGACTCAAAAAGGACTATATCTGTACAGTTACTATAAGCAGAGACTTTGTTTTTAGCCTAAATCATCAGTGCACAGAGACAGCTTTTTTTTTTCTCCTTCAAGATGAGGTTAAATAAAAAAAATCATCTAAGTTTAAATGAAGCACTTAAGTGAATGCTTTGCATTGCAGTGATTGAGGGCCAGCAATGCTTTTAATAATATGCCCTCATGCTGCTGCCCTCTTGGGATTTGAGGGATTTTCTAATGCAAGCCATAATGTGTAATTCATTGGCTACCAGTAGCTGGGGTTCTGAATCTGCCTGTGCCAATGAATAATTTTAATTTCTAAAAATATATGTAAAATATTGTTTTATGTTAATCCCATATATGATAATGGCTTTTGGATAGCAGTATCATAAATCTAACATAAAGCATGAAACTGGGTATGAATTAACATGTAGTTTAAAGAAATTAGGGTGAACAGATTAATTTTGAAATACTTGAATGACATGTGCTGAGCATGTTTACAAACCTGGAAAAAATACACATATGCTTATGGATCTGTCTGCACACTGCTACATTTCAGGGTGTTCTTTAAAACTCCATCTGGAATTGTACATGTCTGTGTGTGCATCCATGCAGATATATATGTCTCTCTGGTACCATAAAGAAATGGCTACAGGATAGATACCACAATTATTATTTATCTGCATTTATAATTGCCTAGGAAAAAATTTTGTAGGATGTTTTGTTTTCACACTGACAGGTTTCAAATAATGTAATGCTATTCCATGCAGTACATAAAAGCAATTAATAAAAACATAATTAAAGATTCTGTTCACCCAGTTTAGTTGTCAAAATACTTCTGTGAGTTAGATTAAAGGAAAAGGACTTTCAGAAGAACAAGAAGATACTAATTATATTAAAGGGCAGGCTGAAAAGTTTCACCTTTTCTGTGGACAAGAGAGATAATTTGAAATTTTGTGTTTTAAGACACTGGTTGATGCCTCCTGATAACAGAGTGAATACAACAGCATTTTTTTCATAACTTTCAGCAATTCATTTTGGGTGTTTTGATATCAAAAGTTTGTGCTGTAACCAGGAAGTCAAAATTAACCTGAACAAGAATGGAAAATGCTATTGACTTTTTTTTTCTCAGACCAGAACTCGTTGTGATTAACTTTTCATGTCTGATTTGAATTTGCCCTAGAACTGAACCAAAAATCAGGATTTTTCATTTGCTAGATGAGAGAGTACAAGCAGGGAGAAAAACAGTTGTTGCTTAGCTGTGTGCTCATTCAGCAGAGTTGGAGCCTTATTTGAAGCTTTCTTCTCTTGGGTTTCCCAGCGGCCCCATCACACGAGTAACATGAATCCCCATTTCTGTGCTGTGTTGCTTTGCAGATCCTGGCAGGGACCTGCTCAGGGTGGAGGGGGTGATTTCCTAAGGTTACCTCTTAATTAAACTGCTTCTGGGAAAATGGGGTGATCAGTCTGTGGCAAAGGATTGTGTATTGTGATCATTAACTAGGCACTGTAAGAGATTAGGAGGAATCAACTGCCTAAGCTTCTCCTTCCCAAAGTTTGAGAGTATTTAGATAACCCATATTTATGTGTCCATGCCATAGGCGTATATTTAATAGCACAGAGAGCAACAACCTTGTCCTCCTTATCCTTTTAGTTTCTGTTGCCCTTAGTGCTGGGACCACCTAAATTCCTGTTGTGCTCCAGTGTGACAAAGCCTCCAGCAGCTCAACCACAGCTGCTAGAGAACCTGGGAGAACAAGTGGTGCTCAGCCTCTGACTGTAGGGGGTTAGAATATAAGAAAATAAAGATAGTGTAGAAAGTAATCTTACCCCTAAGGAGTTGCAGCTGGGCCAATTATCAAAGATTAGGAACAGGCCTGACTTTAACAGGGCACAGCTGTAACCAATGAGAAGAAGAGTGCTATAAAAGAGTGGGTTGGGTGGTTGAGAAAGAAACTGGAGTCAGTTGGCTACTTGTTGAAGAAGAAAGTCAGTGCTTGGAGGAGCTGCCTACTAGAAACACCAAGAAGGGATGAAACTTTTATGATGAGGAGATAACAGTATGGAACTCTGCAATAAGACCTGACAACAGTAAAAATGGCCAACACTGTGATGTTGCGTTGGGGCACTGGCCCTTGTCTCATGATTTTTCTATTTTAAAATGTTGTGATCACTTATATAACCTTGACCCAATTCAAACCAGTTCAGATTTTTTCATCTCTTATACCAAATCATTGGACAAAAGTAAGTCAGAGATCTGTTTCAGTCACAACAGTGCCTAGATACTAATTACACTAGACATGTAATGGTTTGACTTCTTTCCTGTGACCCTTCATCTGTGATGGGAAGCTGTACTGAGCAAGTTACAAGAACCTGAATACATACTCTGGTGACTGACAAGTCATACACAAGGATCCTTCTAAGGAGTGTCAAAGCAAGCACAGGTAATGCCATTGTAAGTCATAGTCATAGTGCTGACTCTAGTTCAGTACACTCTCAGGATCTGCAAAGGAGCCTGAAACATTATCTTCAAATTGCACTAAAAAACAGTTGGAGCTGCTGAATGTTAACTCTTCCATTTCTTGGAGAGTCTCCATTTTTTATGGGGTCTCTAGGTATTAGTATGAAATTTCTGCTGGTAGTATTTGTACTGTCATTACATAAGGATGAAGTTTTAGGAGTGTGTTAGCTTGCCCTTTGCAATAACTGCTTAATTAATGAAAACAGTGTATACCAAAGAACATCAGATAGTAAAAATAACAGCTGATGAACTTCTCCCTTTAGTCCTCTCACTTTCGAATATTTAGTTTTGCTATGAACTGAGTTTATGTAACAACTTAATTTTGTATTTTTCACAGAAATGTAACCTGGAATAATTTAGCTATCCCAGACACCCACTGTTCCAGAGAGCTAGAAGAAGGTTACCAGTGCCCACCTGGATTTAAATGCATGGACCTTGAAGATCTGGGACTTAGCAGGCAAGAGCTGGGCTACAGTGGCTTTAATGAGATAGGTCTGTCCTACTGGTAAAATCCATTTCAGTATCCATTTAAAACTGTTTTTGAAATGAATGGAACAGATAGTTCATGTTTGTGATGAAAAGACATCAAGTGCAATCAGTATTCTACTCAAGTAGAGCACATGCCAGAAAGAGAAGTTTTGCTATTTGCTTTGCAGTTATGGTATATTTTTGCATTGCCTGGGATCCCAGGATTTAAATACCTTTAAAACATGTCTTTATAAGGAGTCAACTGTTGATTATCACCAGTATGCAAATGCAATGACTAATTTCTGTTTTTTATATTTGATTCATTTTAGAGCATAAAATCCCTTCTGTTTGCCTAATTTTAGTAGTAATTCCTATGAAAAAAAATCAGAATTACTTTGCTAATCATCTTGTTACTAAGGAGAAGATGGGAGAAAAAAATGATGTCCTGTATCTGTGGCAATCTTAATCCAAACTGTGTAAATCAGAACATCAGCCAGAAACATGATTGAGAGTCAGGCAGATTTTGCAACACAGGTCCAATTTGTGTTCTGTGCAAAACACTGCAGTTACCAGGAAAATACGTTCTTGACAGCTGCAATGTGTTGTGCCATCCCCATGAGGAAATGAGTGTAGAACACAAAAGCAGGAAAGGTGGCAAGAGCATGGGCAGCTGTGGTAAGATCCACATCCAAATGGAAAATATGCAGTTACTCTGTCAAAACATTGCGGTTATTTCACATTTATTGAGCAGACAAAGGTCCAACAGAAGCCTGCAGCCGTAAATTTTCATTTCAGGACAGGTAGGAAAGTACCTTCAAATGACAGAGCATACCCACAGGCTGAATTCTTTCTGATGCACTGCTTTGACTCTGATAAGGATTTTTTGTGGTGTTTTGTTTGGTTTTTTTTTTTCATTTTTCTGGCTTGAGCTCCAGACTGTTATCCTGGCCTCAGCTGAATTGGAAGGTAATGAAAAGGTTTAATGACTGAAATCCAAAAGGTTTTTTGAGCATTGAAAGCCTTTGTAGCTGAAATTGCTTCAGTTGGTTCCTGAATATTCAGGTTTCTGGATATACACAATGAGCCACAGAGTTTCAAGGAAGTCTCAGTGTCCTGCTACAAGTACTCTGGGATACCAAATAATTAATGAACAAAACCTGCCATTTATGTCCTTTCTTTTCACTTGTGAGAAAGGGAGAAAAACCTGATTTCAGACAAGCTACCTTCTGTTCCCTTTGCAAGTCAGAAGTGTACCATTTGTTCCAGTACTGTTAAATAGATAACACCATAGATAGTACCAAATCTTCTATAATTTTTTTCTTCTGTAGATCTCAAAGGATAATCCTTTCTTATCTCTCAGTCAGCCTTCAGATTTACTGTTATGCCTGGATGAACATGGGCTGGGTTCACGCTAGAACCTAAAACCATCCACATTCAAATTCTGTAGTTCCAGGTAGTTTGGGATAGGGATATTGCCAGAATAATTAGGCCTCAGATTGAAATCACTCTTCTTATCTTGTTATGAGAAAAGTATTTTTTGGCATTGAAGGGTGTTGTTCCAGCTGCCCACCAGGGAAAACTAGTTGCAGTGTCTTAGAAAAGCTTCAGTGGGTAGAAGAGTTGAATGAGAGTGCTTAATAAAGGACACCAGCTTGTTTTTAATGATGGGGACAGGTTGGCAAAGACAGGTGAAATACTTTATCCGTGGATGCCTTCAAAACAGGCTAAAAAAACAGGGCTGAAACTCTGGTCTCCTGAGTCATAGTGTTGTGCCTTATCTATATTTATTTGAGTATTGCATTTTAAAGGTCAGAGATTGCTAATAGACCTAGGAGACTTATAATTGATAAGTTGTTTCTTGTCTAGAAATAGGGAACCAGGATATAACACTCCTCAGAACAGTAGCCAGAAGTTAAATTGAATATCAATTGAAGGCTGATAACGAAATTTTAAAATACTGGGTAAGACACAGAAACTTTCCCAAAAAGTGTTAAAGAAACTTCCTCAAATTAGGATTGTTATGAACAGGATTATAACCTGCAAGTTCATCAATATTTTATAAATATCCATTTTGTGATGCATCTTTTTGTGTATGGGTAAGTAATTAAATAAGTATTTTCTGTGTAATTACATTACTTTTTTGGTACATTCATTGGTATTTCATTTGCAGATATTATGATGCAGCCTGTCCTGTTGGATCCTCAAAGCTATCATTACAAAAATCACAAGAGTGTAGCAGTTTTGCAGCAACTGTATAATTAGTAACTCTTAATTTGTGGCATATAAGTACAAGCTATGAATATTTGAATTTGATAATTTCTGGTTTTTTTCTTCTCTTGAAAATAAAAAGGAGGGATTTTTTTTTCAATTTTATTACTGGGTGATGGCCAAACTGTCCTAAACAGATAAAAGTTATCAGAGTTTTTAATATTGTGAATATGCCAATTAGGAAGCTTGGTATTTGGAAAATACCTTGATTTTGGCCATGCCCTGGTCCCATTTTTATAAGTGGCTTTGACTTTAAAGGATGAAGTTGGAAAGATGATAGTGTAAGTCTTGGTACTTATTTAAATAAATAAAATATATTTCTTTTCCAAGTTTTCCATTTTTAATTTTGACATGTTCTATTTATCTGTTTTATGTATGTTTTCATGCAAGTATATACGTATTGTTTAAGGAAGAACATAGTTATAGACTACTGATAAATGTGAAGTTATCTTGTCAAAATAATTTAGGCCATCTCCCTCTGATGAGAAGCAGACTTCATAGTCTTTCCAGGGAACTTATTGTGTTGCTTCATTGTCTGTCCTCTTAGGAAGATTTTCATAAAGTATAACCTGAATCTTTCTTCTTTATGGAATTTAAGATCATAGTTTCTCACCTTATTCACTACTGGCATGGACAAAACCTTAAAAAAAAGCTTACCTGCATCTTTCATTATACTTTTCATATGGCTCTAAATGTTTCAGTCTTTTGCTAGAAGATTTATATTTTATACCTTGAATTGTTCTTACTCTCCTTCTCTAGATCTTCTCTGGCTGATTCACCACCTAGCTGAAATGCAGTACTGTCAGAATACCCCAGCAGAGCCATTATATTGTGTGGTTTTAAGCTCTGCTACAATTTCTACATCCCAGTGACATGTTTTCCTTTTTATGTTTTTCCAATTTATTACAGCCCTTGTGTCCTACTGAAAGACCTGCCATCACTGTTTCCCATCCTTTGTTTACTTATATATTTATTTTCAAATGTAAACCCTTGCATTTGCCTCTGTTGAATAGCATACTTCCTTTTGTTTTTCCAGACTATTTCTTCAATTTGCAAATCTACAGGAGTTTTGTCTCCTCCTGATTACTTGCACCACCTTTAATTTACTTTTATCTTTAAATTACATTAGTATAATTTATTTTCAAACAACCAGATCAAGAGTGAAAAAATAAATAGAACCAGACAAAGATTAGACTCAGGAACTTTGTTTGACAGTCTTCTTTTCTGACGGTGTTTCATGAATAGCTGCTGGTAAGGACACCTAACAAATGGTTTTGCACCCATCACAGAGCAGTGTCACCTAGCCATATTCTTATGTGTTGTTGTGGTGAGACAATGTTAAAAGCCTTTAAAAGCCTTTCAAAATATGTAGTGTTTCCTTTCTCTTTACAAAACTTGGCTCTACATTTGTACAGGAATGATACAGGAAGATTTGTGCTGTAGATTCATGTCGCAGACATCTTTTCATAAAAAATCCTTTCCTTAGGATTTTTCCTCCTGAGAAGCTGAGAGCCCTCAGGAACAAAATGTAAACAATGATTATCTGCTGCTGTGGAATGCAACAGGTGGATCTGTGATTGGTCTCATAGAGCTGTTTGTAATTAATGGCCAATCACAGCCCAGCTGGCTCAGGCTCTCTGAGCCACAAACCTTTGTTATCATTCCTTTCTATTCTTAGCTTAGCTAGCCTTATGGTGAAACCTTTTCTTCTATTCTTTTAGTATAGTTTTAATGTATAATGTAATATATATCATAAAATAATAAATCAAGCCTTCTGAAACATGGAGTCAACATTCTCATCTCTTCCCTCGTCCAAGAACCCCTGTGAACACCGTCACAGGTTCTCAAGTGCCTGCACCCTTTAATGTACATTAATAAGATTAAACTTACACCAGATGCTTGTGAAGATTATTTTTCCAACATGAGCCACATCAGTATATATCTACAGCAAATGCCTCTGTTTTTTAATGTACATATTTCTAGATTGCACGTAGAATTAAATAAACACCGATTAGTATTGCCGGCTTTGCGAGTGTAATCTCTAAAAGTGAGTTACTAAAATCCAGGGAAGTTCTGTCTGGCAGTACCTCTGGAAAAGTTACAAGCAAAAGTCACAGAGGTCTGTCTCATAACTGTTCATGAAACTAAAGAATTAATGAAATATGATGAACCAATTAGCAAAGCTCTCAGTACCTCAAATCCTTTTGTTTCAGAAGTTCTGAAATAGTAAGGAAAGAATTATACTCCTCTAGGGTGAGCTGACTTCAGCTTCATCAGGTTCCACCTGATGGGAGGCTACAGGAAGTTCCTGCTTTCCCACAGTAAATTGCTCATGAACACAGTAGAAATCCAAGTACTCTTTCCAACAGTTAGACACAGAACTTGGCTTCTTTAGTAGGTGTTGTTCTTACACAGTGTGAGCCTTAATATAAAATTGAATCTTTTATTCTTCAGGATGCCTGGAAGATTTTTTTGAATGCTACCTGTTGGGCTGAGTGGAAGTAAGAGAAAGGATATGAATGAAAGGCTTGGCTGGCTGTGTGGATGTGGGTAGCAAAATTCCTTGCTATTGTGTCTACCTGTATGGTATTGACAAGCTCTTCTCTTTCTCAGACTTCTTAGCTGGTTTTGACTTGGGCTTCTATAGAAAGGTTGATGTTTTCTTCATCTTAGAACAGCCTTCAGCCTTGTCTCCCACTGAGAGCATCAGGTACATTCACAGCTAGCCTGTTTCTTCTTTCTGATTTTATTCTCTTCTTCTCTGTTTTTTCCCTAGCTATGTTTAATTGCAGAGGGTGTAGCTGAGAGTGTGACAGTATTATGAAGTGCGTAAAAAAAGTTCAGCTAAATATTGAAAAAAATTACTTTTTTTTGTGAACAGACACTACTAATTGTAAAAATTATTAGTCATATGATTGTATTTGTTTAAATATTTGCATCTGATGTACCTAAAAAGCATAAATATTTGTTGGATTAAATGAGAGCATACAAGTCTTGGGAATTAGAGGGCTATAACAAATACTTCTACCTTACATCTCACTGTTTATCTGAATGTGCATCTACCTTTAGTCGATATTTAGCATGGCCGCAATTGCTCTCAGGGCCACACTAAGGATGCTGGCAGAGCTGTCTGTGTGGGTGCTGATGAAAAGGGTGCCTCCTGGATGCAAATATGTCAGACTCCTCCCTGTTGTTGGATTCTGTACAGATTTCCTCCTTACCTGCACTTTCCACACAGTACAGTATCTTTTGCATTCAGGTTTTTGTTACATCAGCTAGTAATCATTCCATGTGCCTCATGGGTGCAATCATCTGCAATCATCTACAGATGTAGACTTGCAGCACATCAGTGATTTTACTCTTCACATAATTCTGGAGAAGGTTTTTTCATGATTTACAGTGCTACGTATTGCTTCAAATAGTCTCAAAAGGAAAAGGAAGTCCTGAATAAAGATACCTAAGGTTTAAAAATATTCCACAAAGTAAGCAAGAGAATTTTTAGGTCGTGAGAGATCATTCTGAAAGGAGAAGATTTAATTCTATCCTTATTATCAACCCATCTACCAATTGCTACGGCCAGTACCCTATTAAATGAGACTAATTACTTCTTGTACCGGCAGAGAGTGTTTGACAAAGACTACCATATTAATGGCCATTTTACATATAGGACAGAAACACACATATTCCATCGCAAAGAAAACAAATGTTGATGGTAAGGAGTGCTTCAAAGCCCATATATGAAGACTGCATCTGTATTAGCATTACTTGCCTTACAGCAGAAGTGAACACTGTTCATTGGCACAGTGAGCCAGCAAAACCATCTGATTTATGGCCTGTTAAACAGCAACAGAGCTTTGGGTATCAGATATTTCCTGCTTTATTAAAAGGGCTTCTTCCTTCTAATGTGGGACCCAGAAGTTATATATAAGGGCCTTTTTAAGATTGGTAACTATATGAAAAAAGTTTGTATTACTGTGAAAAATGTCTGCCATGGCTAGATATAAATATATTTATATATATTTAATTTAGAATTTAATGTTTGTGAAACAAAACTTCACAGTGGGGTCAAATTTCCTCAATTTGCTTATAGGTATTGTTGTAATAAAATACTCATGCAATGATCAATATAACCCCTTTTTTTATGCACAAATTGAAATTTTATCTACCAAACATGGCAGTTGCTTTGGTTCTCAAGTAACTCATATGGAACTACAAGTTCTAATAGGATGGGGAAAATACTTGTGCATGTGCAACCCTTTGGCATTGCAAAGGCATTGCTCTTAGACCAGAAGATTGGGTGCCATTAGGTCCATTGTTCAGAAGGAAGCAATTAAGATTAAGTTAGTGTGCTGTGAATGTGGATCTGCCACAATCCATTAAGTACATTTTCCATGAGATATTTTAATGTTTCCAAGAGATTGGGAAACATTCTATCTCTTGGATTAGAATTCAGAATGGCCACAGAGTTTGTTGAGTGGTGTGATGTCATAAACACTTAACAAAAATCTGGAGAAGGAGGAAGGATGCTCACACCAGTCTAAAATAAATGCTGAAAAGTGAGTCTAAATCAGATGCCAAATTAGATACTTCTAGAAACTGCAAGCATTCAGAGCTACAAGTCCATTTGTTTATGTGGACATCTATATGATTAATTTGATACAAAATCTTAAAGCTAAAGTAGATATGACCCATGTTTTTCTATAGTAGTGCAGTGGCCAAAGCAAGAGACCTCCATTCTGGAAGGATGCCCTACTAATCTCTATGCGTGGGCTGAGCAGTGCATGGTTCCTTCCTTTTTCCTCTGACTCTGGGGCAGCAGGAATTCCTGCTGCAGGCATCTTAGGAAAGCAAGCAATTGGAGGCTGGTTCTAAAGGAAGTTCTATAAAGACTTTGTAATTCTTCTGTGAAATTATGTCAAGTTTGTCTCCATGGACCACCTCACCCCAAGATGGATAAAGCCACCTTTAACGCTTAGGAGGCTGAATGTTAACAAGGCATACCAAGATGAAAGAGAGCACTTGAATATCTGATTTGACATTCCAGGTGCCTCTGGATGAGAAAAGTGCCCTTCGCTGGTGGCAGAAGCTGACCTTTTACTCTGTCACTACCCACCCACTGGACCCAGGTGGCTTGGCTCTTTGTGACAGGATTAGCAGCCACTTGGTCTTTCCAGGTCCCTGGCGTAGGCAAGAGGGGCAGGCGGATTATGATTGATTAGTTGTCCTAAGCAACTTGCCTTCTTTACCGAAGCTCTGAGGCTTCAACCTCCATGAAAAGCAGTTAAATATGGGTTGATGAGCAGAATAAACTTTATATTGGCAGGTTGTTTGTTCAAAGTAGGAGATATAGCTGATAGTGAAAAGGATTGCAAGGGTTTTTGTCAGACTTCCAACATGTATCCTTTGTCCTTTCACTGCTCTTTCACACAGTCGTGTCTCATGAATGAACCTGGTGTCACTTTGCACAGACATAGAGGGCCAGAAATGCAGATCAGCATCACCACTGCAGCCCAGATCCCTGGGCTCTGAGTCATTTGGTATCTGGGATGATAGAAGGCAGTGAGGGGATGTCATTGTTTAGTCAGAGCCTCCATTTAATTGTACTCATTAAAGGCTGAATGGTTGAGCTCTTACGAAATAAGCATTGGTTCAATAATGATTTCATCAAAACTTTCAGTCAGACTCTTAATCTATGGCTGATATGTATGCTTGATACATATATTGAGTCTTCATGCTCTTTTTATCCTAGCAAGTATATCATAGTATTAAATACTTTTATAAATGGGTCTAATTTATTCCGCTAATGCAGTGCTTTGATTGAGGTACTTTCATGCACTGTGTCTAGTAAGAAGCTCTCTTCATCCATGACTTCAACCTGTGGAGTTATTGTGTGGTAACATGACAAGTGATAGTGATGTTAATGTGTGAAGGTGGCAGAATGTAATTAGGGAAGCCATTCAGATTGTCTAGTAATGAAACACATATTTTCTAAATGTGAGCCAAAATGACTTAAAGCATGCCCCATTAGTCCACTGATTGAGAAACCACAAGAAATCATTATTTCAGAAATGGTGATAGATTTTTTTATTTTTTTCCATTGGAATTCCTTCCTAGGCCTTGCAGACAGAGAGCAATAGAGCTCTGACACCAGCTGAGGCACTGCTGTGGATGTCTCCATTCAGTGAATTTCACTTATTTGTTTTACTGCTAATTAACATACATAATTAACATAATCACTCATTCGGGTACTAAGAACTAAGGAGGGCAAACATTTAAGAGACTTATTGCTTTTGAGCAGAAACAAAAATGAAGACTAGGCAAAATTACCTTATCAAAGTGTGCTTAGAGGACACAAATATTCCCAGCCTTGGCAGTGTCCATGGCATGTGCCTATGTTGCATTGCATGGTAAAACAGAGTCTGGTAAACCAACACCTTGTAGATAACAGACAGCAATATTTTTTTCCCTTGGCCTATCCCCACATTCTGCAAATTATGTTTTGATCCTATTTGTGCACCTTTTGGATGATAAATATTAGCAGGAACTTTAGCTGCATAATTTTCCAAGTGGAAAATCATCAGTTCTGCAGTTTCCACAACTGTGCTGTTGTGGGGTGTGATCGTGGTGGTCCACTGCTTCTATGGCAAGAATGTCCCATCTTATGCTTGTCTCTTGACCCCCTTAAATGAATGCTTATGGTTCATTTCTTTATGAACTTCAGCTCAGCTCCAAATAGAGGTGTCTATGTTTTATCCAGATACAGTGCTGTGATAACATTTGTGCTGCTACATTGGCAGGGCCCAAAGATGCTCATAATGGGTTGTTGATTCTGCAAAAGTTTTTTTTATTTGGTGACAACCCCATCCTCATTATAATATTCCATTCCCATTTAGATTTCCATTCTCCATGTAGATTTAAGTTTATTTGAAGTTTCATAAATGTTATAATCACACTAACATGTCTTTAGGCATTTCCCAGGATGACTGGCTAGCAGCATTTTAGAAATGCTGATATCCTCAGTATGGAGGTATCTGCTGAGCAGACACCAAGGGATTGGCCCTTATTAACTGACTTCCTTTGGTCATAAATATATATATATTTGGGTTTTTTTGTAAATCACTTGCTCCTGTAGCCTGGCAGGACAGGGATCACAGCCCTCTATTAACTATATATGTAAGTGCTTACCTTATAGATACTTTCAAAATACAGTTTTTCTCACTCAATAGTTATGGAAAAGGTTTATAGAAAGCAGGCCAATGCATGTGATTCACTGTTTCTTCCTGCTAAAGATGAGATATGGTAGTTAACAAACAATGTGACACTGATAGAAATTTTAAGATGAGTGGCAATTAGCTCTGCTTAGCCAAAATTCTGTGGCACATGGCAAAATTATTATTGCTATAGGACTGAACAGGCCTTTCAAACCTGAATGTTCAGTGGAAAACCAGTGACTTTAACAAAAGGTTATATCTCAGCTGGTGAGCTTGCATGTCTGAGGTCTTGGTTCTGTATACTGTGTCTGTTGCCACCTACTGTTGTGAGCTTGTACCAGTATTCCTGCTTGATCCTGTGGGAGAAATCCATAATATGTGGACAAGAAGGCAGCAGCTGCCCCACTTCCCTGCAGCTGAAGCACCATTGTCCTGCCACTCTACAGCACGCACTGACTGCTTAAACTGCTTGTACTCTGTGGGTCCACAGACATGCATGATATGTAAATATTGTCTGTTACTCATGGTCACAGTGAGCGCTTTGTATTTCTGTGTTAGGGATACCTAAACCCACAGAGGATACTAAGACAATACTTCTGATTTTGGACAATGGAGAAGTGGTCTGAATTAAAAAACAAACAAGCAAACAAACAAAATCAAACAAAAACCTGAACAAAAGCCAAAACAAACAAAGAAATAAAAACAAACAAAACCCCACACCCAAACAAATAAACCAAAAACCCCACCAAAACAACACTGAAAACCCCCTTCCTTTAGTATTTGATGTTCCTGTGGGCTTGAATTTTCTCAGTTAAGCCATTTTAGTTTCCTAGTTAATTAAGACTTTTTAAGCAGTGGATTAGGAAAAAAAATGCACAAATAATGTCTGTAGAGTTAGCTCTTACACTAACAAATGGTATGTGGGAAGTTGTAGAGTTTTAGAAACTTAGAGGAATTTGAGCAGCTCTCCAGAATTTTAATTTATTGCCGTGTTAATCCCAAAGTAATTGAGTCTTGCATTAAACCAGGCAATCAGGTGAAACTAATGTGAATAGATTAGTATAGTTGCACTGACAGTCACAGAAAACTTTACTGCTGCTGAGAATCTTCAGTGGAACATTCCCCTGCCATTTTGGGGTGTTCTGTATTAGTGTTGGTGGCTAAATAGGTGAATCTATAATGAAATAAAACCAATTCCCAGAAAACTTCTATTTTTCTTTTGTTCTCTATTTTATTTGTAACTGTGGACCTTTCCTGGTGGGCAGCTTTTGCTATTTTGATGTATCGTCTGTGTTGTTATGGTATGCTGCACATCACTTGTCCAATGTCTGTGCTGTGCACTTCTTTCTATCATCTTTCACTCCCATCTGCTCCTGAGAATGCAGATGGGAGTGAAAGATGATAGAAAGAAGTGCACAGCACAGTGCTTTTTGCACTCTGAACTATTTTGGTTAAATTTCATTTTCAAAGTAATTATTTTTGAAGTTTCCTTATAATATGCTATCTAATAAATACTTGTGTTACAGTGATGGCAAAGATGACAATGTTAAAAAAATTATAATTCATACTTGCTGATGTTAGGTAAAAGGCCCACAAACTGTCACTGATCTTAAGCTGAAAAAGGCAAAAGAGCAAAATGTGGCAGAAAGGCAGACTTATTAGAAGGGTATAAGAAACTGAAAGTTGAGGCAGGTCAAATGCAAGTTTTGCATCTTGTTAGGTTTTTATGAGCTGTAAGCTATAGCACCTCAGATGAATTGATGCCTTGTTGACATAAAACTTTGTATACTGTTTGTTAATTTATCTGAAGTAGCATAGTCTAAAATTCTATATAAGTATGTTTTCTCCTGAGATTGGTAGAAGATCAAAGTGTAATTAAATTAAAAAACAAACAAAACAAAGCAAACAAAAAAAAACCAAAACCAAAACCAAAACCAAAACCAAAAAAAAAAAAAAAAAACAAAACACCAAAAACCAACCTCAATGCAGTAGAGCCTTGGAGAGCTCACTGGCACCAGCACAGCTGTTGGGTACTTAGTGAACCACTTAAGTATCTCCACCCCTTGCTCCTGCTCCTGTGCTGCATCTCAAGAGGACAGACATATGTACCACAACATAAGAGTTTGAGGAGGCCTGGATTAGAGCTTACTGGGAAATGTGGTGCTGGAGACTTTGCAGCTGGCTCTGCAGGATACAATCTCCCAGAGAGCACCCCTAGCTGGGGACAACCTTTGCACTGGATCCCCTGGAAACCCTTCAGCCTGCCAGTGCCCACTGCTGTGTGTGAGTTACAGGCAGTGTAAATGCTATTTCCACAGCGACTTTCTCATGGTTACTTTCTACTGCGCCTTCTCTAGCACAGCAAGGCCTCCCAGCATGATTTTATGCTACATGTTCTGTGAAGGCAAAGGAGGAAATTTGCTTTTGAACTGCTGCTACAGTTTATTTATAATTCCTATGGAAAGCGTGAGATAAACCACTCAAGTCTATTCTCTTCAGTGACATTTCTTTTTTCCCACTGCAGAATGCTAACCAAAGGGTCAGACAATTTGAGAGGCTAAGTAAAGCATCCAAGGGACATATGTGTGCTAGGAATACCATGGTCAAAGATAAATAAATGCACGCTAAGATAGTTTTCTTAATGGGGATTTACTAAGGAAACAAATAGAAAGAGCTGCTTCTAGCAAAACCAACCTCCCAGCCCACCAGTTTTCACTCTTCATGAGAGCTGAAGAAAGGCTTATGTCAAAGACAATAACTGTTTGTGTGGATAGCTACTCCACAACTCACAATCTGACAAGGAATGAAGAACAATGTGAAAAAATAGAAAGAGGAGTTAAAGGTGTGGCAAGTATGTGAACAGCCTAGAAACACAAGGTGTGACTAATTTCAGCTATGCTAAGGAGCAGAAAACTCTTAGCCAACAGACAGAGAATGAAGTCAAGCAATTAGAAACCTGTCATTCCATACCAAGAAAATTAGATCCTATTGGTTTAATTATCAGTCAGTACCATTAAGACAATGTAGTACTGCATAATGAAAGCTGCAGTTGCTGGGAATAGAGGTAATTGTTTTCACGGTGGAAGATTTTCACTTTCAGACAAGAGTTGCAGGATGTGACCGGTTTACAGGCTTTGACCTTCAGCACTTGTGTAATGCATGGAACACATGGTTTTTTACATTGTCTCCTGAGATTTCATTATTAGACATAATTTTCATAAAGTTGGTGAAAATAAGCAAAACTACCGACTAAAAGTACAAAGTGCAATACTCATGCAACATGCCCTCTATGACTGTAATTAGAGCAGTTTACCAAATAATTTTTGATTTATGACCTTTGATTTGATAACACAGGGCCAGCTTCCAGCTTGACTTTCCCCTCTCTGCTGGGGAATAAGGGGAAATAATGCTATTCCAGAAAATCAAATTCACAGATGGCTACTCTAGGTGGGAGAGCACACACAGAGCAGCAGCTTAGGTGTGACTCTCCAGCACAGCAGCTTATCTGTGGTAACTGGCTTCATACATGCTGCTACCCTGTGGCAAATGTGTAATGCCGTGCTCCTTCTTCATTAAATAGTGCACAGTCTCACTTTATTATTCTGTTACTCAAATATTTAAATACTGAATGTTTGTTTTCCCATGTGTCTTTTCTCTATTGTTCTTAGAGACTTTCAGTAGCTACTGTATTCTATGCCATTGTCAATGTCATTGCATTGCCCTGTGAAGAAATTCTTACACAATATCTAGAATGCATTGAGTGGTATTGGAAAAGATCTAGGGTACAAGCTAAAAGAATAGTATAATATTTTGGATCTGCTGTGAAATATTGAAATACTTCTTTAAGAATTGCAAGACCGTTTACTTACAGTTACTGCCTTTCTCATAGCAACTGGGAAAGAATAGGAATGACTTGAAAGACCAAAATCTTATCTAAGAACATTAAATACCTTGTGTATTCCTTACTCTGATCGTAAGTTTTGGTTGTAAACAAACTGAGAGCTAGATCTTGCAGTATCTAGCAGGTGATCTGACTAAATTTTTTGAATAAATCTTAAACACATCTTACAAGTAGTTACCACTTCTCTATTACTCTATACTTAGGTCACAGTGTTGGAAAATATATCTTGATCTCTTTGCCATAGCAGCATTTTTGTTCCATGAATTGTTTCAATATGCAAATAGTTGCTATTTTTCCTAAAATATCTACAGATATTTTCAGTCAGCAGACTGCTTAATTGTTCTAGCTACTTTGGAGGTATTCCTAAATATTGAGCAGATTTTAAGACTTTTTGAAGATATGGAATTCTGTCTCCAGAGAAGGACTGATGGCCATCTTGGGAAATGTCAACATACATCTCCCATACTACCATCAGCCTTCTCCACTCTCATCCAAAAAGTCTTTTAGAAGACTTTTAGAAGACTTCTTTTAGACATCTTCTTCTTTTCTTCTTCTTTTAGAAGACTTTTTTCCTCTTGCCTGTTTTATCCTCTACTTTTCCAACAAATCTGTGCTATTGCCACCTTACTGTGGAGAGTACCATAATGATCATTACTTTGTCTTATTTCATTGCTGTATCAACCCTGAAATTAAGCATTGCAATTCACATCCAGAAATGAGTTAGCCATACAACAGTATGACCTTTTTCTTTCCAATATGAAGAATATTGCAGTAACTAAGCTCCAAATTTTGGCACTTAATTTACACAGCTACAATGAACTTGGATGACTTTGAGCTCATTTCCAGCTAAGCTGCATGCATTTTAAATTAATGATACTGAAAGAATTTAAATTATTTCTTGCATAAAATCCAAAAAAGTGAAAACAGTTAGAAAATCTACTGTGAGAAGGCTTTGTCAGTCATCATTGAGACAGGGGCATCTAACTGTTAATGGAGCATAGATGCTCCATGGTAATGTGTACAAGATAAAAACTTCAGAAATCTGTTCTATATCTCGAGGAGCTGACTCTACACATAGCTGATTCATCTAGACAGAAGTTACCCCGGGGCTGACAAATTCAAACAAGATAGATTAGTCACAACAGGACTTCTGTATGTCTCTTCTGATAAACTGTGGTATTATTTTCTTCTAATTACCTGCCTGTGGCAGGTTTTGCATGGTTTTTTATACTGGTATGTGTACTACTTACAAATCCTTCTGCATTAGCCATTGCTATATTGTACAGGTTAATATTTTTCTTACATTTGTTTTACATCTGATGTTTTAGGCATTTTAATTAGAATTCTGAGGTTAAGTGACAATTAATTAAATGTCTACCTGCCTCTCTCTTTGTGGCAAAATGCTTTAGTTGAATTACTGTTTAATCTAGAGCAAAGTCCATATGCTTTTTTTTTTTCATAATTCTGTCATTACCTGGATCTTTTCTTTTTGTCCTTATTAGCAAATACAAAACTATGTAGCAATAATGAGGATTCATGGAAGGATAGTAGTGATGAATGGAAATTGCATCCTTTGAAAAGCATTTAAAAGTTCAGCACTCTACAATTATTATACCATAGCCATGAATATGTATTTTACTGGCATTCACAAAGCAAGATGGTAAATGCTCTGGAAATAGCTGAGGATATTGACTGCAGTCATTTGAGCATTAAGAGAAATTCTGAAGAGATTTTTGGAGTGTCACAGGAGAATATCAGTTTTGAATAGTTGCTCTGGGAAGGTTGTAGGATTAATTTTATAGATGTCTACATGGTAATTTCAAAATCAGATTAGTCTTTGCAGGCTTTTCCCTGGTCATTTTATCCACTGAAGAATGCTTCTTTATTGTGTCCTTATTCAAACTGTAGTTCGCCTGTTTCCTAAAGCAGTCTTAAACCTAGGTGAAATAAACTCTTTCAGTTACTTCATACCTGTCTGTTTCTATTCTCTGCTCAAATACTTTACCAAATTGTTCATATATTATGCTTAATGTTATACCAGACAAACAAGTGTCTATTTGGCATGTCTAGTTCTAGATGTTTTCTGATTTCATTCATTCCTTAGAAATGCTATGAAATCCATAGCACAAACGCTTTCATAGACCTGTGGACTCTTAAGATCTCCAAGAGCTGTGACCTCTTTTTCTTTTTCTTTTTTTTTTCCTTCATTTCTAAACATGTTTGGTTCCTTCAGTCCTTACTTAAGTAGTCTTTCATTTCAGTTAAATATTAGAATTATAAGTGGATTTGACCTGCTATGCTGACAGCAGCTTTTAGAGTGTTCAAATTGTTAGAGATTCTGCAGTGAACATTTTTGACCAAAGTATAGAGGTATTGTTAGTTTTATATGCAATTCATTTTCCACAGACAGATGCACAACTGCGCCTGTGTCCACAGTGTCCTCAGGCACAAGGGGGAAGGTGCAACTCAGGAACTGACTTTTCACTGGAGAATTTCAGTGCAATTCAAAATGAACACATGCTCTGTAACAAAACCAGACACTGTACTAAAGAATTACTTTCCCCAGCTGTTGTGCAGTGCTTTATTTAATCAGCCACATTGCTGAGTTTTCCTGCCCAGACCACAGTGTTAATCCTTCCTGCATAACTTCATTAGAAGAATTCTTAGAAATCTTCTCTGTCAGGAAGCCAATGAAAATGAAAATTTATTTTTGTACTATTTTCTACTTGAGGATTCTGACTGTGTTATTTAAAACAACTGAACTCTATTGAACTTAGGGTTTGGTTTGGCCTTGTTTTTCATCTGGTAAGAACCTTGGTGATGCTTTTGTCTACTCCTTCTTGTGACCATAGGGAACTCTGTCACATCCATTCTTCTTGAAACTGTGAAATCCTGACTTAGAAAAAGAGGCAAAACAAGATTAAAACTCTTTCAGGACTTCATTTCTCTGATTATTGGAAAACACCTGAATTCAGCCTACCTCAATTTCATGTCTACTAGTTTCAATGCCAGTATTATCCTTTGCCTTTCTTTATGGCCAGAGACAAGTACTTAGTGCTATTTTGCCCTCTGTGTGTTCTATTTCTTGGGAGGCTGAACTTGGGAACTTCATACTGCCTTTGGTTGTATTCACACTTGTATATTTGGCCATGTATCTTTCAGATGCATAGTGCTGCTGAGCCATATACTGTGGAAGTGTGAACTGTGGAACTGTTTCAGGGGCAGGATTTCCATTAATAATATCATGTACTTGGCATTGGTCTTTGGTCTGCAAACAGTATGATGTGGACTGACAGGTGTTTACAATGCTCAAGCTTGGTCCATTCTAGAGTGAATGGTTGATATCCGTATGTACAGGAGTTGGTTCTGATCTCCACTGACCCCATGAGTCACCCTTGTGACCCTAAAACATAAATAAAAAGCATGAGCCCTTTCAGTCCAAACTTTCCATGAGTATTGTGTCACATCCTGCTGTTGCAGCCTGCCAGGGATGTGATTTCATAACCCAGTATAGAAGGAATGTATGGCATGTGGGAATGTCAGCCTGTGGAAAATGCCGAGGATGTGAGCCTATTTGGAATAGTGCTGAAGGTGTGTGCTGAGGTTGGAGGGAGCCAGACCTGGTGCAGGCACATCCATCCAAAGATAAGGTCCGGGAGTTGGAGCTACAGTGTTTCACTCCCTGAGTGCCCACAGGAAAGCTACTTGGCAGTAGCTTCAGGCTGTGGTTTGGCATGTGATTGCTTAGGATGAGGCAGGGCATATGAATGTGTTACTGTTGGTGTCACTGAGGGTGGCACAGAATGCTGAAATTATACCAGCTTAATGCCTTTAGGACAGCTTTATGCTGGAAATAGAAGAGCAGACCTGCTCCGGTGGAAGTCAGGGTGCAGACAGACAATGCCGGTTCAACCTTTCATTACAAAATGAAGCCCTTAAAAAAAAGGGTGATTTTAAGGGGCTGACTCAGCTTATAGCAAATCAATACTTCGCCTCATATGGCTGTGGGGCTTTTAGCACAGTAGTAAGAGCCTTACAGAGTAAATTTATCATTAAATCATGTCCTGCATGGCATTTTATTTATTCCCAGTATTGTTTACATCTCTTACTTTACAGAAGTTAGAACCACAACCTATGACTCATGAATGCTTCCTTTATGGCAGAAAAATAAAAATGTTTTATTTGCTGAAAAATATTATTTAACCAGTTCAGAAGCAATGGAACGTCAGTCGGCACCACCACTCCTACAACACTTTCCAGGCAAAACCCTAATGCAAGGTGATTTTTGAACTGTGATTTTAATTTCTTTGTAGTGTCTATGTGCAGCCTAAACAAATACAGATTATTTTATCCATGGTCATATTTCTTTTTTGTTTTAATAACTAGTAAAGATAAGATGTTGCTCTGGCCTTAGAGAATTCTTTATTGCTTTCACCAATTCTCTAATTGGAGAAAATTAGTATGAACCTAAAAAAGATATCTATTTGAAGGTCAAGCTCATTGCCAGGCCACTCTGGGACTGAGTCACCTGTTCCTGTCTTATTTCTTATAGATGCTTAGCTGATGTGTTCTTAAAAAGCTCCAAGGAGACAAACTCTCAGTTATTCCAGTGCTTTCTATTGTCTGCTAGCAGTTGTTTCTTCTCAATTACAGTTATCCCTGATTTGAACACGTGAATCCTACTAACAGCATTTAGTTGGTACTTTTGCAAGCTTCTTAGGAAAGTAACTAGAAAGGGTTTTAGTGCCAGGGTACCAGAGATCTGCCTGATGGTCCGTTTTGGAAGCAGATATTTCTTTGAGGTTCTCCTGTTGCATTTATCTTCATTTAGGAAGCCCATTTCCGAGAGATTGTAGAATTAATGGGTCTGGAAACAGTTGTGCTTTTTTCTCATGACTGCATCTCATAGTATTAATCTCTGGGGTTTTTTTATGTGGCAGGCAAATAATATTTTATCAACATGGTGTTTTGTAAACACCATGTTGATAAAATATACCTTTTTCCCAGCATCTTTTGTGTTTTGTGGGGAATTAAATGGTAAAATCTCAGAACCATAAATTTAACTCTGCTTCTACCAAAGGAATGATAGATTCTTCTTTTGCTTCAAGTACTAGCATTTAGGCCAGGTTTAAAAATTTTTAATTTGTGGCCTTCCAGGTCTCGAAGAATCTGACTTTATCCAGCTATCTGAACATCAACTCACATGCCTGACTTTGGGCAGTGTGATGTAAAAGTTGGGAACATAATTTTCTTCTCCAGACTGTTACAGAAATGTACTGGCAGAACTTAACAAACAAGGATCGGGATTTGTTTCTTGTTTAGGAAAAATATGGGACCACAATGTAACAGAACAAAATTTCTACCCAAGCCATGGTAGGATTTGCAGAGACATTGCTGAGGATAACAACATGTTTATAATGTCCAGCAGTAAATATCCTTATGTGTGCTTTTAGAGGTGCCTTTGACTTCAGTGAAGGGAGTGGATAGACTTCCAAGGTTTTCTTTTTTTAATTGAAGAGTAGACAAAGAGGTAGTCCCTGTGAAGTAAATGGCATGCAGAAAATCAGCCTTGAATTTATGCATAGCACTTGTTTGCACCTTCAGATCTAAAAGCTCTGATTTTATTTCACCCACTGAAAATAATTTTCATATGGAAAATGAGATCTCTTTAGCTCATCCTTTGATAAAAGATGTAGGTCTGATGTGTATTTCTTGTGAAACTGCTTCAATGAGCAATGCCAAAACTTATTTTTTCATACACAGCCCTTTTTTCAAACCACATGTTGTTCATGTGTGTCAGTACAAAATGCCACATTTTCCACTTTAGCAAAAAGCTTTGAAGAAAAAATACGTTAAATATCATTGGTCTGTAGAAAATTAATGCAGCTTTGAGTCAAAGCACAGAGCTGACACACACCTACTCAAAGAATAAACATCTTTGCAGGTAAACTTGATGCTGAGAAAAAAAGAAAAAGACCTATCTGAGAAAAAAAACCCCACACTGATTTGGCAGTGAAAAATCCCAGAAATTTCTGTTATGGGTGTGTGGGATTATTTTCAGTAGTGCATAAAGATCAGAAAGAAGTTCTGCAGAAGCAAATAATACTGAAAACAAGGTTTAAACAGAGTGTGTTAAAACTTTGGAAATTCTCTCTCCCAAGAAATACCTGGCAGTTTTACAGCTTTTCTTGCCAATGGTTTTGATTTTCATCTCCTATTAAGCCTGCCAGCTGCTTTAGTCCATTAGTGCTAGTCTTCCAAGAATTCTTTTGATATTCAGTTGATCTCTGGTCATGCAAATACTTTCTTTAAGACAGTCCAGAATAAAAGAAGTCAGATGTTACAAGAATTGGTTTTCTTTCCAATTTAGTATTTTGTTTTCTGAAGGAAAGGAAAAAAAGTTGATGGCTTTTTGCTGACATCTATGTATGGATTTGGGTTTTTTTACTAAAAAAAAAACCAAACCAGGTTCTTTCTCTTGACACCCAGCTCTTTTAAAATCAGAAACCTTTAAGATTGTTTCATCTTAGACATTGATTGTGTCACTGCTTGAGGAGAGTCTCAGAGTCCCTAACTTAATACAGCCATCTCTGAACCAGGATAATATGCTTATCTCATAAAGGTGCTGTGGGATTCAGTGTGCTATTGGCTCACTAAACCACTTGTCTGTCTCTCCACACTATTTCTAACTTGAATGTATTAGGATAGTGGGCAAACCAGTCCCTCACATCAACAAAGTAGATGAATTATTTTCCTTCTAGTGGCATGTAAAAGGCACCAGGGAGTAGTTAGTAATAGATAAACAAGTCATTGAATGAGTTTCATTTGGGTTTTCTTGAAACAGTCAATCATAGAGTTCCTTCTTTCCATTTAGGAGGGGAAGTTATTGTCTCTTCAGTTGGATTAGTCTGTTAAAATGCATTTGACACTGTATATTTGCTGCTCTTATTCAGATGTGGGGAGGCTAATGAGATTTCTAACATGTATCGGTTTTCATAATGTCTACTTAACCAGCTTTACTGTCTGTTATTTTTTCTTAGAGAAAGGCATTGATCTAAGCGCTCTTTCTGTCTTACGTTCATTGAATGCTCAGCAGGTCTTGTTAGTTGGGATTTTCTGCTGCTGCCCTTTGGTGAAACTTTTATACAAGAATAAAATCTTGTTCAGATGTGCACTATAGCTGAAGCAAATCAAATTGGGATTCTTTGGGGCAGATTTTTAAAAGCATCTTATTTAAGATGACAGCAGTTTTACCACTGATTGTGGTAAAATCTCATGCACCTGCTTTTGAAAATGTTGTCCATTCAAGAGAAAGGTGCTGACCTCTTCATTTCAAGAGAGCAAGTACATCCTCAGAGAAGCACCTACAATTCACAGGTGATGCCCAGAGGAACCAAATGAAACTGAAATAGAGCCTTTGGACCAAGCAGCTTTGCTGTTTCATGATTGTACTTAAAATGAATTAGATTGCCCTGTCTGTCACTATTGGAAAATCTAATGCAACAAGTGAATAGTTTTGATTAATAGTGTATAAAATTCAGTGCTGAATTTGCATGCTTTATCTCAAAGAAGATTTCCATACTTTGTTTTCTCTCTAACAAAGTAATCCATCACTACCTTTTTTTTAGTAGTCATTCCCAGCATTTGGCTGAATGGCAATCCAATTATATAACATCTGTACTAAGAATTCTGCCTTAAACTTTTCTCTTTAATATGATAACCCTTAAAGTGTTCATTAAATTTAAAATGTAACAATTTGGGGGAATTTCTAAATTTTGATTTCTTGGCTGCCACTTTTACTCTATAAATGTGTCTACATGTGTAATGCATTTTAAAAGAAGAAGTAACAGTCCTATAAAAAGATTGTTCATTTTCAAAGGAATGTTATTAAATTATAGAGATTCCTCCGTTTAACTTTTTTTATGTTATACGGTTTTGTCATAACATTTACTGTAACAGGCATTGACTCCACTATGACTGTACTTGAAATCAGAGGCATTTCATTGGAAAGACTGAGGTGGTGGCTGGCCCATCTTCACAGCATTCATCATGCTTAAAGCCAAGGCCTAGGGATTTCTGTATTCTTGGTTTCTAGATCTGAGGAGTATTTTTGAAGTTTGATAGGAGAACCACAGCTATGGCAGTGTCCTACTTCTAGGCTTCAGCCTGAAGCTCTGCCCATTCTGTTGAAGATGAGACCCCAGCGATCTGAGAACAGTTGTGTCCTTAAGAATACTCTCTAGAGCAAAGAAGAGGTGGGAGGCTTGACTGTGCTGCAGAGTTTCCAGCTAGCTATGTGTCCTACAGCTCAGCATTTACTTGATTCTCATCAGCTGCCACTAAATTTGTAAAGTTTCCTCCCCACACTCACAAAAGTGATTATAAGACAGACAGTCCTACAGCTGTCTAATTGCCAAAAGGAAAAAGCAGACAGTATTTCTGCACATAAAGTCAGCTTATGAGCTTTGTTGACAGTTTGGATCCCTATTTGTTAAGTTATTTGGAAATCTATAGCTATTTTTATCAAAAAGTTATTAAAGAAAAGCAGATAAAAATGCTATTCTGGCTGAATGTCCATAAACAAAGCACACATAAAGTCATTCTGAAGAATGTTCATCTTTCTTTATACCTTGGACTTGTTCAAAAATGTAAAGCATATTTCTCTTTTCAAAGTATTAAATACTACATCAGTACTATCTATTAAGTACTACTATTAAGTACTATCACATGAAAGACATTATTGGTGCAACAAAGCATGGACTTCTTTACCCAGAACACGCTCCTATTGAACCCTGTGCAGTCAATATGTGTGGCCAGCATTGCTACATTCATATTGGTAAGCTGACTTCTAAATATTGCACACTTTTCTAAAATACTTGCAAACAGTGCAAACAGTCGGGAAAGTCCATTTTTTTTCCCCCAGAAGTTGACTGGTTTGAGGTGTTAGGCATGGATTGGACTTGATGATCTTGAAGGTCTCTTCCAACCTAGGGATTCTGTGAATTCTGTGATTTTCTGTCTTTTTATTACTAAGTCTGTAGCTCAGATTGCATTGGCCCTAGAATTTATATTTGCAACGTTCTTTATCTCCATATTGGTGCTTTTATCTGTACAGTCTCTGTTTATAGTCTTTTCTCACACATAAAAGCTTCATCTTCTTATAAGCAAATAGATTTTCAAAATAAAGAATCAGTGACACATCATGACTGTATATTTTAAGTCACTATGCTTAGCCAGGTTTAAAAGACTGTGTTCATACTGGCAGTGTGGGTTTTTTCTGCTGTTGTAAATTAGTTTTTCGGCAGCTTAGTAACAGGAAAATGGCACTTGGGCTTGAGGTTTCAACAGAAGAGTAGAGCATTGGCATGTTTGGGGTTTTTTTTCTTTTCCTCCTAATTTCTGCTGGCTGGCAGACTGGCTGGTGAGAGTTGGTTTGGGAAAGTAAAACAGGTTGCTCACTCAGGGGCAAGCAATCCCATTAAGCCATTCAGGATTAGTTGATTTTTTAGTTGATTTCAATCCTGCCTGCCAGCTGCTTCCCAGAGGTGTTAACAACTTTGTCGTTGCATTTCTGGACAATTTTTAGTCCTTTCTAGTTTCACTGAAACAATAATGTAAAACACTTGGAAAACCCTGACCGCATGCAGTGTTTTACAAATACCTTAATACTGAAAGATAAATTAAAAGCTGACTCGTCAACTGAAATACCCATGCCCTGAAGTAAAATGCAGCTTTGTGATTTTATGAGTGAAGGTAAGCAGGGACAGAAACAGGCATGATAACATTTCCATAGCTAAGGCCGAGGTCATTGCTTTATGGAAGTCACTCACAGAGCCGTGTTAAGGAAGGCTGGCTTTCACCGTGCGGCGCGACACAGTGAAATTCGACAGCAGCACCTGCCAGGAGGCAGCTTAGCTTTGCCGGCAAATAGGAGAATCAATCCTTTAGCCGGCGCAGCGAGAGGTTGACACAGTCTGTGCTCTCCGGGGTGGACGCTCCGCCGCCCCCGCCGGCTGATGTTCCAGATGTGGCCGAGGTGCGCGACTCCCATCTAGCGGCTGCTGTAAAGCGAGGGAAAGGAGCGCGGCGCTGCCTGGCATCTGCTGCCTTTCTTGCGTGGGTGTAGGTAGGGGTTTAAGCTTTTAGTAACAACGCACGGATTTTTACTTGCCTGAATAATTCCTGATTAAAAAGAAAAATAAGAAATTTTAAAAGCAAACTTTTGGGTTTTTTTTTTCGTTTTGGTTTTGTTTTTGTTTTACCTAAAGTGGCCCTCCTGCAGATTTTCTTTCTCAGCATCTTCACAGCAGTTACAAGAAAACTGAGAAAATCCTAATATGATAAGCAAAGGTAGTCTACAAACATAATTTACACATGCAGAAATTGCTGGTGTTAATGCATAGCTAAACTTAGTTTTCAGTTTTTTCATCTCACTTGGAATAGCTACACATAGCACAGATATTAATTAATGAATCAGCAGCATCATACATTCTCTTCCTCAGATAATATGGGATTCTGAATCAAGAAGCAAGAATGCACCATCCAGTTAAGGAGGAAATGGTTCTGTTTCCCGACTCAGTGAATTTTTATGTGATTTTTTAGCTCTGCTCCTTTAATTCTGCTATCATAAAACTACAGCGTTATTCAGTGCACTCCTCTTCTCATGATGTCCATTTGCAGAATGAGCTGGTTGTAGAAGGAGGTGATGTCACAGAGCATGGTGTTATCACAGTCTCAGAAACAAGGAGAAAATCCTGTGTATTTACAAAATGTGCAGAAGTATAAAATACGGTACATTAAAGACCATCCCTGCATAGTAATACTATTTTTCTGTTAACTTTGAGTCCCTTTGTTTTTGAAAAATACACACTTTCTATATTCCTTAGTGATTTAAAATATAGAGTTTTGGCAAGAGAAGTGATTTTACTCCCCTAAGAATAATCATCACTTTTTTCCCTGGCTCTTCTAATTCTTTTTGTTTCCCTGGTAATCTACTCATCTGTAGAGCATGGAAGAGCCAGGTTACCTTGCTTCCTGATTAGGCATGGATACCATTAGAATTTTCTTTTATCACAATTATTTAGTTGTTAAAGCAATTATTTTCTCCACCATTATTTAGCCCCTTCAGACTAATTTTCCCATCTTCTAGATCTGAAAGGCACATATATTGAAAAAGAAATAAGCCCCCTGCACTCTGGTGCTGAATCCCCATATACTAAACATATAATATTAGTAAGGATACAGCTTATCTCTGATTGCTGTCTTGTCTTCTATACAGTATGGAGCTACTGAAAATGTCACATAAAATGAACAAGATTCAATTTCTTTCCCAGTATGTCACTAAATATTTCATTTCCTGAACTTTTTTAGTTTACTTTTTGATATTAACCACGTACAGTTGTAAAACATTTCCAAAGGTAGAAGTGTTTCTTGGTTAGATAAAAGTAGTAGTTTAAGATTGATACAGATTATGATGTTGATTTTTTGAGTTTTAATCTCTACTGAGAAGTGTTTTCCTCGTTTTTTTTTGTTTAACTGTCATTGTGTTTAAAGGAATTGTTTTATTATAACATCAAAATAGAATTTATTAGACAAGTTCAAACAAAACACAGAAACTTCAAAGCATGTTACTTTATTTCACATATTTTGTTGTCACAAAGTTCCTCCCAAATTAATATTGATTGCTTTCAAGGATTAACATTTACTGAAATAAATAGGAAAATTATCATAAATATTTGCTAGATATTTTTGTATCTCAAATTCAGCAAGCTGCCCATGCCAATGTGCTTAAGCTGATGAGCAGTATCATAACGACCATGTGTTTAACTCTCTTCATAATTCAAAGCTTTTTCATGGCTGAAAAGTCTCACTGATGCCTGCAGTTACATTGCATAAATGATGATTCTAATGCTCAGGACTTTGACGAGAGGTGACTGCATTCTGTTGTGTATTGAATAGCCAGGCCCTGCAGGTTTTCAAGTCCTCATTCCCTGTAACACCCGTATTCCTGCTGCTGAGAGATCTATGTTCTCATATGCCCTAACCACAAGACTCTTAGCACTACACTTTCATTGCGTAAGCCCTTTGAACTAGTAGGAAAAGACACTTTGTCACTGATATACAGACATCTGTGAAAAACAATAAATTTGCCATTTGATCTGAGGGGCATATGTTAGGTTTCATTTATGGCAGCATTCCCATGTCTGGTTTTTTGGGATGTATCCTATCATCACTTAAAATTTTGATATTTTCTCACCATCCATATGGCTTTGAACATGGTGAGAAAAACAGAGTATGTTGCTGTGAGAGGAGAGTCTTTTAATAACTTACTCATTGGCTTTAGGAAGATGTAGTTTAAAATTAAAGAAATAATCAGAAAAAAAAACAGAAGAGCAAAAACATGCAGTAAGGTAGATGTTAACCAAGAATAATTCTTCTTTTTCAAGGCAAAACATTTTATGGTGTTGCATCCCTTATTCTGCATCTCTTATTCTGTATGAAAGAAGATTTCCAAGAGACAGTGAACAGCATGGTTCCTGGCATCAGTAATGAAAGTTTTATTACATTCTAGTCACATGCGTTAAGCAAGAATGTATATTCTTAAGAAGGATTGCTTTCTGATAGCCTTAAGAGTACCTCTACCAGTTATACACTATAGAGACATTTTTACTTTAGTGTCACAGGCAAACTCATTTTAACTGGGTTAATTGTGCATTTTTGTCCATTCACAGTATTGCTTTACTGTGGCAGATGGCCCAGTGATGTGTTATAAATACTTTGCATGACATCCCCTCTATTTTACTAATCTTCACTGTGACTTTCCCATTGGTAATGACTAATGACAGTTTCCTAGCCAGCAACTTTTAATAGATTCTTTTTTTTTCCCTTAATCTCTGCCTGTCCTCAACAGCACTGTTTTGTTCAATAATTTAATCAGTTCAGCAACAGTATATTATTAGACAATTGAACCATTACATTTTGAATTTTTGAAATGTAAAATACCCATGAAATAACCACTGAGGAGTATTTCAGTATTGATAAAGACCACTTTTTCTTCTAAAGAATTGAAAGGGTTTTGCTTTCTATGCTTGAAGGCTTTTCCTTTCGTTTTATTTTCATTTCTTTCCCTTGGTCCTGAGAACCATATGCAGTAAAAAGCAAGGAATCCAGTAACTAAATAAACTAACAGTTTTGCCTACCCACCATGCCCATCTTGACCATTTGACACCTACCTATCAAAAGCAGGTGTTATACAGAAAAGAATCAATTTTTCCCTCTCTCCTCTCATCAGTGAAAATTTACCTGCAGAAGGGATACCCTGAGACAAAACTGGTTCCAGGTTCATCCCATCCCTGTTAGCAGACAAAAGAATATAGATGTTACAAATTCAACAGGAAAATAGTAGCACTCCTTATAGGCTGCTGTGATTTTGGCAGAAACTCCTGGAGTCTGGAATTTCTGCCCAGAACCACTTCTTTCTCTGTGAAAAGGATCAGATAGTCAGCTTTCTATCTTTATGTTGCTAGCAGCTGCCATGTTTTGCTGAGGGCAGTGCTCCTCATGCTCCCTCTCTTTTATCAAAGCTGTTCCATGAAACGAAGCAGTAGTGGAGCAGAGCTGGGAGGTGGCTGTAGGACAATTCTGTGATTTCACAGCAGTTTGTGAGATTTCACAGTTTAATTTCACAGTTTAATTGTGTTTCTTTTTTGGAACATAAAATTGCTTTAAACAGGAATGACTTACAAGCCATAACTGGTCTATATTTTGCAGCTTTCATTGCAGCGATACGGAGGAAGGCCAAGCTGGCTAAAGCATATTATCACTCAGACATTAGGTTGAGTTTGGACTTTATGTTTAATATTAGTTGCTTTATAGCTGTTATTCAAAAGTGGTTTCTGCACAAAAAGGTCTCTCATAATTTTCCTTTCATCTTCTCTCCACCCCCTCAAGAGTGATATAGCAAGTTCAACTTAAAAGTGCTTTTTAAAGGCAACTGTATGTTAATGCAGCTACTACCTGAATTTCAAAACAGTTCAGTAGCTTGCTGTAGGTGCTTACTGTGCTTGCTAGTATCAGGCACCTTCTTGGTGTATTGCTGATGCTGTTGCTGATATTAAAAGTGATTTCTTTAACCTACTGAATGTTCATCCTTGTTAAATCTGCCTTTTCTCAGGGATGCTGCTGAATGCAAATGATGGGACAAATTCTGCCTTTGGAGGCATTTGCATACTGCCAGTGAACTCTTCTAAGGGATTATACGTGTCTGTCCAGGGTGGGAAGGGAGTCAGTCTGATCTGATACAAAACCAATTAATATTCAACTGCAAAAGGAATGTGGAAATGCACCTGAAAAACTTTGAAGGAGGAGAGGAGAGCCCTCTCCTCCTTTAGAGAAAACAAAAAATAGGATAGATAAAAGTTTGTTTGCTGATACTGAAAACTTTCAGGGAGGTTTAATGCCAAACATTTTCATTTTTTCCTCTGACAGGCACAAGCATATTTACTGTTTACGAAGCTGCTTCTCAGGAAGGCTGGGTGTTCCTTATGTACCGAGCAATTGACAGTTTTCCCCGATGGCGTTCATATTTCTATTTCATCACCTTAATTTTCTTTCTGGCCTGGCTTGTTAAGGTACTGAAAAATATGTCTTTTTAAATTGGTCTGAAACATAGATCATATTAGAATTAATTTCTTCTCTTTTCTGCTTGCTGAGCTTTGTGTCAGCCATTCTTTCTTTTTCTTTTACAGAATGTTTTTATTGCAGTCATCATTGAAACGTTTGCAGAAATTAGAGTGCAGTTCCAGCAGATGTGGGGGTCCAGGAGCAGTACTACTTCAACTGCCACCACCCAGGTGAAGCACTTGAGATGCTGAGATTCTTTGGGGATTTGATTTGGTTTAGTTCATTAATTAATAATAAGCAAAAAGTTCTTGTCATGTATGATATATTTGGGGTTGCATGTTGGTACCTATAGTCTAAACCTGATATATGAATTTTCATAAAAATTTTAATTCTTGGTTGCATTATCTAACTAGTCTTTTTTAGAAAGGAATAATGGAGAATACAGTTCTCTATATGGCTAGATACGCTATTGCTGTGTTTGTATTCTTTTTAACAAAGTATGATAATGCTTTTTTATCATGTCATTGGTGAGTTTGAAGTCAGGGCTATAGGATATCACTTTCTGTGCTAAGAAATAAGAGCTGAAATCCCAAAGTAGCTGGAATAAGAGGGATCAGAAGGCAGCTGAACTGTTTGGGGAAGCTGGTCCTGGAACTGAGAAGGGTGTGTTGAGACCAAGGGAGAATAGGTTGTAGGGCAAGGAAACAGTCATGCTCACAGCTGGGGCAGCCTCAGAAAGCGAGACACTGAATAGAAATAATGGGTAGGAAGAAACCGTGATAGATAGGATGGACTGAGTAGTGGGAAAGAACCCAATATGAAAAAGAAGAGCTACTGGGCTAAGATTTAAATTCTCTCATTCATTATTTAAACAATCAGGTTATGTGTCCCAAATGGGCAAAAGACCAGGCTTTTCCAGGGTAGAGCAGTTTGTCATCTCTCAGAAGAACCAGTACCAACTGCCTGCAAAAAGCTCTTAGAAAGACAGATATGTGAAACATACCCACAAGGGAATTTTTTCTAACCATGTAGCTGGAGATTATTTAGTTTACTAAGCCAAAGGATTTAAGTTTTCAAAATTAATTATTGAATATATTTATATTCTTTTTTATATTCCTGTAATCCATATGTAAATCTAGTCCTTTTCTACCAGCTGCTACATTTTTTTGCCTCAAATAGACTTTGTGGCAGTAATTTCTATTCTATATATATGCCTTTTTCAAAGCAGACTTTGTAATATCAATTTAAAATCTAAAGAAAAGGACTTTTCTACATGGCATATGCTTAGCCTGAGGAACTTAATGTTCATAGGACAAATTCTGAGCCATATAGGCTTATCCAACATACTCTGAACTAGAGGATGGAATAGAGAGTTCAATGTAGGGAAACACAAGAAGCAGCCAACATTAAAAAATATAAAATATCCAAAATGATGTCATGATGCCAAAGAGTGTGAATATGTTGAATATAATCTGCATCATGCAAATTAAAAATAACTTGCTGGCTGCAGACAAGCAAATGGTTTGAATGGCTGCTTCATTCCTCGAGTCAGTGACGTAATGGGATATCAAGAGAGTTCAGGTTACCAAACTGCAAAAATTATTTATCTTTTCCTGTATTAAGAAGGACAGAAAATATTCTGCAGGATTTCTTGTTCAAAGCACCAGACAAAAGTTAAAACCCATGCTTGTTTTGTGCCTGAAGTAGCCTTGACAACTCTGCCTTAATTTTCCCACTTCTTACATTACTGAGCTGTTCCCCAAACTTATTCCTATTGAAAAGGAATGAGTGTCCAGGAGTCGAAGTCTAGGAAGAGATTCTCTATAAAAGGATAAAAGGTTCTTCTAAAGCACTTTAGAAATGTGCTTAAAAGCATGGTAAGAAGAGGAATAACTGTGCTGATCTTAGTTGGCAACTCTACCCAGTGCAGAGGTGCTAAATAAAGACTTGGAGGAATAACAACCATATTTGGGTGACACTGTCCCCAGTCTAATAAGCACTTCTCTCAGGATGACTTTTAAGCTTCAACCACCCTCCTGTGGCTGTGTTCTTGAGGTGACTCGTTTGAGTGCTGGGTGTCAAAGAAAAGGTGGGAGTGAGGTGGGAACTTCGACACACTTCATTTCATAGTATATGCAGGTGGCAACTCAAAATGCTAGAACCATTCATTTTCTTTCAAGGACATTTTCAAGGACAGTTTTAATCACTTTCAGGTGTGGTGTCTCACTGTTCCTTATGTCCAGCATCATTTTGTGTCCTAATTTCTGAGGAAAAAAACCCAACGAAACAGAATGCCTATGTCTGCTCTTCCAGAGGCTATTGATCAAATGTGAATACCATTGTGGTCAAGAAAGCCTTTTCCATTGCCACCATTAGAGCTTGGAAACATTCAGCTATTTATAGGAATTTTAATCTCTGTGAAATTATACATAAGGACTGTCCAGCTACTCTTGCTGATATGCATCAGTGCAATAAGAATAAAGTGGTCCTTGCAGTAAAATAATTTTGCCGGTAAAAAGATTACCAAAAGCACCTTTTATTTATGTAGCTTATTTATGTGGTCACAATGTATTTGTTTTTTCTTAGGATAAGCTTACCTTAGTAAGAAAATTATTCTGAACAGGTACCACTATCTAATGATGCTGGTCAGAGATTAACTGAATTGTTTTCTATATTTGGACTAATAGAAACACATTGTGTTTGATGTTGTCTGGGTAAAATCAGACAATTGTTGGGAAAAGCATGTTACTTTTTTTTTCTGTAGCAGAAAGAATCATTCCTCTGTTATTTTAAACTAGCTATCATGAAAATGCATGCAGTCCTTAAGGGGAATGTATTAGATCTCACTTGTA
Organism: Camarhynchus parvulus; assembly: GCF_901933205.1. Classification (NCBI taxonomy): domain Eukaryota; kingdom Metazoa; phylum Chordata; class Aves; order Passeriformes; family Thraupidae; genus Camarhynchus; species Camarhynchus parvulus. The sequence goes on from NC_044571.1 coordinate 38,684,740, forward strand.
TTTATTGCCACACAAAACATTTCTGACAACAGTCTTCCCTTTCAAGATGTTTCATGAAGATGCTGCCGGAGGTTGGCAGCTTGTGGCTGTTGATGTGAATAAACCCCAAGGCAGAGCTCCTGCATGTCTACAGGTATGACATTGCTTTTTAATAAATGTGTGTGTGTTACCAGCATCACTCAAATGTTGCTATAGGGAAATTATGCTGAGAAATAGCTACCATAGTTTCAGTCATATATTTTTTGAACCTATTGCTTTCTGCAGCGTAGATTTTTTTTCTTGAAAATCACAGATCAACAAATAAAGATGTACCACACCCAAAGGGAAAAGATTGGAAAAATCCTTCCTGATAAGGTTCTGTTTTGTGTGCTTATGAGAGAAAGATTTAAGATTGTAAAATATAAAATAAAATAGTTAATCATGTTCTATCTCTGAGAATTTTTATACAAATATATTCCATTCCTAGGATATTTGCATCATAAATGCTTGTTTATTAAGTGCAAAATACAATAACATATGCCAAGAAGCATGACTAATAATAAACACAGAAGTACCTAATTTCTCTTGTTCCCTTGTGAAAATAGGCTCACAAAAAAGGGAGAAGAAGCATGTAGGGAGCAAGCCATACAATGTTTGAAACTTCCAGATTTGATATTCCTACTTGGATAGGAGTTAATTTGTGAAACTCAATCTTCATTGTTTAAATAAATCCAGACTAAGTAATGTTTTTTATAAATTCATTTTTAGAACAGAGCACTGTACAGCAGCTCAAATTTTTATTTGCAAGCTAAATAATGTCATTTCTGGGTAAAACAAACTTCAGAATAGAAGGCCAAATCTACTATAGCATTTTCTGGCAATTTTGGTTATGTTTGGTTTAACATGTAAGCTAAAATACACGTTCTTGTTGGCAGCATGTACATTGCTGAACCCTAAGCTGGCAAGCACCTTCCATCCCCTCCACAAGCTGTTCATTCTCAAATATCTCTTCTTTGCCAAACCACTGCCATGTATTTGATTATAGCATATGTCTTAATAGATTATTCGTATTCCCAAATTTAATTCTTGATTTTGACAGCAACAGGAACATCATTTGTGGTGTTCTCAGGTATCAGTCTCTGGTATGTGGATAAAATATAGGTGAACTCACTGTGAAAACTTCAGATGAAAATTAAGATACCATCTGAGTTACCTGGTCTGCCTTTGTGGCATTGCATTTTTGCCCAGTTTGGGAATCATGTGAACACAGTTAATTGTGTTCCAGTGGACATAAACCTCATGCATTCAACTTCTTATATTTCCCACTCAGCCAGCGTTTCCCTCTTGTTCTTCATCCTTTCGTGAAATAGGGAAAGCTCTGAAACTGTGTTTTAGCACCCTTTTAAAGACATTAAACTGCATGAACGCCATTATGTGTCCATTAGTCCAATAGTCCATTAACTATATGAAGTCCATGTGCTAATTTCCATTAGGAAGTTTATCCTTCATGACATTACTGTCCCTATCGACAAATAAGCTGTGTTGAGTTGGTGTTGTCATCACAGAGGCAGTGAACAGGATTGCTGTTCTATGTTTTATGTGTCTTATGCACACTCTAACTTTTAGATATCATTAAAAAGAGTTGAGCTGTAAGACTTGCTTTGTATAATTTGGAACTTCCATGCATTAGATATCTCTGCATTCATTAATATAAGTATTCTGTGGGATATCATACTTGTGGTTTTTTAACTGCTGGTCTACATATTAGGGTGATCTAATGATTTTAAAATGTTCTGAGAAATGGATTTTTTGTTCTGCATCAGGTCATAATGTGAGAATTGCAGAAAGAAGGTAGTCATACTCGTCCTCATTGCTATACTTCCCCCTCATGACGTGCCTGAGCTGGCACTGTATTTATGCATTTGTTCGGGGAATGGAGTTAAAGTTGGCAGGAGGAGAGGAGTGAATTTGTTATTGATCAGACTTCCTGCAGCTGCATAAATGTTTTTTCTGACACACAAAGGGGACCAGAACATTACTAGGAGCAGTCTAGGAATGTGAGAACTGCTTCCTTCAGCAGCAGTGAGCTATAAAGTATGACTACAATAAATTTCAATCCAGTTTTTTTTTTTAAGACATATGGGAATTACTATAAAAATCAGTTATACTTTTTTTTGTTTCTTGTTTTATATTGGGCCAATATCAGAGAGGTGGCTCATCTGCTTGCCTATGCAGCCAGCTCCTAGGAACCCCTGAAATACTCAGCACTGGTGGTTTCCAACTGCCTAGGTTCCTCTGTGCAGCTCTCAGATTTATTCTTAGGTACACTTTACTTATGCATATTTTTAGATATCTACATGTCCCATACATGCATACACACATATTTAATGGTTCTTTCTAACTATTTGTAGGAAAATGATGGTGTGCATAGGTGTGGAATATAGAGGTTGTAGGTGGTGTGGAGATGTGTTTCTCCATGGCCATGGATAGGTTCCAGCTACCTGTAGGAACCTAATGGGGTTCAGAGGTTATGTGTGGTGGTTGTGGTATAGCAACAGCTGATAATATTGTCAAGAGAAACTAAATAGATGTAGCAACAATTTAAACAGCTCAGAAAAGTTTTAAATAGAAGTAGCAGGTCCTATCTACTTCCTGATTTTAAGGACTTGTGCTTCTGAGATTTGTGGGTTTGCAGGCTAAATTATGGTAGAAAAATACTTGTCAAATTAACTGAAGAAAGTATTTCACACATTTAAGGTTAAAGACCTGTCTAGTGCCAAGCACCGCAATCACAAGTTGCTGATGGCACTGGGGACATCTCTGCAATTCCTGCAGTTCATACTCATATTTTCCCTGACATGAACCAGAAATTTTGCAGGGGCTGTCCTGTGCTACCCGTTTAGTTAGATCTGGAATTTAAGATATAAAGTAAGTTCTGTTGCCTTGGTGCCCTGCAAAAGCATTAACATCCTCTTTCACGGACAGGACCAGAAGCAAAGGGCACAGCATTAAACAGTGGGAGGCTCTCTCTGAACACCAAGAAGCAGTTTTTTACTCTGATGGCAAGTTCTTTACTCTGATGAGTCCTGGCAAGGCTGCCCAGGGAAGTGGTGGAGTTTCCATCTTTGTAAATTTTAGTAGCTGTCCTGGGTAACTGGCTCTCAATGTCCCTGCTTGAGTGATTTTGGTAGCATGGAGACCTGAGCCCTGTTTGTATGATTCATAAGGAGGACATAGGGCTGTTGGAAGCAGTATTGGAGGATTGACTTTGGTGCATGGAATGAAACTGTTCCACACTTCACCTCAGATGGGCAGAATAGATGTGGACCATACCTAATATGTTCTTTCAAGCTGTCTTCCTCCATTCTTGTGGGCTCCCCACCAGACGAGGCTGAAAGTTAGGGAGGTGTTGTGGCACACTGAGGAATTACAATTTGGGAACAAAACAGGAGAAGACAAACCCACAGTGTAAGTATATCCCCAGTGGGATGACGAAGGACATTATGTAGCAAGCATTCTATCTCTTAAGTACAGTACCTTATAGCCATGTGTACAGGCTGTGGCTGATTACCATCACTTTTCCCTCCTCCACTGCATTAACTAGGATGAGTAACTGCTTGCCTTTAAGCTTTACACTTAAAAATGTTGGTGAGATTGCTGTTTAGAAAACAAGCATTTCTTGCTTAACAAAAAAAAATAAGAACAAAGAATTTCTAAGAGAAATTGTAAATGAGAATTGCAAATGCTACATCTGATCTTAACTTGTGTGTTTAAGGTGATGAGCTATGCCATGAACATTCTTCCATTTCTCTTTGTTAGGAATGCCTAGAAGTAGATACTTCCATGTGTTTGGATCTTAGGGACTAACCCTGATTTTAATTGGGAAAAAACCCCAAACAATTTCTGATTAAAAACCAAAGGCTGGCTGACAAAGCTTGATGCACTTGATTTTTGGCAGTCAAATTTGCTGTATTATAAGCAAATTTGAGACTTCTTACATTCTTCCAGGCAACATAAGCAAAGAGTATCTGCAAAACAAAAGAGATAGCTATGAGAGTTGTAAGCTGACACTTATTTTGACAGGATATTAACTTTGAAACCTAACTCTGGCAGAAATTACATATTATTAATAAGTTTGGGAGTGAAAGAGCTCAGCTAAACCCTGTGTCCTTTAATTCCTCAATTGTTTCAGGGTATATATCCTGACAAGCTACAAAAAAGTGCAATATTGTCTCAGTAGGCAACTGTACAGTACATGGAAAAATTAAGATAAAGAAGCATAACACTGAATTCAGCAGAGAATGGTGGGGGGTTTTTTGTTTAATAAAACCTTAAGCCTTTCTTAAACATGTTGATGATGCAGAGTCTTAATGGCTACATTGGACTGCTGCAGGATATGGCCCCAGAGTTCTGCCCTACATCTGATTCTGACAGTAAATTTTTTAATTGTTTTAAGTCTGTGTTGCATCCCCAACAGACTCATCTTCTTTTCTCTTAAAAGGCATTAAAATCAATTCAAAGTTTAAGTCCACAGGACCACTAATATAAGTTATGTAGCATTCCTGACTGAGAACCAAAGTCACAGACAAAAGACAGGTATCCTGCAAAACACATTTTTTACAGGCTGCTAGGGAGGTCATGGAGACTCCATCTCTGGTGACATTCAAAACCCAAGGGACGTATTCCTGTGTCACTGTTCTAGGTGACCCTGACTTGGCAGGGGGTTGGACTGCATGATCTCCTTCTAACCCTAACTATTCGGTGATTAATTTATATGAGAACATACTAATACCTTTCTAGAGATGGCATCTGTGAATATTAGGTAATAATTTTATGGGAAAAATAATGCATAACTTTTTTTTTCTGGTGCTCATGTAAGTGCAGGACTGTGTTCAGACTGTTTCCATGCAGCAGCCTATCTCTATCCCAAATGTTTTATGTTGACATTTTTTTGTGACAGGGAATCTGAAGTACTGAAGGGCAGGTTCTGATAGTCTCATTCTCTCTCCTCCCACCTTGGAGTAATGCAAAATGCCACTCTCCTTTAGAATGAGCCTACTTCAATTGGGATAGAAGAACACTATCTGACCTCTGGTTGCTCTTTACTTCACATGTATCAAATGACAAGCATCAAATCTATTTAAAATGTAAGAATCCTTCACAAATTTACATCTTTAAATGGTAGATTAATGTCTGTGAGGGTGCACGCAGCATGTGTGTCCATACTGCAAGATTGGGAAGGAAACAAGTAAGGGCAGAGCTCCTATTCAGGGGGAAGTAAGCAGTCCTGGGGAAAGGACCAGCAGGGACATTAGCTTAAATTCACTAAGGACAGGCTGCACTTCAGGAGGAACCGGCTGTGGCAAAAGCTGAGGCTGGGCTCTGCTGAAAAGGCCCTGGGAGTCTCAGTAGGCAGCATGCTGAACAGGAACCAGCAGCCTTCCCTGGCAACAGAGAAGGTCGACATGATCCTGGGTCATTGTGTGGAAGGAATTATTTCCTGTTGCTCAGCCCTGGTAAGCCTGAATCCAGATACTGTGTCTGGTTTTGGGCCCCCAGTACAATATGAGTACTGACAAACGAACTCAAATTCAACAGAGGGGCTCAAGGTGTTTGAGAAGCTTACTGTTTTTCTGGTCTCTTTCAATAAAAAATGGTGAATTACAGTATGCAAAAAAAAGAAAAAGTATATAGATGTGGAGGGATAGAATGTAAGAAAATAAAGATAGTGCAGAAGGTAGTCTCACACCTGAGGAGTTGCAGCTGTACTAATCACCAAAGACTGGGAGCAGGCCTGCCCTTAATAGGCCACAGCTGTATCCAATAAGAAGACGAGTGCCATAAAAGAGTGGGTTAGCTGGTTGAGGAGAGTATTGGAGTTTGTTGGCTGTGCTGTGAAGAAGAAGGAGTCAGTGCTGTGAGGAGATGCCCATGAGAAATCACTGAGAAGGTATGGGACTTCTGCAATAAGATGATAACACGTGGGCAAAATATGTTTGGTACTCTAGTGTTATGAGATTACCTTTTTAATTCACAACAGAAAATGATAGTGGTTCTTACCACGTACATTTACAGTGTATTTGTCCTGACCCCTCCTTCCTTGAGTTGAATGAACCGCAATCATTTCAGCCATCTGAATTCATAACTTCTTTTATTAACATAAACTGAAGCGGATGCCAGTTTATATTATCAGATAAGAGAGGGAACTGAGGTGTCCCAGGAGTAAGCTTACTGTCCTGTCAGAGATCAGACAGCTACAGAAGCTCGACTGGGTAGCTCCACAGACCTTTTGACCCTGGTACAGTGAACACCAAAGGACAGATAAACTCAAGGCAAGAACAGAAGTGAAGACATCGTGTCTGGTCACTCTGACCCTCTAACACTGACCGCTTTAACAAAAGAAGATGTAACAAAGACTTTACTAGTGAAAGAGATAACAAAGGATATTACTAGCATAAGAACAGTAATCAGAAGGTTGTGTTTCTAAAGGAGACAAGGACAAAGGGGTCAGAGTAGAAAATTTTGAGTACGAACGTATTGACCTATAAATACTGGTAAAGTGTGTAATGAACTGGCTTTGCTTTGCTGGTATAAGCGCAGTCCATTTCAGTCAATCCCCATGCTGTCCCTTCAGTTGCAGCTGCTACTATGGTTAAGGCCTCTGTAAAAAATGAGGCAAGCAAACAGCAGAGGATGGTAACAGCTTTACCTTCCTCATCTTGAAGGAACATAAAGCTAAAACTGAGCACGCATTTAACAACAGCTCATTTGTGAATCCCCATCCAGTTTCTGAGAGTTAGTCAGTTATTGGAGTATCTACCCCTTTACACTATTCACCACACTTTCTCCATTTCTTCCCGTACTCTGTGTACAAGTAGAAAACAATGGAAGTATCTTTGGTTTTTATTTTCCATAATGCCCAGTATTTACTATTTCCCCATATACCACAGAAGATACCAAGATGGGATGGGGCTGGACTATAATGTGTATATTCTTCTGTTGCCTACATATGTAGTTTCTCTGCAGAGCCTTCCATTTCTCCTCATTTTCTGTTGTTACCTCACCGAAACTACCAGTTTGCTGTTACATTACACTTGCCATACTCTGCTCCCGAGTCTCCTCAGTAAAACTAATGTGGTTGATTTTCAGTACTGTTTCAGTGCTAAGTGCATCACTGGACTGTCCAAGCTTCTGTCAACTGATGCAATTTCTAGGCTTTCTAAATGAGAATAGGGCATAAAATAAAGATGGGGTTTTTTTATTCACAGCCTCAGAAATTTAGGATTTAGAATCAGTTAATCTTCTGCATAAACTCACGTACTCAAATAATACCCTCATTCAAATCAAAACTTAATTTTAGCAAACTGAAAGAGAAGATTTTTCTTCCACTGTAAGAGAGGATCCCAGTTAATTGGAAGAAATACATGTATATAATTTAATGAAAGCCACTGTAATAAGAAGTGAATATGACAAATACCTTCTGCTGATTCCTAAGTTACACTAAAGATCAAATTAGTATATAAGTAGACTTCCAACTTTTCTTGTTCACCAATCATTACTTCCCATGAAAGAAAAGAAGATCAAACCCAGTTGTGTATTCTCTTCTCTTATTCCTGCAGTGAAAATCCCTAAGTACTGCTTTGTTTCACATCTCTCTCTCTTATATTCAATATATCCATCATGAAACTGCTAAAACACTCAATTCCTTCTTCTCTGGCCATGTCCTCCATCCTCTATGGCTTTTTTTATGCCTTTGGATATTGCTTTTCATCTTTTAGTCTCCTTCAAGTTTCTCTAGAGTTCTGTAATTTTACAGAATTCTTTAACAAATTGAGATAATACGTAGCATGAAGGACTGACCTTTTTTGATGCAAAAAGGTATGCTTAATTTCTGATGCTAATCATATGTTCAAAAGTGCTGTAATAATAACAATGTCACTTGCCTGCTCAGATCATAGCTTTGTGACCTTCTATTTCTTTCCTAGGTGAAGCACATATGATTAAAAGTGAATATAGTATCTTTTATCTGTTGAAGATTTTACTGTCAGAGTAGGAGTGCACATAGAGTTTTTAAGTGACCACTTCCATCATGCTGACACACCAGACCCAGTGTCCTCAAGCTTTTTCTTCAGCTGTGCATTTCATTTTTGCCCAAAATATTAACATGAACAGGGAATTGCTGTCTGGCTCATTGTTTCCCACAGGAGCCACAGTGGGAAACTGTTCATAATTTTTCTGTTCATTACAAAAGTATATATTGAGAAAGCTGAAGTTGTCATTATTTGGTGTTAGTAATACCAACCACAGTTTCATGGAAGATATGAGTTGCATCTTTCCAGGTCAGCTTTAAATGAGTATATGTACTTTACAAGTCTTTGCAGACAGAAAGACAAAAGGAAAAAAGTTGTGACAAAATTATTAGCAACCTCTAAAATTCATAGGAAAAGAAAAATAAGAGACATAATGTGCCTTTAAAGGGTAAATACATGCTCAAAGAATTTTTCAAGGCTTTTTTCTAAAAAATAGTCCTCAGTTTTTCTTTATTTGTGAACTGAGAGCTTCCTACTGAGCTTGTAGGAGTAACTCATGGTAGGCAGGAAGTTCTAACACACTACAATATGTTAAAGTAATATCAACAACAGCAAAATAATGTGGCAACGTGGAGCCTCAGCATGAATTCGTGCTAAATGGTTCCTGTTGAAATGGAAAACACAAAGATTATTTTTCAGTAAGAAAAGAAAATCAATATTTTAAATCAATGCCAGTCATAGGGAACAGTGAGAACAAGTAACAAAAGACCACAAAGCACGTTTGGGAACACTCAAAAGAAGAATACAATAAATATAAAACCATTATACCAAAATATAACCTTCCACAGCCTGCATTAGGATGTGTCATAATCAGAAACCATACTAATTTTTCATGTTGCCACTTCCAGCCACTTCTGTAAAATTAAGGAAAACTTAGGTGACTGAGTTAAAGTTCTTCAAAAGCACCATAATAGCACCCATTTTTCTGTCCTCTTCTCTGATTTACTGTTAGCTACTATGCTGCTGTATGCAAGAGTCCCTTGCAGATCCCATATCTGCCTGTCCCTGTTAGTTCTGCTCTGCCCATGTGCAATGTGCCCTGAGGACAGGCAGGTGGGCTCTGGGAGAGACAAGAGGGGTGTCTTGGCAAGCCCAGTGTCACTCACCTACCCAGCAGGATAAACATACTACTCACACGCTACTCACCAGGTGGGATTCTGGACCTCCTTTGTAAAACCTCTTTGTAGATCAGCTGCCATAGAAGTAAAGACATGGTTAACCTCTCCATTTGTTTTACCTAATTGAGCAGTTTGGTGTGACCACCACATGTTTGTATGAGACAAAGCGAGTTACAAAGGCTTTGTACAGAGCCTGCAGGGTATCTCTGTCTGAATTATTGTTTGCTCAGACATGGCTCCAGACCTATGGTGCTCCACGCACCATTGCAGTGTTCTACCTCAGCTAGCAAGGCCTGACAGGGCGAAACCCTGCCCTGGTCTGTGGGAGTAAGCATCATTATACAAAAATAATACTAGTAAAATGCAGCAGATCTAGCTGGTCTATGGGAAGTGATTGTAGCTGGAAGTAATTGAACTTGGTGATCCTTATGAGTCTCTTCCAACTCAAGGTATTCTATGGTTCTAAGTGTCTTCCAAAGCATGTATCAGGGAGAGGTTTTGTAAACACATCACACATAAATCAAGTTATTCTTTTCTCCATCACTCCCTGCTTTAGAGAGGTGGATATATCTATTTCCCAACTCAACACAGTCTTATTTTATTGAAGTGTCTCTCAAGTAGTTACTTAATATGTTTAAATACCATAGTAGCCAAATCTCACAGGGATATATTTTTCCACAATAAGGAATGTGAACAGCAAGAAACCTATTAAGTAATTTTCTCAAGGTCTACAGGAAATTTGGGCTTAGACATTAAATTGAACCCAGATCTCCAGAGTCTCTCTCCATTCCCTTAGCCATTAGAATATTTCCTCTCCCAATGCACAATATAGTATGTTGAGGAACTAAATTCCAAATAACTCAATACACTAAATAAGTAGAGTTTCACCAAAGGACAGGCCCAGACTCATGAAACTGTTGAAACAGAACTTTTAATAATATTCCCTTTCATTTTTGGAGCAGTAATGTTTGCAAAGCCCAGAGAAGAATTAATAAAACTAAACTTTCTGCAAATTTTAATTAAAATTATACAGGGCATTAGAGAGTCTCGACTATTTTTTACTAAGAACTCCACCCTTCACAGGATATTGAGTGACAATATACTTAACTAAGAAAGGTCAGAAGAATGCATATTAATTGAATGTGTCCTAAAGGCAGCATATATATTTCCCAATCTGATTAACTCTTTCATAGATTAAAATTTATGCACCATGTTTCTAAGCAAAAAAAAATGCACCCAAACCCTTTGAAAATAGCTAACATATCTCTCACTAGAGTCTTTAAAGAATGCCTTCAATATATTGCTAAGCCTCTAAATGCATGATTTTTTTAGGAAGTCTACATTCATTTTAGTTTGGTTTGATAGAACTGAAACAATAATGCATGGTGAGATTAGTAAGATGTTTGAGTTTATCCAGATTTTAAGATTTTGCTTTCTTTTCACTGTATTTTGGTCAATAATTCATATTTAATAAGATTAAAGCCCATTTGGGGTGCTATCCCCTCCCCCAAAAAAAAACTTTAACACATGGCTTTCCTTTTGATTCCTTTTTTGGTATGGATATCCAGGAATGTCATAGGTTGGAAACCCTGCAGTGCTCATAAGACTAGCAGATAAACAGTGCATTTGCCATGTCTTAAAAATTGTCCAGTCCCACAAATAGTCATGTATAGCTCATCCTTGTCTGAACTTCTGGATACCCGATTATGCCCTCGTTCCCTGTCTTGCACTCCAGCAGTAAGTCATTTAGGGACTTTCTGAAGTGAATGTTAAATTAAGGCCATTATATTTAGTATCTGTTGATGGATTTGTCACCTATCTACTTGTCTAGCCTTTTTTTTTTAACCCATTTATCATTTTGGCCTCCAGAACTTGTTTGTAGTAAGTAGTTACATAAAGTAACAATGCAGTATTTTAGTTGATTACAGTTGCAGATTAATGAAATTGTTTTCCTGAAATTATGCAGAAATAACACAAAACAGTGCAAAGATTATTGGTTGCAATTTTGAGATGGATGCTCAGTTTCAATAAAACAAAGAATTAAAACAACAAAACTTGACAGTCAGGAACACAGGCTGTTGTAACATGCAATCACTAACAAGAGGGCAGGCAGGCATGTGTTTATGTCTGAGGACTATAAACACCAGCCATGGGACGTGGTTGTTTTTTGTTTGTGCCTGTGTATAAATATAGAACTCCCAAAGCTGAGAAAACATCAGAACGTGAAATAGATTTTGAATATCAGTAAGGAGTTTTGTAAAAAGACGTTTATGTATTTGGTGGCAGGGCTGTCATTTTTAAGACAACTTTTAAATTTTCCTGTAGGGAACATTCTGACATTAACAAATATTAATTAACTTAATAGTTATTAGATCCTATTGTAATTTTGTCTATGCTTTTATTTCTCTGCTATTGCATACGTGCATCAAAAAGAAAAGTAATTTCTTTAAAAAGGGGATACAGAACTGCATGCCTATTGCCAGTTTGCAAGGTTCTCTCTCCTTCCTCTCTTTCTTACCTGCCTGTATTTTTCTTTGTAACTAATATACCAAACCACATACTTTAACAATGAGTTAAACACAGTTCATAGTTTGTTCTCTATAGCTTTCCATTTGCTTGATGATCTGTCTTTGTTCATTGCAACCAAAGTAAATTACTAGCCACAGTTTGTAGCAATATACCTCCTGAAAGTAAACAAAAAAAGAAAGAAAACATGTTATTGTTCTCACTGATTTGCATTTGAAAAAAAATAAAGCATGACTTACTCAGTTTGAACATGAAATTTTCATGCAGACTTAAAAGATTGGAATCACATCAGAAAGACAAAATGGACAGATGTTTAACTATGATTAGGCATATAAAAGTGTAGTGGTTTGTGGTTTTCCTTGGCAATAGCTCTTATTAGAGGAGAGCCTGCTGCAGCAGAAAACTTGGTCACATCAGGCCTTTGGCATCTTCTAGGGTGATTTAGGATTAAGTATTTTGAATTTATCTCAGGCAGTAGGTTTTCAAAAACTTTGTATGTCAGAGTTGCATCATATAATAATTGAATTGTTAGGATTGGAAAAGTCCTCTAAGACCATAGAGGTCCAACCATTAACCCAACACTGCCATGTTCACCTCTAAACCATTTCCCTCATTCCCTCAGGTTTTTTGAACACTTCCATCACTTCCTTGGGCAGCCTGTTCCAATGCCCGAGAACCCTTTCTGTGAAGAAATTTTTCTTAATATCCAATCTAAACCTCCTCTGGTGAAAGTTGAGGCCATTTCTTCTCATTTTGTCACTTGTCACTTTGGAGAAGACTTGTCACTTTGGTCCCCACCTCACTACAACCTTATTTCAGGTAGACTAAACAACCCCAGCTCCCTCAGCCGTTCCTCATAAGACCATTCTCCAGTTCTGTTGCCCTTCTCTGGACACACTTCCACACCTCAGTGTCTTTCTTTGTAGTGAGGGGCCCAAAACTGAGCATAGGATTTGAGGTGTAGCCTCACCAGTGCTGGGTACAGGGGAGCAATCACTGTCCTGGTCCTGCTGGCCACACTATTGCTGATAGAGGCCAGGATGCCATTGGCCTTCTTGGCCACCTGGGCTCACTGCCAGCTCATGTTCAACAGCTCTGGACCAGCAGCCCAGGTCCTTTTCTGCTGTGCAATTTTCCAGCCACTTGCCTCCAGCCCTGCAGTGCTATGTGGGGCTGTTGTGACCCAAGTGCAGGACCCAGCACTTGGCCTTGTTGAACCTCAAGCCTTTGGCCTTGGACCATTGATGCATCCTGTTCAGATCTCTCTGCAGAGCCTTCCTGCCCTCCAGCAGATCTACACTTCCATACTTGGTGTGCTCTGTGAGCTGACTGTGGGTTTGCTCAATCCCCTGGTCTAGTCAATTGATAAAGATATTTACACAGGACTGGCCCCAGCACTGAGCCCTGGGGAACCCTACTGGTGACCAGCTGCCAGCTGGTTGTAACTCCATTCACCACCACTTCCTGGGCCTTCTAGCTACAAGGATTGTCTGACACAGTTAGTTAAGGTCTCTGAACTTCTTGGTTTTTGACGAGTTTAAAGTAGAACCTTTTTTGTAGCCCCTGATTTTCAAATGGGCCCACAGAAAACCTGCTCCAGAATAAATAAATTTTCCATAAGGAATTTTTATAAATCTTGACCTTCTTTTGTGCAGGTCTGTACAGACATGTTGGATCTGGCTGAGATGGAGGTAATTTTCCCCACAGAAGCTCTCATAGTGCTGTCTGTGCTTTGCTAGAAAGGTGTTTTGGCTGCTGCTGAGCAGTGCTTGCACAGCATAAAGGCTCTCTCCAACATTCTCCCCTTGTCAGTGGGCTGGGGCTGGGCAAGATCTGGAGAGGGTACACAGCCAGGACATCTGAGCTCAGAGGACCAAAGGGATGTTCTATACCATAGGATATCTTCTCAGCTAAAAAGGAATGCCTTTAAGAGAAAGGAGAGGACACACACATACTTGCTATTACAAAATGTGTCTTCTAGAGAAAACGCTATGCATGCCGAAGCCCTGCTTCCCAGGCAGTGTCTGGACTTTACCTGCCGATAAGAAGTAGAGAATAAATCCTTTGTTTTCCTTTTGCTTCACATGCAGCCTTTGCTTGTACTTTTTTAAGTTGCCTTTGTCTTGCTGAGCTTTTTCTCCCCCCACTCTTTCCAGCTGAGGAGGGGAGTGATAGAGTGGGTCAATAGGAACCTGGTATCCAGGCAGGGTCAATCCACCACCAGAGTTCACTCATTAGGCAGTGACATTCAGTTCTTACAACATCATGGTCAAATTAATAAAGCAAAAATCTTCTACAATGAAAATATGTAAATTGTATTTTTGCTTCAGTTAAGTGTTTTCATTGTTGTTTTTTTTTTCTTTTACTTCACTTTTTTGATTTGACCTAAACAGGCAGAGTGTACCATTTTTCTAGCATTCTTTTTAGCAATGGACTTCAGTACAGATTGTACTCATTATTGGTATTTAGAAATTTTAGGGCACATGAGCATCAGTGGATTATAGGAACTATTCAGTAATACCACTAAAATTGAAGTTCAGCTGAATTTCCTTTAGAAAATTTTACTTACTTCTGGGGTTAAATATGTCCAGTGTTTCAAATCCTATCAAATTGAAAGCAGGTATTTAAATTGTCATGTGGCTTTTCTGTGCTTAGCACAATTAGAGCAATCAAAGTGTTAGGAGCAACCGCAGGAACAGCATGTCTTCTTTTGGAGCTGTAACTTGGACAACAAATTTGAGCAAAGTGGAAGACTGCAGAGTCTTAGAAGAAAACTAGCAGGGTTTTGGTTTGTATGCTTCATGTAGGTTGTTTTACCCTGCAGTATTTTCCATATTTCTAATATTTCACAAAGAAAGGTCTCTTCTCACTAGAACTGCAAAGAATATCCTGTACTGCAACTCTGTAGGTTATTATTTTGTTCTTTTTAGAGTAATTTTTAGATTTTTGAAACCTTTTAAAACAAATCACTTTGTAATATCTTTCTCTTACTCTTGGAGTCTCTTAGGTGACTCTTGAGAATCAGTGTGGTCCGGAGTTATTTCACGTGTCCATAAGCCCCAGGCAGATGCCAGTGGTAGGACCATAGTGACACAGAGCCAATGGAAAGCAATGAGCACTGCCAGAGGGCAGTGGAGGGTCTGAATACAGTGGTGCCCATCACTCTACAGACTGCATTGTACTGCAGGTGTTTACCTTCCTATTTTAGGTGTGCCAGTGTTTTTCATGTGAATCACTAAAGCCAAAAGTCTACCTCCTTTGTCTTCACTAGGTCTTAATAATATATTTCTGATGTGAAGATTTAAGGAAAAAGTCCTGCTTCAGTAAACATGTATACTGGATTTTCACAAGTATTTTGCATTTATTAAATCCTACTGAAATCATTGGAAGGTGCCTAGAGTTTTCAGAATCATATTTTCTTATAAGTGATTTCATTCACATGAATGCAGCTGTTTTACAGAGAGTATTTGCACAGTCATGTCAAAGTCTACATCCTTTATCCTTTGTGAATTTTTAAATAGCTGAAGAGCAGTATCTTTACCTGCCCTGTGCATTTTAACAAGCTGAAGGCTACAGTGCAATACAGTAGATTCAGATCTTCAAGCTGATTAAGATAAGAGAAAGGTGGGACTACTGTTCAAGTGCAATCTCAGACCCTGGGGGTTGTAAGCAAATCCGAGGGAGAAGAATGCATCTCTGATAATGGAGATAAAGAATGCAGCCACAAGGAAGGCCAGCTCAGCAACTGTGCTGAAATCAGCTCTGACTGGGTAAAGAGTGATTCCAGAAGGGGAAGATCACCATAACCACCTCATGGCCCACCTACCCCAGAAACTCACCAACCCAAAAGATGAGAAACACTGAGAATGCTGACTGATTACCACTAGAGGCAAGGGAATATTTCAGCCAATGAGCATTAATTCCTTTGTTTGGTAAAATGTATAAATACTGACAAGTTTTGAATGACCTCAGGACCCCCCTGCCACCAAGAAGCCAGGGTGAAAAAGGATCGAAGAGGTGCTGCTGGATCCATGAGTGGTGACTGTCTTTTTGATCGCTATTTCTCTCTTTTTCTCTTCTCCCCACCCTCCTTTCTCCTCTATTTCTTTCTATCTCTCTACTGCAAATTTTATTTTTAAATAAAATTAGTACTATTGACTTTGACATATGGTCTTGTTTCTACCTTAATTCAGGCAGAGACATCTCTTAATAATCACACAGTCTTAGCAGTTGTGACAGATTTTTCCATTTTTATAGGCCCAGACCCCCAACATATTTAAATTGCAGTGTTTCAGGAACTTCCATAATTAATTTCCATTATCAGTCATTTTCATTGAATCTTCATCTTATCTTTTGAATGGTAGCCTGAAACATCATACTTGAAGTGCCATATATTATTTTGGCATTGATGCCACCTGGTGCATATATTATATGTGGTGACATTTCATTAATTGCCCATTACCAAGAGTGTATATAAATAATTTCCTTTTCTCTGTCATAAACTTTTCAGAAGATCTGAGGAAAGCAGATACATGCACTAGTGGGCTTGATTCCAGGTGTTTTACTACAGACACTGCTAAAATAGTGGAGTTGGCAGTACATGTGCTGTGCTTCTTTATTTCTGGCCTTCACTTTCCTGATCCTAGGTAACTGAGAGGAGGAACTGAAACACTAATTAGCGAAAGCAGACTGTGCATCCAGTCCCCTCCTTCAACCTCTCTTTAGCTGCATAAACCTTTGCTATGCAGTCTGTTTTCTTTTGACTCAGAACTGTCATCCTGAATAGCTCAGTTTTCTTCAGTATCCTTTAAGCCATTTCTCTTTTATTGAGAAACTGCCTGGCACTGACTATTCATGGTTGTTTGCAAGAGAAGTCTTACTATTTTTACACTCAGTAGGTCCATTTCATCCTCTGCCCAAAGTAAAATTTCCTAATGCTTCATAGCACAGAAGCCACTACCAATAGATCTATTCACAGACCCTTAAATTCTTATTTCTTTCTTCTTTAGCCAGGGTTCAGTAACCTTTGGTCTGTCCTTAGCCAAGGCTGATAACCTCCACCATTTAGAACTATTCTCTATCCCTTTCGTTGCTGCCACTTAATCAGAACTTATAAACATGCCCCTCCACTAACATGCATACATATTTGTGCAACTTTATGCATATCAGTCACTGAAACAGGACAGAAACAATGCAAACAACTGGAAGAGCTCTCTGAGCAAGTTCGTTATGGGTGGACAATCTCCTGTTCTGTCTCTGGAAGATAATCTGAACCATTTCTTCTGGTGGAGGTCTTCCTTTTCTGCTGAATTCATGCCTTTTGTATGCTCTGTGGAACCACAATGGCTCCTGTGCTGCTAGCAGTCCAGAAGGATTTCCATGGAAAGAGGTAGCAGTGGTTTTTTTTCAAGGATACTACTGAACATGCTTCACATGAAGATTGCAAAGGATGTGGATGCACAGGATGTGGATGAAGTCAGACAAGGTATAGCTGTGTTACATCATTGGCATCTTCCAATTTATGTCAGGAGACTTAGAGGTGGCAGTGAGTAGCACCCTTCAAGAAGTGATAGGAGTAAATTCCTAAGGGATAGAGCAAATTGAATGGAGTTTATTATAGCTGAGACCTCTATTGAGTAAACTAAAACCAAACCTGCAGGTAAGATCTGCCTGCAATAATACCTCGGCAAATGTATGATACAGAAATACCAACTTTGGCTTGTCAGTCTTCCAGCTGAGTATTCTGAGGCAGGTTGTTATTCACTGAGCTGCAAAAGAGGATGGTTCACTGCTCTTTTACTGGGTTTCTGAGAGGAAATTGATGGGGGATTCTCAGTGTAAGCAGAGCTAAGTTGAGTCAAACACTAATGCTTGATCTTCTTCTACCTGTTCCTCAGAGAAGAGATAAGGAGGGAAGGGCATGAGATGAGACTAGCACAGGTTTTTCCCACTCTTCCTCCCCTTTTTTTTTCGCTTTCTGTTTAAGGGATGTGCAGAAGAGAAGAAATAGAGCCCTTGCACCATCAAACTCAGTGAGAGTTTTGCCACTGCTCTGCAGAATTATTTAATTTCTAATGTTTTAAATGTAGAGCAATGGGTTTGTAGTCATTAAAACTGACAGACTGAAACAAAGCTACATATCGAACAGTCTTGAAAGAAAAACAAAAAGAAAAACAAAACAAAACAACAAAAAAACCCACTATGTGAAAGAGTCATGCATTTGCTAAGTATTCCTCCTTAAAAACATGAAGATTTAGGGATGTATGGGAGAAACTAGCTGTTTCTTTGTTCCAACTAAAAATATAATGAAAAAAGGGAGTTCCTTAAATTTACTTAACTGCCTATTTCTAACATTGAACACATTTCTAGAACCAGGCCTCGTTCTCAGAATTAATGATGTACTATGCTTCAGCAATTCCAAGAATTGCTTTTTGATTATTTTGTTACTTAAGTGGAACTTACATGTCTAAATCCACTTGACTGCTTTGAAACTCTTGACCTCTAAGAAAACTCTTCAGCATGTGAGTGTGCTGTGTTTTCATAAACCAGTAAGGGGTTTTTATTGAGACAGGTAAGTATATGTATAACTCATGTTGTATGCCACAAACTTATTTATTTTTGTGAATTGTGATTATGCAAGTGTATTCAACAAAAAGCATTACGAACTTGCATCGTCATTGAAATGACAGGATGGTAAACTGGTGTAGTTAATTTTGCAGATCACTTGGAAGGCTGCATGTAGTAATGCTGGCACTGAAGTTCCTTTTTGACATAAAGCTCCCCCACGCATTGTAAATTAATGGACAGTTTAACCTGTGCACACTGTTTCAGTTTAGCATTAATCATTACATATACAACCAGTAAGGTTAGTCCTGCTGGTTGTTTAAAAGAATAGTGAGGTAACAGTGTGTAAAGGGTGAACAATGGAATAAAGCTGCAGCTTAGAAGGGGATGTATGGCAGTGATAGATACCATTTTAATTTTAATGATTTTATTCTTTGCACTGGTGGGATAGCAATATTAGCTAGAAATTAATTTTAAAAATACTTAAAAGCCTTAGGTGTGAGAATGAGGGCAAGAATAGATAGCTATGCATAGGTATGGCTGTACAGACATAGAAGGAATGAAATTTATTTGGCAGTCTTATGAGTCTGGCAATTAAATGTACTGATAAGAGTTGATCTCCTAAGGCACTTCATAATCAAAAGAAAAGGGCATCAACAAGAGGTGGTTTGTGTATTTTTAAGACAGTCATTGAGGATAACTCAATACCTTGGTGATTTAAATGTTAAGATTCCAGCTGAATTCACGGTGGAAATACTGATTAACATATTGTGGTAAAGCATTTACCACAATATTTCTCATTTCTTTTTTTTTCCTTCTTTTATTTCTTATTTTTACTTTTCAGTAAGCTTTACTCTTCCTGTAGGTCTAAACTGTCATCATGGTCATAAGGAGAAGCATTCAGTTTTGGATGTATTTCAGTTCCATAATTAAAGAGATGGTTTTCAAAAAGGACAAATTTCTTCATACTTGACATAGTCAAAAATTATATCAATCTATCACTTTAAAAAAAATTGGAATTTCTTTATTTTCCCAATTTTCTGGAATGACTATAAATGATATATATTGATGTGACCATTTTTAAAAGTGCTATAGATCTTCTTTGGAAAAATATAAAATAAGCTGAATGATTTTCAAATATGAAAACATTTAAATTTGCAGAACTTGCACCAATATTCTCAGACGTGTTATTAGTTGGTTTTATCATTTAATTACAGTATACTTCTACTTTTCTAAAGTATTATGAGATACCTTAGAATTCCATTGAGAATTATCAAATAAGAATTACATGTTACAAATATAGGACAACAGCATTTTTTCTATCAAAGGATATTCCTTTGTTGTTCAAAAAAATGTTTGATGCTCATATTTTTAAAGAAATCCTTTGAAGTTCACTTCAATAGAAACTCTTGCCATACAGACCAGATGAGATTTAGTTTACTAATTAGCTGCTTCATTTTGATTTAGCATATAGCAAAATCAAATCACAATTATAGAATTTTTATTAATTAAACTTTTAAAAACAGCTGTGTATGTGCCGATGGCAAACTTTTAACCTGCCTTCTTCTTTTATTTAATTTTCTTTCTTATTAATTCCTAGCCTGATTAAATGTTCTATGTTTTCAGGCAGACAATGCACTCACTAGCTGAAGAAGAGGAGCTAGAAGTGAGGCTCATACAAATCCTTTTTGTAGAATGAGTTTCACAGCCCGTAAACAGCAATTTCCCTACAAGATCCCCCCACATTTCTGTCAAACACTCTTACAAAGTTCACCATGGTACTAAACCTGTTTTTCGTTTCTCCTCCTTTGCTCTTATTCTGCTTTTCTATCCTTCCCCGGTGTGAACAGGTCTTAAATCCCTGCCCATATGCTTTCACATCAAGAAAGTATTTCTGAAGGCAAAATTCATTAGAGGACATGTGGGAATAATTTTTGAAAGGATGGGTTATAGGGAGAAGAGCTTTTGGGTTTTTTTAAGAGTTCAGGAATTTGTAGGAAAGGAAAATTATGTATTTTCTTTACTGTCCCTTACTTAATCAACTTTTTTCTATCCATGTCTCTTCTCAGTATTGAGGGCATGCCCCAGAATTTATAATTTTCATCCAAAATCACACATTACCTTAAGTGTCTCTACTGTTTTTACTGCTTGATCAATCCTATTTATTTTGTGTAATCCCAATCATCTCTAGTAGCATTCAGTGAAGAAGCTCTTTTTTAGGTAGTGTTAAAGCTTTCATGGTTACAAATCAGCTCTACATGCAACTGAACTGCTCTTAAGTTTGCTGGACATAGGTGAGCAGAAGTTAACACAGCTCTATGAAGCTGAAATGGTGAAAGGAGTCCAAAAATTGCCTTGTACCTCTCTGCACACAATCTCCCCACTTTTGAAAGAAGACCTGCATTTGGTTCATCTATTAGTTTATCTTTTGTAGGACCTGCTTGGTTTTATGCTCTAAGTATGACCATAGTTATGAACACTACACATTATGCTTATTTCTTTTTATATTCCATCTAAATTTTGAACTCTTCTTAATCTTATTTGGAAAATAATAAAACCAAAAACATTGGAAGTTATGTGGATGTTTCTAGAATATAACCAGAAGGTTGTAGACTCCTTTGTCCTATAATTCTAGCATCTCCAGGAGATTTACAAGACCTATTTACAGTTCCTCTGTGGTCCAGTCCAAATCCAGCCTTACCATCATGACTCTTTTGGTAGATGGGTAAATAATTTCTTCCACTACTACCTGTGAGATGGAAGCAATTAAAAGCAATAAATGTATTTTCATTCTGGGGTGCTACTCTGTTTCATTCAAGCCTCATTAAACTGTGTAATCTTTGAGATCCTTTTGGTTAGACCGGTCTAACCACTGGTTTTACCTTACTGAAGGAAAAAGGGATATCCCAGCTTGGCTGCAGTAAAGGTAATCTGGCAGGTGAAGCTGGAGACCAGATGCTTTGCAAGAAAAATGGAAGTATAAAGTAAATCACTGCCCCTTGCTCTCTGAATTAATGGCAATCAAAATCTCTGATTAGCTCTGCTGTCCCCTTGCCCAAGGCAATAGAGCCTAAATTGTGCACAGTTTAGAGTGCTATTTCAGGCAGGGAGAAATACTTCTGTGATTCTTCTCCATTTCTTAAATTTTGTTTGATTGGAAGCCACTTTACTAGAAAATAGGTTTTGAGCCTAAGTGCAAAAAATATTTTTTTTTGCTTCTAATTATTCATCTGATCACTTCTTTAATGGAGCATTTGATTTATTTCAAAGTAATCTCTGCTTTTTATATGTAAATCATGAGTTTGAGAGTGTGCTAATTAAATTATGCAAGGAAAATGCAAGGAAAAACTGTTCTAATCAAAAGGTGGAAATTATATTAGAATGCTCTATATATATTTATATAGGCTTCCAAAGGAGGTAGCAGTTGACAGTCTGAGCTACACTGTACACCATGTTCCCAAGACAAATGCAGTGCATACCGTAACTAAGATCAATGTACTCTGTGAGGCAAGGCATTGCAATCAGAAACCAATAATCAATACAAATGATCACGATGACCCAGGAAAAGATTTTCATTAATTCCTGGTTAACTGGAGTTGTCTTAATTCCTTAATTGCAGAAACCAATAGTAGCTGCAAATGGCCAGTCTGACCCAGGAAAATATTTTCATTAATTCTGCGTAGAGTTGTCTTAATTGCCGAAAGCACACATTTGGCAGTTTTTAGTTCAGAAGGGAAGTTATGAAAAACTGAAGTATTCTAATTTTTTTTAATGCTGATCAAGTACTTCTCTAAGTTTTAAACAGCTCAACAATACCAAAGCTGAAAAAGCACTGAAATTTAGCTCAGCCATCCAAGAATTTCAAAGCACACATGTTATAATAATCATTGTACTAAGATAAAAAGCTGGAATAAGTACCAAGAGAGTATAAGGAGCTCTAACTGTATATAAAACTTTTCCATAAAGGAGGGTTTTATCTTAGTGTGTTTTTCATGAAATACAATGATAGCAGGAAGAAAACCCACTGAAAAAATTGTTTCCTTCCATGAATCATTGCATTTTTAGAATCTAATTTTCCACGTTCTCATGCTGTATGGAAACACTGACAGCTGATTGTCCAATGACAGAACTAGATGCTTCCACATGTATATTTTGAAGTTAGAAAAGAAATTTACATGGACATATTTTTGCTGTTTCCATGTCAGAAAATAAAAAGCTTCCTTGAAGAATTCGGATTTAATTTTGTTTCACCATCACTTCTTCAAAATAAAGAAAATTGTTTCCTATCTCTTTTTTTTTCTTTTCTTGTTCTTCTTTTCTGTTAAATTGTTGGATTGTTAGTGCTTTCTCAGTAGCTGGGAATTTAAAATAGTGCTTCATCATTGTACAAGAGGTTGCGGGCAAGTAGAAATTCAATCTCTGCTTATCATGAATTGCTCTCTGTGTTCTTTTTTCATGAGCCCAAAAGAAAAGATATGCTTTAAAGTCTTCCTAACAGCAGGTTTTACATTTTCAATCCTCCAACACATTCTGGGTTCTGTAAGCTCTCTCCTGCCTCCTGTCACTTTACATTATCAGCAGAGCACCCACGTAAGTCATCCATGAGACATGAACCCTGTTGTGAAGAGAGCTGGGTTACAGCACATGTGCCCAGCACTGAGCCTTGTCCCCTGCAGAGCATCTGCAGACTCAGGAGGTACCAGCTTTGATATGAGCAGATCATTCACTGGAGCCACTCTGAAACAGATTCTGCACTGAATTCCTGACCACCTAAACCTGATGTGGTTTAAACTGTGAGGGGACAAAAAAGGGAAGGGAAGGCAGTGTATTTCACCACTCTCTAGCATGGCTGCACCTGTCTTGGTACATGGGTAATTTCCTAAAAATAATATAAAGAATTCTGAAGGATTTCATGATCATCCTAAGTACTAATTGAAGAATGAGGTGCAATGCTTACATTATGGTCTACTGCTCTTTCAGCTCATGAGTTAATCATTATAATAACACCAACCTTTTCCTTCACATTTATAAAACAACTAGTAAAGCTACAGTGCTGCAATAACATAAAAATAAAAATTATTCTAATTAATGGAGAAATAAAAGGACAAAGGAAACAGAGGCAGTGAAAATGGCTGTTTCGCACCTGGTTAATAACTGACATTTCAGAGATATGATTCTTGAATTGAAATGTAAATGAAAGAGTAAGTAGTCTATTGAAGCAATTTCAGGGAGGCCTTCCAGGTGAAATCTTCAAAGGCATATAATTCAAGGAACAAGTGTTAATTGAAATTTGTTGCAAGAGAAGTTCCTAGAGTTCTAAAACGCAAGAGTTACAGAAATTTTGGAGGCATTGAAAAGAAATACAACACAGGTAGGGTCCAGATTATTCCATTGCCACTCACCTTCCCTGAAATCTGGGGGAAAGTTGAAGCCCCTGTAATCAATTACATGTCAAAATTATGTTTAGTGTGCATCTGAAGGAGTGAGCAATATATTATGTATCACAGCTCATAAATGGCACAGCTTCTAAATAGTAGCAAATAGATTTAGTATTAGAGATGGAGCTGTTTTGCTGCAGACTAAGCCCAACATTATTACGTTTTTTATTTTTCTTTTGTGGTCAACATATTTTCAAAATATAAATATGAAAACGTGGGAAATGTCAACATTGTTGACATACATAAAATAGAATACTATATCTAGAGGATTCAGCAACAGTATGTAAACACAGATAATGCTATAATGCAGATAGTGAATCAACTGGACTTTTCAGGGAAGAAATTAGAAAATACAGATTAAAAATGTCAAGTGCATCCATTATAAGGTGGTTGACTGAGGACAGCATCAGCAATTGACTATAAATTTGGCCTGCCCTATAAGTTTCTATTTATATAAATGTATATATGTACATATATATATATTTTATATAACTATGTGTTTATGTGGTGGTTATCCATAATGTGAGCAGGTGGGAATGTGTCTATACCTCTTCCTGTACCTGAGGTTCACAGACTGGCTAAGGTTGGAATGCACCACAATGGGACTTCTGGTCCAACCTCCCTGCTTAAGCAGGATCACACTAGAGCATGTTGCACAGGCTTGTGTCAAGAAGGTTCTTGAATATCTCCAGTGAGGGAGACTCCACAACCTCTCTGAGCAACCTGTTTCAGTGTGTGCTCACCCACACAGTTTAAATACATTAAGGTCAACACATAAAATGCATCAACGTTAAATGCCTTTTAATACATGTAAAATTTGCTAAAGTTAAATGCATTTAGAGTTGTGATTTTAAACTAGTTCAGGTTTTTTTTTTGTTATCAGAGGAAAAGAACTTTTGCACTTTCTCTTTGCAAATACTCTGGGACTAGGGAGCGTATAAATCCCCATAGGACAGGGGTGTGATTAGTCACACCTTAGTAAAATATGGAGCGAATGTCCACCCTACAGCTTTGATGAAGCCACTAGATATAAAACAAAAATTATTTTGGCCTATTTAATTGCACATTTTTGTCATTAATTATTTTGACTCGTATTTTCTGAATTGATCTGTATTGCTATATTTAGGAAAAAGAATAAAACTTCATATTATTTGGGTTATGTTTTGCATTTCATACTATGTAGTTTTAGAGAAAATTATTGCTGAGGTGATGATATACTTATTAAGAGTTGTAAAAATCTGACAGGTAGGTAACAATTTTTATGCATTGTTGTTATCATGAACAATTTAAGTAGTATTTTTAGATTTCTTTTATGTTGCAGCAGCTGCTCTCAATTTCTCTAAGTCAGATTGCAGTTGCTGAAAGGCTGCTTGCTTCCTCTCTCTCTTCTTGCAAAAGAAAATGACATACTGTGTTAGCTGATTTATAAATTGGTGGGGAGGAGGGTCGTTTCGTTTCAAAGAAGCCATTATTTCATGTATTTTTAGGGCAGAAGAGTCACCATTTTCTTTTTGACTGTTCTGTTAGAAGTTTGTGGGAGGAGAAAAGTGGCTGCTGTTCTAAGAGGCGTACAGAAATGTATCTATGAATGTCGTGGGTTTACAGGAAGCAGGTTTTCTGGGAATGGATGCTACTGCTTTATTCTGTTGTTGCAGGATGTGAATTAACAGGATGCAGCTAGTCTGAAAGAGGCATATGCAACACATTCTTTAGTCCTATAGCAGAAATAGAAATAGAAATTTGGCTTTCAAATCTGGGATGTAAGGGAAAAAAAGTATCTAATTTCTGACAGAAACTTTAGCCATAAAGGCTTGGTTACTTAAAAAACTCTAAGATAAGAGTTTTTCATTTCTCTTCATTAGGCTTTCTATCATTATTTCCATTTGTTTACTTCCTAAGTGTGTATTTTCTCATTCTTTCTGTGTTACTGGCTTTACTTTGTTCCTTTGATCAGAATTCAGTTTAATTTTTTTTAAAGTAGCTTTTAATTTTCAAATCAAAAGTAGCTCTGCTAAAAGGCAGGAGAGTCTGTGTAAATGTGGCAAATTAATGACTCACCTATATTTTCAAATATTACAGAGACATTTAGATTATTGGAAGATCTTAACTACTTCTGATTTCTTTATAATTTTAGCTATGCCATGCCATCTGAAAATTACATGTGTTGCCTTACAACCTTATTGTGGTAGCATAGAATCTTATGCTTACTGATTGGAGAACATATTTGCATGTCCTGAAATGTTACCATGATTCATTAGTCATCCCATTTCCAGCTTGTTTTGAGGCTGCATGGTAGGAGATCCTGTGAAAACACAGATATAGTGGCTACCTTGAGTTTTGTACCCTAATCAGATGCAGTAGAAGGTGGAAAGAGAAGCACAGTAAAGTGAAACTTGTAGAATATTTTATTAGGACAGTTTATTGTCTATAGTGCTCTTTCTGTCAGGCCAGTGTCACCTCTGCTGCAGCCAGAAAACATTTATAGAAAAGTTTACAAATGCATATTCTAAAACTGCAAGAGTTATGATGTTTGTGTTTTGGAGACGATTTTCCTCCCTTGACTGTCACCATACCACCTAAATTATCTTCTGCAGCTGATAACAAAGGTTCTCTGAGCTGAGGTGATCTGAAAGTAACACAGAGTTTCTAAGCAGATTTTTCATTGGACTGTGGATCTTAAAGGGTCTTTACATTCATCTCTACTACATCACTTCCCTAAGAACCTCTTCTCTACATCATCAAAATGTTAAAGCAAGTCTGTAGACAAAATTGCTGAAGAACCACCCTGCTCCCATTGCACTGGGACAATTGGTCTGTGCTGTAAAGCCAAGACTGCCCCCTTGACATCACCAAACATCTGATTTGTGACTTTTGACTTATTTCCTTTGCAGTATCTAAAAGCCACCTCTTCCAGCATCTTTTAAAGTCATCCTTCACCTTGTTTACTCAATGAGGTTGCATTATTTGAATTCATCCCATCATTGAAGTTCTTCTCAAATACGGTAGATGGTTTCTCAGATTTACAATGTTTCTTAATGTACCACACTGATATATAACTGCATCAATATAAGGTTTTAAAAAGCTTGGTCCAATAACATTTCTGGTTAATGCTTAATAATTTTCCAAAATGTTCAGATTGCAGAGCATGGGAATAATTGCTAAATTCTCCTCACAAGCATATCTTTGTCAGGCAGTCATAAAGTAAGTTGAAAGCAAAATGGTTTATAGAAAATTAGTTACATAGCTTGTAAAATGCTCTATAATGTCCTGAAAACAAAAGGGGAAAATTTTCTGCAATTTCACAATTTTGTACTTGCTCAGATGGCCATTAACCAACAAGATGAAAATCAAATTTATCCTATTCACACTATGAATTATATGTGATTAGCAGTGTATAGAATGTGATTTTCTAAAGCTCCTTTCATATTCAAGGTATCTTCAAGCACTTTGCAAAAAAAAAAAAGAGACTAAATAAACACCATAAGTATATTAAACATGTATAGGACAAAAAAGCTTGCCCTTTTCTTTAGGCCAGGATTTAATCTTTGCTTAGTGACTCTTAGAAATCTTGTGTCATAGAATCCTAAAGTCAAGGGGATTTTGCTATTTCTAGTCTTGTACATTATAATAGTTTCTGAAGCTTTTGATGTGTCCTGATTTCAACATTTAATCAAGAATGACTGGCAATCATATTCCTTTCTTAGTGACATAAATTCTTTGCATACACCTTAAACTGACCCTGGTCTATAAAATCCATAATCCCTTTATATATATTTAGGAGTCATGGGCCAACCTCTGAAATTTCTAGAAAGAATGAGAATTGACTTGCAATACTTTCATTTTACTATTATTTGACCTAGTTTTGTCCAAGCTGCTATAATGAACTTGAGTCATGCTTTGTTAGCTCTTCAGAACAAGTTTTCTGTATTCTGTGATGCCCACATAACTCCAGCTAATTGGGCTTTATGAAGTGAATGGGTACCATAAGATTGGCAGTTCTGTTCCAGAATGCATCTCCACACATCATGGTGATTCTCTGCATGGAAATAAGCTGGGACTTGCATTTGCCTTCGTGTCACTGCAGTGGTAGGATCTAGGCTTCAACATGCCCATAAGTAAAAAAGGCTGGTTTAGCACAAATGTAAGCTTTTCAGTTGCTATTCAGTAATACCGCCCAGCTCTTTTGTGCACGTCTAAACAACTTTAAAAAAATCAAAGTCTATTCTAACTACCAGAAAGTATGGTCTTCCAGTAGGTGTGTACAGACAGGAGTACAGCATACATACAGCATTATTAAAATTATAGGTGTAAACTTAACCATAATGATCATATAGCCAGTACAAGGTCTTTAAACAGGTATAGCTGGAAGCTTGGCTGGAATCTTTTAGCAGAATCTAGCTTCCTTGTGCAAATAGAAAAAACAATGAAGGCTAAAAGGGAGTAAGAAGTTTGCCAGAGCTATTCCATTATAACACAGAGGAGGAGATACTATTGGTTTATGAAGTATTAAAGTATATCTAAAATATAAAGAAATACAGATACAATTGTGTTTTTACCATTGATGAATGCACGATTCAAGAGTATCAAAATCTGAAAAAAAGCTTACCCATATAGTGATTATCAAAGCCTTTTAGTTAAATGATATTTACACTGTTCATTAATTGGTTTGGTACTTTCAGGACCTACCCCGCCAGTTTGACAATTATGCAGTCAAAGCTTTTCAAACACTAAATAGCCAAAATAAGTAAAGCTTTTCTGCATATCAGATCCTCACCATGTCTTGCTCAGTACTAATAAGTTTGATGGCTTTGTAGGTAATTTTTTATTCTTCAAGACTATTTGTCAGGGGTTTTTGTTTTCTTAGATCACCACTGCTGTTAGTATTATCAGATGAAGTCTAAATTTCTGTAGGTCTAAACTGAAACCGGTGAGCTCTTTGAAGACACCTCTTTCAAGGTTTCACATGATAATATTAAACATTATCAGGTGGGTCAGTTTTCAGTTAGTAATATCAGGGTAATATGGCCCATGGGTTCTTTCATTATTAGGTCTGTAATACCCTACAAGTTTGCAACATTTACCATCTTGCTTAGTAAGTAAGATCTACTGTGGACTTTAAACAAAAATCCTATATGAAGGATGGTGATACAGAGAGTGACCCGATGTACGTATCAAGCCCCCAGAAGGAATCTAGCATTAGGAAAAGGTAGTTTTATATTCAGTTATTCCAGTTTCCTTAGTGACTGCATTTCACATGGACCACTGCTTTCCTGAGCCAGCATCTGTGGCTCTGGCTGTACAAAGTGGCAGCTGCTGTGGATGTTCTCCAGGGCAGTGAGCTGGCAAAGGCAAATTTATGTCACTCATCCTTCCTCTGCCATGCAGGAACGTGGGAGGAGTATTAAAGCAATGTGCGCCATTCTGATACTACTGGAGTGACGAAAGACCGCTTTAGGCCATGCATTGTAATGCTCTGTAAGACTAAGTGAGCCAGGTAGTCTCTACCTGTCAGCAATTGCAGTGTCATTACTTGATTTTTTGGGTGAATCCAGGATATTTAATACAGTTTTTCATTCAGAGTTCCTCAGCTGCACCAAGCATGTCCCTAGTGTTAAATAAATTAGTAGTATTTTAGAAGTATTTTTTTGCATTCATGAAATTCCCATCTGAGCACAAACAAATCCATGTCTCCTTTGCATATTTCCAAGCAATGAAAGAATTTGGATGATTAACAAAGTTTGTTATGTAAAATGTTTGTTATGGTTTTTATGGCCACTGCATCTCTTAAGTGCTGTGCCATACAGGTTCTTCGGTGTCCTGGACACTGAGAATTAGCATCCTGCATGAAGTCAGATGACAGCATTATAGGTAATTCATAGTAAATGTAAGAAATTTTTCACTGTTGTAGTTGATTGATTGCAGCAACAGGGCATTTCACTTGAGACTTCTTCAACACAGCTAATCTTAAATCCAGTTTAATATTAGATACAATTTACCATGTATCTGGCTGACAGCAACATCAGAACATTTCTTTCATCTCATTCCTACACCACTGAAGAAACACACATTGAAGGGCTAAAAAAAGGTCAGTAAATTAAACAAGAGCAAAAATTGGCATTATGTCTTCTCTTTCAAGTTTGCATGGGGAATTTTCCATGCCTGTTTGCTCTGAAAAGGGCTGTAATCCAAATGATACACTACTGATCTGATGATCCAGAATGACTTTCAAGGCTTGGGCAAGAGCTGTGGACTAAATTCAGCTTTTATTTAGGCCTCATTCCAAATACAGAAATACGTAAAGAGACAGTGGATTCTCATGGTCGAACATAGCAGCAGAGGTGTGTCTGAAGTGTTTTAAGGGTGCAAATACAAATTAAAAATCTGTGAGGCAGAAAGAACAAACTAAGGCAGATTAGAGTAGGGGGAAAGCTGGGCATGGTTGGTGTGTGGGTTAGAGCACTGTGATTGATCTCCTAGAGATACAGCAAGCTGTGTGAGAGGCCAGCAGGAAAGCTGCTTATCGTGCACAGCATTCATGACAAGTGAGCAGCTAGAGTCTGACATGATGTAGGAAAAAAAACAAGAAACACAGATACCAATCTGGTCCCCATGAACTGGCTTGTCCTGGGATTTAAAAATAATGATTTTTTTTTTAATCCCCTCAGCGTAGCATTTTTGCTGTGTGTGTGGTGGAGGTATTTGTTCAGTTGCCTCCACCTTACTGGCTCTGTGTGCTCTCTGTCTCTATGCCAGCATCTAGGTGCTTTTATTGTTCCTCACAACAGCTATCTCTTAATTTGTTGCCTCAGCCAGCTGTTCCTGCCTTTACATTGCCTGTGCCTGGCTTGAGTCCTGTCTAAGCCTCCTTCCTTATTATCTTAATGTTGAATCATGTTATGCCAGTGTAATA
This sequence comes from Camarhynchus parvulus, assembly GCF_901933205.1. Lineage (NCBI taxonomy): Eukaryota > Metazoa > Chordata > Aves > Passeriformes > Thraupidae > Camarhynchus > Camarhynchus parvulus. The sequence goes on from NC_044571.1 coordinate 38,715,365, forward strand.
CTTTCTATTAGCTAAATAGTTTTCTTTTCGTTTAATTGGGAAGGCAACCTTGACAACAAGCTTTATTGAATCTTACTGAAAAATAAAAGGTGCTGCAGAGAGTCCAGAGAAGGGCAAGGACCCTGGTGAATGGGCTGGAGCACAAGTCTTATGAGGAGTGGCTGAGGGAGCTGGGGATGTTTAGCCTGGAGAACAGGAGGCTTAGGGAGGACCTTATTCCTCTCTATAACTATATGTAATGAGATTTTAGTAAGGTGGGGGTCAGTCTCTTCTCCATGTTACAAGTGACGGGATGAAAGGAAATGACTTCAAGTTGCACCATGGGAGGTTTACATTAGCTATTAGAAGAAATTTCTTAATGGAAAGGGCTGTCAAACATTGGAATAGACCACTCAGGGAAGTGGTGGAGTGACCATCCCTGGAATTTTTAAAACACATGTGGCTATGTCACTTGAGGACATGGAAGATGACAAAGTGTGCGTATATGTACATATATATCAAGACAATTTATGCATTTTTATTTTTCCTGTACTACAATTTTGCTTCCCTGTGAAGGGAGATAAAAGTCGCTTTTGCAACCTCACTTGCTAGTTTCTTTTAGCAAGTACTTTCACAATTGAGACAGAATACTTCATTATTATGATGGAAATTTTGACACCATTAAAAATACAGTGTAAAATATGCAGAGAGTCTAACTATCTGGTTAGAATTTGTGTGAAATGGAAATGTAAAGGGTAGAATGACACCTGTTTTGACTCATACCACTGAAAAAAATGCATGATTGATGCCAGCAGCCTTACCTTTAATTATTGTATTCTTATAGCTTGCCTTGTGGATTAAAAATAAAAGCAAGACCTTATTTAGCCACTATTTTGGTGACTTACCTGTGCTTTAGGTATTATTAACCCCTGCTTATTCTGTAAATTTCTAAATATAAAGCTTCTCTCCTGAACCTCCCTTTCTAGAATAGAATATGCCATTTTATGTCTCTAGGGTCAAAAGGAAGCCAGCTTGTATAAGAAAGGTTTGAGCTGTCTTCTGTCTGCAATGCTATCTGTAATTCACACTAAAAATTGAGATATTAAGAGACAAGAGGCAATTCTATCAGCTTGTATGCTTGTAAATATGTGCTTAGTCTCCATTCAGCTTCAATTTAAACAAGCTATCTTAAACTCCAGCGAAATTCAAGAGGGGATGAATTCTTCAGTAGACAGGCACAAAGCTTTGCTAAAAGCTGAACAAGTACTAGCCCTTGCAGCCTCCCATACATCCTAAATTATGTTCTAGTTTCATCAAAAAAGAAGCACACAACAATCCTGTATAAAGAGTAGCTTTGTTAAGACTGAGCTTCAGGCAGGGTTTCGCATAAAATGTTAATGCTGACTATTCATGAATATAACAATCTCAGCTCATTAAAGACTGAGACAGTATTTTACAACTCTATATATGAATTTCCTGATGTGTTAATATATCTTACGAATGTAAAAATGTTTCTTAAATTTTGCGTCTTTCTGAAGTAGACGATCTTTGAGATTCCTTTCAACCTAAACCGTTCCATGATTCTATGAGTTTCACATTCACAAGCCTCAGTTCTCCTGGGGCAGTGTAACTACTCTGCTAGAGGGACAATACAGCAGAAAACAGTCCAGCTTTCTGCATTGCGGGCGTGGTAACTTCCTAAACTGTGTACTGATGAGATCAGGTGTTCTGGAGGCTTCTCATACTAGCCAGGAAGGACAAATTGGTCAGGTTGTGAGATTCAGGAGCAGTCTTTTTTGCAATAACCATGAGAATGTGGAGTTCAGGAACCTTCAAAGAGGGAACAAAGCCCAAAAGATAGGACCACAGTCCTGGTGTTCAGACTTTTTCATGTTCAGGTGTCTGCTTGGAAGAATCCCATAGTACACAGTCGTAGATATTAGAGGTTCCAGAAGAACTGGTTGATTTTCAAGCATCTTTCTCCTTCAAATTAAAAAATGGTCTCCTTCCAAATGCAGGAAATCAAACAAACAAGACAGGAGGTCCACATAATTGAACCAGTAGCTCTGGACAAAACTCAGAATTGAAAAGGAAGCATACAAGAGATGGAATCAGGGCCAAGTGGCCCAGGAGGAGTACAACTACCCTGTCTGAAAGTGGAGTTACAGGATTGAATCTGCCATGACATGGAAGGCAACAAGGGCTTCTACATATAAGAGAAGCAAAAGGAAAACTAGAAAAATGTGAGCCTGCTGTTGAAAGGATTAGGAGACCTTGCAAGGCAAGGAAATGGCATAGAAATAGTTGAGGCCTTTTTCACCCATCTTGATAGGTAAGACTGACCTTCAGGAATCTCAAGCCCCTGAGTTTTGGGAGAAAGTCTGGAGCCATGAGGAACAGCTGAACAAAACAAAAGACTCTTCCACTGTGAAGGTGGTCAAACAGCAGAACACATTGCACAGATGGGTTGCAGAGCCTTCATCATGCAAGATACTCAAATTCTGACTGAACAAAGTTCTGTATTACCTGCTCTACCTGACTCTGCTTAAGCAGGCAGCACCAGACTAGATCATCTCAAGAAGTCCCTTTCAACATAAATAATTATGTGATTATGTGTACATAAACCAGTACCTTTTTATGGAAAAGATGAAAGGAGGCAGAGTTCTTCTAAATTTTTAGTTCTCTTTTTCCTGAAATTTTGTTAGGCACTTCTATGTATAAACTTAGGAACAAATAAAAGTGGCCTTTTCCACTGTAAGTACAACATACACACAAACACAAGGAACCATAATGGCACATAACTTACTCGTATTGAAAACCTGGACTGTATTACTTGTGGAAATGTTTTAAACAATATCAATATTAGTGACCATTCATTCCAATATTTTTAATATAAAATAACAATATGTTCTGTTTTGAACAGAACAGTATGTTTAATAACAGTATGTTCTGTGTTTGACTCTAGCTTCTACTGTGGCTGACCCAGTGAGGGAAGTGGTTAAGCTTTTAGGGTAAATCATAAGTTCATGGTCTTTGGGATGAGGGCTTAGAAGTTACTTCTTTGAACTTCTGCATATCAGTAATGTTTTGGCATCTCACAGATGTAAAGTCCTGGACACTGCTCTGTGCCTCTCTTTGTCTCTTCTCTCCTGTGTGGCTGCAGCAGCAGTGACGCAAAGCATTAAGTACACAGATATGTGAATTATCTGTGAGTGCTTCATAGCTCATAGGTTCAGATGTGTGTATCTACTGTATATAGATGTGTTTTATTCATTCAGGCAATAGTTTGACATCAGGTGAATCCCATAAAACATGTTTCTTGAGCAAAAGCAGTACACAAGATAGAAATTGATGTAACTTTTTCCTGAACAATAAGTCATTGAGATTTACATGAATAAATCATAATGCAGAAATATTGAACAAGGCCAAATGACTAGATAGATGTGCTTTTTATGCTTTAGAATATACTAAAGTAATGGGTATCATATTAAATTATAAACCTTCAGTAAGAAGTCAATTGGCAAAGAGAAATTAAAAAGTACCAAAAAAATCTCAAAACCTACACATGTAAACCAGTTGAAGCAATATATTAAAACATATTTTAAAGCTTAAAACATGAAAATCATATAAAGAAGCTTTAGAATAACATATTATTATAGCTGACTATGTTTTAACAATCTAATATAACTTTAAAATGCACATGGTTTGACTCCTTTTGATGATTACATTTACTTTTTCTTTTGTAGAAAATGATGAGGTCATCTGTGTTTCATATGTTCATACTAAGCATGGTTGCTGTCGATGTGATTGTTGCTGCTAGCAACTACTATAAAGGAGAAAATTTCAAGAGACAATATGATGAATTTTACCTTGCTGAGGTGAGTATGGTAAAATGACTATCTGGGTAATTTTCAAGATAAGCTAAAGTAAAAAATGTGATTGTCAAGAATATTTTAGTGTGTAATTTTTTATTCCCTCAAACATTCCAAGAATACTTTGCTCACTTTTTCAACTTCCGCTGTCTGACAGTGGCTGACAGCCCTATCTTACAACCTTTTGAAAGGTATTTTCCTCAAACAAAATGTTAGTGGTAGTGAGCTGAGGCTTAAGGGTAACATCTGCAGGCAGTGCATGGCTGCTGAGTTGCTATCTTTTTCTAGCAGGAGTGTAACATTCAGAAGAATTTAACTTCAAAAAGATCACAAAACATTGTATTTAAAAATATAATATAGAACTTCTTCCTAAATAATCTTTACTTATATAAAGATTATATACTTAGCTGCCAGAAGGTCCCTTAGCATAACCAAAATATTGTTACAAATAGTCTGGCTTCAGCAATCACAAGAGCGCACCACCAAAATACCCATTTATGCAGTCATGAATTTTGCAAAGGAGGAGTCTGTTAAGTGCTCCTGAATCAGTTAAGTTTAGCTACAAGTGACATTCTGACAGGGAACCGGCTTGAGTCATTAGCTGATCAAGGTTCTCACTGTAGAGCATGAACTAGAGATCCTAGAACCTTGCCTGGACTGGGCACATTTCTCCTTCATGCTTACTGCACTTTCCCTGAATTCAATAGTAACACAGTCCTTTGGAGCCAGAGGGGTCCCTCTTAGACTAGAGTGAATGATAGCAGAATATTCTTGCTTGTTTCTCTGGTTTTGGTTGTAGTGTAGTTTTCTATGTCTAAATATTTTTGATATTCAGACTCACATGCCCAGCTTTAAGCCCTTTAGTCCATAACAGTACAATGGATCTTTTGAATTTCTTTATGAATCTCCTTTTTTAAGGAAGATTGACTTGATACATATTTTTTTATCTTAGTTTTAGAATTTGTATTTGATCTCTTAAAATTTTATGAAGCTGAGAGTTCACCAGTTCTAGGACAGAAATGAGAGCAAAAAAGCCTGTTAGAAACAGCACCAGAGTCCAAACCTTTAAAAAAGTGCAAATTATAAAGACAGCAGTGCTGCACCATTCTTCATTGTCTCTCGTGATGCTGGGGATTGCTGGATTTTGTATGAATATTGAGTCAGTGTTGGCATGGACTTGGCACAATTACAAGAAAAATTGTGAAGTGTATTGTCTTTATTTTATCTCAAGTTCTAAGACTATTTGAAAAACAACATGAACATGAAAATTATTATCTTGAAAATCAGACATTGGAATAAAACCAGCAAATGCTGGGTTGTCATAAAACACTCCACAGATCATAGAGTAGAACTGTGGGAAACTCATTATCATCTCCATCATAGTTTAACCCCAGCCAGCAGCTCAGCCCTATGCATCCTCTTGTTCACTCTGCCTCAGTGGAATGGGGCAGAGAATGGTCATAGTAAAAGTGAGACAACTCATGGGTTGAGATAAAAAACAGTTTAATAGGTAAAGCAAAAGTCATACACACAAGCAAAGCAAAGCAAGAGATTCATTCACCACTTCCCATAGGCAGCAAAACCATCTCCAGGAAAGCCAGACTCCATCAGCCATAACAGTAACTTGGGAAGACAAACAGCATCACTTTAAATATGCCCCTCTTTCCTTCTGCTTCCTCCAGCCTTATATGCTGGGCACAATGCCCTGTGGTATAGGATATCCCTCTGTTCAGTTGGGATCATCTGTCCTGTCTGTGTCCCCTCCTCCCAGCTCCTTGTGCATTCCCAGCCTGATCACTGGTGGGGTGAGAGGCAGAAAAAGCCTTGACTTCATGCTAGTACTGCTCAGCAACAGCTGAAACATCCCTGTGTTACCAACACGGTGTTGGGCACAAATCCAAAATAGCACCATGCAAACTATGATGGGGAAAATTAACTCTGACACAGGCAAATCCCATACAACGTCCTTGGCTGGAAACAAATAATTAAGTCAACATTAAAGCCTGAGGCCATGAACTCTTCACAGCAGGCATTTTTGCTTTGTGCCCAGGATACAGCAAGTAGAGCCTGGATTCTTAACAAAATAACATTAATTCTATTTATATTCAAAATAGGGAACATTGCATGTCCTATTTCTATTTTGGCTCTGCATATATAGTATAATTATGCTTTTATTAATCAGTGCTAGAAACAATCTCTTCAACATTTATTTCAAGTATAAAGTTTTCAGGTTTTTTTTTCCAGTAGAAATACTTGCCAGGCTTTATTCAAGGTGAGTCTATAATGTAGACTGTCTGTGTCTGTCCTATAAGCAACATCCAGTTTTCTCTAACAATACATTTTTCTCTTTCTGCGTATCTTAGATAATTGATTTCTTAGTGGAAAGCTTGTCAGAAAAATCATTTGTTTGCCTTTTTACATTTCCAAGTATATGAGGTAAAGTATTCTGAGATAAAGGTGGGATTTTTTTATTTGTAAAGCATTTCTTATGTCCATTTATTGGATTTCCTGGTTTTATTTTTCATTTTTTAATTCTGTGATGCTTTTACTAGAGGCACTATAAAATCAAACTAACAAAACCCTAGTATGTTATGGAAGGAGGAACAGAGTATCAGAAGAGCAGAAGAATAAAAAATCCTGAGAGAGGAAAAATCAATAGGCTGGTGTCATTTCCTATTTGGTTGTTGTGAAACTTGCGCTTTGTAGCACAAAGGGAGTACAAAGGAAATATTTTTAAGAGCCTTGAGGAAGCTGAATACTCAGGCAATGCAGATTATTCCTGAGTGCTTTCTTGGTGAAGACTAGTTGGAGCAGGATGCACTGCTGTTGCTCTGCCTTTTCCATTAGAGTAGGCTACAGAAAACTTTCCCATCAGTGGGAACTGACTTGAGCAGCCAACAGCAGTGAGGATTCACTTTGCTAAAAGAAATGGCCAGATAGACTACAGCAAGCATATCTGGCTTTCTGATACATTTTCCAGAAGTTATCTTGGAAGCTGCTGCCTTTAGGAGAAGACATGTCCAATAAAATATCTCACTTGGTCTATCCTGTGTATCACAGGTTGTAGTGGCCTAGAATTGCAGAAATACATCCACCTAAATTCAGTAGGCAAATCTAAATTAATTTATTGAGATGCCCCATACCGATAAAAGAAACCTGTATTCATTGTTGGAAAGGAAAGACAAACTCATGAAGGCAGAGGCTAAACAAGAAGATAAAAAGAATTAATCTATACCCAAACCCATTGTTTGGATAATTTTGTGTTCCCAGTAGTAAATAAGAGTTCTGACAGGCATTTCAACTTTTATGCATCAGTCCTGTGGATTAAGCAAAAGCAGAATTTTTACAGGATGACTCAAAACCCCAGTGCAGTATCCTGGAAAGAGTAGAGTTTCAAACACACTTTGGTAATTTTTAATGAGGATGCTGACTTTAGGTGCTCAATACCTAGACAGAAGAGTGATGGATGTTGGTTTTTATATGGGTCTTCCATTATAACATGTAAACATACTAGCTGTCTAATTTGAGTTGCATACAATTTCTACAAATACTGTCTGAATACCAGAGTTCAAAACCAGATGCTCCTTTATAGTTTCTCCTAGATTCCTTTTGTAACCTGTCCCCTTGCACTGCTGCCTTTGCCCTGTCGTGGATGAAGGAAGGATTGAATGCTGTGTCAGATCTGGTAGTGAGGGAAATGTTAGAGGTCTGTGCCCTTAATCCCATTGATCCTCCTTGGAAGAATTCTTATCTTTCCTGGCAGCTTGATGACCTTTCAAGTAAGACGCAGTAAATGAGTCTGTCACGGTTGGATGCTGACTGATAGTGAGCTCTGCCTCTGCCAAAAAAAGGTGTTGAGTGGTGACTAGCAAAAGGTAATGTTGATGAAGCTTCCAGGTGACCAAAAAGGAAATGGCCCATTCCTGTTAGCTCCTCTTTGGCTTCCCCAAAGCAGAATTGGCAACATAATGGAGGGTGACTGCTTGGTAACTGCTTATGTGTTACACCTGTGTTTTCTGCTCTGGCTTCTGAGTTTGCTTTTGCCTTCTCTCTACAGCAATGAAAGGAATTATTCCAGCTTAAAAAAAAAAACCACAAAACTATAAAATTGTCTTGCATTTCACACTTAACAAAAAGTTCTAGTCAGATATTCTGAATCTTCTCCTGTAATTAATTATAAGGAAGGAAAAAAATACAAGCTCTGTCAGCAGGAAGACAGGTGTATAAATGTAATCAGATGTTATGCAAACCATTTGATACATTTTTAAGTGCCAGTGGTTTGAATTCATTTGACAAGTATGTGAAATGCAAATGATCCTGCCCACACATTTTTAGAATAAATTAAAATACACTTAACATCATATTTGTTAGTCTTGTTCTAATAGGAAGCCTATGTGCTCTGAAGTTTGTACGTGTGTATTTAAATGGCATTGTTATTCCACCTGCTCTGAGTTGAATCCCAGCTGCTTTCTAACCACTGTTTCATTATGCCTAATTCAATGGCCTTCTTCTTTTCGGACTCAGTTAGTTGTTGTGTCATTAAAAGTGAACTTTACTTTTAAGTTTTTTTTGCTAAAACATTTTTCTTGTGTCTTAGAGATTTTTATGTAAAGGAGTAGTCTCTTCAAACCTGGCTCATTGCTCTTCTAGAGCTCTTTGAGATCCCAGAACACAGGCGGTAAAACTGGCAAGATCCATTTGAGGATAAAGGCATAAATGTGTCCCTACACTGTCTGGCATAAACTTCAGTGTTTAATTTCCATCTCCACTCCTGCTGGTGACAGTTCTGTACACATAAAATACATAAAATTTTATTTAGCTATCTCACAACCTTCCTCTTTCATGTTGATAAATATATTTTTGATGGACTGCAGAGTTTAAATTTTTAAGGCAGCATCCTTAAAAATTTAAAATCCAGAGATTTTCATTGTCAGGGTCAGGATTAAAATCTTAGTCTATAACTTTTTTATCCCCTGCCAAATTCAGTAGACCTCATGCCCCACAGTCAATTAGTCTCTCATCTTAACAGATTTATAATGCTTGTCTTCAAAGGAGATTTAAGCTATATTTTCTTTATTTCTACTGCACTTTGAAAGTATTAGTGGCAATTAGATATGAACTAGTGTTATTTTAGGGTCTCTAAACCTCAATGTGTGTAAAGGGTCAGAGAGGAACATTTCTGAGTCACAGAAAAGCATTTCCATTGCATATCCTCGTTGTTGGAAAGTGTGGAAGAGAGCATCTCAGAGTATATACAGTGGTAAAATGAGAAGCAGATGAGGAAGTGTGCCTAGCCAGAAGGATTTTTGGTAATGAGAGAAGTAAGAGAAAATAAATCTTGAAGATGTACACCTATGCTTTTGTTCAAACTGAACATTATGCATTTTACTGTGCAAATATTTCAAGAAACGCCTCTGGAAGAATCCCAAAGTCATTCCCTGCAAGTAGATTTCTTCCCCTGTAACTTCCCACCATGTCCAAGTTCTTTAACATCATTATGAAAATTAACTAATTCTGGAATGACTTTGAATTTCCTCTCCTTTTAAAATTTGTTTTAGGTGCTTAAAAATCATTACCTCTTTTCTACCTGTTTGAGTTGTCATATTACTATGGATGTTTTAGAAAATTGTAGTAGTAATTTTCAAACTTTGGTGTCTTTCTTAGATCTCTTGAAATTCTTCAGAAATCTCGTACATGTTGATTCATATTTTGAAAAAGTCATGCCATCATATTTTCTTTTTTATATATATAAAGTGAAAGATCACCTGGATGGATTTATTACTTCATGCTTTCCAAATCATGAAATCTACCTGTGTTGAGTCTGGAAAATTCTATGAAGTGAAATCTATAATTGTTTATTCTGTTTAGAACATGATTGGTTTTGTTAAATATTATGAAGATTTTATTTTTGCCATACAAAGCCCAGATAGACATCATGACATAGAAACTTCTAATTTAACTCAGTGTTTTGATTGCATCTTTCTTATTTTTTCATCCATCTAGGTTGCTTTTACAGTTCTATTTGATTTAGAAGCTCTTCTGAAGATCTGGTGTTTGGGCTTCACAGGATACATCAGCTCATCTCTCCACAAGTTTGAGTTGCTGCTTGTAATTGGAACCACTCTCCATATTTATCCAGACCTCTATCACTCTCAATTTACATATTTTCAGGTATGATCAGCTACTTTTACTTTTTACCCTATATACCAAATTAAAACGTTACCCATCCACATTTCACACAAATTTCAATTTTCTCACAGTATTGACTGATTTTGAGAATGACTTTAAAATAAAAAAAATCTCTGGTTTTAACTAAGTTCATTGGGTGGATTTAGAAAAATAGCATTTTTCCTGATTTCACTGAGAAGTCCTTTCTGTTGTCAGTAACTCCCATTTCTTACCTGAGCTGCACTGTTCAGTAAGTTCTGGTTTGTTTCTTCATTGTTCTTCACTGAGCCTTGACCTATTACACAGCTGTTTACAACATCACATTCCCATAGTGTCCACCACTACTTTCCTGGCTGCTCTCTCTGAGGCCTCAGTTCACTTGCTGTTGTTTCTCCAAATCTTTATCTCTGTGGCAGTCACATGATAAGATATGTTTCTGTGGGTCTTCTGAGAAAATTTCTCCAGAATCATCCTAGACTTGGGTTTTTAGCTCTCCAGCCATTCCTTTTCTAGATGGAGTATGAGGCTCTTCTTGCATTTTCACTTGGGGGAAGAACAGGAAAGAGAGACAAAAAAAGACTGATTAATTCTGACTTATCATTCTGACTGATTCTTCTTGTCAGCCAGCCCAACAAATTCCCCATTCACCCTCTTTCAAGTGCTTAGGGTTGATCCAGTTTTGGGAGAAAGCACTGGGATTCATTATGAGTTATATTTCACAGTGCTAAAGAAAGGGTTTTTTTAAGAATATAAATATTAAAGGATTTATATCTGCCCATTATTCAGCAAGGGGTTGGCATGGTGAATAAGTAATACTCAATAGGGGAAAATTATAAATCATGAGACAGTGTTCTGTCAATAAATGTTATAGTGACACATATTGTCAACATGAATACAGCATGGGGGAAGCAGTCTCTCCAAGTGTGGGTTGAAACATAATGGCCTTTTCAGATTTCTGCAAATGTCATCCTGTATTTTTTCTGAATGGTTCTGCAAACCTTCTCAAGAAAGCTTTCAGGATGAAAAAAATCTATTTTGTTTTCACCTGATATAATCTGAAGCCTTTTAAGTCATTATAGCTTTGATTTTGCTGTCCAAATATGTAGCATGCTGTTACTCTATGCAGCATGATGCATCTAAGGTGCTAGGAAGGATGATGTGTCAGGAGTATGCACTTGCACAGCTCCGGGAGAGTAGCTGGGAGCTCTCAGTTAAACCAGTCAGCAATTTAGTTAATAATTGGTTCATATTTATTAGGACGTAGTCCACTTATGACTGGTGGTTTCTTTGTAAGAATTTTCAGCATAAATTATGTATATTGGACTAAATGGATGACATCATCACTAACTGATGGGATTGAAAGTATGATTAAAAGGTAGGCAGATGACGGTAATAAAATAATAAGTCTTTTCTCTTTAATGGATTTAATTAGTTTAGAGGAGCAGTAATGATGGTGATGTTTTTTTTAATTACACAGTGCTAGCTTTTATGACTGATAATTTCATGATGTGATTTTTTTTTTCCAAAATACATGAAAGACATGCATTTTACAAGCAGAAACACCTGCTACACTGAAAGATTTGGGTTGTATTATGCAATCCAAGTTCCCTAGGAGGTGAATGATTGGAAGGTTGCAGAATACCTTTGAAGTCAGCATGTAAGGTACACAGCATATTCTTCCACAGCTAAGTTCTGGGCAAGCTAGATAACACATTTTCAAATCAACCAAGGTCAAAATGCATTTTTCACATGACTACATCTTAATGTTAGGCATATTTCCAGGCATTTAGGTATTTGTGATGACAGCATAAATGTGTTCCTTGTCAGCCAACAAAACAGGTTACTGAAAACAGAAGTCCTTCTTGACACATTCCAGGATAGCAAGCAAGAATTATTGTTTGGGTTGTCTAGTCCTCCTTGCATACATTTCAGTTTGCATTATTCATTGGTCTATATCATTACCTTTTGCCAGCACATCACTCAGTCTTTACTACATTGGCTACTGTCCACCCCCCCACCTATCTTCCTTGCATTCACTGTGCATTCATTCAAGATGCTTTGCAGAGCCCTCTGTGAAAGACTACAGCAAAGGACTGTTATCTAGCTATATCTATAAGACATAAAATTAGTGGAGAAATAACAGATTTTGCATATTATTGTAGAGATCTGTAATGAACCAGCATAAAAGGGAGATATTTAAACAGAATTTCACCTATACTGGACTAAAGAGGTGGTATTGTATTTGCGCTTGGGGAAAATACTGCTGAGTCATTTTCTGAATAACTGTCATCCCTTGCAGGAGATGCAGACATTATTTGTAAGAGAGCTATGGTTCCTTTTTTGTATTATTAATTTTGATTTGTTTTTAATATATTTTTTATATTTAATCCAAATAGTGCATCTTCTACAGCTCCTAAATATAATACAATTTGCAATCCAATTACACAAAATGCATAAATTCATTAGAATGTACTTTTGCTAGATTCAATTTGTTACCTAATGAAAACAAATGAAGAAACCAAATAGTATCAATAAGATTAGTGTGTGGCTTAAAGGTCAATTAAAGTTCCCCAAAGAAAGGGGAAAAAAGTAAGCCAGATAATTGAGTTTATCTAAAACACCACTTGGAATACCAACTAGTATGAAATTTTCTCCCCACTGGGGTCTGTGTTGAAACTAGTATTCATGGGAACAGAGCTAACATTTACACCATGAGTAAATCTTGTAAGCAAGAAGGCACCATGTTTACATTTTAATAGTACTTGGAAATCGCACTCATCTCACTATCTGCCTTGGTAGTCAGTTTCATGCTCTCAGATTATATGCAATGTAGTCATGATACCCATATGAAAAAAAGGACTTTATCTCACTTTGTGCTAATGGTGTGAATGTTAAGCTGTCTAGTGTACCCTCTGAATCTAGGAGTCTTGTTTGCCACTGAAGACAGTGGATGCTTATCCCATCTCACGTGAGGGCTCTGGTATGTTTGGAATAAGTTGCTCTCTTGAGTTGACTGTCTCCCACCCCCCACCTCCTTTGGTATTTAAATCTAGATGGCAAGCATATTCTACATACCTTACAAATGGGTAGGGAGATGAGCTTCATGTGAAATCCAAAGGTGTACACTATTAGCAAGCTACAGGGCTACAGCAAGCTCATTGTATAAACAACTTCTGTCATATTTTTTTTTCCAAAAGCAGCACAGTAATTTTATTTGATTTGTACATAAGGTCAGACAATAATTGCACTGTAATTCCTGCTTTTCAGTTTCAATATGATTCTTGTGGAAACCCAGGTGATACCTTGAAATAAAGAGCCTTTTTCTTCCTAGGAACTGCAGAATCTCAGTTGCCCCATATGCTGCTGTCTGTTGTCTTCAGCAACTAACGTTGCTGCCACTACCTGTTGTTGATTCTGCCATTGATGTCACTGTGTCAACATCAATGGCAGAAACAGGAGAATCAGAGCTGTCAGCAGCTCTTTCAAAGTAAACTCAGCAGTGAATGGGTCAGAAGTTCCACACAAGATCAAAGTTTTGCTGCCAGCACTGAGAAGTGTCAGATATGTCAGGGGCAAACAATGCTATTGTGAGATACTGACTTTCTCTGATAGTGAGAATCATGACCCAAAATTTCCCATGTTATATATAATATGAAATAGCAAAATATGTTCATTACCAAATTTACTAGGTTATCTAGCACATAATGCCAAACAATTTTGCTTCAGGTCAGTGAAATGGAAACATGATCTGGGGAAGAAGACTTGCCAGTTCTTTATGTGAATATGTAACTTGATATAACAAACATCATAAAATCAGAGAAATCTAAGTTAGAAGTGGCCTTTCAAAGCCATTTCATTGAGCCTGCTGCTCAAAGCAGAGCTTTCATCAAAGACTGTTCAAGACCGTGCCCATTTAGTATAAGAATGAAATTTTAACAGTGATGGTAATCAAACTGGAGCCATTTACCTAGCACTTCAGTAGATTCTTAATTGCTAAATCTAGATGCACTTTGACTCCTACCTGGAGGCATTCTTTTGTTTGGTAACACACTGTAAACCTCCTTTGGTCTCTAATTTCACATTAGATGCATATTTAGTACCTGTGGTGTGTTTTGTCTATGTCTTTGTTCCCATTGTTACCCCAAAATCAGCTTCACCCAACTGCATGTCTGTAATGACTCTTCATGATCAGTGAGTTGACTACAGCCTTGGAGACCCCTTGGGTCCTCCCATGACTGTACAATCATCCCATACCTGTATGCCTCAATGCTGCTTATGTTCCTTCCTGGTTTTGTGGTTTTAACCTAACACAAAACTTGTCATCTATTACACGTGGTGGCAACTTGATATTTATTGGTCTACAAGGCTTTAGGTCCCTTTTTGGCCATGAATGTCTGATATTTTGAAAGTTTTTGATTAATGAGATAAATAATTGATACTGTTGCATTTTTCTCTTTCTTTGCAGGTTCTTAGAGTAGTTCGTCTTATAAAGATTTCTCCTGCTTTGGAGGATTTTGTGTATAAGATCTTTGGACCAGGAAAAAAACTTGGAAGTTTGGTAGTATTTACTGCCAGCCTTTTAATTGTAATGTCAGCAATCAGTTTACAGATGTTTTGCTTTGTGGAAGAACTGGATAGATTTACAACCTTTCCAAGGGCAAGTATAAAAAGCACTGATTAATCATTGCTTGTCATTATTTTCTTATCGTGGATATTTTCTTACCATTGATGGCAGACTTGGCAGTGTTTGGTAAATGATTGGACTCAGTGATCTTAAAGGTCCTTTCCATCCTAATGATTCTGTGATTCTCTTGGGTTTAATGTGGCCAGTAGAGCTAAACATTGCACAGCCACTTGTTCAATCCTACCCCTGCAGTGGGATAGAGGAGAGAATTGGGGGCAGAAGTGGGGGGAAGTAAAATTTTTGGGCTAAGATAAAGAAATTTCAATAGGACAGAAACGGGAGACAATAATGATAGAAGAATTAGAATATACAAAATCAGTGGCTCACAGTGCCATTGCTCAGTATATGTTGGCTGATGATCGGCCAGCTTCCAGTCTGCAGCCCATAACCAGCTTTCCCCTAGTTTATGTGGTGACCATGGTGCCATATGTGATGGGATATCCCTTTGGTCATTTGGAGTCACCTGTCCTGCCCCTCATAACCTCTTGTGCACCCTCAGCTTGTTCACTGGCAGGGTGAGAGGCAGGAAAGGCCCTGACACTGTGCAAGTACTGCTCAGCACCAACTAAAACTTCACAGTATTATCAGCATAATTCTCATCATAAATCCAAAATATAGCACTGTGCCTGCTACTAGGAAGAAAATTAGTTCTATCCCACCCCAAACCTGGACAGATTCTATCATGTTTCTTATCATATTAGCAGTCTTCCTTTCCTTCTGAGAAACATGAAGCAGTTTATCTTCATATGCATAGGTTTTAAAAATTTGTATTTTCTGGGTGTAATAGTCTTCCTATAGTCCTTCTGTAGTGAAAACCATGATTCCTTGTGATAGGTATTCTATTTTTGCTGTCAAGGGAGCACACAGAAATTTTACCCATGCACTGTGATGATGACACAGCACAGCATACAGCTTAACAGTATTCTGTCATGTAACAGGAAGAGAATTGATGTCCACAGGCATGAATATAGCCCAAGAATTTATATAAAACATGTATATACATGATTAAATCTTCCTATTATGAAAGTGGTTGTTCTTGATCTGTACAGGAATGCTTGTTTTACACAGGGTTATGAAACCTGTCTGCATTGACAAAATAAGTGTTTGCCTTTTGGGTACAAATAATGGATATTTATGGGCATTACATTAATTCAGAACAGAACATTGAAAATCAGTGGAAATTGGAGTTAATGTATTTGTTGAAGCACACTGTTATGAATGAAAATAGTGCAATTTCTTTAATACTGGATTAGACTGAGTGTACATGGATTGATTCCAGTGACAATTTATTTGTTTCTGTCATTCCAGTTTGGTTATCCAATGTATCTATTTTAGTGGAAGTGCATTGGTTGGAACAATTAAATAACAATGAATAAGGCAGCCTCAAGGGTCATGTATTTAGCGAACAAAATTGCTAAACAACAATTTGTAATTATAAAGCTGAACTTGATCTATGGGAAGCTGGCCATCCAATGTGGAACAAAAAATGCCTACCCGCAGAGAATAATGCAACACCATGCTTTCTATTTTGGAAAACATGCTTAGAAAAGCAGCCACTAGAATTAGATATGCAGTATCATTCATTAAATGCTAAAGAAAGAAAAATAAAATAAAACTTAAGCTTGCCTAATAAAGTCAGGTCTCTAAATCAAGTGATATTGCCACCATATTTTATTCTCAATTCCCATGTACAACTTCTGAAAAAAACTGCAGGTTTCAAATTGCCATGGAATTTTGTTTTCCAATTATTTTATTATTTATTCAAAATTTCAGTGGAAGTCCTGAAAGAATAATTGTAGTATGATCAAAATAAGACAGGATTGCAATCATCTTCACATTTTAACTAGATAAATTGATGTAAGTACCTGAGAAAGATCCACTTGCAATGAAAAATGGCCAATTTATATCAATACATAAGTAAAGTTTTGGATTATTTTGAGCATTTCAATCTGCTGCCATTTAAACTTCAATAAGGGCTTCTAGCATATTGAATTTTAACAGGTATATGTAAATACTAAATATGCATTTTAAGAGTGAGAAAATATTTTTGCCAACAAATTATACGGTGTTTTTACAAACAGGACATGTCTTTGCCCATCTATTTTATGACTTAAGTACTGGAAAAAGAGAAGAGCTGTCAACAACAATAGAAGAGTGTTACAGCAATACTGAATTGAAATGTTTTCAATATTTTTTCATATGATAGCCAGAAGCATGAGTCCCTCATTATTTTTTTTATGTATTCATATTCACCTTGCTATATTTGTTTCAGAAGCGTAAAATTTACAGTATGTGGTTTCTTTTTGTAGTTTTATAGTGAAGCATCTCTTATTAGGTTAAAAGTCAGTGAAAATTTTGTACTCAAAATTGTGATTGATGGAGTGAAATGCTGGCATCCCTCTGAAGGAGTGTGTCTTCCTAGCAAAGTCTGGGACTTCTCCAATTTTCTTCCCTGAAGAAAAATCACTGAATCAGTTCACAATAAGACAATTCTAATTATTTTCAAAACATGACTGAAGACATGCTATATAACATATGAGATGATATTAAGTCTGCAATACCAGAATTTGCTAAGATAAATTATTAGGAGCTTACCCTCAAAGAAGAGCAATCTTTAAATAGCCAGGATTGTTGCTGCGAGTTTTTCAGTTAAAAATACAGAGGACAAGCATGATAACAAAAATGGTGACACTAAAGGCTAAATTTTGAGTTTCTACATTAAAGTGCTTTCTACATTGAAAAAGACAAAACCTAAAATCATTTTGAAACTAAGTGCTTTATAAGAAGGCACAGTATGGGTTTTGGAACAAATAGACCTCCTCCTTTTGCTAATGCCTCTAAATTGCATGTTTTCACATGGTTTCCTGATGAAAATCAATAGGCACAAGCTCACTGTTGCCATAGCTACTAATTTCACCCTTCTTTTGGCCATTACAACTTGCCAAATGGACTGGCTTTCTCTCTAATGCTAAGCACAAAAATATAGATGTTTGCTTTACTGTTTTTAACCATCTGCTATCTCTTATTTTTGCATGTCTTCTTGGGCTGCACATATTGAGCCATGAGGAAGGATGGGGTGGCGGGGCCCCCTGAAGAACACATAGGTGTAAGGTGGCTGCTAAGAAATTTCACTGTATGGAGAACAAAACACATTGTTAGTGTCTCTGACTTCCATGCCCTGGTTTCTTTTGAAGTTTGCAGCCTTGTGCTGACTGCTCTGTCTCAATTTACAAAGTTGGGAATGCTGCCCTTCTTTTAAATGGGTCAACACAAGATGAAAGTCGGGCCCAACTAATCCCAATAACAATTCCCCAGTTTTGACAAAAGCTAGTGGCTCCTAGTCTTGACCTTGGAAAGAGTTCATGATGTGAGATATTAGTTCAACCTTAGCAACACCCATTAAAAAAGATGAACAATGCAGTCTTAATTGTCTGATTCAGTTAAAATCTCAGTATCACTGCCACATTTTTAAAGGATGGCTACTCTTCTTTAGGGCATTACTGAGCCCTCATGACTGTGTCAGGAGGAAAACGTGTTTTTGCTGGTAGAAGGATGTTACAGCAATGTCCTAAATCCCATTAACTTAATTTGCAGAAGCAATCCCTATGATTGCAGAACTGCTTCCATGAATTAGGCCAGTGGAATTTGGTCCCTAAAGTTTTGTGGGCAAGCACCAGTTACAAGACAAGTACATTATAACTGTAAGTAGTAATTTGTGTGGCGCCACCCCTGTAACAGTTGGACAAGATGTCAGAAATGGCACTTTGGCTCATATATTCTACCAAACCTTTGCCAATCTTACACTATAAATAAAAAGGTAGTTTGACTTCCATCATCAAAACAGCTCATTAAGTAATAGGGTATAAATACTCAAAGAAATTGACAGTCTTTTCTATAACACGAATTAATTCAGAAAATCACCATTTGCATAAATTTCTAAGTCTCGTCTTCACAGATGTTGATTCTGTCAGCTAGTTGCATTTCAAATTAATTTTAAAATAAACAGTGGGAGGTACACCTTTCAGCTAAAAATAACTTGCTCCAAAGATTGCTGAGTGCAAAGCACATATTCATTGTGCACTGCCTTATTTACTTAAAACTAATGTTTTGAATTATACTGGAATTTAATATCATAACAAAATGCTTAAATTACATTGAAAGGCCATTTTATAAAACTATATGCTTTACTGACAACTGGTTTTGATGGAAGATTAGATTTTTTGATATTAAATTAATATCTTCTCCACATTAATTAATTGTGTTAATGATGAGTCCACAATATAGTACTGAAGGTATTTTTATAACTTGAAGAATTAAGTAGAATATATATTTTTTAAAAGCAGTAAACTGTGGTAATTAAGTGTGATTCAGAAGGAAGGAAGGATTCTGCACTAGTTCAGTTGTCCAGTCCCTCAGGTGTTTTTAAAGCCAGCAGTGGGGAGTGTTGTTTAATGTAGTGCCCACCTTATACTTCAGCAAGGAGTGCCCCACCAATCAGATACAATGGCCACTGGCTCTGAGTGCAGGCAGTGACAGCTGCCTGGTTTAGCTTCAGCTCCCCATCACAAAGGGAATCTGGGACATGAGAAGCAGGGCTGAGCACTGATGGGGTCCTTGTCTTCTTCACCCTAAAGCACCCCTGGCAGATCTGACAGAGGCTGAATTTTCTGCTTGTTTCATGCATGCTCAGCTGGCTACAAAAGGCCTTTCCTAGATAAAGATCCCAAATGTTTCTTTGTGTGTCTTGCATGAGGAGCAAATGACTCTCTAATAAGGAAAAGAGTTGGTAAAAGTTTGTAATTTTGCACAGTGTAGATTCTGTGCACATGGCTGGGAGGGGACACTCATTTGAAGGGTGGATGTGGCTGCAGATTGGCAATGTGCTGGTTAAGGACAAGATTACTGTCAGAAACATAAAGCAGAGGGCACTGTGGAAATGTCAGCCCTTGTGCTTGGCCTCTCCAAATACTTGACATACCAAAGACTTTAACCACCCTAAAGAATTTACAGAAAAGTAGTTGCCAGCATTTTTCTTTGCTACTTCTAGTTCATGGTAGCCTTTGTCCTCTGTGGGATCTGCATGCTCAAAAGAAAGCCTGGGACTTTTCATTTGGTCAGGATGTTTCTGGTGTAGAAATTAAAGTCTGATGTTTAACTTCTCTCTGAACATGTGTGATTTCTCATTTGGATGCCTTGGTCTGCTCCATGTTCATCTCAGCTTCACTTCTTGTAATTTGGACTTGTAGGTTTAAGCATCTCTGAAAATTTGATTAGTGTGAGTTCATTCTGAAAAGCAACTGTAAAAACAACACTCAAACTTCTTGGTCTTAACCTAGCAGGGTGTTTGTGCTTCTGTCTGCTTCAGAGTGCCACAGAACACAGCAGCAAGAAGAAAACAAGTTGGACTTTGATGAGGGGCTTTTATGTGTGACTCAGCAGGCAAATGACTTATAAAACCCTCAGCAGCTAAATGTTTGTGAACCCTGTAACAGAGTAAAAATTAGTAGTTCTTCCTCCAAAAATGACCTAGAGGCAGCATGATTCAGTTTCTGCACTTTAAGATATGTGTTATTTAAACCAGCAGAGGAGAAAAAGCTTTACTGCTAGGATCTTTATCTGTGGTCAGTGAAAGAATGGACAGGCAGTATCAGAGGTCTTCTGATACTGCTTAGTACCTTCTGCCACTTCTTTCCTGCTTCCAGTGAACTTTCTCCAGGGTAATCCCTGGGTACAGACATGGAAATTCTCCTCTCACACTGGGCACTCCAAAAAGGCAGTGTCTTTTATGCAGTGCCTGTATAACAAGATGCACTGGATTATCCCTGCCTTACCCAGCCCGTTACTCCATCTCAGAATGTTTTGTAACTGCAGGCCCTCCTTTCCAATTTTAAGCAGATAGCCCTTGATATAGACTGGATTTCACGATACAGAAATAGCATATAGCAAGTCACGCCACATCCTCCTTCATGTCACCAAATATTAATGATTGTTAGCCATAGGGATCTCTCAGAGATCCAAAACCAAGTGCTGTGTGCATGCACATGGACAGACTTCTCTAGAGTAAATTTTCTTTTACTGCAGGTGAGAAGTCACAATCTGGAGTGGACTCCCCTAAGGGTGGGGATATAAGTATAACCTTAATGGTTTGGTTTAAAAGAAACATTGGAAGAAACATCTTAGAGAAATCAGTGTTTTGTTTGAAAAACTTGATAAACTTGATAAAGAGCCCAAGCAAAGTATTTTCCTGTGGTTTATAATAATAACAATATAAATTTGACGTCTCCCACGCAGTTATTTTTGCCAGCAACTTTAAAAATTAGAACCATTTTATTGTTTCCCAACCACATAAGTTTGTATAGCTACATGTTTTCAGCTTTTCCAGCACAAGTTTTGGCCCAGGGTAAGTTGCAGTGAAGGGCTGTCTGGATACTGTTTTCTCACAGGTTTGACAAGAAGAATCCTTTTCTCTTTGTGCCATCACATTAATGTGTTAATGTGTTAATCTGCTGCTGCTGGGCACACTGAGCACAGATCTAATACATCCTTGTAACTGTGTTAACATTTTGAATTCTAGGAATCCTGTTAGCTGTAGCTGCATTGTTGTTTTGAGTTTCTAACACTTTTTTATTTTGCATAAACTTCAGTAAGATACCAACTTTGATCCTTACTGTTTGGAAAGAGAATACTTTCAATGTCAGGCAAAAGAAAAAGAAACTTGTGCAATAGTTTGGCCTCATTTACACAGTTGAAACTGTCAAGATATTTCACTTTGATACTGTACTCAAACTTCTGTTTCCTAGGCAGTGTGCATTCCTCAATGTCTGTGTAGGACGTACATCATGCTGTTACACATTGCCCATGATGAATTCAATTGTGGTTGGTGCTGTAGGCTCAGCTGGGGTTACAAAGGTGTCTGGGTTCTAGGCTTATCTAATTTCATATGTTCCTATCACTGAATAAATAAATTGTTCGAAACATTCCCATTATTTCCTCTATTTTTGACATATATACCTAGCCTCAATGAGTTTGAAAATGTTGCAGGAGTAGTTCCACAAAAAATGCTATTTACAAAATATAGAGGAAAAATCTGACAGGCTGAATCAAGTGCAGGTGCAGAGAGCTTGCCATGTGTTGGTTAGTCTTGTCTGTGGAGTCCTCAAATGCTTCTGCTATTAAGATAACATAATTTGTGGTCGCATTTAATTATAACACTTTATTATAGGTATATTTCGAGAGAGGAGACATAGAAGAGAAAGCATAGTCAAAAATAGCAATACAGTATAATATTCAAAATAATAATTTCTTATGCTCAGGATATTTATCCTATTTTTTTCAGCCATGAAGGAAACCAAAAGGTTCTTTGTGTGTGCTAATGAAGCTAGGACTGTGTTAACAATTGAAGATTACAGTTCTATCAAAGATCAAACTATTTATTTCTCCTTTAGCTCATGAGTAGTCTTTTACTTGGCTTTAAAAGTTAAATTCATTTCTAATGTTTAAAAAAACAAACCAAAAGAGGTATGCATCCCTGTTAAATTAGTTTTAGGAATGTGTCAATAAAACCATATTAGTATAATTCATTAATATGTTTGCAATTCTATTTCTTGCAGGCATTCATGTCAATGTTTCAGATTCTCACACAGGAGGGATGGGTGGATGTTATGGATCAGACACTGAATGCTGTAGGACATATGTGGGCACCAGTAGTTGCTATTTATTTTATACTATATCATCTTTTTGCTACTCTGGTAAGTTTTCACTCACAAATGTGTTGTGAATCATTTAATTTTGAATTACTCTCATAGCTCTTATGCTACTTATTATTCTCAGCTAGTTAAAACTAATTGTGATGCTCATTTTTAGCATAGGCAGCTTTTAGTTCGCGGATGTGGTAGAATAAATTTACCCTTCAGCCATGTGACATGAGGTGGTGGCCTTTGTTCTGGTGTGAGGTGTTGTTCTTCTTAGATCCAAGTCACACTGCCAGACTAACAATATAATTGTTATCTGCCTTGTACCTTCACAGCTCTAATGATTTCAGAGCTAAGTGATTTTATTTGTCATGTAGAACTGGTCCCCTCAGCTTTCATTGCATTCTCTTGGCAACAGCCAAGAGAAGTGTAAATTAAAGTGTCAATTAAAGTGAGAAGTGTAAAACCTTATGATATAAACCCTTAACTAGTCATCCCTTCTGTCCTGTTGCCTGATACAAAATCAATGCATGGAAAATTTATGATATAGTATATCAAGTAATAAATGATAAAAACTAATACAGCAGTTCCTGCATGCAAACAGAGACATGGATTATATAAAAAAAACAAAAAACAACTTTTTTTTCTGCATGTATTTCATGTGCGATTATTACATTCTTTCATAGAGAAAATGGGAAGGAAAAATCTCCTTGATTACCCTCCATCAATAAGGGCTTGTAACTTTATTTTAATACCACACAGAGAAAATACCACAATCAGGAAAATAATCACTTTATGCACCCTTAATTCACTCCTACTATGCTCATTTTTTATTTTCCATTCACTTAGTCTTAATTTCACTTTTTTCATTCCATTTTCTTTCTTTGCTCAAATGTCCACTTACATAAGGTACTAAGTGTATTTCTACAATCTCCACCAGCTTCTATTTACTTCTTTTACTTTACACTTCATCCCATTTCACTTCTAAAGACTGAATAGTTGGACTACAATTGTGGGTGCAATGGATTCCTTCATATGGATGGAAAACTTGACCACTTTATAAATGGCAATAAAGTGCATTTTCTACTCTTAGAGCTGCTTAATCACATCAAAGGATAAACCAAACAAATGTATGTATCAGAAGATATATAGGATGTGTAATTTGCTCACAAGGGTTGGAAAATGCAACTTTTCATGATGGAGTGATCATTTAAACTTGGGAATTGAGGTTATAAAGTAAAAGAAAAGTTAGTTTTTGGTCATAGATTTGAAAGCAGTTACTGGTAAGAGAATCTTATTGATGTTTTTTTGATTCTTCATCAAGAATATTTTCTAATCAGTAATTCATTTTTACTTCTTAGATGAGTATTAAGCAAGTCCATAAAGTAAAATTGTGTCGAGTGACCTCTCTGCTAAAAATTCACATCTTAATTGAGAAATAATTTAGCTCTGAAAGCAATGTTAGTATTCTGTTTTATGTTCCTTATTTTGAAACAATCATCTGGGACTTCTCTATTTGTTTACTGAAAGCACTGATTTTGCTAGGAGTGAGGTCACTTTTCTATGCACCGTCCTCAGTCCTTTTGCAGGGAATTTGCATTTAAATACACAGTCCTTGCTTTGCTCCATAAGGGTACACTTTTGTTCTCATTCACCTATGCAAATTCTACATGAATGAAAAAACCCTGCAAAAACAACTTTGCAGAATTATCTGGGTTTATGAAATTTTGGTTTCAATTCTAAGATCTTCCTCAGACCTTGGAAGGGAAAACTGTGTAGGACAGAGTTTTCTGTAGCAAAAGAAATTTAAAACAAAATAACATGGAACTGGTAAGGGAGCATGAAAATGGTTGGGCTGCTACTTAAACCAAAAAGAAGCATTCTAAGAATAAACAGCCATCAGAGAATAACAAGAGTAAAGTCAAATGAAGAAATTACTTTCACCAACCAGAAAAGGGGGGACAATTAGAATTGAGAATGATAATTGCAGGCATTTGGCATAGCAGACTGTAGAGACTTGGAAAGAAATTAATGTTTCACATAAGAAGGCAAAGAAAAATTGAAGCCCAAAAAAGACTCACTCTCTTGGAAACAAGGACTGTAATTAGTTGAGATGGTGGCAGAGGAAGTTAAACAAATAACAAGTTTGCATTTAAGTTTTCTTTTGTGGTACATTTTCTTTGGTTCTTGTTGGAAAAAAGCAAAAAGGGAGTTAATGAAAGTCTTGCCTTGATACATATCAGTGCATGAATCAGCAAGACTGTAAGGGATGATATATTTAATGAGTGCTGTACTTCTTTTTTGCATGGAACTGAACTTCCTTAACTGTTATGCTTTGAGCAGCATGTACTGAATATCATAGAATGAACAGGATATCTAAAGAAGCAAACCACCATACTGTAAAATCTTAACAGAATTATAGCAAAATTCTTCATTAGCAACTAGGGATCAAAGTAGTTTTCATAAATGCTTGTTAGTCAAAAGGAATGACAAAAGTCAGAGGGTCCACAAACAATCAGAAAGTTCCACTTGGCATGGAAATTAGTATGTTAGTCTGTGACCTACTATATAAGCACATGGCAGTGGGTTTTGGATAATGGAGTAAGGTGAAAGGTAAAAGAGACATTAAAGAGGTATAGATGAATTAAAGACAGAAAGAGAGACAGAAAAAGAGAGCAAAAGTGATCATTAGTGCTGCTTCCAGCGTTCATCCAGCTGGGGGGATGCTGAGCCTGGTTTCAGCATTGTTCCAGCAGCATCAGTCTAGATCATGAGATAGCCAGGATCCTGGGGGTGACTTTCTAGTGAGTGTTGATCCATCTGTGTCAGTGTGGCCACTGGGATGTTCAGGGTACTGGAGGGTACTACCTGGGATTCTTCTAATCCCAGCTAAAGCCAGCTTCTTGTTAAAAGAACTTTTTTTTTCTGAGCACTGACATTTTTTTAATTTATGGGCCAGAGTCCTTCCTATGTCTTCTGTACTTTTATAGTTTATGGAGGAAAAGAAAATCCTGCCTTGGAATAAGATCCACTCAACTTAGATGCAGTTTAAGTTCCAAACTCCTTGTCTGGTATATTAAGGCACTTAAATTTCATCTTCTGTATAGGTAGGGAATAAATTTCCAGTGTGACAGGCAAACTTACACTTCATTTACAAGTAGTAGTGGAAGGATATGTTTGCTCTGGCTGTCACTCAGTGGTCCAAGACCACAGAAAAATTGTAGGCCAGTAACTCTTTTTTAAAAACAAGTTAGGATACCTTCTGGTACCCCTCTGATAGATCAGAAATTGGTGCATGCCTGTAGAAGCTCAGTGTGTTTGAGGATGTTTGCATCGAACTTCAGGGAGTAAAACGTTGGCAGTTGCTGGCAGCTGTGGACTTATGCATGTGTACATATATTTACTGCCTTAGATAGATGTTGTCTGATAATATATGCTGAACAGTGGTATCCTTCCTCACCTACCATACTCCTAATTCTGTCTGCTTATCACCTATATCAGTCACATTTCCAGCTCCTTTGCCCTCTGGTCAGCATCTGTATGCAAGGGAAATGTAATAGTCTGATAGTGATGCACACTTTTTTCTCCCTGGGATTCTTCCTCCTAGAAACATATCTAAACAACATTTAATGTTGAGTAAATTGAGACACCTGATTTTCCTCTTCTGTGACATGAATTTCCTGTACATGTGATGCATGCAAATAACGAAGCAGCTTACTTTTCTTCCAAAGTGGAGTTAGCTACTTTTCACAGAGGCACTCTGAGCATAAAGGAAGGCCATAAAGTAAATGACTGTCAGGTGACTAAAAAGTCACACCTTAATTGAAAACCACCTTAACTTTACAAGATGTTTTAGGATTTTGCTTTGCATTTCTTTTATTATTGTTGTTGTAATTGTCATTGTTATTATTGTTGTTGTTGTTTGTTGCTACTATTTCTGATTATTTAATTTTCTCTTCACACAAAGTACATTTTAATGGGTATATTGTTAAACATATATAATTCATTGGTCATAAAACCTAGAATTTAGCATCTTAAAACTCATAATAATTGTATGGTAAGATAAAAAACAATTTACTACTTGCAAGAGGGCTAGCAGATATATAGTAGCAAGTGATATTAGTTCAATAGATGTCAAAGGCAAGAATCCCATTTACATCAGTAGGCCTGTCATTTTTCCATGTTGTTTAATAATACTTCTTTAGAAAAATAAGATAAACTTCAACAAATCACTTACAATTGTTTTGTAGATTCTACTCAGCTTGTTTGTTGCTGTTATTTTGGACAACTTGGAACTTGATGAAGATCTAAAGAAGCTTAAACAAGTAAGAACATATTTTTATTGTGCTTGAAAGTAGTTTCAATAAGGCATTTTACCTTACTGGTATTTTGTGTGGCAAAAGCTGGGAAATACTTTCATCACAATGAACAAAACGGTACATGTTGAAGTGAAAGGCAGTATTTTGTTAGATAGTGTACTATCCCACCAACCTTAAGGAAAAATGAAGATATTGTAAAAGAGATGTAGACATTTGGTTTAGTATTCAATCAAATTTAATTTAGATACTCTTGTAATTAAAAAAAAATTAAAATCACGGCTAGGCCATGTTTTTGCTTATAACCTACTGAAAGATATCCCTGCCCATGCTTTATGAGCACAGCACAGCTCCACTGCAGGGAAGGGTAATGGGAAGAGGGTCCACAGTTAGGAAGCAGTAGAGCACACTCTGGTCAATGTGTTAGGGGAGGGCTAAAGATGCTTGGAAGAGTTAACTTGCTTGATTGATTCTCCTCATTTGGGGACCAAGAAGACATTCTCTCATACCTGAAACCCCAAATGTCAATCACATAAAACAAATGTAAATAGAGAATTCAGGTTGGCCTTTCTACCCTTGTGCACAAAGCACCAGAGAGGAAGGTATCTATAGTTTTTAAATAAATATATAGTTGTGCTTTAATCTGTACAAAGAGAAGCAAAGTCATCAACTTTTCCCTATTTCACACATGAAATAGCACGAGCTAACACATGTAATATTTGGCTTATAGCCATTATTTGAACAGCTTTTGTTCATCTTTCATGTGCATTAGCAATTGCCATAGAATTATGTTCATTCAATTCTTGAAAAATAATCACCCAGAAAATTGAGATTTTTTTGCTGAAGTTCTGCATGACAATATAATATACTTTTATTTTTTTCTTTAGAGAATTCAATACAGAAATCAATTCTGCTTTTGCTGTTGCAGTAATAAATATCCATATGTATTGCAAACCTGAAATAAGTTAAAAAAGGATAAGTATTTTCTGTGACAAACACAAATACTGGATTTCAGTTCACAAGTTTACATAAGTGAGAGGTCTTACAGATGATTTTGGGATGGTGGGACAGTCTTGAGTATGCAAACTGAGTAGGCCAAATCAAAGGCATTCATTTTTCTCTTTACCAGTCTCAAGAGGTAAAATAATCTGAAATTAAAATGGCTCAGATGTGTGGTAAGCAATGTCATATCATACTGATAATCTTACAGGAAATTTTTCATATTGTCTGCATGAGTTAGGAGCACAAATCAATTTTCTAAAGTGAAGAGCTTGAGATGTGAAATCCAGTGGCTTTTGTGTGAAACATCTTTGATTCATAAGTCCACACCTTTGCCTATTAAATGGCAGCAGCATGGCTTTTTGCTTTAACTGCCGGCTTTGGAAGTGGTGAACAAAAAGCAATAATGAGAGACCACCACTAGCAATGCTTGCCACATTTCAGTCTGAAATTTTATTAGCCTGGTAGGAATTCTGTCTCTGTGATAGCAACAGAGAACACTTAATTGCAAGACATAAATATATATTTTTTTAATCTCTCAACTTCATAGCTTTGAGACTGTAGCACTGTAACTACATCAGAGTGGTTCTGGGCCAAACAAAACTTCTGCCCCAGCCACCAGACCTTCTAGCTACCATGCCACTCCATGACCCGAGAAGACATCTAACCAGAGCACAGCATTTTGCCTTTGGAAATACCAGCTGGGTTGACTGGTATAATGGTATATGGGTTCTACATGCATTATAATGCATATTATACACCATTCTGATGCATGAAAATGTCCAAGGTGGCTGATGCTGTTTCATTTGTACTTATGTTTTTGAAATGTTTCCTTGAGCAGTAGCAGCTCCTCATAGAGTATTACTCAGTTCTACTGAATGCATTCCCTTCTGTTTTTTATGCAAACAAATGAATGTTGTACAAAGTGTTGCATATTTTAAAAATGCCTAAGGTGAAAAGAGGCAAGGGGTCAATTCCTGGAGCTCAATGATATGAGATTCCTGGAATGAATGTACAGCTGCTTAAGTGTCTAGAACAGAAAAGGTTTCCTGAGGGGTAAATACGATGGTATCACGTCATATGTGCTGACAGTGACTGTGCTCTACTGTGCTGAAATATTGCTTGTCTTATCTCAGAAGATAAAGCAAGAAAGAGTTTTCTTAATTGAATAATATTTTGAATTTTCAGTTTAAAAATGGACTTTAAGAATAAGCAGGATTGTAAGGTAATTGTTATGTTCTAATCAAGACCATTTCTATAAAAAATAAATCTGTATTTCTGCACAGAAAAATTTTTGACATCTATAATTAAAAGATGAATGGCATTCTAAGAGAGAAGTCAAATAATTCAAGCTATTAATGTAAAAGACATTCATTGGTTGAAAATTATGAAATTGTAATGCTCTCCATCCTTGGGGATGTATGTTTTTCCCTGCCTTTACGGGCTGTAAAGCTCAAGTCCCAGGGCATTTTCAGATGATGAAACACTGAGTGATTTTCTAGGAAGGAAGGAGAATATATCTGTGGCAGAAATCACACCTGCCTAATAATTCCTTTTGAGCTGTGTTCTGTGTAGTTATGACTTAATTTCTTTTCTGGAACTTGATAAGAAAAATGTTATTACTTAGCTTTCAGATTTTTGGTAAAGGACTAATTAGTTAATGTTTGCAATGTACCGTAGAATGTAAAATACTATGTAAACACTTGGTATTCATGTTGTTTCAGTAAATGTATTTAAATACGAATAAATAAAAGCAAAAATGCATTAAAAGATTAGGAGATTCTAAGTAAGATTATAATATAATTTATTTAAAAGAAAGTAAACCTTTAGAATGAAATATGCCAGTACAAATTTAGTTAAGGATATACATTATGATTCAGTTTTTAATTACCCCATTACATAGTATTAATTCCAAAAGTCTTGCCTCAATGCAAAGAGTAGATAGAGCTCATTTTAACAAGCCACTAGTCCATTTATTGTACAGTGTGTGATCCTGTGCTTTATTATTGCACAGTATTCAGGTTTTACTACAAAGACAAAACTATTAATCTCCTTTCTGTTTTTTATGGTACTCCTCATAAGTATGTAGAACAAACATAAAACTTGTGAAAGATTAATTTAAGTGATTTACTTAGCAGCAGAAGTACACATAAGAATAGAATCTGCTTTTCTAAAACACCATTCAGCTGGTTTAAGAACAGAATAATTTTCTCTATCCTTACAGCTCTAATTATTTGCAATGCCTCTTCCAGCCTCTGCCACATCTCATCCTTTTGTCTATGTTTGCCATCATAGCTCAAGTGAAAAGTGTTTGCTATAGGTCATAGTCACCATCTAGCTGTGCAATAAACTTGACCCTCTGCAGTGACCCAGGCTGACCCTAACACACTGCTGAGTCTCCAGGTATGACACTGATTCTGCTTATCTTGCCATGAGGTCCTTTCCTCTGACTTTCACTACATCAGTTATCCAGATGATATCAAACTTAGGCACAAGAAATCTATCAACTACAATCCTGACTTCTCATTTATGCCTGTCTTCTCCACACTCTCCCTAAACTATTGTCCCAAAGTTAAAAAAGAAACTGAGAGGATTTCTTTGATGTCTTCTGCCTTTTGTGATAAAGCGTTGACTTTCTTAGAAATTTATCACCCTTAACAGATTTTGAAGCATGACTTTCTCTTGCAGCAGGTGTTTTAACTTTTCACGTTATATTTTCCACATATTTACTGATTCCACTGCTACATATTTTTATTAATTTGCCTAGATATGAAGTCAGACTGATTAGGTTCTCACCTCTCATGCTCTACCCTGAATCCCTCTTCTAAAGTTAGTCACATTTGCTAGTTCCCTTTCCTCTCACTCCAGAGCTTATTTAGGTTACAAATCAGCTACCACAGCTGTATGTCAGCCTTGCTATCTCTGAGATCCTTTAGAAGTCTTGAGAGAGTGCTATCAGGTGTTAGGGAGTAACAAATTGACCTTGTGTCAGTTATCTTCCAAAAACTTTTCTCCTGACATATTTGTAGATCAGTCTTTGGCACAGTTTAGAGCCTTCTTTGACCCTGTCTGTAGCAAACACTGTTTATTTTAATTTCTTGCTTTGGTTTTATTTTTCAGAACACACTCAATTAATAGTCTGTTGCTCTTTTAGACTTTCTGCTTTCCTTGTGTTCTTAAAAGCTTTCTTATTAGAGTTTATTTCTTTAGAAACTACTCCCTCAAAGTCTTTAATGATCTGCCATTATTTTTATACTAAAAAACGCTAAAATTTATGTTGGGGTTTTGTTTTATCTATTCTTTGCTTAGCAGATGGCTTTCTTTTCTGAAACATATCCATTTACTTTTAAGTCTTCTTTGCACTCAATTTTACATTGTTGGTCTTGTTGACCTTCTTGGAGTTTTTTCTGTAGCAGGTAGATAAAACAGGATATCTCTGCTAATAAATCAGGATATTTAAAGCTACTCCATACACCTCCCCGTCTCAGATTCTGTCATTTGTCCATTCCTTTAAATTTCTTTTCAAAAGCTTTATGTTTTTAAGTAATTTTTAAATTTAAATTCAGTGTAATAGATAGATTTGACCTTCTACTTGTAAAGTATGATCTGAATATACACCATTTTTATCACTTTTACAGAAGAGCTTTTTGATATTTATGCCATGGAACAGATCTTTCCCAGTACTAAACTATGAGATACTTCATCTCTTAGTTTTTCTCTGGCTGTATAAGTCAGCAAGGAGTCACTTAGGAGTAAAAAGTCTTCTTCCCTTTCCTAAACATATATGAGGGTAAATAAAGGCTTCCCAGTGTTATCATTGCTTGTCTTATGGTTTTGAATACTATTTTGCATTTTGAAATTACTTTATAATCCTCATTTACACATGTGCAGAATATTTCTTCCAGTTCTAGACACAGTTTCAATACATGTGGTTCCTGTGCTGGTTTTATGTGCATTTACCTTATTCACTGCATTGATTGAAGAATTTCTGTAACATGTAGCACCAATCTTTCACTGGTGTCACATACTCTCCACTTGGACAATACATTGCCTGTTCTGCATAGTCTGATTCTGTAGGATTCTACTGCCTGTTACTTCTGCCAAGTTTCTGAGATGTGTGTTTTGTCAACACTGTGGGGTTTTAATAACAGAAATTCTAATGCAACTATGGGGGTTTTTTAAGCTTGATTATTAATATAAAAGCCTGGATATGTATTATTCTTGTCTAATTTTATTCCCTCTCCTTAATATGGCTTTATTTTTTATGGTTTTTTGTTTCCTATCAGAATTTCATAAACTTTTAGGACACCTATAGCTTTGTTCTATACAGAGAAACTCATGTTTGCCATGTTGACTACTCCATTCTGAGCTTACTCTACTATTTTAGTACCTGCTCCTTTAACAGCTTTTGCAGTCAGTGAAGTTCCTTAAAAATTTTATGAAAGTTTGAACACCTGGGTAGAAGTCACCTCACTTCACCAATATAACGTTGTATGTGCAGTTTGAAATATTCATGTGGATTTCCTTCTCTAGTCACTGAAGAGTAGCAGATACTTTTGGAGGGCAATTTTGAGAGACATAAATTTTTTTTCTAGGGCAGCTACAGGAAAATTTGAAGTAAGCCCCAAGCCACCCTCACTGTAGGAACTATCTTTCCTTCATCTGTGACATAATCTGTGGTTTACAGCAATGAAACCTTTATGGCATTGCTTCTCAAGTGCCTATTCCACTTTTCCTGGGAAAGCAGACAGGAAATAAGACTAGTCTGTCTTTGATCTGTTCTTGTATCTCAGAACCCTTTGGCTGGTCCTTGTCAGGAAAAGGATACTGGACAGATGGACCTTTGATCTAATGTTGTGCACTCATTCATACACCCCTGGTGCTTCATAATCTGAGCTGGATTTCAGAAAAAATTTGCAAATACCATAAGGATGAACCCATTGGTGGCTAAAACCATGTGCATGGTCATTTTACTGTTTTATAATTCCACAAGGGAAAGAACAAGCATCTCAAGCATCTCTGAGAATGAGCTATGGTCTGACTTCCTTGATCATGAAATCTTACCTCTGTAATCCTATTTCCTGGAATTCCACCATAAAATATATGTATTTTTTATATCTATATGTAATTCTAACGATACAAAATATAAAATTTTCTTTGTTTTCCTTATGCTTGTGATAACAAACCCAGCTTACCTCACTAACTTTGGAGGGTTTATCTTAGAGTTTGTGTCAGACAAGATTATTGTGTCCCTATTTTCCTACTGGAAAGTCAAAGCTGAAGTGACATCCCCAGGTTCATACACAAATTCCCAGTATGATGAAGAATCAAAAAAAAAATCAGGTTTAGGTCTTAGACCCCTTGAATCAATCAGGAACACACATCCACTCTTAAATTGTTGAAATTTCACATAAGTGTAGTTTTCTGCTTGAAAGAGAAAATCCCTTAAGGAAGATCAGATTTCTGTCATATCACACATGTGCTCACTAGTGCTCTCTCACAGTATTAGTACAGATGGCATCCATTACTAAAAATATTTTCCCCATTCCTTACTACCTGGCAACAGAAATTCTTGGAGGAGTAAACAACAATATGCAGCAGGGACATTTTTCTTCTAATTTGATTCAATTCACACACTCACCAATGAAGGTACTTGTCAAATGTACAGGTTCCTTTCCCTCCAGTTCTGCTTCACACCATAAAATACATATCAATTTTTTTTTCTCTTAAATCCATGTCAGAGCAGCAAGTGCTTTGAGACATATATATATATGTATATGTACCTATAGATAATTTTATATATACACACAAACCTATATATCATGGTATATATAGGTAAATATACCTATATATAATTGTATATATCTATTTCTACATATAGGATACATATATATTTTTTTTTTAAATTAGATGGCCTTAGAATTATATTTGAAAAGTAACAGATTTTTACCATGTTAATTTTTTCTCTTAAATCTCACTTTTAACTCTTTGATGTCTATAATAGAAATTTTCATAAAGAAGCTTGGAGATGATAGATTCTTTTCTGCTTCTGTCTGCTGAGATAGATTCTTGTTTTCAGGAGTGTTTAATGTCTGAACACTTCAATTTGATGCCAGTGGTTCAGAGTCACATTTTGAAATGCTTAGCAGCTTTGGAAAAAAGAGGCAGTTAAGCAAACTTTAGAGGTCTTTGCAGAGCTTTTACAGCAAAAGCATAAAAGAAATAAAAGGAATCCATTAGGGAATCTGTCTCATAAGAAGGAGCAATTGCAGTGGAATAAAGTAAATTAGGATCTGAGTGCTGTCAAAAATGGCAGAGCTATCATGGAGTCTCATTCTATAATGCTTAGAGGCTTTTGGTGGTGGTAGTGGTGGTGGTGATGGTGATGGAGGCAATGTGGAAGTCTATACTGGAATCTACTGCCACCTAATTGTCCAGAATATGGCACCGCAGTTTAGACATCTTTGAAAATAATTTTTAAAACCTAATAAATATTTATGTGTTAATCCCTCTTATCTACTCTATTTTTTCTGTTCTTGTTGTCAGGGAAACACAGCAATTAATCCTTTTTTGTTATCACTACACAGTTACTTTTCCTTCTTCACTACTCAAATTAAAAAATCCCTGATTTATAATAAGACTTTCAGGAGCCTACTATCTAAAGGGAGAGTATTTGATGTCTGAACTTTGGTAAAGATAATTCTGGCACATGTATTCTAAATATGAATTTGACACTACTTCCCTTTTATGCAAGAATATTTAAGTGGAATTTTGGTTAATTTTAGTCAAGACAAAGCAAGTCAGTCTCTAACGAGATAGTGCTGAGTCCTTCTACATTTTTCTTTAAAGTGCATTTGAATAGAAGTTTCAAATCAAATATTTATATTAAGTAGAATAAAATATTTTTTGTTGTTGCATGACTGATCACCACAGTATCCTGTTGATTTTTGAAAACTTATATACACTTATTTGCTTACAGAATTGGAATTTGTATTAACTAAACCAGTATTTATATGCCAAACAATCCAAACTTACATCCCCACAGCAAACATAAAATTTTCTTACTGTGATTCCTATAGTATTCAGCTTTGTTTGTCTCTAAGCCAAAGAGAAGAAACACAATTTGCACTTTTGATCCTTTATTCATGTGCAATCATTTGGTGATTTTGCAAATATTACTTCCAATGTCTGTGCTTTTCATTGCTAACTCAGAGCAACTGGATTCAAATTTTTAATCCATGTAAAAGAAATCTCCCAAGAGTAAAAAACTTTATGCACTTAAATGCAATTATGTATAAGAAAGAAGTAAAATTATCTTCTGACATACACTGAAAAAAATCAGGATAATACCGTATGCTTATGCAGTAAGCATCATAAGAAAAGTTTTAGTGTTTTTATGTTTAATCCAGCTCTCAGGAGTTTAGAAGAAACTATCTTCAAGTTTTTGAAGACTTATATTCAAGGAAAAAAAATTTCATTCATTTAGATAAAGGTTGGAGTTTTATAAAGTGTCAAGGGACAGGATTCATGTCACTTTGTTAACCGTGCAAAAAGTTAGGCATGTCATCTAAGCTAGTCATCTGCACTTGCCTGTAGTCATAGTTACCCTCCAGGGAATGATTCATCCCATCCAAGTAGGGTGCTCTCTTTTTTCTGTTACAGGGGAAGCCTAGACAGTTAATTAGGCAAAATGCCTGATTTTCAATAGATAACATTAAATGACATAAATACCCAAATTTAATGAATTAGGAACCTGTGTTTCATTGGCATTTAATCACATGGGTGCTTTCACATTAATGAAGCCAAAAATCATAGTGTGTAACAGCAGGCACCTTACTGAAGTGCCTAGGCTGAGATCCTAATTTAGGTTAAGGACTTAGATGATAATGACAACAAAGGATAAAAGTCAACATTCAAAGCTGGTCATCTCTCTTCACTCACAGCAGAAAACAAAGCCTGCATTTGTGAATTTAGGTTCATAAAATAGCAGGTCCCTGGCATTGGCACTTCAGTTAGTTTTTTAAGGGAAGGTGGCACAAATTTGACAGGATCTTTGTAGAGGTTCCTGACCTCCACCTGAGTTGGTTCAGAAGGCAGTACAGGCCCTGTCTCACTTGTAGAGCAAAATGTATGCTGAGAGGCAAAAGCAGAGTGGTCTATGTGAAACCAGACATTCACCATTTGCTATGGGAATAGGTCAGAAATGTTGCTGTCGCACATTTTAATGTATCCTACTAAGACTTTGTAGTTATGTTTGGTCTTAAAAGACAAAGATACAAATAATTGCTTCCCCAGAGAATGAGGCTCTCACTGCTGTGCCTAGATTTTGAGGATATCCATCTTATATTCTCTGTAATGACATGTTAACAAGGGTTGCTGCATCAATACCAAGATACTGGAATTCCTTTTTTTGAGTTTACTGTGTTGTTCCAGTATTATTCTTGCCAATGTGCTTATCACCTTTCTCCACTCACCACCATTATGATTCCCATTTTCTCAGCTACTGCTTTTTTTCTTTCACATCCAGCAACAGTTAGTTTTGACTTTCCTTTACATTAGGCCATACATTTCTTAGTGCCAGTGACCACTTCTCTATGGTTATTATTAAAGGAGTTTACTTATCCATCCACTGTTGGAAATTTGCAAAACAATAATCTATTCATTAGGAGAGCTTCCATAAATCCACAGATGCAGCACTGGTTTCTTTGAATCTCTCATTTTTAAATGTATCTCTTATTTTTCAAGTTGTGTCTTGCTCTGGGAGTGTTCACTCCTCTCTTTTTTGGACTAAAACATCCTTTTAATAATCTTTTAGAAGTGTTTCTGTGTCCCAGGCACATACCTATTGCTGAAAAAATGATGTGAGACAAAGCTTTCGCACAAACTAGGTTTCCAACATGAGAGTCATGCTGACAAAGAGATAAAAATGTTTTAATAATGCTTTCTAGAATGAAATACAGAAGTCAGGTCTGCAGCCTAATCTTCCATTAGCTATTTTGTCTCTTGCACACATAGCATCTTTCTGCTTTCAGTGCTTGGGATGGCTGCAGATTTTAACTCATTTTTAGGTTTGGGGGTTTTTTGTTCTTGTTGTTCTGTTGAAATTAGATACCAGGAGGAGGCCAAGGTTTTACTACTGACCTCTTGACTATACATTCATGATGACTGGTGAAGCAGTCATCGTGTATATTTATGTATTTTCATTTTTTGTTTGCTTTTTTCACTATTTCTAGATACTAAGCTTTGAAATTTGGTTTCTATACACTCTTGCCCTTCAGATATTCATAATGTCTTCATGTAAAGCAGTTCTAACAACTGAAACAGTGAAAATAAATGTGGTTTTTTTTTCTCTAGTGAAAATACATTCTATTTTTATAGCTTCTGCTAGATGCTCCTGCTGCTGCCTTTTTATATTATTGTCTGTAGAACAAATAAAGGGAGCAACCTGAAGTAAGTGCACTGCTTATTTTTCTTTAACTGTGAGCTTCTAAGAATAAATATTTCTGCATTCATCCATTAGTTTTTGTCATTAAGTCATAATTAAGCCCCTGTGAGAGCCTTACAGAGGTGAGGGCTAATAGAAAGGTGTCTTCAGCAGAACATGTCATAGAAAGAAGATGAGTTAAAATCTGACTGTCAGCCAAACTGAAGTCCATGTTCTCCAGTACTATGAGTGAGGCCAAGTTCTACCTAACCTTAGTTCTGGTAGGAGAGGAAAGTTTGTCTGCTATGAAGGATAATTGAATGTATAATTATGGCATCATGGGATGCCAGAGCCAGTACCAAAAACCCACTTTTTCTTAATGTGGACTTAAGAGTTAAGAAAATATAATCAAGCTGTTTGCAATGGCTCTAGGAACTGAAACTGTTAGTGGTGTCTGTTATTTTTAATCTTTTAATTGTGATATCAACAGATCTGCATCAAGCTTCTCTAAAAAGCCTTCTTGATATCAGAAGAAAATTACTTTCTGGTTCAGTTCTAGGAGATCAAATTTTCAGAGCTCATTTGCTGAAGCTGCAGCTTGTATAAGAGTTCAGGAGTTGTAACAGATTTTCTCCATGAGAGCCACGATGGGATTTATATTTGTATTTGGCACTACTCGTATTTTCTGTTTCGAATGTGTCTGCCTTAAAAAACTAACTTGAAAGCCTGTAGTGCATTTAAGTATTAGCGAAGATAAATGGAAAAAAATACTTGTGGAAACCTGTTGAAAGTTGCAATTTGTAAGAGATGGTAAAAATTTCAACAGATACCTTTTTATCTTTAAGGTTTGACTGAGAATGCATATTTTTATGCATTTGTGTGGGAATTTCCCTGGCTCTCCGTAAGCTTACAGTAATGTGACAATTTTGACTAAGCATGAGCAGGGGCAGGAGAAAGTCAAAAGACAGTGAAAATAGAGGATCATTGCGGTTGGAAGATCATCTTGTCCAAGCCTCTTGCCAGGGTAAAAAAGTGGAGTCTTAATATTTATCTTCTAAAACATACAAAAAAAATTCTGAATCAGATGTATTTTGGTTATACAGTCAGTGCCTTGGGGTAGTTAAAAAGCTTGCAATGTGCTACAGTCCATTCTGCACTAAAAATAACATGAATTCAGGGAGGATGAGGTACCCTCTAGGCAGTAGTATAAGCAATTATGTTCAGGGCAAAAAAACACTGATCAAAATGTCAGGACAAACTCTTCCCTCTGCATTTGTTTTCATGTTCTTTGAAAAGAGTATAAGAAATTTTAGACCTCCTGAGTGTACTTGCAAATGTTTGTTTTTCTATTCTATGCATCTGATTATCGTATCCTAAATGTGTATTTTGGGTCTGTTTACCATAAAACCATAGAATATATTTTTGCTCTCTAATACAAGCAGCCTGTGATTTTGGAACTACACAGACATACACATATGTGCCAACCATTTCAGGATCATTAAAGTTTTTCTCCATTTCAGGTCCTGCAAATACCGTTGGTACAAATGCATATGTCAATGCAGGTGTGCACACAAGCACCTACACATAACAAACTGTCAAATATACAGAGTTTTTCAAAATAATCGATTTTTATGGTTTGCAGAACAACAAGAGATCCCTTTCAAAATCATGCCAATTTTATGAAAGTGCTGAATATATTCCCAAATATTAAAAATGTACATGTATGCCTTATATTCTTCTTTAAAACAAAATCCTTAAATCCTTAACATCTCCAATAGTGCCTCTAATGAGCTTCCTTCTGTTTAGCATATTTTTTCCTCCCATTGAGCCTGTCTTAATTCCACAATATTATTTCATCCATTTTCAGTAATGAAATGATATGGAGTAACTACAGATCTTGCTTGTATTGGCAGTGGATTGTCCTACTAAATACTTATTTTTGGTAACTCAAGTGTACTGTTTGACTCTAAGTCCTTTCAGACCTCTACCCTAAAATTACTTCTTTTTAAGTATGGCGTTGCTTGGTTTTCAACATGACGGTCACTGACATTGGAGGCAAACCTCACATCCTAGTAACATAGCTTCATGGCTCCCTAATAGTTCCAATTATATCACTAAATCACAGACTCTTCTGATCTGGAAGGGATTCACAAGGATCATCAAGTCCAACAGAGAATAGCCCACAGTGGGATTGACCCTGCAGCCTTAGCATATTGCACTGTGCTTTATCACTATCAGTGTCACCTGAAAGTGGAACCAAGGCATTCACAAGTGCTTGGCAGTTCCCTGTGACCAGTGATTGGTAGAATTTCACCATATACCTTTCTGGTTAAAAAAATAGTGCCAAATACCAATACAAAAACTTATTAATAAGCTTACTGAGGAAGAATCTCTAGGCTTGGAATAAACCAACAGGTCTGCTGGACAAAAGCAAAAGTCTTCCTGGATCAATGTATATTTCCTTGACAGTGGCCAGAAAAATGTGTTTTGGAACTAACACAAGAAAAGGAAAATCACAAAGTGATATTTCTTTCTCTGGTGATATTCCATACTTGAGTGATAGTCACTTTCTAGGGACACAGGAACTTCTAGTGTCCTACATGATGTATCTTTGTCTAGTAGTTCTTGATGGATTTTTTTTTTCTTGCCTGTTAAATCTATTTTCAAAAATGTATATATTCTAGCATTTACTGCCTTCAGTAGCAAAGATAAATTTAACAATGCAGCTTGTGAAAGGATATTTCTTTTTCAACTAATGAGCCTTCCACTTGATTTTTTTCATTTGATGCCCTCTAGCCTGTGATGTTCAATCATTCCACTCAAATGCTTCTTCAGTGCTCTGTCTTTCCTACCGTGACTGTTATTACTTCCCATGTTTTATGTCTTTGTGCACCTGTACATTTAACTTCAGAATCAGACCAAAGTTTCTTTTCACTGGGTAACTGTATTTTAAGTGATCTCCTTTTGCAAGAAAATTTGGCAGTTAAACTAACACATCTTGGAAAAAGTCACGCTTCATATTTTTTACAAACCTCCTCTTTTATTGTTGTTTTTTCAAAGTAAATAAGTCAGCATGTGAAATTACAAGGATAGAATTTCTGTGATGTCTTTTCTTGAAAGTTTTCTTGTTTTATTTTTAACAAGAATTCAAAATACCTAGTCCATAATAGAAAAGTATCAGGAAGTCCTGTCTCCCTTCATGCTGCTAGCTTGCTGGTGTTTTATTGGTCCTATTTTTCATGGGTTTAATATTTTGCTTTCCCTTTGTCTTTGCTTGCTCTCCTTAGATCTCTTTTCTGGTGAGGCAGCTTAGTATTGGAAAGCAGGGTGTTTATAGGGGAAGTCTAGGCCATCCACATACCGTCCTTATTCATTCAGAAGACAGTTCTGACAGTTACTCTGGTTAATACCAATGAGCCTCACTATCCTGGTAATGCAAATATCATTTTGACAGACCTATTAACAACTCCTTTATTCAATGAGGAGCAAAACTGTACGCACACTCTATGACCCAGTTTTACTTTTCAGTGTGAAGGAGCTTTTCTTCCCCTCTGCTCCCTTCTCCCCTGATTAATAGTTCACTACTGCTTTTAATTGATACCACAATGACAAGTCAAACAGTGGTAACTGGCTTTTCAAGTTCATGGCTTCAAAAGCTATGTTGAGTGGTACCTCAGAAGTGACGTTTTGGCTGTCAGTAGAAGAGGAGCTGGAAAAAACAGGATTTGGGATGCTGAACACGTTTGGTCAGAATACGTTGCCGGAGCCTGCTGCCTTTCACCCAGCACCTCCTGGCATTCAGAAGATCCAGGAAGACACCACTGACAATTTCAGCAGTTGCATCACTTCCAAATTTTGTGTGCTGAGGCTTCAGCATTTAAGTGGGAGTTTCAGCATAGCGATTTTCATGAACATATTGTGTGAACAAGGTGTTATAATTGGTATATCTAATTCAAACACATTTGGCATAAAATTTTATATATGTGAATTTGTGTGTGAAAATCAAGGAGCTTTTTTAAGCCTAGTTAGAGTTACTCGTCTCCAGGGTATTTTTATTCTGGTAGCAGTGCTTGAGGTAATTCTAAGTGGGAAATAACTATAAAATAGAATAAAAATGAAAAATTACCTTTTCATTATATCTGATTCCATGTGAATGGATTTTTAACAAGTTGCAGGAAAGATAAGTGTCAAGCACATTTCATTAACCAAGGAAAAGTACAGTAATGGTTCCACACTGAATTTAATGGACTACATAAAATGCATAAAATTCTTCTTTTCATCATATAGGTAAGACAGAATTTTCACAAAATTCAAGTTGGTCCCCCATTCCTGGGACATATGCAGAACATTTAAATAGGCATTATTTCAAAAGTAGTATGCTTTACAGAGGCTGTGCCCATTTCTAGAAGACAAGGCAACCTTTTGAGACTGGAAAATAAGGTCATCTTGAAAACTACTCATGCTAGACTATTTCTTCTTTAATAACTAAAAAATTTTTGAAAGGCCCTTCATGGCTGTAACTTCAGGACACCAGTGTTGTTTGAATTTTTTTTCTATCTCTTACCTCATCTGTCACCTTTTTAAAAAACAGCATCAATGGATCACAAATTCTAGGTGATATGTTTTATTTGTAATGGTGAAATAAACACCTAAGTATTCATTCACAAGTCCCCTGTTCCTGGTATATGCAATCTGGCCAAAAACGCAAAAAAATCAAGAGGGTTTCTCCTGAAGGAAGTTTTTATGGTATAAAATGGTATAAAATAGAGACCTTTCACTATTCTAGCCAAGAATCATATTCAAAGCAC
The DNA here is from genome assembly GCF_901933205.1 of Camarhynchus parvulus. NCBI lineage: Eukaryota > Metazoa > Chordata > Aves > Passeriformes > Thraupidae > Camarhynchus > Camarhynchus parvulus. The sequence goes on from NC_044571.1 coordinate 38,757,306, forward strand.
ACATTTTTTTCAAGGAGGAGGGAAGGGAGCTGTGTTCGCTATGAAGGTGGGAATGGCAGTAACAAAAATGTAAATGTAAGCTTCTGCTGCTTCATGTATATCACCAGGGGATAAAATGCTTACCTAGCTTTTATATCACCAGGAACTCATTTAATCTTTTTGTTTTATTTAGTTGATAGCAAAGGAAAAGGCAAGTGCTTATCAGGGCACATAGGTGATTCTAGATGTTCTGAATTAAAGGACAGTCCTGCAACAGTTTGGAATGAAGGGTTTATGTAGCATTGTTGGTTATTTCTATAGCAGTTGGATTCATGAAAACCCATGCTGAGTTTGGCTTTGTGGCCTTCTGTGCCACAGAAGTGTGCATTGCCTTTTCTGAACTGTGTTTTAGTTTGAATATTTGCACTTGTGTACACATTGTAATTAACTTCTGCATTCTTGAAAAAAAAAAAGTTAAACCTCTGCATGACATTTAATTCCTGCTTCATTAAAAAGAGCTAGCATCTTAGAAGAACTGGTTAATTATATTTTTACTGCATTTTTTGGAGCCTAAGACAGGCACTTCTTTTCCACTTAGAATTCAGAGGATTTCTCCTTCTATACTTCCTCAAGAATGGACCAGGCACTCTTTTAAAACTATGACAGAAGATGAGGAAGCCTGCAGGGTTTTCCTGCATAAGATCCAATGAGTGGGAGCACTATTTTGGAATGAAGGGAGAATTCTTATGTATATCTATCTCTTTAAAGAAGCAGTCCATAACCACAAGGATACAAAGAAAATGATCTCCATCTCTTGTGAAAGGGAATAACAGCACTCAAGAATCTAGCGCTGGCTAAAATTTCATCAGCAAACTTGTGTGGGAAAAAGGGCAGCCAGTAACATCAAATTATTTCTGTTTTCACCTAGCCCAGCCATGAAGGTTTCTGAAGTAGTTTGGATCAGCCTTTGTGACCTCCCAATTACCACTTGTATAGGTTTGTCTCTGTGTGTCCTTTAGTAAAAGAAATCTTCCATCTGAATTTCTGTACTGGGAAAATACTGTGTAATTGTAATGAATCTAAAACTCAGGCCACTTATGTCAAATTAAATGTTCTGCCTCTAGTTCAAAATGAGCAAACCAACCATCCACAAAAAGGCAAGGGGCAGCTAATTTGTGCAAAGACAAAGTCTCTCCTGTTTAAAGAAATGTCCTGGATTTTGACCTCAGCTACATCTGTGAATTTTTTCTCAACTTCAGTTACATTTTCTAAGTAAAGATATTTGATTGTAAAAATTACTCCACTATGTGGATGGCAAATAGTCAGATCTAAGTTGTATTCATTATCTTCTCAGAGAATCTAATAGAGCCCAGTAACAGAGCCCAGTACTTGGAAAAAAGCAGAAGTTCTTAAGAGAGGATGTATGCCTATGCACAACAGTAAAACTGAAGAGCATAATTATCTGTTGTCCTGCAGTTCATAGCTATCAGCAAATCATACAATCACATAAAAGTCTATGCTGGAAAGGAATTCTGAAGAGCACCTGTCCGACCTGTATTAAGAGCAGGCCATTAGATGAGGTTACCCTGAGTCCTATCAGGTTGGCTCCTGCATATCTCCAGTGATAAAATTTCCTTGGCTTGTCTAGGCAACTTATTCCACTGGTTGTCTTCATAGTGAAGAATTGCTTTGTTGTATCTAGGGAGACTCTTTATCATTAAGCAAGTGGCTTATTCTTTGCTTCCTGTCCTGTGATTAGGTCTCTTTGTGAAGAGTGTTCCTTTATGTTCTCTAGAACTACCTTACAGAAGAAATGTTTGCAGTCCCTCCACAAACACTCTTCAATGTGGCAATCCCAAACAAATCAAATTACATGGAAATCAGATCAAGCGTACAGCCACATGCATATTTAGCTGAATACATTTAAGGAAACAAATGCACATGATAATGGTGTTTATAATAAAAGCACTTGGAAGAAAAGTTTAGAAAAAGTACTGTGCACTATGGTTGATGTTTGCTTACTCCTGTGAATAAGAGCAAGAATAATGAACTCATTATCACATTTGGTACTTATGTAAGTGGGTTTTTAGGAATATTTATCTGGTGTCTCATCTTTTTGGTCTTTGTAGAGATTATTTGTATGTTAGAAGATATTGTAATATTGGCCTGTGCCAGGAAAGTATCCATTTACAAGAGCATCCAAACGCACTATAGCATGCCTTAAAAGAAGGAAACACAAGTTTGCATTGCCACAGCCAACAGAAACAAAATGCCATCTGCTGCACAAGCACCTACATCACAGTCTGTGACAAATATTTTTCAGCATCTACACAAAACTGCTTCCACCTCAAGCAGCACTCAAAAATTCATATGGATCACGTAGGTTGGATTTGAAAATTGAAATTATGTTCACGTACCAAAGGTATGTATCAAGGTTTGACCCCAGCCACACAGTTGCTCCTTTACTCTTAGAATCAGAAGACTAAAAGTGAGAAAACTCATGGGTTGAGATACAGACAGTTTAATAGGCAAAGAAAAACCCATACATGCAAGCAAAGCAAAATAAGGATTCATTCACTATTTCCCATGGGCAGGCAGGTGTACAGCCATCCCTAGGAAAGCCATCTTCCATCACATGTATTGGTAACATGGGAAAAGAGACACCATCATTCCAAACATCCCCCCATTCTCCATTTTTCCCCAGCTTTATATACTGAGCATGATGGCATATGGTCTGAAATATCCCTTTGGTCAGCTGGGGTCAGCTCCCAACCTCTGGTGTATCCCCAGCCTCCTTGCTGGTGGAGTGGGATGAGAGGCAGAAGTGGCCTTGATTCTGTTGAAGTGCTGCACAGCGATAAGGAAAACATCCTATGTTGTCAGCACTACTTGCAGTGAGAATGCAAAACACAGCCCCATGTCAGCCACTATGAAGAAAATTAGCTCTACCCCAGCCAAATCCAACATGGTGTGTTTCCTACCATGCAGATGAAAATAAGTAGTGAGCCAAGTTGGATATGCCTTCTGTCCCTTCCAGTTTAGTGGTGATCTATCTCATGTAATACCCCACACAATGCATAGAGCAGCCTATACTAATCACGTGGAATAAAAGTTTTGCATGTATGGGGAAAAATTTCAGGCTTTCTATACTTAGATCCTAAGAAGACCTAGGTAAAAGTTATCATCCTTTGTTAAACTGTGGGCAGGGACATACACATTCTCTGCGGGTTTAATCATTTATCCCTATAACCTCTCTGCTCTTCAGCATTTTAAATACCTCTGGCTGTCTGTATCCTGATAGAAAGTCAAGATGATGACTTCCTCAGTCAGTCACAAGCTGGTTCACTGGGTGTCTTCAACTCTTTTTTACATAAATGGGAGCTGCCTCTGGTGACAACCTTTGAAAGTCTGCCCACAAAATTAAAATTTCCCAGATTGGCTCTGTTTTCCTGTGAACCTGTCAGGGCAGATGAAGATGTCTGTCTCAGATACATTTAGGCAAGGACCACTTGCAAAGCTACCTCCAGGAATCTTCCTTTGTGTAGAAACTAGGATAGGAAAGCAAATATCAAGAGTCTCTGAGTTCTCTTGTAGTGGTAATTTGTTTGCTTCCCATGCAGAAGCACCCTTTCAGGTTGAAATGAATTTAACCCTGAATCTTGAAGATGAACACATTGAAACTAGTCAATATTTGTAGGGGGATAGAATACAGGGAAATAAAGGTACTATAGAAAGTAATCTTACCCCTAAGGAGTTGCAGCTGAGCCAATTATTAGAGATTAGGAACAGGCCTGACTTTAACAGGCCGCAGCTGTAACCAATAAGAAGAAGAGTGCTATAAAAGAGTACACTGGTTGGTTGATGGAAATTGGAGTCAGTTGGCTGCTGTGAGAAGAAGGAAGAGTCAGGGCTTAGAGGGGCTGCCTATGAGAAACAGCAAGGAGGTATGAAACTCTTGCAATAAGGAGACAACCATATGGTACCTTTGCAATATAATGGCAACAAATATTGAATGTTTACCTTTGTACAAGAGCAGACTTCATACATCTTGTGCTTTTATTCACTTGAAAATATTTTAGTTGCTTGTTGTTCATCACATATATAGTTCATAACAAATAATGATACCTAGTTTACATGAAGTTTCAAGTTTCCCCTGGTGAAATGGAGCATGTAATACATTTTCTGTTATAATGGATTTTTTTTTTTGTAGCTCACTAACCTTTGTGTAGGAGCAAAAATGTATCTGCTACTCATGCCAAGAGAAAAATAATGAATATGAAAGTGGTATTTTTCATATTCATTATGTTTTTTATATGTGAAATAGCCATTAAAAGAATAGTTAGGCATGTTAGCATTAAATTTGTTTCATTTTCATTATCTATTTTAAACTATCCATCAAAATATGTACCTACCTCTGAACAGTTTTTAAATAAAGGTGTGCTTTAGCTTATCGAAAATAAATATTGACAGCATTAGGTCAGTGGTTTGACTCTATGCCCTTAGAGGGCTTTTTCAACCTAAATGATTCTGTGAATCAATAATCTGTTTTATCTTCCTTACGCTAGAGCATCTTCTCAAAGATAGTAATTTAACCAATCTGCATCAAGAGAGAAAGCGTCCAGGACAGGCTCTCTGTCCTTAAAACTGGCCAGCTGGCACAGCCTGGCTTGTACATACAGCAAAGTTATTCTCCTCTCCCAAAACTAGCTACCATTTAAAGGGAAGTGCCCATACTGCCTACAAGGAACATGCTCAGCTGGGATAAGTGCCAAACTGTGCTCAGGCATGATCAGGGAGAGTGCTAGCTGGCTAGAAAGTGTGTTGTTGGTCTTGCTAAAAGTATAACACATTGAGGGATCTCATTCCAGTTCTTAGGCCCATAGCCCACTGCTGGCACAAGTGTAGCCTTACCCTGCCCCTCTATCCAGTGAAGCAGTCACCCAGAGGTGACAGTCCATCTGGCTACTCTCACTTATGTGCTAGTATGGGATGAGCCAATATCTGGAGACACCAGTCAAGGCATCTGATTTAAAGCACATACTGGATTCAAGTTCCCTATTTAGTCAATGGAATAAAAGTAAATGTGTGAAATAAATAGCCAACCCAAGATCTGAACTGACCTTTACAAGTGTCTCTTCATAACTTTTGTCTATAAAAAGACATAACTAAATTAATTTAGGTGGCTACTTCAGTTTAAGGGCAAGAAGGTTGAACCTAGTCTGGTAAGCAATTCCTGGGGCCTGATTACAACCTCTCCCTGCACAGAATCTTGGATTGCCCATCTTCTTTTCAATGTGTAATACTTGCCCCTGCAGAGGCAAAAATATTTGGAAATAAGGCTAAAGTGTAAACCATATAGCACTATTTGCCAGTCTGTAGTCAGTATGAAGTAATAGCTCTGAAAAGTTCATCTTATTTATCTCAGTTGATCACAGAGAAACTATGAAAACTTGGGTTCCTGTCTTCTTTTAGATAAACAGACTATATATTAGCCAAATTTTGCTAGATAAGTTTTCCACTATTTGAATTGGAATCATATCTTGTCAGCAGTGTTTGTATCTGAAGAACTGATAGGAGCTACAATTACTGGAAGGAAGTTATTAAAAATCCCACATTTGTGAAATCTTACTCAATATCTGTTAAATTTGGAAGACCTAATGCAAAACTTAGAAAAAGTTATCTTAATGATCAATTAGGATACAGTAGTCACAGTACCAAACCATACTACACATATAAACCCTGTTTATACAAACCCTGTTTATACCAAACCATATACAGCATATAAACCCTGTTACAGAGAGTTGTTTATTAAAGAAACAGATCTTGTGCCTATGGGAAATGAATGTAGTCTGGTTCCTCCATCTGTCAGGAACTTTTTATTTTACTCTTATATTATCAACAGTGCAGTCTCTACTCTGAATGCCAGCACCACTATGATCATAGCTTCTGGTATATTTCTCTGAAAATTCCCCATGGCAGTGTTGAACACAGTTAAAATCAGTTTAGGTTCTGTTTAACCATGCCTACATGGGAGAATTTTTTACTGCTTGCAACATCCCCTTGTTTAGGTGAACCCAAAGGGCGAAATTCACTACTGGTACATCTAAGCAGTAAAAGAGGACAAGAAAGCAAGCTCCAACATTGAACCCTTGTCTGAGACTACTTTCAAAGAAAGAAGAGACAAGTCTCCACCAGTTAGGACTCTAAGATACAGAGTTCTGTAGTGCTCTCCCACCTGCCACCAAACTGCCTCTCAGTTAGGCAATGCACAACCCAAATGTCATCCTACAGGGGTTCTGTGCAGGAGAATTGCATACAAAAGCTCACATGTTGTTTTAGATGCTGTGAAGAATTGGAAAAGCTGGAGAAAAATTACTGGTGTCATTATGTCTCAGGACCACCACACAGGGCCTAGAAGAACCAAGAGGCAAATATTATGGCTTGAGGTCACCATGTGCCATGGGACTTTAGACAAGGGGTTAGGCTTTTGTCAGTCTTTTGTATAGCATGGTAGACATACTAATAAGATCCACGCTTCATAAATACTTCTTTTTAACACTGTGAATGTTAGTTTCACCCAAATTCTATTTATCCATTTTTACCCTAATTTCCAGGTTGATTTTACCTTCCTTTTATTTCATAGTGCACGGTGATCAATATTTTTCTTCATTTTAAATGAAATTTCAGGTGTAAATAATATTAACTGAACATCTGATTTGTGTTGAATTTTAAATCAAATGCAGGTACAAAAATGTTGTTACAATTTGATGGCAAATCTGAGTGTGTGATGTGACAGCTTACCCATATGCATATCTTCTTTTAATATAGCTCATTCACACCCAAAAGTCTGCCAGGTCAATAGGATTTCAGAATAACAGAAAGGAAAAAGAATCTCATTTGATCTGCCTTTCTGATTTTTAGTTTTTTAATTAATGTCATTTAATGCTAATAACTTGGGTTTCATTCAAAGCTCCTTTTGACAAGCAAAGGTGATGGTGAATCTGAGGACTTGGATAAATAAAAAATTCTGCAAAGCTGTTGGTTGGGTGCTGGTATCAGTTTGTAATGTTTTTCATCCATGTGCACTCTTGTGCTCAGTGTTTGGTGTTGGAGCATGTGATATCCTGCTAAGCACGCAATACCGATACTGTATTGTCATTTTATTCTTCAGATACAGCCCCTAAAGAAGATTTGCAGTGAAAAATGTTGGTATTTAGCAGTGCCCTGTAATGTACCAAACAATATTAATTTAAAATCATCTGCTAGTGAGACCTTCTGAACTTTGGCAAAAGGTTTGAACTTTTCAGTCCCCATGAAATTATCTTGGGCAGCTGGCCAGTTCCTAAATAGGTTGTGTGGACATCAGTGGCTAAGCTTTTTATTTGGAATGATTCATTTCAGCCTGTCAACTAAAATGAAAGAGTTAGAGCATTGCTGTATTTTTTTTAATAATTTGATTTCATTGAAATACTTACAGAGCGTTTAAGCGAATTTCACGTACGCTTTCCTCATATACCATATGAAAACCACATCTTTCAGTCTTTCAGTTTTGCACGTTAGTGGCTTCTCTTCCATGATAACTAGATGAATAGAGAACAAAACAAAAAGTTATAATGGGTAGGTCTTTCCCTTTAGATATGGTTAATTCTTTATCTCCTTTAGCATGTTCTTACCATAGTGTCATTATCTTAAAAACTCATTGACTTTAAATTTGAGCTTTTGGTTTGTTTGGGCAAGATTAATACTTTTGAAGTTGTTTCTGTCCCTAAATGCAAATCAGTGATATTAAGAGACACGCATGTTAGTTTGTCCTTTGAACTGTTCAAGTGATCTTGTTCATATTACTAGACGCTGGAGCACTTCCACCTTTCAGACCATCAGCTTCCCCCTGAGAAAATCAGGAGAGTTCTGCAGGTGCAGACACTTCTCACATCCTGCTTCCACAGGAGAGGATGACAGCTGGAGCACAGGTGTGACACTGCCTTGCATTCACCTGAATATCTGAAATGCACTGTGGCATGTTTCTTCTGCCAAACACAGAGGGAGATTATGGAAATGCAGCTCTCCTAATCAGCTCCTGATGATTGTCTCATTCCAATTCTCTAGAGATTTTTCAGCAGCTCTGCTATTAAAGGAGTTGCAGCATGTACTTTAAAAGAACTCACTACTTTCACCCTGACCACATTTACAGTGATTACTGTCTGGATGACCTTTTTTTTCATGCACAGTCATTACCTGCTGTCTCCTTTATTGTGTCCTGCCTTTCTCAATCCTCCACTTTCACCACCACTCCTTTTACTGTGTGTATTTAGGACAACCACTTACAGGTTCTCTTAATTTCTAAGGGCCCAGATCTTAATTATACCAAAGGTGATTTTGGCAATCACATTTTTGTAAGGAAGCCTTGAAGTCAAAAATAAATTTACAGCTGAAGCTGCAATAAGTAGTATGGCTAAGACTGTACCACGTAACACCTGTGCCATTGGCAAGAATTGGGACAATATAGCAGTGTCTGCTGCCACCCCATTCATAGCGTGTCCAGGTCAGAAGGATTCTCTTCAGAACAGATTCAGTCTCACACTGGACTACCTGTCCCATCACATGTGGAGTTCAAAGCCGTTCTAAGGACCAGCCATTGCTTGGGATCCTTAAGCTTGGACTGCATTTTTGTGTAACCAAAGTGGAGCCTGCAATTTGTTTCCTCCTGGAAGAATCTGGTTTGCTTATCAACTCAGCACATAAACTCAACCAGAAGACAAGTGCTGGTGATTCAGACTTCAAACTGCTCCAAACCAAATGGACACATGGCCATAATGCCTTTCTGTGAGAAAAGGGTCACACAAACATTCTCTTCACCTATAAGTCTGCCTTTCCTAACAGCTGTCTTTTGGATTGATCTAAGACAATTATGTGAACAGATCAGGGAGAGCTTGATGTTCAGGGACCTGTAAGTATTATTCCAAAAACCACAGGAATCCCAAATTAAAATATCCTCTCTGACATTCCTCACCATTTAATTGCTATTTAGAAAAGTGCATCTGTGTTCAGAGTGGACAGTTGTACTGCATGTGTTGTGCCAGTAAATCTACTCTTGTAAACTCAAGCAGTGTATAAGAGTGAGATAGGCAAAAAATTCTTTAATGGCTTTACAGATGTTAATGTTTTTACCATCCACAAGAGAATTTAGCCAGGCTAGGCTGACAAAATATTGTTGAGCATTTCCAGTAGGCTCTTGGGCTGCAGATGGAGGGCTATGCAGAACAAATCAGGCCAGTGTGCGTTTCTTTATCAATAGTAAGAGTAAGAAATAAAACCTAAAAATCATAGAGAAAAATGTCCAGATATTTTGAGTTTTTTGGGTTAGTTTGGTCTAACTGTTGCTAGAAACATTCTGCGCCATCATGGCCCCATTTCAAATAATCCTGTACCTTTAAAAATCTATGTTTGTCAAGTGTTAGAGAAAGTTGAAATATAAAGGTTCTAAGCAGCTATACAAAACAGGATGTGTGTCGTGTGGAGCAACAATTACACCCTAAGTGCACAAAGAACTCAGGGAAGCTAAATGCCTCACACTCCCCAATATGTAATATTATCACAGCATGAATAATTGGAGATATTCTATAGAACTGCCTTGACTTTAGGGTTTTTTTGAAGCCTATTTTAAATCATTCTCCTACCTATCCCCTTCTTTACCTTTTGAACTATACAGTTTTCTGCTTTCAAGCTCTCTGTGCTCTATTCTGCACTTAGACTTCAGACACCATTGCAGTGCTCTGTATTCTGTATACACTGACTTATGAAAACAGGAGTTCATAGCTGTAAGTGTCATTGTCTATGCCTAAAATATGCATATTTATGCAATGTTTTCTTACTGAAAAACAAGTGTCAGAAACTGGAAACCTTTCTTTCCTCTAAAAATAATCCCTTCCCAAAGCTTTCAACAGTACAGTGTTGCAGAAAAGCCCTGATAGATTATCCAGTTAATTTCCTTTTCAGTGAAAGATCTCTTTTGGCAATACTATGACATTTCAGGGGTTCTGACTAGTCTGATTTTGAAATTATAAGGCACTTGCCTCTGAAGATCTCTCTGAACACTCAGAGATTTTCCCATAAGGCTAGTAATCTTTATTCTCATCCTAGAAATTCTGTTACTGAATTTCGTTCTCTCATTTCTTTATTTGGTGTACATTATTGTATTCTTGAAGTAATTTATTTTCAAATATTTATTACGTAAATTTGCTTCATCTCCCCTGCTCTTATTTTATCAGTTATGGGAGATGGGAGTAAATAATGGGACCCTTTAGTCTTTCTCTTCATTTTTCTCCTTTGTCCTAGTTGGTTATCACAGCTCTCCCCTGGTTTCATGGCTCTCTTCAGCACTATTTTGTCTTTTCAGTGAGAAAATGGTAAAAGAGCATTTAGAAATTAATGCATACCCAGATATGTTCTCTTCAAAGCAGCACAGAGATGAGCTGGGAACTTCTGTATTATTTTTCATACCTCTGTAATATCTAACCAACAAAGCTTGGTTGCGAACATAACCTTTGTCTGGTAACGCAATTGGTGCCCAAACTGGCCTTTTGATGCTATATTGAAGTCCAAGTTCTAGTTTATTTTCTGCTCTTATTCTTTATGTAGAATTTTTTTTCAGTCTCTTATTTCCTGCCACTGTTTCTAAATGTGTTCTTTTCCTTGTCCAATGTGGTATTTGCAACTCTTCACATTTTAATATCATGTGCGTAATGTCATAATTTCTTCCTTTTAAGGATCATTAATAGAGCAATGAAACAAGACTGGACACAATACAGATTTATGCAACATTTCCCTTTTATTCTGAATCAGCTTTACCATTAATCATTAGTCTTTGTTTGTAGCTGTTCAGTTTTCTGCAGTTTTCAGCCCACATGACAATTTCTGTCCAACTGAATGTGAATTGAATTTCAGTTTAAGCTGTCCTGTGGCTGGAAGTGGTGATGTTGCTGATAGCATGACGGCGCAGCAGAGCAGCTTTTCTTCTACAGCATGCTGTGGGAGCATGCATTTCACTAGGCAGGGCAAATGAGAATTAAGCTCTGTTTGAATTCCTGGGCTATTGCCCCTGGTAAAAATCTGTAGCTGGTGTCTGTCAGCAGTATTCCCTGCAGGTGCTGATGGCAAAAATGTCTTTTAAAATTTAAGCTTCTAATCCTTTGCTTACAAGAAGGGATGAGGAGAAGAATTGGGATTTCAGTTGGATATGTGCTGAAATAGTATACAATACACATACAGTTTAAAATAAATGTGGAAATTAATTTCACTGCTTCTTTTTGACATTGTATTTTGTTGCAATAATGCACCTGAATTGCTACATAAGATAATCAGTATTCAGGAATCATATCTCTATATCATTTCTATTTATCTTATTTATTTAGCTGTCACCTGTCCATGTAGATACGTGTATCTGTCTTTTCTGTATTTGAATGGGTGATATTCCATTGAATAATTGTTTTTGGATAATTATAAATGCAACATTTGTTATGTGATTTGCCATAGCTGAGTATCACTGATGTAGATGGATTCTTTTGAGTTGTCATTACTTATAATACTCATCTGCATGCAATTGTCCTTTTATTTTGTGTTCTGGGAGCTGGATTCTCTTAAAATTTCTTGCCTTTTAAAGTGCTGTGTTTTCTTTGAGTGTCAGAGAGCTGTCAGCATACACAGGAAGATGTGCCTAATAAGAAAAGGTCTTGGGTGTTTATTTGATGAAAATGTTAGAATCTATGAAGAAAACATAGAAGTCAGCATATTGAATAGGGCAAAAATATGCTTTGTATTTTAAAATTAAAATTATTATCAGTCCTCCCATTTTATGTCTGTCAGTTAAAGGCATGGTATTGTTAGGCATTTGTAATCTTCTAGCAAAAGCCATTAACTTGTATCAAATTTACCTTCTGTAAGTCTTTGCTGCCATCTTCTGCTTCTTTAAATTATTGCAATTGTTATTATTTGGATTCTGAAAAATGAGTGGGATATTACAGAGCAAAATTTCCCTTTCTGTTATTGTTTTTATTTCTTTGTTTTCAGCTAAAGCAAAGTGAAGCTAATGCAGATACCAAGGAGAAGCTTCCCTTGCGTCTACGCATCTTTGAAAAATTTCCAAACAGGCCACAAATGGTGAAAATCTCAAAGCTTCCTTCAGATTTCACAGTTCCAAAAATAAGGTATTGAAATATTTCCTTTGCTAGCATGTTGTAAACTTTTTTGAGGCCACATAACACCCAAAATATTTAACATTTTTTTTCTTGTGTGTTAGGCAGATAGTTCAGAAAATAAGAAATCAAACAGAATTAACATAGTCATTCAAAAGATATGGCATTTTGGGTATACCTCATTTCTCTCATTTGGGGACAAACAATCCTAGCATTCCTTATACCTTATTCATGAAAGCAGCTAGACTGATCAGAACTGACACAAGTACAATATAATTGAAAAGTGTGTTGTTTCTCCTTTGCTTTGGATTTTAGTTTCTTGGCTCACATAGATGACTTGCAGTCTAATGGGTTCTCATGGAGGTTTTTAAAGCTAGGGTGAATTGGCAGTAAATCATTAGAGAGGATAAAACAGAGCATCTAATACCAGTTAGCCTGTGATGACCTTGTCCCTTTTTTGTATTTATGTAGTTACCTCTTTTCTGTGAAACTCACCTTAACTAAAGATCAGATGCTCAGTGATCTACTTGGTCGTTCTTTACTGTGGGGGTGGTGAGGCGCTGGCACAGGTTGCCCAGAGAAGTTGTGGATGCTCCATCCCTGGAAGTGTTCAAGGCCAGGCTGGATGGAGCTCTGAACAACCTGGTCTAGTGGAAGGTGTCCCTGCCCATGACAGGCAGGGTGAAACAAGATGATCTCTAAGGTCTCTTCCAACCCAAACCATTCTGCAAATCTGTGATCATCAGTTAGAGTACAGTTATTTTTCCTTGGGGTCAGAAAAGTCTGACAGAAATCCAAGGGCCACTCTAGTATATACAGGCTGCAAAGTCTGCTGAAATGCCACAAGCTGGCTGAACAGATCCTCTAAGTGCCCGTGTCAATATCCTCAACAAGCACATGCTGGAAGAGAGGATGGTGTGGAGGATTTCTCTCATTGTTCTGAGCCTAGCAAGGTTGCATTTCTTTTGATTAAATTCACAAGGAAGATAAGTCAACTGGTTTGACCTGTTTGTAGTACCTTAGCTCAACGACGGGAATAATGCTGGTCAGAAGGGTCATGAAAAGCAACCTTCCAGATCTCAAGGAAACAATCACAGGTGCTTTACTTTTAGTATCAAAGTACCCTTTGGTTATATATGGAGGGTGTTCTTCTCCTAGTCTTACTCTTTTTTATTTCTTCCTAGTTGTGTTTTTCCCAGCATATTCTGTACTCATGATCCTACTGAAGCAGACTTCAAACTAGCACTAGCAAATCATATCTTTAAATCTTAAGCTATTGTAGTATGTAGCAATATCTCTCCAGAGAAAAATTAGTTTTGACATAGTTCACACTGAAAGAGGCAACTCTACTGAACTTAAAATATAGCAAGATGAATGTATATTTGTTGTAAACAGAAATGCTTCTGCTTTTTAAACATGGCATATGTGAGGCACAGAATTGCTGAAGCGCCTTAATAATGACATTCAAAGCAGTTATATGAACAGATGTTGTTTGAAATCTTCAAGAAAGAATTTCATGCAGAGAGTATGTTTCATTTGGATTATATCAGCATTTGATTTACATTGAAGTAACAACTTGCTGTTTAATGAGCTCAAAAGAGCTGAAAACTGCAAAAGGCGCTTGAAATATTTAACACTTTAATTGGTAAATAAATAAATAATAAAAGAAAATTTAAATTTTTTTTCAATCTACATGCAAGAGATCCAACTCCCAATTCATTTATGGATTTCTTTAATAAATGAATTCAGGTGTTATTGGTTGTTCTAGCACTCTGTTCATTTATGCATCTATACCCCAGTACAACTTTTTCTCAGGAGTTTATCCATCTCAGCACTAATGGATTGTGACATGTCAGAAAGAAAACCAAATATTAACTCTTCTTGGGGTTTTAATGTGTCAATATCCCCTCTTTGTTCCCAAGGGAAAGTTTTATGAAGCAGTTTATTGATCGCCAGCAACAAGATACCAGCTGTTTGCTGCGAAGACTTCCTTCAGCATCTTCTTCTTCATGTGACCACTCTAAAAGATCAGCAATTGAAGAAAACAGATATATTGATCAAAAGGTAAATCAAGAGTATAGGGTAGTATATATCTTGCCTAGAGTATTGTGAGAAAAGGCATCAAATTATTCAGTTTGTCAAACTACATAAAAAGTGAATAAAAGCTAGGATGATTGAACATAGGCTAAAATGTTATGTTTAATTCAGCCTAAAACAGACATCATAGCAGATCCTCTTCTGGTTTAAATTTTCCCATATCCTTTGAATTCAAAATTCAAGATTTGATACATTAGTTGTTTAATGCATGCATCATCTGAAGCAATTTTTTGAAATAGTTCTGCTGTTTCAAAAAATCACTGAGAAGCTAGTGGAAAATTAAAGTTTCTGAATATCACACTGGATTTTTGAATGCCTTGATACTATTGCAACCTTGAAAACACACTTCACTGATGGAAGTGTGAAGGAAGGAATAAAGCCTAAATGGACATCATCTACTTAAACAAGCAGAGCAGAAAAATTGGATAAGTTATTAATATCTCTGTGTAATCACTGAAGATGGATAAAAATTTAAAATTATTCTAATTATTTAGAGGCCATTACTCTGTCTGTAAGCCTGGGAATCACTAGAAAACAGACCCTGAACAGACATATTTGATACCCATCATGCTAAAAGCTGCTAGTCTCCCATGGATGGTTAGATTTGAAAAAATACTAGCACTGCCTAGAATGATGACCATGATGATGATGCAGCAGCATAAGTAGATGTATCTGACTTCTGACACCTTATAAAACTAAAGGGGTGAGAAAATATATTCACATGCATCATGGAAGATAAGTGGTTTCCCAGATTTCTAGTGTCATCTACCGAGATACCAGTCCTTGACCACTTGTAGTATTGCATGATTTAGTGACATTTTTATAGACAAAAGAAAAGTACTTTCAGTATTATGTTTCAGTATTGTTCACTGTTGAATCCTCTTTGAATGTTAACATCTGTGTTTTTTAAATACAATTTAAGTTACAGAATCACAGACAAGAAAAAAAGAGCCTATGCATTACTGTTCTATAGTATAACTGGCTTTCCTAGTGTGTGTTTGCAACCATAACCCAGGGCAGCATTCATACAGGTAGAGTTGCAGAGCTGGGAGGCAGAATTGGGAAAGGAGAGTTGGGGAAAACATTGTTCTTCTGCTAATGAATTAAAATAGACAGTTTGTAAACTAGTGTTAATTGCCATCCCTAGTTCTGTGCAAGAGCCCGTTCTTGTGGCTGATGTATTCTATGGCATCAGTAAACCAAAGCTGAGCAGCATGACCTGGGAGGGAGGACTGTGGCAAAATATGGCAAATCAGGTCAAGAAGGTTGTAGGAAGGAGGCAAGCCTACATGGACATCGTGCGCTCTAACAAGCACAGCAGGATAACTGGATAAGTTATTAAATGACAAACCTAGGGGCTAGCAGAACTATGCCAAGTATCACTAATAATGGATCTCAAACACTGTACCAGGGTAATCAGAGTACATTTCTACCATGTAATGAAGAGATGAACAAAGACCTTAAAGTTGTCTCAGCCACACAGGTAAGTCTGTAGTATGCAATGCAGAGCTATGCAGTGGCTCAGTAGATCTGTTTACATGAATATATTTTAGATATATTAAATTCCATCTTAATTCCTTTTGCTTGCTGTTTACAAAAGTGAATTGTTACTGTGTTTGAAGACAGATGAATACATGGCACAGTTTATTCAATGAGATCTTGCAGTATGAAAACAGAATGCCGCATTCTTTTCAAATTTTCACTTCCCTTCAAAAGCAAATATGCATTATCTGACTTTAATTTTTGAATTGAAATAAGCATTTGCAAATTGGTTGCTTTAGGCACATACTTTAGGATCCCCATGCCTCAAGGGCAGAAACAATGATGAGTAGTATTTCTGATAAATGCAGCTTAAAACAAGGTATTTACACATTCCTATTAGGAGGAGAAAGCACTAAGAAGGATTTTTTAAAGTAATTACTCTATCTTTCTATAGTTACAGTTGCCAAGGCAACCTAATTTTGTATGATCAAATCTTCTTAAAAATATCCTTAAAACAGCTTAGAATGACTGGTTGTGCTTAAGTATTAACCTTACATTTATACTTTTCTTTGTAAAAAAAGAAACATGACAAAACATTTAATGGATCTCGGTGCCTGGCAGGATGCCTTCTCACTGCCCCTGTGAGCAGTGGGATGGCTTCAGAAACTTTTCACATGCTTTTGCATTGTAGTTGATGAGAAAAAAGTGGAATTAAAAGGTAGAATCAAAAGGTTAGATCCTGCTGGCAGATCTGACTCTGTCCTTCCTTTGTGGTAGCTGAACTGTAGCTAGTCCCTCCAGTTACTCCTGGACTTAAGTCAGCATCTCTGTGTTCCACACCTGCTTAATTGATAAGAATCCTTTACATTCCCCTATTTTTCCCCTTATTTCCACTTCAGCAATATTCTCTTTTTTTCTTTATATAAAAATCTGCCACTATATGGAATTGTGTTTAGAATCAATCTGCCCATAATTTGTGCTGATCAATAAAGGATATTTTTTATATGTTCTCTTATAGAATGAATTTAGTTAATGTTTCCAGTATTATTATAATTACCCACTTCCTTTAAAAGTTAAAGTGTAAAGGGGAAGTAGATTTTCGGTGCACTTTTCTTTTTTTTATTTTCAAGGTATTCTACCTTCTCAAAAGAATTGGAAAAATTATTTTTGGTGTAAATCACTGTAACTACGACTACAATCTGTTTGATATGATTTTCATCTATGCCAAATCAAAATAACATCTTTGGGAAATAGATTTCTTTGCTATACTCCTTTCTTTGTAGTCAAGTTTGTGAGTTCCATGGTGCTTTCTTTTCCAAATTTTTAAACTGTTGTGAAAGTTATAAACTAACCAAACACTATTATAAGAAATCACTTTTAGATACCTAAATGCCCTTTACATTTTGTACATCCCCTAAGAGTGCTCTGTCAGTGTGTGGAGTCTGAGTAGGTGTGTGGATACAGATTGTACCATGTTCTTCCTTCTACATCCAATGCCAGCAATACCTGGGCTCTCCCACAAACAGATGCTTGACAGGCAGCCTAGCACTGTGCTTTGAGTTGTTTATTATTATCTGTAACATTTGATGTGTAAAACTGGGATTCTCTGGGGTTCTCTGAACTTAACACTGCTGGAAATGCAGGATGGTCATTTTTTGCTTTCCACCTGAGGTCCTGCAGAGCAAATTTACTTAAAGTCAGTGATCTTGCCACAGACCTACGCCTCTTGTGTGCTGATCTAGTCTGTCCTGATGTCATCTGCAGGCCATGAGTTGAAGAATCCATGGTCAAATTAGAAAAACCAGGATTGTTCAGATTGGTCAGCATTCCCCCTGTGGTAGTAGAAAGCACTGCGAAGGTATTTTCTGGTAAAAGAAGGAAGAATTCCCAGAAAAAGTACAAGATTAAAAAAGGGATTTAGGGTATTAAATGTACATTGCAGATGAGAGAAAAGGGGAGTATTAGGGACAGAGAGGAAAGGGATCTTTTATACTTCTACATTTGTATGAAAATTATTCACAGTATGCTGGGAATTTCCTTAGATAACGAATATTTCAGTAATTTTTGGCCAGAAGCGCTGGATGAAGTATGGAAACATAATTTTATTGTGAGTGGGTGGATGAGAAGATAGGACGTTGGCAGAAAATGAGGACATCTCAGTGGCATTCACATAGCCTGAGGTATAGTTGCAGCAAGTTTCAGGGGGACAAAGAATTAAATTAACATGAGATTTACAACAAATCAGATGTCCAGTGGAATACATCTAAGTTGGCTGTAGAGCATTGGCTTTGCCTTTCTTAAATTCAAGACTGGAATCAGAGTGGCACAGAAACCCTTCAAAGTGCTTCCTAAGAGACATTCAAGTTTTAGCAAACCTTGCAGAAAACTATTGTGAGATGGACACTTCTGAACTGGTTAATTATCCTTGGCCAAATAACACATCACATGGCTGTTAGATTAAAGTTCAAAACTGACAGACTCATGAGATGAACTTTGAAAATACTTATGGTTCAATATGTACAGATAGTACAGATAACACACAACAAAGTGGCAAAGCAGAACTGTATTGCAAAAGAAAGTACGAGAGCATTTAATATATCCATGTATTTTACAGTTCAGACTTGGAGCATCTCCCACTTAATTGAAGGAATATAATCAAGTCAGCTCGCTTATTTCTCCACTTAAAAGATTAATTGGATAGTAGCAAATGTATTTTCTATTTTCTCTCCCTTCTATCATCCTGTTTCTTTGCTGATTGCTTCCACATGTTTTAGTTCTGCAAACAATGCAGTTAGTAGCCATTCCTTTGTCTGGTGGGAGCCATGGTGCAGCACTAAGGTCTAGCTCCTGGGAAAGCTTGGCCTCCCACGCCATGTGGCTCTCCCACTGATTTCCTGCTTACAGCAGAATGTGTCTTTGTGAAGGGAGGTTGTGGGCAGGAAGTGAGAGCTCATCTCAGAAGTAGCCAGAGCCATTACCATGGAGGACTGTGAATATTCAGCAGCAGACCTCGTGCTGGAATCTTTGTTTAACATGTTTTGTTAATATCACAGATACTGCTTTTGTGAACTGCTGAGACATACCGCCTAATCTTGATAAGATATTTTTGTTTAATCTGGATATATGTTCTACGTTGGGGTTTTTTTTTCTGACCTGTGCTCAGCTTCTTTAACTATTCTGTTTCTTGAGAAAAAAAAATCCAGTCTTCTGAGAGTATTCCAAAAGGATTTTTCTTTGCAGAAAGTATTCATAATTGCAAAAGCTGAAATAGCATTTCAGGTTTTCTAAGGCATATATTTTAGTATGGAAGACAGGATGTCCCAAGATACCTTCCAGAAAACCATCAGGGGTGAAGACATGCTCATATATTTTATTTTTACTTTTTTCTTTAAAACGAAGGTTAGAATATTTATTCATAAATTGCAATATTCAGAATTTCTGTTTCTTACTGTAATAAACTTATGTCCCAAGTTAATCAACCTCTCTGAACTTTATTTTGGGCATTCAGTTGTGCAAAGCAGAACTGAAAAAGATACAATAGTGTTGTGTTCCTTATTATTATTTTCTGTAAGTAATTTGAAAGAATAATTTTATGATATTAATTTTGAATATAGCAGAAACTAATAAAGTGTAATTGCACATGTATTCCAAATAGAAAAGATTATTTCTTTCTAAATTCTACTAAATGCTACATTTTTTCTGAAGCAATTATTGCAGAACTTTGTGCGTATCAACAAAAATAATTCAAACTTTTTCTTCATTGTCTTAATTTGTCTGAATGGAATTCTGTCCTACCATTTCAGTTTCCATATACCACTTGTTAATTAAACTCAGTCAAGTGCTTCAAGTCTTACCTATTTATGTCATTCACAGGATAATGCCAAAATCTATCTTGTTATGGCATTCAGAAAAGTCATTAAAACAATGTACCTGCTGGAATGATAATGGCTTATAGGTCAAAATTTCTTGCTCATTACAGTCATAATTTTCAAAGATGATTTTTGTGCCATGTCTGTTCTCATCAGCTCTTTCTAATGAAGTTAATATACATAAATACAGTGATCTATTTCAGGTTTACTGAAAATCAGCTGACCTCTTTGTTTCTTTTGCTTTTTAAAGATTTTCTTGTTTTCATATAACATGGATATATAAAAATGTCCCTGTGTATAAATAACCGATGTATAGATTTCTTTCTCATTAGGGATTTTATTAAATACACATTTGAGCAGGTAATGTTTTACCTCTCTGGCCATGTTTGCCTTCAGAGTGGAGAAGACACAATTGCAATGGTAGTAAGACTGTTCTGTTGTGGTCTGTCTCTGACTTCTGATGATTTTAAATTGCTTTGTCACTCTTGCCCCTGCATAGTATGCTCAAAAGCCTGTCTGAAAAAATTCCAATTTTCAATTACATTTTAAGAGAAAAGAGGCCAGGGACTGGATACTTTGCCATTTTCAAAAAGAGCCATAATTCAGGACTTCCTTCTGGCATTTGCTTTCTACTTCATCAGTTTTATGCTAAAATATTTCAAGTGTTTGATACAAAGGCTGTGGAGATGTATTAAAATACAAATATAAGATCATACTTCTCTTTTTTCTTTAATCAAACAAGATACATGAAAAAATTTTAGTGCAATTGTACTTTAACAAAGAGCACAGATTAGTTTGGTGTGGAGGAGAGGCAACGAGGGACTGAGTTACAGGAAAGCCTTTCTATTTGAACCTTCTACGTTACTTTTTCCTGCTTCTACCAAAGAATCCAGATCTCCATCTCCAGGCCCTTCAGTCTCCTCCATCGACTCACAGGACTCATTCAGAAGAACTGATTAACAATAGTAATGATCACTTCTTTCTAGTGAAGTCAAGTGCATGTCCTTGTACAAGCAGAAGCAATAGTTTTTCCTTACCTCTCCCTTGAAACTCCCTGTCCATATCTTCCATTCCCAGTCCAGCCCAGCCTGAAAGTCCCTTCTTCCCTAGAGTTTCAAGAACCCCAGCTCAAAGTGTGGAGGGGAGCCTTCTCCTGCAGCACTGTACACCCAGCCAAATGTATAAAAACCCCACATCAGCCTGACCGGGATTTCTGCTGTTGGCTGCCATGGGTAATCTACCCTGTGCTCTTCATCAGCTTTTCACAGGGTCTCCCTGACTCCTGCACTGAGTAGATAGAAAACAAAAGTAAGCAAACTTGTCCCAGGCTGCACTTGCCAGTGTGATCAGAGGGGTGAATTGCCTCTCCTATGAGAACAAGCTAAAAGACGGTATTTCAGCCTGGAGAAAGAAACTTCTGGGGAAACTTTGTAGTGGCCTTTCAGTAGTTGAAGGGGGCTTATAGTATGGGGACAGACTTTTTTACAAGGGGCTGTAGCAATAGGACAAGGGGTAATGGTTTTAAACTAAATGAGGGTAGAGTGAGGCTAGACATAAGGAATTTTTTTTATAGTGACAGTGGTAAAATGTGGAGGGATAGAATGTAAGAAAATAAAGATAGTGCAGAAGGTAGTCTCACACCTGAGGAGTTGCAGCTGTACTAATCACCAATGATTAGGAACAGGCCTTCCCTTACTAGGCCACAGCTGTGTCCAATAAGAAGACAAGTGCTACAAAAGAGTGGGTTAGCTGGGTGAGGAGAGAGATGGAGTTTGCTGGTTGTGCTGTGAAGGGAGATGGAGTTTGTTGCCTGTACTGTGAAGAAGGAGTCAGTGCTGCAAAGAGCTGCCCATGAGAAATCACTGAGAAGGTATGGGAGATTTACAATATGATGACAACAATAAAACCGTGAAACAAGTTACCCAGCAAGATGGTGAGTTCCCTGTTCCTGAAAACATTCACTTTCAGGTTGGATGGGGCTCTAAGCAACCTGATCTAGTTGAAAGATGTTCCTGCACATTGCATGGGGATTGGACTAGATGGTCTTTCAAGGTCCCTTCCAACCCAAACCATTCTATATTTTTATGAAAAATCTACTTATTAAACCTATAAAAGTTTAAAGCTCAGGTATATGAAAGAGGGAAAAAAACAACCATGTTACTATAAGGCATAAAAGAGAGGGATCCTTCTCCTTCCCTGGAGCTGCTCCTCCATGTGTCTGAGATGGGATATCCCCCCTTTAGGTCTTTGGAGATTTTATGAGTGCTAATATTAGCCTTGTCCACATTTTCAGACCTAATTAAAAAAAGTTCTTGGTTATGAAAAGATGTGTCGATTTTCCAGACCAGTAGCCAGCTAATTAGAAGAACTTTACCTTCCTTAAGAGAGAGGCAGCAATCAAGGTCTACAAAATTAATCAAGGCTGTTTTGGGTGAATGACTCCCAGGAGTTAAGGAGATTATACCCACTTCTTAGTCTAGACATCTGATCCAAAGGGACAGCGTTTGAGTTCTTGGGGCACTTATCTAATGCTAGATCACTTTCTTGACTGTGTAGTGAGCCTGTTTCTTACATTGGACAACCTCACAAAGGGCCAGATTTTCAAAATCCAAATGAAAATACTTAGCTCTACTTTGAGAGAGGGAAATAGATTAGTGATCTCTCTCTCTCTTGTAACTTCAGCCTTTATGCAAAGTTTTCATGAGAGCTTAAGAAATTCTCTGCTACCTATTAGTTGCTTAACTTGCTTAAAATTTTGTGAACATTTTGTTAGGTATCTACCAAAAACTTGCAGTCTGGCCTTCCATCACTCTTCATATGACTTTTGTCACGCTCATTTTGGAAGAGTCCAATCTCTTCAAACCAAAGATACAGTAGATTGTTGTTGAACAAACATTTGCATTTGAGAGGTTACACAGCAAATTCCTATGGACCAGGAATATCCTATGTTTTATGGAATGCTCAAGCTTTGAACAGATTCTTCCCAAATATTTCCTTGCTCTTTCATGAAAATTATTCTGATACATTGCTTATTTTACTGACTTCTTGTATTTTCCCCAGAAGCTATACATGTATAACAATAACAATATAGTACCTAATAATCTGTTCATTCTGCAAGCCTACTTTGGCATGCAACAAATACCAAACTAAAACAGAAGCTTTGGGTGATGTTTTTCCTTCCTTGGAATTGCTGGCATGGCACAGCAGACTATTCCCATATGGTCCTGCAGTTACCTGTAAGAGCATTATTAACAGCATAGGCCAAAACTCCTTATTTTCATATAAAACTTAAGAAATTGCCTTAGAAAATGCACTGCATGCACTGGGTTTTATTCTACTGTCAAGCAAACATTTCAGGTATTCATATTTCATTATTTATTTATGATCTTGTCTTTATGACTTTGTATTCCCGAACAACCACCAACACTTGTCTCTTCTGCCAGCTTTGAAGCAGTCTGATACAAAAATCATACACTACATCACCACAGATTTTACCTGTTGTTAGAATACATTTGTTTATCAAATTCAAGTTGAAAATAATTGCTTTATGTAGCATTTGCTGAGGTCTGGGCACTACAAACATGTTTCTAGAGAAACACATCAAACCTTAGTAAACCAAAATATACAGCATTTCTTAAAATATAAAACCATTCAGTTATGTCTTAGCTGGTGTAAATTGGCATACATCCCCTGAAGTCAGCAGTGCTGTGCCAGTACATGTAGTATGTAGAACTGGTCACAGTCATTTCGTGACCCTTCACAAAGGTATTTTCTTGTGGTGCTTTTCTTTTGATCTTATGCCAAGGATTTTCTTGTTCCAGGGTAGAGAGCCTGGATTTTTGAAAGATGCTACTAAATAAACATTGTTATTGAAAGTGTCTGCAGTACCTTTTTAAAGCAGCAGGTGGCACTTGCAGAGCAACAATGTTCTGTGATTTAGCTTATTTTACAACGGCAGCTTTGTTCTTGTCGACAAATGGGATTTCATGGGATGTAACATTAAGACCAAGTTCACTCTGACTGAACTGAATTATTTTGTCTGCCTGAAGTCTGTCCTGCCAACAGCAGCAGCAAAGAGTGTCAATACTTGTGGAAGAGAAGCACTACCTGCACGTTTTGTAATTCTGTGGTCATGTCTGTGTAAATAAGCTGAAAGAAATGTGAGAACAAAGACACAAGCTTTATCATGGTTTAGCAGCAGCACATTATATCATCTAAAATCTTTGTATTCAGGAAATACTGTTGGGAATTTGCTGACCTACCACAGCAGATCCTTGCAGTTTAAAGTGCAAGAGTTATTTTAAGTGTGTTGCTGGAAACATATTTTAGAGTGATCAGATGCTGCTAGGTGATTTCAAGACAGTGTCACATGCTAAAAAATAATGTTCTTTAGCAGAAAGCTATATGTTACTGTGGTTTCTGCATGAAGTGTTCTTATTGGTGGTAGAGAGAAGTAAATAAATAAAGGCTAATAAAGATACACTGAGGGTGTCCTCACAGTGCAGCACAATCTGTAATAAAAAAACCCAGCAGGCTAGACAGATACACCCTAAAATAACCTCAGTAGAGTGTACTGTACTTATTTAATTTCCCATTGTCTGATTGAGTAATGTCTTTTATATGTTAACACTGTTTATAATTTCCTCTGCAACATTCCAGAACTCAGCAGGTATCACAAGTTTTAATTGCCAGCCTCATTGTACCACCAGCATGAGGCATCTAGACATTATTAAACAAAATACTGATCATCACCCCCATTTTCTGTTTGTACAGTCCCACTGCATTTGCCTGGTGTGCTATGCAAATTTGGAAAATTAAATGGGAAGTAGTTTAGTTAATTTATCTAATACAGAAGTAAGGATGCATATTTTGAAAATCTATAGTAATGTTTGATTTTCTTCAGCATGTGTATTGACATATGTATGTTGCTATTTGACTGACTACCCTTTGAATATGAGAAATAGATCAATTGTGCTTATCTAAAACTACTTTCTTGTATTCCTTCTTTTGGATATTTTTAACTCAAGATAAATTCACCAATGTTCTGCTGAAGGAATGGCTCCTGGTTCTGTCAGAAAGAGAAAGGAGGACCATTGTCTTCAAAAGTCATAATACTTGGAAGTGCCTAGGTTGTTTTGTGAATTCCATTTTGGACCACTGACACCTCTAGCGTCAAACTCTACGATCTTGTATATGCCTGTGTATTCCTAGATTAAAGAATGGATACCTGACTCCAATCTAAATTCCATCACAGTCCAGACACAGACCGGATTGTAAGAAAACCTTTGAAACTTCACCTAAGCTTCAGTCCATTGGGTGTGCTTAGGCCAAAGTCAGTGCCCAAGGATGTCCTGTCTCAGCTGCAAGTTTCACAGCTAGTCCTGAAAAAAGTGAAGGAAAAGTAAATTTTGCACTCTGCACAAATAATGTGATGCAACACGCTGTTCTCATAGCTTTCTCCAGACCTGTGACTTCTGAGGCATGGAGGGGAAGCCATACGAGGAGCACTTGGGGTCACTTGATCTCTTCTGCCTGTAGGAGAGGAGTGAGAAGAAACCTCATCACAGTCTACAACTTCCTCATGAGGGAAAGAGGAGGGACAAGCACTGATTTTTTTCTCTGTGGTGACCAGAAGGAAGGGCCTTAAGTTTTATCAGAGAGGTTTGAGTTGGATATTAGAAAAAGTTCTTCCCCCAGAGGGTGGCTGGGCACTGGAACAGGCTCCCTGGGGAAGTGGCCATAGCACCAGCCTGACAGAGCTCAAGAAGTGTTAGGACAATGCTCTCAGGCACGTGGTGTGACTCTTCAGGTGTCCTGTGCAGGGTCAGGAGCTGGACTTCATGATCCTTTGGGTCCTTTCAAATTCAGCATATTCCATGATTCTATAATTCTGTTATTTATTTGTTCAAGCATCGCTAAGTAAAATTCATGAGTAGCTTTGGAAATGCAAACAGAGCCCAGTTCTCTCCCATCTCAGTGGCTCCAAACATACTCTCCTTCCTACAGCTTCCCTTCACCTCTCTGGCTGATGCACCTCTGGCTGAGTGACAGCCAAATACTGTAGTACAGCACTGCTGTTGTGCATCCCCCACAGACAACCACGGTGTTCATTGAAGGTATCAAGCACAGGGGGTCAAACCATTTCCAGCTGGGGTGGCAGTAGGGATTTAGCAGTGGTTTTATGCAACACATACGCCATTGTGCTTTGTTAGTCTTGCTGCTTACGCCTACAGCAAGGCTTCAGCAGTCCCTCATAAGTATCCCTTGTCCTAGACCTGCCAGCATTTCTTTAGATGTTCTTCTTCTTGCGGGCACTAGGTAGCTTAATATTTGGCTTGTGGAAGCACTAAGTGAATGCTCAACATCCTTGTGGAGTCTTTAGAAATACATAGGCTCCTCATTCCTGCTTTCCCAGGGCATGTTCTCTTGTTGACAACCTGGTGAATTTCCTTGTTTGGGCCACAACCTTTAAGGCCATGGTGTTCTATTATGTAATTTAAACACTGGAAAGAAGTGGTCTATGACAGATAAGGAGCTGTAGAAAATTTTAGGAAAAATTTATATGACTCAGCTTTTTTTTACTGAAATCAGATGGGCAAAAACTAGAAAATGGGTAGGAAATTAATGCTTCCTATGTTTGAAATCTCTTCAATTCCTAAGATGCTAACAGGAATTGTTACTAGAAATAAATGGACATAACACATTACTAGGTCGCACGGTTTTTTTCCTCTGATGTTTCATGTAGTTGCAATTATTCTAAAGCACCTGTTTAGAACAGGAAAAAGGAACTGAGACAAAACTTATGGTTTTCCACCCTCATTATTCCCATAAGTTTGAGCCTGAATAAAGTACAATGCTGATAAATTCACTAAACCTGTGTCAAGATACTGCAAATGAGTTAAAACCTACACAAATGTGTTTCAATATTAGACATATTTATACCTACAGAATATTTATTATAATGGCATATTACTTCCCTGTCTGACTATCCAGGAGCCCCTTTGGTAATCTTTCTTGCATCTCCTCAGCTGGTGCCCAGCTACACATCCCACACTCACACAGTCACACCAAGTTTCCTCACCAGCTCGACTTCAGCTTTCCCAAAGCAGAGTGCCAGACAGCCAGATCCTTAAAATTATTTAATCTTGGTGCAACAACTGAATGACAAAATAGCAGCTTCAGCTGGGTGCTTCCAAGGAGAGATCCCCAAGCAAAGGCACCCAGGACATTTATACCCTCACAGTCTAAGCAAGCAAAAGTCTGGGGTCATCAGCTCCTGCCGTGTCTTTGAGTACCACAGGTCCCTGTGGCCTTTATTAGGCAAAGGGCCATCAGTTCATGGCCTCTTGCCTTGGGCTCAGGCTTCTGCACCCCCAGAGCTTAACCTGCAGTTCACGCTGCAGCTGCACACCCAGCTGCCTGCACTAGATGTATTCCTCAACAGGTATATCTATACTAGGATTTTCAGTTTATGTTTACCATATCCAGGCAATGGAATTTTTTCTTGCTTATATTCAAATATTCAAGAAGTATATTACTCTTTCTGTAATCTTAACTGAAATTCCAATACTTTATTTTCCAAACTACATTCCGAAGTGTTGCATACGTCATTTCCATTTTCAAGTTACCGGTTGTTTAAGGAACCCAGAGATTCTCAAAATTGGGATGTTTTCAAATCATCTGTGTTATTACCTTCTGCAGGCTGTACAGAAAAGAGCTAGAACATGAGAAAGGTTAAAGGGGCCACACTTGTATAGGCAAGGGGTAGGAAAGGGATTGTAGCTTGCTGTAACAGTTGTGGTTCAAAAAGCAAAATCCGTTTTATTAAGTACAGACAGTATAATTAACAAGTTTTTAAGGCATTTTCTAGCCTTGTGTTTATCTACAAAGATCTTATTGTGACTCAGAGTCAATATGAGTCTCCAGAGAAGTTCTGGCAAAATTATTTGTCGAATGACTCTGGATTTGAGCTAGTTTTAGAAAATTTAAAGAACATGTAAAGAAATGTGCTTAAAGGTTCCGTTTCAGATTGATCAAAACCAGGACACAGATTGCTAAGAGTTTCCAAATCTCTCTCAAATATTTTCTTCAAGACAATGATCTCCAAACAGTTGACAGATTTAAGTCTTACAATGTGCCAGAGGCTTTCTGTTCATCACAGGTGCAATTCCTGAGCTAATTTTTTTCAGCTGCAGTTTGCTCCTTGATTTGCCATGTTTGTTAATCACTTGCTTGTTTTTTTCATATATCTCAGTCCTTTCATTTCACATTCAGGAACTCCTGTTCACAAGAAGATTCCTGAAACTGTTCATGACCAGAGGCAAGCAAAAGCATATTTTGCTTAGCACATTTTTTCTTTGCATCTGTGAGGGAAAAAAAAAGGCATTGAAATTATACATCTGAGCTTGGCTTGCTGGTTCTTTTGTACAGTCAAGGCATCTCCAGAGTATGATCCAGCCTAGTCAAAATCTAAAGTGGAAAAGGAGTAGCAAAACAGTGTGATTTGGCCAATTGGACAAGAAATGTGTAATAAAGCAAATTTGTGCTAGCCAGCAAAACTATCTACTTCTTTCTACACAGAACTCCCTAATGATTGGGGTTGGAAGGCCAGAAGATGTATATAAGTATTTTGATTGTTTTCCACCATCCTTTTTATGCACTCAGCATCATAATATTTAATTGTTCTGTTACATGCACAAGTTATATTTTAAGACAATTAAAAAGTATGCTGTCTTTTCTTAATTTTATAGCTCCGTAAATCTGTTTTCAGCATCAGAGCAAGAAACCTTCTGGAAAAAGAGACAGCAATCAATAAAATTCTAAGGTAAGAGTCAGATGTGATTTGATATTGTTTTGACTGTCATCTGATTTTGCACAACCCTGTTTATTACTAATGTTACTGCATTATAATATTCATAATAATGTATTCCTTTGTAGTTCATCTGTTGCTTTCTTTAGCAAAGATAAATTGTTCTTTGGCTATTTTATATGCTTGAAGAGCAAAAAGAGCCCTCTCTTGTACTTCTTCAATATATATTTCAATTGTATCATGCAGTAAGATCATGTTTCAGCTCTTTTCATTTCTTCCTTCTAAATTAACCATGTCTGCTCCTAAGGGATGTTATTTTAGAATTCTAGTCCAGTTCTTGCAAATATCTGCACATAAATGTTTGCAGGGATTGTGCAGTAAAAAACATAGACTACAGCTAGTCATATTCCAAGTAACAAATGGACAGTGAAGAAAATTTTAGAACCATGACTTCTGTAGAAAGGTTTCCTGAATGCTTCAATAATGATCACTCCTTTTGGTCTTCCATATCAAGTAACTACTCAGCACTGTAAGTGAATAATGCAAGCCTAAGTATCCAAGACCCATTTCTGAAGTTATCATTTAGATAACTCAGTGCTGCATTGTTTCATGCCACTGTTGGTTTTACATTATAATGACTGTTCTCAACATAAGGTGCATTAATAATGGAAACAATTTATAGGTCACAGTTTTTATATTTATGTTTGCATTTTGTCAGTGGGAAGTCCCAGGTAAATACCCAGTATTAAGAGGAACACTGGTCTAAAAAGTACAAATTAAGTAAGGTAATGTTTTATGAGGAGCAGTGAACTAGGGGTTCTGTGTGATTTCTGAATTATGATGTTTCTTGAATACCATTTGAGAAGTTTTGCAGCTCTGGTCTTTTTTAATGTTCTATAAGAATACAGCACAGGGAGAACTGTAGAAATTAACATGAAACTTTTTCTGATTTAAACCCATGTAATGACAACATAAACAATTACTAATTCAAATGAATACTCATTGTAAAAATATAATTGATAAATGTAAATGCAATACCGTAAGTATTCAATCTTAACAAAATTTATTGCATTTGTTGCACTATTTGTAAGCATTTCTTTCACTTGTGTGCCTTGATTTTACAGGAATTACTGTTACAGATATATTAGGCAAAATACTTCTAAAAATATATGTTTAGATACCGGCATCCCGACAGTATTTCAGTAAAACATTTGTATTGAAATTCTGTGTTATATGAGAACTGTGAAATGTTATTGACACTTCCAGGGTTCCACAAATGTCAGTTTGTTTGGTGTGTTTCATACACTCTACTGCAGAGGAAAAACATAGACAAAGGAAAAAAAAAAACCCTACTTTTACATATTCATTTTTTTTCTTAATCCCTGATATCGTAGAAGCTCCATTCTTTCTTAGATAGGAGAAAAAAATTAAATTCTGGAAATTGAAATTCAGAATTTTCCCATCTGCACAGAACTTTCTCCTTTTCCAGAGAAGTCTGAAATAGTGGGAGGAGAATCTGAGCAAACCATTGTTTGGACTTCACTAAGTTCTCAGGGATGCAAGGACAGAACCAGAAAGCAGTCCTGCCAGTTTCAATCGTGCTGAATTCCATTTGGTCCTTCAGATCATGGCTTCTGCCAGTCTTGCATGTAAAAGGACTTCTTATCAATTCACCTGAATTCCTCTGAAGTTTCAGAGGCAGAAGAATAAAGTTTTCATTTACTAATTTACTAATTTATTTTTTATTATCTGTTTACTCTGATAATTTAATCTACCTTTACTGAGCTTTCCAGTCTATCTCCTGGATCATCAGCAATAAACTTTGAAGAACGCAGAGAAAAGGAGAGAACTTCCGTCAAGTAAGAAAAATACGGGTCATGTGTCCTCTAATGCTTTCTTGGGCTGCTTGTAAATCACTTACAAGAGTCTTACGGAGTCTTCTCTCTGCTGAGAAAAAGAACAAATATTGTTATTGCTCCTTGCTATTGAGTGGAAATTGTTAAATAAGCTCTGATCTAATGACACTTGCAATGCATCTGTTCCAGCATATGAAGATTGTGTTCATGGCATATCTGGTGTCCAAACTGACAGAGATTGCCTGTGATGGGCTGACTGGTCCTGAGCACTGCCGGTGTTTCCATGTTAATGACAGTGACAGCACTGTTGATGCAAGGGAATTTTAGAAACAGGAAGAGAAGTGATAAGATTTATAGCTGAAACTTAAGATTCAGTTTAAATAACACTGGAAAATTCAAACTCTTAACATATGAGAGATTCTTGTTCTTATTTTTGCTTTAGTTATAAATGCTGTAAACTCCTTCATAAAATTAGATGAATCTCAGCTATTCAGAGTACCTGACAAAAGAAGAAGTGACATTTATGCCAAGAACAGTAAGAGATAACTCAGAATGTCCCTTCTGAAAAAATTGCTTCCAGCATAATCTTCATTTTTGTCTACCTGAATTAAGAAGAATTTTTCCAAAGCCATGCGTCTATATAGTAAATCTGCCCATGGGCAAGTTCAGCTTGATAAAATTGCTGTGCTGAAAGGGAATTTTAAGTCTGTTCCAGCCTAAGTCCACCTGTGACCTTTCCCACTCCCAACACTTTTTAAACCTTGCCAATTTATTTTTTAATCAAATTATGAATATTTCAATATAACCAGCTGTATAGAAGGACCATGCATTATACGTAGGTACCTTCATGTCTCTCTTGTGCATCCTTCTCTATCCAAACTTTATTCCTTTTCATATGCTGAACTGCAGCTAGACATCTTCCCCAAGATGAAAAAGGACATCAATAGCCCTTGCACACCAAGAGAGATGGTTCATGGACTCAGTCCTAGGTGTCTCACCTGCTCATCTGCTGTTACATTATGCAGCAAAACTGATGTCTTGGGTGTCTTTGTTTGCCTGCAGCTTTCTTGCCACACCCCCAGGGACGTGTCTCATTTCTGAGCATCCTTGTTTAGAAGCACATTCACCTTGCCTCCTTGAGGTCTTTGTGCAGTTAGGCATGGGAGCCAAGTCAAGGATGTAGGAACTACTGTCCTGGTACTTTGATCAGTGCTTTGCATCACCATTACCAGTGGCAGAGCACAAAGGCCTTACCTCTTCACATAAATCCATTCTGAGGTGGAGACCTCAACCTTGAAAAATGAAATAAAGTACAAGTTAGTGACCTTTAGAACAACTTTTTTGAAACAAGATCCATTTTAATAGTGCCTCTGAATTGCAAACAGCTCCATTCCTTACTGAGAATTACAGTGCATTTCCCTCAGCAGCAATAACCACTTCTAGCAAATTTACTTTCTCCTGCATATCTTCAGTGCTTCACACTTTTCTCTCACTCTATGTTGCTGTAAGCACTGCTTTTTCTTTTAAAAGCAAGTTTTGTGCCTGTGGTTCTCCTGACCCTCATTCCTTACTCGATTGTAATCTAAAAATGGGGTCTAGTCCTTTATTAGTCCCACTGGCTTTCTGAAGTAGAGAGAGTAGAGCAGGTCCAGTCAAAATATTCTGTATAAATCAGTTTGTTCTCTCCAGTGCTGAGGATAAGTTGTAAACAGCACAGAATGGTGGGGAAAATGAACAAATTAAAAGTAATCTCACATAGTCTAAAACATAATCAAAGTGTCAGTAGTTCAAAACCTGATTTTGGTGTGCATTAAACCATGCTTCGTAGAATCAGAGAATGGTTGAGATTGGAAGGAACCTCTGCAGGTCATCTGGTCCAACCTTCCTGCTCAAGCAGGCCCCCCAGAACAAATTGTCCAGAACCACATCCAGACACCTTTTGAATATCTCCAGGGAAGGAGACTCTGCAACTTATATATAAAATATATATGGTGACAGTTTGGGAAACATTTGGTTTTTTTCCAAATGGGCAGCTTTTTATTTGCTTTTCATTATAGCTGATGCTATTGTCAAACCATAAAATGATGCTAGGGGTGTGCAATAGGATTTTCACTGTTCTAGACAAGATTTGTCTGATGTGTTTTCTGGTCCTGAGGGAGTAACATAATTCATGCTTAAGTGGAACATTCCATTTCATAAACAACTAACTGAAAGACGTGCATTTATCTTTATTTTAACTGAGAATGCTGGGGGGCGGGGGGGCACATGGGGAAGGAAGAAAGGGGAGAAAGTATTGCTTGAATTAAGGATCCTATTCTAGTTTGTGAATATGCTAGAAGATAATTCAGACTTTGTTCTTACAAGTATTTCTGCAAAACATAGTGATTTCTAGGAAAGCTATAAATTTTATCTCTAAATAAAATCTTCCTGAGCACTAATGCAGATAATAATCAAAGATCTTTTCCAACCTAAATGATTCTATGATTCTGTGGTCCTAGAAGATATACCTTTGGTATCCTTTATTAGAAATTTGCCTTTGTTAAACAACTGACTTGTATTAGTTGGTTCTGACTCACAACAAATTTCTTGGCATATATTTTATGTTTTCTCTCTTAAGAGTATGATTTCTTTCTTCATAACTTTGAGGGCTTAACCCCATGCATTTCTCAGAACAAAGTTCTGAGGTAAGTTCCAGGTAAGTTCTGTTGATGATTTTTGTCACCCCATGCAACATCCAGACTTAGTCACCACCTTCCTAAATCTCTACAAGTGTACAACATTGCTGGATTACACTTGCCTGATGCAAAGACAAACAAAGAGGAGTACTGGAATGCACATGTCCATTGGAAAGAAGTTCCTCTGTTTCATGGGGTTTCTGCCAAATGAACACCATATTATGGATTACTGCAAAGCACAGTTGTGAAGCCAAGTTTTTGGGCTATGGAGTCTCCAACACTGCAGGTATGGAATTGATCCCATATTTTAGACAGGTGGTAGACTGGATAGCCACTTGAGATTTCTTCTTTTGCGTTGCTTTTATTGATTCTTCTACAGTCCAATAAAAAATTGTTATTATATAAACATCTGTGAGAAGAGAAGCTGAAACAGCAAGGCAAGAATGATAATCACAATAAAAATTGCTAAAGGAAAGAAAATCTCTTGCTATAGCTCTACTGCCTGAGCAGTCACTAAAGAAAATAAGTGACTATTTGATTTTTTTCTTTAGAGACATAAGAAAGAAAACAAGAAAAAACTGACTTATCCAAGTTGCATTAATAATCCATTTTATTTCACCAGCCAGATTCAGATTTCTTTAAAAAATAGTATATTTTTCCCATAAAGAGCAATAGAGTAGATGTGGTTAAAATGTGCATTGTGCTTGCTATTCAAAAAGTGCCTTATTAAATTAAATTTATAAATGAAAGGAAGAAACACTACCATGCCTCTCAGGTGGATCCCCATAAATTGTAGTCTGTCACATTTAACCATATATTCCAAGTTCTATGGAATTATAATGAGAGCATAGAATGATTTAGTAAGGATAGAGAGTCCTAGAGAGTGAAAACAATGCTGAATGATGCTGATAACTGCACTGAAGTGCCCCACACTGCTAAGGCTTCAGTGTGAGCATGTTTCAGGGAGAACAACAAAAGTACATAGTAATATATGCAGTTGCTACAATTACTACATAAATACTCACACATCAAAATACAGAAAAAAACCCCAAAGCAGTGTTATACTGGAATGCAAGATGAGTGAACACTTGCTGCGGAACGGATGCCTAACTAAAAAATCCAAGTGTGAGCCACAGGCTCACCCTCTTCAAGAGACTTCAGAATATTCATGAAAGGTATAGTATTTTGAATTCTTGATCAAAACCTCTAACATTTTACATTTGGTCAAAGAATGTTACTTGAACACTCTATTCACAACTTATTTTTCAGGAATTGAAAAGCATGAAATAGTTTGAAGGACTTCAAAAATCTGGACCTTCTAATTGGTTGCAGGTAATACAAACTAGGTGGTACAAGCTATGTGGTATACCAGTATTGTCTTGTTCTGTGTGGTCTTCACCTGGCTTTCTGGTTACCTAAGAAATTACATTTTCTCTTCAGGATATTTTATTACAGTTGCACTTTTCAAGGCAAATTTGGAGCATGTGGTTTGCAGCTGCTGAACTGTGTTGAGAGTTCTGCAAAGTGGGTACAAAGTCCAGAAGCTTGAGATACTTTTTGTCTCTTCTCCTTTATTTCATACCTTCTTTATTCCTACACAAATGAAAATAAACCTATCTAATATTCCAGAGAGGTGGTATAAGAAGATGAAAAGGGCAATTTTAGCTAAAAGGGGTAATTTTGCCTCTGTTGTTTGAAGGTCAAAAGATTCTGACCAGATACAGTTACATAAAAATGTATCAAGGCAAGAAAAGTGTTTTTTTAAAACTCCAATTTTCAAATCACATAGGACTGAATTTTTAATATTGTGGCATGCTGATTGTGCCTGGTGTGGGATTCAGCTCCAAGTCTGCCTGTGAGCTAAGGGATGAACTCTACTATCTAGTTGACAGAAGTCTAATCAATAAAGGAAATGGAACCCAGTGAGATCTTTAGCTGGCTGCTTTGTCTTTAGATGCCCACTTTATAGTTACTTAAATACTGTCCAAACATCATTAATTAAATTAATTCACCAAGCCTTCAATGACGTTGTTCACATATAGACATATAGTGATGTGTGAGATGCCAGAGGATGTCCAAAACATCCTCTGGAAGATGTCAGGTGATACACCAATTTTTAGGGGTATTGTACCCTGCTGGAGCAGCAGCTGGAAGCAAAGCAAAATACTCCAAGGCATGGCAGGTGATTCTGGGTACCTCTGTGCAAGCAATTTGATTGGGCCCTACATCTCCTTGGGCTATGAGTTAGCTCAAAGCCTGGACATGTGGCTCACAGGCAGGTGATGAGAGGAAGCGTGTACGTGTCTACAGTGAGAACACAAACCCTACTGCAGGCTTTAAAACTGGCAACTCTGCAGTTCTGAAAAATTCATGGCACCTGCCATATTTTTCAAAAGTCCCCAAAGATCTGCAACTCTCGGTGTCTAAGCAGCTGAAAAATATCCAGATTCTGAGTCAAAAGGATAACTAAGCATGGCTCTTAGACTTCATACAAGGAAGATTAATTCCCAAGGCAGTAATTCCCATAAAGTGAAGAATGCCAGGAGAGAGGCTGTCCAAAGTAGACAAGGACTTTTCAGCAGATCTTCTTCTCTAGAAATACATAAATGTTTCTTTGCAATTACTTGATAAGAATTTCTGATCTCTGTGCTAAACACCTGGTATTTCATTATTTCTCTGTTGACTTCACAAGAGCTGCAGAGCTTCCAGAGGTATTGAAAATGAGGCAATGGATGTAAAGGCTAATTAAAGATTTAGGAATCTAACTTAGAGATCACAAAAAATACTAAGTCTTTCTGTAGGTGTTAGTTTTTATGCATGCCCATTCTGCCATAGTGTGCCCATAGTATATGGCTATGTCTGTTTCACAGTATTATTAACAATTAAATAAGCCATCTTGTTCATTAGTCAGGTAAAGAATTTATTCCTAGAGCATTTAAAGCTGTCTTTTATTATGAATACTAAGTGTTTATGTAGCTTGGAATTCAATTTGCTACATAGAAGAGCATGAAAAGTTGATGTACAAGTTACGTTTTGATGTCAAGAAAATAGTTTTTAGCTATTAGAAGCAGAGCATAATAATTTATATCTACAGGGGAAAAAAGAGATAAGTTAGCCTCTGTCACACCAAGAGAAGAGAACTCAGACCCCAGAATTTTCATTGTCTCTGCTGGGAAAAATTGGATTGTCATTTTAATGGAGTGAGATAGGATGTATTTTTAGGAAATAATGCTTTTTTTTTTCCTTTTAGTCAAAAATTGCAAAGGTATTCAAGTATCTCAGTTGTTTTCTGACAGTGTTATGTGGCATCCTCCTCCACAATGTAATGCTTTAAATCCTTTGGTATTAAAATGTTCATGATTTGTCTAAGATGAGCTATGTTGTATAAGACATACAGTAATTTTCTTATATGTCATAGTGCTTTAGTTCAGTGTAGTGTAACCTGATGCTTTCTATAACAAGTCTAGCACAATGTATTTTTCTAGGGTGCTAATCTGATTGGCAGTGATGACATTGACAAGCATTCTAAGCTTCTCATTTTTGTTACAGATATACTTGGGATTCCTACTTGTATCATTTATGTGTTTAAATCCAAAAGAATGAGAAAAAGTGGAGAAGAGTGAGAAACAAAGCCGTGGTGGGGAAAGAACATGCCATGGACACCTTGTGCCATCAAGCATGATCATCCCATGCTGTCAAGGCATTTATCTAAGCCTTACAGGCTGGCAGATAGAGTGGTTACACAAAGGGTGTATCATTTTTCATCTTTTAGGAAAAAAATGAGGATTCAGTTCAATAAAAAGTATGTAATATTACCAGCTGGGTCTTATGTTTCTTTAAATGATCTCATAACACAAAATGAGCAATAAGGAGTGCATACTGTACCATTCTAGAAATTTAAACCATTCTAGAAAGTTAAAACATGTTTCAAATGTTGAAATTCTATTTCTCAACCATCAGAGGGATCTGTCTGAGCTCTTTTAGTGTAAACCTCTCTTTTTCGTGAGCAAATCGATTTCACTGTAGCCATCAAGATAAAGATACACATGCTCTGTTTAGCTGTGGGACACTTACTGGCCAACAAATACTAATTTCTGCCCAAACGTGTAAAATGTGTTTGGAAAAATTAACCATGAGCAAACAAGTGAGAAAACCCACACAACAAAATGCTGCAAGTTGACTGCATTCCCAGAGAGCAGACATTTCATATTACAGAATATCAGCAATATGCAGCTTTTCATTTCATACTGGATATGGTTCCAGTTATTTTGAACACTCAAAGTTATGTCCTAGGTCCAAAATGTGCATGTGTAGCCCTAAAAGGGACTAAAATTGCTGTTGTACTTTTGTGTTCCTTTCTTTATTGCTGAGAAACTGGTTTTACTGATGGTTAGTGCATTGCTTGATGCCTTTCACTTTTAGTGAATTCTTGAGGGACCAAATATTTTACAGCAAACTGAAAAAAAGTCATAGATGGTCCTTGCTAAGGCATGGAGAAGGTTTACCAGATGACTGGTTGTATTGCAGAGTGGGGGTCCACTGCTTGGGAAATATTTTCATGGGAAGTCCATTGCTCTTGTACTGTTATTCTCTGTTGTTCTTGAAGTACTTGCTCCCCACAAAGCCAAGCTGATTCCTCTGAATGTGCTACCTCTGAAATCATCATTTATACCGAAAACTCTGTGTCATCATCTTTACATTGCTTCGTAGGGCCTGCACCAGACAACGCATGCTGAGCGGATCATTTGAGGGGCAGCCAGCAAAGGAAAGGTCAATACTGAGTGTCCAGCATCATATACGACAAGAACGCAGGTAAAAATGGACAAAAAGGATGGGTTTAAAATATTCTTAAAGTAAAGGTGGCAAAGGGAATTAAATTTGAGCAATACCTAACATGTGAACAGCCAAAACTACTTACTTGTACAAAGAACTGAATTCTACGTTCTTTATTGTAACCATAATGAAATTCATTGTACTGTATAAATGGAAAAAATGCCTTTTTATTTCAAATGTCATTTCCTTTGCCAACTACAAAGCTATCAATTTAAAGATCAGAAGGACAGAAATTGGCTTATGTTAGACCAGATTGAAAACAATTGAAGAGCATATAAGCTTATGATGTTAGCAAGAGAAAAATGATAAGAATTCGAGATATTGGGTGGCTGAAGAGAAGTGCTTTATAATGGTCATCTTATAAAGGTCAAAATTTCATCTTGAGATGTATTGTTAAATTGATTATGATTGTTTCAGGTCACTGAGACATGGTTCGAACAGCCAGCGAATCAGCAGAGGAAAATCTCTTGAAACATTGACTCAAGATGTAAGTCCTCATAGAAATGCTGGTTTCAGTTTCAGAACATAAGAAATTAGAATATATGCTATCAAATAAATGCTTGTGTAAGACTAATTCTAATTATGAACTTGCTTGCAATTTGTCTTTTCAAATCTTGAAAGGAAGTCATAAGACAAATGCTGTAACTGCATTAGAATTATCCTCAAAATAATTGACATGGTTATTTCACTGATAGACTCATGGTTTTGGAACACTTGCTGAGATAGATTCACCGAATCTGTAGACACTGCATTAGGAACACAACAATTGCTGCCCAGGATACTTTAAAAAGCGTTACTCTGGAATTATACAAATCACTCGGGCTGGGAAAACAGCAGTTCAAAATTTCTGATGGAAGTTTAGCAATATATTCCAGGCAGCAAAACTGTCAGACAAAGGGACAAAGAATGAAAGGGAGAATAGTAATCATGGATTTCACTGTGGTGTAATTTCATGCAGTTCAGTGCGTTTTCATTTCTGCAAATTCATATGATATTTTGTGGATCTCTGTGGCAATGAAATTTCAAGATACTCTATTAGTCACCCCATTTCCAAACTATCTCAGTCTTTAAACTAAAGCAGATGTGGCTTTGCTTGTAGGATAGCCAGCAGCATTACCCCACCAGGAGTGCTTCCAAGCCTCGCATAACTCAGAATAGTAATGCTGATATTCCCTCCACTGCATGAGCTCAGACAGCATCCTGCCTCCCTTCCTCCCTCCCTCTCATTCATCCCTGCACTCAGCAGTCACTACCTGTATGATCTGCATGCCGATTCTTTCCCAGTCTTAGCCCTTAGTAGCTTTGATTGCATTCATTCCAGTTAAGGGAGGTTGGCTGGTCTTAGAGGACCTCTGTTTTTAAAGTTAAAAGTTAGATTGGATGGAGCCTCAAGCATGAAATTAGAACTGAAATTAACCTTGATGAAAATAAGGAGCCTTATGCTGTAGATAGAAAATACTGTGCAATATGCTTGACTGAGTTGATGTGCAGTGCATTTGGAAATAAAGACCTTTCATTTGAATATTTCTATGCAAAATACCATATCTTGCTTTCATCTGAAACATTAAAAAATAACAACCCTTAGACCTCGATTAAAAGGAATCATTTTGCTTCTAGCACTCCAACACAGTGAGATACAGAAATGCACAGAGAGAAGACAGTGAGATAAAGATGATCCAAGAAAAAAAGGAACAAGCTGAAATGAAAAGGTATTTAAAAATCAGAAGTCTGAGTGCACATTTTCTTATTAACTATTCTCTGTATGAAGTTAAAAGTATTAAGAGTGAACATGAAAAAAAGAACAAAGTGTAAGGGATATTTTTGCCAGGGATAATGTGTAACACTTCATAATTTACGTTTTTTTCAAAAGGAAAGTCCAGGAGGAGGAGCTGCGAGAGAATCACCCGTATTTCGATAAACCTCTGTTCATAGTTGGCCGTGAGCACAGATTCAGGAACTTCTGCCGAGTGGTGGTACGGGCTCGCTTTAATGCGTAAGTTCATTTCATAGCAACCTTGGTTCCATGGCTGCTTACTTCCATGTGCAAGCTCTAACTTTACTTTTCCAAGGAAAACTGCATACAGTGTGGTCACCTGTGACGGTTGTCACAAGGGGTCTTGGGTGAAGGAAGAGACGAGATGGTTGACTCCATTATCGGAAGGCTTGATTTATTATTTTAATACATCTATTAAAACTATACTAAAAAGAAAAGGCAGGAGAGCTTTTCAGAAGCTTGCTAAGCTAAGAATAGAAAAGTAAAGAATGATAACAAGGCAGCTCTCTCTGGCAGTCTGCGAGAGCTAGCTCTGCTGTGACTGGTCACTGAACCAAAACATCCACACCAGACCAATCCGGATCACCCTGTTGCATTCCGCAGCAGCAGATAATTATTGTTTACCTTTTGTTTCTGGGGCCTCAGCTTCCCAGAAGGAAAAAATCCTAAAGAAAGGATTTTAGTGAAAAGGATGTCTACAACAGTCACCACACAAGCTGGCAGCCAGTGTCTGTGGTGTAGTCCTGCTGCTGGAGGAAAGGAAGCAATAAACTGCTCAGTTAGGGGAGACGTGTTTGAGCAGTCTGTGATGCTGAGATAGACAAGACTGTGGGAAAACTGCAGGCATGAGCTGAAAGGAAAGGGTAATGTTTCCCACATGTAAACAAAAGCTTGCTATTCCCTTCTTATTCCTCATCATAAGGCAAGAAGTGTTTATTCACCAACAGTTATTCACAGAACAGAAGAAGGTGAAGAGAAATTAATTGCACCTCTGCTCACGCAAATACTCTGTAGCCCATAAAAAGGGACTCAGAATGGGCTGGGGAGGTGTTCAGCTGTGGGAGATAAAAGGAGAAAAGCTGAAACCGAATGAAAATCGGGAAGGCTCAGCAACTAAGCTGTAGGTATATGTGAGTGTGGCAGATAGAAATCCATGTACAAGCAGCTTTCTATGAAATCATCTCACAACTCTTTTTTTAAACCTCTGTCTCTTGCTGGCACTAGGATTTTAAAGGGTTAATGCATGTCACCTTGCATAGAGCAGTGTAAGACAGAAGATAGCTCAAGGCCATGAGCTTGGCACTTAGAAGGACTGGTTTCAGCAGCTGCTTTACCATTGATTTTCTCTGTGCCCTTCAGCAAATTACTTCTAGTTAGCATGACAGGATGGTTAGATACTCAGTTTCAACCATACCTATATTTAAGTTTCTGCCACCTTTGTAGAGACATGTCCCTGAGCTACTTCCCCACTTTTCGACGCAACTACTAACTTGATTGTGATGCACTGGTCCATGAAGCAGCTGCAAATTAGAACAGAAAAACAAAACACACAAACAGTCAATCAAATCCATTTAGCAAGTACTTGTCAGTGCCTCTTAGCATTGCTAAATGACCAATGGTAACAGGATATTTATATTAAAACAGCTTAAATAAAATGTTTGTAATTATAAGAATAAACTGATTTTCTTAAACAGTCTTCTTTATTTAATTTATTTAAATCCTCCCTGCTTTATTTGTTATCCCATCTAGCTTATCAAGTAAATTATTCTAGATATCTCTTTCAAACTGATAGGATGAATATTTTCATCTAATAAAAAAAGGCTGAGGAATGCTGCTGTTTAGAATGTAGGGAGAGGAAAGAGTTTAAGAAGCAAAAGTCAGTGGCTTCAGTGGGAAGGCATTTAATCCAGTATGTTCTGTGCGCTTACTGGTGTAAGTGGATGAACCTGGTCTGTGGAAGATGTTTCTCATTCTCCTTGGATGTCTTGTGCATTCCTGTAATTCATAACTATGCGATCTCTCTGGTGGTAATTCCTCAAGTCTGTTCAGGCCATTTTTCACTTTAAGCTCAGCGAGGAAGTAATGGTAATTTCACATCCCAATGGCTAGAGCCCTCCAATGAAATATAGGATATGTCAGTGCAGATCATGTCTTGGCACGATCTCCTGCGGGAGTTGGAAGATAAGTAAAAGTGCCTATAACCAGTGGGTCAGGGGAGGCTTCTTTGAAAGTATTCTTGTAGCTTCTCCTGCAGCAGTCATTCTGCTTTGTATGAAATTGATAAATAATTGCTGCAGTAGGAACTTAACTCATGTCACCTAGATATGTGCATATTACTTATAGAGTGGGTCTCACTCTTTGACTGCCTAATGGCTGTTTGGATATGGCAGGTGGAGCGCGGCAATTACATGGGAAATTTCAGATATAGAGAATCTAAAAATATTAATCAGAAAAAGATTAAAGTAATAGAAGACATAGAGCTTGTGGAAGGATGTGTGCATCTGTGTGTGAGCGTGTGTGTGTGTGTGTGTGTGTGTGTTAACTGAGGGTATCATATGACCACAGAATCATAGAGTGGTTTGAGATGCAAGGGGCCTTAAGGATCATTTAGTTCCAGCCCCTCTGCCTTGGACAGGGACATCTTTCACTAAGCCAGGTTGCTCAGAGCCTCATACAGCCATGGTCCAAGAAGTTTTGAAGTAATTGTAAAGAGCATTTTGGTGCTTAAAATTCAGTAGCAGGTTATCCCCCTTATTCCCAAGAAAATTACAAGATTAAGTCCTTGTTTACAAAATCAAGACCCAAAAACACCTGTCAGTTCAAAGAATCTTAGAGGAATTACAGGTACGCAATGAGTTAAAGTGATCCTAGTTGTGTTGATAATATGACTAAAATTGCATAGAATTAAATGAAACTTATACAGACATTTAAAATACAGACAGGATAAAATGGAGCCTTGATTTTGGACAGAAATTACTTAGAGTTGATGGATACATGGTATAATTATAATGCTGACTAAAATAAAATGTAAATGACTGTATCTTTTCTTCTTTTTATAGTTCTAAAACAGATCCTGTTACTGGAGCTGTGAAAAATACCAAATACCATCAGCTTTAGTAAGCACTGCAAAAGTAACTTTGCTTGGTCTCATAAGCCTGCAGTATAAGTGTGTGTGTGCACACGTGCATGAATGTTTGTAAATGTGCATGCACATGTGTACTTCTTTTCTTTTCTTTTTTTTCTAAAAGGTTTTTCTTACCATGGAGTTTTTTGGGGAGAAGGATGAACAGGAAGATGATTTTTAATCAGACTTTTCTTCACTTGCATGCAACTTCTCTAGTTTTACTACACATTTCTGAAATACTGAAATCTTTGATACTTCTCAGCTCAATTTATTTTTCTTAGGAAAGCACTTAACTGTAGTGTAGGCACAAATCAAGTACACAGAGATCTGGGCATTTCTGTAATGGCATTTCCTTGTGTATCATTTGCAGTGACTTGCTGGGTTTGGTTACTTACCTGGACTGGGTCATGATCATTGTTACAATATGCTCCTGCATTTCCATGATGTTCGAATCCCCTTTTAGAAGAGTTATGCATGCTCCAACACTCCAGGTACTGCCACTAAATCATTTTACAATTATAGAACTACAGTCACCTTGCTTTTCTCCACTGCCTGTTCCTAAATTATGGTTGTTGCTTTTGTTTTCAGATTGCTGAATATGTTTTTGTAATATTCATGAGCATTGAGCTTAATCTGAAGATTATGGCAGATGGCTTGTTCTTTACACCAACAGCTGTCATTAGGGACTTTGGAGGAGTTATGGACATATTTATATATCTTGTAAGTTTTTATATTTATGGAAGTTTTTTTTGGCATTCTTACCTCTGATATATTTGGTTATATAAATGTTTAGTAGTGTGAAGAAGTTTGTCTCTGTACCCTGATACAAATAGTAGTGATACATGGATGTGATAAACACCTGGCAATTTAGTGTGGGGTCGTTGTATGACCCCTTTTAATTCTTTATTTGTTGATATGTTTTAAGTATCAGATCTGATTTTCCTTCAGAGGAGACTTGAGAACTCTGAGCTCATTTCAGCATTTTTATGCAGGACAATCTTAATTTTACCTGTTTCATAGATATTAATTGCTTCTTCCCCTCTCAACAGAATTCCTGCTTTATTGAAGGTGTTTCAAAACCATTTACCATTTGACAGAGGGCACATCTGTGTTGCTATAGAAGAAAGCAAAGAAAGCTATATCCCATATCTATCAGTAGTGGTTCTCAGGAAAAAAGTTTCTCAACAGTTCTCAACAGTTTCTGGGAAATCTCTAGCATTCCATTAAAATACAAGAGGAGGGTGTCCATTTCCTCTTCACATACGACAGTAAATACCATAGAATGTGTCAAAGCCAGTGCTCAGTATAATACAGTATGAAATACTTTCTAACTTAAGAAATTACTGAGAAAAATGGCTTTGATGGATTTAGATTAAATCTTTCAGAGATTAATCCACCAGGCAGATGTGCTGCATAAAATTTGTCACGATCAATTTGTATCAAAGATTTTATTGTTAGCAGAAATAAAAATATGCATACTTGCACAAAACTCCTACTGTAGTATGCATAATTCCTGTGTGCTTTAGTTTCTTGAAATCTCTCTGAATCCCTCTGCTTGTCTGAAGGAAAAATTTCAGTGGTGTAGTTTGGATATTCCAAATATGACTGCAGTGATCTAAAAAGACTGTGGAAGAAAGTCAGGACTGTTAAATATGTTTGTTTTGGTGGGGTGGCTGCCTTTCATCACTTTGTTCTTAACAAATTATATCAAGTCTTAAATAATTGGTGATATAGTCTTCATCCTCCAGTCTTTGTGCACTTACTTCTTTGTAATACTCTCACCTCTGTCCCCCTATGAGAACACTGGCTTTTAAAAAATAGGAAGCACTTAAGAAATGTTAATCAATAACCATTTGTCAGAGATTGTTCAGGTTACACGACACAGCTATGCTGTTTGAAAACACTTCCAAAAACGTA
Organism: Camarhynchus parvulus; assembly: GCF_901933205.1. Classification (NCBI taxonomy): domain Eukaryota; kingdom Metazoa; phylum Chordata; class Aves; order Passeriformes; family Thraupidae; genus Camarhynchus; species Camarhynchus parvulus. Next base: position 38,801,912 of record NC_044571.1, read on the forward strand.
ACATTCGTGTAATGAAACCACATGGTGACAAAACAACTTATGCCTGTAACAAAGTGATAGGAAAAACTGTCAGGGAAACTGTTAACAGACTTTCCAGGTGAAGATTTCTCAGTTCCAGGGTAGAATCTCTGAAATTAGAAGGAGGAAGAGAAATAATGCTGCCTGCTCCAAGAATATAGTTTGTGTCCCTGTTTTGAGTCAGCCAAATTGATTTCTCCTTTTGGAACTATTCCATCTAATTAAGCATATAAAATGGATTTTGAGTCAAAAGGCAGGACAAAGACAAGCTGATGCCAATTAGTTAGGACAATAAGCCAGGACGTAAGAGATCTAAGCCCTTTTTCTAAGTTAGATGCCCTTTTGCCTTATTCGTTAATTTTAAGGTAGAAACCTTCATTGACCTTCTGTGCTGTGTCTATGCCAAGACATTGTAATCCTGACCTATCTTTGCTTTTTCTGTCCTGTCACCTCCAGGTGAGTTTGATATTCCTGTGCTGGATGCCTCAGAACGTCCCTGCCAAATCTGGAGCTCAGCTCTTAATGGTGCTCCGCTGCCTCCGACCTCTTCGAATTTTCAAACTGGTCCCTCAGATGAGAAAAGTGGTGAGAGAGCTGTTTAGTGGCTTCAAGGAAATTTTTTTGGTATGTGCCAATTTTTTTTTGCAAAAATATATGAAGGAGTAAGATAACATTTTGATATAAAATTCATGTTTTTTATCCTTTTCACCATTGTTGTCTCTTTAGCTCTTGTCTCTTTTCATTGTGGTATCACTACAGATGACCACACAACAGGCTAAAAATTAGAATATAAGTAACTCATACTGAGTAAAGCTATTGTAATAATTATTTTAGAAACTGTATTATTTGTTTAGCTTATTTTAGTCATAATTACATAGGAAGACTACTGAAAAAAAATCTACCCCTTTTTCACAGTTCTGGTTGGTCAAGGAATATGAGAAGTAGTGTATGGAAGCTCTGCAAGAACAAAAGTAAACCTGATTTCTGAGCTGCAGGTCTCTACCTTCAAGCTTCTTGAGAGGCAGCCAAAAGCAATACAGCTGTTCATCACAGATCTGGATCTCATTCTTATGTCATTGTTGTTATTATTATGATCGTGGCCATACTTATAGTAATAAGAACAACAATGGAGTCTGTGATTGCTTGATCAGACATAATCTGTTGTCTTGGGACTCCATGTGGTATTGGTCAGCCTAAGCAACAGCCATCTTATTCCTTAGCAGAAGGCTTTATTAGGTCAGGTTGTTATAAAACACTAAGCTACAAAATATTTGCAGACAGTGATAGAGCAAGGACAAAAAGTATAAAGCTAGTTGGCATTTCATAAATTCTGTATTCTATTGAAGATATTTACATCTTAATTTGCTCATGCTTATCTTTACTGGAGCTATCCTGGAATCAAATATCTTCCAGTGGCTTAATCAGATTAATTAGCCTGAATCAGCAAAACAGAAGCAGCACATATGCAAGTACTCAAACAGTTCCTTTAAATTAAGTGTCAATTCTTATGCATACAGAATTTAGCAATGTGGTACACTGAGCACAAGAAAGCTTTTATCCTTATCTGCATATTAAAAATAAGACTAATATAACACAGCACCTGGTTACTGGACCAGAACCTAAAGAAACGTGTCTGATACCAAAGCCATATCTCCGGTTTACATCCCAAAATGATCCTCCCTGCAGTTCACCAAGGGAGCTGACCCCCTTTTTCAAGTTTGCAGAAGAAGAGTTTAACAAATCCAACTTCATCTTTACAGGTTTCTATTCTTTTGCTGACATTAATGCTTGTTTTTGCAAGCTTTGGAGTGCAACTGTTTGCTGGAAAACTGGCTAAATGCAATGACCCTCACATCATCTCTAGGGTAAGAACTGCTTTTCTGCTTCAAAATAATGGTATGTTTGTGCCATTTTTGCCTGCTGGGGAAAGCAGGAGGGGCAATCAGAAATATCATATGAGAAACAGAGGTCTTGGGCTCTTCCTTGTTCAGAAGCAGGATGATGGAGGGAAAGATGATTAAGAGGTGAGCAAATGAGGGTAAGGATGGGTTTCCATATAATAACTAAAGCAGGTCCAAATATTGGGGACTGTCTTAAAAAAAGTTGTCAAACGAATGTCATGTTACCTGCAAAGGACTGGATGGCAAATGGAATTAATCATGGAAAATAACACCTTTGCATTCTTAGGTCCACAACTGAAAAACAGTTTAGACTGCTAGAGGTCCAAATCAATGGGGATGCCAAGTGGGTTGCATGGAGAAAGTTGTCTGTTTCTTATTCCTGACATATTTAGTATTTGGAGAAATGTCATCATGACCTAAAGAGAGCAGTGGTCTTTAGGAAAGAGGTGAAAGGCCACATAGTCTTGCAAATTGAAAAGCACTGTCAGTCCTGAAGGAAAAGGGTGTATGGAACACTTACTAAGATGCATTTTTCATTTGGGTAAAGGTCCATGACTATTAATCACAGATTTATAAATAACCCTTCATTTCTGTGTATATTGCTTTCCCATCATGGCAAATGTGCTGTTTATGCTGGCATGTTGGCATCTCTCACAGGCTTCTGTTTAATCTCAGGCTGTGGTTTATTTCACTATAGGAGGATTGTCATGGCATCTTCAGAATAAATGTAAGTGTTTCCAAAAATCTCAATTTAAAGTTAAGACCTGGAGAGAAAAAGCCTGGATTTTGGGTGCCACGAGTCTGGTGAGTTGCTACACTTTGGCCTTTGTTTCTTCAAAAATGCAACTGTTGGTGTAGAAAAAATGGCTCAAATGTGATGACTTTAAATCACTGATAGAGGGATTTTGTTGTAATTCAAATGATACTAAGAGTAAAAATTCTGGCATATTTAGTAAAAAGCTGGATATATGACATTTTCCAGACTTGACCTCCATTCCATAAACCAGAAAGGAAGGGAAAAAACCTCTAGGTACTGAAACTATATAGGAATTAGATTTGATTTGGTTATTATTACAGTGGGAGTTATTTTCTTGAGAAGTATCATCACTTAGTTATTCTTTAGTATTATTATGAAGGCAACCTGAGAGCCATAAAGCAACAATAGAACCTAAGAATAAATAGGAAAATATGGGAAGGAAAAGAAATGGAAATCAACCTGCCTACAGCTACCCATAAAAACAAATGATTATATCATGTTTAAAAATAACCTTTCTCTTCTATGGCCATCAACCATGCCAGCCAGCAGTTTCTTTCTTTTTCCAGTGCAGGGAGTCTTTGTGGCCTGTCTGGTGCAGAAGTGCAGTAAAACTCATTTAAAATCTAATGTATGTTTTTAATCTGTATTCTAATACATTTAATATTTCCCAACACCTGAACAGGCAAAACTCACTGGTTTTAATTGTTTACAGTTTTCATTTGGTTGGCATTTTGCAAAATCAGCTTAACAGCTGCAATTATTTTAATTTGCCATATGTGGGGATAAAGAATGTACCAGCAGTGGTAGATTCAGAGCCACCCTACACTAAAGAAATAGTGTACTGTGATTTGAACAGTCAGTAAAACTCTGACATCTGCAGAAGTCTTTGTTTCTGTATGCTTCAGATAAATTCTTTCTCGAGTAAGCAAATTCAATCCTGTTCAGCTTGGTCCAGAAATAAACAAAAACTGTCTTAATCAGCATAATTATAAACTCTGGGGAATGTTTTGTTATTGCAGAAAAATGTTGTACTGCAAAGACATTTATACCACCTGTTGGCTGTCAGGCCAGATTTTCAAGAGCCAGATGTCAGTATAAGGACTGCATTAAAAATAGGTATCTACATCTGAGAGCTCTCTTTTCACTGAATGGTTGGATTCAAGAAGCACCAAACACTTAATAACTCTTCTGGAATACAACTATTTACCTTATAAACTATTGAAAAGTCATTGGGCTCCTTGGATTATCTGGCTTGGATTGTAGAGACAGAGCAACGTGCTAACCTAGCCCAAAGAGAGTACTTCTAATGTTCAGCTGGAAACATTCTCTTGAATCTCAGCTGATAAAAAAGGTCAGAGCATATGGTATAGGAAAGCCATGAAGGTGTGATGTCCTCTCACGTACTCTTTTAAGTTTTGCTTTATGCTATCAGTTCCTTATGATAATGAAATAGGGAACAACATTTTCTAAACAACCTCACTGACCATGGAGTCAGAATCTTTTATGTGGGTTAGAGAATTATTTGCTGCAGGTAAATTTATTTTAGAATCTGGCCAATGCCATCAGATCAATTTTTCCGTGAATTATGTTTTTTTCTTTCATTGGCAAAAACTTTAAAATGCAGCAACATAGAGGCATAGAATGTTTTGGGTTGGAAAGAATCTTGCCATGGGCAGGGACACCTTGCACTACACCAGGTTGCTCAAAGCCCCATCCAGCCCAGCCTTGAACATGTTATAAGCTTTATTGCTGTGAGTCAGATTCTGAGTAAGAAAATAAAGCATGCATCAGGATCTAAAAATTATGTTTACATATTTATTGCTGTTGCTATTGTTTTCTTATTCCTGATATAGATCTTCATATGTTTCAGAGACTTTCACCCCGGCTTTGCAAAGTATTTAAATGTTAGACTATGAAGAATCAAGGTAACAAATAGAACAGCTTTACTGCTGGTTACACCTATTTGTGTACTGAATTTCAGGGCAAATCCTCGGAATTTTAATTTTGACAATGTGGGCAATGCAATGCTGGCGCTATTTGAAGTGCTATCATTAAAAGGCTGGGTGGAAGTCAGAGATGTTATTATTCACCGTGTTGGGCCGGTAAGGAAACACATCAGACTCTTTGAATTCTGTAACAAATAACTATGGGGTCTTCTTTTTTTTAACTATTAATCCTATTTCTGTCTATTCAGATCCATGGAATCTACATCCATGTTTTTGTATTCCTTGGCTGCATGATTGGACTGACCCTTTTTGTTGGAGTTGTCATCGCTAATTTTAATGAAAACAAGGTACTAAGTGAGGTGGTTTATTCTGGGTGAAAGGGTTTATTGAGTGTAGAACTGGCTCTGTGACAAACCTGAAACTGATATTACACTGTCTACATTGCCTGGTAAGGCTGGCTTTAGTACTGGCTTACCAATCTTACATTTGCAAGACTGCAAATATGGCTTCAGATAGACCTTATCCATACTTGCTAGAAGATCAAAGCCTGTGATGATAGCGATCCATCACACACTCTATCAAAGCTGTTAGAGTTTATTTCTAGTGCAGCTGTGCTGCTAGATGGAGATTGAACATGAAGCACTATGTATTTACAGATGCTGCTTAATTTGATGTAGGTATACATGTGGTGGCAGATAAAAAGATATGTTATGCTTGCCTGTGTTGCAATGAAGGGGTCTCTTAAGAACCCTGCCATTTCAGTATTTGAGATCCAGAGTAAAGCTATGCGGCTTTTTCTTTACAAACCGCAGTGTACATTGTAAAAATAATTGTCCATCACTCAAATAAAAAGGCAGCTAGTGTTCTAGGCAAGTTCACATGGGCTTTTTGGATTACCCCGAAAAGTAGAAAAACCTACCCTCAAGGGAATTGTTTCAGAGCAGCTCATGTCTACACTTGTTAAAAGGTAGAATCCTCTGGATGGGATTGTTGCATGCACACTTCACAACCTTTAATATGAGGGGTTTTTCTGAGCCTCTTGTGTTGCCTCTGAGGCATAGAGACAAAATTATTAACTTTTTCCTCTTTCAGTTCAAAGTCACAAAAATAATGAGATATGATAATTTTACCACTCATGGCTCTGAAGGGAAAGGATGACTACATGCTATGGGCCATGGAGATGTGTGACCGCCCAGTGTGCTTGTTCTGGAGCTGGGTGCTGGCTCTGGCCCTGACTTGAGCCCAGTAGCAAACACAACCATTGAGTTTGTCCATCAGGGAAACCACCTGACTCCTTCCGGAAGGGAAACGAGCAGCATGTTAATGTGGGCAAGCAAGCATCATGAAGTGGGGTCAAGCACGTTGTGAGCCAAATAAATAGCCTAAAACCTCTACTTTTAAGGTATTGAAGGCATTTTGAAGGTTTTGAAGGCATTTTTATGTTTGCATAACATCAGTGTAATTTTGGTAAGATGAAGTGCCGTCATTCCTGTTAAAATATATCTGCTCTAGAGAACAAGGAGCAATGTATGAATAATTCCTTTTCTTATTCACTAAATTTTGCTTGTGGATTAACAAAGCTGAAATTTCTGCAGTATGAGAACCCCACTGGATTTTTATAGATGCTTTTGTAACTTTTTGTTCGTCTGTGCAATATTACTTTTCCTTCAAATTTTTCAATACACACATGAACACAAGAATCTTTATGCTTTTTGTCCTTGCTCACTAGTAACAGTTCCCTGTAAATTACACTGAACAGCCACATCAGGCAATATTTCTGTAGAATTCACATGACAGTTAAAGTATAAATCTTTTATATCTTTTGGTTCAGCTTCTTCAGTTGTTTCTTAGTAACCAGCAGTGGCATGTAATGTTTGTTTTTCTTTCTTTTTCCTTGACTACTTGTTACTTTTAATGTATTTACTATAGAGAAAATAAAATGTTTTCAGATTTGAGTTGAAAATATTAATGTTAATTAATATTTGGGCAAGAGTTTCAGCCCAATTAATATTCAAGTAGAGTGAAGAAATGTCCAGAAACTAAAAAAATATGTAGAGAGATGGCTGGCAACTAGCCCAGAAAGTAGAGAGCAAAACAATCCACAGTGTGAGGTTCAGTTGCATTTTCTTAAATCTAGTTACTTAACCAATATATTAGGGTTTAAAGTAGATATTTTCTTTAGAAAATTCATAACTGATATACAGTCAGAACAATTAAAGGAGTACTTGATGAGGGTCAGAGTTGGGCAATTACTAAACAAACTGTTTTAAATGAGAACAAACAATTTTCTAAAAAGAAAAATTTATAATCATTTCAGATATGCTCTAGTTTTTCATAGGAGTTGTTGGAACTGCAAGTGTGGAAAAGTTGGACTGGGAAGTACCACAGCAAGCTCTAGGCTCTGTCCTTCGTTGTCCCAGTGACAGGGCAATAGCCCAGATTATTTCAACCCCCAACCCGATTTCAGTCCTCAACTGTCACTTGTCTCAGCTCCTGAGTGCCAGGAGTTCAGGCTGCAGTGAAGATGTGAACAGCTCAAGTATTAGCCGGCACTTTGAGCTGAAGCCCAAATGCAAGCACAGCTCCTCCAGCCTAGCCCTGCTCACAGTGCTGTGCTCTGTGGTTCCCTTATGATGATCCTGCTTGTGGAACTGGCAGGTTCTGAGCAACAAAGCAATTTGGCACCACTAGATTTTACAAAAATCCACCTTTTTGCCACCTTTTGTCTTGTTTGCAGTGAAGACTCCAAGAATATAAAGCAGACACGCTCCCTGGGGGAATGTGTTGCCTTTTAATCTAAGTGTTTCTGAATGGTGCCATTTGGGCCTGACAGGAGTAGTCAGCATCTTTACATCTTCACTTTGTCTGCATTGTGTTGGAAAGCACCTCTTCCTAGGGCACCATCTAGGGACACAGCTCCATAAAGAGATCATGTTCGCTAACAGGGAGAAATCCTGACCTTATGAGTTGCACAGCTGGCCACAGTTCCAGCATCTGCACAAGCCAATGCCCAGGTAAGGGCGAAGATCATGCCAGCCCTCACCCAGCTCAGTGTGGCTCTTTCTGACAGGGACAGGAGCCAAGTGTCTGGAAGACAGGATTTTGACATTTACCTTGAAAAGGTCTCCTTTGTTTTTGTAACTCTAGAATCCTTCTGTGAGATTTTACAGTTCTCTAAAGTGATAAGGAACTCATTTTGTTTTGAAGGTCATTTTAGATAACATTCAGTTCTGTTTGAAGTTTGCTCTGTTATGGGAACATTTTTACACATTACCAGCTACCACCATCTAACCTAAAGATGTGTCTTCACCTCTCTTTGTGCTTCCTCTGTGGAGAGCCCTTGTAGATTCATAGCATACTATTATTTTATTTCAATTACACCCCAAGCAGAAAAGCTGTGGAGACCAACAGTGGTCTCCTGGAGGGCTCCTTCCCTGAAGAAACTAGTGGCACTAGTAAGTCACGGACTCTCTGCTGCAAAGTCCAGACAAAATCCACCACTCTGCTTCCTGGCAAATGACATTCAGTCAAATGGAAGACCTCCTGCAGTGTTTCATTGCCCACAATGGGCTGCTGCTACAAAGAGCAGCAACTGCGCCTGCTGAGTTGAGTCCCAGAAACTCACAGCTAATGCATCCAGAAATCCTCTTGGGTAACAGCTGATACTTCAGACTCCATTCCCCAAGCAGTGTGTTATTTAAGGGAAGTTGTGTATGTAACTTTATTTCAGGCACCAAAGAGAATGTTGTTTTCAAGTTACAATGCTGTTAAATGACACAAGCTTTATATGCGTCTCTTTGTTTATTAAGGGGACAGCTTTACTGACTGTAGATCAGAGACGATGGGAAGATCTGAAAAGCAGACTGAAGATAGCACAACCTCTTCATCTCCCACCTCGTCCGGGTATCAAAGATATTTTGATTTTATTCATGTTGAGCCCTAGTGTTCATAATTCCCCAGGAGTCTGCAATTCAAATTAAAACTGTAATCGTGAGGCCACTAGGAGGTTGTGCATAAGTTAATGTGGAAACAGGCTCCAACTACAGATCTCTCCATAAGGCTATTAAAATCAACCCTAAAAAGGTTGTGCTTCGATAGTTTTAGGATAAGCCTTAATGAAAAATTTATTTTCTAAATGAAAAATATTTGCAGTTGGCTGTAATGATATGAATGGAATGTATTAACCTGACAGTAGTTGAATGATGCACTTGCCCTAAAAGTACCAAAGCTTTCATGCAACACTGGTGTTCAGTATTTGAAATTATATGTTCAGAAGCCCTGTTTGATATGGAAAATTGTGGCAGAAAATTAGAAATGTATTTTGAAAATGGGAAAGGATTATTTTGCCTCTAATGAACATGGAAAATACATCAAGAAATAGGGGGGGAAGTGACTGTGTATTTTAACTCTCCTCCTCAAACTCTTTCTTTTTCAGATAATGATGGCTTTAGAGCAAAGATGTATGATATAACTCAGCATCCATTTTTTAAGAGAACTATTGCCGTACTTGTCCTGGCTCAGTCTGTGTTGTTATCAGTTAAGGTAATTGTGTTTCTTTTAAGCACTTCATTACAGTAGTACAGCATGTGTTTGCACATTTCCTAACACCAATTAATGATCAATTGAGCCATTAGTGTGATGAATGCAAGGAAATGTGATTCTAGATACAGCAGTCTCAGTTGGCATAGATCACTGTAGATTAATTGTTACTTGTGGAGTTCAGTCAATTTCTGCCTTTTTGTAGTCTGGTCCACTATTTATAATTTCTAGTTAAGGTGGAAATCTGAGAGAGGAGTATACCGAAATGCCATTCCTTTCTGAGTATATTTTAAAGTGAAATTCATTCGTTAACAAAACCCTTAAGAAAAGTTAAGGCAATGAAGAGGCATTTATTCTGTTTAGTAGCTATTCTTCTATTAATGGATTATGCTTGCTTTTCAGTGGGATGCTGCAGATCCAGTAACTGTGCCTTTAGCAACAATGTCTGTTGTTTTCACCTTCATTTTTGTCCTTGAGGTAAAGTAATATAATTTTTGATTTCTTGAGATTAAGACTTGTATGTATATATTTCATTTTGTCTTTAGGGATGTTTCTCATTCTTCACTAGGGTGTTTGTTTCTGAATGTGTACATTCAGGGTTCTCTATGTCACTTGTCTTTAAACATGTATTGTAAGAAGAAACTTTTAATGTGTTATAGTCATACTTCTCTACACCTTGAGCTTTGTGTCTTTTTATATATATTCAAGGCTGAGTATTTAACAGTGTGCTTTGGTGAACCCAGTGAACTCTTTTCTTGTAGAACATCTAATATTACATTCTCTTCATACAACAAAAGGTCTGTGTTGCCTCGCAGAAGTTCTGCTTCATCCATTTAAGTTTTTTTGCCTGGTGTGTTAATCCCCACTATTCTGTACCTGTGACAAAATCAAACCTCTCTCAGCTTTGTTTTGGTTTAAATATCATACTTCATCTGCAAGGTGTGGTTAACCTATTTTCATAAGACTAGAATCTAATGATTTAAACACATTTTGGAAAACATATACTTTTTTTAATGTATAAGGATATCCATTTAAGATTAAAGAAGATGCTTCCTCTGTGGTTAGGATAGTACATAATTCTTTATAAGGTTTTGGTTGACTACTTTTGTCAGTCCCCTCTGAATAGCTGATACTGACCACTATCAGAAACAGGATAGTAGACTACATTTCCCACTGCTCTAATCCAATCTGACAGTTCCTATGTTCCATTGATAGGTTTTGCCAGTAGTGATGAATAAAAAATGAAGTGAATACCTTGTAGCAGCTGTAGCTAGAGTATGTCCATGTTGTTGCTTCTTTTTTCCCTACCCAGGAGAAATCAATATCTCTGGAGAGACTGAGCAAACACAGAAAAGTTTTATTTGTGTCATACACGGGCAGGTTTTAATTTTCCTAGTAACTATGTCTTTGGAAATACTTTTTTCTCTTATACTGCCAGGGGAAAGAAATACTATTCTAGAATTTCAAAGGAACTTTGTCAGAGCCAGGAAAAATTTGTTGGCTGTCTCAACAGGCAAGCTATCACACTGTGAGTGCGCACAATTTATGGAGAGAGGAAGCAGCTTCCTGCTCAAGATCTTCCTTAATGCAGCATAGTCTGGTCACAGAGTCTGCTTTCTGCATAGCTGATGGCCCTGTGTCCAATCTAACAACTCCTGATTCAGCTTTAAGCCTCTACTGCTCACATCATATATATGTGGTATAGAAAATATGAAGAATTTGGAGATCTCACTTTTGTTACCACACTGATGATGACAGAGTAAAGGAGATGTGATTTTTTTTTATTTCCATGGTGTGATATTGAGTTCAAGATTATGGACACCTGAAGCTAGGTGTTTAAATTCTATATGTGAGGTAGGTGTTTAAGCTGTTACTGTGATTGGGGGAGATGAAGGGTGAGATTCAGTTACCTCCACTAGCCACTCCAGAAGGCCAGGGATATTTACAGGTCTTATGTCACCCCAGCCAGACCATCCATCCCTCTTCAATTCTCTAGGGCATCTCAGGTAACTGAAGGCAAGATACCTTAGTAACTCAAATGATAATTAGAGATTCAGAGACCATATTGTTCACTTTGTAGTCAAGCTTCAGAAAACATTATAAAGCAAAAAGCTAACTGGAAAATCAGCCTTTTACCTCAAGCTAGTGTCCTCTTATATTTGGGTTTGCTTTCAGAAATGTTAAATGGCAGGGTTGCAAGGTGGGATAGAAAAAATAACATAATGAATGCCTGACATTTAAAGTCTTTATACAGTAACTCATAACCTGTTCTGAGATTTAATACAACTTGTGTGTGAGAAACTTCTAAGTGTTCCCTCTACATGCATCACTCTACTTTGGTATCCATTACCTGATTTGACTATTTCTATAACTATTAGTATCTATTCTTGAGCTTCTCATCTGCATTCCTGTTACCTAAATTGGAAATGTCAAGCACTTTGGAAGCTGTCTTTTACCAGGTACACTGTCAAATATACTGCCTTTACTGTTCTTAGCTTTTTTATCTTCCATGCTGCTGAGTACAGATGTTGCAGAGTGCAGAGTATTCCTTAAAGCAAGAAATATTTCAATATAGGAAAGCTTCTTAATAAATTTGAGCTGTAGGTGCTGCAGAACACAATTATATTCCTGAGTTTAAATGTGCTTATGTGATTTTAGCTTGCTTACAGACAGTTAGCTGGATAGGATACTGCTACCGTTTTTAGCTACATGTTATTGACATGACTTGTTTAACTTGTTTAACTTAAAGCTATTTTAAGCCCACATTCACCTCAGCAATCTATACATTAAGCATTCAGTCTGAGGTGGTTAGCTGGACTCCTGTCTTTGATACCTGATGGAGACAGAGAGACAATTCAGAATGCTGTTCATCCCTTGGTCTTGGTCATCTGTGTACCAGTTTTCCTCCACCTAAGGGAAGCTAATTTTATCCAGGTAGTCCACATGGGAATATTTAGCTGAGGTGAAACCTGCCTCTTGTTGTTTGAAACTATTTCATAAAATGAACTCAATCAAACATTTTGGAGAATGGAAGAGGATCTCATGTCAGGGAATAATAATTTCTTCATTACAAATGAGAAATTCTTTTATCCATAGGTCACAATGAAGATTATTGCCATGTCACCTTCTGGCTTCTGGCAAAGCAGGAGAAATCGATATGATCTCTTGGTGACATCTCTTGGAGTTATATGGGTCATACTTCACTTTGCCTTACTGGTAAGGTATACAAAATGCAATTCCAGTGATTAAAACTGTTTTATCTTGAGGCACCAGCAGGGGGATTTCTGCTATATATACAGATAAGTCTTTGGGAGTTTATTAAGGCTGAAAAATGTCTGAAAGAAACTAAGTTTGATGATAAGAATGATTGTCCTGTACAATCATGTAGTGCAAAAATTGTCCTACTGATGCAAGTTAGAGTCTGTAAATGTGGTAGGAAACAAGCCTTAGGAGGGATGTAAGTACAAAAGGAAGGAGACTGAAGAGAGCAAGAGCACTTCTAACAAAGGTCTTATGAGCTTGAAGGAAGAAAGAGGCTTCAAACAGAATACAAAGAGGACCAGAGGACTGGGCATAGGTTCAAAACTGCTGAACTATACAAACCCTCCCAAACGCAACAGTGATTCTGTACCACTGGTTTTGGTTAAGGAACAGTATTTAATTCAAGAAGACATGAAGGAGAGAGGAGGGAAAGTCAGCTCTCCCTTCATTTCACACCAATTTTTTTAAATTTAACAACACTCCTGATTTCTTTATTTACAGGAGAAGGAGAAGGGAGGTTGATACTTGCCATCAGTCACAAGTTGTCAGTCACAACTCTATAATGTCTGCAGGATTTTTCTTGTCTGCCCCATGTTCTGTTTGAAGAAAAACCTGTTTCATGTGATTAGTCATTTTGCCCTGACATTCAGTTTCTCCCTGCTACTAAGTAGCTTGGAAGATCTGAGGAGTTTCTGTAATCCAGCAGCTTCCTAGACAAGTACACTGAGCCTGATGGACATAATTAATAGAGGACTGAAGGGTTTTTGGCTTGATGTGTGGGGAGATTGGGTTTGAGTTCCTTATATTGTTGCTAATCATTTATGATTTCTCTTATTTCATGTGGGGACTGCCCTACATTACTAAAAAATCAGTTATCATGATTTGTTCAAGAGATTCCTGGGGGACCATGTTTTAAGTCTTTTGTGTTTGTGTTCCAGAATGCATACACATACATGATGGGGGCATGTGTAATTGTCTTCAGGTTTTTCTCCATTTGTGGAAAGCATGTAAGTATAAATTAGAAACTACAATTACTGCGGTATTCATATATAGATTAAAGGACTAGATGCTGTGCATCTCTCATGCAAATTCTGTAAGGCTCTGTTTTCTAGGCAAAAAAAAAATTCAAACAGCCAAACAGCAGTCTGCAACTTCACATGCTATATTTAAAATGTCAGGATTTTAAGTAGATTGTATAATAGCTCTGTGGTTACTGGAAAAGCTGAATTTTTTCAGAAAACAAAGTGCAGCTGCAATACCACAGCTTTTAAAAATGCTCTCTACAATTCTGAACATACACTGTGCTACAGCCCTTTCCATTTCAGTGAGGTGTGATGGGCATGCTGTTTTTTTATTTTCACTGTGAGACTATTGTATTGGTGGTTGAATGCATCATCTTATTATGATAGTACTCTCTTTAAAAAGTTTCTTTTTCCAGCGTGCAGGTCTGTGTCTTTTGTCTCTACAATGTATGTCTTGTCACAATAAAGGATTTATATTCCATTTAAAAACAATTTTGGGCCAAGGTGTTCTTCTGAAAACACTGGGATGGTGACAAAGCAAGTCACTTCTCAAGTTTACATTTCTTTTGTGTTTGGATTTCCTCTGGTATAATTGAGCATAGACTGGCAGAATAAGCATAAGCAGAGAACAAACACCTTTATTTAACAAGTGGTGACTCTGCATTCCCTTGCTGTAGAACTTCTTAGACTATCCAAATATTTTCTATGAAGTCTGACATATTAAAGTAAATGTGATGAAAAAACTGCTGTACTAGATTGCCAGGGTTAAAAACATTAAGTCAAAGGGTTTGCTCAATAAAGATAAAAAGTTTTCTTTAAATCAAACTACACAGAGCCTGTTGAGCCTTGGAAGTCAAATGAAAAATCCTTGCTTCTCCTATGCAGCCAGACTAAGTGATTGCCTTCAAAGCTTTCTGATTGATTCTAAAGTTTTTTTCAAGGTTTTAACCTAGTCATTTGTACTTTCATGTTACCAGCTGTATCAGTTTCACCAATTTACCCATCCTGCTGCAATGTGATGACTAAAGGTCAGCAGGAATTTGGCATGATTATAAAGAAAAATAACACCCTCAGTCCGATTAAAGGGAATTTTTTATCATATCCAAAGTTTTTAAAAGTGTTAGGACAATCTAGGGCAATAAATTTATCAAGAGTAAAATGTAAAATATACATGCATGGAAAAGTAATATCTATTATCAAGGCACACAGCCTATGAAGTTTTCAAAATTATGCTCTCATTTTGTGTTCTTTGGCCAACTTCACAGAATCATAGACTCACAGAGTGGTTTGGGTTGGAAGGGACCTTAAAGATCATCTCATTCCAGCCCCCCTGCCATGGGCAGAGACACCTGCTACTAGACCAAGTTACTCAAAACCCCATTCAACCTGTCATTGAACACTTCCAGGAATGGAGGGTCCAGAGCTTGTTTGGGCAACCTGTTCCAGTGCCTCACCACCCTCACAATGAATTTCTTCCCAATTCCAAATCTACACCTGACCTCGTTCAGTTTAAAGTCACTTACTCTTGTACTGTCACTACATGCTCACGTAAAAAGTCCCTCTCCAGCTCTCTTGTCACCCCCACTTAGGTACTGGAAGGCTTCTGGAAGGTGTCCCTGGTCTTTCACAAACTCCCATGAGAAATTAGTGGCTTAAAGAAGCTGTACTGATCTTAAGAAAATCTCCTTCTCTATATGTGAAAGTATTCCTTTAGGTAGGCAGCAGTATCTGTGTTTTCTGTCTAACAGTTAGGATCACTTTTAGATAAGCCCAAAGTAGTTTACTGCACCACTGTTCATGCAATGCCAATGCTGATACTTCAGGAGAATACTGATCCTAGGATATTATAGTTAAGTTTATGCTGTACCATCACTGTAATATCCTACACTGTATTATCCTATATTACTTTCTGAGGAGCAATGTCTTGACCTTGTAAATGAGGAAGATGTGCTGATGTCTGTAACAAGTAAAAAGCACACACAGTTCAAATCACGTCCATAATGTACCATTTTACTGAGCTCATCCGTTAGTGAATGTGTCTAAAGGATTTGCTGTCAAAATGGCAAGTGCAAGAACTCACATTTATGTTTTATCATTGCTTTCCTGAATGCTGTCATGGATTGCTTTCTCTCTGTCTTTCCAGGTAACACTGAAAATGCTTCTCCTGACTGTGGTTGTCAGCATGTACAAGAGTTTCTTCATCATAGTGGGCATGTTCCTACTGCTTCTTTGTTATGCTTTTGCTGGAGTGGTGTTATTTGGTACAGTGAAATATGGAGAGAACATTAACAGGTACAGTATGGAGTTCCCACCTCACAGGGATGTTCTTTAAACAGCCTGAAGAAATCACATTCTGCTAGAGAAGTTTATCTGTGCCAAAAAACAGACAGATCTGCAGGTCTGGCTGAAGAGCTCTAAACAGAATTTCTGATAGGAGACACTGAGCCATATTTCCAGTCTTTGTGCATTGGACAAATGACACCTGATCCAACCCACAGCAGACTGAGAGCTACTCTTTGTTATGCCAGCTGAAATATGATCCAAGCAGTACTGTGCTTGCCCACAATATGCTGAAACACAGTGTACCTACTTCATCCTACTGGCATCACCCAGGAACAGGATCCATAGAGCAGGCTGATACAGAAAGCAGGCAGTTCTTTGAACTGGCTGTTAGCTGGAGATTTCCCAGTCATCATCAGGCTTACAAAAGAAAATGGAGACAGGAAATGGGATCTGGCCTTGAGTTTTCTTTAGTTCTCTGATAAAATGAGTAACATACTCAGACCTCTTCTGAGCTAGAGTTCAGTTATTGTATCTTAAGTCATTAAATAAATAATTTAATGGGCTCATTCAAATACTGTAATTATTTTTAGTTTAAAATAGAAGAACAGTAGAAAATGGAAACATTTTTTTCTTGCCAACGTTTTAGTTCTGGGAAGTGAAATGGTCTCTCACTCTCAATCTTTCTCTCTCTCTTTCTTTAAAACAGACATGCAAATTTTTCATCAGCTGGCAAAGCTATTACTGTACTCTTCAGAATAGTTACTGGAGAAGACTGGAACAAAATTATGCATGACTGCATGGTAATTACAATACTGCCAGAGATAAGTAGACAAGAAATGAAAGATACCCTTCCATCTCAAACTGTTTTCAGTATCTTAACTGTGTACAAGGAATGTTGGGCTTGCCTTTATCTCTTCAAGAAAATAGTGTTCACTAAACTTCAGAACGTGATGCACAAATTGCAGTTCCAGCCTCATACTCACAGTATGGTGTTTCATAGAGCTAGGCCATTAGATGATTTTAAACAAAAAATAAACAGATGGTTTCAAAATCAGAAATGCAGTAACTTACTTTTTCACTATTACCTCTGCTTTGACTGGGGCAAGGTGTCTTTTCAGATTTACCTTGTCTTTGATTCCTGCACTTTGGCTTATTCCATGTGAATGATAGTCTTGATGACCTCCAAATTCCTCCTTGAATCATTATATTTTGCCCAAGTAAATTTTTTCTGTCCTTTCCATTGCAAGGAAGATCATATGCCTCTCCTTTTTAAAACTAATGAGCAGGGAAGAAACATTTTGAAAATCACTGTGCTTCAAGGCACCAGCTTGTTCCTTTATAATGGCATAATGCACAATGTGCCCTCTGTGTGGTGGTAAGATCTATGCCCCAGCCTTTTTTGTCATAACTCTCTCTCTTTCCTGAGTTTTGTCTACTAATGGAAGAGAAACAACCTGCCACAATAATGCTCACAGTATTATTCCCTAATTGGGAAGCCTTAAATAAATAATAGTCTTAAATATTAGATTGATTATTATAATTTTTTTTTTACTTTGTTTTCTTTTCTTTTGAAGGTTCAGCCTCCATTTTGTACACCAGATAACAGCACCTACTGGAAAACAGACTGTGGAAATTATGCTGGTGCTCTCATGTATTTCTGTTCTTTCTATGTCATCATTGCATATATCATGCTAAATTTGCTTGTTGGTAAGTGAAAATAGACAATAATAACAAGGTACATCTTGGCATCTAGTATGTTAGATGTGAGTCTGTTGTGCTGTTCACATAAGTATGAGGCTACCTTGTACCTTCAGTGTTACCTTGCATGCATATAATTATTTTGATACTTCTTTGGCACCAGGAGTGCTAAATCTCAGGAAGTTTGGGAAGGAAAGCTTTTGGAACAAAGAGATATTTTCTATTTGTAGAGTTGCCCTACAAAACACTGTTTTCTCTGCTCTTATTTCTTCAGTTAACCTTTGTTCATACATCATTGGAATTCACTTAATTGATCTTAGATGTTAGATTAGGCATCTCACCAGCATTTAAGATACAGTTTTTAAAAAGCATGGTGAATATTGGTGTGGCAAGACAGTGTATTATGCTTTTAAAATCCTTGTCTTAGCATACAGGCGTTTGTTAATGTGGAGTTTGCACAACAGAATTAGATGTTACAATGTACCTACAGGCTTTCTTTAGGGTGTATTTTCTTCTTGTGGTTTTCAGCTATCATTGTGGAGAATTTCTCATTGTTTTACTCAACTGAAGAAGATCAGCTTTTAAGTTATAATGACCTAAGGCATTTTCAAATAATATGGAACATGGTTGATGACAAAAGAGAGGTAAGAAATAATAATTTTTTGATAATAAGAAGAGATACAGTAAATTTCCAGTTTTTCTTGTAAAGGAATATGAGGGGGGAAAAGTGTGACAAAATTCTCTGAGCAGTTACTGTTCAAATTTGAGATGTAAGCATGATCTAATGTTTTTCATGGCCCTTCAGATATTAACCTGTATTCTGTGAAATGCTTATAATAGCAGTTTTACAAACAAACATACCTATTTATAGGATCAGTATAATAGCATCTTTCCTCCCAGCTCCCTCAGAGTTGTTCCCTTGGAAGTCTACAGATTCATATCCATTTTTTGTGTCTGATCTCAGAAGATCTTTGCTGAGATTTCAGCACTGCAAAAGTCTTATGGGGAGGCTAATCAAGTATGGGCTGGGTGAGATGAAGTGGACTGAAAACCGTCTGCATAGGCAGGCCCAGAGGGTAAGGGTCAGCAGGACAGGTTCTAGTTGGAGACCAGAAACTCGTTGTGTGCCCCAGGGGTCAATACTGGCTCCAGTCCTGTTCAATATCCTCATTAATGACACGGACAGAGTGGCAGAGAGCACCCCCAGCACATTTTCTGATGACACCAAGCTGGGCAGAGTGGCTGATATGCCACAGAGTCGTGCTGCCATCCAGAGGGACCCTCACAGGCTGGAGAAATGGGCTCAGAAGCCTCATGAAGTTCAGCAAGGAAAACTGCAAAGTCTTGCACCTGGAGAAGAATAAACCAAGGCACAGTGCATGCTGAGGCCACCCAGCTGGAAAGCAGCTTGGCAGTAAAAGACCCTCAGGGGCCCCAGTTGACACCAAGCTGAATATGAGCCACCACTGACCTTGTAGAAAAGAGATATCCTGGGTGACATTAGACAAATTATTGCCGGCAGGCCAAGGCAGAGAGGGTCCTGCTGCTCTGCTTAGCGCTGGTGAGGCCACAGCTGGAATCCTGGTTTGGTTCTGGGCTCTTCTGTACACAGAGACATGGGCATACCGGAGAGAGTCCAGCAAAGAGACACAAAGATGATGAAGAGACTGGACCAGTCTCCTGAGAGGAAAGGCTGAGAAAACTGGCACTGTTCAGCCTGGGAAGGCTCTGGGAAATACCATCAATTTGTATAAGTATCTGTGGGGAGAAATCAAAGAGGACAGAGCCAGACTCAGCTCAGTGCTGCCCAGTGACAAGGCTGGAGGCAACAGGCAAAACCTGAAACACAGGAGTTACCTCTCAACATCAGGGAACTGTTTGTCACTGTGATGATGGCTGAGCACTGGCACAGGTTTTCCTAGGGAGTTTGTGGAGTCTCCATCCTTGGAGATATTCAAAAGCCATCTGGACCTGATCCTGGCTATAGGAGATCCTAATTAAGCAGAGGGGTGAGACAAGGTGAGGTCCAGAGTTTCCTTCCAACCTCAACCATTCTGTGATTCTGAAACGAGAATAACATCTGGGAGACCAAGCTTCTCAGATGCCCACACAAATTAAATCATCATCTGAATGATTCATGACATCACTGAGATTTGAATGCAATCAACATTATGGTGAAAGTAGTTGGTTGTCTGTAGTTGGCTCATGGCTGTGCTGGAGAGGGAAACTGCAGTCTGTACTCATGAAAGTTCTGAATCCATGGTACCCAGCATGGACAGAATCTCTTTGATGTGGAGAACCTTACAGCAAAAATAATTCTGATGAGGCTCATTTAACAGAAAAAAGATATTTGAAGATTTTGAATACCACATTTTCAGACAGAAGTACACTCAGTCTTAATTTTGTAACAACAGATAGAAGTTGTTGTGACCAAAAGTGCAGGATGTGCTGCCTCTTAGAGCAGATAGCCTTTAAAAAGCCAGTAAACTCTCAACATTCTCCTGCTCATTCAGAGATGCACAGAGAAGGGCACAGGTTTACAACAAATTATAGACATGGCTATGAGTGTTTAAACTATAGTTTAATATCCATTTTACAAAGGCAGCTCTTTGGGAATATGATTCTAATTACAGATGAATGCAAATGGGGAAACTAAATCCCCAAGCAATTTTGAAAAATTCTGGCAAAATGAACGGCATAGATTCTCATTGTATTTGAGTCAAATAACCACAAAGACTTCTGTGAATTTGCTGAAGAACTGGCTGAGTGTGCACATTCTTCAGCAATGAGTTCACAGTGACTTAAATATGCTAGGAGAAATAGTTTCTCTGTCAGTGATCAAGTTGAATATCTGAGTTGGTTGTTAGATCACAGTGATAACTTACCATCAATTGCGCAATTTAACACAGGGTGTAATCCCTACCTTCCGAGTGAAATTCCTGCTGAGGCTTCTGCGAGGCAGGCTGGAGGTGGATCTCGACAAGGACAAGCTGCTGTTCAAGCACATGTGCTATGAAATGGAGCGGCTCCACAACGGTGGCGATGTCACTTTTCATGACGTGCTCAGGTACACTTGAGATTTTCTCCACATTTTTAGAACAGATATAACAGCCTGTGTTTCTTTCCAGTCTATCAGGTAGCTCTTAGGCTCGGGAGAAGGCAAGACTGGTAGCCAGAGGCACTTCAATTTTAAATGTTCTACAAAAACTAGATTTCCGTTTTTTTCCCTACAAAAATATTAGTGATGGCAAACACAGGTCCTAGGGAATCAGCTCTAAGTAATTTTAACATTTTCATTGCAGGAAGTTTGTCACAAACTGCAGGCACATGCTCCTCTTGTATCCCAACTAATGAAATGTACCTTCAAGTGAAGCAACATGACAGTGAGCCTGACTAGAAATAAAATAGACATGGGAACATTATCCAAGCGTAAGCGCTTTGGGGGGAAAAAGCTCAAACCACCACAAATGCCCTAATTGCTTACAGTTCAGCAGTTCACCTACTGGAGTGCTGGATGTTGGCAATAAGGTCTTTGTTTTGAGCACAGTAAGTCTCTTCTAGAATCATCTCAGCAATTTTTTTAGCTTCAAATGTGAATTTTCTGTGCACACCTGAATTATGTATTTTCACACTAAGGTCTTAAGTATGAGCTTTGATTCTCTAAAAAAATGCAAAGACACCAGAATTTTGAAATAAATGAATTGTTTTTCTTCCAGCATGCTTTCATATAGGTCTGTTGATATCAGAAAAAGTCTTCAACTGGAAGAGCTGCTTGCCAGGGAGCAACTGGAATATACCATAGAAGAGGAGGTGGCCAAACAGACCATCCGAATGTGGCTGAAAAAGTGCTTAAAGCGAATCAGAGCAGTAAGTCAAGTTAAATCAGTATCTAAATGGCTGCATCAATTGAACCGCTCAACAATGGTGGAATCTGTGTCCCTATGCTTCATTTACTTTGGAGTCATGATAATACTTATTTGAAGTATGTAGCAGTTGCTAACTGAGCAAAAAAAAGTTTGTTACAGCTCTACAAAAATAGAGCTGTTTGTTGCAGCTCTACGGTGCTACAAAAATAAGCATGTTTTGAAGGCAAAAACTGTCTTCCTGCCCAAACTTTATCTGTCTTTTCAGTACAACAGGAAGGTGCATATGCAGAGACCAAAGTCAAAGGAATAAAGAAAAAAAAAATTAATTAGATGGAACTTTATAGGCCTAATCCTTCCTCACATAATGTAATTGTATAATTTCCTTGCCTCTGCTATCAGATGAGAAACCTGTTGATGATTCTCCAGATGGAGCCTGTATTAAGATAAATCATTTGAGTGAGCCATTACAGTTACTGTGTGTGCAAATGAGCAGAGTGTCTACATGGAAAGCAGGTGTATGGACCAAGTCACAACCTGGTTGCATTGATGACCAATTTTTCAGTTAGTATGAGTCTGACGCCAGGTTTTGACACATCTATTTTTTGTTTTTATAAAAAATTACTTCTTGTGATAGAAGATTTTATAGTAAGATCCATAGTGATCTTTCATCATGACATCTGTCTTCTGTTTGTAAATTTATACAAACACTTAGCTGGATATTTTGAATATGATGTACATTCCAGCTGAAACATCAGTGTTCAGTGATACATAGTTTCATTTTGATTTCATCTCTGTGATAATAATGGAAGTAAATTTAATCTCAGCTCTCAGTTCTGCATTTGTTCAACTCTGTTGTTCATTTCATTATGATATTGAACTACACTATGATAAAGTAAATATGCTATTCATTTCACTCTAATAATATGGTTCAGATCATTTCACATTCTATGAACCTTTTATAAACTGAATGTAATTATGGAAGTTAAGATATATTTTGAAATTCTCTTGTTATTCTCTAAGTCTCCCTAGAGGGATCATATGAAAACTACCCAGGAAAGTGAAACCCTTCCTAAGTGCTGTTTATTTTAATTTAAAAGAAAATTAGATTGTAAAATTGTAATGGTAGTAGGTTTGTTTTTCTATTTGTACTATAAATCTATACTTAGTCCCAAGGTTTTCACTACTATTTTATTCAGTTTTATTGACAGCCCGCTCCAAAGTCCATGAAAGAAATCAGAATTTTTTCATTGCCTTCATGTAATTCCCTATGAATCTATGTAATTCCCTGTGAATCTCTATCAATTTCCTGGTTTCTTTTTCTTTGCAAGAACTTTTAAATGATAAATTCAAAACTTTGTATGTGTTTAGACTCCAGGTTTAAACCAACAATTGAGCAATGTGCCTTCCACTTAATGTAGCTCATAAACTTCATCCTCTATTCCCTAAAGGTTAGAAGTATGCTAGAATTCACTTTATTTAAATAGCAACATCTAATACATGGATCTTTGTTGATGCACTTGGAATCCACAGCTGGTGCTCACTGTTTGGTTAAATATTTGGAATACTTTTTTTTAAAAATCAAACACATTGGTGTGACAGAGCAATGAGAACATTTTCTTCATCACATACTGTACCTTGATAGAAACAGCAGCAGTCGTGCAGCATTATCCACAGCCTGCGAGAGAGCCAACAGCAGGAGCTGAGCCGGTTTCTGAATCCTCCCAGCATTGAGACAACACAGCCAAGTGAAGATATGAATGCTCTTAATCAAGATAACAGTGCACAGCCAGAGGTATGTTCTCCAGAAAACTATCAGCTATTCATAACAAATTCAGAAAACTTCCATGTTTCTTATTTGTTCTTCTTTAAACATCATTTTAACTTAAAAAAAAAAATTTAAAAATAATACCTGGTTTTGCTTCAGTCTTTGTCATCAGATGCAAAGGCAAGATGCTCTGAGGCAGAAATTCCCCAACAAATTTAGCTGTCTTGCTATCACCATAAAGGGCAAACTCAGTTGTACAACTCTGTCAGCCCCAGCTTTCAGCTCTTGCATGAGCTGTGTACAGGCTTGGGGAAGTGAAGCTTTCCAGTTCAGGCTTTCTGAAGTGGTGCTTATACTGAGAGAGAGAGCACTGGGCATGCTGGGACCTCTGAGCAGAATAGGAAATATAGAAGGTACAACATTAGGGCTTTCCACAATGATTGTAGTAGGCTGAGAATAATTTCATATCCTTCATTAGGACAAATGGCATTGAGAGCCCACAAAAGCAGACCTTTCTGCTTTTGTCTGTTAGTACTAGTTTTCTGAGATATTAAAGGGCAGAAAGCATGCTGCCCTAACCAATGGCAATATGTTTTGTTTGTATTCATGGATAAAGCTTGAAACAGAATAGAAAGGTGTCCCTTCCTAGGGTTACCTAGGGGAGCTATGAGTGAGATCCTTTTTTCTCTGTCCAGACAAGTAGCCAGCAGCAGCTCCTTAGCCCGACACTTTCTGACAGAGGTGGCTATAGACAAGACACTGGAGATGCTGGGAAACCTCAGCGGAAATTTGGACAATGGCGCTTGCCATCAGGTAAGTGAGAAAGGTTTATCAGTAAAGTCCCCACATGCAAAATTGCTGTTGTGCAATAACAAGGCCAAGAAAGGCTTCATGATTCACAATTCTCCCTCTTGGCTGCTGCTTGCACCCACATCAGGGATTTCCTGTCCTCGTGCCTGTTGGAATAAAGCAGTTTCTTCCTTTCTTCACAATTCACAAAGTTTAGAGGATGGGCTCAAGCATTGCCCTGTGCAAGTGGTTATATTTTTTACTTTTTCATACATTTGCTCAGGACCTTTTACATCAGTCAGTCCTATTCTGAATCAGAGTGCTGCCCTCAAAGGCTGCCACTGTTCAGACCCTAATCATATCTAAGTGGAAGCAGGAGGGACAGTAATGCTGTTCTGTTGACTACCCTTGACCCTATTTTTGTTGCCAGTGTACTTGTTCAAGAAACAGGATAGTTTAATAGAAAGCTTTCAATCCATGATTGTGGTGGTGTTTGCAGGGGTCTTAGGATGAGGAAAGAGACGAGGATCTGACTCCATGTTTCAGAAGGCTTGATTTATTATTTTATGATATATATTATATTAAAACTATACTAAAATAATAGAAGAAGGGATTTAATCAGAAGGCTAGCTAAGAATAGAAAAGGAATGAATAACAAAAGCTTGTGTCTCAGAGAGTCTGAGCCAGCTGACTGTGATTGGCCATTAATTAGGAACAACCACATGAGACCAATCACAGATCCACCGGTTACTTTCCACAGCAGCAGATAAGAATTGTTTACATTTTGTTCCTGAGGCCTCTCAGCTTCTCAGGAGAAAAAATCCTAAGAAAAGGCTTTTTCAGAAAATGTGTCTGTGACACATGATTTCCATTTAAATATCACTGACCAACAAAGATCAACATTTTGTTGGAAAAGAGAGAAAGAGTGAGAGGAAGCATGCTAAGGAGGAGTCATAGTCATGTAGTCAACTCTGCAGGTTTTTCAAGTGAGAAATCTTGAAAGAATGAGTAGCCCAGGGTTTCCTTTCTTAGCACTGATCTTGTCTGTGTCAGTTTTGAACATTCCTCAGTGGATGGTCCTAAAAAAGAGGATCATTTCCACTCACAATACAGCTGTATTATAAGTAGTCTGCCTCCAGTACAGCAAAGACAGGTATTTCAGATCATGAATAGCATAATCAAGATCAGTTGTGGGGCTTATATACTTAGATATGTGGTTTAGTGCCATACCAGCAATTTGTACCTGTTTCAACCCCTAGGCCATTGTAAAGTATCACTTTCTAGATGTAGCTGCCAATCCTAAAAGCACGTCTCCACCCCACCCCCTCTTCCTCACATTTACTACTTTCACTGTTTTGCCAGCAGGTTAGCTCATGTAAGTACTGCCTAAATCATTTAGGTTGCAATTCTCTGGATAAGAAGAGATCTTTTGCATCAGGTATCCCAGCAGAAGGAAATGAGGCTCTGCTCAGTTAAACTGCTCTGCCAGCAGATTAGTGGGAGCAGTGTGAACATCTGGAGCTGGGAAAACAAACAAACAAACAAATTAGAACAAAGCCCTACCCTTTCCAAACTAAATCAGTTTAAAGGTGCCCTAGTCTAGCTAGTTCTCTATACCTGAATTCTAAGCAAAAATGTTCAAGAAGCAGATCTACTCTAATACAGAACTTTCTGAACTTTCTGTTTAATTTCCTAGCCCCCAAACCAATAAGCCATTCAGTGTCTTCAGTCAACCTCCGTTTTGGTGGACGTGCAACTATGAAATCTGTTGCATGCAAAATGAATCCCATGTCTGATGCTGCTTCCTGTGGATCAGAAGTCAAGAAATGGTGGACAAGACAATTAACTGTGGAGAGTGATGAGAGTGGAGAGGACCTTCTTGATATCTGAGAAGCATTTAAGTCATTTCAGTCACAATCTAATTTTCTATGCTTAAAGATGCTGTGATGTATGATTTCTTTAAAATCAATGTCATAAATTTTCTCTTACGTGTATCCTCCTGCCACATGAAGTGTAGCACACACTTCTGTGTTAGAATTGACTTCCGTAGGTACTAACTGTACTCTAAGAAACTTGTATACTATAGCAGTACTAACAAAGCCAGAAAGACTATAATGCCCTTAGCAGACAGAGCATTGAAAGGTGTCATGTGTTCTGTAAAATCATAGTGAAAATTTGATATACACACTTCTGTGTTTTTCTTCAACCTTTACCATACAGGGGTAATGTATTTCTTCTCATTGTGTTTTCCTTACTTAGTAATATTTCTTTAGAAAAATTTTATTATTCACAAATGACCTGAAGAGGTCAGCACTGACTTCATGTTCAAGGGAAGTATTTTTACTAAGTACAGATACTGAATCACAATTCTAAGCTTTCACTGGACCTTTTTTAAAATATGCAAGATACGGGATTACTTATTTTAAAATTAGAAGGTGAAGAATCGGCTTTTAAAATGTAAATATCTTTGAGGTTTGGTTAATTATGCAAAGAGCTTGATTTTCATAGAGAAAATAGGGTGGGGGAAAGGAAAAAAATACATGAAAAACTGTGCATTTAAGCATCCAGCAGAAGATTTTCACATGAAAAACATGTGTTTATGCTTCATTTTCAGCATATACTGGTTACATATATGTGTAGTGTCATTATTCTTCTTTTAATTGGGTCCCATTTTTCTTGTGTACTCCTAAGATTTTCTTATTGTCTGTGATAAAAATTAGCATGTTGGGGATTCTAATTACAAAGTAGTATTGTATGTCTTTAAAAATTCAGTTTTGACTGCATAGGTAGAATTTTACTTACCCATGTTACTGCTCATGCTACAGGCCTGCAGAGGTGAGGCATGGCACTGTGCTGTGGCTGAGTAGCTTTGTCCCTTTTATCCCAGCACATCATGTTTGACATGTTGGCCTTCACTTGTTTTACGAGGCACCAGTAGCGCTACATTGTCACCAGTGAAAAGCAGCCATTGCTTTCATAAAAGCTTTTCCAGTGAAAGGCCAATGCTATATGGATATGGAGGTGGAGAAGGAGAGCCACAAAACACAACCATGTTTGCTAGTTCCCAAATCTAAGGCTGTCAAAAAATGTGGGGTAAAATTGTGCCCTTCCCTCAGGGAAGAACTAAGAGGTTGCAGATTTTGTTGCTTGGGCCCTGACTAGGTTTTATAGCAGAGCTGGGACCTTTCTGTTACCATTGTTTCCTATGGAAATGATAGTTTGCTCTAACGTGGCCTGATGTGAGATCTTGTAAGAGGCTCACGGTTTATTTACATCACCACTTCAAAAATATATCCTTTCAAAAGCAGACAAAAGCCAGTGTTTTGCAATTTTTTCTGGCCAAGATATTAATCTAAAATGGCCAGAATACAACAGTGAAAACACACAGATGCCTTCACCAAAAATGCAAAATTAGTTTTGACTATGAAATACAGCTTTCTTGGCATCTGTCAATGTTTTTTCCCATTGTATGGTTGAACATTGTTTAGATTTTTTTTCTAAAATAATGATATTGAACTTATCTGTATTTTGTGGGGGGTTTATGTGTTTTGGGGTATATTTAAGTTTAAATCTAGTCAACTGTAACTCTATAGTAAAAGAATATGTGCATTCTCTTGTTTACTAGATCATGAACCAACAAAACTTCATATGCAAATCCATTACTCTGTTCTGTTTTGTGCTTGTTTAAGTTGAGCTTTTGTATCTATAACAAAAAGACAAATATTGGATTTATAAAAGAGAGTATCTTTGACAGTTCAATGATACATTGAACTGCAGATCATTCTTGCTGCAAGCCTTCTTTTTAAAAAATCTGGCAAACATTTTTTCCTTGCCTTACAGTACACTGTCAATAAAAGTGAGTTGCTTTAAGCAATATTCCTCCCTCTGGTTTTCATTGTAAACTGCATTGGCTGTATGTGGCTCATCCATGATAATGCTGCATAGTAACAATCTCTGTGATTTGTACAGGATTATGTAGAGGTGCTTTCAAACTCTTGCAATTGATGGTCTTTGGTTTTTTTACTCCAGCAGTTGACCTCATCAGTACTGCCACAAGGGGTCTCAGTCAAAAGATGGCACTAAATAGGACTGTTCATTATTTGTTTTTATTTAACCTACTTTTTCTTTGCTTCAGAGCCTGGATATGTGTGGGTGTGGGTGTGTTTGGGTGGGTGGGTGTGTGTGGGTGTGTGTGCACCATTTTACTTTTGTAAATATAGGAAGTGGAATGAAGTTACAAAGATATGAAAATAATATATACACAGGCACACAAGCAACCAGTTAAAGGTAAAAACCTCCCTTGCACAGCACTGCCAACATAACTAAAGAGGGTCATACTCTGCAGCAGAGAAACCAATGCGCATTTGTACATGAAGGTGAAAGGCAGAGAAGAGAGCTGAAGAATGACTGGAGTTCAAAGAGATTGCACCAACAATGGAGAGACACAAAGAGGAAACAGTGTGTCAGGAAGTCAGAGAGTCCAGACAGCCTTAGAGAAAAGCCTTAGGAACAGATCCTAAGCAAAGGTAAACAAAAAATTGCTCAGGGAATATTACTACCTGCAGAGTCACCCTATACAAATGAAAAAAGGAAGTTGTTTAGGCTTCTTTTCATCCAATAAGAAAGATCTGTTTCATAGGAAGCAAGTTATAAAAGTGTTCATGGCTTTGTTGGGCAAAAAGAGTAATGCATATTGTCGGTGCTCAAATAAAAACCTGCTTGTGGGAAGTCTGAGAGTACACAGCAAAGATGTGTGTCAATATCATTCCAAAGTCAGGTCAGATTTCAGACAATCTCTTTTTTGATGAAACTAATAACCTGAAACCATCTGCTTTTGGAAGACATCGAACTGAATTAAGAACTGAAAACATAAAGTATGCATTTACAACCTGAAAATACCATCTTTGTTTTAACTAATGTGGAGCAATCAGGCTTAAACATCTTCAAAATAACATTACATTCAGTATTGTCTGCATTCAGAGACCAGTATCACAGCTTCTGAGAAGCCAAAGAAGATTAAATGCCAAGAGCAAGTGAATAACTTTGTGAGAATAATCTGTTTTGTTCTCTTCTTTTATTCACAACATGCCCATGCAGATTAAAGTGTCCATGAATAACTGAAGTAGAAGAGTTTGCACTGTTTTAAGAGTGCATTTGGAGGACCAGCAAGCAACCTCCCATCCAAAATGCCCATTCCTTCTGCAATACTTCCACATCCGAAAACAAACACTGGCCTGAGTTGTCAATCAAAATTTCCAATAGGATTATCTCAGTCTTCCTGAATCTGGCTTTCAGAGGCTGAATTCATTCCTGCTATTGAAGGCAATTTACTCACACCACAGATGAGCTTGCCACAATGCGTAGGCTGATGCTGGGAAGTTGGCTGCCCTGGTTTGTTCAATTGCTCTGAAACACAAAGGGAGCCTCACTAGAATTCAATTAACCTTCCTCTTCATCCCAAGGGCGCTGGTGTCAGACCCCATTAGCAGCTGTTGCCCATTGTTCTCAATGAAGAACCTCTAAGCATGAAGTTATTAACCCATCAGTGAGCTAAGTGTATGGGCAGTGGCACTTTATCCCCCTTCCACAGGTTCCTGTCTCAGATGCTTATTCCAGTACCCTT
The DNA here is from genome assembly GCF_901933205.1 of Camarhynchus parvulus. Lineage (NCBI taxonomy): Eukaryota > Metazoa > Chordata > Aves > Passeriformes > Thraupidae > Camarhynchus > Camarhynchus parvulus. The sequence continues at coordinate 38,831,380 of NC_044571.1, forward strand.
ACTGGTTTCATACTTTTACCTGACCTGCATATCTGCCCTGGGGAATTTGGGTGAATTACCTGAGCACCTACAAAAGTGTGTTTCATACATTGGTGTCTTACTGGAAACACAAGAAATGTCTTTAGTACATGTAGAAAAGGGAGAAGAAAACCCCAAATACTACATCAACCTGAAGAGCAGTTGGCATCAGCCTTTTCTTCTTTCTGAATCTGGGCATCAAACAAAAGTGGCAGAAGCCTCCAGTGTCTCAGTGGGAGTTACTTTATTTCAGGAAAACTTTTGCTGAGGTTGGAAATAAACTGATTTATACCAGCAGATATCAGTGTGTCCTAGAGATGGGCAGCCAGGTTCTGACTGGGTTCTCCACACGTTGGAAGTCACCCTGGTGGAATTGCTCTTGGTAAGTACATCTTCCCCCAAAGGTGGAAGAGGGTTGGTTGGTGAGTTCATTGGCAGAGAAGCTGGGTGATACATCCTCTCTCATGCCCAGTTTTCTGGTTTCCTTTTATGTTTTGCTGTCCAATTTCATGTAGGGTGGACAATGTCTATGTATATTCTCCATTCTCAGCATGTCCTCCCAAGAAATGAAGGATTCAACAGTTAAGATTTCACTATAATGTATATGATGCCAGTTTATAAGGGTAGTAAGTATTGGTTTTTTCTCTCAGCGCTTATTCTGTAGAGCTACATGTTCTACAGATCAAGTCATTTCAGATTTTTTAAATTCATACTGCCTGGGGAATCTGATCACCGCACATTTAAAAATAAGGAGAAATAAAAGTGAAAAGGAAAAAAAAGGGGGGAAAAAGGAAAAAGAAAATTAAAAAAGGAAAAAAAAATTTAAAAGGGAAAAAAAGGAAAAAACAGGAAAAAACAGGAAAGGGAAAAAAGAGAAAAAAAGGGGAAAAAAGGGAAAAAAGGGAAAAAAGGGGGGGAAAGGGAAAAAAGGGGAAAAAGGAAAAAAAGGAAAAAAAGGGAAAAAGGGAAAAACAGAAAAAAGGGAAAATAAGGAAAATAAGGGGAAAAATGGAAAAGGAAGAAAAAGGAAAAATGGAAGAAAAAGGGGGGGGAAGAGAAAAAAGGAAAAAAGGAAAAAAGGAAAAAAGGAAGAAAAAGGGGAAAAAAGGGGAAAAAAGGGGGAAAAAGGAAAAAAAGGAAGAAAAAGGGGAAAAAGGAAAAAATAGGAAAAAAAAAAAGGGAAAAAGGGGGGAAAAAGGGAGGAAAGGAAAGACAAAGTACTCACCTGGGCATTGGGTATTAGTGTTTAGGGGTGTCCCCTTTCTTATTTTAGAGGCTATTTAAAAATAAATAAATCTCTATTTCTATGTAAAGATAAGCTTCTTGGTTGTTCTGACCAATCTAAGAAAACAAAGAAAGTTATACTTTTTTTCTTAATGTCTGTTTTTCAAATGCACCTGTTTTGAAATGAAGAGCTTTCACATTTTGTCTCTACTTTTAATTTTTAAATCTCATTGAAACCTATTTCCTCTATTTGACTAAAAATTATTAATATTTTTGTTATGAAAAATTGGTTTTCCCCATACCTTTTTATCATGCATAAAAATTCACCCAATCTTTTTTTTTTTTAAGTCCCCCAGGGAAAGATTTATCTGGCTGAAAAACTGATCATAACCCAGGAATGTGAGCTTCCATCCCAGAAAGCAAACCATATCCAAATGCAGTGTGACCAGCAGGTAGAGGAAGGGGATTCTGTCTCTCCACTCTGCTCTGGTGAGATCCCACCTGGAGCGCTGTCTCCAGCTCTGGGATCCCTGACACAAACAAGACATGGATCTCTTAGAGCAAATCCAGAGAAGGGCCATGAAGATGATCAGAGGGCTGGAGCACCTCTCCTATGAAGAAGATAGTTGGGGCTGTTCAGCCTGAGGAAGAGAAGGCTCAGGAGAGACTTTATAGCATCTTCCAGTACCTAAAGGAGGATGATAAGGCAGAGAGTGACATTTTATCAAGGCCTGTAGTGACAAGACAAGGGTTAATGGCCTTAAACTGAAAGTGGGTAGACTTAAATTAGATATTAGCAAGAAATTATTTACTTTGAAGGTGGTGAGGAACCGGAACAGGTTGCCCCAAGAAGTTGTGGATTCCCCTTCCATGGGAGTGTTCAAGGCCAGGTTGGATCAGGCTTTCAGCAACTTGGTCTAGTGGAAGGTGTCTCCGCCTGTGACAGGGGGCTTGAACTAGATCATCTTTTAAGATCCTTCCAAGTCAAATCACTCTTCCCAGTTCCTTCTCAACTGCCTGCCAAGTCCTCCAGTGGGACCAGACACTTGGTGGTGAGTTTTAAAGTGCTTGTAGGCACTGCTGGCCCTGGCCACCCAGCTGATGGAGACAATCACTTCCTCATCAAAGCTGGTAGATGCAGCTGTGCTTGTCCTCCATGACAAAACTCTCTTTTTCACTGTACCCACAGTGGGGAGGAGTTAAAGCTCTAAAAATGTCATCAATGGATGAGAAGATGCAGGTCCCCTCAGGCTGCTCTGTGAGGGCAGTGTCACCTCTGTGCCCATGGTGCTTGGGCAGCCAAGAGCAGCCAACAGACACAGAAAGGCTTGCCTAAGCCTTCTTGCCAACACTTTTAGATCAATGATATTAGGTCTATAATTTATCCACTCCTGTGCTGCAGATAATCCTGAGGGTGTGATTCTGTCACAGGTTTGGTTGCTGTGATTGAGAAAATGTCAAATACAGTTGTTCGGCTCCAGCTCTTCCACCAGAAGGTACAATGCTCTGAACTTGACCAGTTTACTCTTCCCCCAGTTGCTTCTTCTGAGCTCTGTAAAATGCCCCAGATTTAAAAATCCAGGTGTTAAGACCTTCATCTTAATTGCATCAGCAGCAGGAAGGATATTTATCTGATGCTGGCCTACAGATGTATTTCAACTTCATATGCATTCATCAATTCAGTGTGTATGTGTAAGGGATTATCTACATGAGGAAGTTGCACCAGCTTAAATTTAACCTGTTATTGCAAACTGATTTCTCTAAATCACTTTAAATACCTGTGGAAATGCTTATTTCAGTTTAAAGATTTTTTTCTATTGATCTATGTTTAAACCCAAATAACCTTGCTTTTATTCTAATGGTAAGAGTGCTCCCACAGGTCTACACGTCAGCCCTCTTAATACCCACACCTTTAATTATGTGGTGCTAAGTCCTTTGAGTAGAGGAGGCCCTTCTTATGGTCTCTGGCAGCAGCTGAGATGATAACTAGAAGCTCTTTCAGGAGCAGCTGCCTCCCTGCTGCTTGAGCATCCATGGAACCCAGTGCCAGGCCCTGGATCTGCCATGTAACACTCCAACAGATTTGCCACAAGATATTGCTGAGCATTTTGGGGCAATTTACACCAAGAACCACCCATGAGGAGTCATTTCAGATGAGTCTGTATTGGGTATGATTCCCTCCACCTCATGCAGTCCTTGGATGGGGTGTGAGCAGCTCTTTAACCCCCAGTGTTTCCACAAGCCTTCCTGCCATGGCACAGCACACAGGTCATCCTCAGTTTCACACTATGGCTGCTGAGATACGTTCCTTGCCTTATCCCAGGTGACTGAGCTGAACAAAGCACACATCTGTACACCAACAGTCAACTTGGGCTCAGATTGCTTTCACCAAAACCTTTCTGTTTTCAAGTAAATCTGCTTTTCATCAGGAGAAGGTTTTTGTACAATCTCTAAGACCTGTTTTCTGAGCTAATCCAACCACAACGTTTTAACACATGATCAGCCATCTCCAGTTATAATCAAACATGTCCATTCCCCTGGAGATGGACAGTCAGAGCTGCCAAAAATGGACCATTTCAACAATTTCTGATAGCTGAGCCTTCTACCAAGGTATCACAGAAGTATGACAAATGTAAACTCTTTTTTAACACTAGAGGGCTGGCGTTACTTTACACTGGTGTCTGCACACATTCACACAAGGTAAAGTAGCTTGATCCTCGTTGTGGTCATGGTTTAATATTGGTTTAATTATTTTGGTTTGTAGAGTGTTTAGACACTGCAGTGACGAGATATTTCTACCATCATTATATAATAAGGGACCTTTCATTAATCTTACAGTACTTCTAGAAAAACTGCTTGATTTTGTTTGTGGAAGCATGACTTTTTGGGAAACTAATGACATTTGAATTCCCACTTGTATATGATTTGCACAGAAGTTGTAATAGAAGATTGAGTTAGCAACAGCATTCCGTTTTCTGTATCTCCAGTGACTATGATATTTGCATGTCAGATGGAATGCAGTTTAAATTTGCATATCAATTCTCAGGAAAATTCAGGAGTGAGACCATATTCAAAATCCAGATACTAAAGATGAAGAAATGGATGCCAAAAGCTTTATGCCACAAGATAAATATATGTTTCACTTCTTGGACACAGAAATTCTGCTCAATAATTTGAACAGTGATGCCTGCTTTTCATGATGCTTGTTTTTTGTTTCTGGATTTTCTCTGCCTAGCTGCAAGTATTCACATATGTTCACTTACAAGCTATGATTACATGAGAAATACCATAACAGATTATATTTGTTGATGGACAGTTAATCATTTTAAGAAATATTTGAAAGTACAGCTTGCTTTCTGTGCTTCATCAAGAAAATAGCAAGTGTTTGGGGTAATTTTTCTGTAACATTTTTTATGGTAAGAGGGAGGGGAAGAAAAGCACAGAATGGTGCACAATGTCAACTAAAAGCAGCATGAAGTTTCCCTGTACCTGCAGTCAGCCCATGATGTCCCTCCTAATGGAGAGATGCAATGGGCTTTGGACTGATGTGGTTCACTTCCACTTGAGATGCCCACATGTGTGCAGGTCCCAGCTGTGTGCAGGGACTTGCCCAGTTGTGGTTCACCCACATTCAAATACATGCCCACATCTTCCTAATTATGTTCTGGGCTTCCTCCTCAAGGTTCATCTAACATGAACCACAAGACTTTCTGCCATATCAAAACATTTCCTAGGTAAACTCTGAACAAGGTCAGCTTGAACTGTGCATGAATTTCATTTGAAAACTCCAGCGCACATCTGCATCTGGAAATTGCTACAAGTGCCCTGCAAGGTGGTGCCCAGGAAGCAGCCCACAACCTGAGAGCACGCAAGGCACTGCTACCTTGCAGTGAGGGCAGGTTTGTTCTTTTGATTGTCTTTCACATTTGGCATCACAGTTAAACACTGCCTGCATTGATCAGTTTTTGTGTGCTGGGGAAGCAACAAGAGAGAGAGAGAGAGATTTTTCTTTCCTGCGTGTAGTGGGATACCTATCAACAGGAAATGTAATCTGGAGCCCAAATTAGTGTAAAAAACTTATATTGTTTCTTTCCATTTCCAAGATTTAGTTGGGAAGGAGGAGCTGAGGTCAGCCCATGTGGAGGAATTGCTGGAAATTTCTGTGATCATTCTGTTGATAAATGCAAGCAAGCTGCAGCAAAGTTTGAGTTCTGCAGTGGTGAGAGGATTGAGGCAGCAAGGACACAGAGGAAAGATGAAGGAGAGAAAGGTCATAGAATCGTAGAATGGTTTGTGTTGAAAGGAACATTGAAGATCATCTAGTTCAATGTCACCAGACATGGACAGGAACACCTCCCACTAGATGAGGTTGCTCAAAGCCCCATCACACCTGGCCTTTGACATGTCCAGGGATGAGGCATCCATAGTGTCTCTGGGCAACTTGTTCCAAAGCATCACTTTCCTCAGCCCACAAAGAAGAGGATGAGGAGGGTCTGGATGTTTTTTTTTTCCTGAGTGTGTCTGCTTAAGAAAGCCCTGCAATGGCTGCAAGTCCTAAAGCTGTGCAATGGACAGCAGCAAAGGTAGAATGCAAGATGCATAAAATAATTTTTCAGGAAATCTTTACAGAGCTTTCCTGCAGGTTTTAGTTTTCTTTCCATCTTTTGAAGCGAGTAGGTAGGGCCTTGCAGAAGGCTACTGTTGCTTTGTCATTACTAACTGGTGTTTAGCTGGCATGGGGCTGGTCCTTGAGGTGCCAGCAATGTCACGGTAGCAGAGGGTGCGGCTGGGAAAGGGGAACCCACCCCAAGGGTCAGTGTGGTAGCCCATGGGCTTTGGGGTCATTTGCAAAGGACATGGGACCATACTGGGACCAGAGTCACACATGGTAACAGAGGTGAGTTCACACATCAGCAGTGCAAGGCTGGGTAATCAGGGACAACCATTGCCTCAGATGTGTCTCCAGTAACTTCTGTTTAAAATCATAGGGAACAGCTCAGGAAGACAGGTCATGCCACTGTTTATCACTGTGCTGTCCCCAAAGCTGAGGTGTGGAAATAAGAGGGAAACATATGTTCTCCAGGCAGGAGAAAAGTAACCTGCAAAGCTGTATCATCTCTGTGCCAAGCCAGAGCTTTAATTGGCACAAAGATTATCTTTGCTAACACCTGCAAGTGAGTGCATAGTGCACTGCAAAATTAATAGTCAGAGGGAGAATTCATTCCTTAGAGCACAAAGGGAAAACATTTCCTCTTGTAGATGATGGTGTATCACGTATTTCAGGCTGCTTGAAAGCTAAGGGCATTACTGGAACCAAGAACCAGAATTGTGACACTCTGCTTTATTTCAGGAGTGAACCTCTTCAATAAAAATGCTCTCCTCAAACAAAGGAATCTGGCTGAAGCTGCACAAGCTTGTCAACATAGAGAATTAGTCAAGATTAGTCAGGTGAGAAGGAGTGATACACAAGAACCACTGAAAATGAGTCTGGGATATGTTCAGATAGTGGAAAAGATGAGGTTGGTCTCTCTTGAAGCTTTTCTGTTACAGAGCAATCAGTGAAAGATGTAGAAAGCAAAAGCAGCAATTGTCTAATTGAAGGTGCTTTTCTGCTGTCTCTTATGTGTCATACATATTTCCCCCCTTGTTTTTCACAATGGAGTGAAACAAGAATCATAGACTTATAGAATCATAGAATGGTTTGGTTTGGAAGGGACATGGGCACAAACGCCTTTCATTAGGCCAGGTTGCTCAAAGGCCATCAAACAATGAACACTTCCAGGGATGGGGCATCCACAACTGCTCTGGGTAACCTTTTCCAGTGCCACATCATTGAATTCCTTCCAGATATCTAATTTAAACCTACTGTCTTTCAGTTTAAGGCCATCACCTTCATTCAGTCACTTAACACCTTCACAAAGAAGGCTGTTCTGTTCCTGGAAAACTGTATCAGTAAACCATAGGGAAGCATACACAGGTTTTACCTTTTTTCCCCAAAACAGACAAAATTACATCTTACCAGCAGTATTAGTTTCCAGGAAGGCTCTTGGAAAGGCTTGTGCTTCATATTTCTTCCTTTATTTCTCTTTTTCTTCAATTGCCATCTCACCCCAAGGAGCAGCATTGTGTAGCAGAGCACCTGTGCCCAGGGTGTGTTGGAGGCTGGGTCTCAGCACACACAGTCCCCACGGCCCCAGGAGTGGATGAGTGGCAGCTCCACCTTCTGCAGGAGGGTGCCAGGCAGGAGGTCTGCCCCAGGGACCGCACCTTGGAGCCCTTTTCAGGAGGCATCTGGATTCTGCCCAGCTCCAGCTGGCGCAGAATTACTCAGGACCTAATTACAACAACTTGGTGACAGCCCAGTGAGAGGAGTTCCTCATTAAACATGATGGTCTGGATGCCACGGCTGGCACAGCAAACTCTTAAATGGTTATTGCCGGGAACAGCTAGTGCATACCAGGGGAAAGATCACTCTATAAATGTGCTACTTCTTGCATTCCTTCTCCAAGCATCTGTCATTGCTCTCTGCCAAAGACAGGGTATTGGATCTTTAGATTGGCTCAGTGAAGCTAATCTTCCGGTTTTATGGTTAGGTCTGTAGCAGCAATGACAAGAAAAACTTTAAATAGTTGAGTGGGAAAAATCCTTCAGTAGTATTTTTGCCTTTTTTTGGTCTCCTGAAGCAGTAAGGAATACAAGGGAAATGCAACAGTACTGATCAGAACCATCCTACTGGCAATATTTGCTTTCCATTTCCATGATATTATAGTAGTATTTCATAGAATTATAATTAATACATATTGAAATGCCACATAAAGTAGAAGACAAGCCTTTTCTGGTACAGTTTGTTATACTACTATGGTGAACAATAGCTCTTGTGTTGTGTGGCACATTGTGAAAAAGCTTTTTCCCTTTTTACTGAGATGAGACAGAATAAAGAATAGGTCTAGCCAGCAGAAATCTGTCTGATCTACAAGTAAAACAAAAGGCCTAAAAAGACTGCACAGCTCCCAGGGACATTTGACAAGGTCTACTCAGGGACTGGAAGTGTGGCCTCCTGATTTCAGAAATGTGCTTTTTCATCCCTTTCTTCACCTTGCTTTGCAAGTTTGTAAGCCTGCTGCCATGAAGCTGGTTGGGTGATTTGGGATACCAGTGGTTCATCATTTGCCAAGCAGAGGTGCAGTAACAAGTTTCTCCTTGCATTCTTTTGTGCTGCGAAGGTCTCAAATGTTTCTTGTCCACTACATAAAACATCTGTGGCCAAGCTACCACCAACACAAATGGATCCTTGCTTATCTTTCCCAAATACCTTCATACCTGATGTGCCCTATGGCTTTAGTGTCCTCTCCCAAGGCAACCTGTCATTGATTGCATCCTCTTGGGCATGATGCCTCACTGAAGCAGCAAACTGTGTGATCTCAGTGAAAATATGGCTGTGGCTTCTCTGGCAGGAGTAGTAAACCTTTGCTACATTGACCTGTTATTAGCATTTCATTCCTAGTGTCACAAATAATAAAAATTGACCCAAAGTGGCTCCAGCAGTTTTTAATTGCTACTCTTCTCCTGTGAATCTGTTAGTAACAGAGATTAGTAACAGATTTTCATTTCTTTTTTCTTTTTATTTTACTGTTTCCTACTGATGAGGGGCACTGCAGGACATGTAAACATAAATGCAATATGGGCTACCAGACAGGAAAGCCTTGGCCGCTGTTCTTTTGCTGAGGTAAGTGATGAAAGAACCCAGTTAAAACAAACTTTAGAGTAGATTTGCTTTAAAATTATTCTGAGTTTGCAAAGTCAAGCCCTTCAGGCTCCAAATAATAATTATTTTAGCATCTACTTTTTTTTTCAGAGAAAGCTCTCCTTGCCAAGAAAGGTACTTTCCTCTATATATATCTGGGAGACACACAAAAGCAATGCTTTTTATCTGAGAGTTTCTGCTAAGCTCAGGTCTCCCTGATGCTCTAAAATGCATAGAAAGAGGAAATCTTTCCCCAAAGGACTCTAAGGCCCAGTATCTTTAAATTCCTGTGGAGAAAAGCCTGGGGCACACCACTGTGCACGTGGAGAGCCTCTACAGCAACAGGAATGGAGCATTTTTTAAAATGCTGTTGCAGAGGTGTCTAGCCCGTGGGACACAGCTTTCAGGTGTCCAGGCACTGGAAGAAACACCTGCAAAAGCCATTGGCACAAGGCAGTGCTGCAGATCTCACATGCACAAACGAGGTCCCCAGTGACAGCCGTGCCCTGCTCATGTGTGCCAGGCTCTAAAGCTTCTTCAGCTCCTTCCCTGCAGCTCGCAGCCTGGTACCTCTCCAGCAGCTGGGTTCTGTGACACTGCCTGCTGAGGAGAACTTTCCCAAATTCCTGAACAGAAGTGCTCCTGCCCTGCCAAAATGCTAGGCAATGCTCACAGCCCCACTGCTGCCTTGCTCCTGTCTGCTTCAAAGGAAGGTTCACTGTGCCTACTGTCAACTAAAAGTGTCTTTTACCAAAATCAGCTTCTTTTGAAGCACTGGAAGACATCTCAGCACTCGTCCCTGGGCTGTAGAAGGTGCCTATGAAAAGCTATGGAAAAGTTTTCACTTACAGAAATCTGAATGTATTTGTGGCTGTGTAGTGGCTGAGGATTGTCCCTTTGCAGTCTGCAATTTATGGGGGTAAACGTGACACAACTCAGCTGGGTGGGCTCCTCAGCTTACCGACAATGCCGCTGCTGAGGGGCAGACTTACCCACGTGCTTCCTACTCCACAAACCTCTGCCACTGGGGCTCCTCCTCCTTCTGTGTCCTCCCACACACAGAAATATCTGTGATCTTTGGCAGAGCCCCATGTTCAAAGCTCAGTTTGGACACTGACTCTCTCAACAGCAGCCAAATACCATGTGGCCTTCTCCTTTTAGCAACAGACCAAGGGCAGATCCTCCTAGAACCACAGAATGGTCTGGATTGGCAGGGGACCCTAGAGATCATCTAGTTCCAATCCCCATCATCACAGGATCCTGTATGGAAGTATAACATCTCTGTGTGAGTCCAGCATGGGCCCCATCTGACACGCAAAATATGTATAAACAACACGAATCATCCTGAAAGAAGTTTGTCTCTGATATGTGGCTACCTGAAACATGACAGTTTAATCAGCTTCTGAGCTCCAGAGAAAAACTGCCTTGCATCTACGCATAAGTTCTGTCCTACTGCCAGCCAGACTTGCAGCTCAAGTGGTCTATTCCTCAAAGCACGGTCCTGGCACTGCATCATCTGCTGAACTAACCTGAAATCTTAGGAGTCCGACTACAGCAGGAATTTTTCCTAATTTTGCGATATGCTTTTAAATAAAACTACTTCTCAACCAGCTGATTTACCCTGTCCAAGCTGAGAAATGACCGACACACATAAATTTCTTTCCATAGTTCATACTTTTTGATCTCAGTTCACATCCACACACAATTATTTGCATCTGCATTTTAAAAGCAGAACTTAGAATATAAAGGTTGTTAAGTCCCAGAACCTCCTATCCCAGGGCAGTCTTATGAGGTCCCTCACTACCAACAGCAGCTTGCCGCTTGTTTTCATTATGCTGGCATGGAAGTTTATTCAAAGACCCCTGAAGAACTGGAGATTTGTTGCACTCATAAATTTCCCAGGATGTCTGCCAGAGCCATAACATTCTCCCAACTATCTGAAAGTCATCAGTGAACTCTGAGAAGGCAATATTTTAAAACCAAAGCTAACAGTGAATGTTTGCACTTTATATAAATACAGTAAAAAATATATAAATACTCAGATTCATTTCTTGATGTGGTTTTAAAAGGTGATGACATGAAAATTATGGAAACTATTTTCTCCTTCTCAGGTAGAGCAAGCTGATTCACTAGCCTTAGGTAAGGAAATGTTGCTTATTAGGCAAAGATTCAAAACTGGAAGATATACACAGTAATCCAGGACACTTAAAAACTGGAGATGAATTCAGTATGGATAAAGCATGTCTGTGAAGGCACCTCCAGGATCATGGCAGCTTGGGAGGAGCGGTTGCAGTTCCGGGACTTCCCTAGGAGTGGCAAAAAGAAATTGTGACTTAACTTGGACACCTTACACTAAATTTTGGAGATACTTAGGCAAGGTAAAATTGCCTATGGGCAATAAAACAGAGCACAGCATCAACACTGTTTGTGCCAGGGAAGTCTCTGATGATTTGATTTAGCCCTGCATGAAATAGATAATTTTTTCCTCATTTGAGAACCGATGAAGATCCTGAGAAGAGAGAACTGGTGCCCTGCCTCCATGGGAGTTTTGGTGATCATCTGCAGATTCTTGAAGCTGAAAACTTCTCAAGTGACCCTGGTTTGGAAGAAGAGGACACAGCAATGAGGAGCAGGTTGTGTTCTGAGAGAGGCTGCTGCCTCCCAATAGGACTATAAATTAGCAAAACCAGTTCACAGATACAAACTCACAAATTACTTCTTCAGTTATCACATGAGCTATCAAAGAGGCTCCCCTGGGAGGCCACATGGACACTGGCAAAGTGTTCCATGCTGAGTTAAGCACTCTTGCCTGCAAACTGAAGCAATAATCTGTTCTTCCTTTTGTTTAACGAAATCTATGTTAGTGTAGCTAAATATCCAGATGAAGATTTTTCTTCTGAAGAGTTTCTCTCTTCTCTTGGAAGTCATCTTGCATCAGGTGTGGGAGATAGATAACGGCCAAGGAAAATTTGGCTTCTACTCTCAAGTGAAGCTAACTGTGTCCCACTGCATGTAAAATTCTGTGTAACAATGCATTTATTGGTTTTCATCCAGAAATCTTTCCTACTGTTGCTAGCATTCCCCCCCAGCTGAGAGTCTGGCTTCCATGCAGCTATCACACCAAGCTGTTCCTCCAGCCTTGATGAATTCCTTGAAAAATGGATTTAGGATGCCCACAAGTCTGCCTGGCTGTTGGAGCTTCCTACCAGGCCTCCAGTGCTGCAGCCTGTGAAATAGCTGTTATTCAGACTAATGAACATTGCTTGTGCAAGCACTGGTGGGTAAAAAGTGGCCATGAATAAATTTAGGATGGAAATTAAACATATATTTCTAAGCCTCAGAAAAAGGATGGTTCTGCAAAAACCTTTTGTTGTAGCAGTGGTAGCTAAATCCTGAAATACTTCAATTAAAAATAAAAAAGTTCAATCAATTTCTGCTCTCCCTGCAAAACAAGAGACCAAACCAGGATTTTCCCCCACTGCGTTGCCAAGCCCAAGCTCCAACACAAGCACATCAGCACCTCTGGATTGCTCAGTGGGGGCCACAAAGCACACAGCAAAATAACACACATGTTACATGAGGACACAGGTGTGACAGCCACATCCTGATGTTTTAAGTAAGGACCCTGGGTTAAGTTAGGCAGCAGAGATGGCTCTCTGGAAATGCCAGGGCCTGAGGCTGGGGTTCAGCAGGCTAGAGGGAGCAGCAGGGCTCACCATGAGGTGTCTCAGCTCATCTTTACCTTCATCATCACACATTGCGCTGCAGGACAGCGGCTGCCAAGGGGACTGCGAGATGGCATGGGGTTAAAACGTCCTGGGGTTTGTTACAGAAGGATCTTCAGAAATTGCTGGGCATTCATTAAGGTTTTTTCAATGTCTAGTGCTGTGGTTTGCCTGTTGCATTTGTCTTGAATAGATATTTCAGTGGTTTCTTGTTACCTTACGTGTCAATAATAAGTAAATAGGCCTCTTTTATCTAGACTGGGTTTAAACAGCACACTGTGGCATAGCAGTTGAAAAGATGGTGCCTACCTAAAATATTTTACAAGTGATGGGTAAATCAGATGGAGAACTAGAAGAGACCACAAGTTGAAATGACACTTCCAGCCACAGCGTCGGGCAGAGGTCTCTGCTCAGCCACAGCCTGACCTCTGTCAAGTTTTGCTGCTGGCACCACAATAGAGAAAGGTTTTGAGAAGGGATTAACCACCAGAGCATCTTTATTCTGCATCCTTTTGTGCTTTTGTGCTTTCTCTGCTGTCTCAAAAGCAGCAGGTAAGTAGCCTTTATTATTGTCAGAGTTTTCCTTGATGTTACTGATGATCTGCAGCAGCACAATGGGAGCAGGTGGAGCTTTGCAGAGTATAGGTCCAAAGAAACAAAACTAGAAAAATCAATGTTTGCTAATGGAGAAAAGAAAATCATCTGCACTGACTGAAAGGAACTGACTCATGGAATGGGGTCTGTGGCTCCTGCCTTGGCTCCTGTAGGCAATCACCTATGTTTAAAAAGAAGGAAAGAAAGATAAGAGGATGATGCTCCATGAATTAGGAGAAGTATTCTGCCCATTCTGGGATGTTTCAGCTTCACCTGCAGAGTCTGCTTAAGTCAAAGCAGTTTGTTTGATGTATTTTCATTTTATATCCAAATAACTGAAGGTTACCTTTTGTGTCCCTCTCAGGTGTGCAATGGCCACGAGCTAACCCGTGTCTAAAGCAGCACCAAAGGGAAGATGTAAAATACTGTTCCTAATTTGAGGCAATGGAGAAAAAAGGTCCTTTTTTTCTTTTTTATTCTTGTCAATGCATGGAGCTCACGTGAATGGACTACTCAGGATGGGGTGGCTAGTTCTTATTCAGAAGTGCGCACTATACAGGTTTATTGATTTCTTCTCTGCTTGGAGATAAAAAACAGAATAAGCAGGAAGCAGTTTTCACAGTTGACCTCATGCATGTTCAGCCCTGAATTGTTTCCAAGCATTTTCTCCTGCATCCATTTTTAACCTCTAGACGCCACTGTCTTTACACACTCAGCAAGGGCATTCCAAACAGTTATCTCCTCCTAACCAGCAGTTAATTGGGCTTTCCAAAATGCACCACTTTCAACCGCAAATTATTAAATCAATGGTGCTTTTTGAAGAAATCATTAATCATTTTACTTCTGCTTGTCTGCTTGACTTTGTCTGGTGTTCTATAAACCCATCCATGTTATACTAAGCAACAGTTTTGAATTATGCCTATTATTTCATCTTCTGTTAATAAGAGTAATGATGATGCTAACATAATTCTGGAAGAGGAAAATTATTAATTAGAGCATACGTCAATAATCACTTGGTTTTCTCTTACTGCCATGTAGTAGTAAGTATTTTAGCAACTCCAGAAATAAAAGATGATTGAAAAAATAACAGTTCCCTTTTATTGAGAACACTTACATTACAAATTTATTTTGTAAACATACAGTGTTCTTACTTGCCCTTCAATTTCAAAATCAGTTATTTTATATAAAAGCAATTTTCCTTTTTCACATAGCTGATATAAAGCTGTGTGTTATGCAGCATGGGAAAGGATACAGAATTATTGCTGCAAATGGAGAGTTTGTTTCAAATACCTCTTCCTGTTTTGTTTCAGAGGTTTTGTAGGGTCCCATTACTACTTGTTCACAGTATTAAATGAACACATGTGACATGCACAATCCCTCAGGACACCAAACCACATATTTCTTGAATTATATTCAAATGTGGGTTCGGCCTTGTACATGCACATACTGATAATTTGTCACCCACTATTGCTCACCTTCATCTTTAGAAGTTCTCGGTCAACCAGCCCTAGCTGAGGTGCAGCAGTAGCCAGCTTGTCCTGCCAGAAAAGGATTTATAATTCAAGGTCAATATAATTGGAAGCAGTTCTAAAATATTTTGCTGTCATCCTTTCCACTTGCAGCAAACATATTTGAATTGGGAAGATGGGAATGTAAAAGTCCAAAATCATAAAAAAAGAGAAAAATGTGTAACTTATAAACTTTACAAATAAAAGTACACAAGCTGTTGGGATTGGTGTGTCACATAATGTCAAACCTCATTTTGTGTTCTAAGGTACAACAAAAAGTTAAGGAACAATGGCAACATTTTTGGATGGCTTCCTTTTGGCATTGCACTATATTTAATGAGCATTTTTCCTGAGTTGATACTTTAACTCCTCAATTATTTTAATCCAGCTGGCCCCCCATCACTAGCAGATATTTACAAAAGAGACATGGATTTCCTGCAGATAAAGAAGCTGGTGTTTTAGGCAAGTAAATAATTCCATCTAGTTCCTATTGGGTTTTTGTTGGTGTCATATTTCTGTGAACAACAGGACATTTTTAAAATATAAAACAAGAATTGAATTGTCACAGTATGGGTGGCATTTCAGTTCTGCACCACTTCTTCACTTGACCAGAAGATAAAAGGTTGAAATATTAAGGGACATGGGTCCAGACATGCTTCATCTGTTAGCATCCCAGCATGACACCAGAAACAGGCTTCTGAGAAAGAAACATTAAATTGAAGTTCCCAGGGATGTTAACCCTTGTTTCACTGATCTTTACCTTCATCTCACATGATCCTTTCATCAGAAGATGGGGGTAATGCCATCGTGGAAGCAAACACCAGGCATTTTAAATTATGTTGGCAAATTTACATTCAAAACTGTCAGTTGGCTGCTGAGGACCTCCATGCCTCACCAAGGGTTAATATTCAGTGGGACTCCTCACAGAAGTTCAACTTTACAACCAAACCCTTCCATGTCCAAGCTTTTTGACATCATCTTTCTTTTTCTATTATTTTACTTTTTCCCCTGTGGCTTCTGTCACAGCTGAAACCCCAGATCTTCTCTGTAGCCCTTCACCAGCTCCCTCCTTGTTGGATTTCATCTGGGACATCTCCTTACTTGTATCTCTGACTTCACCTTACTGTAGCAAAGACAAAACTATTTCCAGCTTTACACCTTTTTCTGAGCAGCTTTCTTGCCTGACCTGTGACTTTATTCCAAGAAGTATTTGAAATTTGCTTACAACACGTGAGAGGCATGAGAGTATTTACCAGTTTGCTTGGGAGTATGTGAAACCTGAAGCCAGCCCATAGAGTTGAAACTGATCCCCTCTGTGTGGTTTGGCATAGGCCAAAATTCTGACACTTCTAATTTTACTAATGGAAAGGCAGCCCAGATTATTTAGGCACTGTTCATGGCCTGTATCTCCATCGTGTAAAGACATAATGTTGTTTCTAAGGTCCTGTTTGCATTCCAATAAGAATTAGTCTCTTCTTCAAAGCTAGATTGAAGTCCTGTTCCTAAATATTTCAAGATAGGACTGAGGAAATTAAATGGAACAGAAATGTAATGTGAATATAGCCTTTCAACTTCTTGAGAATCTTAAGTAAAATGTAAAAGGCTTTTTGATAAGGTCATGTAGTAGAAACTATCAGTTTTAATAAGGCATTCCTCTACTCTGTTGTGGTAAAAGTGTCCATATGCAGCAACCTCTGACCAGAAGTAGACAAAGCAAAAACCTCTAGTGTATTTAAATATTATTGGAAATCATGAGAGTATGAGAAAATACACTCTCATGGAGTAGGCAATTTATCGCTTAAATAAAATCATATAAAGGGAAGGTCACAGTCTCAGTAAGGATGAATGACAAGAATGAAAGAGAAGCTGAGTTCTGTGGGCTGAATTTTCAGAGCAGTGCCTGGGCAAAGGTTTTGTAGGACTCCACATTCTGCATGCACAGAGAA
The DNA here is from genome assembly GCF_901933205.1 of Camarhynchus parvulus. Taxonomy (NCBI): domain Eukaryota; kingdom Metazoa; phylum Chordata; class Aves; order Passeriformes; family Thraupidae; genus Camarhynchus; species Camarhynchus parvulus. Next base: position 38,848,139 of record NC_044571.1, read on the forward strand.
AATTCATCTCAGCAGCACAGAGCGACGCACCTGCAATCTGAATTTCTGAGCTTCTATTTGCAATGGTGATCAGGTACCTGCACAAAACTCATCATCAATTCAGTGGTCCCTGAAGAGCCATGTTAATTAGAAAAGGCTGGTCTCAGTCAGTAACAGCAGAGGTCACAGCTCCTATGCAGACTGCCCCCCCAGATTCTGCAAGGTTTAATTGATGAGTTTACACAGGCTCGACTGATTTTTGCCCATAACATTTAACTTTTTTGTCCTTCTCCCCGCCTGTTTATTAACAGGTCTTTGTGCAATAAATATAGTTGTCCATTTTCTTTGAAGCTTGGCTTTCCTTACTCCACACATATGCAAAAAGCACCCAACTACTGCACGTATAAATTAAAGATAAAACCTAGTTTTCTTGACTCACTCTTGTTACTTGTGCAAAGACACCTATATTAATAAAATTATGCCACTCCAGCCTAATGAATGACGGAATCCCTCAACAGGTTTCTATTATTTATTGACAAATCTTAAAAAGCCATTTCAATATGAAAAAGAAAGAGAATGTGTGGATTGATCAAGCTATTTTTCTCTGCCTGCAAAACACGGTCATTCAGCTCCATCATACTCCAAATAATACATAAACCTTCACTACACAGTCACCAATAGCATCAATAATAGAGATAATTACATCTGTTGCCAGAGTTATTGTGCTCCTTGGGCACCTTCTTGCCCCTACTGCCACTGCTATCAGTGAAGAAGGAAGAAGGAGAACACATTTCCTCAGTAGGACAGCAGAGGAATGAGGAAGGGATATCAGAGAAAACAAATAGCTTGGATTATAAAAAAGTATGGCTTTTTGTTTTGGCTGCTGAGATGAACCAGATATGACTCCTTGCCAAAAGGCAAGACAAGACTTCTGTAGATTTCAGTGGGTCCAGAGTTTCACTTCAGAAATAGAAACACAATATAGGAGAAAAGAGCATCTCCAGAGGATTTTAAAAAGTGGATAGCATGCAGAATGCAGTTAATAACAGCAGAACAAAAAATACAACTAACTGCTTCTCTGTATTATTTAAAGAGAGATTCAACTTCTCTTATTCTCATATTTTTTCCAGAACTCTTCAGTGAAAATCATTTTTGAAAGGAGCTCATGTATTTGGGTCCTTGTCAGACACAGACCCAAGTCACATTGCAGAGCCCTGGTTAATGTTTGAAAGTGATTGCTTCATCACTTACAAAAGCAAGTATTGTGGCCATTTTAGAATTTCTGTCCATTTTTAAAGACTTTGTTTTACAAACAGACTGTGAGATCCCTGCAGACTTAGTGAACAAAATTCATTCTCAAGATTACAAATTATTGTCATCATCTATCTGTCATTTTGTTGGCTATTTTTTATGTTCAGTCATTATTTTCTTTCTCTAATTTCTTGGATGAGACATTTTTTCAGTGTACCAGACAAGCAAAACCATCAACTTTCCCCCTGGCTACTGGGTAGCAATCCTAGCCAGGCACAGCAAGCCTCTGATTTTAAGGTACTGAAAACATTCTGTCTCTTCTCAACTGTGCTGTCATTGTACTCTGGTTAAAAGTGGACAGAAGGGAAGTAACAAAGCTGAGAAGGCTGGAAAATGCTTACAGCAACTGTCTTCTTCCAAATACTTTACAAATAATAAAGGGAGACAAAGACACTGACAGCTCCATATTTCAATGTTCAACGAGTCTCACTTCCAGCTTTTGCAGTGTTTCTGATGGCTGCACCACAAGAGGTTTCTGCAGCCACAGTTCCATCCCTGAACACCAAAGGCTTGCATTTGCTGGCTGCATGGCATGAGCAGGGCTCAGACTCACCCAGATTCCTCTAAGACATCAACTCTAAAGAAGTTTATCGCTGAATAGATTTGTTGTTGTTGTTGTTCTGCAGTGGAAATCTATGTTCTCTGTCACTCTTGAAGTGACAATTTTAAAAAACAGTTCTTGCCATTTAGGAGATTTCTGTTTCCCTGTGTTTATTTCTGAGTCTGTGTAATCGTACAATTAATCCAATTAAGTAATCTTTTTCACAATAGCCTTATCACACAGCTCTGTGTTTGTGGGTGGGCAGCTGTTGCCACAGCCTGCTGGGGCAGGTCTCAGAATTACAGTAGAGAGAAACAATTATATTCATGCATCATTCACTTCTACCCTGGGGTATAATAAATAAGAGTCCTTGTGATAACCAGTTGTCTGGCTCAGATGGAAGAATAGAACATGTAAAGCCCTCATAATGCTGTTGTTCACCTCAGAGACGGTAGAAATGGCTGCTAGCCCCTCAGTTAACAAGGATCTATAGCAACTCAATCCTTGGCATTAATTTGTCTCTATCCTTTGAAGTATTTTTTTTCATCAATGACTGGCTTCATGCTGAGAAAAACCCTTCTCTTTTGCTTTTTCTCACAGGTATACTTAACTTCTGGGATTCCAGTTTGGTCAGGGCAGATTTCTGCTTTATCATTAGAAGGCAGAGTAAAACCTCCCTGTCTGTGTGCTGAGAAGACCAGACTAGGACACTTCCCTCATGAAATACAGCAGCCTCCTGAGCTACACTGGGGGAGACATAGCTTCTTTCAGTGATACTAGGAAGGCTCAAACATACCTAAATTTAGTATCCCAGGACTCTGGAGCAGAGGAATCCTTCAAATATCCTCTTGTTCAGACAGCACAGGGAGGACACCAGATATGTCTGCTGGGTAAAAGCAGCACAGCCTGGCCAAATATGTCCTAATGATCTTAGCAAACAGTGAAGCCTCAAGCCTTTGCCTTCAGTTTGATTGCCCACACGAAGCACCTACCACTGTTTCACACACCAGCAGGCACAGGATGTGATCCCTTGGGGCTGGCAGAAGCACAAGGCTTACAGACATGTGAGCCTTAGGGAAAAACAGAGAAGATCTGGACAGAGACCCACAGCAACAAAAGCAGCCTGACTGTAGTGTTTCAAAATATGTGCTTCCTTTCCTGAGTTTTCTATTTCCCCTTTTTGACTGTGATCTTCAAGCTTAGAGGTCTTTCCATCCCTCAACTACCTGAGACTAATCCACAGATTCTTATGCTGGAGTCTAATATCACAATTTGGTACTTTAGAAAATGGCATTAGCATTTATTAGCATGCATTAGCCTTAACAAAAAGCTACAATATATTTGCTGTTTTGTTCCTTCAGACATGATCCACTGGTCTGAAACAATTTCTGAAACTCCCATAGCAAAACCATAATACAAAGGTCACACTGTAGCGAGCAAATTAGAAGCATGCTCTTATTTTTACATAAAATGCATATGCAAAGAGGCAGATACCCATCTTGCCATTGAAAACCCATAATTTGGTGTGCTTCTCTAATAATTCATTTGGGAATTTAGAAAGAGTGCAATACAGATTTCAGAATACATCACTGAATTGAAAGAAAACACCAACACACAAAGACAAAAATTAATAATCTGGAAACTGAGCCAAAAGAACCCCAGCCATTCTTTATGCAATCACTGCCTCTTTTTTTTTCCTTACACAAAGGAGCATGTCTCATTTTTGTTTGTACAGATGTAACATCTTGTAGTACAAATACCACTGGATGAAATACCTACGTGAGATTTAAATTGCACATGTTTGCACCTTGTAACCACCAAACATGGATTCTGTTCACAGCTGAAGATAGTTCAAGGTGTGAGCTGCATCTCTGAGTTCCAAAGAAACTCTATGGAAATCTCCCAGCTAGTTCCACACCATGACCTCAGAGAATGAGCATCACATCAGCTTTGTCAGCCCAGCTCAGGTGTCTCAGATGTTTCAGGGCATCAGACATACATCATACACCTGTGTTTAGAATACCTTAGCAGACCCCTCCTTAAGTGGTGTGTGCAGAGGGATTCATAAGGCACCCACACATCACCTGACCAGTTTCAGATGTCCAGATCCCATAAGGGGCTGGGATGCTCATCAATATCCCAGACTGGTACACAGTGTGGGCAGGCACAACTCAAATTTACAGAAGACTGCTCTTTTTGGAAGAGACTTTGGAGACTGTCTGACCTAAAATGACTCTACAGTTTTGTGTTTATCCAAGGCAATTCCCCCAGAATTCTCCAAGGCCTGTAAGAGACACACAGTACATAAGCAGACACAGAAGCACGGACAGACACTTCAATTTAATGAATTTAACCTCCATGGTCAGCCCTCCAGAAAAAGTAAAATTACTTTTTTAAAGGTTATGTTAAATAGTCAAGGGGGTTTTGTGTTCATTAAAAATAAAGGAATAAAACAACAAAAGGGAAAGGGAAAGGAAAAGGAAAAGAGAAATATCAAGATTTAAATTTCACAAAAGAATTGTTATGATAATGACACATCCAGAATAATAGCTCATAAAAGATAAGGAAATAAAAAAGCTTTTTATTACTTTTGGGGTTTTTTTGTCTTTAAAATTTCTGGCGTCTAACTCAAGATCACTGTGATTTGTGAATTCTGAACATTTGGGGTCAGCTGTATTAAAACACATATGGAACAACAATAATGAAGGATGATCAGAACAGTATATTATGTCTTCAGGTTTTACATCTGATGAATTTCCCTCAAAGATGAAAACATTAAAGGGAACATCACTGGTAGTAAAAAGCTGAGTATTTGGATGCCTGCCATACCCAATTCCCCACTGACACTGAAGTGCCTGAAATAATGCAGAACAGTACCTCACAAGACTTGCTTTAGTTCTCTTTCACTGCAGGTAAATGTTTCTCTTTCCTTCTATGGCAACCACTTAAAAAGCTGAGTGGTTATCTTACCCAAGCCTTTCAAATATTTAAGGGTGGGGAGTTATGTCCTGTTTCATAGAATTATGGAATCACATGGAATGGTTTGGGCTGGAAGGGACCTTAAAGATCACCCAGTTCCAGCTCCCCTGCCATGGCATGGGCAGGGACACCCTCCATTAGACCAGGTTGCTCAGAGCCCCATCCAACCTGGTCTTGAACACTTCCAGGCATGGGGTGAATACAATCCCTTTGGGAGGCTCACCCTGCTTAATGCTGATATGGATGTACAATTTCTGTCCATTAATATGTAACAGCCCCATCTTCCTATCTTAAAAATGAATAAATGGCAATATGATCTGACGTATTGACTTCCTGACTAAAGGGACATGGAGGCAGATTTTCCAGTCAGTGGATGCAGAACTTCAGGACGTGACTCTGCCACCCTGGACAACAGTAATGTTCCTGTGAGGGTTTGACATGGTCTCAGTGATGATATGAGTGGTTAGGTGTTGTCAGCTCATCCAGGAAAGAGCAAAACAGGGAATAGCAGCTATTAAGGAGACTCCAGGCAGTAGTTTCAGACCTCTGTAGAATAAGAAGCCATCACTCTCACTCATTTAGTCTCTCCTTAACAACAGAACTGCCAGGCAAGATCAGACCAGTTTTACACAAAGTCCAGAGCCTTGAGTTCATGTCCTAGTCACACCTGGCAACACTTCACTTTTATACAGGAGGGAGGAGAAGTGCATGTCTTGAAGCTGACAGTCCAGAAACAGCAGAATGTTCTCGAACCCATGTGTTTCCCCTAGGGTGAATGTGAATCAAATAGACTGAATCCCTCACAAAACAAGATATTCTGAACTGATACATTTCCTGTCTTCCCACTCTGGATGGCTGATCATTTGCTACAGATAACTTCAGAAGTTATCTAAGTTACTTGGAGGAGTAACTTGTTCAGGTAATAAAATAGTCCATATTATGAAAATTTAAGGACCATTGCTTAAAGGCATTCTATATTTTTAAATGACTTTACAGAGATTGCTTACATTTGACAGTAAATAGCTGCTGTTTAGAGCAGAGAGTTTTTTTCTCACACAAAGCAGTAAGTGCCTGTTTCCAGGGATGCAGTATTCTATGAGCCAATCACTAGTACAAAATTACCTAAAAATTAACTGTTGCCTAGATAGCAGTGAAAAATATCTAATTGCACATATGTTGTACTAACAGACAGGATACCCATAGACCCATATCTGTATCAAGATATGTCTTTGAAAACACATTTTCTAAAAATTAAAACAACTATTGGTATAGCTCATAATTTTAAATGCTGTTCCAAAATGCTCAAAAATTAAAGTCTGCAGAAATCTTCTGGGCAAGAAACCCTTTGGTTCGGAAAAAGATTAAGCATTGATATTTAATAAAAAAATTAAAATAAATCAATGCTTAAAGATTGGATGCTTAAAGAATGGATTAAAATAAATGCCACAAATATGGAGAAGGAAAGCAGTCACTGCTGATAAAGGCACTAAAAGCCACTCACAACAGAAGACAATACTCAGAAGAAAACAAGCATCCTTTCAAATAACATAGATGCAAATGGCAAAAGTGGAAAGCAATGGTATAAAAATATTCATTTTATATACTATTCCACATTTTAAATCAGACAAGAAGAGGTATCCAGCCCTATTTGATGTTGATGGAGAGTGCTGCTCTGACATCAAAAAGGGTAGTGGGAAAGTATTTTATAAAGTCCACATTTTATGCTGCACAAAGAGAGATAACCTATACCTGACAAGGAGGTAGGGAAGGACCTTCCTGAAACTAACGTTTCATTTTGGACTGATGTTGGAAAGCAGTGACATTTGCAGTGGCAGAATATCAAAATGCAAGTCAAAAAGGTGCACAGATATCCTGGAAAATACTGACAGTACTTCAGGGACTTGGTGAAACTAGTGAAACTCGTGAGCACAACCAGTGTAATTACAGCTGTAAAGTGAGTGCAGGGGGTTTACAAGCTGATTTGGCTGATGTGAAAACAGAAGATAACAAAATAAAACCCTGAGTTAAACTATGGCTAACAGTGAGCTCTGGCAATAAGTATTTAAAGGCTGAGAAAGAGATGTAAAATTGTTCAAGACATGAGCAAAAATTAAGAAAAAACTTTATGTACCTACCAATCACACATTTCTAAGACATGAGGAGTTTTTTTTACCAGAACTTTCCAAGTTCCCCAAATGTGCTACATCCTTAGTTTAGAATAAATTTGTGTTTTAACAACCTATAAACTCTACTCCATCCATGGAGATAGATAAGGACTAGAGATTGGAGTTGTAGGAAATTATGACATTGAAATGAGACATCCTCATATCTAAGTCAGAGGCCCTTGTCAGGTATTCTAGGAGCTGCTTGACATGGAAGATGCTGAGAGGTGGACCATGGTGCATATGTGCATTTTACCATATGACAAGCAATGAAAAGCACTTCCAGGTGGAGATACATATGATTGGGTGCAGCATCCATGTGACATGGCTCTGCGAATTCTACATCAGAATTGTGTCATATCCTTCTCAATAGTTTCTCCTAAAATCTTCATATCCCTAGTTATTGAGGCAGGTCAGGAAGGATAATAAGGTCCAATAGAGGAATTTGGAAGATATTGAATGATTCAAGGGTCTGAAAGCCAAGATAAAGAGCTCTCTTGAGAAGATGTAGTGTTGAAGTAGGGCTCTAATTTTTTGTCTATGAGGTGCTGGGTTAAATTACAATGTAATGTGTTTTGACTGTAAGACCTTGCTTCTGACAGTCTTCTCACTCAAGAGATCCAAAGCAGGTGGTTTGCTCACCTCAGCTCTCAATAAGAGTGCAATCAGTCTCTGAACTCCACTGCTCCTACCACCAAATTGCAGACTCCATCAGGAGATCAACAATTTATCTGTCACAGAAAAGTGGCATCTTACTGCTAAAGGCAGCCTTGTTAGATCAGCACCAAAAAACCTGTCCTTCCACTCCCTGCGCTGCACCTGCTCTGTGGATAATGAGAGGGCTTCAGGCTCCAGGACTGTCAGACTGACATCTTTGACAAGGTTTGAATCCCGTGGCAGTGAGGGAATTGTCTGGATTTTTTTTTTTTTTAAGGAAAGGCCTTTGGCTACAATTGATTGTCAAGCCCCACGAACTTACTCAAGCCCCATTGTCCTTACCTGTATTCCTGCTTTTTGCTCTTCAGAGATGGCACACATGGCCTGGGATACACTTGTACGTGTGCTGGCTGTTTTTCTGACTTCCTCACAGCATTAAAATTCTTTTCCTCAGCCAGTGCAATAGATTTTGCCACAGAAATGACAAATGTCACCTTGTGCTATTGATGTGTGGCCAGCACATCACCACAAAGGTTTTCTCCCTGCCCCCATGACTTTGCCATTTCAGTCAGTCCACACAACTTTTCAGCAGCTCTGCTGTGTCAGCCAGAGGTTGTATGTGCCTTCCTCCTCTGCAGCCCACTCTTCCTCCTCCCCCCTCCCTCACCACAAGAAGCAGGTCCTTGGGAAATGCTTGGCCTGCTACCTCTCATGTATCTCAACATTTTTGCTGTCTCTTTAAGGTTTTTTGTCTGTGGATATTAAAATTGCAGGTTTTGAGGAAAGGGACCATCTCTTTGTTCTATATTTGTGTAACACACAGTGACAGAGGAATGCCTCCTGTTTCTGGCTGCTTTGGTTATACAAATTAAACAAGAGTAGTAACATGGCTGCCTAATTACCCTGCTTTCTTCCCTGTGTCGGCAGCAATTTCAATCAGTTGAATTTTGTAATGACAGAGTTAAGAGTGGGCACCATACTAAGTCTATTTATTTTGCCCTCTCGTGACTGAGAGCTTCTGGGCATGGGTCCTTAAAGAGTTAATGGCACTGTGAAGTCAAAACCTGCAGCTGTCTGCTCCTTCTCCAGGTCCTTAGAGTGATCGGGGGATGTTTCTCTTCCCCTTCTTTGCCTTTTTTCCCAGAACAGTGTCAACCTCATTTTCCTGCTGCAGCCCTCTAGAAGGAGGCTCTGGGTCTCTCCCCCTTCACTCCCCCACTGGGGTAGGCAACTCCTGCTGGTGCCACCAGCCGTGTCCTAGGCAAGGGCCACTCATGTGTTGCACTCCTAGCACTGGCTGCACTGCTATGCTACAGCTATTAGATGTTCTGCCACATTACACTTTTAAAAATGTGCAACTTCTGCTTTGATCTTGGCAGCCTGAGACAGTGATTTAAATGCCTCCTACCTCCTTTCCTGAGTCAACGCTTCAGCATCACTGCTAAGAAGCACAGCTGGCTGACAGCTCTGCAGGAGTCAGCCTCCTGAAACAAGTCCCAGAGAGAGGGAAATATGGCATCATGCCCTGCTTGCTTCCAAGAGCTGAAACACACAGGAGCTCAAACGACTGTTTCCTCAAAGTTTTCCTTTTATAAATGATCAGCTTTCTGAATATGGTAGGATTCCTTGATGCTTTTCTTAACCAAACAGTTACCTTCCAACCAGGACCAGCTCTCCTGTGCTGTTTGCTGGATTTTTTTTGTGTGGTAGGCATTCGGGTTCAGGTTCACTCCCCTCTTGTAATGTGGATGAGGGGATCTGGGGTCCTTCCTTGGGCAGCCCTCCTAAATGGGTTTCTATCTTCAAGGAACTCCACAGCTCCCCAGAGGAGAAGCCTGTGCCAGTACTGAACAAAACATCAATCGTAGTTCAGCTCAAAGTTCTCATGTAAATCAGACTGCCTTTTCAAAGGCACATTCAACCTTAATTTTTATTGCTTGTAGCTGAAATTGAAGTAAAAGAGTCCATGAATCAGCAAACTAATTGCCTTTTGTATTAGCTGGGGATGTTTAGCATGACTGCATAACTAAGTAAATATTGAGATTAGTGCTCTCAGGAGTAGGTACTTTCAGTAGATGTGTTGGATAGAACTTGCATGTGAATTGATGGCAAGCAAGGTATATTAAAGAGGAAGCATATGTAATATTAAATAGAGTGCAGTTAAGGAGTTATTTTAAAGAGTAATTTTAAGAATCAAGACCAAAAGAAGCTAAATGTTATAAAGTTAATAAGCTAATACAAAGTTGTTTCTTTTTTTCCTCAGATGAAATGAATGGGAACTTGAGACATAATTTCAGTTGGACCTGACCGCTCAAATACCTTTGATAATGAAACCCCTATTCCTACAGAAAACTCCTACAGATCTGTGTTTCTTTCATTTGACATTGTCTGTCATCTTTTTTAAACAAAATTTATTTATCCCAGCCTTTTGTTTCTGCTGAGATTTAAGAAATGACACTGAAATCTCTGCACAGTTGATGTGGGGGCTGATGGACAGTGCTAAGCAGCAGCAGTACTGAGCAGCTGTATGGACAGCTTCTCCCACAGGCTCAGAATACAGATGCAGAAAAAGCCACCCTTGAGCCTTCAGCTGGGAATTTGGCCTACAAAGGAAAATGTCCATAATTACTAACAGATATGAAAATTAACAGGGATCTTGGCCCGGTGTCTTCCTTGTGGCATGGCAAAATCTCTGATGATGAAACTAGACACACTAAATATTATTTCCATTCAGTAATGCAATAAGCTTTGCCTAGGGCAACCCAGGTTGCAATACTAGCTTTTCAGTTTTAGGTAAAATTTACATTCTTAGAAATACAGGAGTTGCCACACAGAACTAAACCAAAATCCTATTTCATCCATTGTCTTGTCCCTGACAATAGCCAGGAATCAATATATCCCTAGGAGGTATAAGTGCAGCATAACATCTCCTACTAAGACAGCAGGAACCCTTTCTTGCACAAGCAGTCATTTAGTGCCTGACAAGGCTTGCTAGGTACCTTTTTCAAGGAGCCTTCTGTGAATTGCAGCAATTTACCTGACTAGACTTTTCATTATGGAGTAAGTTTGCCATGCATATGTGTGCTGTGCACTTTTTAAAAGCTGCATATTTTACAGCTACAGCTCATTATTTGACAAGGCTTTTAGCTTGGTCAAATGAAGCCAATTCCCCACAAAACAAGCATAGTTGCTTCTTTTCAGCAAATGATGTTTCCCTGCCAAATTCCACTCACAGCCTCAAGCCTTTTCACTCATCTCATATAATTTCATATACAGCCACTTAAAACTTGGGCTCTTTTTAAATCACACCGAACCAGAAATTGCCTCATCAATTTTGCCTGTCTCTCTCATTCCACCCCCTTAGGGCAGAAAAGAAATATTTGAGTAATTTTTACTTTTACCTACCTGATTCTGCAGAGGAATGCTTGCATAAGCCCTTAGCAGTGCTCCACTGGGTTCTTAAAGGGGGTTTCTAGAAATAGAAGCACTTGAAAATTTTCAGTAACCAAAAAACAAGGTCAAAATTAAGTCTTCAGTAACTTTAACAAATGAGGTTAACACCTCTCTCTTAATTGATGGAAGGACCCAGAGATGTAAATTGGAAGGTAGACAAGTAAATGGTCAAGTGTGATGTGTTGTGGTTGGTTTCTATGCCTTAATGAAGATAAATCAATGCACCCTTTGTGAAAGATGACTACTTATCCTGGCAGATTCATCTGTTACTGTGCACTGATAGTCTATGACTCTGATTCTTATTATTGCAAGCTTGGTTTGCTGAAAATAAAGGTGTGTAGAAAGCCAGGAAAATTAGACTTACTTTTATTATGATGTTGAATCAAACTGACTGACAGAACTATGAAAGCTTTGAAATTAAGATTATAGGGACGCATTAACATAACATGCATAAATCTTGCTGTAAATCTTCTCTGCATTTGACTATTCTTTGAAGATCAGAAAAATAAATTATCTGTGGCCTGCTACATACCAAATTGATTCCATCTAATTCTTTGTCAAAAAGCCATCCCAAAGAGAGATTGAGCCAGCAGTGTCTGAGCCATAGCCTTCTAGAGCTTATCAAGGCCATGATTAAGCACAGTGGCTATTCATCATTTTTAAGACAGAACAGTAAATCAGAGAGTGTCATCTTCATTTAAGTAAAACTTCCAGTCACTTCAACCTGAGATTTCTTTTTAAAAAATTGCCAAATGTAGCTTTGGACAAAACAGCCTACCAACCCCAGAAAAGTTACAGAGCAGAAGCATGTGAGTCATATAGCATAAGAACTACTGTAAAGTGCCTAATGACTTTTTTCCACCAAGTAGACATTTGGCAGTACAGACCAGTGGGGAAGAACACTCTGGTCATGCTGATTAAAATGCAAAATTCTTGTATACAGGTTGATTTTTGTTGAGCCAAGTCTTGTGGCCATGAAGCCTCTGAGCCATTGTGGTTTAGAGCCGCTGCTGATCTGAACAGATTGCTTCCGTATCCTTACTGCATAATTCAAATCAATTTAATTTAGGAGCTTCTATTCACTTTCACAAGAGGAAAAAAAAAACAAAAGCAGCACACCACCGTCCTTGGAAACAAAATGGTTCCTCCCCTTACACAAGATTTTCCTAATCAAGCACCTAATCTAAAAGAAATATATTCTGACATCTTGTCCATAGCAGGAGCTGACTGAAAACTTGTCTCAAGAATGGCAAAGATAGGGACAGTTCAACTGGTAGATAAACCAAACACCTGTGCAGGAAATCTGTTGCATATGTCCTGCTTTCCTGTCTGAGTTCAAAGGACTGCTCCACCCACCACAACATCTTTGCTAAGAGAGTAGCTGGATGAAAAGTTTGCTACTACTGAAGTTACTTTGAAGCTGTTGAGGAACCTTGAACCTGAAGCTTATGCAGTATGAGGTACAAAGTACATTCTTTATAGCTGACTTTATGGTCAAGTACAGCTGTCTAGTCAGAGAATTCAACCAGTGTGAGCCTTTGATCAAAGATAGATGTGTTGCAATCAAATGCCAGCAAGTTGGATATGATCCTGTGCTGGTTTGGGCTGGAATAGAGTTGATTTTCTCCACAGCAGCTGGCATGGGACTGTTTTAGATTTGTGCTGCAAACAGCGTTGATAACTTAGGGATGTTTCAGCTGCTGCTGAGCAGCACTTGCACAGAGTCAAGGCTTTTTCTGCCTCTCACCTCACCAGTGATCACACTGGGGGTTCACAAGGAGCCGGCAGGGACATTGCCCGGACACCTGATCCCCACTGACCAGAGGGATGTCCCAAATCACATGGCATTATACTCAGCATATAGAGCTGGGGGAAGAAAGAAGAAGGGGGGATGTTTGGAATGATGCTGTTTTTCTTCCCAAGTCACCATTGCAGATAATGGAGCCCAGTTTACCTGGGGATGCCTGAACATCTGCCTGCCCATGGGAAGTGGTAAATGAATCCCTTGCTTTGCTTTGCTTTTCTTCAACTATTAAACTGTCTTTATCTCAATCCAAAAAGTGAGGGTTTTCTCACTTTTTCTGTGGTTTCTGATTCTCTCCCCCATCCTACCAGGGCGTTGAGTGAATGGTTGTGAGTGGCTGAGCTTCTGGCTGGGGTCAAACTTCATCAGACCCTCACCACTGTGTTTCATAACCAGCAGTACAAATGAAACTGTTTCTAAAAGACAACACACTTCTGTTGTTCTTTTATTAATCAGTAAAAGTTATTGGTTATGCCTGATCTATGATGGTTTGCTAATCCCAGCAAATTCTCTGCAAGAAGCTGTCAAAAGATCATCTGAATCCCAGCATCAAACAGGAAAAATACTGAGGCATTGAAGAAATGTAACTCACAACTATCTATAATGAGTAAATGGAAAAACAAAAGATTTTTATGCTAGGAAAAATCATTGATTCTGTCTTTAAAAGCTGAGTGAGTGGAAGTCAAGGCTCGTCTAGCTAATAAAAAGCAGAAGTATATCAAGTTGCTATGGGTTTGCCTTTTATCCTGTTTTTTATTTCATCGAATGTGTGTGAGCTTGAATTGCCTGGTATTTGTCTGAATTTCTTTATTTTTCCTTTGACTATAAACATAGAGCAAGTGAAGATTTAAAGAAAAAAACCTAATAAAAAAACCAGAAACATATTTTTGAACAATATTCCAGAATCTGGATCACTTTCTTCATACCATTTAGAGCATAAACATAAATTTATCTCAGCTATCTGGACAAAATTAAGAAGAGGGGATTAGCTTGCCTCCAGAGGACAGATATGTGTTGATGGGTTTGAGAGAATGTAGGAACTTCTTTAGTCAGCTTTATCATCAGGAAAATCATTGCATCCAACAACTCCTTACTTTAACACTTACAACTAATGTGATTAGACTTTCTCAACCTTCAAGTGAACTTGTCACCAGAATATAAAAACAAAGAAAAGCAATGTAGAAATATAATGGAGCTACTTTTGTTTAAACTGCTGTTCTATTCCCAGGAAAGAATTGAGAAATGGGTATGTATTAATAACCGTGCTGGAAGGACTGGACAAAAGAAAACCTGCCTTTTTAATTATTAAGTTTTTTGTTAGCCATAGGTATTTTTGGTCATGCCTTTTCAGGAACAGGACAATACAGCCTGTTCTGTTCCTGAGCCTAGAGGTAACTTGACATTCTTGATTATTAGGCATCACTCAACTTGGCAAAATGAGAGACATAAGGTTTTTTTGTTACTGCATTCACTGAGCCATGAGAAAGTGTCGCAAAGGTATTTTAACCTCAGTTTCAATGTGATTTTAGAGAAACTGAGTTGTCTGTTTTGGAAGCAAGTATGTACTGCTAATGCACCTTTTGCAACTAGGATAGTGCTGCAGGTAATTAAGTCAAAGAGTCATTTGTTGTACAATCTAATTGATAACATCCTTTTCACTATTGACTTAATCCTGTGCAGATGAAGTTAAGAGGAAAGCCCAGTTGCAATATTTAGGCTCCAATTCACATTGAAATTTTGGTAACCCTCAATGAAGTCTAATTGAAATTTTCAAATGTGCATTCCCTTCACACAATTAATGCACTTTGTGCTGCTGTAGAGTTAACTCCAGCATTGTTTTTAAATGCTCATTTAGACTAATGTAGGGATAGCAATTATTTTAAATTCCTGACCCATTTCAGCCTGTTTTTCTGTGGAGGCAGTCGTGCATGACTAGTCTAGATGGGATTCAACCCACCTAACTGCAGGTTACACACATATCTGTCTTATAATTGGTTATAGTTTCTGTGAAATCAGACTACTTAGCAAAGAAGAAAATCTTGTAATTATAAAAAGCAAGAGAAAGGCTACAGCCAATGTTCCTCCATTTGCAGGCCCCAGAGAAACCACATAGATGTAATTTGGCAAAGGTGAGCAGGGGCAACTAATCTCCCAGATGGGGCATCTGTCATGGAAATAAACTTTCAGTAACTAAGGTGAGATTAAACTTAGACTTGGAAGACTTCTCGTTACAACATAAATGTTTGCACCTGAATTAATCACTTGAGGCTCCCTTTTTCATGAAAAAAATTAAGAAATTCAGGATTCTGCTTATCTCTTATAAAAGGATGATTCAGTTTCTGGGCTCCCAGGTTACCTAGATGGTCTTACCTAAAGAGAGCACTGTTATTCAAAATCTTATAAAGTGTTTGCTGGAGATTATGAAAGTAAAGGATAAGGAGTGAATGAAAATATTGAGAGAAGAAGAGGGAGACAAAAATTTCTATTTACTTCCAGAAAATCCTATGAAAGTTTGAGAACAAATACTGGATAAATTCCCAGAAAATGCATAGCAGCTAGTCATAGCTTCCCCAAAAAACTCTATTGCTGTTGACTTCTTCTGGCAGACTGTGGTTTGGATGCTTTTCTGTACAAAAATGTCTATAACAAATTATTCTTACTCTCCCAGTCAAGGGGAAGATTCATCTCACCCAGTTTATACCATCTAAGAATTAGCATCTCTTATAGTTACAGGAAAGAGATGGGAAAATCCAAACTGATATTCATCCTAGCTATGGAAGGTTGTCTAGACCCACTGCAGGGAAGGCAGCACAGGTTCTAGGCTGGGGACAGAAGGTGGCTTGGGGCCCATCATTTCAGCACCATCACATCTCACATAGGCTGATTGTGACACTACACATTCAAACCACTGTCCAAAGAAGGGATAAGCTGCCTTCTTCAGAGCCTCTTCCCCTCTACTGACTGAAAAAGGAGTTTAAATTTATGCATTAAACCCATAGATGGTGAAGATTAGTTGAAGAAATTGCATCCAGACTTAATCAAAATGAAGATGTCCTGAGAGAGACAACCAGTGCTCTCAGCATGTTTCACCAGGGAAGTTCACCTTTCCACGGAGGAGGCAAAATGAACGCTCCAGGGAACATTTGTTTACCTGCTGTAAAGAATTAACTTTTTTTTCTTCCTTTTCTTTAACAGGACTCCTCTGTGGTTTGCTCAGCAGCAGCATTAGGGAAACCATGCAGTGATACTCGGTTCTCCAGGTCGACTGCAAATTCCCAGTCAACAGTCTACTTGTGGATTGCACACACATTAAAGTCTTACATGTAAAATATGCCCATTCACTACACCATTTTTTTCATAATTCTAATCTGATTACCACAAAATTTTCTGCAGTGATCACTAGTTACAGCTACAGAGGAATCTTTAGAGCTTTAGATTTGGACATGAAGACTGCAGAAATTATGTATTCCCATAAGCTCTAGCTGGTGTTCTGTCATGGAAGCAAATCAGATCTGCAAATAGATCTTTCATAAGAAATCTGAAAGAAGTGACACAGTAATTTATGCACCTTAGAAAATTCTGAAGCACCTTGCTCAGAAGGAGCAAGGTGGAGATCAGATGGAATCCCTTCAGATGGATTTTCATCTCACTTATGCCCCTTTCTCAACTCCACCAACTTGGATTGTTTACATCTTGTTCACACTAGGATAAGTGAAACCTATGGGAATATTAATTATGGGTATATTTGGGGAGGGATGGGAATTCTTGCAAGGATCCTCCTTTTCTACAGTCTTCTACAATTCATAGACTAAACAGTATCACAAAGAGCATATTCACTGACTGAAAAATAAGATAGTCATATACTGAGAAAAAGGAAGTGGAGGAAATTAACAAACAAAATTAGAATATAAAGCAGAGATTAGAGGCACAAATGTGTACTCACAAAGGTGCTGAAATTTTGACAAATCAGACTGTTGCAGTATCTGCTGCCAGTTGCAACCAGAATCTGAATGAGAGAGAAAGGAAAGTATGTGGGGAAAAGCTCCATTCATGTTTGATTTGAGTTTTCTGAAAAAAAAAATGTTTATCTGTAGTAGACAAATGTGACTAGTAGTTACACAGATGCTGGCACCAGATCAAGTAATGAAGCCCTCAGAAAGAGAGTAAAACAACAAAACAGCTTTCAATTTTCTGCTTGCAGATAAAAGAAAAGCAGACATGGATCTAAAGCAGGAGAGAGAAGAGCAAATACTTTTCTGTAAGGCTGCATGCATATCCTCATGAAATGCCTTTTATAGCTCTTAACAATTATTGGCTCTCTCCCACCGTTTCTGAAGGCTGAGACATTAATCATCAGCTGAACAATTGCCACTAATAATTCATTTGGCTGCATTCCAAACAATAGTGAGTAGCAAACAGTCATGGAGTTGTGTATATGAGAAGACACAGGAATATTTTCCTAGTTACTAACCACTTCAGAAAATCCCTAAAGACACATTTTAAAACCAAAGCAAAGCAAAGCAGAGGAAAAATATATGAAAGGAAAATTCTCTGAAGAAAGGTCTTTTCCATGCACAGGTCAATAACACAATTTGAAATGAAGTATAATCAGGTTTCAAAGAGTTATTACATGAGAAATCTTCCAAAGCACAAGGTATGTCAGGCCAATACTTTCCAACTGACTAACTATGATCAGATGTCTGAAATCAATACCAGTCACTTGGTTTTGAAACTTTCTTCTTTAGTCTGCATATAGATTCAGAGATTAACATTTTGGCTGAAATCAATGGGAGAAAGAAAAAACAGACTATAAAATTAAATTATTTTAGTTTATAGTGTTCTAGACTGAAACATAAACCATTTCATGTGAAGATTCAAGTAAAATATGATGTGCGTGTATTCTGGATTTATGGTCAGGCCCTTCCTAACATAGAAATAGTTCAGAAAAGTATGGGAAAAGCCACAGAGGTCCGTAAGAATTCAAATGTATTCACAAAAGGTCCAATCCTGAGCATTCTCAAGTCAGTGGGAGATCTGCTTCTCTAACCAGGAATTGTTATATTGTCTCAGCTAAGCAGCCTCTAACTTTTGTAAGATGCATTCCGAAGGAGTTTTTCCAGTAGTTGCCTAGGCTTAGGTACCTCAGCACCAAACTTTTAAAAGTGTAAGTGGGTAAAGTGAACTTAACTCAAGACAAATGATGGTCTTAGCAAGAGTTCAAGTGACAATATCCATGTATTTTACAAATTGACATATAAAGCTTTTATGCTGCCTTTGGCTGAAGCAATAAGCCACAGAACTCACAGAAGTTTGGGATCTTTTGGCAGTTAATTTATAAGTGTCGCATCAGAACAAGCAACTAAGACTCCAGGTCCCTCGGTGACAAAAAGCAATTAGCTTGAACCTACATGAGTTTGTTTGCTGTTAAAGACAAGCTGAACTGCTTTATATACCTTGTAGAACATCATCCTTTCAACACTGTGCAAATGAGCTTTCTCTGAAGTCTTGCATAAGTCTATTGTAAACTAAAGCCAGACTCTGTCTCAGAGGAAATAGTGAAATCTAGGGACAGAATCTGTCTATACTTGTAATCACCTGCAAAATTAAAAGTGCCGTCTCTTCCAGACACAAATTTGTCAACTCCTTTCAAATGAGACATCTACAATAAACCATAACAACATAGTAAATCATAATGAATAACTCTAAAACCATCATAATGAGTAACTCTAAAACCAAGCATTAATTAAACCAATATGTGAATTCTTTTATAGCAGAAGTATGGAGGAGTTCAGATCTCTGCAACCAATGAATGTAGAAATTAATTCGGGCTCTACCACCTCCAGCAGCCTTTCAACAATGCATGGGTAGTTTGATAAAATGACAGATTATTGCATTTTATTTCACACCCGAATCCGTGTTTTAGGAAGTCGCCTAGCCTGTAATGCTCCTAGCACATAATTAAAAAAAAAAAAAAAAAAAAAAGAGAAAGGTGATGATTCAAGCTTTACTTCAGCCTTTGACCTTTTGTTATTCATACACACCATCACTGAATCTCTGGACTGCATGTAGGTCATTCTTTCCAATTAAAACATAGTGAAATATAAGGCGCTTCACTGGCAAATGAAGGGAAAGTTATTTCCTTTTGAACATGCATAAAGAGCACAGTGACTTGAACAAGGTGTTCCAGTGTTTTAGTCACAAGGGTCAGACTGGGTAATAATTTTCTTCTATATGCTCATTCCTTCTTTATTCCCTGGATCTCACTGCCTTAGTATAATAAACCTGTGGGACAAACTTCTGAACTGCAACTCCTAGCACAGAGGGACTATTTTTGTTAAGCATAACACTTTCAGATGGAAGGGAAAAAGCTTCTGCAATTTCTACAGCAACATAGTTAGCAACTATAATCTTCAATCAGCGTGAAATGGCAGTCACTTGAAGCCATGCCAATACAATAAAGAAATAATTGGGCCATTGCATTTTCCAATTTCTGACACAAAAAACATTGAATAAAGGAAGAAAATTCACTTCTATCAAATACACTGCTGTTAATTTCACTCTGAAGACATTTGTCAGTGTTTCAGCCCCAGCGTCACTCTCTCTGCTCTCCTAGTCCCACACCAGTGACAAATTGCCAGTCCTACTTAACTGCAACCCCATTTCAGCTTTTCATTTTCTCTAATCTTTCTCTCAGTGGAATAAAGAGTTTCCCAGGAACATTTTCTGAGACATTTCATTCATAGATTACAGACATGAAAATACAGATTGTGCCCAATTTTTAAAATCCCACTTTTGTAGCTCTCTCCAGCTTCATAAGAGAAAAAGGTACCTTCACTTAAAAGACACAGACTTCAAACCTATGTATATAGAACTTGCCTTTGAAAAGCAGATCCAAACATCAGTATCTATACTTGGTTACAAGCCTACCTTTAGGCTGGCTTGCAAGTTTCAATATTTGGTGGAAACATACAGAGATAAAATACACATTTTTCCATTTTTAACACAGATTTCTTTTCATAGTTTTATGAATTCTTACAGAACTTTTATGCACACCCAAGTAAGGCGAGATCTAAGTGATTTCCCATCAAATTTCACATCTATCAATGAGGCAAAATATCCTTTCTGTCAGAACCACATTGTTTGGGGATTTTTTTCTCACATCTAATAAGTGCCTTTGGGATTTGGAGGTAATCTATGGTAGTCTATGACCTGCTGATATTCCACAATTTGTAAACAGAGAAAATTATCATTTTAAAAATCTCATGGGAAAAAAGGGCACTTGTTAGTTATCAGTTTATATAGAATTTACACAAAAAGACCAGGATGAAATTTCTGTACTCCTAGATGAACACAGTACAATTCTCCAGCAGAGATGAGAGATGAATGCCTTAGGATATAGCCTCTCTTGCTGCACATTCCAATCTCTCTTACTGTTAATGGAGTTGCAAACACTTAGTGAAATGCAAAACCACATCTCTCTGCTCGTGTCTAAACAAGGAAATAAAAAGTGTGTTCATTACTGAGAGAGAGCTTGTACAGATAAAGCATGGGACTGACATACCTAAGGGTGTTCTTGTGTTACCTTGATGGACAATTTGTGTTGTCAGGCCCTTGAAGGAGGTACTGCAGTCCTTATCAGCACTAACAGTCTAAACGATGCCTACTCTGTAACTTGTTGCATTGCGATGTAATACCCTGTTTCAGCTATCCCAGTTCCTCCCCCAGATGTGCCAACAACCTCTCCCTTCCCCTCCCTTGCCCCCTTGCTGAGTGCTGTCTGTCAATCTAGCATTCCAGCAAGGGCGCCGAGTGATTGGCAGAGTTCAAAAGATGCCTCTCAGCCCTGGGGACATTGGGCTATCCCGGTGTCACTTGTCCCCTGAGACTTCCTCCCCCTTACCTGCTTGGTGGGATCCCTACCCCTTCCCTCCCCCTCTCCCTGGGGTTAAAAGACACTGCAACCACACGGTCTCAGGGTTCTGTTGGAGCTGTTGCTGGATTCAGAGGCCTGTGTGCCAGGAATAAAGCTCCGGATCCAAACCCTGCAGCAGAACCCAACTCCTTTTCCTTCACCTCACCTAAAGCCTTTCCACCAGAGGTAAACCTGAGCTCCTGCTTGCCTGGACTTGTCCCAAGCACCCAGCTGCAGCATCCAGCTACCCAAAGGTGTCTCTGAGGTAAAACCGCCACAGCTGCCGCCCTTGGTCAAGCAGCAAGGCCCAGACGAGCCCAGGCACGTTCCATCCAGCAGTATTGGTATTTAATTCCAATAGTAACTGGCAGTTGAATAGGACATTCTTTTACAAATAGCAGAAGATATTTGTACAAATTCACAGACAATAGTTTTGGTAGGAGCTGTTGTCTCCCTCGAAGGCAGAGAGGCCCTGCAGAGAGACTTCAACAAATTAAAGGCCTGGGTAATCACCAATTGTATGAAATTCAACAAGAGAAAGTGCCACATTGTGCACCTGGGGTGGGATTATCCTGGATGTATATACAGACTGGGGAATGAGACTTGGGAAAGCAGTGCCATGTAAAGAGCTAAAAGTGTGAGACTCATACCCAGGATGGCAGAGCAAGTGCGACTGCAGTACAGGGCTCAGTATAAACCAGTGCACTGCACACACACAGTTGGCTTGGAAAGAATCCTTCAGACCTACTAACTGATGTTGGCAGACAGAGTTATTTTATACAAGAAACGTAACATCCAAGTTCACCAGTGACCAGTTGCTCCTGTGGAACTGGGGAGCAGGGCACTGCGGGGACCTCAGGGGTGAGTGTTCTGGGTAGAGCTGGGATCAGTAACAGGGACACCAACAGCCTCTGACACTTCTGGGAATCAACAAGTTGGGCTCCCAGTCTGGCCAGAGTTAGCAGAGATGCAGGGCTGAGCACAGACACCCCTGCAGCTTTGCTGGAGCTGGGATGGGCATGGCTGAGATGAAATGGGGCCCAGGATCCTGGGCGGGGGTGGTCCCAGGTTGAGCCCATGGAGGATAATAAAGCCTGGTGTTGCCCCCAGGACCACGCACTTTATCTCAGGAGAAGTTTTTAATAGCACTAGAAGTTTCCTTAGTAAATCCCATTAATGTTCCAGATCTATTAGGGAAGCAAGCCACTAATATCAATGCCATGAAATGTCTACGTAGCCATGTACATTTTCCAACTGACATCAGCTTCCCTCCTGTGCTACAGCCAAATACAGCTACAAGTGCGGTTCTGACAGTCAGCCTGGAAGTGGCACTACCTCCCAAAGGCTGAATTGTACAAGCATTTCCAGGCAACAGGAATGCTTTTCTTTTCCCTATCCAGCTCTAGAGAGGCTGACTACCACTACCCCATGTCAGAAACCATTGCCCAATGTGACAGTGGAACAGCACCATAATTCTTCTCAAGCAAACTCAGACTGATTCTTAGACAGTTTAAATATTTGGTTGAAGATTACCTGACTGATTTTGCCTGTAGCAAATTAGGAAACACATGCGTGCGTCGCTTTGCAGGTCTGTAGTCCCAAAGTTTCCTCTAACATAAATGCCTTGGATGTTTTTATATATATCTAAAATTGAAATGTCTGCTTTCATCTGTTAGGATCTGTTGCTCTGTTAGCAACACTTATCTTGTTATCCCACTGTATTGCAGCTATACTGAGCAAGAGAGAACACGTAAAGAGCTCACCTCTGTCCTTCCCTCCTGATAATGCTGGGAACAGAGGCAACTTTACCTGGAGAGAGTTGAAGAGAACGGGATGATTTTGCATCACCTGTTCTAACATTTGGTGGCTATAATTCAGTGGAAGAAGTTGTGTGTGACACAAAGCCCGCTGGTATTGCCAGATCCACCATCCACAGGGGGCAATCATGGCCAATGTATGTGTCTCCATCTGGACTCAAGATTCTGAATTATCTTCTCATTCCTGAGAAGAATCTCTTGGTACCCTAGAGTTACCCTCAAAACATTTTTGGAGAGTGTTGCACCCTGCCACATAGGTCACACCTACTGGTTTATTTCCATTATTGTACTGAGGCATCAACAGAGGTCTGTAAACTGCCTTCTTTCCTGAGGAAAGCAACAGGCAACCTCCAAATGGTCAGAGTTTGTAATGGGAGGGTACAGCACATACAGAAAGGAATTTCTACCATGTCCACCAAGACAGCAGAGGCAAAGTAGAGAGGAGATAGACCTAAGGGCCTTTTCAAAGCTACCAAATTAAGAGTGGCAAGGCTTGAAAGGGAAAGACTCTTCCTTACAAAAAATGGAGTTTGGGCATGAAGTGAGCCCTAACAACCAAATTAGAAATTATAGCTTTTTCTTTTCTTCCTTGGATATCAAGATTTGTGCTTTCTGAGATGTCTAAGATTACTCAGACTTCATTTGTATAAAAGGTAGTTCCTTCCTGGGGTCCCAGCCAGAATATTCAAAGAGAGATGGCAAACATAAAAGTAGGCTACCTCCTGGCTTAGCTTATTAGAAAATCCGTCATTCTGGGGTGAATGGGATCTATTAGGCTTAGTTGATGCTCCTAGTACAAGCACTTCTACTTTCACAGCCATGTTCTTCACTTATCTCTTAATTAACTTTTCAGAGCACATGAACAATGGAAAACAGCCCATCTTTTCCTCATGCTTCTAAAACACTTTTTTAATATTTCCTGTCAGAGGCTCAAGCTCTGCAGTTAAGCAATGAATGAAGAACAGGACAGTTATCAGGGTGTTTTAAAGAAATTTGAACTATATAATAATCTTATTAAGAATGGAAATTGAAATATATTACCATATGAGAAGTGAAAAATTTAGGGAAACTCTTGAACTTCATAAGGCTGTTCAGTGCTCAAAATATCTTTTACATTGCTGTGGGTGCTGCAGTCACAATTCTGCAGCCTGCCTTTCCCTGCCAGCTCTATACCCTCTCACTCAGGCTAAAAAAGCAGCATTTTCCAGATTCTCCAGGGCTGGATTTTTCCCTTTTTGCTCTAATACTATTTGCTCTCATCTTGCTATTCTCACAGCCTTGCATCTCCAAACTCTGCTAAGTGTCATTAGAGATTCTTCTTTTTGTTGTTGGCATGAGAATCCCACCCTCTTTCCCCCTGTCTCCTACCCTTGGTTGTAGAGTTTGATTTACATTAAGAGAGACAATAATGCCATTCAGAGAGACCTTGACTGACTTTAGAGGTGGGTTTATTCAAAACCATAAAGTTCAACAAAGCAGTGTGCAAGGTTCTATACCTGGTTCATGGCAATCTTAGGCACACTTACAGGCTGAGCAGAGAAGGGATTGAGAGCAATCCTGTGGAGAAAGACTTGGTGGTTGGTGGTTGATGAAAAACTCACCACAAACTGGCAGTGTGAGCCCACAGCCCAGAAAGACAATTAAATCCTGGGCTGCATCAAAACCAGTGTGGCCAGTGGGTCAAAGGAGTGATTCTCCCGCTCTGCTGTGCTCTTGTGAGACTCCCCCTGGAGCACTGCATCCTGCTCCAGTACCACCAACACAGGAAGGACGTGGAACTGGTGGAGTCCAGAGGAGGGCCACAAAGTGGGTAAGAGGGCTGGAACATCTCCCCTGTTGAAGACAGGCTGAGGAAGTTGGGGCTGTTCAGCCTGGAGAAGAGAAGGTTGTGTGGAGACCTCATAGCAGCCTTCCAGTATCTGAAGGGAGCCTGCAGGGAAGCCAAGAGGGACTCTTTGTCAGGAACTGTACTGATAGGACAAGGAGTAATGGCTGCCAATTGAAAGAGGGGAAATTTAGGTTAGATATATTAGGAAGAAATTCTTTACTGTGAGAGTGGTGAGACACTGGAGCAGGCTGCCCAGGGAGGCTGTGGATGCCCCAACCCTGGCAGTGATCAGAAGCAAGTTGGATAAGGCCTTGAGCAGCCTGGTCCGGTGGGAGGTGTGCCTGCCCATAGCAGGAAAGGTTGGGACTAAATGCTCTTTAAGATCCATTCCAATCCTTTAACATCCTATAATTCTATGATAATATGCATGCACTGAGCTTTACAACCAAGAGCAGCACCTACTCCTCATCAAAGCATATTCCTATCACTGCTAATGCCACTGTAAGCAAGACAACAAAAGAAGGTTCTGAAAAGAGAAAAGGTAGTCACTCTAGGAAACTTTTCTGGAGGGACAAGGGGTCCTAATGCACTGGAGAGGGCATCTGCAGAGAGTGTTTGACAAGGGAGCCTCATCACTTTTTCTCCTGGATGGACCTAGGAAAAGCCTTTCTGCTTTGTTTTTCAACTTGCTCTCTCATCTATTTCTAATATTTTTCCCCCAAAGTAAATTTCAGGACTACAGCTAATGTATGTTTCTAGCTACAGACCCTGCTAAGAAGTCCTCAATCATGTGAACCCCGCTCAGCATCCTTTGTGAAGCAATAACAAAGTCATGTCTCGAGTGTTAGAGACACAGTCTTTCTTGGT
Source organism: Camarhynchus parvulus (assembly GCF_901933205.1). Classification (NCBI taxonomy): domain Eukaryota; kingdom Metazoa; phylum Chordata; class Aves; order Passeriformes; family Thraupidae; genus Camarhynchus; species Camarhynchus parvulus. Next base: position 38,873,449 of record NC_044571.1, read on the forward strand.
AGGCTTGTGGAGTTCCCAAGTAGAGTGTAATGGGGATTAGAGAAAAAGGCAATTAGAAGACTCAGAGCAGAGGACACAGCCTCAGATCAGGAGTTGAGGCTTGGAAGTAAAATCAAGACAATGCAGAAGTTCACTGAACTATGGGATCATAAACCATTAAGATGATACAGAGCTAGGACAAAACTTCTAGTTAAAAGCCTAAAAAATGCAGCCAGACAGAGTTTGTGAAAAACAGCATGAAAATTGTTCAAAGGATAGAAACACAGACATTAGAAAAGTTCAATCTTCTGACAGCTTTTGTGTTTTTAAGAAGCAAAATCATTTTATGAAAGTCTGGAGACATAGACTGACAGATCTGAAAAGGAAACAAAGTGAAAATGCTGTAATAATCTATATCACTGCTAACAAGGCACTAACAGTAAAGACTTCTCCAAGCAAGGAATCAAGAGAATTTTTTCTGTCAACTCTGTAAGATGGAGCTACATCCACGGAATTCAATAACATAAAATTATTGACATATTAACTTCTAATTATAACTATTATTAGCATGTTAAAATCAAAATAAAATTATCAGTTGTAAAGGTTTGGTACTATTCAGTGTCTATTTCTGTTGAAAATTTACACTTATAATCAATGCTTCAATATTGTTCATTGTATTTGATGTACTAGATAACTGAATGATTTCAAACACATTTGTTCACATTCTATATAGCAATAATCTTGCCTGCCTGTGGAAGTGGTGTGAAAGTAATTTCAAAGTTATTTGAAGAGCGTCACTGTAACACATTATGGGTAAATGACAGAACATGGAAAGGATTGTCTGTCTCTGACTAGAAAGAAGCAACACATGCTTCATCCTGTACCAGACACAACATGAGAAATACACTTACATGTCCTGCTCTTTCCTCCCCACCAATACCACAGCAAAGAGCAAATGCAGCAACAAAGAACGGTGCCAGACTGGTGCTGTTGGTCCTGGCACAGTCCAAACCTGCAAAGTGCTTGGCTACTGATGCAAATCCTGTGCTACATCACATCCCAAGTGCTAATTCTAGTATCCTATATCTCCCACATATGTTACATCATAGCTAGCAGCACTTCTCAATGAAATTCATAATTCCCTTTTGCTTTTCTTTTTTAATTAATTCAGATCCTTATCATATTTTCTTGATGTTTGTCAGGTGATAGGCACGCTTCTGCAAGTGTTGGCAAAGAGCAGTAATTCCACAGCTATCTCCAGGAACAAAATGGCACAAGCAAAGGAATAAATCCCCAGTGTCAGGGGCTGTTCAACTTACTCCACAGGGACTGACAGCCAATCTGATATAGTTTCTGTGGTCAGTGTACATAAATAGTAGCTTATGCTGTTCTCACCCTCCTAATCCCATATCGTGTATAGATTCATTTCCTGCAAATGGGTTTATAAAATGTCTTCAGAGAATGTTTAGAGGCAAACATCATAATGGAGATTACTGCCCTTTTGTTTCTAAGTTGTTTTTCTCTTGCCATAGAATCTGGTCTATTTGGCAGCATGGGAACATTCTGTTATAAATAGGATTTCTGCCTTTAGAAGACTTCCATGTTTCTGGCTGGCTGTCCCTTATGGTCCTTAATATAAATAATATGGGAAAAAACTTTCCAAAAGGCTGAGGTTGTTTAGGAAAGTGTTGGGGGATGAACTTCAGAAGTATTTAAGTACTGAAATGTGTTTCACACAACTCCTTTTCTCATCTTTTGTCAATACATTATCATAAAATGAAAAAGAGATCATGGACTTAGTCACGTCTTTCCACAAGTTCCAGGACACTGATAACTGCGTGCAAAGGTTTGGCACCAGCTAACTATCTGACCTATATTCTGCCTGTGTTCAACACCTCCAGGCCCTGGAGTAGTCCTCACTTTACTGTTAACCTATGCAAAAGCATCCAAAATTGTGGGCAAGCATGGAACAAGATTTTAGATTTTGATTCCTGTAAGAAAGACAAGGATTTGGCTTACAAGCCTGAAGATCTGATCAATGGGAGGTACAAAATTAATCCATTAATTTTTCAACAGAGAACTTCGTTAGCTGGAATATACTGTATGTTCTTTTTCTTTCTAGATCAAAAATGTATGAGAAAAGTAACCAAGTCTTACTGTAAGAGGAATTATTCATGCAACACCATGGACTAACTAATATGTTTTGGTAAAAATATTTTTTTAAATAAAAGCAAGGGAACAGAGGCTCACCTTGAGGCTAAAGAAATACATAAGGAGTCAGGAGATACAGGTTCATTTCCTGCACCTGATACTTTATACCTATGTGACCTTGAATAGTTCATATGTAGCTCAGTACTGCTCCCATGGAAGCCAGTGACAAGTCTCATAACTTTCAGTGGTAAAATAGTTAAGGTGGTAAAATGTGAGACCCTGAAACACTGTAAGATGTGTGTAGGGACCTCATAAACTAGCTGGGGTTCTATCTCAGGCCTAACTGTACATAGTTTATCTGACTTAACTGGCTTTACTATTTTTCATAGTTATGTAGGTTACAAAAAGTCCAAATCTGCAATGCAATGCACTACGCTGAAGTCAAATATGATAAATAATATAATATATAATATAAATTATATTATTATAAATAATAATTCATATATAATATCAATTATATTATTTATATCAAGTTAAAATGCAATACAATTTAATTATAGTTATTATATATTATACCCTTACAAAAAGTTAGAAAACACCTTCAAATCAATTTATATTACAAAAAATGTGATGAGCAGCGCTCATGCAGAGTAGGCATAAAAGAGAGGTCCTAATTGAGCTGTGGAAGAACTCATTGCCCTGGGATGGAGCACTTATAAAAGTTCAGAACACTCTTTATGCTCATGTAAAGGAAATTCGCTGACAGCTACTAAATTCTTAGTAACTAGAACTCACTCAAATTCTCCCTCAAGCTGCTAGAAATCAGAGGTTTGTAGAGGATTCAGAAAAGCATAATGTACTTATACTCTATCAGGAAATAATACAGATTGAGCCACAGTCAGAGGGAGAAGAGATGGCTGAACAGACTGTGTGCGGGTAATGAACCTGTATAGGGATGACAGTGGTCCCTATATTCCTGCAGAGGGATTCTGTAGGTCCAGATTGTCATGGAAAATGGCTCAGAGTGGAAGTTGGTGCTGTAGACAATTTAGCACATGGGCATTTTAATCACGTGAGTGATCCCTCTGAAATCAATAGCACATTTACTACACTACAGAAAGCTCTGAAGCCTGGAAAGGAGAAACAGTGCCTGAGCTGCAAGCAAGCCCCAAGGAGTGGGTGCATTTACAGGCTGTGAGCAGACGGGGAAGGAAGTTTTCTCTGGGGAGTGAGTGTGAGTGAAGTGCAATGTGACTGGGAATTCCAGGTCACCATTCTGAATACAAAGTTATTAAATACTGGCTGATGAAACCTCTATGACCTGGGAAGAGAAAGCTTTTTGCTGGATGGCCACCTCTGCAAATGCACAGGAATTATCTTCCTGCAGGCCTGGCTGGGGCTGTTCATTCCGCCAGCTCCAATTTATGCAGAGGGAAATCTCCTAAAGTGACAGACTGTACTGAGACTGGTATAACTAACCAAACAGAAGGTCCCAACTCCCAGCTGAGAATAGTTTCCTAGATTGACAGATTATTTCTTTCATTTAACACTTTTGCCTAAAAATTTCCATTTCAGTCATATTTTCCTCAAAATGCAATCGCAGAAAATTAAAGAAAGCTGTGAGTTGTTTCTACAGTGTGAAGGCTGGCCAGAGGGTCCCCTGATTCTCAGATATCTTATTTATTAAAGGTATGATCAGAGTACTGAAGCTTCACACAATCTTGGTTCAGGGACCAAGGTCCAAAAGCCTTATAGTGGTGCGCTACATTCCTTCTGAAAAAATAATGTTCACATTTGCCTTGAAAGTAGTAATATCTGGTGGAATTACACAGCTGGAGTGCTGGCTGAGTTCAGCTGTAAAAATAAGTACTCTGCTCAGTCTGCCCTCAGGTCTGTTCTTGCTATTTGGTGTCAATTGGCCATAAAAGAGAAATTTCAGTGTGAATCTTCAGATGACATTAGGGAATCTAATAATCTACTTAATTATTTTAGACAAAAAACTTTACTGGGATTTTTCTCCTCAGATAAAATAACTTGCAATAAAGAAAAGGCCATAATTAACATTTAAGATACTATTTTCTCTGTCATGTAACCTCACAGGCAATTAAATGTTTGCACTTCATAGACCTGTAATGATAACCAAATCCCTGCATAGATGCTACTCTATTGAATGTTGAAGCAGGAATAGTATTTTGGACGCATTGAAAAAAAATTTGCTGTTTCTTTCAGTAAGGCAGGATTTACTTTTAAAAGGCTAACTGACATTCCAAGACAAAGTGCTCTTAATTTACAAAATCTGCAACAAAAACAGTGGACATTTAACATGCAAAAATAACATAGTTACTTCAAAATTATTCTCAGGAGAAGGCATGGCAATTCTATGCCTTCAGAAAGTTGCAAGAATTTATTTTCAGTGTGCAAAATCAAGACATAAAAATATTGTTGACTTTTATGTGAGTTAAGGCAGATGAAAGTCTGGGTTGCTCAAGAAAGAATTCACCGTCTCTGTGTGATGAAAAAAAATAGTATTTAAAATCTTTTTCTGTACAGCTCTTTACCTATCCCTCTGACACTGCCTTAAATATCAGTTCTCCTCTATGAAAAGGATGTGTATTTTATCATTCTCTTGATGTGAGCTGAACTTTTGTCTCAAGCTTACTCTTCACAGCAGTGGAGTAAACAATACCTTTTTCATTACTGGGGACAATGATTGAAGACAGGTGATCTGTACTGCTCTGTAATTACATTTATAAAGCATTCCGTGAATAAATCACAGAATGTGTTCTGCCTCCAAATGCAAAAGTTCAGGTTTTTAGAGCATCATTGCTACTCTTTGCATTTCAGAAGGGATTTCAGTGAAATTAATGAACTCAAAGACCCATGAGGTGTCTCTAGTAACTCCAATATAGGAAGTGACTATTTCCCATTCATCCTGTCTCAGAGGACAATAGTGAAGACTGAGCACTGAGTCCCTTAAAACCGGCTATCCTCTGAAAAATACAACTTATATTAACAGGAGGTAAGATCAATTTTTTTTATTACTAATATTTTGACATTTTTACTGCATGATCATATAACTCTCTAAATCTCCAGTAAGTTCTCTGCCTCCATACAAGTTCCTTAAATGTGAACTAAAACCTTTATAAAAATTGATTAAAACTGATGTCATGGTCAATAGGTTAGTGTCTATTATGAAATATAATCTTGAAGACTGCATTGATTTCCCTGAAATGACCACATATCTTCTTGGCACCTGAGAGCACAGAATAAGAACCTGGGAATACACCATTATCAAATACACCTTTGCAGGTGTCAGAAAAGGTCTGGAATTAGTGGCACTGGTTGGAATAGCAGTCTGGGGGGTTGCGACAGGTCTCTTCTGGTTTCACAAAACATGATGGATATGCACGAAAGCACTGATAACTATTTTGGTCCATTTCTCCCCTACAGTCTTTGTGATTTCTGAATCTCTCACTTGGAGAAAACATCAAAATGACACTGATAAAAATACATAGCTATTTGCAGCATATTTATAGTGTTTATGCCAAATGTTCTTTTTTTATTCCTTTTACTTGTTCTGTACCTGGCTATTAACACAGCAGGTCAAATAAAACATTTACAGACATTTGAAAAGCAGGTACTTTTGCCATTGTTGAGATCTGTCAGAAGCAAAGACCTCAGCAAGATATCCTATGCTGAAACCTATGTCTGGCTATATTTTTTTGTGTGTGAAAAGGTTAAGCAAAGATGGTATGAGTGCTTCCTCACAAACCCATCTGGCAAAGGACAGAAAGAGATTCCTTTCCAGGGCAGCTTATCCTACCTACCTGACAATCACCTGAGAACAAGAAAAGTTACCTGCTGGAGCTGCCTCTTTCTCTTTACAGACTCAGCATGCTCACAGAGCACTTATTTTAAATGTTTGGGTGATTTTTGAAAGGAAGACAAAAAGAGAAAAGAAGAATCCCTTCAAGAATTCTTCAGTTCAACTTCTAACATAAAGGGAAGCTGAAAACAAAGACCACTACTTGGACTTTTTGCCTATATGTTAGAAACTTTGGTCCTCAGTCTAATGTTATCCAGAAGTTTTTATTACAAGATCAGTTCTAGAGAGTTTATTGGTTGCATTAATTCAATAAAGAATTCCTGTGACACCAACAGACGAAACACAGGCAAGTGTATTAATTTATTTTGGTTTTAATGGAGCTGTAGTGGGTTTCCTTCTGAAATAGTCCATAAAGAGTCTAAACAGGCCATTTTAAACACTCCTTCTGGAATGCAGAATGAAGAACTCATTTGCTCAAAAATGCCGAGAAATTAACATCAAAGAAAAGATCATGGGATTTGTTTTCTGTCTATTGAATACTTAAATGTCAAAGCATTTTATTTGTGTGTCAGTTGTTCCTTTCTTCCTTTCATAAAAGAGGAGATGTAAAAAAAAAAACAAAACAAAACAAAACTGAGCTTGAATTTTCTCTGCATTTTCTCTGGCAGGATAGACAATGCTGAGTCAATTTAAAAAAATTGCCTCATATATCTCTGTTGACTTCCATTGGAAAGACACTTCAGATGCTAGCTGAGTCACAGAGGTAGGATACTCTTTCCAAGCTGTATTCATGATATAATGATGCTTAGTATCATTATTTTATCATGCTGTATTTTGATTTTTTGTTGTTGGTTTTTTTTAAGCAGCACCTTCTAGAATGGAAACAAGCATGATTTGTGCTTTAAAAAAAGGCGGTTTTCTCAACAGTAGGAATTCAATGGTCTCTTAAGGAAATGGAAGGAAGTAAGAATCCAGCTCTGAAAATCAGTGAAACTTGACATTTTGTTCACTGCTAATAAGAAAACACTCTGCAAACATCAGATAAAGCTAATCTAGAAGATAGGAAAGGCTGGTGACACAGATAATATAAAACAATAACTAAATAAGATAACAGAAAATTAGTTTGAACTTCTACACTAGGCGATGTAACAGGACAGGAAACCAAATTTCATTTTGGAAACCTGATAAATGCATGTTCTTCCCAAATTTTCAGCAGACAATGTTTATAGAATTCTGGCATCTGGGTATGGTGCTTGTACCTTTTTCATTACTAGCAATACTCAGCCATGACAAATATCTACTGCAAAGCACAGAAAACACTTCTTAAGATTTTTTTCCCCTCTCATATTACTTAAGTCATGCAGTTTTGAATGTGGAATTGGATGGAGGCAGAGGCAGCAATTTATTTATTCAGCAAAAATAAGGTGATTTCCTAACCATTCAAACTGGTTCTTCAGCATAACAACATTATAAAGATTAAAATTTTATTGTTAATCTACATGTAATTACAATATTCATTATTTACTGGTTTACTCTGCTTTTTTTATAGTTTTGGAATGTGTTCAGTGTCTCTACTACAGCTTTGGGATTTTTTTTTTTAGTTTGAGAACTGCAAGCTTTGTGTCAGCTACCTGTAAAAAATTAGTCCTTTTCTTCATCGTTAGAAAAGAATCATAATTTTTTTAGGCTTCAGACTATTACTGCATTTTTATATTTGATAAACATCAGCTCAAATCTGCAAATACCTACTCAGCCTTAATATCTGCAAGTAATCTCAGTGGAATTGATAAATCAGATTTAAAGTGTCATCACAGCAACCTTCAACTTAAAAGGAATTCAGGTCAGCTATCATATTAAAAACTGGAGACAAGAGAGAGTTCCTCAATCATGTCTCAATCATTTATTCATTTCTTAGAAATTCTTTGTCAAGTACAATTTCAAAGAATGCAAATGCATAAATGCTCTAAATGCGGCTTTCTTTGAAAGATAGCCTAGGACCACTAATTACTAGAATGGTACTGCATTTATTGCATTGTATTGCATTGTACATGATCTATCAATATTTGAAATACAAGCTTAAAATACACAGTTACTGTTATAATTGAGGGCAGTATGACTGCCCATTCCTATTCTTGTGCACTACCTGCTTTTTTTAACCAGTCCTGACCACAGAAGAGCCCCAAGTTAACTACAGTAAATTCCTACATGGAAGTGTCATGTGAAGACAACATTTGATGGGACACTTTTTCTTACTGAGGATCCATCAGGCTGAGCACCACAGCTCCCATCCTGCTTTCATTGCCAGGGCTCAGCACATTCACCCACAAAGCAACCCCAGGCTGAGACAGAAGTGTCACTGGGCAGCTGTGAGCCATCTCTTCACTGCTGGAAGAGAGTCACAACCCGCCTAGGCTGTGCCACACCAAAACAGTCATTCCATAGAGGAACCTTGTCTTTGTCATATCCAGTTGCCTGCTAATCCTTGAAGAAGATGGTATTGATTCCTCCTGCTGTTAGCCCAACATCCAGCTTCTCCAGACTAATCAAGCAGAAACAGAAATGAGGCAAAGGCTAACTACACACACAGCCTAAGTTACCACCTGCAAATGGACAGTTGTGGATGTAGGCTACAAGGTAGAATAGTACTGCCTATGATCGATCAGCTGCTTTCAATGCTATTTCCATCTCCTGGGATCACTACAGAATTCGGCTGTAGGCTGAGTTGTGGTGATGTCTTCTCAAAGTAGGGCTCAAGAAGTTTGATTAATAGGTTTAAATCTGCCCTGAAGCATGGCAAGAGGAGGCTCCTGTTCCCTTTTCAATGTCTCCCAATATTTACTTTTACTCTTTTCATATTCATCATTTACTTAGAACAATCGATTGGGTAGAAAAGCAAAGGAAAATGTTCTGAAAGGTTTGCAGAGAGGGGACTTCACATCCACAGAGGCAAATTCAGGTCCCCACACTGTTTTCTTTACTGACACAAAGTTCTTTTGTTGTAACATTCCTAAGAAGTCAAGTTAGTTCTGTGTGGTTATGAGACTGCATACTATCATTTGTCTATTGATCTTTCGTTTCCTATAAATACGAAAGGCTTTTTCCTATAAAGCCTTTACTGCTTCCATATGGACAAAAACAATAAATGAATATGGACTACAACTAGAACAGAATATTCAGCAGTAATCTTCATCAAGACAGCAGCCTGGGAGGATATAATAACATTTTCCTGCATTCTGATTGCCATCCTAGAAAATTTCATTTCCTTTTGGGAAGGGAAATGGAATTTTACAAACCAGAAAGAAAGGCTCACAAACACACTGGAAAGGAGATAGCATCAAATGAAACGCAACTGAAAAAAACCCAAAAAAAACCAGAAAATTGGGACATTTAGTGACTACCAGAAAATGGTTTGGGAGGAAATTAGGTGCAGTGCAAAGGACCAAAGCTTGCCAAAATTCATCCCCATTGAAATCCTGAAAACACAAAAGGACGACTCCCTTCCTCTCTCTGGAAGGGAGATACCATCAAAGGAAAAGCAATTCAAGAAAAAAAAAAAAAGAAAATTGGGAAATTTAGTGACTACCAGAAAATGGACCTGGATTACATGTGGTGCAGTCCAAAGGACCAAAACAGGCCAAAACTAAGCTCATACATGTTGCAAAAGCAGGGGAAAAAATCAAGGAGGAAGCCACAACTTTGAGGGAAAGATATCAGAGACAAGGCATAGATACTGAAAAAAACCAAAAAATCGTCACCAAAGTCAAAGCCATCAAAAGGCATGGAATGCCATCAAGTGCAGGGACATGGACCAAAGATAGTCCAATTGGTCCCCATTGAAATCACAAGATTCTGTTTCCCTTCCCGAAAGAAAATTCTCATAAGAAGTTCTTGCACTTCTTATAAGGCTCAAGTTCTTGCACCTCTTCTTTAAGACTTCGTCTCTTTAAGCCTGCTACAGGCTGACTACATAGCTGACAATTCTGTTCTGCTGGTATAATGCACTTTTCTCTTGCAAGTGTATAGCTTTCCTGTTTTGGACAAGCAGCTTTCTCAAGGGACTGGAGGATGCAGGACTACATAGATTGAGCTAACTTGGAAAATAAGGACTGTCACAGAACCCTGCACCTGCTGCATTTTAAATGCCTCTTTAGAGCAACTAGAGGCTGACTTGCAAAGCAGAAGAAAGTCTCCAAGTGTGTCCCACCCAGCATAAACACACCACTACACATGTTATTCTTTTCCCAGAGGAAAAAAATGCAGGAAAAAGTGATTTCAGTATGAGAGATGTTAAGCGTGATGCTTAATAAACTTCTGAAAAAATGGACCACTTTTCATAGTGAGACTACTATAAAGACTAGGACAGGACAGAAGAGCACAGCACACCACAGGAGAGTGGAATGTAATGGAATGGAATGGAATAGAATAGAATAGAATAGAATAGAATAGAATAGAATAGAATAGAATAGAATAGAATAGAATAGAATAGAATAGAATAGAATAGAATAGAATAGAATAGATCAGACTGTCCTCCAGGCAAGGAACTTGGTATTTAATGCAGTTCAGGATGTCATTTCAGTGGTTTTGCTTTAATATCAATGTAGACATTGATCTTCACACCCTCGGTCCTTAGTGTGAAATGAGAGCACCTGTACTCACCAGAAGAATCCTAATTCTGTATTGCCTTTCAGTCATGAATGCAAAGTGAGCATGGATGTCATGGTGATGGAATTTTAACAGCCTTGGAACTTCTTTGCCTAAAGTGGAACTGACTGCTTCAAGAGAAAGGCAATGAAGATCCAAATCTCAGTAGTGCTGGGAAAAATGTTCTTGTCATCTTAGTTACATACAGCAGCTGAAAGTTTGCCTATGTCTGTCAGTTCAGGTAGGTTTCATGACTCAGTTGTTTTCCTAGAATATCAAAAAGAATGTGAGCTGATGTTTAGCCATTTGCACAGGCAAAGATAGTTACCAATAAAGAGGTATAACCAAGCAATTGCATCAAAATGGTTTGTTACCTAAATAGAAAATATTAATCTAGTGCTGGTTGCAAATTATGTCCCTGTAACTATTGTGACTACATAAAAACAGATTCACTACTGGGATTCAAACTCAAAAAGACTGATAATCTGTGACAGGTTAGGATTATCCAGTTGGGGTTTTTTTGTGTGTGTTTTTTGCATTTCAGCTTGAAACAAAAGTGAGTGTTTTTCACTGAATAAAGAAAACATTTGAACTATTGTATCACTTTGAACTTTTCATTCTTTACAAAATTAGAGGGTGTGCCTTCTTTATTATTCAAATTTTACCTGAAGTGGTAAAAAAGTGGTAAATGTTGAAGTTTAACATTGTTAAAAACCCATAGCAATATGTTCTGTGTTCAGCTGGTTGCTTTTGTTTACCTCATTAGCTGATTGTGCTCTACATTTATGATGTAAAATCAACAGTTTGACAGACTGTGTTACATTATCAACATTAATAACAGGTATCATAAAGAAGAATAGTGCATATAATTATATGGTGAGTAAAAATATATTCCCTACACAAATGTACGGGCAACAAGCAAGTAGATGCTGCAGAAAGCACCACAGGCTTGCAGCCAGGGCATGAGGTGTGGGACCACTTCCAAGTCTGATGGACCTCCAGTTGAGACCCAACCACAAATGCATAGAATAGAATAGAATAGAATAGAATAGAATAGAATAGAATAGAATAGAATAGAATAGAATAGAATAGAATAGAATAGAATAGAATAGAATAGATCAGACCATCCTCTAGGCAAGGAACTTGGATCTATATCATGTACTCTCACACTTCACTCTATTTTCAGTGGGAAGGCATCTTACTGGTCAAGCCTGGATGGAACTGTTGTGTGCCCTGATAGTTGTCCCAGTGTGACAGTTGGAGCTCCTGGATCCAGGAAACACTGTGTAGGACAGCAATCCGTTCCTCACATAGCTATAATGGCTGCTGGGCATTAGAAAATTGCAATTAATTTTTAAGGGCCATTAGCATTGACAGTCACTTACATTTTAATCAATATAAGAAAATTCAGCTGTATTACCTCTTGAGAGCCTGGCCCTACTCTCTTGCACAGCCAAATTGTTGGTGCATGCTGCAACAACACATTCTGTAACTTCTAAGCACTGTGTATGCATTACACTAGATAAATTTTAACTAGCTACTGTTAAAATTGTCATTAGAGAAAATGAGTAACAGAGCTGTGAAATATGAAAGCTCTTCTAAAAATGCAATTTTGGAGAATTAATTTACCTCTTAACAAAGAGTATTGAAATACTAATCAACATACCACAATTAAAGACTGGCATTGCTGATAGGATTTGCAGAACTATAAAAAAAGCAGAGTTAAACCCTTCCTTATTTATTGGATTACTTAATCCTTTGGCATTTTGCTATGTGCTAAAATTCATGAGTTTATTAAAAAGAATTGCAATTTTATGTATGTCGTGCATCCCAATAGCATTCAACCAGATTTTGTCTTGTGTAATATGTTAAAGGAGTATCAGAGGAGTTATTGTAAAGAAAAATTCAGTTCTATTTAGTTCTCAGGTACCTTGGTTCTCCACTGAGCTCAGGACTTACTGGACAGCATGTTTGAGAGTTCAGACATTCATGCTATGAAATGCTTCGAAATCCAACCTTAGCCCCAGCTGAATGTTCTTTTTTTATCATTTCCTTTTTATTTATGATTCACCACATTTATTAAGATAAAAGCCTGCATTGCAGAAAGAGTCTAAAGTATACCCCCTACATACAAACTGATCTCCAGATTACCAGCAAAATTGCTGCCTTTGTATACTTATGGGCTGACGTGATAACTGAAAATAACTTCCATTAGGACTATAAAAACTCCAGCTGATACCAAATGAATTTCATTTGATACCAACAGAGAAAAATATTGGCTACTGAGATATTCTTTGTTCATGGTTATTTACAGTTAGCCATAATCTGTGTACTATTCAGGAATCAGAAGTCCCCAGATGTTTTGCTTTACATCATGTGATTACATGCAAGCTTTTCCCTCTCTGAATAACTAACATTCATATATTCATATGGAATTCTTCTCTCTTGCCCAGTATGATTTCTGTATCTTTCATTCACTGCAAAATACAGTTCTTGTAAAGGGGATATAGTAGCTTGACCACCACCTATTTTGATTTTATTTTACTTCTGCAGAATTTCCTGAAAAGATTGTTCTTTAGATTCATGGAAGGTGGAGGTAGCCAGTGTGACAGGCTATGGTGAAATTAAGTTTTCCTTGGTATCTTGCTAAACCATATTGCACATGCAGAACCAGGGCATTTTTGTATAAAGACAAGACCAAGACGCCACACAAATATTTAATAACACTGCATCCCTAAATAGGGGATTATGTACATCATCTACTGAAGGGAGAGTCACAGAGATTATGTTAGTGCATGTCAGTGGATCAGGAAAAAAAACATAATTTGATGGGTAATTGGAATGCTCTGGTGATGTTGTATAGCTCCAATACTTTCTTCCAGAGCACGGAGAGGCTTTTTGGTTGCCATGAAAATACCACTGTGAAACAATGCTATTTGATCCAGCTGCAGATTACTCTCAGTTTGCCTTTGCTGTGCAATTAGTGACTCAGGGTCAAAAAAAAAACCCAAAAAACCAGACCCAAAAATATAAACCAAAGCCATAGTTAAAATTATTTGCTATCTTTTTCTTTATCGAAGAAGAAGGTCATGAAAGGAGAAGTCAGTGGATTACTTAAATATATAGCTCTTGTAATTTAATGATAGCTTTTCTAAGTTCACTTATTTGTTCTTGGTTTCATCCTTCAATGTAAGTATAATTAATAATTTTATTTCCACACAGACCTTTACATTGGGTTCATTTTTTCTGCCTTCTAATTTCTCAAAAATTTTTAATATGTATTTATTTCATATTTCCCATTTTTATTTTTCAGTCATATTTTGTCTATCTAGAGCTGGTAAACAGCAGGCTTCAAATGAAATCAAGTTATTTAAATCTTCCTTGTAGTTAGAAGAGAAATAAAGACACTTTCAGAGAAATCCTATCCCATGTAAAAGTAGGTGCCTAAGACAGGGAGATATGGACTCCTCTGGAAGGTATGACTTTGCTGCCTACAGCATGAGCCTAAATTATAAACTCTTAACAGACATCTAATTTTTCCATGGCTTCTGGTGGATGAGATAAATTCCACCTGATACAGCTTCTTTCATGTTTATTTTTCCAACGGCCCCAGTGATATATAAAATCATGTCGCTTTAAACTTATTGGCCCAGAAGTAAATGTGTGTCCTGGACTGGTATTTATGAAAGTCTCTTCCAGTTCCTTATGAGCTAGTTTTCCTATTTACAGATCCAGAAGGCCTTAAAACGTTGGGTTTTTATTTCTTCTCCTTTTCTTTATAGTTTCCTTGAAAAGAATGCTAGACATAAACCCACATTTAGATCACACTTAATCCCAGCTATGTGAACCCTATTTCTGGAGTGAGGTCTCAACTGTTGCTTCCCCTGAAATCAGCAAAGTTTAAAATTATTCTAATTTCCTGAAAATCAAGCCAGAAAACAGGTCTAGAGTATTTTGTGCACTTTTTAAAATTAATCTTTCATACTCACATTTGGATGCCTAGCTCTGAATAAGCTTGGTCCTGCATCCAGAGGTTGCTGAGGACACAACAATAGGACTATGTTCCCTGGTAGGTTTCACTAGCAATTATGGAAGAGGAAATATCAATTATTAGAAAAGGTCCCTTTGCTGGAAAATTATACTGAAGCATCACCTAATTTCACACATTCATCTCCAACACTCCTTGTTATTTTAGGAAAAAATACCCTGAGATAAAACTGTAAACTCATACAACTACAATCAACATTTTTTAACATTTACAAATGTTACCTTGAGTGCATCAGATGGTAGAGAGTTTCCCACTGATTTTGCCTAAACCTTTTCTGAAGGAATTTTCAAAAATTTGTCATCTGTCTCCTTCATTGACAGACTTTTTAAAATAGCGTTTTTTGGTGGCTCTCACTATAAAATCTTAGCTGTTTAAATATTTGTGGTTTGGCTTTGTTTTGTAGTCATAGAATAATCTTTTCAGTATAAACTTCATGACCACCCAGAAATAACAGATTAATTGCTTATACCAAACTCAGAAAATAAACAAATCGTACCATTTCTTTACTCTTGGAATACAGCTAGGATATTTATTTCTCCAGGCTTCTGACTTATATCTCCCAGGGCAAATAATAACTCTGGGCCTTTCTGCTGAAATATCTTCTGTATGCAGTTTTAGCCTTCAAAAGGAATTGAAGTTTTACTATTTCCTGCTAAAACTAAACAAAACAAAAGAAGACTAAAACACTGGAAAAAAATGAAATTAGGCAGCTTGAATATCTGCAGGTTTTTAGGATTGTTTCAGCTGTTGCAATTTAAGAAATGAGATTTTCTTTTGGTCAGCAAGCAACTCATAGTTTCCTCCCTCATACGGCTCTACTTACTACAGATCATCCATAATGCATTTTTAATCATGACAGCTTTAGACCTTGCAACCTGTCATTAATTTTGCTACCAGTGTTCAAGAAACTGGAGCCAAGATGTTTTTCCTCTCAGAGATCTGTTATAGAAAACTGTGATAGTGAAAAAAGAATTAATATAGCACGGTAGTTCTTTATTTCAGCACATTCTTTATTTCTGTAGTATAGCACCAGTGTAGTCCTTTATTTCAGCACTATTGAAACAAAGAACCAGCTTTGAGACCAATGTTATAAAGTCCAAATAGTAGAACAGGACAGGGCTGCCTCAGCCTTAAAGAAAATATGAGGAAGTTTAAATTTATTGCTCTACTTCAACACTGAAAAGGGATCTTGTAAAGAAGTAGATGAGGCCTAAGTAATAACTCAGGATATATAACCTTTGGGTTATATACATGTGCAAATACGTATGTTAAATACATAGTCATAACTCAGGATATATAACCTTTTTGCTATATACATGTGCAAATATGGTGACTTTCATGATCACAAAAGCGGAATGAGGTTCATTCTTGGTACATATTTTCTCCAGAATCTGTCAATGTTTGTGCTGCCAAATCCTCTGTACTGAGCCACTCAACGACTTTCAAAATGCCTGGTGCCAAGGTCCATTCAGCTGACAACAGGCCAATTTTCCAAGATAATGACAATGGAGAAGCAGAGATGCATATTGTCTGTTAGGCAGCTTAAGCTATATTTACTGTTGAGCAAGTGTTTTGTTTCTATGGAAAAGAGAGAATGGGAGTCCTTTAAGCTCTGATCAGATTGACAGATTGGAAACATAATGCTGAAAGATTGCTTACCCTGCAGCTAAGCTGTATTTTTTAAATGACGTTCCACACCAAGAAGTGACTGAATAAATGGCCCAATTTTTATTTTATTATTTATTTGGACTTATGAGTATATAAAATGGGTAAACTGTGTTTTGACATTTCAAAACCCCCACAAATCAAACTACAAAGGGAAAATGAGCAGCAAGTACCATTATGTACCAGAGAGTGGTAAGAAGGCAGTCATCATAAAAGATCACAGAGTATGTTATTTTCTGGCTTTCCCAGCCTGAATCTCTCCTGAAACCAACAGAAAATCATCAGTTCTGTGGGACACTATGAATGTAAGAATCAGTTTCTTATGGATCTAGAGTACATTCAGTTATTCCCCTTTCCTGCCTTTGCTGACAGCAGTTCCAGCTTGGTTTTCCCGATTTCTCTGTCAATACAGAGAGGTAATGCTGATTTTGATCACTGTTTAAACTCCATTCAGATCCTGCCAGACAAGCCAGCCTCCTTCTAACTTGTGCAGCTACAGCAAGATAAACATTCCCAAGCACAGCAGGTGATACTCGAAATTAATTAATCATTCTGTCAAGGATGGGTATGCCCCAGGGGACAGCGAGTTCACAAGCTTTCTTTGGTTCTGCAGTGCTAACAGTATAACACAGTCTTGGATAACATAAAAAAGGAAGTTGGTACAAACAGCCTGAAAAAACCTGATTTTCTACCATCACCATTCTCCAGAGAATTATCATCTCTACCACAAAAACTAATCAACACTCAAAAGATAACTACACAGGCCTCTAAGAGAGAATTCAAATTGACCAGAATTTTGTGGGCTACCAACTTGAGTTCTGGGAATTCCTCATCTACCAGAAAAAAATAAGATATTTCAATCTTGTACAGGGTAGCATCTCCACTCTAGGTCCTTCTTCAATCCAGATTTTTTTGTACAAGCACAGGGCATTTCTGTGATGATTAGGAGAGATGTCATTCACATAAACAATTGTTTGGCATCTGAAAACTGTTTTTTTATTAATACCAAGGGGCCATTTTCATACTACTTAAATTAATGATCCTGGTAACTGGCAAACATATCTGAGCTCAAGAGACCAAAGAATGATTCAGATCAATAACCATCCAGGGCTACCAATGTCAATTCCTCAAATGGCCAGTGAGGAAAAGGAGTTCTGATGCCTGGTGGACATTTGAAGTTGTCGCTTCATGTATGTTTGTTATAATTTTTCTCTGCTGCCCACTTTAGCAGGTGCTAAGGTCTCCCAGTCATGAGTGATGTGTATCTCTCCTCCACCTCTTGAATATTGTGTAAGCCACGACCAGTGGTGAAGATCATTATTTAACTCTGATTGCCTGCTGATTACTTATCTAGACCAAGATAACCATCTAACAGAAAGGAACAGTCACTTTCAATGTCCAGGTCCTTCTGCTCATCTCAGGCATTTTAAGTATCTGTCTTACCTGAGATGAACCCTGAAACCATCCACCTCAATCTTCCTCTTAACTATTAACTGGTTTAGGCCATACCTTATCCTTGGACACATAAGGAGATTTTAGCATGACCCCAGCTCTGTAAAATTACCAACAATTCTAAAAAACACATTTATTTACTCAGACATTTGGTAGATATATTTGTTCTCATGCCAAGATTAAATTGTTATATTGTCAATACACTGGAACGGTTTTCTAATATTTGCTTTCTAGAGACCTCTTGTTTTAATCTATTCAATTATCAATTGATGGATATTCTCAAGGAACCACTGAAGTCAATGAAAAGTCAAATCAGCTTCAAGTCTTGCACAACTGTGCCTTATACTGTTCATATACACTAAAGCTGCAGTCATACAGATAGTTTCACTTTTACCTTATCCTCTTTCCATTGCTGATGAATCCAGATCATATTATTTAGCTGGTAAAAATATGCTTTTGTTTATTCTTTGTTCTGGAACACTGACCTTTAGGGTGAGTTCTACAAAATAGCGGGTTCTGTAACATATGTATTACTTTAAGCTGGTCTATTTTGCAGTGGAAGAGAGAAATATGAAGAAATACCCACAAAATAAGTAATACCACATGTTTATAGGATAAATAGCAAAAAAAAAAAAAAAAAACAAAACTTTCTCTTTACCTAATTTTGTGTTCCTGATTGGGGAAACATCCTTTACTTTTGCATATGCCCCAAAACCTGGTCGGACTCAGGATTCAACAGCAGGATTCTTCAAAATGGTTGTCCCATGGAGATCAGCAGAACCCCCCTGCATTTGTTGAGTTGAATAAGACAAATAGGGTTATTTTTCAAAAATATTTTTTAGCACTGTTTTAAATTTCATATAACACAAGTATCCATTTGGCTTCCTTGACTTGCTGCATTCACTTTTCTGGTTGTCTAGAGCTGTCTTTTAAATAAAACTCTTCATCTCTTTTTTTTTTTGACATCTACGACTTTGTGCCATAAGGGTTCTGCTCTTCAGTTTTCCTTGAAGTACAATCAATCTCTGCCATTTTTCATACCCTACTTGCTCATCCCATTCCTGTCACCTGTTTTTGCCCTTTCTAAGCTACTCTCTGCCCAGGGCTGTGTCCTCTTGAAAAACGAAGGCAGTCTGGTAATATGACTTTAGTATCTAAACATAAGTGTCCAGTTAAAATTATACTGATCCCACTACCTCTCCCCATCACTTCCTCTATATTTAAACTATTTTCACCTTTATTCAAAAAACCTAGATCCATATGGAATGATACAGTCTCTGCATTTTACTGGGATGGTCCTTGGTTCCAATCCCACAACAGATGCTGAACTCACACTGACAGGCAACACAATGGTGTGATTTGTTGATGCAATAGAGAGAAAAAACATGATTTTCCACAGTCTGCTTGGTTTGGGTGCCTGACTTAAGTATGTTTCAGAAGCAGCTGAAGTTCTTGGTGCTCAGTGAGAGGGGATGGTCTTTCTACCCAACACAGCTTCCAGAACACTTGGAAAGCACCTTTCATGCATTTCTCATGTAAGGAAATAAAACATTTGAAATCCATTTCTGGTAAATATTTATTGCTTCCATTGAAAGTACAGGAAAACAAAAGGAATATTGAGGTTCTTAGTCAGGTCACAGATGCATCCTCCTGTGCCCCTCCTGAGAATAAACAGCCCCTACTTCTGCCCTGGGATGATCTGAGCTATAGCTGGCCATTTCCCAGACAGAAATGCAGGAGACACAGAGTTATACAAGGACCAAGGGCAATGTCAGCAGTAAGTTGTCAACTCACCAGATTCTTGTCTGTCCCAGTGATGGCTGGAGAGGAGCATCCCCTCAGGTGAGCTTGCCTCAGCCTTTTGATCATTCCTTTTGAGTTTCTCCCAGTCTGGATGATGCTGCAGCTGCTAGACCTCTGCATACAGGGTGAGAGATGTTGTGACGCAGGTAGAGCCTGAATGTACCAAGCTTTTTGTCATTCTGCAGGAATTTAAGAAAGTATCTGCCACATAGCTTTAGGGAAAAAAGTAGGTACCCATCTGTCAAGAAACAGTCATTTCAGGGAGACTGTTCACAGACAATTAATAATAAACACCAGAGGATCTTTCAAATTAAGTATGGCGGTATCTAGAAAGCTGAGGCACATGAAAAGATATCAAGCAATCCTGCAAAGGGAAGAGACCAGGTTGCTGTTTCACCCCAGGATAGGTTTTAATCACTGCTAGGGAGTATTGTTTCCTCCAAGGTCAAAAACACCAGGACAGTTTTATTCATGCCTGCCTCTCATATCAAACATGAACATATCTGCATATCATTTTCAAATGCAGGGCAGGTCCTGATCCCTTGACTACTTGCTGGTTCTGTGAAACATAGTGAACTTGGGTACTGGCAGAGCAATAGGCACTTTGGAGGAAGAAGATGATGTTGCTAATGGGCAAAACCCATCATTTTCCTTTAAAAAATGTACATATTTGCAGCACATCACAAATATTTCCTTAAACCTCCTAGCATGCTGATGTGGAAAAAGCCCTCTTAAATAGCTGGGAAAAAAATGTGTTTACTTTGCAGTGTCAGGACATTAACCTATAAAATGTCTCAACTTATTTAAATACGTGTACAGCAACATAAAGTGTACTTAACCCCAGATGTTGCAGAAATGTTACCTGCAAACTAGTAACAGCATATTTAGATATCACAGCAAACAAACTTACTCCCTTACAAAAGAGTTCCCTTTTTGTTTGTATTATAGTTGCTTTTGTTTGTACCTTTGAAAAAGGCTAAACAGAGAATATTTGCTTAGGGAAAATAAACTCCCTAATATTAACACTGTGAGATACACAACAGTGCAACACTATGGCTCTGCTACAGCATGAGGCCAAATGAAGCCACAATGGAATTAAGTTTTCTGCACAGAGAGAAATATACGTGTTTTGTTCACTGTCCTATGCCCCAAATTCACGTGGGGAGAGGAGCCACTTCTCACCATGAGGAAACTGTTAAAAGGATGTGAAAACAAATGTCTTTAATTGAAATTGCCATTGTTGAGCCAGACTGCTGTCTGGGGTATCTTGCTGAAAAGTGACAGCAGCAGGGTAACAATGTAAGAGATTGTAAAACCAGTTTCCATTATGCACTAATTCAGGGACCATATATGGGACGCTATCACTTTGTTTATTTTAAGACTTAACACTAAGGGTGGGAAGCCTCTGGTGGCTGCAAGGCTGAGAGCTGGGTAGGAAGCACAATCCAGGTCAGGGACTGGAAATTTGTGCTCTGCTGCTGACCTGCAGTGTAGCCTTGTGCCACTGACGTCGCCCTCCCTGCCTGTGTCTCCTCTCAAACTTTGAGATTATTCTGTCTCCTGACATCACTGCTTCCCTGGGGATGGAGGCAATCTTTTGCAGTGCATACTTAAGTACCAATGCAATATCATTGTGAATAATAATTTGCACAACTAAATTGTCTGTGGAAGGTCTCACTTCAGTCCAGCTCTCCACATTCACAGCAGGACAGTCTGACAGAGACTTGTCAATCCTGAAACAATTCTTCCTAAAGGATAATATTTCTTTAATTTGTATTCAAAAAATTATTTTTTATATTTGTTCCATTTTACTCAGTGAAGTCTTGGAAGTTTGACTGTGTGAGTTTTGTTCACTCAGGCCTGGGCTGTGTAGATGTGTGTTGCTGCTGAGCACACATCAGCAAAGAGCTCAGGCACAGGGTCAAGCTGCCTTCTTCAGCTCACCCAGAGAAGATCAAAGCTGTGACACATCAGTCCTACCTCTTTTTCTCACTGGAATATTTATAGCCAAACCATGTTATTTAAGGGCAGGTATCTAAAGCTGATGTTGGTATCTGGATGTCAAGCACAAAGCTGATGTGTGTGATGCTCTCCAGCACTTCTTTTTCAGCTCCCGCTTCAGGCTTTAAAGCTCCCTGGAAACCCAATGTCATCTAGTTTTCTTCTGGTTTTACACAAATTAACCCAGCAAAGCGTGACGGGAGTTGAACCCCAGAATGAGAAGTATTTTGATTTTTTGCTTCTATAAATCAGACAAAAAGGCTTTATCTCAGTAAAGGAAGATGGGGAAAGAAACGCGTGCTAAGCCAGACTGATCTTTCTGAAATCAGAAGACAAAGGTGTTGTCAATTCAGCCAAAATGTCTCAGTGACATGAGTAAGCCTGATAATATATTCAGGTAGACCAAAACTATCTGCTTCTCCATCAGTTCACAACACGAACAAACTACAAGCAAGCTGTTTCTGTTTCAGAAAAAAATGGAACCTAAATCAAATATATTAATATAAATTAATTTTATATTCCTATTCAGAGAATTTTATCACACTCACTCTACCACTGAATTCATAAATAGCCTCACTTGTCCTGCATGCTCTCACTTCCCTGGTTCTTGAAATATTAAGACCTTCTTGATAATATCCTTTGTATTCTAAGTTTTAACACTACATGAGCTAATTAGGTTTGTATATATGTGCAATGCAATGTTCATGTGAGGTGCCTCCTCATTGTGCATTTTTGCATCTTTGATATGGACATGGGAGTGCTTTGGGCATGTGGCAGACTATTCTGGAGTCATTCACTTATGGCAAGAATTTGACTGCTGCCCCTTCCTCCTGGCATGGGGAAGGCAAATCCCTGTGGGAACTCTGCACATCACTCCGGATGTGAGGAGTCCCCCGAGACCACGTCGAGAGCCGAAACCCCATCAGGGGGCTCGGAGATCTTGGCATGATGCCTGGAACACTTGGTGGCTGGATTTCGATCCTGCAAGTGAATTGCCAGTTTGGTATGAGGGCTGGAAGGTGTCACAGGTTTAAAGGGTGTTTTTATAAGGTGTACACAGGGTGAAAATATAAGTTTTAAAAATTTTTGTATAAAGGTAATGGGGACAAGATGGAGGGAACAGGGCGTGTCTCATCCTTCTTCCTTCTTCTTCTTGTTCTCCATCTTCTGCTGTGGTGGTGGCACTCAGGGATTGGTTTGGGGAAGGGGTGCACTGTCCAACATGGGTGATAGGTATTGGAAGGTAAAGGTAAATATGATATACGTAATTTGTGGTATAAGAGACGGAGCAGCCTTGGGGGCGGTCGGAGAGCGTCGTGGCTGCCTTGCTGGTCAGACCTCTGTCTGCCAAGAAGAAAATTTTGTAGATAAGACTTAATAAACAACCTGAAGACCGAACAGCAAAGAGTCCAGTCTCATTCTTCAGAGCCTGGGGTCGCTCCCTAGACCACCCAACTCACCTCGGGGGCAGAGAACAAGCAGCCGGCCCCGAGAAATCCCCAGGCTTCAATGGGGCTCAAAGCCCTGCCCAAGGTGCACACTCTGGCCATGCAGCATGCTGCAGACAGCAGCCAAAACCTGATGAGACACTGTCACTCCTGTCCTTGTGCCTGCTTTCCACAGGAAGGGAAGCTTTGAAAATAGCAAGGGTTACATGCAGCTTTCTCCACGTGAATTACCGGGGAAGCTGAACATGGGGCAGTTCCCTTTTGCGCTTCTGTTTAAACATATCCTGAGTCTCTTCATCATTACCCCCCCTTTTAAGGGAGTATCCTTGTTCCCCCAAGTAGTCTCTTCTGTCTTTGTCCCTCAAGTCACATTTTAAGCACATATCTGCCTGCCTCCTGAGGATGCTTCCAATTTTAATTCAAAAACTATCTCCCTTTGACACAGATTAGTGTCTTCACACTTTTGTAATGGAAAATTATGAGCAGAAATAAATAATCATGAGGCTCTGGTACCAGAAAGAATTTTTCCCCTAAAGGAAGGGATCCTCAGCAATTTCAGTTGTCTGCATAATTAATTTTTTTGTGTCCCTCATTTGAAGTCTCTGTCACACTTTGCAAATCCACACCAGGGCACTGCAGCTATTGCTGTAGGGCACGAGCCATTTATATCCTCCAAGTCCCATTCTGGAAGCCTCAGTCCCACTGAGTAGATATTATACATTCAAGGAATCTCACTGATACCAAAATGACTAACTGTGTGAGTGCAACTCACAGCATCAATAAGCTACATGACCTACTCGGTAAATTAGGATTGCTTTGCAAATGCATTGCAAAGTAATGTAGAGACTGCATATTGCAGAAGGGATGGGTCGAATCACCATCACCTTCGCCTCACAACTGGTTGAGGTGGGGAGGAGGGGCTGCTTTGGCTTGGTTTTTCCTGAAAGATTTTTATTTGTTCAAACAGGAGATACATACTTACTGGGGAATAGTAAACAAGGGTCTGAGTACAGGAAGCTGGATTGAGTCATCATAAGACAAGTGAGTGCTGAGCAGATGTGATCTTCACATAGTTTGTTTCATTTCCTGCAGTTCAAATGTGTATTATTGTTAATATTAATCTCAGTGTAAAACTCAGCACCAGACATGGAATATTAGGCATACTATGAAAATGGTAGGCTTTGTGAATGCTGTTAAAAAGTCAGTCAAATTCGGGATCACATCTAAAAACACCTTTCAGCTTTTCCCTCTGCTTCCACAAGTGTCTGTAGTATCTTATTATTCACATATTCACATTATGCCATTGCCTACTCTCTAACTGCAAATGTAGAATTCATAGGCTGACATTTTTTCATTACTTACATCCACTTCAGAAATGGCTCAAATTGAACTCTATTTTCTCTGACATAAATTACCTTGTTTTTGAGTTGAGAACTATAAAGTGTGTTATTTTTGCCATGACTATCACATGATATCTCTCATCTTTTTCTAGAGTCTCTGTTCTACATAAAGTGTGAATAAATTTGGTTTGGTTTGACTTGACTTGTTTTGTATTGTTGTCCTAATTTTTTTCTTTTTAAGTCAGAACATGCATTGTGCATTTTGACCAGGACAATAAGTGTTTTTGCTGTCCTTCCTTTGAAACAAACATTACTAACCTAGAGTCTTCCCCATATTTAATTTTTGTTTCCCTAAAACTGCTGCTATGCTATGGCTCCTTTTGGATTGACCTCACTGAACACAGCTGCTATTTCTTATGCATTCTCCTGTATCCAAGCTCTGACTTATTTAAACAATGGAAAGAAAGTGCTGCCTCTACCTTTTTCCCCTTGAGAGGAGTCTCTGCTCCATAATTATGAATAATTCCCCTAAGATGGTGATGTGATTGGGTTAGCAACTAAAATATTTGAGGAGAGATAACCTGGGTTGGTTTTAAAAAATAGTAGTTCAGTAGATTTTAAGGTCATCTAAGTTGTTCTGGTTATATGGGTCACATTCCTACAAAACAGTAGGCTAATTCCTATTTAAGGTAAACAGTATATTTTTGAAGCCAAATCACTTTTGAATTAAAGACACATCCCTTGATAAATCACTCCAACAATTAATTACCTTTGCTACTTAAAACTGCTAATCCCCCTCAAAAGGTCAAGCTTTGGCTGGCAGTCCAAACACATACACAGGCTCTTGCTTCTTCCACCAGGTAGGCAATTCAGTGGTGTTAGATACTCCCATCCTCTATAGGGGTGTTCGAAGGCTGCTCTCAGCTCAGCTTTGAATCTTCTTCTTCAGGAAAAGGGACTGCTTCCACAAGACCCTTATGCCAGAGTGTATTTTCCATACTTGAATCACAGATGTTTGTTCCTAAAATCCCTTTAGATTCCTAAAATTATCTTTTCTAAAATCTCTCCAGTTTTCATCTCCTATTGTTTTGGTTTCTTTTCATTTTAAGCCTGGTACTAGCATGAAGCACAGTACTTTGCAAACAATTCTGCTTCTGCTGTATGGTAGGGCAGGGGATGAATACACACTCCCTTCACTCCTGCATGACATCCTGCTGTTTACACCTCCTTGGCTACCTCTACACTCTCAGCTAGCCCATCACAGTGGGAGCTCATGTTCCATTTGTTAACCAGTGAGACTGGCCATAAAAACTTAAAATGCAACTGCTTGTTGATAGACTATTTTGAGACTAATTTTCCTGCCTTACTCCATGCTCCAATACACACACATAGGTAAAAGACACAGAAAATGAAGTGTGTCAACTGCAACTTGCTGCTGTAATACCACTTGGGTAGGACAGCCAGTGTTCCCCTGTGTCCTCAGTGGGTGAGGTTTCCCAGTCCAGCCAGGAGCTGGGGAGATGAATGTGGTGACAGGAGCCAGAACAGGACGAGCACAGCTCTTTCTCCAGCAGGGCTCCAATGCCGTGCTTCTGCCATGCAGATGTTCTTCTGTCAAGAGGAGCAGCAGTGGCGTGGTGTGGCATGGCACTGCCAGACCTGAAGTACAGAGTGGCTCAGCAGTGTAATGTCATCCAAAACTCAAACATCATGGTGTTCAACAGACAGCTGTGAGAAGTGGGCTTTCCCATTTTGAATCACCAGTTGTTTCTTTCTCCAGAGTCAGACACTCCCACCAAAGGTTTTCCCAATTCATGAACAGGTCTACCGCTACACCTTTGGACCTCTCCAAAGTCTCCATTGCCCAAAGTGCAAAACTCCTCCTTCTCCGTCCATCAGGTGCACACAACCCTTCTGAAATATGGTTACAGGCTTGGAAACAAATATTAGGACTGGATACACAAAGTGCTGTGTAGCAAATTCCTTAGACTGACCAAACACCTGGCCTCCACAGGTGACTCCGCACTGGGGGGAGCACACAACCTTCCTTCCACAGCTGTCCCTTCACACTACATTCTTGGACAAACTTATGCAGACCTATACAGTTAGTACCCCCTCTCATCACAATTTCAGATCCATACTTCAGACTCGGTGTCCTGTAGCACTCTCTCCTCTGACAGAAATAGTGCTCCTAGGCTCAACTCGCTACTCTCTTATCACTTTCTCCCATTCCTCTTTTCTTTAGTTTAGCTGAGCAGACATTTTTATCCTGACACATTCACTTCAAAGTTGACCAACTGTTTATTCTTTGCTTTTCTCGCTTTGTTTTCATCCACCTTCTTCATGTCTCTATAAGTCTTTGAGAATAAATATTTGCAACTTCAGTATGAGTACCTAATTCCAGTATGGGTTATGAAAACAAGAACCAAGTGACTGTTGGTTCATGTCAAGTCAGCCACACCCCACTGATTCAGTTTGCACACATTGCGCAAGCTTTAATATATTTTATACGTTATAAGACATGGATTTTTCATTGGCACACTCTGGAAGGCATGATATGGAAAGTTAACTTTCAGAGGAAGCTGAGAACAAAGGGCAGCCCAGTAGAGTTTCATATAAAATTCCCTTGGTTTTATTCCTCTTTTGGAATTCTTGGCAGAATGACAGAATTTGCTTTCTCTTTTGTGTGTGTGTGTTTGTGTATTCATGTTTATAATTTTGCATATTTCCTATGAAAGAGATGTATTAAAAGGAAAAAAAAAAAGTTAGGAAGAAGCAGGTAATTATTTTTGCTTCTTAACAGCTAAATATCAATCTATGTGCCAGTTTGCCTTGTGAGTCAATATGGCCCTGACTCAGCAAAGTTCCCATCCACACACTTAACTGTAAGCTTGCAAATAGTCTCATTGACTTTACTTTGCCATATGTTCAAGTTTGACTGAATCGAGACTTCTAACAGATGTACACAACCTTATTAAATACAAAACTGAGAAAAACAAGGTGCCTGGCTTCCTCAATAGTCTGAAAATCAGGCAGGAGCATTAGAAAGGTTAATCACATGCTTGAGCTTTAGAGCAGAAATCAACCAGGAAAACATGAGCTTTTTCTTTTCAAGCATCCTTTTCCCCTCCTGACCCTGACATTGACATCCTGAATAAATGCAAACCTAGATTCATACTGTTCTGACTTGGTTTTGCAAAATCTGCATCAAAAGGCTTTGCAAAACGAAAGCTAAAGTCAGCATAGCCTGTCTGCTGTAGTTTGTCTAATGTTGAAAAAGGTGGCATAAATAAGATTGGCCTCTGCAGCTTAGATGCCTTTGATCCCATCTCCTGACATTAGCTTTCCTTCACAGCCTGTCTTAGATCACCCCACACTTTTTACAATGCTAAAAAAGTGTCTCCAAAGGTTTGATTTCAGTAGAGAACTCAAGGCATTCACTTGTGTTTTCTTTAATCACCCCTTGAATAGAAACATACATGTCATCTTCATCTGAAACCACAACCAGCTCTGCTCCCCAAAGAAAAGCAAAATGTGAATGGATGGACACTGGACATGGAAAAGGACAGAAGAATGATGGGCTTTAGAGAACATGAGATAATTTTTTAAAAGGTAGCTGAATTTTCTTGTTCTGTAGCTCTGAACCCTAAAATGTTTTGGCCTAAAATACTAAAGAAAAACTGTGAAATCAGAGCACCAAGTCTTGTACTGCTTTATAACCCTGTTCATCTCATCTGACCTGACACTGGTTTGGAAGCCAGCTCTGAGAGTAAAGGCCAGGGACCATTTCATCACTTAAACCTGGAACAATGGGCTGTGTGACTGCAGCATTTTGAAAAATCTCTGATTTTGCAATTAAAGGTCAAGGGCAGTCAAAATAAAAAGAATTACATCAATCAGCAGCAGCTAATGGACACCTGTGAGTCTTCCAACTACAACTTCATAAAGATTGATTGTGTTGCATGGCAGAGGGTTGCAACGTAATTATTGAAAATATTTCTTGACAATTGAGAAAGCAGCAAGACCTGGAAATTGTTCTGTACCCAGAACTTGGAGAGCAACCAGCAAGGGAAGAGGCACAGAACAGAATGCTGAGCACAACCAGTGATCTCAGCAGAGATCCCCCAGGGTGATGCTTAGGTTGATGAGATGGATTGAACTCCTCTTCAGCTGGCACAGTCATGTCAAGACAGCCCCTGAACATCATTTGCAAGGGTGAAAAAAACCACCTCTTTGGATCTCTCAAATTCTGCTGACCAGGTGCATGATTTAGTTGCTTACACTTAGGTATCTGGAATAATTTTGAGATATCTTGTTTGTCACTGAGGAGATTTTCAAGGAGTAATAAATTTTGTGATACATCTGGTAACTGCAGAGAATTATCTGGGATACTCTATGGCATCTCAGAATGCACTAATCTGTCACCTATACATAGGCAACTGTCATTCCCCTAGACCTCCACTGGCTGTAGCAGGAGCTTGTACTCACAGCTGACAAGTAGAGACACATACGGACACTTGGATTTGAGTTTCTTTATCATTGTACTGAATCCCATTCCTGCTGACCCAGTAACCTTCATCGTGCCCAAAACACACACACACGAAAAGGGCTAAAATATAAATGCTCACTGACTTTTACTCATTTTTGAAAGGGCTCTTTAGAGTCAGTATACTAATTAAATTGTTTGCAGCTCCTTTCACTTTCTTTTTTTTCCTCTCCCTCCTGTCCCTGTGCTCCATCAGTTATTTCAACTTCATTCCTTCTTCCTTTTCCACTTCTTTTATCCATTGCCCTCTGTACACAGAATGGCGATCCTCCTTCACACCGTGTGCCAAATCATGTCAGTCTTTAGAAATTAGCAAGGCTGCTTTGCAATGCAGCCACTCAAGGACTACTGGAGAGAGCTTCTCCCACAGTGCTGAGGTCCTTGTTTAGCCAGCTGGGTGGCACATCTGACATTGCCCAGCTGAGGAATGCCTTTGATCTTAGTCCAGGTTAAGCACTGATCAAATGCTCCTGTATGAAACAAGGTGCCACACAAGAGGAAAAAAGTAGCAACTGAGGTTTTGGAGAATTATGGGATTCAGATATCTCTGCTCTTGGCACATCCCGTCAGCTAACTTTAGGCATTTCCTGGTCTCTGGGGCAACTTGTTTTGATGTCATTTGGAGACACTTGTCCTGGATTGCCAAGCAATTATATTCTATTTGCCATCTGTATGGCAGTTGTCTTCTGTTAAGTGGGCAGTTTTCCTTATCTCTTCCACAACCACTCCTCCCTCTGGGGAGCCATCTGCTGATAACAGGCTATTGAATGTCACTGCATGACTGATAAGAACTACAGCGTGCCATTGTGACATGCTCCACCCAGAGGGAGGAGCCAAGCATTGCTACCCGGATATAATCTGGAGATTCTGGAACACTAGCACTGCTTTCCTCCACTGGATTTCCCAGAGGAACACCTGCCTCTTCCACTGGATCTTCAGAGGAAAACTACACCTTTCTACAGGATCCCTGTTCCAAGAGAATCACACCTCACACTCCAGCAGGACTGCAGCCACAATTCCAATTAGGCTGCTACCAACAGCCTGACCAACAGGGTGTCAGGTTGTGGTCTGACTCTGTCAGTGTTGTTTTGGTTTACTGCATTGTTTATTTTATCTTTTTATTTTCTTTCCTAATAAAGAACTGTTACTCCTGCTCCCATATTTTTGCCTGAGAGCCCCTTAATCTAAAATTTATAGCAATTCGGAGGGGGGGGGTTTACATTTTCCATTTCAGGGGAGGCTCCTGCCTTCCTTAGCAGACACCTGTCTTTTGAAACTAAGACACACTTAACTTGGATATTTTCAAACATCATGGTACCAAGTTGTGAAGGCATTTGAGCAATCTCTGAGACAGGCATTTGATGTGCACATCACTGTAATTCTCTTCATTGTAATTCTCTCTAGACCTGTTGAGAAAAAAAATACACAGGAGCACTGACACATGTGGGTAAGAAGTTATATGCAAATTGTGAAAAATTGATTCAGATCTTCCAGGTATTCTGCTTTCATTGGCTATAAAGCTGCTTAAAACTATGTGGGGATTAAAAATGTGAACCATTTCCTGGTACTTGGGTACATGTCTCAGCAGTGTCCCAGCTACAGAAAGGTCAAGATCCCTTGGTGCATCTTGGTTTCCACAGAGAGGAAATTAACAGCTGTGCATTGGAAAGGAAATATGCAGTCCAGACAGCAGCAGGCCAGGATGACGGGTGCAATAATCCAGATTCAGACTGTCTCCTGAACCTT
This sequence comes from Camarhynchus parvulus, assembly GCF_901933205.1. Classification (NCBI taxonomy): domain Eukaryota; kingdom Metazoa; phylum Chordata; class Aves; order Passeriformes; family Thraupidae; genus Camarhynchus; species Camarhynchus parvulus. The sequence goes on from NC_044571.1 coordinate 38,904,095, forward strand.
TGGATTTTTAATCCCTGAGATCAAAAGCTCCCACAGGCAGAGAGCGCACTGCTTTGTGTGCGCAGTGCAGAGCAAGCTGTCAGTGCTGAGTAAATAATACATAACAAGTTTTATAACCAGGACTTAAAGTGTGTATCAGTTCTCTTGTGGCAGCTGCTTATTTGCTTACTGTGGGAACTGAGTGACATTTGAATGAGAGCATCCAGGCAGCAAGGTGGTCTGGGGAGCTCTGCCATCCTTCCTGCCAGCTCCTGGCTCTAGCACCTGATTCATGACAAATGGGTGACATTTGGTTCCAGCCTCAAGCAAACCACAAGAGACAAATAGATTTGACTCTTCAGAGGGATTTCTAGGGGGTATGAGGAGCCATTTTTCTAGAGCTTTAGTAGTTCTAAATACACCGAAAGTACTGCTGCACCATCATCCTTGGGGCAGCAGTGTTCCTCTGCCACATTTGGCTGGCATTTGAGGGGGAGAAGTTTTCCTGAACCTGAATCCTGGAACTTAAAATAGGAGCAATGTGTGCATTTTAAACTATTTCTCATCTGTAATTTGCACTGACATTATACGTGATATTTTTATTCAAAATGGAGAAATAGACAAGGAGAAAAATAGGCAAGTGGAGAAATATTTCACTCAGTTTTTCTTGTTTTTAAAGTTAAAAAGGCATTTTTCATAGGCCTGAAAAAACCTTCTTACACAAACAAATCCTGTTTCCTGATGCATCTTTCAATCATGTAGCTTTATTTCTTTCTTCAGCTGTTTGTGCAGTATCTTGAATTTACTCAGACCTCTTGCAGCCTCTGTTCTTACAGGGAAGCAGCTCCAGACCTGGGGAAGCAGCTCCAGACCCTCATTCTCCCTCTGTTTAAAAACCTAATTTGAAGATGATATATGGTACTAGCCTGCTATTATTTCTTAGTTCTGCTCCCTGCCTTGTCTCCTGCCTTACAGAATCCTGTTTCCCTGAGGTACTTGAAAGCAGCAATCAGTCTCTGTTTCACTTGGCTCAGCAAGCTCAGGTCTAGTTTGTTTTTATCTCATCTTCAGCCAAATAACTCCCAAACAAAAAATGTACAAGCAGCTGCACTCCACTGGGAATTTGTACTTGGGAGAGAAAGCCACATTTCTAGAAAAAGATCATGCCACAGGATGACATTTCCAATTGCCTCTCTGGGGAAGGGGTGTCAATCCCCTGAAAATATCATGAAAATGAGCACTTGCAAGAATGCAGAAGGGCCAGGGCATGGATCCATGCCATGCATTCCTCATTAGTTTTCCCATACTTTTCCTCTGTGGCTCTATTCTCACTTTCACTCTTTCAGCTGATTACTTTTCTGGTAGTGCCCCCTGATTTTGGGGCACCTGTGAGGATGGCTCCATACATGAGTCCATATTCCCAGACGAACTCACCATTTACACCAAACCTGGTTTCTCTGCCTGAAGCCCCAAGGGAGCAGTCCCTCCTGATATAAAGGTTTATGTGATGCCTCTTTTGCACAGAGCTGTGAAATGGGCAAGATTTTTCTTTCCTGCTCTACATCTGCACAAAAATCACTAGAATTCTTGGTAGGATTTAACATGTTAATAGACTAGCACAGAGTACTACAGCTGTAAAATCAACTCTTCTGCTGCAGGCTTAACGTTCTATTTTTCAACATATACAAATAATATATTTCTGGATTTAGTGTTCGTCATGAGAACATGACAGCCAAAGTTTCCTTCTCTAAGAAAAATATAATTATGACTTATTTTAGAATGCTCTTTTTAAATGGGTTGTCACAGGTATGATCAAATCATAGAAGCTTGTTAAAAATACATGTCACTCCAGACACTTCAACCTACACCATATTTTCAACAATTCATGTTCTGAGTGTAAAGTTACCTTTGCCTTGCTCAATATTACCTGCCACATCTGAATTTATTTATTTTACGTTCTTACCTTGCAGTCTTTACGTTTGTGTTTCACTTCTCTTGCAATTAAATCTTTCTTTTTCTTGGGTTGGATTTTGATTGCTCTTTTTTTCCTTTTCCAAGCATGTACAGCACAACTGCTAGTGGAAAAAAAAAAGGTCCACTTACACATAGGTGATAAAAATTCACAGTAAAGCCACAGATGTAGCAGAGTGAGAATTACTGTAGCAGCAGGAACAGAAGATAAAAGAGGATTACATGTGATGAAATGTAGTAATTGACTAGAAGTCACTGAAAAATACCAGATGGATGTCACTATTCCACACAGCTCTAATTTGCCTGTAGACTTTATTGAGCTTCACTTGAGCTTTGCTTTTAGTATTTTCCTGAGTGTAATTGGGGTTTATTGATACACTATTATGGGCCAGTTTATATGTGACCATAAAAAAATACAGTTTGAGGCCCCAGTTTAACCAGGAACACAGCACTATCCTGCTTAGCTGAAGACAGTCACATTAATGACTCCAATAAGATTAATTTCTGTTTTCTCCCTCAGACCTTTGCATAGAGTATGAACAGTAAATGCTTCACACTGCATTTAAATTGCAGAAACATTTTCAGTGAGGGATTGCTGCATAAAAAGATCAGGCATGTAATTTCAGATACTGCCAAAAGAAGCTTATATGGGATTTTGATTCTAGTTTTGTGTGTAAAGAAAACAAATCTACATACTATAATGACTTGCCAGAGCCAGTCTGGAGCTCTGCTTAGTTATCAAGCATTTATTTTTCTATTTAGTTTAGCACTAAGGGCAGGGGAGAAGGGAAATATTTGAGATTTGCTCTTTTTTATCTCCTTCCACCTGGTAGGGGCTGAAATAAAAGGAAGTGAGGGACTGCTAGCTCTCTCTCTCTCTTCTGACTGAGTGGGAGAGTCCTGCTACTTTTCTGGTTTGGCTGGAGAAATTGTGCCTCAGTGGCCAGGAATTTTATATTACTTGGTACCTAACTCAAATCTTTCTGCCTTTTTGGCAAAGGATTTAGAACGTCGCATATGGGGAGAAAAGATACCTCACCTGAGTGACCCACTGTGAATGGATTTTCACAGGGGCCTGGAGTATACTCTTTTGGGTAGATGAAACCAACACTCACCTCTGCACCTGCCCTTTTGCCACCCTCCACTGCAGGGTGGGATGAACCATTTTGCCTTACCTCTCCCAAAAAGCATTTGAACAAACACCTCAAAAAGGAATTTGTACACTTCTCTTGCAGGGAGGGTACTAAGCTAGATGGGGAGTAGAAGAGATTCTGACATGGCACCTCTGAAATAGCAAAACAGGGGGAGATCCCAGGCTCTGGTCACTGGCTGAGCCAGGAGCTGTCCAAGATCAGGTCAGAGGAAAAGCAGCTCCTGCAAACATCTAGCACAGGGCAGGCAGCTCCAGGGCCCTGCTGGCCATGGCCTGAGGAGTAGCACTGCAGCACCAGCACTGCTGGACATACCAGCAAGCCCTGCCGCTGCTACAGAGGTCTGTCTCCTTCTGTCCAAATTTAGAGGAATTTACTTCCTCTAAATCACCAAATCAGCATCACTTGTTAGCTCTCCCTTCCTGATGCAGAGCTTGCACAAGTGCTCTGCCTCCACATGGCTTTCCTGAAAATGAGCAAACCCTTTCCACCCTCTGGTAACCTGCTTCAAATCCTTCCTCTTAAAGCTTTTGTTTAAACTATTCTTTGACTGTAAGGCACTGCATTGGCCATTTTGCTCACACGGGAAAGAAAACACAATTGTTGCAGTTTAATTCTCATGTATTGATTTCCTTTTATCCTCATAAAGACTCTTCCTCTGTTTGAACCCTGGAAGACAAGCTGGGAACACCAAGCAGTATAGCCCTGCTCTATTGTGTGTGTGTGTGTGTTCAAAATCCCACTTCTTTTCCTTCCACCCTGGCAGAGCACCTGCATTCTGACAATTACCACTCTGGTTTCAGTTTTTCTTCTTTTCTACACCCAGTCAGCAGGGTGATTTTTAAATACATCCAAACTTTTGCTGGTAAACTACCCAGGTATGCCCCTAAACACCCACCATGCCACTGACCAAATCAAGGTGCACCATAGCTGTGGCCACTGACACTGAGTTATTAATCAAAAATTTTTACTAATTCTACAGTAGATGATGTGTGCTGTGTGACATGTTTTATTCATCATTCAGCAGAAAAAATATTTTGGTTTTTTTCCTTATTAATTAGTATCAGATTATAGCCAATGTGTGGTAATTGAGTATTTGCTTTTTTATAGGAATTAAATAGTGGGAGGCTATCACACATGCTTGCCCTTAAACCTATTTGAATAAGTTATATTTATATAATATAAAATAATGGTACTTTACCAGGACACATGTAATTTTCATTTATGCAAATAAGTTCTCTATAAGTTCTCTATAAGTTCTCTCTATAAGTTCTCTAGAATGTGTTGTTCTAGCTGTGACATTGTCCAGATTGTGCATTTGCCACTGGATGGTCTTCATGATACAAGTGCAACTTAGTATAGGAGCTTTGTTTCCACTACAGATATTTTAGTTGAGATCAGAAATACCATAATATAAAATGTTAAAAAGTAGTTTACAAGTCCATAATTTAAAGTAACCATTTTCTAGATATTTACAGCAAATCAAAAATAAATTTTGCTGAAAAAACATAATTTTAAAAGTCCAGTTGATTGAAATTAAAAATACTGTTTCTGTTTAAAGGCCTTACCCCATTTCTAGAGAAAGAATCCAGGACAATTTCCTAAAAAATCATCATTTGGAATACATAAAGCCAAATATTTGGCTTTAGAAAGAAAGTAAACATTTGTATTATTCAGATTTTATTCTGTGATATGTTTCTTAAGAAAATTTCTTGCTGACAGCAAAGCAACCTTGTAATGTGTTTGATAGTGTAGCATATATGCCATAGTTTTAGAGGGGATACTCCATACAGGAAAACTGTAAAATAAATTATGTTTGTTCTCCACAATTTTCACATTCAACAAAGTGGATGTCTCTCCTTAGACACACAAAACTATTTTCTTACTGTTCCTCTGACTTCAGTTTGCTGTTCAAGAGGAAACATATTGTCTGCATATTTGAGAAAACACACAAAAACATTGCTGGTAGTAAATTAAAAGCTGTCCCAAGAACTCATAATAAATAGATAAAATGCATAGTTCAACACTTGAAGATGAAGCTGTAAACACCAGCAAGCTGTGACCTTGACATTTGCTTGCATTAATCTGGAAGCCAATTTAAATATCTTTGACTGTTCACTTCAGTGTATTGTCACTGCCTTTCTTTAAAAGGAACATTGAAAAAAAAATCTAGTGTGAGAGCAGAAGAAATAATGTTCAACTAATTTGCAGCCCCACTGCAAATACAAAGTTCTATTCTGTAGAAACCCACGTGAAGAAGTAATTATAAGAAGTTGAGCATAATAGTAAGTCTTTGAAAGGGACAAAGAGCTAAACTGGAGCAACAGCCATATATCAGATGTTTACTGTTTCATTGCAGGGCTTGAGAAAGAAAAGTGTCTTTAGTCCCTTTTCTTGATCCCATATAGATGAGCTCCTATGTACTCATGCATAGCCCCACACTGTTTGATAAACCACAGAACAGGGTTTTGACACCAGCATTAATTATTCTCCAATTACCACCCCAGCTGCACCAGGTAGTTGCTCATTAGCATGCTGCCCTAGTGCCAAGGGAGGGATTAGATGAAAACAGACACCAGAGAAGAGATAAAAGGAGGTGAATCTGGGGGGAAGCCTTTTAACTGTCTGTCTCTCTTTCCTCTGAGGATCTCCCTCCCAAACTACCTTAAGTCAAGTGGCTGACACACAGGTTGCAGCGCTGGTAGAGATGCAGTACACCCGTCTCAAGTGCAGCTATTTGGTACTTTTCACTTTGTCTTTGCCTTCCACAATAGTGACAAGAAGACAGGTTATTTCAAGTACCTACACAGTTATGGCAGAGTGAATGTGCCTTGTTGCTAATAATAGAAATAATTGTTTTTCCAAGTTCTGTATTTTATTTGGAGCCAATTCTATCAAATTTAATAACATCACTTGTTCAGAAAAGAATATAATTAGCTTTTTCTTGGCTTGAGTAAAATAAGCAAAATTGTTCTCTCATTGATCAAAAAGAAGTCAGTGAAAAGACAGCTGATTACGATGCACACATGGTAACGTCTAATCTAATATTCCACTTTATGAGGGACAGAAGGATCAGACATGAAGTTTATATCATAATCATATCAAATAAATACATTCCTACAGTCTTGTCTGCAGTGCTGCAGTGGAACTGGGATGACAGATCCAGTACTTATGAAGTCTGACAGAGGAGCACAGCTCAAGGGGTTTTGATGTATGCTGGCACAAATATGTCCTTTTTATTTTATTTTGCTGCTTGGATCAGACAGAAATTTATCACTCTGATTAGTACTTATTTATGTCAGCAAATTCATAATGATATAAAGCATTTCTTTCCCAACATTTCTGTTTTCACAGCTTCGGAGATTTTCATGGAAACAGGGAAAGCTAGAAGGATATTTGTATTTCATAGCAGACAATTTTCAACAAGAAGAGTAGGCAAAACAAACTTGCAAGCTCATAACCACCATTTAAGCAGGCTTGTAGCTCATCTACAAGAGATCTTTCTTTTGATCTATAATCATAAATAGCTCATTACATAGTATCATGATTTTGCTTCTATGCTTCACCGTGGGGATAATAGTCAGGCTGCTTCTTTATGTAACTGTCTCTAAGAAATTTTGGGTCTCTGTGTAGAAAAAGATAGCTTCAAAGCAATCATTGTTCACAGACATGTCTGGTCCCCATCCTGAGCACAATCAAATTTTCTAGTAAGTATCAGCAGAATGGTGCTGCTTGGGAGATATTTACGGTGATGTTGTCTAAAGGGTTTCATTCTTTGGATGTATAGTGTCATAAGCAACCTATCTGCAAAATACATTATTAGATCATCAATCCTTATTATATACAGCAGATGGAGGAGTAATGGAATAGTGACACTTCCTAGTTCAGGACATACCGTTCCCCCTTGGTTTTAAATCAACTGTTAACCATGCAGAGGCCCCTTTTTTTTTTGCTCTCTGAATTTTGGCCTGCCTTGTATTTCAGCACTGATTGGATTATTTTAGGAATGTGGGGATCCTGGTCAATGGCAAATTGAACATGAGCTAGCAGTGCCCTGGCAGCCAGGAAGGCCAAGTGTGTCCTGAGGGACATCAGGCATAGCAGCACCAGCCAGGCAAGGGAGGGGATTGTCCTGCTCTGCTCTGAGCTGGGGTGGCCTCACCTTGAATATTCTGTGCAGTTTTGGGTGTCCCAATATCAGAAAGATATTAAACTATTAGAGAGTGTCCAGAGGAGGGCAATGAAGGTTTTCAAGGGCCTTGAGGGGAAGCTGTATGAGGAGCGGCTGAGGTCACTTGGTCTGTTCAGCCTGGGAGAGACTGAGGTGACACCACATTGCAGTCACAGCTTCCTCATGAGGGGAAGAGAAGGGGCAGACACTGATCTCTGTAGTGACCAGCAACAGGACCCAAGGGAATGGCCTGAAGTTGTGTCAGGGGAGGTTTAGGTTGGATATTAGACAATTATTCCTCACCTAGAGGGTGTTTGGGCACTGGAACTGGCTCAAGATGCATTTGGAAAATGCCCTTGGACGCATGGTATTGTGGGATGACTCTTGGGGATGGTCCTGTGCAGGGTCAGAAGTTAGACCCCATGATCCTTATGGGTCCCTTCCAACTCAGCTTAATCTGTGATACTTCTGCTATGAAACCTTTCACTTGGCCTGCAATTTGATTAACAGCTTCAAAGATTAGACATGAACTGATGAACAGATACATATTTTCTAATGTTGGCCTGCAAAGTGGTCTTTCACTCAGGCAGGATAAGTAACTCTATGAGCATCTGATGTGACAAAGCCTCAATTTTTTGCTATTTCTGTCCTCTGATATTATTTGTGTTTGCCAAATTACACAAGTACTTTCCATTAACACCACAAATATATGCAATGTCTTCCCACAACATACATTGGCAGTGATCCTTGGACTGACACATTCAGCGATGCCAAGATGCCAGAGGGATCAGACAAAAGCCAGGGGTGAATTCGCAAATGTTCATACTCCCATTTCTCATCCACCCAAATGCTCATTTTTATAAAACTGGTAAAAACATAATTACTTTTGAGACCTCTGCCTCTCTGTCAAAACTGGCTGAAAACAGCTACTGAGTTCAGGAGTAATTAAGAGTGAGGAGAGAGACCCGTGGACAGGAGAAGGGATCATTCCAGGCTTGTTTCCATGGGAAATCAAGATACAAATGTTCAGGAAAAAAGTGTGGGTTAGCACAGTCTACAGCCTGAGTGAGAAGAGCTGGGAATGAGCCAGCCTCTCTCCAACAGGGAAAGCTGTCAAGACTGCTAAGAAAAGGATGGCATAGGGGAGCAGGGCATAGGGTCAGCCAGGAGAAGGAGAACGGCTGGAGTTCCCAAAACAGGATCAGGTATTTGCAGATGACCTCTGCTACACTGTCCAGACTAATAAAACTCTTCACAGCAGTTGTTGGCAAAGCAGAGAGGGACACCAAAACCTTCTGGCTCAGCTCAGCTGCCAGCAGCAGAAGCCTTGGAAATCAGCCATTCTCACTAACATGATCTCCATCCCAAAAGGGAATGGAAAAGAGTTCCTGTGCCATCCCCCCATCTTGCTCAGCCATTCCCAAGCACTTGGTAGCCTTATCATTGATGTTCAGAATTACTTTGCCCTATGCAGCTTTGCAGATACTCATCACAGGGCACAGACAGATTCCTCCTCTCAGGCAGAGTTTCTCTTCATGTGCACTTTTAGATTGCAAGAAACTCCAAGCTCTAAACAAAGCTTTTCTCTCTCTTAGAGGTCTTAACAGATATCTCTCCTGGGTGGTGCCTCAGCTACCCAGTGAGATGAGAAATTATGCTAAAGCTTTCTTTTAGAGGAAACTCAGGATCTTTACTATTTTTGAGACTTTCAGGCTTCACACTGGGTTGAGTTCAGTCACAGAGAGTTCACACAGACTTAGCTCTTTTGGAAAGTAATGCTAGAAATATAGGAACTCCCTCTGATCTAAGTAGTTTTGTAGTAATTCTCCTGATGGTTCCTACTAAAAGATATTTCCTATCTGATTTCTGACTAAGCCTGTATATCTCAGAATGCATGATCTGCTTGAGTTTATATTTATAATGTTTTGATTTTTAATTTGATATTTTAAGGAAAGATTTTGCAAAGGAAAAAAAAAGCCTCATTCCATGCCTGATTTCTTTTTTAACGTTGAAAGCACCTTCATTAACAAAGAGAGTGAGGTATCTTTGCAGATTGATTCAAGCTTGAGTCTGCTATTTTTCTGCTAATTAAAGCCATTAATCCAAAAAGATTATTATGGACAGTAAATCTTTTCAATGTGAAATATGTTTCTTTGATAATGAATTACCTGTTACCTGAAAAATCTATGCTGTGCTGTTTTGTTTTTCAGCTCGGCACAGCAACCTAAATACTATATCCAATTTTTCTAATTAGTTGTCTGTACAGAATGCATTTTTCCCCAGTCTTTTAGAATTGCCTCTGTCAACTTTGGCCCTTCTGCCTGGATTTGAGCCTTTGATGAGGATGTGCATTGCCCTCTGCATTCATTACCCAGTGAGGGGAATTGCAGGCAGGATAAGTCTGGGTTGAAACCACATTTTTGAATCACATGGCACAGCACCAGAGAGAAGTAAAGCAGGGGAAATGCAGGGCATCCTGCCTGCAAGTTGTCAGTGTTTATGCATTCATTGTACTGATGGTACAACTTTGTGGCTGTCTGCTGTTGAATATCCTTTCATCTTCATCTCTCCTGCCTGACGTGTGCTAAGAGACTTAATCAGCTCTGTCCAGATGGATGCTAATGAAGGAGACATTATACAAAACACCATTATAAATTCTTATTCACATCTCATTTTCTTTTGTCTCACTCTATTTTTAGAGCTGATTTCTGGAGATGCAATTACAATCCTGATATTTATCAAGCAGTCAACATCTGAAGGTGCTATTTCATGTCCACCCACTCTGATTTTTATCTGCCAACAGCTAATGAATGAGTTCGACACGTATTTTTCATCTGTCCCATAATAATAGTGATCTTGTGTGGCATTTAAATAAAAAACAATACCAAAAACATGTTATGTTTTTAAATATGCAGTAAAGATGTCTTTTTATCTACACATTATAGGGCAGACATTTTTACATGAGATTATTTGTGCTCACACATGGGCAGTGGCAGCGTATAAATATTCAGGATAGCAACAGGAAAATATTTCAGGTTCCAGTTTCAGGAGAGGTTAGGAAGGAACAAGTGGCTCTGTGAGATGCTAATAAAGTCTGATTACTGTCAGACTTGAATATTGTAGCTGACTGATCTTGGTCCCTAAGAAGCTGCAAGCACCAGTGAAGCTACTGGGAACAGAACTGGGACATTTATAGTTCATCCCTCCTTTTTAATTCTTACAGTGTCAGTAAAGAACAATGTCACACCATCCGGGCCCCAAGAGGACTTCTCTAGTCAGCATCCACCCTCACAATGTTCGAAGAAGTGCAATGACCTTTGGAATGTTTATCCTTTTGCAAAACAACTGAAGCTGTCAATGATGTCCAGAAATAATTTACAGGGAAAAGAAGCAACACGAATGGGCTCATACACGAAGATTTGACAGCCTTGCGCAAAACTGTGAACACCAGGCAAAGTGTAACTTGTGAAGTCAGGACACACTGTGGATACTTCCTAACAGCAGGCTTCTGTACTAAACACAACTGTTTAAACTTTGGGTTTGCTTTTGATTCAAAAGATGACATTTTATACTACAGAACACTTGTTCTTCTCATGCTGGGATTTCTTTTTGCCTGCTGACTTAGAAGTAGATATACCTCCTGAGAACAGCAAAAACTTGTATTTTGTGACGCTCTAGCTGCTGGGATCAGGAGGAAAGGAAGGAAGAGGGTTGAGTCCAATGACTGCTGTGTTCCTGTAACCATAAGAAAAAAAAGACAGGCCTGTTTTTGAGAAAAGCGACCTCTGATGTTCTGAGGAAAGAGAAATGGGAGTACAGACAGTTCTGGTAACAAAGTCTAAGTTAAGATTTCCTGATTTTTTCCCCATTCTTTGGTTGCTTAAAACTTTGCCTGACTTGAACTTCTTGGGCTGGCCTTTTTGCAACCTAGTACCTACTTCTGTTGACAGACCATCATGCCACAGGCCATGCCCATTGCACCCATCTGTCTCAAGAGCCAGGTGGACAGAAAGGATGACACCACCTTAATTTCTTACTTTAGGAATCTGTGATGGTGTGTAGTGTCCCACATGTCGGAAAAGAGCTTGGTATTATCATTGAAATTATGTCATAGGAGTCAAAGTGACATTTTTGCTTTCTGAAATTTTCCCTATATTTGGCCGTGTAATGAGTGGAGAAATCTTGTCTTGCCCTGATTGTTCCCTCCAAACAGGTTTATGCTTCCCTGGACCAGCAGGAAGTAGCTTCCTTTTTATTTTTGGGGTTACTGTTTGTTAGCTGCTGGCCCCATTGATTTATTATTTTTACTTCCTCTCAACATTTATACTTCACTGGGAGCTGGACAAGAGCAGACAGTGTCCAAATTCTCTCCCTGGAAGAGCTGCCAGCTTGAGAAGTACAAGACGGCAACCAGACTAACTGATTTCAGGCCAAGGAATGGCTCTCTTGCAACCTTTAAATTATTCACAAGCACTCTTTGTAAATTATTAAGTTCCTAGTTCTTAGATTTAGTTCTTTGAGTTTACAGGATTCGTTTTCAGATGCTCACATCTGTAGCTGGCTGCTGTTCATCTCACTCAGAGGATGGCAGGTCAGCTTTTTAGAGTTAAGCATCCTAGTTTTGCATTAATTTCTTTTGGCTTCTGTGCTCTTTTAAAGGAAAACTACCAAAGGCAGTCAAGGGAAAGGGAGGGCAAAGTACTTACATCAACATTTAACCATGCCTCAGACCACTCAGATTCCTCCACTCATCCCAAAATTCTGCTCAATCCTCTACTGTTGAACAACAATGATTTCAGTATCTCCAGCGCAAACAAAAAGAAAAGCAAATCTGGTTTGGTTTTTTTTTTCAGGCCAGCCCTGTGCTGGGATACTCAGAATACACCATCCCAAGCTTGGTGTCTGCAGGCTGGAGGCCAGACACTCCACTCTAAATTCCTGCAGGTACCAGGTGAGATAAGTACAGACATGTTCATGTCCCTTATTCCCTTTCTCTATACATAGATTTTAATCAGTAAACAGCAAAATTTTAGTGTGCTACCTATCCACACTGCTTAGTCAGTATTGTAATTCACCTGAAAGGTCACTGGGGATTATTGTCCCATTGGAAGACACCTAGAGATTCATGCCAGCATTTAAAATGTGCATGTCATGAGCCACGTTATATTTCATTGAAATGACATTTTAGAATCTCTTACTGCTGGTAAGGGAAGGGCAACAATGTCATCCTTCACAGCAATATTGTGAGGGAGAGATTACCTGCTGTCAGCTCCACACAGCTCAAGTCTCCTTTTGAAGCATCCAATGCTGACAGTAGGGAAAGGCAGCACAGTGGGTTGGGTAGATTGCAAGTTTGACCTGGCTTGGCATTTCTTGTCCCCTTGCTTTCCCAGAGGTGCTGGGTGGTATTATATCCACAGCATCCATGCAGGTATCCAGAATGTTCTCATGCTGGTCTTGGGGCACATGAAATGCAGCAGACTTAAGCAGGGGAAGAGCTTTGTCTGAAAGTATCATGAATGGGATCCTGAAACCCAGCAAACTGCTGCCTCAGGCTTGGTAATGGTGCCTGTGTTTTCAGAATAAGCTAGCATTTCTTTCTGTCACCCTTTTTTGATGGGCTCTTTTCTTGTCCTGTTCTAATTCTCTGCTGGGTACTGGCTTTTCTAGGCATATTTGTGTCCTCAGCCTTCTCTCTGTATGTTGAGAATTTACTCCCAGTGTACCTGAAGCTTGGTCCTTGACAAAGGCTTCCTTCTCTCTACCTCATGATGTTTATACTTTTCTTGGTGTCTGGCTTTGCCTCCTTATAGCTCTTTTTCCAGGTGTTTGCTACATGTCCTTTGTATTCCTTTCACACATGACATACAGTTCAACTTACTTCACAAACTGTGATTAGAGAGGTTTGGAAACCTGCTGTGACAGGTTATTAACCCAGCCCCAGAGCTGCCAAACTGAAACTTTGCTTATACTGCTGTGATACCTTTCTTATCTTTTCAGTGCATTGATGTCACAAACAAGTTTTTCCCCATTTGCTTCAGACTCCTGAAAAATGCACCCGTCTACCCTCAGTTATAAGCTGGATCCTGTAGCTGTGGTTGGCTTAAAAGAGACAGCAAGAGTTCATGCCCAAGCAGCTTCAGCAATGCTGACTTCAATCTCAAAGGATCTTCAAAGCAGTACGAAGAATACAGTAGAATTTTGGAGCAGTCAGAATTCCTTATTTCTGAGAATTCCTTCTCCACAATTTCTATATATTTTTGTGAGTTTCTTTTTCCATGCACCTCCCCAGGGATAGAAATCTTCATTCTGGAACATGAGAAATATTTTCTCTGTACCAGCACGGGATCTGAATTTGCCTGTGACACATGCTCAGCAGGTCCCAGGTGTGCTGAGTGAAGAGCTCTCCCTCCCTTGCTCACATTCTTTTGGTTTTCCTTGCTCTTTGATGGAGGATGCTGGGCTGATCAGGTAGCCAGCTGTGGCAATCTGCTCCCTTTGGAAGGAGGAGCTGAGCTAGTAAAGATCTAGCAGTTAATTTGCTTAAGATGTCTGGTGTATATTTTCCAGGCTAAATTAGGGACAAACAACACAAGGTGTGCAGTGGGTCCAAGGGCCCTCCACCTGGCAGGCAGGCAATGACAAGTAGCTCTTCACCATCTGGGAATGACAAACCATCAAGTAACTTTGCTGAAACAAGATTTGTATCCCCAGCCTCAGCAGTGCCACACCAGGCAGAGGCAAATCTTTGGAACAAATCCACTGTTTCTCCTAATTTTGAGTCTTAAAATGCAGCACTGTGCTAAATAGTGCTAGGCAGTGGTACAGGCTTGCAAGCAGGCTGCAGTTCTCCCACGTTTCCAATAAACTGATTCAATTAGCAGTTCCTCCCCAGGGCTGCTAGGAGGATTTCTGATCTGTTTGTACAAAAGTAAACAGTCTGAAAATCAGAAAACAACATTGTCATGTTGGTCAAAAGCTGGTATCAACACACTGATTGGCTCCGAGTAAACAAAGCCTTTTGAGGGCTTAATTAAATTTTATTTATCTTCTGTTGATCCTCATTTATTTTCCACATCCTTTCAGTTTTCAGATGTTGATGGACAAAGGTAGAAGCATGAAAAAATACCAAAATTCAAAAACCACATTCATGACATTTCATATTTTCAGTCTCAGAAAGTAGCAGAAACCAGGGAGGACATTCTTCTGAAAATGTCTCATCTCAGGCTTTCACGTACAATCTTTTCAGAAATGAATTAATGCCCCTGTTGGACTATAATCTGAAATAAACACCCTTTTTAATATACATTGTCAGAAGAGATGAGGAATAATCAGAAGCCCAGTGATTGTAGCAGGAAAATGCATGGATTACTAAACCATCTCATATCCACTCATTTATGTTTGTGTCATAATCTCATTTTGCAAAATTCCCAGCCCTGTCAGGTTCTGCTGTGGCTGTTAGGCAGTGTAGTGACTGCTCTGAAGGGTGAAGCCGTTGGCTCTTCCCACTTCTGAAGCTGGGTTGTTTTTTTGGCAGAGGATTCTTTCACGGAGCTGCAAATCAATCTCACTCAGATGCTGAACTCCACCTTGTTCAGACACAGACCAGAAAGAGGAATGAATATACAGGAGAAACTTAAACTGAATTAGTCTTATTTCTCTCCACATGACACAGTTCATAGATATTATTTCCACCTTCAGGCTACCCAGGAAGTCATTGCCAGGCAGGCAGCTGCAGAAGCTGTGTGCTTTCTAACTGAAAAGTACACAGCCCTTCAGAGACATCCTCTCCCTTCTGATAGATAAGAGGTGTATGGCCAAAATGAGAGTATAAATCAATTTGCTGGTCTCTGCTTCTCCAGAGTGACCAGACAGGAGAACCATGGTTCATCATGTGATGGAGGGTGCAACAGAGAGTGCTTTATCTGCAAAACAGTGGGAGAAGGTAAAAACAGAGTAAATGAGAGCAAATGTGCACAGGAGCTCGAGGTAATCCTGCTAACTTTGCATGAGCTCTGGCTCAAGGCTCATTTTTTGGGGCAGAAATGGTAAATAGATGGCTGAAATTCCAGTCCCTCCACCCTTTCCCATAGCTACTCCCTGCCTCACTTCCTCAGCAAAAATGACAGGGAAGAGGTTTGGTAACACCTGGTATGATCAGTATGTTTTCTTCAATTTACAGCCATTTGACTCAACTGGCAGAGCCAAAAAAATTTCAGCCTCCAAATTCTTGTAGAGCTCCTTAAAGTGTTAAAAAAAACCCTAAACTTTACTTCAACAAGTTTAAAAGCTGTGAATTAAGTCACAGCTTTGAGGATCATGCCTACCTGCTGCCTGTTGCAGCCAGAACATGCAGGCAGGCTCAGGATAAAGTGTTGTCTTGTCTCATAATCAAGGAACTTTCCTGAAGGATTATGGTTATATATGACCCCCTGGAAATCAGACTAGGAGGGAGCATCAGAGCTGTGAGGAGAGAGGGACAGCATGAGAGGCCTTGTGTGGGTCTCTCAAGAGGGTTTGGGACGGGGAGTTCCACCATTGCCTCTTTCAGGTTTTTTATTGTGGCTTCTAGTTACAGAAAAAGTGGCCCTTAAAGAGAGAAGCTTTGAAAGAATATTTGATTGCAGTTATATAACAGGGCTTGGGTAAAATGCCATTAATCCTTTCTCTCCTAGCAGATGAAAACTGGGAATTCATGAGCAATATTGTCAGAAGACGAGTCCAGAATGGCTCCAGACTGTGCTGACTGCTATTTGTTTGGACTTTTTTATTGTTATTACTGAATTTAGACATGATTTTAAGGGAAAAAATCAAACAGTAACAATCCATTTGTTTGACCTTTTCTTTCAAGATACGATCATTTTTCTGTTCAGGTTTCTATTTACCTTAAAAGGGACATTTAGGACTGTTAGCTAAAAAAATCAATGAGGAAGGGATCATGTTGTTCTGGCAAAAAGCTCAGTGTGCCTGAACTTGTAGAGATAAATGATTCAGTGTGATCCTCTATTTTCTTGCCAGGTCTACCACAGATTTTTCATCTTTTGCTGCTTGGCCTCTCTATTTAGGCTACTTATTTTACAGATTAAAAAAAAAAATCCTTTTGGCCTTATGGTATTGTTTTCTTCAGGAAAAAAAATTTAAAAATCTTATTAAAATGGGGGAGTTGTTGCCTACCTGTAGAAAAAAATCATCACACTTATCTTAAAACCTGAAATTTGATCAAGAACACCTCAAGCCATCCTCACACAGTTATAGCAGAGGAGGATAATAACAGTACTGTTGCTACCTGGCCAGTGGCAATTGTTATTACTGGTGACAACATCCCTCTGCTGTCAGCTGGAGTGACAATAATGTGTTATTTGCTGCAGACTGGGACAATTGCAAAGTGTATTTATTGCAAAGACAGCAAGATTACAGACTATTGTCGAGTTAAATATCTTTTTTTTTCCCAGGCAACAGAAATCTTGCCTATAATATTCTGTAATAAGGAAAGCTAAGGGCCTATGGGTGCTTTTTATATTCCTGTACTAATCTTCCTGGTCATTCAGACACATTACTTAGTGAGTCACCCAGATGTTATGAATGGCCTAGAGGGCAGATTCAAAGCATCCCATTTACTGAGGTAATTAAATGTTAATGTAATGGATAATCCTGCTTTTACAAGCTACAGAGGAAGACTGCTCATAGACTACACTCTGAGATCAACTCCAAAAAATAATTTGAATGAGGAAGTTCACAAGGGAGGCTTTTAGGACAGTTGCTTTACAAAATTTTCAGACAGAATCGTTTCAAAGTAATTTTCATAAAATTAAGAGGAGACATTTACAATAATAATGTCCCAGGCTGAGTAAAAAAAATATGCTCTAGCTAACACTGATGATTGCAAAATAAAACCTATCAGCAGAAAGTTACTTGCCAATAGAACAAAAAATGGCTATTTTCCTATTTTGTCTTCAAACACAAACAAAAACCCAACAAGTTTTTTTAATATTTGGAAACATCTGTTGCCAGTCTCCCATTTAGTCTACTTTCAGAGTTTGTATTTTGGTGTCTTATCCGTCTTTTCTTTTCTTGCAGAAGACTGTGTACTGAAACTCAGTATTTTGTAAGTAAAGATATCTAAAAAGCATAAGATGCTGCAATAATGGCAATGGAGTGAAAAGGCAGCTGTTATTAGCATGGTTTATCAGGCTTGTGCTAAGCCAAGCACAGCAGCTCACTTCACCGAGACTTGTAGGGAACTATGCTTTCAACTGTGCTAACCAGAAGATTAGAAGAACAAAACCCCAGAGATACTCATCTGGTATCTGGGAGTCTTGCTTGCCTGCCTGCTTGATTTTTATTCTGAGGGAAGAAGAGACATTTAAAGTGAACAAAACACAAGGAAGGTAACCCCAAAAGTTACACTCATCCTTTTTCTTTACTTAAATAAGGAGCAGCTAATCGCCAGCATTTAATTTAATGACTTTCCTACTCATAGCATAGTGGTGCAAAGGAAGTCCAGGTCTGAAGTCAAGTGAAATTTTAGTGAAGCCATAAAGGGATTCCAGTCACATTCTATACCGGGATATTGAAAATCACTTTATTTAATACCATTTGGAAAATAGCACTGATAATCCAACTGTGCATGTTGGTTATCAGCATAAAAAATAATGAATGCGGCAACAGGGAAATAGAAGCAGCAGCTATGCTGATTCCATTAGTCCCATGCAGGCAGGGTACAGTGCCAGGGCTCACAGAGCCAAAACCAGCTACCCTTGTGTTTCAATAGCTGAGGACATTTGGGTGTCCATACTTTCCTGTGTCAAAGCCAGACAGTTCTTCATCGTGAAGAAGGCTGGTAAGCTTTTCAATAGACCTAATCAACACAAATCCCACAATGCCATTCTGCCCAGTACATTACCAAACATTGAGGGAAAAAGGAGAATCCAATCCTAAAATTTACAAGGAGAGAGTTCCCAAGTTTAAATTACAGCGGAACTTCAATTAGTTTGCTGTATGCCTTGGGCTACCTGTGGAGGCCTGCCAGCTGATTTTTGATGGTCCACCTTTTGTCCTAAATCTAGCTATACACCTGACACTCTGAAAACTACTATTAGGAAGGAGAAATCCTCCTTGATTAAATTTATGAACCGTGTTGAATTGTTTATCAGTGCCAGAGACCTACCTGGAAGGTATTCTGTCTCTAGATAAGGGAAATACACTCTGAAATCATTTGGTTGGACAATGCAATTTACCAGCTCTATAGTGTCCCCTCCCCTTGTGCTATTCCTTCTTCTCTAACATTAAGAAGAATCACATTTGTCCTACAGACCATTGTCAAGCACTACCACAGACTCAATTTTTACCCTTTTACCAAAGCGTTTCCCTTTTTGCACCAGTCGGTGCTGAAGCAATGAGCTCAGTTACTGGGCTGAGCCTCCTTCCTGTTTTAAAGGATTAGGGGTATCTGAGACTTAATGATGTCAGGCTTCCTGAACTGAAGAATTATTCACACTGATCACTGAGACATCCTGGGTTTGAACGCTGCCTTGGCATATATTGGAATAGTGTTGCAAAAAGAATGTTGAGATAGACTTACCAGCACAAATTTTCATTTGTGGGCTCTTTGCCTAGCTGCCTCCATTGACTTCAAGGTTGATACCAAGAACTAAAAAAGTTGATGATGGTCTTTAACCAGGCCCTTTTCATAGTTCTGATACTTTTTATTAGAACTCCTTCTGACTGTTCCCACTGACTGGTGAACATTTTTATCAGCTGCAGGTGTTGCAAAGACAACTATTGCCAATCTTTGTGCATGCCCATCATTGAGTAATAGTTATTGATTATTTGTTATGATTATCTACACTGTTATTAAATAAGTCTTGTTTTTCCTCTGAGGTAGATGAAAAGCTTCAAATTAAGGATTGTGAGAATGTGGCTATAAAGGAGCCAATTCCACACAGGTAGCAATTGCTTCGCATGAGAAATCTGTCATAACAATCATAAAATCTCTTATAATGCTTTGGGATAAAAGGGGTCTTAAAAATAACCTAGTTCCAACCTTCCCACCATGGGCAGGAGCACCTTCCACTAGACCAGGTTGCTCGGAGCCCTGTCCAATCATGCCTTGAACAGGAGGATTTGCAGGTATAGCATGGTGGGAATAATAGCACAAGAACAAGAGTATGAGAACTACAACAGAAAAAAGTCTTAAAGGGCTGCAGAAAGAAACCATGAGCATTTCAAAGACTAAGACACTGAGCAAGGATGATGATCATAACCAGAGGAAAGTAGATTTTACAAGTGCCAATTTTCTTAGTTGTAAGACAGCTGAGAGGTTTGAAAATGGTGTATGTTAGAATACCTCTAACATCAGTTTGGTCACTTTTTTTTTTTTTGTTCCGTCTATTCTGTACTGAATCCACTTACAGAGTATTAAAAGACAAGTACATTCTGGGCCACTTGAAGAAACAGCTAGTTGGCCTAAATTCTAAGCTGATCTCAGAATTGGAAATGCTGCTCTGCACCTGCAGAAGCAGGGAGTTTTTCTTCATGGCTTTAAATCCTTGCAGATCATTAGTGAATTCAGAGACTATACCAAAAAGTTGTTTCTTGTAACAAAAAAATCCTACATTTTGCTCAGAAAAAGCTCAGTAAGAAAGGCTACAGCAGGTCCAAATATTGTGCACTATCACTATGGCGAGCCAGGAATCTGAAGGAAAATGGAAAATATCTTCCTTTCTTGCCTGGTAAGTTTCTTGTCCCTGCAGCAGATGGCTGAGTGCATGTACCATCAGATTGGTGCTTTCTAATAATTTTCCTCTACATACAGATTATAGCAAATGGCAGCTATTTCAGCCCTTTAAACATGTCTGGTTTTGCAGAAGAAAGGGCTCCAAGATATATTTACAGAGATCTTTGATAGTTTCAATAATCCAAGTGAAAAAGTGATTTTGATGGCTTTTGGGGCCATTGCCAGAGTTGTCATGGACTGCAAGAGCAGGGACAAACATGGTGTGGAATTTGTGAAAATTGCCAGAGCTTCAACACTTCTCAGCAGATGTAAAGCACAAAGCAGACTCATGGGTTTAGTAAGTGCTGTTAAAGTTTTAAGGGACTGGTCAAAGTGTGTGTATGTCTGTGAAAGCAGAATAAAAATAGAAGCAAAATCTAATTCTATGGAAAACTGAAAGCATGCCTCAAAAGTATAACTAATCCAGTATTTCAGTCGTCCAGAGCATGGCTTTTCCATTTGCATTTCTCCCAGATACGCCAGCAAGAAACAATAATAATAGCAATTGTTATCCACCACAATAAGAGTTACAATCAAACAACCTGTGCATGGTAACCCTGAACAGAATAAATGAAAACAGAAAAGGTTTGCTCTTATAAAAGCAAAAATTAATCCTATTAGGCTGAATTCAAACCATATACAGAGACTGGACAGACTCTACACTTTTTGCTATAAAGGAGGTGTTGCTGAAATTGATGGAATAACAGCAACATGAAATCAGCACAAAAATAGCATCAAGTGTGTAATGCAAAATGCACCAAGGATGCCATTACTATATAGAATCAGAGGCTACACATCTATGTGGCATTGGGAGCAAACTGGTTCCATCCACAGAGGAGCCTTGTGCATTGTGACATACTGATATCCAAGTCAGAAGCAGAACATCTTCATTCATCCCACTGCTCATGCCAGAGATATCACCCTGCCTTAATCTGGTAACAGTCAGAAACTGAAGGTCAAACTACTATGTTTCTGTGATACTACAGCATTTTCAAAATCTTTTGGAAATATTATCTAATTAAGTCTTACAGAGTCCTAGTGCAGTAGGTAAGAGTTATCTTCATTTGTAGTGATGGGAAAAATGTTTAGATACTTGCTCAGAGCTGTCAGTGGGAAAGAAAAATTCCTGATAGAAGAGGAGGCCCTCATGAGGATGGTCTCACTGCTGCTGAATCTGCAGGAGCAGAGTCCTGATGTCATCAAAGTGACTTGGCCATTCGTGCCATGGCACTGCAGAACACAAATGACTACTAGCTTTTCTAAGACTGCAGAGTCTCACAATTTCAGGCTGTCACATCTTCCATATCAAGATTATTTAACTTTTTAGACCAGGTCAAAGGATATCTTGGGAAATCACAAGCTTCCTTAAGTAGAGTTGCCAGGAAATATATAAGCAACTAAAAAACAATTTTCTCTTCCTTCAAAAGCTCTCCTTTATCATGCTGAGAAACTGTTCTCATTGTCTGGCAGAAAAAAAAACAACTCAAAAAGACCTGATTTCATTCAGCTTGGGATCTTAACACCAACAATGCAAACAAGAACAGGGAAAACAAATTCACCTTTTCTACTGTAACAGTCCTTCTAAATAAACCTCACACTCCCTGTAAAGACATCTTGCATGTTACTACTGCAGCAATTTTTTCCTAAAGAAACATTTTCTTCCTTTATTTGCAAACTCATGGCAGAATGAAATATTAGACCTTAGCACTTGAGCACTTGAGAAACAGTATAAATTTTGATTGTTCTTTTTGCAAAATGAGAATTAATATTCCAGTCTATAGAAATCAACAGGACAAAAGAAAAACATGGACCTGTCTCAGCATGGTAGGTAATGTTGAAAAATAAACATATTTCCTTCTCTTTCACCTACAAATGTAATTGATACTCATCTAACCATAGACAAAATTATCAAAATATACTTCTGTTGTGGTGCCTGCTCCTATAGTTGCACGTAACACAGATTCACATAGTATATAATTTATACACAACCAGTTACTTATGCTCTCTTGTTATCTGCTGCAGCACAGTTAAGAGCTGGAGCATAGGAAATTTTTTTTTCTCTCTTCAAACAGTTTTGCCAAAAACCACATTTTTTATAGAGCAAGAAATCCTTGAATTTTGCTTGAATTTGCCAGACAGTTTTGATTTTAAATGTCAAGAGAGATGCAAATCCAGAGTGAAAGAAAAAGAAGAATTAAAAGGCAGAAGCAAATAACCTTCTCCAGCTTCCTGATCAGAACTCCTTGCTGGTGAATGAGCAGTTTGAAAAAGCCCCACTACTTTCTTTCTTACCACCATACTGTTTCTGTGCTGTTCTTTTGAATTTCACACTCCCGTTTTCTGTTGCTCTCCATTTTTTTTAGAAATTTCCAAATAAGCAACAAATGTAAATCTGTTGCTCAAGGTAAATCAGAACCATGAGGGTGGAAAGCAGTCACAGACTGTTGCACTTACTACTTCTGCTCTTTCTACATTTTTTTAATCAATATGGCTTATCATTCTTAAATTCCTAAAGATACCTGTTTCTTCTTATATTCATCTTTAAAACAGGCTAGAGGCTGCATGCATCATCTGTTCTTCAGGTTCTATCTTGACCCTAGTTTTATAAAAGCTGAAATGAAATGTCTTGAATGAAAAGTTTGAGTCTAATAGTTGTGTTCCCCCATTTCAGGTACTTAACCTTGATTACAGAAAAGGGTATATAATCTCTTCCCTCTGTCATACATTAGTCATATGCTTGAGATGAGACAGTTTAGAAAAGATCTGAAAACACAAAAGGCTTGAAATGCACATAAAAAGTGGGGGGGTTCATAGCTTAAAACCTTTCAAATCACACAAATTTTAATTAGTGCAACTATAAAGAAAAGCCTACAGAAGTGGATGCCAGATGCATGTCTGCTGAGGTCACACTTCTTAACAGTGCACTTTCTCTGTGCCCTGAGTGCTCCAGCTGGAAGCTGATCCTTAGAAAGACACTCTCAGATGACAGAAGACTTACTTTTCAGAAATTTAGACAAATCATCAGTCCCTTGCTCCAAATGCTTATGGAAAACCATCAGAAGGGCTAAGGAAGTGTCATTCGCACATGTGACGAGTGGATGACAGAGAGTAACTGCAAAACTGAAGCAGAGAGCTGATTAACAGGTCATAGTGACCTACACCAAAAAAAAAATTTTTAGGAGGCTTTTGGAGGCTGTTGCTGAAGCCTACTAATTTAGCTTTTTTTTTCCTTTGACACCTCTAGGAACTACTGTCTATAACTCCAGCTCCACCTCTAAACAGAGCAAACTCACATGCCAATGCACATGACTCAGCAAAAAAATATCTTTTCCTGCTTCTTAACATTTTTAATATTGGTACAATCAAATAATTAATAACATCACCCACTGTCCCTTGCTCTTTGAATTTTCCCATCAGAGAGTTGCCTTGCTTGTTTCTTTTTTCTTCTGGATAGGTAGAAATTGCAACCAGCATGTGTACTGGCCAGCCTTGGGGAAAGGGAACAATCACCTCTAACCTCTTTCTTCTTTGTATCTAGAATGTCCTTTGGGACAGGCCTGCCAGCCACCACTCCAGGCCCCATGATAGATCTTATTTTTTCTCTCTATCATGCTTTTAAAACTCTTTAGCTTTCAAATTCATGTGTGGATCTTACAGCATTTACTGAATTGTGAGTAATGGGTTAAAAGCTGTATACCATAGTCCTACTTTTAATTACAATAGTTATAGTAAACCAAATGTTATGATAAGGAAGTGTCTTCCCAGTGGAGAGGCTTCAGTTGCCTTCTCTCAAGCAGATCCTTAGTCTGAGCCTACTCAATTATGAAACTCAGGTCTTGGAAATAAGTTGTAAACAGTAATAAAAATTTTTAAGTCTGCCAACAGTAGACCAAACTCAGTATGAAGTGCTTTGGTATATAAGGAAGGAAGTAGGTAAATATCTCCTTCCAATCCATGAAATAAAGTTTGGCATACATGAGACACAGCAAACACAACTTTAAAAGATCTGTATCTTCAGAATACCAGATCACCTGAGAAGTAATTAAGTGTTTATCACGTAGCAAGAGGGGTTATTAGAGAGCACCAGCTCTACTATAAGCATTCATACACGCTTCCCAAAATCTCAGCTTGTAGCACACACAAAAAGAAAGTGACCTTGAGGTCAGAAGCAAATTGCTATTATACATCACCAAGGACAGCATGTCAAGTACCATATTTATGTGTGAAGTGGAAAGGAATTAATGAAGATAATTCAGACAGTGTATGTTCTCTGGAGCAATACAAATGAATGATGTCTTGCAACAATTATTGAGCCAGACCTATTCAGATAGGAATTACTAACATATTAACATGGTAAATTATTTGTTAACCATCATGACTTTAAAATCCATAACAAAAAGTTTGCATTATTTTATTCTGAGGTTTTAACAAGCTTTTCACTTTCCAAATAAACATTCAGTTGTGAAGAGGCTGTTCAGCTATCATGGGCATTATACACCAGGCTCAAACTTCGGACTGCTAATGAAATAGCTAATGTTATATAACAAGTTCCTCAGGATTTTGCATGAGGTTGACATAAATAATTCATGCCTGAATGTTCAATTGTCAGGGCAAATGACACTCAGTGTCTGCTTGGTTTTACCACTTGATTTTTTTTTTAATTCTGAATAACCTGTTCTTTACTGCAGGCCAGATTTTGTCATTCTTGCCCCTATTCATAGAGGTTTCTACACAGATAAATCAGTATCAGTGATGAACAAATTTGGCAAATGACAAGAAAAAGACATCCTTAACAGGAATAAGCATAAGAAATAAGAGGAATAAACATATATGAAATGTCCTAAAAACTCTGGCACTGAACTATCTTAGAATTTGGAAAGGAACAATTTACAGTTCCAGCTACCTACTTTCAAAGCACCTAATAAAGTGACTTCCCTCTACTGCTGCCTCAAGGAGAAGATAATACATTTTATTACATTTTTTAACAGATAGAAAAACACTATGCAGGCGTGTGGTTGTGTAGACCGAGTAGAAAATTAACTTCATAATCTTTTTTTTTGTGTAACCGAGAAGAGAAAACTTTTAGGCAAAGCTAAATTGCCAGTCATTCCCAGAGCAAGTAACCAGTAGAGGATAAAACTGGGTGTTAAAAGTGTGGTGGTGGGTACCACACAGTATCAAGCCATCTGTGTAGTTGTTATTATAATTTCCATTTCTTTCTCTATTTCCTCAACTGCAAATGCTCATTTCAGTAAGACAAACATGAAGCATTGACATTTATGCTGAGAGAAGTTAAAATCTATGCTGTGCTTTTGTGAAATGATGTGTGAAAAATCAAAAGACCAAGTTTGTAAAGTAATTTCACAAGAAACAAATATGAGATTGCTTTATAACATCATCAGGAAACCAGGGATAAAAAAATACCATAGACATAATAGAATGAAATTCCTCAAGAGCAATGGAGAACTAGATATTTTGGAAGTAAAGAACATGGTATTTTTTGAGCCTCTAGTGAATATATGTTGAAACTGAAGCTGTCTGCACATGAGAAAACAATTAAATATCAGGTCAACAGCTCCCACCTCTCAAAATAGCGTCTGAGTCAAACAGCTCCCGCTGACTGGAATCTTTTGTGCAGTTCTGGGAATTTTTGTGCGTTGTGTGAGAAGTTTATGAGAGATATATTGTGGAATAAACTAGTGCCTGCCTAAACTTTCAGTGATTTGCCTTCATGCACCTCCAAGGTAATGAAGCGTGAGTTCAAAAGGTCAGATTTCACACAAGTCAGCTTGGAAGTCAAGAGGGAAACTTCCCATTTGAAGCTCTGTTTTTCAGAGCCGTTTATGTATGAATGGTTCCAAAGAAAATAAACGAAAGAAATACAGCTTGATTTAGTTGTGAAGGTTGTCAACAACTGCTGCAGCTGAAGGGGCTTCAAACACAGTTGACCTGACTACATTATCAAGCATAAACTGTGCTTCTGTTTGTTTGCTTTGACCCCTGGTACAAATGTGACTTTCTGGCGCAACATTCTTCCTGAGACAGAGAAAAGTGAGAATCAATCCTTCAACAGACTGTAAAAAAAATCAATATTTTTCAACAAATCTGACACTTACTTCTGGAGTTGTAGAAGGATTAAATAAGTGGTAATATTTTTCTTGACTTATACATGACTTTATGAATTGTAAAGCATATGCCTGCAATGTGGATGATGCCAAGTACTCTGCCTACAAAAATTCCCCTAATAATGAAGAACTTTCTCAAAGATTCAAATGCTTCATGTACTCTCAGGAATTATTTTATTTGCTAGGCAAAGTTTCATCTCTGCCTTCAAGAAGTTTTCACTCCTTCTGTAATATTAATGAGACTCTTCTCTGTCTTCATTGTAAAATCTGGAAGGAAAGAGCATTTCTGCTCTAATTTTTTGGCACCTGAACATTTAATTAAAAGATTCTTATAGCTCCTAAAAAAAAAAAAGCATTAGCTTTGGCAAATACCCCAGCACATTCAGAAAATTACAAAGAAAATATCCTGCTGTAGACCTCTGTTTACTAAAACTACAAGGGCAGACCTCATTACCTTGCTTATTCTTGGTTTTCAGTGCTTTTAATTTTTTCACTGCTGCAAAATAGGGAACTCAGCTGTTGTATATGACTAGAACATACATTTTGCCAGATGTCATACAGAGAACACATATATTTGATAATTTGATGGAAGTGGAGTCATCCTCTGAGCTAGAGTGTCCTCAGTCATCAATATCATCAGTAAACCTAAATAAGTGAACCCAGGAAGTATCTTCACATTGTCTTTCAGTGCAGTCTGGTCTGTCAGACTATTTTAACTTGTCCATAATTGTGCATCACCACTGACAACTACATTGGTGTAAAGAATTTGTAAGTCTATCTGGATCAGTGGCATGGGTCCTGCATAAAAACTGTATCCATGAGGGTCACAGCCTAACCCACAGTAATAAGAAATATGTCTGAACTCAGGAAATTACTCTGAAGAACACTGACTTCCCTCTGTGCGTTTCCACTGACACCAAATGAATATTGTTCTTCTACATTAGCCTGTCAGAATGCCCCATCTTTAGATGGAGGAACTTGAGTGGCAGGTTGCTAGCAAGACTCTCAAAGCCATAGAGGCACATTTGTAGGCACATGGCTTCCTTAGCAGAAGTCACTAGATGTTTCATTTAAACAATTTTTCTTTGTTCTACTTTCTGGCACAAGGAAGTGTAGTGTGGCATGTAAGCAGTTAAATTATTTTGCCTTCTCCCCCACCTCCTTTGTCACCTAACTTTTTTTAAGATTTTGAACTGAAACTACAAATTTTTCATTATGCTGAGTCTTTCCTATAAGAAAGATTTAGGCTAATTCCAAAAGACTCAAGGGAGAATGGTTCCTATAGACTAATCACAACCTCAGGGAATTGGCATATCTATCTTGCATGTTGCTATGCCCCACAGATGCAATTATCTCACACCAGCTGCACAATTTATTGTGACTGTTAATGAAGGACTAATACATGTGCAGAATTATACAGTTAAATCCAAAAGCAGAGTCACATATAAAAGACCAGCAATATTTACAGACAATTATTGAACTAATCAAAATATATTTTTCTGTAGACTGGAGACCTCATTTATGCAGTGAATGATGATACCTGTTTTTACTTGTGTAAGCAAGGATACAGGATCAGGTCCCAGCTAACCAACTTGAAGCACCAACTGTAGCAGCATGCAGAAGTTGCAATTTAATGAAGTGTCAGTTATAAACTGCCAATTTAAAATGGATTAGGTAGTCAGATTCACAATAAAAATCCCCTCTGGGAAGAATCTTGGCCTACTTAATTCACAGGCATGGAAACAATTAAATTGTAAAATAACTCTGCATGAAGAAATCATTGCAGAAATTGTTCCTGATATACTTTCTGCAAAATATTAAAAGTTTTGGTTTTAAAAATATTTATGTAAATATAAGAACTGAAAAATTCCCAAAATTCAATTGCAGTATAAAATAAAAAGTTTAATGTTTCAGTACTCAGCTTCTCATACAAAATAAAAGTTTGCAAATTTATCATCAATATCTTTCCCACTTTATACTTTACCTCCAAACTTTCCCTTGGCTTTCAAATTTCCTTAGTCAAATTCTCCTACCACCTCTGTCCCCCTCCTTTCTGCCATCCTTCCATGCATTCTTATAGCAGCCACACCTTTGCTACAATAATGGAGTAAATTAAGTAAATACTAATTGTTCCCAGCTATTGGTGGAAGAAGGACAAATATCCTCTATTTCTGAAATGTACTGTCTCTAGTCTGCATCAACTGGCACACACATATATACACGCACAATTACACCAATATGAAATCAGAACTTCAAAGCCAGGAAATTGATTCAAAAACTCTGTGGCACCTGAAATGTTGGTTACATTTCTGTGGCACTTGGGTGTTTCAAATACCTTTGCTGGAAAGAAAAAGTAAAAGAAAATAATAAAATGCTCCTGATGTTAATGAAACAGAAGTCAACTACTGCTTTTTTAATACCCAGACAAAATTCCTCTGACCATATCATTTACATGAAAAATGAACAATGTTCAATTTACTCAAATTAATTTTCCCAATATATAAAAACACAAGGAATTTATTACCGATTAAATAAAAATTTGGTAATCTCAAGATTCCACACTTTTTTTATGGATCACTTTCACGGATTTCTGGGCTGTAGGCTATTTCACAAACTACACTTCTAGACTTCACAGACTTCAAGGCTGCCATAGACTAGATGGCAAGACATGCAACAGGAATAAGCTCTGTAAAGTACATGGCATTTGGTGTCTTTCACTTCAGACTATCCTTCATCCTGGAAAAAAATATATATAGATATCAAGAGTCCTTCACAACATGATATTCAAACAGAATCCTAAAAACATAGACATTTGGAGTGTATCTTCTGGAGGTAGAAAATTCCATACATAATTTTTCAGTGAGTAACCTGTTTCAATTGGTCAACACCTATGCACTGTCTCCACTTGCAGCAAAAAAAAATCTACTGATCCTTGCTAAATTATTTAAGACACAAGGTTTTTAAGAGATGAGGTAGTGCAGAATACAGCTGGAATCCAAGAAAGCCAGTCTTAAATAGGTACGTGTGTAAATTTAATTATTCCATTTGAAAAGATACCAAGTGCAGTACCAAAAGGCAGCAGATTGAATGAAGGACATCTTTTTAGTCCAATACAACCAAAAAATATACAATATAAAAATTAAAACAAATTTGATCTGTGGCATTAATTTTCAAACTACTAGTCTTTTCTGGACACTCATTTAGCATATGAAGTAACAGCTCACATCCATCCTCTTCTTCAACAGCAGATGTTTTGAATAGAGGAACTCCATATGACTTGTGCTTTAGGCTTCATCCAAAATTCTACAGATTATTTTGATCTGTGGAAATAAATAGTAACATTTCCTCATTTCTACCACTGGAGATGTTGTGCTGCATAGAAAGAAACCCTCAAACTTACCCGGACAAAGACAGTAAAAAAGGGGGCATGATTCTCAGCCCCAGTGGAAGAACCCTGGTCTCCAGTTTCTGTTTCACATCCCATTTTATTTGTCTGATTCACTGCTTTGTTTAACATAAACTACAAAACTGGCTCACTGGTTTGGACAACATTTTTGAGGTTCCACAGTTTTGCTGTTGGCAGATCTGACCTCATTAACACCCTCATTGTTCATGTTGGCAAGTGGTTAAAGTTCACTTTTTGTTAAATGCATCAGTCTGCTCACCCAACCGTAAAAAATATTTTTTTTAAA
The DNA here is from genome assembly GCF_901933205.1 of Camarhynchus parvulus. Taxonomy (NCBI): domain Eukaryota; kingdom Metazoa; phylum Chordata; class Aves; order Passeriformes; family Thraupidae; genus Camarhynchus; species Camarhynchus parvulus. Next base: position 38,933,959 of record NC_044571.1, read on the forward strand.
AAAGAGCCAAAGCTATACCCAAAGATATTATTGAATTTAATAAAAAAGCAAAGCAATATAATGAAGCATCCAAATAAACATAATGTAATTTAAATTTGAATCTACATTTGCAATGCCAGTGCTTTACCTGAAAAACCTGTACAATCTAGCAGAGCTAAAAATTCCATGAACGGGTTCTGACACCAATGCTTTAAAAGCTATTTCAATGAACAATGAGAAATTCCTCTGAAATCCAGGACAATGCATTACAAGCAGTTGTACAGCTTCATAAGCCAGAAAGGGTGTCAAAAGGAATTTCTTAAGCCAGAAAGAAGCCATACCTTCCAAATGGAAGGTAATGCTGACAGAAGCTGATGGTCCATCAATGGGAAAGAACATCTATCTGTGTGTGAAATTCCTAACATCTACAAAATTTTCAGCCTGTACCTCTTAGCCAGTGCTGTCTGCAGGTGATGAAGGAAAAGGGGAATAAAACAGCCTTGTGAGTGTTAAAATCTTGCCCAAACCTTTTTAGAATAATGCATTTCTAGAAGAAAATTCTGCAGCTTTACAATTCTAGCCTTACCCATCTTTAAAAAAGAGGTATCTTGGAGCGAGTTCACATTTGCAGTCCTCAGTGTTTGAGCACTGTCCTCACAGAGATCCACAGACACATAGACACAAACACCATGGTCATTGTCAGACTGACAAGTGACTTGTCAATCAAAACCAATCAAGTGAGAGGTGACACCAGGCTGTCAGAGGTGGCTCCAGGCAACAGGAGAAGTCTGCATCTTGTGCAGAAGGGCCTGGTACATTACTAAAATGAAGGAGTCCAAAACAGGGCAGGGCTCATGACATAGGATAGCACAGGCAAAATTACAACCAGTGCAGCTACACAGGGAAAGAGAGCATAGTGAAGAGACACCTGAGCTAGCAAAAACCTGCAATAGTGAGTGGCAACATTGGAGCTGAACTTCTCATAGACCTCAGCAGAGCAGATCTGGGCACACATTCAGTAGTGGGAAGTGCTCAGCTGCATGTAGTGCTGCAGTAAATGATTCACTGTCTCAGATCTCTGTTAGCTCAAACATCTCCATTTCATGTGTAGACACAGGTGGGGAGATTAAATAACTATCCATTTAGACTTGCCTTCAGACATGCAACTCTTGTTTCTTTCATTAAACTGTGAGAAGAATAGTAAAATAAACTAATCCAGAGGAAATAAAATTGCTCAGAGGAATAATTATAGCAACTTTCACCTCAGCAGCTGGGTCACTGGTTCAAAATCATTCAAATCACTTGTGACTGAAAGTCATTACCAGTTGACTCCACTCAATGAGCTTGTGCTTCAGGTCAGAGTAATAATTACTGCAGGACTAAAACCACCATTAGTGGCTCCATTAGTAAGGAGAGAGAGAAAAAGGAGCGAGAGAGAAGTAGCAGTCTCAGTCTCATTAGTGCTGCTTTTCAACCTGGAATGAGAGGAGAAAATACTTAGAGCAATCCTGTGCTGCTGGGGCCTGATTTAGCTGCCCAAACAAAGCACCATTTGCAATACACCTGCACTGCATCTGCATCTCCAGAAGGACAAGGGTTCCCCTTGGATCTTACCTGTCACATCTACCAGGGCTGTGTAGACATGATAAATAGCCAACCCCATCTTGGTCCTAACACTTGGTGTCCATCTGGGGACAGATGACTTCTGCCCTTTTTATTCCACCTTCCCTCCAGTGCTTTCAAATAGAAACTCCAGCTTCAAAAACTACTGTGTTATTAATAAATTGAAGTCTTCTCTTTCCCCTGTTTTTTGTCTTTGACAACTAAAAAACTCCAAACAGATATTGGGAAATATTGTCAGAAAATATGTGTATATAAATGATGAAAAACAGGTATCCAGCAGACATCCACCCGGAGACCCATTTTGCTAAAGGTTCTTTATAGTCTGATATCTGCTGCTTAACACCAGCAATTTACCTATATCTGGGGTGGTTATTTTCCTTATAGGAAGTGATACCTGAGCATTTCTGTATCATAGAAACAAACTGAAGAAGCTGGGCTAAGGAGCTGCTCTAAGAAGGGTAGCCAGGCTAGGAGTGAGATTTATGACAGCTCAGTGTGTCTGGACATGCTGATGGCTCTCTGCTACATGAACTACAGTGTAATACAGCTGAGCTAGGATGTTCAACCCACTGTTCTGTCAAGTCAGTGATAGATACAGATGAGACCGGGTGAAAAAAAAGTACAGATTTACATCAGATGAAAGGAAAATCATGGTGGAAAACAAAACCTTTAAGAGATGTGTTTCTTGTTTTCAAAAGGAACTCTGTGAAAATACCAAATATTAATGACTGTGAATCCAGAGGGCTACGAATAGAAAGCAGTGTTTTAAAAACAGGGACAAATGTGTGAATACTGTATTAAAGATTTATTATAGAACATCTCTCTTCGTAGCAATTTCTGGTAGTTTTTAAAAATACATTTGCTTGTATGACTGGATTCTTTATACCCAGATACCATTCATAATAATATGCAATCATCATAACAGGATGGCCTTATTAACATTCCATATTTAAAAGATCAGCTGACATGTTCAATTGGGTCTTTTAACATTGTAACAGTTTTTCTAATGGTTGCTATTTTAATTTCTCTGTCTCTTTTAAAGTATCACTCTCTTAAATATTTATGTCTCTCTTTAAGCACAGTGTTTTAATCCAACATCAATTCCTTAGATTTTAAGAGAAGGTTATTACAACACATCAAACATATGGGCTCATTTCAGCTCCCAGTGAACATAAAATTAGTCAAAACAAAACACTACCTATTCTTTACCAAAATATGTGGTTCAGTCAGTAATTTTTGCTCAGAAGTATTGTGGGACTAATTTAGCAAGAACAATACATTTTTTTTCTCACTTCACTCTTATCTCTGTAGATCACACAGCAGAAGCCAGAATTGCAAGATGAAGTTCTGTCTCTCCCTCACTCTGTCCCTCACATATATTTCATTCAAGGTTGTCTCCACTTTCAAGACAACAATTGCTTTCAGAGATTGGGAAATCTATTTTCAAAATTTATATTGCCTTTTGGAATTACAGAAACAGATAAATCTTGCAACACTGGTGGAAGTAAAACCTTCACACTAGTAGACACGTATTGCAAACCTGAGATGATTCCAGAGTCTTTCTCACAATAAAGATTTTATTTTTCCCGTTTCTCTATGAGAAGGGGGGAAAAAGCCTATGGGAGCATGTAAGTTTAGGGGCTGACCTCCTGTTAGAACTGAGAGCACATTTGCTTTCCAGGGAGTAAATTCAAGCACTGAGCTTGGGACCATCAGTGAGTGGCTCCCTCTCCCCTGGCTCTGTTTTGGGGCATCACACAAAACTGCCTTCATGACAATGTCCAGGGACATTTCAAGGTATAACTTGCCCCCAAGATCTCACAATGTAGTTATAAAGAAGACATACATTGGTTTTGCCACCTTCTATCTGTGCAGCCTTCAATTGCTACTCTAGCAGGCTCTGCACTCTCAAGATCCTCACACCACATCCTGGAGCAGATAAAATACACACTTAGATTCAACTGTAAAAATACCACAACGTCATATTACTTCCATTTCTTTGCAGTGGAAAAAGCAGACCCAATATTTATTGCATTTGAGGGCCACAAGGAGGGTCATGCTAATTGCAAAGGACACCAGCACTCAAATGCAGCACAGAGAGGAAGAGCTGCCCTGCCCAGAGGATAGCTCTCTGAGCAAAGGAAGGCAGCACGGCGTGGGAATGATCCTCACCCTGCCACCATCAGCACCATGGGCACAGCCAAGGAGGAAGGCAGAGCTCTTCCTCACAACACTCACTTCAGTCTCCTTCCTGGAGAAGCAGGAGCCACCAGCAGGCTCTGAAATGACCGCTGCCCTTTGGGCTGCCTGTGCCCCACTCACACTGGCAGACAGCAAACCCAGCAGGCTGAAGTATTAAATGACCTAATTAGTTTGATGTTCACTGGGATAACTGTAAAGCAGAATTGGCCAATTCATGACATTTGGGCTGACTTTGAGAAGGATGTGGGGCCTGCTCCTGTGCCTGCCTGTGAAAGGACACACAGGACAAACAGACGCCAAACCAAACCATAATTCGCCAATGATGTGTGCTGGCATCTTGTAGCTGTCAGAGGTTTCAGGGCAGAAAGCAGACCTTAAACATTGCTTTTAAAGACAAAAATACTACTAACATCTTTATCTGCTTAGAAGCATGTTTCCCATTTAGCACAACTCCCAACTGTCTATGAACAGTGAAAAACTGTAAAGAAAGACTGAAAGAAATCTTTGACATTCATAAGTCAGGAATTAGAGAGTAATTCTGATATGAGAAAACCAAAGAAAAAATGAGTCCTAACATGACCAGTTTTAAAATAAAAATGCTTCTGCGTGCACACGTGCATATGCTCTATTTACTCATAATTTTTCACAAGATTTTCTGAGTAAAAGGAATCCAAGGATCGTGTTGCTGGGGAAACTGAAATGATGGTGTAATCATCTGAGAAAGTGTGAAACGTAGAATTAACACCACTGAATTGAATTTAATAACACTGTGAAACATCAGACCTAGCCTTAAATCAATATTTAATTTTCTCAGCCATATTACAGATTAGTTGTAGCCATTATATCTCCAGGGAACACCAACCACCCCACAGAGGGTCAGCCTACCCAAGTACTATTTTGCAGGATCTTCTAGTGGATAGATGACAAAATATTCTTTCAGTTTGTAACTTCAGCTTCCATAAATATTTCATTTTTTTCATCCCCAATGTTCAACTGTACTTGGTTTTACACACTTAAGCTCAGTGATACTTATGATATATTACAGCTATTATTTCTAAAACTAGACCAAACATAACCCACTTTTGGAAGGCGACAAAAATAATAATCACTAATGTGAGTGCATAAAAATAAGCTTCTACAGCTACTGCTTTCAAGAAGGCTACTTTCAAATAAAAGTCAGATCTGAGCTTTAGATTACATACAGCAAAAATCTGCTGCTCAAAGTTCTTCCATATTTCAATCCAGTTTTTACTTGGAAGTACCCCACAAGCACAAGAAATTGCATGGACCATAAGATGCATTTTCACCCTTGCCTTGAAAAGAATTTGTGAAAATGTTTTGTGGCAGCAGCAGAGATGCCATTCCCTGGATGGTGTCAGCAGGCAGGCATAGCAGGGAACACTGCCACATACCAGGGCACCAGCAGATCACATCAGGGGTGTCATCAGCAGCAGGTGCTTGTGCAAAGTTGCCGCCAGGCCTGGGACCCTCCAATTAACTGCATTGAATTCGTAGGGTCCTTGAGCAGAGAACTGTGACAGCTTGGTGCTACAGCTCAGTTCTCTGCTGCTACACAAGGAGAGGCTCATCCATCACATCCCTTGGCACACAGGTGTGCATCCAAGAGTCTATTCCAGCTGTGCCCCAGGGCACAACCTCACGGGTTCCCACATATTTGACAGAATTGTGCCAGTACAAAATGAGCCAGTGCTGAATGCTCTCAAATGGACACAAGACTGGCCAAGGTGAGAAGTGCAGCATCTGCAATTAAGCAACTTGAGGCTGGGAGTGGAATTTGCACTGCTTATAGACCTTTCTGAATGCGAACAAAGTAATTTCATCTTCAGGGATTCATAGACTTGCTAAATTATTCTTGCATAGGCAAACAGAAACACTTTTGTAGAATGCTTGGTGCTGCAAGGAGCAATGATCTCACTCAGTCAATAACACCACAAACTGGCAGAAGAAATGTAGAATCAGGTTATGTCTTGGCAGAAGATAAATTTTACAGCGTTCCCTTTGCCTGTAGGCTGAGTTTATACATAAGAACTAACTTGCAACTTAGTGTATTCTGCAAAAGAAAGTCTCATATCTGCCATAGAGTTTTGACCAACAGCAAACAAACAGCATTAAATTATTGATTAAAGTATAATCATTTTAGATTATTCTTGATTTTTAGCAACCAGCAATTTATGAAGTGCCTGATAGAGACATCTGAAAATTTCTTGGCAAGTATATGTTTCATGAACCTAAAAGTCAGGGATATAATAGAATATTATATGGATCATTGATGGAGTAGGTATGCAGAGTTGTATGCAGATGTAATTGTCAGACAAGTAGATTAGTCCCTTATTTACATAAGCTATAAAATTATCCTAGAAGAAAAATACTCCAAATTGTCACCAAAAAAGACTTTGGTTCTCCATCAGTTTGGCAAGAAATGAAGAAAGAAATTATAAAAGAGCAGATGGCAGGAGAGATACACCAACATGTTGTATGCAACAGCAAAGAAAGATGGGAATCTTGTAGGAACAAAATATGCTTTATCTGCTTGAAAGTTATAAGCAAGGGAGATCTGTAATTCAATGTATGAGAAAATGTAAGCTTCCAGAACTGAGAAATAAGCAGATATCCTTCTGGATTTCTTTCTACTATTGAAAACAATGAAAAAAAATCTATAGAATTTACTGCCTTTGACTATAAGAATGGATTTAAATTACCCATGTTACATTTACTGTTTATATTCAATAATTAGCAAACAACCTTTGAGTAACTGTGAGATAGCTGGTAATACTTCTACAACACAGCACAGTATCTGTGAGAGTTCCTACAACCTCAAGAGACAGATTTCAGACATGGAAAAAATTATGGATAGCGCACATGTGCATGGAAAAGTTTTGAAGATTAAGACACAGGATATTGTGTGCAATTGTTCACATTCAAGTAAGTCTGAGTAAAGGGATGATCCTCTTTCACATGCCTGATAAGTTTAGCAAAAAAGTTTAGCAAAGTCACTTTAATGTTGGCAACAGCACGACCTTAGTGGAACACAGTCTTCATTTACTGTATTTAAATATTGTAGCTAGGGGATTTTTCTTAAATATTCATTGTTTGCTCAACCAAATTATTATTTATGGAATTTATTGAGGCTTTCACGCTTTTAAGAATTTGGTTTTTTCCCCGCTATACTGTGCTATGTTATGTGCAAAGTAAATGAATAATCTCTACAGCTTCAATCTCAAACACTTAGGGATATGAAAGAAACATAAAACCACACATCCCCAGTATCATGATTTGAAAAGGAATCAACATACTTCTTGCAGTGCCAGGACTCCTGGTTAAGAGTAGTAATATTGGGTCAAAAAGAACTGAGATTACATCCTGTCATGCAATCAAGCAAAAATTACATTCTATTGTAGTATAATTATGTTTGAAATTTTAGGTTTCTTGTCTTTTTTACATTTTTAAACCCAGAAAAAAATATCACCACAGAGAAGAAACAATTTCACAGCACTCAGTACTTATGATGCTAAATTGTTGAAAGTCAATATTCTTCCTGGGTAGTGGGCATTAAATGTATATTTATTATTTGAAAACATGCAGCAAACCACTTGAATAAATACCAAAATTCAATTGTTCTACACAGACATGACTAGAAAAATTCCAGCTTTCGCCAAGACTTTGAGGAAGGATGTTCATCATAGTTAATATATGACCTCAGCAACATTGATGTATATACAAGAAATGCATCATTTTAAGAGAAGGTATTTTATTATACTGCCATACCCATAATAAATAATGAGATAGGCAAACTAGACAGAGAAACTAGAAAAGAGACTAAGTGTTCATTCTGTTTACTTCAAGCAGTACCCTTAAGCCCTAAAACCTAAGACTATGCCAATCCCAAGACACAGAAGTACCTGGAGGGTTTTCAGACAAACCACACATTAGATCAACATTTCAACTGGAATAAATGTTCTCCAGTATCTTTGAAAAAAGATGCTTGACTCTGAACATCTGAAAGCATTATACACAGACACAACATCCACCTGGACATTTTCATATTGAAAAGTACTAATCGTCTCACTCATTCTGCCTTGCTTTGTAGCTGTTGGACTTAGCTGAACACACTGCTGTTCATTTTTCCATAGTGGAAATTACCAACTCAAGAACCCAATTATAATAATAACTTGAGGGTACCATTTATTTATAAGGTAATATGCAAAATCTGGACTAATAGATTCTGTGGCTGAAGGACAAGGACTTTATTAGCCTGAGATACGGTTATTACAGGTTATTATACTCAGTGTTTAATTAAATATTGAAATCTTAAAAGACAGATGTGGGAGGAAGTTTGCTCTCTTCCTTTACCCTCCTTCAGCCATGCCCTTTAGTCTCTTCATGCACTTCCTTCTTTTTATTCCATATCCATTTTACATTACCTTCTGATCTTTTGTGTGCAGTTTCCTTTTATTTCTGCAGACTTTGGTGACAGCTGAAAAAGGACTTTAGACTGTATCTTTCAAAGTGACAAACACTTTGAAAACCCAGAGAATTATAGTTTTTTACCTGAACTTGTAGATACCAATGGACAATTGAGGTATTTGCATATTCACACTAAAGCACCATGGAAAAAATCATTATGTGATTAGAGGAACTTGAGCATGGAAAGAGGTAGGCTTGTAGGAAGGTAGATAACATAAATAACCTAATCTCAGGCCTTGCCAGTGAAGGTACAGGACAATTCATATAACTAGGTCTAGCTGCATGCCCAGTTTTAGAAGGCCATCATCAGATGAGATGAATCCTATCTCTGCTAAGAGTCATTCTTGGACTCCATTTCCTTGAACTGTAAAATACAGCCTCAAATTCTCCCACAATATACAGCAGATGAAATGCAAGCAATTCAACCAAGTGTGCTGAGCAGAACTCTCAAGTGACAGCTGTGTTGGAAGTTGCTTAGCAAAGTGTTGTCAAGCATGAGAGAGCAAGGGGCAGTTTCAGAGGCTGTATATGGAACACATCAAATTAACACTGATGATGAAAGCTGATGAAAGAGTTGAAAGTCAGCTGGCAATTATCCTCCTGGAGATGAAGAGAGCACAGCTTTCCTCTTTTTTGTTACTAGGTCACAAGCATCACCATGCAGATGAAGACAAAGGGTCCGGCAATATAGTGGGAGGAAATGTTAATCAAAGGTGCTGATCATGCATGACTATATCACCATTGCATTTAAGAAATAAAAATCTAGCACTAAAACCAACTGAGATCTGTTTTCCCTCCACTGCTGGAATGATAACGTTTCCACAGGAATAAGAAAATGAAGCCCTGTTCTCCCCTGCCAATGGTTCAGTAGGCTTTCCAAGATGAAAAATATTTTTGCATCTCTGTGACCCTTTGAGCACATGCTGATATCCAACTCAAGTCTCTGGCAGCTGCAGAGATTTAATATATCTCAAAGTAACAGTCTGTTGTCAACAAGAGCGGTAATTTATAAAAGGAAGAGTTGTTTCAAAGATGCCACTGAAAACTGAATATTAATAGAAGTCATCTACACAAATAATTTCCAAGTTTGAGCCAATTTACTTTCTTAAATGGCACATGAAGAAGCAACCAAAAAATAAGGCAGAAAGTGGATTTCAACTTATCTTCACTCATTCATGACACCTGCACTCTGAACTCACACCCTGATCTAAGAGAAACTACTCAAACACAACTGCAGTATTCAGATAATGTCTCATGAGCAGAACTCTGAGCTAATACAAATCATTGCAACAGAACGTCAAAACAGAAGTGAATTTCACTGCTTGAAATGATGAAGACATGCATGTTGCATCAGCACAGCGTCTGTGGAGCCGTACTCTGGGAGGCACATAGAACAAACACCAAACATGATACAAGGTCCCACAAGTACCACAACCAGGAAAGACTGGAAAATTATGTTTCATATCAATTCCAAAGAGGAGCTTAAATGAATATACAAGAGAGATGAAGATGGGCTTTGCACATGAGGCTGCTCCCACAAAATCCTTGAGTAAGCAACACCTCTGAAAGCAGATAAAATGAAACTTTAAGTTTGGAAGTGATCAAGTGTTGAAGAAAATTCTCACATTCAAACCAAACATTGAAAGGAAAAATTTTACTAGATAGAAACTTCTCTAATTTATCTAAGGTGGAGGTGGATTTAAAAAACCTCCTCTACTCCTCAACATAATTATATTTCCACTGAAGAATTGGCTCTAGGCAGCCCAGTCTGTAGGTAGGGTACTTTTCTTTTCTTTTCTTTGCTTTCTCTGTTTCACCCATCTGTATCCACATTTATTCTACATCCCCTCCTCCACTTTTAGAGCATTGAAAACTTTCTGCATCTAGCATTACTCACTCTACACATACACCTTGACAGGTGAGCTGTAAAATAAAACTATCTTATCAGAAATCTTCCCAGTTACCCACAGCTGTCACACATGTGAGTGAGCCTGTGCTTTTAATACTGTTTCCTTTCTCTTTGAGTGAGGAGCCTTATTCTGAACAGAGCACTTTCCTTTCCACCTGACCCAGATTCACCCACAGTGAAAGCTGAAATGTGCGCAATATCCTACTGAAATACAGGAGCAATATGAGAGGAGTCACTGTAGTTTTGTCCACCTGTCACTCTAACCCTAATGGTTCCCTGCTTTTCATCTTCCCTCTGGGTTTTTCACTTCTGCAAACCACTGCTACTCGACCTGCGACACTGACAGTGAAGAGCAGGCTCTGCTCAGAGATCTGCATGCTCCCCAGGAAACTTGAATTGAGGCAACCAAGCCTCCAACAGGGAGCAGGGGTTTTAATGGAAAAGGCAGTTGCTAAGGCATTTGGATGATTTTTTGTTTGTTTGTTTTTTGGTTTTTTTGTTTTTTTTTTTTTTTTGTTTCTATACACACGTGTGTTTCAAAGTTTACTCTCTGTGTATTTAACCCACATGGGCAAGTAGTCATGCAAAGAGGGCTAATCAATTCTATTCTGCATAAATTCTACTTAAGTGAATCTCAAAGCTCAAGCTGAGGGCCAGCTCATATGTCTGGCAGAAAAAGACACTTAACTTCCGGCAGTGGAGCAGTTATTTGTCTAAAAATCAATAATTTATAGGGGAAAGAGAGGCTGCATAAAACTAAGAGTAAGAAAAAAATAGTAAAAGCTCTAATACAAATGCAGGAAATAAATCACTCTTCCTTCTTCTATGCTAGAAATTTAATTCAAAGACTCTTACATCCAGCTTAAAAGAAATAAACCCCCAATATTATAGCTCCCTGTGGCATGCACATGCAAGTACTAAGTCCTTATCCAAATGCCTCAGCAAGCAGTTGTTCTATGAGGGCAAAGAAGTAGGTGAGCAAGGAAGTTTTAAGAGTGAAGCATACTTTGAGACTAAGGGATCTGATTTAATCTACATTGTGCTTGCCTTCATCTGACCTTGTCAGTATCTCCATAGGAGAACTCTGTTTTATTCACTGCAATCTCATTTGGTTGGGTCAAACAATCAAACTTTCCCACTTGAAGATCAGAGATAACAGCAGAGTGACCTGATTTCAGGAGAGAAAGGTAAGGTGTCAGGAAATTAGTACCAATGCCTGAGTTCCAGCATGGAAAGCTCCTATCCATGGTGATATCACAGTTAGCTAGATTAACGGAATCTAGATCTCACAACAGCACCGCAAAAGATTCTACCCATCCTACATTTCAGTAAAAAAATGTAGCAGAAGTTTCATGTGCAAAAACTTTCCTTGCTTGTTCCCTCTTTGATAAAACTTTTCTTCATATAAGCAACAATCTACCTTAGAGCTATTAGTGCTAGAAATTTGATTTTCAGAGTATTGTGCAATATTTGAAATTGCTTTGTCCAACATAATATGAAATTAAATAGCACAAAATAATTAAAAATTGAGCAAAACTGCAGGCACAGAAAATGCCAGCCAATTGTAAACAAATGACCCAGATTTCAGATAGCAAAAATATGAACAATTGCCTTCAGAAGGACCCATAGAGGGAAGGGAAAGTGGATAATGGTAGAAGGATAGCAGATACTAGGCCTATGCCTTATGTCATCCTTGCACAAAACAAAAGGAGAAGATGTGAATAATAGGAAAAGCCAGGGCTTCCTACACTATGTCTGCCCTAGGCAGAATTTCTTGACCCTTAATATCTCCTCAAGATGCCTTAAGATCACAGAATAAACCAGATTGGAAAAGATCTCTGAGATAATTCAGTCCAACCTATGACCAAACACCATTGTGTCAACAAGACCATGGCACTAAATCCCACTTCCAGTCTTTAACCCTGAAACACCTCCATGGACAGTGATTCCAACACCTCCCTGAGAAGCCCATTTTAATGTCTAATCATTCTTTCTGTGAAGAAATTCTTCCTAATGTCCAGCATAAACCTTCCCTGCTGCAGCTTGAGGCCATTTCCTCTTGTCATGTCACTTAAGAGAAGAGGCCGATCCCCGCCTGGCTACATCTCCTTTCAGGTGTTTGTAGAGAGCAGTAAGATCTTCCCTGAGACTCCTTTTCTCCAAGCTAAACAATCCCAGCTCCCTCAGCTGCTCCTTATAGGACTTGTTCCAGATCCTTTTCCTTCTCTGGACTCACTCCAGCACCCCAAGGTCTTCCTGAATTCAGGGGCATGAACTGGAGACGGGATTCAAGGTGTAGCCTCACCAGCGCTGTGTACAGGGGCACAATCACTGCCCTGGTCCTGCTGGCCACACCATGCTGATACAGGCCAGGATCCCACTGGCCTTCTTGGCCACCTGGACACACACTGACTTATGGTCAGCCACTATTGACCAGCACCTCCAGATCCTTTCCTGCCTGGCTGCTGTCCAACCACTCTGACCCCAAATTGTACTGCTGCATGGGGCTGTTTGGGCCAAAGTGTAGGACCCAGCACTTTTTGAACCTCATGCTGCTGGTCTCAGCCTATCCAGACAGCCTGTCCAGATCCCTTTGCAGACTCTTCCTACCCTGCAGCAGATCAAAAGCTGACTCAATCTAATGTTGTCCATGAATTTGTTAAAGGTAGACTCAATCCCCTCATTCACATCATCAATAAAGATATCAAACAGGACTGGCCCAACTGGGAGCCCTGGGGAACTCCACTGGTGACTGGATGCCAGCTGGATGCAGCACTATTCACCACCACTCTCTGGCCCTGGCCATGCAGCCAGCTCTTAACCCAGCAAAGAGTGCTCCTGCCCAAGCTGTGGGCTGCCAGCTTTCCCAGGAATACGCCAGAGGAGATTGTGCCAAAGACTTTGATGACAAGCAATGTCCAATATATGGCATAAAGATGAAGATAATGTATGTCACATCTTACTTGAGCTAGAGCACTGTGCTAACCTGCTAAGTATGAAATAGACACAGCCATATAATAAATCAAAACCTACTCTCTTTAACTCATGCAAGAAATCCCAAGTAGCACTGAGAGATGCTGCCAGATGACATTGCTTCACAGAAACACGTTAGCTTCCACAGATCCTGAGCAGGCAAAGCATTGCCTGCAAATGGTCAGACTCACACCCAAATATTTGTAAGTACTTGGGCATGTTCATACAAGCTAGCTTCAGGCTGTGCATTAAGACCAAAACAAAGAGAGGTCCATGACTTTCAGAGGGACTGCTGTTGTGAGTATAGTCACCTGACTTCTCTTTGTCTGAAGCAAATGTTTGTAGTAAGATACTTGTGGTGGCACCGGTAGGGCAGGCACTATGCAGTGTAGAAAGAAAAGCAAATAAAACTCATAGTTCACAGAGGATAAAAAAAAAGGCTGCAAGATAACTATACACAGAAACTCATGGTGTTAATCATGGCCTACATTCCTCTGATGATGTGAATGTAGAAGAGGTCTATAAAGCATCTTTTTATATCTCTGCAAATGGAAATTATTTCTTGGTGATGCAGCTTTTGTCCAGCAGTTCTGTCCAGACCTCACTCATGCACTCTAACAAAGGGTGACCTGGCAGTGAGGCAAATAGTGGCAAGGAAAGGATTATGGCCAAAGCAATCTGTGCTATAGCTTGAGTTGCAAAAAAGATTTGGTGATTGCTTGTAATACCAGCTTATGCTGATGCTCCAGTAGCTCCTATGAGCACCAGAATCTTACAGATGCAAAACCAGTACAAAATCATCCTCAATTTCTTTTGGCAAAACTTGGAATCAAAAATAAAACAGAGAGAGACACACTATCTATGTATAGGCCCAAGCAATGACTGCGGTGTTTAAAAAGGCTTCTATTTGTAATGAAATACATAAAGCTTATCCCAATTATCCATTAGACTAATGAATAATTAGCAACTAATTCTGTTTCTCTTGGAGAAAGTCACCTGATGCCAGGTATTCAATTATATATAGTAGAAGGAGAGTTCTTAAGTTACCTAGTAAATGTCAGTGCCGGAGGTAGATATTCAGCAGTGAACAAAGTATCACTACCTCACAGTTAATGCAGTTTCACGGGAGTAGGCTTTATTTGTCATATCTGAAAAACAAAAATTGCAGCTGCATGAGCCCACATGAATATTCAAACTGTTAATGCATTAACACAAGTGACAGTACCAGATTGCAAAACTTAGCATAAAATCACAAATAACTAAATACAGTGTACAGCGCTCCTTCTCTGAGCAATCAAAAACCTTGCATAATATTATAGCACAGCTGGTTAGTAGCTCATGCCATGTAATTTCAGTCTCCTTAATAGATAAGAACTTTGAAACATTCTCTAATGAAATATCCCTTTGGTTCCAAGACTATCAGGAACAAGTTCTCTCTTAGGTTTTCTCTGTTTCCAGGCTCATTGATTCATGACAGAGAAAGTAATGATTTCTGTAAATTATTATAAGCGTTTTCCCATTTATCATACAATATAAAAAATGGGTAATAGTCCATGCCCTTGAGCAGCTGTGCAATGTATATTTTAGGTCAAACACTTGATGATATGTGAGTATTCACAATATAAAATGAATAGCTTACATATTCAGCACAGTGCAAAAGAAAGAGACAATAAAAGTTGCTCCATTACAGGAATTAGGCAAAACCAGCACACTTGACTTCTTGTGAGAGGTGATACTGTCCCAGAAACAACTTTATTACCTGTTATGTTGAGATCCAGAGCCATAAAAATCTCATTTCCCCTTGTAATTTCTGACATGCTCAATAGCCCTGGTAATTGAAGTACACTCCTAGGACTTTTTTAGCAGGCTGAGATAGCTTACCAGCTAACTACTGGCAATTGAAATCAGTAATGTGAATGGAAAAAAAGAAATTAATTAATCAGCAGTATATTATATAAGTAGCAAAAAAACAAAAATAATGTTTTGGTGCAGAAGCAAAAAATTTCAATACAAAAGGTGCAATATACTGCGTGCAAAAATAACAGGGTGCAGAAAGTATTCTTGAGACTGGATTCTGGTATGTGTTCCCATACATAAAATAAATCATGTGCATCTTCCCAGCATTCAGATGTTAAAAAACTGCCTGGAGCCATGATAACAACTGAATGTTTCATTCTGTGAAGAACTAATATTTTCAGCAACAGTAACCAGCACTTTATGAAGATCAGATAAATCATTGCAATGAATATGAGCTAAAGAAGAACAGACAATATGTTTTCTTAATTTATTCATTCATCTATTCATAATATACATTGATGCATTGATGTTAAGACATATAAAACATTAAAAGAAACAGACAGGTGTCTGGGGCTGTTGAGTTTTTGCTTTGTTTTGATCATTAAATTCTAACAAAAGAGCCAAGATTAAATTATGTACTTGCATTTGCAAAAATATGATATAAAAACATTCTGTTCTGGTAGAAAACATAAATGGTAAATTAATTGCTTCACCAAGCCATTGTGTAGACTCTTCAAAAAAACATGTTGAAGATGTACACTATTCACAGAATACCCCGGAGAACAATGTGTTATGCTTAAGTAATGATGAATTTTATGCTGGCCACTGCATTAGCAGTCAGTTAAGTATTTTCTTAGTTAGACCCTTGAGGATTTAGCAAGTAATTAATGATCATGAAAGATGAGAAGATTCATTATCAGCCATACACATCTTTCCAAGATATGTCATTATTCAGGTTTGTCATAAAGCAGCACCTATTGCATTAAAAACTTATTCAACAAGAACTATATGCTTAAGAAACATGGAAGGGACTGGAACATTGAAATATGAAAGGCTGTAACACACACATTTCACAAAGCCATGACAGCCTCGAGGCAGTGTGTCTGCCCAGGTGGAGCTCCTCTGCCGTCACAGGAGCTCTACTAGAAAGGCAAGCTGCCTCAAAACAAGAAATAAACAGGATCAGACATTGCAATCCAAATTACTTACAAGAGATGCTGAAGAGGATAATGAACCTAAGCATCCTCAGCAATATTCTAAATATAAATTGGAGCAAGAGCTTGAATTTAGGCATGGATGCAATCTACAAACTGGAGCAGCTACCACAGAAGAAGCTGTCTCTACACTGCCACAGAGGGTGTGACCTTGAAGACAAATTCAGCCTATCCATATTTACCACCCACCCACCTTGCTTGATCATATTAGGCAGACAAAACAGCTGGTACTCTTCCTACTAGTGTCCCAATGTCACGTCCCTGAATTCAGATCACTTAGATGGGAAATGGGAACACTGGGTATCAGGAAGATGAGGACACATCACTACCTTCACCCTCCCTCTCTCTCTAGGAACTTCTCCTCCTTTGAAATAAACTTGTAATCTGAAGAGGTGTGCTTACTGATTCCATGATTCTGTCATTTTTATGTTTTGTTCTGTCTTGGTACACTTACCACATGAAAAAAACAAAACACAACAAGCACAAAAACAAAAACACATTCTTAAAATAGTACCATGGGGGAAAAGAAAACCACCTTCTTGCTCTACAAATAATTAAACAAACAAAAAATTGAAAATCTAAAAGAATAAATTAAAACCCTATAGGCAGATGCTATTTTCTTTAAATCAGCCTACATCTTTGAGAGTTTGAAGTGATAATAATCCACAAAATACTATTCTTTTGGAAGGTAATTCCTCCCATACATAAAAAGCTACACAAAATTAAATTTGGCAGTGCAAGTAAAAGACTATTTTCAGCCAGGGAAATGATGCCTGGAGAACTACATTTTTTGCTTCTTCTGTTGCTGTCATGCTGGTTCTTGAAAATCTGGGCCATCATTCAACCTGTAGGTTCTGCTGTGCTGTTTCATAGAGAACCACTTGGGTTCTGTGAGAGCTGACCCAGTTTTAGCCAAGTGCACAGAGTGTTTGACAAAGAGCAATAAATCTCTGAGCTGCTTGTCTACTGTTTGATCTCTTTGATTAACATTATATGATAAAGGTGATGTTTAGGAAAAACAGTTCCTAAGAAATCAGCTCAGTCTAGAAAACTGATTTATGTTACCTTTCAGTTACATCAAAGAAAAACTGGCACAGAGCTAATAACAGTCACCTTCACAGAAACACCCTGACAGTCTGATTTAAAACAGAGAAGATCATGAGCCTGTTTCTCTAGAGAGATGAAAAGATTTTCTCTTGAAAATCAAGGTACTGATTTGAGAAAGCCTCCATAACCTGTCTAACCTGTGTGTTCATTTGATGACCCAGGCGCAAATATACAGAAATCAATAACAACCACCAAGTATTGAGGAACACATGGCAAGCACCTTACTTGGTTGTTCAAAATTCTCAGAACATATTCACAAGCTGTTATATATTGACCAGCAGTATATTGTCTTCACTGGAGGTAATAATCTGTTCCTACAGCCAGCATCACTGATAGAAAAAAGATCTAAACAAAGGGTCCACACCCAATGCCATAAATAAGGATGAGAGGAGAAGCCCCAAAGCCAGTCCTCTGAGAGGTGAAGCCAGGGAGCAGAAGCACAGGTGGGGGCTGAGCCAACAGCTGAGCAGACCCCAGACTGAGCCCTCCCCAGTGAGCACCATCCCACAGGGTGTCAGTGCAGAGGCCAGAGCCAGGGACCAGGAGCAGGCTCCATGGACAGACAAGGCAAACAATAAGCCAGAACTCACAGTGTAGCTTAGGGTCAGGGCTAAGTGCCCACAGCTGAGTCAAAATAGGGCTCCTGGGCCATGGGAAGGAGGATGCATAGGTGGGGATTTCAGGTGTGGCTTCTCAGGGCAGTTGGGTCCTACCAGAACCATCCCTGGTGTCACTGGAGTTGTGACTTTGAGAAAAATAAATTTCTTTGGTAGCTTCCAGTTTTCTGCTGTTTCTTGCCAAAAGGCCAATGTACTTACTGGAAATACATGCAAAGCATGAAAATTAAAAACAGAGTCCAGCTCATGTGCTCTTGTAAAGTCTGATAAATTAGAGACACGTGGCCAGCTTCTTTGCTTTTTTTAACTTCATTAATTGCCATATCTATAATGAAAATTTACATATAGAAAATTCGGGAAATCCTACACTAATTTTCATCAACAGACTTATATACACTTAAGTGTTTTATTGTTAGAGGTACCCTTAGTATAGGCCAAGATGACCAAGATTTTAGGAAGACCCAGCAAAAGCTTGAGTAGTCATTGGCCCAAAGAAGGGCATGGACTCTAGAAAGAAGGTTTTGGTTATAATAAGAGAACCAAAATGACCTGTTTTAATCTTTCCTTTCCTAAATACTATATTTCTTTTTGTCTGTAAGGAGGTAAAATAATACTTTAATATGGCATGTTTATTGGCTTCCTGAAAAAAATTGTTATGCATAATATCTGTGTTTGACTTGTCTACTGGTCTGGAACACTGGCAGGAGATTGCCCTGCTATCTTCTAGAAATTTCTTTCCCTGATATTTTGCTTACCCTTTGCTGCCTGAGTGATTTACAGCCTTTCTATTGTATGGATTAGCAAAGACCCTGCCTATCTTGTCAAAACCAAGATCTCTAGATCCATGTTACAGCCTTACTTTTGGCTCAAGCCTCTGTCAGGGTCACACAGACTCAAGGGCCTTCACCACTTATCTACTTTGTCAAATGTATTTCATTATTTCCATTCTGACAAGACAAAATTAATAAGGCCATTGTTCAGATTTGTTTACCATCTTTTTAATCAATAACTGTGTTCAATGTGGACATTCATTGCCAGCCAGAGATGGGATAATTAGAATAGGAATATAAGGGCTTTTAATAAATTGCCTTGCAAACAGGAGTAATCTTGGGAACAGGATTAGGAAACTACTTTCTTCTGATTCCAGAGAACATCCCTGTGTTGTATGCCAAAAAGGAAAAAAAATGAAACAGTGCAAAGCCAGACACTTAAACTATCATTTTATTAAAAGAAATTACAAGAGTGCATAAGATGTAGGCCACAAAACGGGACCAGAAAAAGGATTTGTGAAAAATTAATTCTTTTCATCATCTTGTAGCTGCATGAAGCAATATATTTTAATTGGCTGGATGTGAGAACCTGTATTTTGCCTCTTTTCCTACTCCCCTTTTAACTGCAGTGTTAGCTTTCTTTTATGAGACCAAAGATGGCAGGGTACCAGCACAGCAATGAAGGAAATACCTTACCATACATGAGTGTGGGGCTCAGCCAGGGGCTGAGTCTTACCAGAATGAAAGGGAGAGAGCAGAATAATGTTCTTGTGTTGCAAGTTATCCAGGAAGAATTCTCACCCACAAGGTTTGTGAATTAGCACCATGAGGACCATTGTGAGGGCACAGAAAACCTAAAATAAACCAAAATTAAAGCATAGGAAACTACTGGTTCCCTAAGGAAAGAAAAATACAAGAAATAAGAAAAAACATTCTGTCTTTTTTGGTGAGGGACCTTTCCACCAACTAAAAGTAAATACAACCTCCTTTTTTCATAATCAAAAAGTGGAGAGACAAGTAAACAAATATATTACAAACCACTTAGGCAAGACTTATTGGCAAGAGCTCTGTATTGTGAGGAGGCCTGAACCTCTGATCCAGAACAAGGATCATGATTTCTCTGTGGAAAGTGGAGAATGTTCCAAGTCCCGACTACTGTAGTTTGATTGAATAAAACATTGCAATAAATAATGTTACATCCAGTTTTTCCTAAGCCTCTATTGTAGGAAATACAGAAGTATGTTTCCTGATTAATATAATGCAAAAAGTCAGTAATTAAATATTTAAGTAGATGTACATTTGAAGTCATAGCTTCGAGGTCTCAGCATCAGCCATCCACTGAGATACAAAGCAGCCTTTCTGAGCAACAATTTCAAGCCCTTTTGTATCAGACCACAGATAGGTCATATTTTTAAGACATCCTTTATTATCAAAAATTATCATTTTGTTATATGCAAAGGATGAGTTTGCCATTTAGGAAATACACTAACCCCATGTTGAAATTCCCAGCTGCCACACCACTGATTTTCTGTTTCCTGTAAAGAGGCAGCCCAAGCTTCTCTAGTCAGGAATTCATTTACATTTCACCTTTTCTCTGGTGTAGATGGAGGAAAACATGTTAGCATAAGAACTTGCCTAAAATGAAATATAATCAATGAGACCCAATAGGATTAATTAATCTAAGTTACCTTGCTTGCAAATCACAGCATTGTTAAGGTGGAGGCTACATTACATTAGACCCTTATTAGCCAAGCCTGATCCAGGTCAAAGTCATTCAAAATTAAGCCTTACTGCAGGTAGCTTAAAAGCCCAAAAATAATGCTTGGCAAAACAGTGTGAAGAAAACGGAAGGGAAGGGAAGGGAAGGGAAGGGAAGGGAAGGGAAGGGAAGGGAAGGGAAGGGAAGGGAAGGGAAGGGAAGGGAAGGGAAGGGAAGGGAAGGGAAGGGAAGGGATTTGGAATAAATTCCAAGATTTTTTTTCAATTTCCTTCATTAAAATGGAAAGAAGTGAAAAAAGGACCTAGGGTAACAAAAATTTTAATGAAACGCAAATGAGATGTTTTATCTCCCTTTATTCTTTAGCATATTCCTAACATTATTTCTACTTTTAGCCAAAATAAATCAAGATGTATTTTGTTAAATTCAGTAATGAAGCGTGATTTTGAAACACAATTGAAACAGCGCTTTGAAAACATCAGAACAAAGCCTTTTCATTTTTCAGAAAGAATCACCATTTCACAAACATTTGCAATCAGATCAAAACTGCAGTTTTCCTGTGAAAGTACTGTTCACCTAAACATGTCCCTGACCTGCACCCTTGGGCACTCTTAGGCCAGGCTGGGGAGTGGGAGATTTGCTGGGCTTTCCACGGAGTAAATGGGGAACATCACCTGTGAACTCTTCCCACCCCGAGGAACAGACAGAGAAGGGATTTAGCTCAAGACCATGTCTGTACTGGAGGACTGAGGTAGCACAACCTGCCCCTAATCGTGTATGTCCACACAAGCCATATGTGTGTGTATGTATGAGCACATGGATGCCTCCCATACGCCCGCACACAGATACCATAGGTACACACACATATGTACTTGCTACTGCTTCAGCCTTATTTACAGCCAGGAGCACGACACAAGGACATGGTGGCAGGAAACACAGCCATATCTCAGAAAAAAAAAGTCCTCTCCACTACCAACAGACTCAGCAGAAGTAGATTATCTCACTCGGGTTTCCATGGTAAACTAAATTAATGAAAAATGCCTCGTTTCTGAATTGCATCACCAGAGAGCAATTGTAATGGAAGTAACAATGAGATATGTGGGTGATAATATCTTTCCTCCTCAATGTAGCAGAATGGGAGGAATATATCCCTGGTGTGCAGTAAATGCCAATACATGTAGCCAAAGTGTTTATTGTTTTGAAACCCTCAGGAAATTTGGGTAAAAACTAAAGCCAATTTTTCTATTGGATCATTCACTGAAATGAATGTTCATTATAACACAGAGAAATGAAACAATGCAAGGCCATTTTAAATTTAAATATATTTTAGCAAGTAGAGCAAGGACTGGTACATTATTCTCTCGGTAGGGTGTGAGCTGCTGTATCAGTAAGCATCTGTTCTTCGTAATTCCTCCAGTCAGAATCCAATGATTTAGTAAATATGCAAAGAGCCATACTTCTGAAAATTAACATTTTTCCTGAGGTGTTTGTTTCTAGTTCCTATACAGCAGATGGCACTGGTGGAATAAGAAGTTATGATGTGTGACCACTTGTAGAAGCCCTTCAGCAGGCCCAGTCAGGTTTTGAGTGCATGCAAGAATGGTCACGCCACAAACTACTAGGGCAAACAGTCCCTATATTTTACAAGTCTTACCACCCAGGAAATCAGTGTTTTCTTGTGCCCAAATGGAATTTGCTCTGTTTCAATTTGTGCCCATTGTCTCTTGTCACTGGACACCACATTAAAGAGCCTGGAGCTCCTCTCCTTGCACCCTTCAAGTATTCATGTATGTTGGTAAGACCCCCACCTGAATCTTCTCCAGGTGGAACAGTCACAGTTCTCTCAGCTTCTTCTCACATGTCAGATGCTCCAAATCCATAATCATCTTTGAGATCTTTTGCTGGACTAACTCCAGCATGTCTGTATGTCTCTGGTACAGAGGAGCCCAGAACTGGACACAGATGCCACTAGAGGGGAAAGATTACCTACTCTGATATGCTGGCAATGCTTTTCCTAACGCAGCCTAGGGCGATTTTGGCTTTCTTTGCTGCAAGAACATATTGTCTGTGAAGATACCCAAGTCCTTTTCTGCAAAGAACTTTGCATTTACCTTTGCTGAATTTCATGACATTCCTGATTCTCCAGCCTGTTGAGATCCCTACGAACTGGTAGCACAACCACCACATAACAACCAATCCTCCAACCAATCCTCCGTTTTATCATCTGCAAATCTGCTGAGACTGCCCTCTGTCACACATGCAGGCTATCAATGTTAGTGTTATTTATCTAGTCTGTATTTCATAATTTTTTTCTGCAAGGCTTTTATAGAAGACAGGTTTGAAAACCTTGCTAACCTCAAGATCTACTACTCTTCTCCTTGCCCTCCAAGCCAGCCATGGAATCACAGAAGGCTTTTAGGATTATGATGTATGATTTCCCCTTCATCAATCCTTGCTATCTAAACCAAATCACTTTCTTGTCCTTAGGCAAAGTTTTCCAGGATTAGCTGCTCCAACATCTTTTCAGGGATTGGGATAAGGTCATCCAGCCTGCAGTTCCTTGGATTGTTCTTCTTTCCTATGGCTTAAACTGGGCAAAATAAATTACACCTTTCTTCTGAATTAATGCAGACCCTCCCTCCATGCTTAGATGTAACATCTCAAAATTAAAACAAAGCACATTATTTTGTTTTGAATACATTTTTCTGTTTTTACCATTTATGAAGCCCTAAAGAGTTACTAAAGGAGAATTCAGATATTTTACACTACTGAGAGAATGTTGGGGTTCTGGTACAGTTCCAAGTGACCCCAGCTGCAAGAAATTCAATGGGTATTTTAGAAGATATCTCCTGTAGTAGCTTCAGAAAGGTTATGTTTTGTCAGGTAGGCATGTGGGCTTCCCTGACACTTATTTTGTTGCCATTGTCCTGATAATGACTGCCATTGGCCAAATGCTGCCAGGAAAAGGCTACAAAAATCAAGGAAAAATCATTTGACTGAAGTCTAAACTGACTACTGAGTCAAAAAAGTACATCCAATGCACTCACAAGGCTGTGTTTAGGAGGGACTTGAAATCATTCAAGGTAGAGAGATAGAAGAAAGAACATGGATGGTGAATTTCCTTTAGTGTCACTATGAAACTAGACCTTCCTTGGAATTCACAAAACATGTTGTTCATCTCAGATTTTATTTGTTTTTATTTCTGAAGTTTTTAATGAGAAGGGTTTTTCCCTTAGGAGACAGAGTAGATCCCCAGAGCTGTTACATAAGGTTAGATGATGCTTGGAAACTTCTGGAGCATTCACCCTGGACATTAAATCTTAGTTCTTAATTTTCCAGCTTTTATTAGCACTTTAAATATTACAGCCCAACTGATTTGTATTTATGTTTAATTCTGCTATTAAAAAAGTGAAGCCAAATGGAACCTTTTACTTACAAGTGCACTTTAAAAGCATTTTGATAGAAGAAGATCTTAAAAAAGTTACAACTTTCTATTCTGACATGCCACATGTGAATAAAAGAACAGAGCCAGGGCAGTTTCCTCACTACCTGGATAAAACACAGTTGAGATTGCCAAGTGTTCTTAAGAGCAAGAAATTATATAGGCAGCCTAGGGAAGCGGATAAAGGGCACCCCTTTTAACAAGGGGACAAATGGTAATTTATACATATACTCTACCACTTTAGGGTTTTTCCCATGCATTATACATGCAGCACACTACTTTGGAATAATTTCCACACAGCTTTTGCACAGGATACACAATTGACAGGACTGGGAAATCACTTCTAGGTCTTTATCCTCAACTGGACTTTGGGACTGCACAGGCTCATCTTCCACTTCACTCTATGTCACTGTGTCAAGTGAAAAAGTGGCAACCTCTTGGCTTCATTAATACTCCGGTGCCAGGTAACACATGTACTGCTTCCCCAAACACTCTTTGGCACTTACCTCATGAGCATCTGCTGCCCACAGGTAGGAGCAGCCTGCCTTCTCCCCACAGCTGCTGGTAGCAGCCGGCAGCTCGTGTCTTCACCTTCTTCTGCAAGTTCAGTTCCCTCTGCCAGCTTGAGGTCCACGGCTTGGGGCAGCAAAGAGCAGCTAGCGCAGAAAAGATGAGAGCAGAGCTGCTGTGGCCAGTGCAGCTGTGTAAAAGGACACTACAGTGACTTTCTCCAATGCTTCAGTTTATTCTCCTGGAGACAGTCCAAATTTTCAGAATTCATGAGAATAGCTGGCACTGCAAAAGGCATAATAGGAGCAATGGTATATGTCAAAATTTTTACGTAAGCCTTATTGAAAAGCTGACAAGTTTTGAGAAGGAAAGCAAATGGAAAATTAGAGTGGAGAAGAAAAAGTTTAACAGGACTTCCATTCTAACATCATATAAAAGACAGACAGCTTTTCTGAACTCTAGTGCAACAATGTCAGGAGTGATGTGGAGTTCAATAGAACAAGAAACTGGTGTTAAATAAAGTCTGTTCCTATTCTTGGTATGATAGCTGAACCCCATCAAGGCGTTCACATAGAGCTACAGAATCCTCTCCTCCTGAGAACCAAAACACACAGTAGGGATGTTTGGTGATACAGATGAGAAGTGAGCAAAAAAGGAAAATAGCTTGAGGTATTCTAAATTTTTCTCCAAAATATATACCCAGCAGGGATGAGTATGAATCATCATTCAGAAAGGCACAGAAATTATCAGCCACCCTGTGCTAGTTTTGTTTCTCTTGCTTTTAAATTTGTTGAAAAATTATATTGGTTTGTTTTGTTCTAAACACCAGAGCCATTTTTTTCAGTATGCTCACTTGGGTTACTTTCAGCCTTCAAAATATTCTGAAATACAAGCCATAAAAAACAAGTCATTCTTTGTTCACCCTCATAAATCATCACACAGCAAAATCATTGCTCTACTGCCTGCAGGTGACTGATTGGAAAAAACGAGTTCTGACATTGGAGAGATTATGACGGAGAACAGGGCTTAAGAAAACAGAGCCTGATGTGGAAAAAGAAAAGGTTAACTTCCTCCCCCCTAACAAGATTCTAGAACGTCAATTTCAAACTGAAGCTTTGTGTCAAAGATCTATACATTAAAGCAGGGTTCCATTCTTCTGAGGGGCAGAAATGAGAGTTTTACAAAGGAGCTGAGATTCAGATGTCTTCACTTTTTCCTCTGTGCCATGTACAGAGCAGGATGCCATGTCAGAGTGGTACAGAATGTTCACCATCTGCTCTTGGCTGAACTCTCACCCAGACTGACTTTCTAGATCCCTGCATTTCAAAAGTGCTGAGACACCCTGATAGCTCATTTGTCTATGAGCAATCAAGGTATTCAGCACTCCATCACCTGGAAATTATCCACCAAGTTTAATAGTGCTCTCCAAAATGCTGAGTCAGAGGCCTGCAGTCTATAGAAAAGGTATATGGTCTAGATGAGTTTTGCAATAGCCAAACCACTGAAAGGAGCAACATGTAAACGGCACCATGAGCAATGCCAAGTGAGAGGAACAAGGAATTTTGCAGAACTTGGATTTGGAATGAAGGCATTGAACAAATGTGAAAGGGATTCAGAGAGAAAAACCATCATTGACTGAAGTACCTAAGTTACACACATACAGACCTGTAATGTCTTACCGATAAAATCTACATGTCCATGAGATAGCCAGGCTCCATTTATGCTCAAGGGAGAGATGTGAGCACTCTCAGAAAGATTAATTTGTCTACTTTTCAGCATCAATCTTGAGATAACCCAAGTCACAAATCACATTATTTGCACTCCTATAGATAGTTTCTAGACAACAAATTGGCTCAGTTGGTTAGAGCATGGTGCTAATAATGCCAAGCTCACCAGTTTGACCCTTATTAGGGCCATTCACTTAAGAATTGGACTCGCTGATCCCTTCCAACTCAGAATATTCTGTGATTCTATGTAACTGCTCAGATATTGACTTCTGTATTCATAGAATTATAGATCAGTTTGGGAGGGAAAAGACCTTTAAAATCTGGTTGCAACCTCCCTGCAGAGAGTAGGGACATCTTCAAGTAGACCAGGTTACTCCAAGCCCCATCCAAACTGACCTTGAACATTTCCAAGGATGGGGCATCTGCAGCCTCTGGTGACAGATGACTCTCATCATCCCATCAGATTAAAAATATGGTCATGAAACAATTTGCCTGAGATCAGGAACAGATTAATTATTACAGCATTTACCAGATCAGTGGAAGACTTGAATGTCATTTTTCCCCCAGCACTTAGCGTTTGGGTTTGCATCCTACCAGGAGAAGGGAACTTTAATCTCTCATCTCTCAGTACAGGTGGGCCACAGTTCAAGCAAATAATAAGGAGCAAGCCAGTGGCAATACTCCTGAAATGGAATTATGGTCATCTGGGTTCCTGTCAGCACTTCCCTGAGTGAAACAATCATGATTAAAATAGAGCAACAAATTTTAAAGCTAGAGGTAGGTCCTATCTTTGGTCTTTGTTAAAAAACACTGCTGGCAAGCAAGACATTCTTAGCACACCCTTTTAACCTCTCTGACTTTTTAATTCTTTGCTGCCCCTGAAGAATAAAGAGTGCCTTTCTCTCAACCAGATGGTCAAGTTCTGCACTGGCTGCATTGCATACGTCTTGGGCATATGAGCAGCTATGCCACTAACCAGAAAATAGGCTTGTCCATTCTGCTTCTATCTGCTGACTTTGAAATGTGGCAATACTGACTGTTAATTTGTTAGGTATAATTAGAAAAAGCTTAGAGACACTGCAGTCTTCAGGGACCTTACACTCCCTAAAGAAGCCCAGGCAGAGAACAAGTTCCCAAATGTTCAGTTCAGCCACAGCAGCGGTATTCTTAACTATGCAGAATAGAAAACCTCTGGAGGTTCTATTGGTTTTTAGTTACAGAGATGGTTGAACATATTCATTTTTTTTTATTTTCCTGCATAATTAGATGTCTATGTTTTTCAAAATACACTTTAGGCACCTAGGCAATATTTTCAGATTTTTCAAAAATATTGGACTTTTATAAAATTTCATTTCTTTCCTACTTTACTGTTATCAAGCTCATCTAATTTTTCATGTATCCTCACTCTCTTCAATATCAACAGTGTGACCCAGTTCCAACTAGATATCATTAGTTCAATCCTGCTTCACATGCCAAAATCATTAAAGAAAATACTCAGATGCACTCCAAGGCTGATCCATGAAAAATGGTCCTAGTAGTTCCCTTCAACCCATTACATATTTTTCTCAATATTGCTCATCCTCATCACCACTTTAAACAACTCCTAACTTATCTCAAAGTTTGTACCTCTGTGTTATTAATGAGCACTTTCCTACAGGCATCATTTCAGATGCTTTCCTGGTAAATTTGTCTCAGTGGAGCTGCTTCCATTTAGCTTCAGATGTCTTTAGAGTGGTCATCTACATCTGAGCTAGTCACCCCTGGCTAACTTTGCAGTCAATGGAGAGAAATAAGCACTTGTAGTGATTCATCTGGCTTATTTTAGATGTTTATTTCAGGATGGGATGAATCATACCCTAAAAGGAACTATTTTTTGGTACTGCTAAAAAAAGGGAGCATGAGGTGAGTAGTTCAGAAATAGAGGTCACCAGACTGGACACATGCATTTAGTCAGATCAGCCCCATCATTCATTACTAAAAAAAATGTGATCCTTGATATCTTTCTGCTTTATAAAACCTGTTATCCAAAAAACAAACGCAGTTATTCAGGCATAAACCTCACTTGACTAAATTTATTCTAATTTATACCATTTTCTTTTACCTTTATGTCATATATTATTTTTTCCATCATAATTTTATCTTGCATACTCTTGGTGTTACACTTCATGTTACTTGAGATCCGCTGTTGCTCCATAGTTTCACCCTAAATAAATTAACCTCAAGGTGTTTTGCTCCAATATGCAAAGCAGATTTTTCCCACATTCATTCCAATTTGTCCTTTATTAATGTTTATTTAATATTATGTATTTATTTATACGTAATTATATATTACATAATCTTTATCTTCTTTATGCTTATGTTTTACATTTTCTACCAAAGTACTGGATATTCTGAAAGTTAAGCCCAAGCAATGCCAGAATCTTGGAACACAGGAGATTCATTCCTAGATATGGTTCAAAAGGATGTGCTGCCCCTTTGTAACTCATCAGTTGTGGGTCTTTAGTCCCAACTTTGAAATAACTGGTAAAGGTAATAAATGCAGTTAAGCATTCATTTTACATCCAGTGAATCACAATAGTTATTGAAGTCTGAAAACATGGAGGGAGGAGAATGTAAAATTACTTAGAAATACATAACACCAGAGCAGTAAACAACTTCCACTCCCTAAACCCTCTTTATTGTGAAGCCTCTTTGCAAACTGATACACTTGAAAATGATCTCTCTGATGCTTAGTAAATTAATTTCAATTTGACTTTATTAATACCAAATAGGTATTCTTATTAACAACACATATTCATCACTTGATTGCCACATTTATAAGAAATAATAAACCACAAACATTTAGCATAACATCCCAATGATTAAAAGACTATAGTAGGGAGGGGGTTTTCATACTCTGAACAGTCAAGAATCATGCATAATGTAATTGCATATTTTTCAGCTGGTGTCAGCAGACCAGATTTCAAGAGATATTAAAATGTGTTTTTATTAAAAAGAGAAAAAGGTCTTTCAACTGATCTGAAGCAATTTCTGTGTAAAAAGCTGAAGAGGCTATCATTATAAAATGTCATGGTACACAGAGAATCCTGACAGAGAACATCATAGGAAGCTGTTTTTCCCTGTATTTGATCTGTATTTAGTGAGGAACTGATCCAAAGTTCATTTGAGAGTCAGCTGTAAAGCTCTTGCTGAATCCAATGAATTTTGGACCAATGCTGGATTGCAAAAATAAGGTGGCTGAAATTATACACAGAAGTTTGGACTTGAGATGAAAAGTTATGTTCAAGATCATGTATATAATTGGTGTTAAAATGAGAGATGAGATTAACCTGTAAATTTGAAAACAATGTGGAGTTCTTCTGGATTTTCTTTCCTATCTGACCAACCCCAATGGCCCTCAAG
Source organism: Camarhynchus parvulus (assembly GCF_901933205.1). NCBI lineage: Eukaryota > Metazoa > Chordata > Aves > Passeriformes > Thraupidae > Camarhynchus > Camarhynchus parvulus. Next base: position 38,963,433 of record NC_044571.1, read on the forward strand.
GCTTTGGATCTGTGGTTTTATCCAGAAGCACTACAGAAATAGGTGGCAGGTATAAAGTGCAGCATGTACAGGCTTCTACAGACCTACCAATAAATCTTAATTCACGTATCAGAGCCTGGTTTACTAAATACTGTGGGTTAATAACATAAGGAGCGCTTTACATAAATGTACATGGATGAAAATATTTGTGGAAAATCAAACGACCAGAAAATACTGCTAGTGAAAACATTCACATTCAAGAAATGTGTTAGAACCTCCTATGAGAAAAGCTAGAGAAGCCAGCTCATTCTCAAATGGGATTTTTAACATTTACCTCAGGTAAAAGTGAGTCAGTTTTGTATTATCAGTAATTCACTCATTTACCTTTTATAGATTAATATAATTTAGTATTCACAAAAAATTATTACATATATTAAGCTGGTTTTATATCAGAGTTAAAATAATAGAAGAGTTATGCTCTGCAAGAGTACTTTGCATTGAGTCAGTGCTCATGCTGGGGTTTCCATCTGCAGATTGTCTTAAACTGTTCTTCATCTTTAAACTTGGGTAAATTAGGTTCATCCAAAGTAGGTTAGCTACCTAATAACACTATTTTGGGTAAAATGTAAATTTTGAATTCAAACACCTAATCTCTCCTTTCCATTCGTTTTTATCCCTTGGTTATTATTGTAATAAAAATTTTAATATATTTCATATTATTGAAGATATAAATTCTTAATGTACTCTCTGTATTGCATTCTTCTGCATTATTGTATTTTATCATGCATTTAAGATTTTTAGTAGAAATTAAAAATATTTGTTACACAGAGACTTTCATCAGGGGCTGGCTCCTGGAATGCTCTTTGGAAAGATCACGAGACCAAAAAACAGCTCACAGTTTCTAGTGTCAAAGGAGACAAGCTTTGTTATATTACATTTTAGCTTCTGCCAATGCAAATCTTTAAAATAAGACTGGGGATCTATGGGTGCTTTTTTTCTTCCTGTTGACTATAAAGAAGCCCAGAATGAGTAGCTCAGACATAAATAAAGAGCAACATGTGATCAGTTACACCAACCTCACTTCAAGTGATGTAAATTTACCTCTGCCTATTGTCTAAAGGTCTTCTTAGAAGGGGAAATATAAATCCAATTCAAAACTTTACTCCATATCCTCAGGAGCAGTTCCAGCAAAGAGGAAGAGGAATGAACATTTTGTGTTCTGCAAGAGTTGGCAATTCTACCAGTCTGACAAGGTACTAAAATTTCAGAATGACATTGCTTCCCTTGAGAAATTGTAAATTCTAAGACAATTAGGATAACATTTTAAAGCAGGAAATTCCTTAAGGATGCAATCTTTGCCAAAGATAGGGCACATTAAAACAGGCATTTACTCTACATAGCCTGTTAATAACCAGAAACCTCTCTGGAGCTTTAGAGCAGGTACAAAAGAAATATCCAGCAGCTAATTGTGGAACAAAGAGTTTTTGTGGTAGTTAACCAAGAAAAGAAAAATCTGTCTCTAATGCTGTGTAAGAACATTTGTGAGCACAGTGTGTTCTGCCTTCCATTCAGTTACAGTGTACACAACAGCTTCCTGGGCTCTGTGTCCCCAGGTATGCTGATCAAGCAAATGTGAGATAAAATGCAGGCATTTAAATAATCTGCAGGGCATCTTCCAACAAGTTCACACTGACAGACTGGTCTGCCTTACTCATAAATTTAGTCTTGATAGTTAGCCTCAAGTCACAGTTTGCTTCCAGTGCATCACTTGGACACACTTGGTCATGATCTGAAAATGAATGAGTGCTCAAAGTATTCTGCCTTGGCAGCATTCCTGCTGCAGAGAGAAAATCCCCAACCTTTTTAGGAGTTGTGTCGAAACAAATGATAGTGACCCAAAGCTTTAGATCTAAATCAGGCCGAAACTCAAAGAGCAATAGCAAATCTACACCTTAGTCTCTTCTGAAATTTTCAGCATATTTAGCAATGTGCCTTGCTTAAGATGTTATACACTTCAGAGTCAGCAGCATAAATTTATCTGAAGGGTCATTCAGAATACACAGTCTGGTTGAAAGTCCAATGCAGTACCTGTTTACTCAATGCAGTGGGCAGCACTGTCAAAATCACATTTCTGTTGCTGATAAGAACAAAAAGCACTTGTTCTTTTCTTTTCTTTTTTTTTTTTTTTTGAGAGCTGGGGTGCCTTAATCTTAAATTTAGCTCAAGATAAAGGGCCTGGACAACATTTTCTAGATTGCTGTTAATGCAGAGTGGAATTGAGGGCTATTTTTAGCCTTTGTGACTTCAACCAGCCATTGTGATTGAAGCAGAGACCTTCCTAATTCATTCTTCATCATCCTATAGTTGTTTTTGTTTGATCTAATTATCTGTGACTGCAGGTGTCAGCCTTTCTTAATGTGCTTGAATTGTGTGCTAGGAAAAAACATCACAAGAGCTTTGACCGTACAGATTCCCAGACAGACAATCTATAGAGCCTTTTATTTGTTTACCCTGTGCATCACTGGTGGTTTAAAAACTACAAAGTAAAATAGGAGATTTTTTTTCAATCAAACTAGGTTATTTCTGGCTAAGCTTGGTGCTATAAGGCCTGTAGCAGAAGATAGGCACTCTCTTAGCATCTATGGTTTAGCAAGGTATTTAAAGGGAAGAAATCACTTAGCAGACAGACTGCAGCAGACTAAGTTTACAGCAGCTATTGTGCAATGCTGAAAGGTGATTCTACCAAAAAAAGAGAGCCAGTCTGTAAATCTGGGGTAAATATGGGATTGCTACTTTAGAAGGTCAGGATGCACAATGTTACATGGCAATCATCCAGAGTAAAGACGCAGCTTGCAACGTGGGATTGAAGATAGGACAGTGCTCTACTCAGACCCCTCTAATTGGGTAAGTGGTGAAATCACACTCAGCTCCACTCTTGCCAAAATATACTGATGGTAGGAAGGTAGCACCCAGCTTTTTTATTAGTCACTCACTGGAGAGATGAGGACTCAGGCTGCACTGTAGATACCCAAAGCGGAATCAATCAAGTGGAATCCTGCCCTGTTTGCTACAACCTCCCTGTTGCTTTTACTCTGTTCAATGTGCTCCCTCTTCTTTCATTGTTAAACTCACTTGTTCAATTAATCACTTGATGGTGAGAGAGTACCATTCTCAGACAGCTTGCTTTTCCACACTTCTTGGAGTGATAACAAAATTTTGCATGTCTGCAAAGTTTACTGTGGTCATTTCTACTGAACCAAAATCTGGGAACCTTGAGCAAACATTTGGTTTAGGGTTAAATACTTTCATGCACAATATATTTTCTTATATTCATTTATTAGGTGTTTTATTCCTCCTGTCGGCTATAGCAAAAAAACTTCCACCAATACATGTCCTTCCCCTTAAACTGTGTGAGGCTGACTTATTCAGCCTCTGCCAGTGGCTGCAGCAGCCAACCCTCACCAAAGGCAGTAGCACATCCTCTGACTCTCAGGCAGCTTTGATAGGCTCTCTTGGTATTTATGACCCATGTACCATGCAGGACAGGATCTGGGGAGGGGGGTATCCCTACTCAATTTAAAAGTGCAGGCAAAATTCTGGTGTTGAATTCTGCTGATCCCTTAGCAGTTCCACAACTGTGTTCCCAAACAGTAAACTCTGTCAGCAAGGTACAAACTAGCCCTTTGCAGATGATACAGAGCATGGGAATCCTTCTAGGGGGGCTATCTCATTTTTATAACAGGGTATGCAGACAGTAAATGTGCCTTCTGTTCTCAGCTTCACCTCTCCAGAGCCAGGTACTGATTCTTTCCTGCTTACTACTTCCCTTAAATTCACCACCCCTGTGGCAACGAATGAGGAAGGAGGTGTTCTAGGTGTACTATGGATAATACCTTCTGGGAAAGAGTTGGCTTGGACTGGCTGCTGGTGGTTCTGACTGTGTGCCTGTGAGGGCCCTTACCTCCCGCTGCTGAAGGGAACTAATGAGATGCAGCACAGATCAGAGAGAGGGAAAGCACAGGCAGGCCCTTCAGCTGTCACATAGCCTTTGTTTTGATATTCTAACTCACCAGGATCACTATTCTGTCTTAGGAAAAAAAACATTTGCTGTCACTTCTCTTTTGTTTTTCTGAACATATCAGTGCACTTTTGGAGCTCTATGAAACAGCTACCACTGGGAAATAATTCTGTTGCTGGAGTTATCTCAACAGTAGAACTGTTTGTACCATTTAGTACCCCACACCCACACAGACATCAACTATTCTCTTTCTTGCTGCTCTACAGCATGGTTAACTGGGAAAATCTATTTTCCTAGACCACCATTACAAAGACTTTCCCACTACTCAGCAGGATTGGCTCTAATGTCTACCCATATGGGAGAACCTGATGGCAGACTAATCAGATTCTGCTGCTAAGAAGAAACTTCATACACTTCTGTACATACAATTTTAGCTAACTATGCTCCTTGCCACCATCTAGTGGGTGGCTAGACATTTTGTTTATCCCAAAAAATTACTGGCTTATCTTTTGGAGAAGGCACAGAAATACTTTGCACATGTGCCACACTTTAATGTGTTTGTCAAAAATAGCTTCTCTGCTATCTGGTCCAATAATTACTATATCTGTTTTCTCTGCTACATGTTTTTGTCATAAGAATGTGGCTAAAAGTCAAATATGGCAAGTCTTTGCTCTGTATTTAGTTCATCAAAGCTGTCTTTGAAAACCTCTGAAAGCCCTTAGGAATGTATGACTGTTCTCAGATGGAGCCACTACTTGCTTCAACTTTGCCTTTTATAACAGAACATACTGAATATGGACCAAATGTGTATACACAAAGAGAAACCAAGTCAAGATGACTCACTGAAATTTACTTCTGACCTCAGTCAGTTAAAACTATCATCTAACTTTTCATACATACACTTGTGTGTAAGTTCCTCTCCAGCCCTTCAGACTCTCACTAAACTGAAAGCTTAACAAGGCAGAGGAAATACAGATGGAGTCTTAAGAATGCACTTACTGTTCAAAAAAGTGTTTTGCTGTGTTGTCTAGCCACAGACCCAACCTCCTGTTACATTAACAAACACTTTTTTAGCTGGATTTGTCAATACAAATTCAATCCACTGAAATCACAGTCATTTGTTCAATAGACATTGAGTTTTGGAAGTCACAAAACTTCCATTCTGTTGCAATGAAGAAGCTCAAAACCTCTACTACCAAAGTCACAAAAACTGCTGTGTACAAGAGAAAAGAACAGCAATATGGCAAATGCTCCAAAATAACAATGAAATTTTTAGGAGATAGTTTAAAAGCTGCTCTTATTCCCTTACAAGCATGTTTCCAGAGCTATTTTCAGCAGTCATTAGAGTTATTAACATGATAGATATAGATAGATAGATAGATAGATAGATAGATAGATAGATAGATAGATAGATAGATAGATAGATGGATAGATAGATAGACAGACAGATAGACGTGTCTGTATGTGTCTATGTATACCTATGTCTACACACATAGATTTTTTTCCGGCACTTCGCGTGTTGTGACTTACAGATGATTCCTTATCCATTCTTATTCACAGTGATAAGAATTTCCTCAAGTCTTCCAGTGGACCTTGACAGTCATTCTCCAGTGAGGACACACCATCACCATCTTAAATGGCACTGTGGGACCTGCTATGAGAACTCTTTTCTTGCTTACATATGACTTAATTATTACTGGTAAAACAATACTGAATGAATTTACAATGAGTACACTTTCTCATGTGTAAAAACCAATAATTCATCATTTCCAAAACCTTGGAAGAAGGGATTCTTGTTCCATCTTGAATCTTGAGAACTGTCAACAACAAAAATGAAGCTGGTGTACACATCTAAAGCAGGCAAATTTCATAGAATCATAAAATCATAGAATCATAGAATGGTTTGAGTTGGAAGACACCTTAAAGACCATCTAGTTTGAACCCCTCTGACATGGGCAGGAACACCTTCCACAAGACCAGGTTAAAGTCCCATCCAACCTGGTCTAGAAGACTTCCAGGAATGGGGCAGACAGAGGTCCCCTGTGCAACCTGCTCTGGTGCCTCACCACTCTCATACTGAAGAAATTCTTCCTAATACCAATTTAAACCTCTCCAGTTTTAGGCCATTGCCTCTTATCCTCTCACCACATGCTCTATCAAGAAGTCCCTCTCCAGCTCTCTTGCCTTCCCTTTAGGTACTGGAGGGCTGCTCTAAGGTCTTCCTGGAGACTTTCTGCCAGCTGAGGAGCCCCAACTCTCTCAGCCTTCCTTCACAGGAGAGGTGCTCCAGCCCCCTCCTCATCCTCATGGCTCTGCCTTGGACTCCAAAAAGTCCACCTCCTCCTTATCTTGGCAGCCTCAGACCTGGACACAGCACTCCAGGTGGGGTCTTATGAGAGTGGAATAGAGGGAATTACCTTCCTTGACCTACTGGTCAAAATCCTTTCCATGCAGCCCAGGATACAGTTTGTGGTTTTGATGCACTAGATGTGCCCTGAACCAAAACTGGCATGAAGTGACAGCAGTGTCCCCTTGGGAACAGCCTAGAATGCCTAAAAGGACCATGGGTCTGCCTACAAGATCTAGATTTACCTGTAGGAAGCAGGTCCTCAAGTAGCTGTTTTTCTAACAAACTGTTAGTGCTGCTTCTGTGCTTAAAGAGTTAGAACAATGCCCATAACAATAATAATCATATGTGTTTGTTTTCTTTGCTGCTCAAGAAGTATAAGACATATTCAAGAGCACTTTATATGGTAGATGGTTCATTTAGGTAGTTTAATAACTTAATCCAAAAGATAAAAAATAGTAGTTAGATATGACACACAGGCAATATCCTTTCTTACAACACCTTTTGAATTCGACAGATGGCTTAATGTAAGATCTCAATATATCTTCAACAGCAAAATAAAAGAAATAAAGGTGGTAATAAAAGTGGATGGCCTAGAGGTATGTTATTTGCATGGGATTCAGAAAATTAGTTTTCAGTTTCTGGCAGGAATTTACAGTAGCCTAATAAGGTTAGTCTTATTAATCTCAACTGGTAATGAGTGGAGCCACACAAAGGAATTTAGAGCAAGAGGAAATTTAGCCATTAGAAAAAAACTCTTCCTTTCCCACATGCTCCTTTTCATTTTCTCATTGGACAATCAAGATCTTAAGTGGGAACAGCTAGTCCTGAACTGATAAAAATCAAGCTGAAATTGGCAAGGTTATTGCTCATCTCTCAGCTTTAAGGGGGAAGCAATGATGTGTGAGGGTAGTGGACATGAATGGTGCCAGAAGTTTCACTACTCAAGAAGCTGAAATCCCTTTTTCAAAACTATTGAGTATACAACAGCATAGGCAGCCACTGAGATAAGTATATCACTACGTTTGGACCCCACACAATCTTAATAAATAATTTTTTCACACCATTCCAAAGACTGCAGTCTCTAAAAAATATTTTAGAAAATATTTCTCGAAGTTTTCTATTGGTTTTATTTTTATTTCCAAAATGGATAAATACTTAAGATAAATCCTAAAATCTATGAACCAGCTCTACCATACTACTTAAAGGATGTGATACAGATCATGGTGCACCATTTCAGAATGAGACTTGGTGAAGCTAAACACAAAATAATGACTCCTGAGGGAATAATAAAATCAACAACATGAGCACAAGTCAGTTGCAAAAAAAATTTTGTTATTATTGCTGTCAAGAGATATTAATCTTTTGCTACATATTTAAGGGAACACAACTGCATGAAAGCAAATGTTTAAAAATTCATGTTATAGAACTTTCTGGGACAACATAATTGGAATTATTGCCTGCTATAATTATTGCCTTGGGTCCTAATTTTTTCTCCTTCTTCTATTTTTCCCTTCTCTCTCATTCCACTAAATAGAAAAGATAAAATTCCACTTCATGTATCAGTGCACCATTTCTTGAGTACTGCCCAGTATTTCAGACAATGTGATATGCTAAAAAAACAGACAAAGTATTTTATAATGCATTTTCAGAATAGGGAGTTCCAGTATCGGTTCTCATGATACCCAGAATTTAAGAGTAGTAATACAGTTAAACCCCGGTCTTATTATTTTACATCTAGTGGGGTTAGTGGTCTAGTACTAGACTTTGCATTTAGTTCTGCTGTTAGTGAGCACCATAGTAGCCTTGTAGGAACAGAAGATTTCTCCTTTTGGATTAATTTGGTCCTTCATGAATGTTTGTTTGATAAAGCTACACTACTGTATTTCCTGACAGCTCCCTGTAGTGCTGTATCATGGGATAATTTAGGCAAGAGAGTACAGGACAGTACAAGACAAAATTTGTGCAGCACACCAGAGTGCTGGCATTTGAGGTGAGGGACATGGCATCACCAGGACTTGATCTTGAAGAAAGCAAACTTGCTCAGAGGCAGCTGATATCTCTGATATCTTCCAACATGGTTTTCAAACTAAATGTGACTGGAAAAGGAAAGCTTAAAAGCCAATGTGAATGTCTGTACATAGCAGCTAGGGCTATAGTTCAGCCTGGCTCCAGCCTTCCCCAGGTGTCAATGCTTTCATACAACTACTGCCACTGAAGTCAGCACACACACGTTTGGAGCACCTGGCACTTTTCAAAGCAGATGCTGATAAAAACTGTAAGTGCTGCAAATGCATGTGGGTTGCCAAGGGCTCTTTAAAGCCAGATATCTTTCATAAAAATAACTAATGCCTGGCCTGGGTTTGATCATGTTTCACAGGCCACTGCATCTGCAGAACAATTTCTTGATACTTCTCACTCATTTGAGGGGAATAAATACAAGTGTAAGAAACATGAGTAGAAAGGTTCTTCCATCAAGATGTGATCAAGAACTCTCTTATGTCTTTGAATTCTGCCTGAAGGTTTCTACACAAAGTTCAGAGAGACAGACTTGCTGAAAGCTCTCCATATATTTGCCTCAAGGAGTGGGACTGAACTGCAAGGTTGATATTTTTCCTTCCAGTTTGCAGACTGGAGGCATTTCTTCTTCTTTTTGACTTTTTTTTATTTATTCGCTTTTTTTTTTTTATGTGTTAAAAATAGTGAGAAAATAGCCACTAAGGCTTTTCTTTCTTTTTCTTTCTTAGTAAATCAAACCAATAATTGCAAGAGATGTTTATAATTAATTGATTTGCCATGCACTGAGCCATCTATCTTTTGCTGTGGTTACAAGAACAACCTGCTAAGGGTAAGCCAACCCATATATATTCTTGTGGGGCATCAACTCTTTTGGAGGCACTGCCTACACACACATATTGCTACTCTGACATACCCCGGGGTAGATGCAAACAAGTTTACCCTTCAGTGAAGCTATTTCTCCTTTATGATCCTATTGCAGAATCTATCACAGCCCAGCAATTCCACGATTGATTTGCTGGCAGCCGAGCCCTGAGGCTTGGAATGTAAATAAGACTCAGAATGAAAGTGATGTGCACTGCAGCAGCCAACACCGAGTGCAGGTACTTCATCAATTGACCTGATTTCTGGAAAACCTGCTTGAAACCTTGAAACTTACTTGCAATTACATTTTTTGCAATAAAATATTAGTCTCCATGGTAATGAGAGAGAAGTGCTTTACTAACTCATTTAGGAAAAAAAAAACCCAAAAGGAGATGACAGTATCTCTGAGAAAATGAAATTTTCAATATTATTTCACAGTTGGACAGCTTCATGCAGACTTGTCAACAGATTAGTAGCATTCTTCCCATTTTACATAGGAAAAATCAGGGTAATTAATAGGCCTCAGGCCTTCCTTGCAAAAAGGAGATTTAATGAGCTCTATAGCATTATCAGAACAGAAAAGCACATCAGTAGTTTGCCTCTGCCCATGCAAAGAAACACCACCAATAGAAGGATGGCCCTGCCTTACTCCTTACCAGATCTACTAGACGTTATTAGATAAATGCTGCTCTACCCATTTAAATGTTGTGAAATTCTGGGGTACAAATTATCTCTTTGGGGCAGGAATTCTGTCTTTGCTATGTTTTTTTGTAATATCTATCACTATGGGAGTTTCACTCACAGGCCTCAGTTAATTGGCGGGGGGGAAGAATAATTCCATTTCAGTAGGAGCCAGAAAGACAAGAAAAAATGTTACAGGCTCTGTAGAAAGCCAGGTGCTCAACAGACCACGTGTTGTTCAGGCCAACTTATGAAAAAGGGTCTCTTTTACAAGCTACGTACACAGGATTACAAAGCTGGTTGTGAAATCTTTCTCAATAACTTCTTCACAGGAGAAAGTCAAAATAACAGGCAAAAATATTCAAGACTGTGAGGCAAAAACTGAAGTCAGGGTGGGGAGAGAGAAAAGAACAATCCTTTTTCTCTCCTCTTAGAGGGTCAGAGAGTTGTAAAATTCAGTGCATGGCAGCCTGCCCAGGAGTGTCCTGTCAAATCCATCTTCCATCAACAAGAAGTCTTCTAGAAGATAATTGGGTAGTTGAAAAACTCAGTAGCATTTCTCCTGAGATGGAGCTCTCTTGGATGGGTGGAAGAAGAAGAGTGAAATTTGTGTCCTTTGAAACTGTTGGGGTTTTAACATCCTTCTAGCTCAGCTTGTTTTTGTGAAACCTCAGAACTCCTCACTAGAAGGAAAACATTATGTTATGAACAGCTCTGTTGGGTTCTGTTTCTTGTTCTTGCCATTGAATTACTGTCAATCATGGAAAAGCAACTTTATCTCATTATTCTTCAGGTTTTCCACCTCTAAAGCAAGATGCGTTTCTTTGCCAAGCACTCTAGATGAAAACAATGATAGATTGCATAGATATAGATAAAGTATTCCTTCTTAAATTTGTTATATAGCCATAATTACAACTGAGCAAGAAGGGAAAGAAAGAAAAATATTATTTACAAATCACAGCTGGAAATTATCTAAAAGCAGCCACTCTACACTCTATAGTAACTCACAGGTCTTAAATATCTCAGTGCTTTCTTGGGTAGACACTAAAAATGCAAGCATTACTGTATGATCTCATGCTTATAGCCACAATTATATGTAACAAAATTATTTTAGCAAGAATAACAATTTGATTTCACAAATAAAAGCAAGAAAATAAATTATTTTAAAATAATTTCTGTGGTTTATGTCAGTGTTACTCTGATATCCTGGCCTGCTGTCTGATGGTGTCTAATGGTTGCCTGTTGGATCATGCTGCTCTTCAGCTATACCTCAAACACAGATGCAGTTTTAAGATCTTTCACTAAAGATTTTGACTTAGAAGTTATAAACTGGGTTCATATAAATCATGCACTATTAACTTCTCCTTTTTTCATTGTGTTACAGTATTTCATTGTATGTATTTCCCTAGAGTTCTCACTTTTAGAGATCAAAAATCCCTTTTTAACTCCTACTTTTTAAATATAGGCCTCAGTTATGGAGTTCTTCACACGCAGATGAACTTTCAGGATTTCATGGAACCCATTGTTAGGTAAGCTGGTGTGTGGAAAGGAAATAAAAGACAAGGTTAGACTCATGGTTGAAAAGTTAAAAATAGCAGGAAAAGGTAGAGGCCCCAGTTCATTCTTTCTTCTACTTCATATCATCATAATTTTATACTACTCAGTACAAAATGACATCATCTGACTGATTTACCACATTCAGCACTATATTTTATTTAGGCAAATTGCTACGTGAGTGTAAAATGAAGGTCCAAATGCTAACATTAGGTAATACAAGGAAAGGCAAATAATTTTTCTGGTGCTCTGACCAGGGTTTTGAATGCTTTTCAAGAGAAGCTTCTTTAGATGCTGGAAGGTTTCTGCAGTAGATTATAATTTTCCTAATCTTTTAATATACAGCCCAATGCAATTTTATAAAGTGTACATTAAAGTTCTAATCAACTTAACTTTAAGATAGATACAGCAGTCTTTAAAAGTGCCTACTTTTATTTATATTTGTGTGTGTATGTGTGTGTAGTTAAAACACTATTAAACTGGAGGACAAAAGTAATGAATTGCAAATTGATTCTGACAGCAGAGATGCTTGTACAGCCTCTTGATTAGGACAGTACAATTTTAAAATGTAAAACTTGGAAACGTTCTTAAATCATAATGTTAGCACATGCAATCATTCAGAGTGTGTCTCCAATCTTTTCCTCATACAGCTTGAAATAATTTTAGGAAGGAAATTTGAGAACCTTTGAAAATTATTTAAGAGTTCCACTTTCCATTTAAATTTTCTTTTTTTATCTTCTGCTTCTTTATGTCAAGAACAGATAGTTATTTTAATTTCAATGTGTGGCAAAGAGAGGTGTATCTTCTCTAACAAAAAGCTAGGCAGATGCACAGAGTGAAGTAGTTCAGTATTAATGGTGAATTTGTAACAAGCTGGCATAACTACATTGGGGCTTTCCTTGAAAGGTTTAGGTTGATTATTGATAGACAGTTCTCTCTTTTTCCCACAAAAGCTGAAATATAGCTTTTACTAAGTCTAAAGCACTTCAGTGAGAAGCAGTGATGAGTATTCTTATGGTTCAGAGAACAACAGAATAGCGGAATCTTTGTTATCCACAAGTCTTTGACCTACTACGTTTCCATTTTTTATTGAAGAGAACACATTCCACAGAGCATAATTCTCACATTCAGAATTAACTGTTCTGAAAATATATTTCTTATCTACTGATTTAGGGGAAGGAGAATGTGTGATTAAGTATATATTTTTAACACAATTTAAGACTGTGAGCCATAATCCTTCAACTCTACCCTAAACATTTTAGTAGCAGCAAAACACAGTAGCAACAAGTCTTCAACAGACCTGCTCATTCTCAACCAGTGAGCAGGGATATGGCTACAGCAGCAGGGCTAAAGGATTCAGTACTTCACTGGATGTCTCAATTCAAAAGAAAATCAGAGTTGTAGGGTCTTTCTGTCAATCCTTTTCCAATAACTTCTGTTCCATTTAACCCAGAGTTATCAAAGTACAGGAGCCTCAAGCATGTTCAGGTCCTGCATGTTTCATTTTAAAAAGGCCCATAATGGCTGGGTAAATGGCAACAAGCTGACAGACCCTTTCACAGAGCCCCACTTGTCACCAATTCTGTATGGCAAAGTCTGGGCAGGCAAACACACCCAGAGCTGGGGTCAGCCACAGAATAAAGAGAACTGGAGCAGGTGGCAAGCCAAAAAGCAAAGTGAGGAATACTGAGGATCTTAATGAGGATGACTTACATGGGTCACGAGGGGAACCACAGTTAGTAAAGCAAGGAGGTGTAGGAAGATAAGACACAGAAAAACCAGGAAACAAGGCTCTATTCATTGCACTCCTCTTGTGACAATCTTATTTAACTTCTGTCTCATTTCTATTTTATTTTTATGACTTGCAGTTGATCAACATTGCAACTGCACCAGGCATAGGAATTTGCATGTCTCTACATATGTGTGTGTACTTACAGACACACACACATGTGTACAACACGTGACATACAAAACAAGCTGCCTGAGACCTGCTACTTCAAATGCCTCATTCAGTGTAATTAACTGGGACACCAGCTGTCTCGAGGAAGAGACCATCGAAATACTATTAACAATAGTAGAGAAAATATGCCTATTCTCGATGAAAATATTTGCAAATAAAATGCCTGTGCATGCTCCAACCATAGGGAACAGGTAGGGACCAGCTGGTTACCTACAGGCACAAGCAGCGGCTCTCAATGGCCAAGGCCACATTTATGATGGCAAATCCAAGCAGTGGAGAAGACACAGCTGTTCCAAAAATGACTGTGGTAGCAACTGACAGCCTTTTTAAGCTTCTGAACTGTTTTGGTTGAATCCTGCATTACCACAGTCCCTGACATTTTATCCCTTTGTCTGCAAAGTCACTGTGACACTGTCAAGCGTTGATCCTTTGAAATATGATGGGTTTTGCACCCTCCTTTCTTACAAGAGCAAGGCTGGCCTTTGTGCAGATCTGCAGTGGCACACTGCTAAAAATAAGGATGCAATAGCCACTTAGGTAGATCAATTTAGCATGCTGAGAAAACTACAGAGCAAGGAGATACTCACTTCATACACACAACCCTCCCAGAAACTGCAGATTAAAAAAACAAAAGTGTTGTATTTAGGAATTGCTTCGAATTGAAATGCTATAATAACCCTCCAAAGAAGCAGACTGAAGATAAATTATGCAACTGTAGCTGATTTAAATCAGATTTTGAGGGAACTAGGGAACTCTCCAGAACAGGTATTTGCTCTGCACTTCTTCATGTTAATTAAAGCAGAACAGAAGGTCATCATAAAAGCTGCCATATTACAAAAAGCAAAATAATAAAGCCTTAAGAAAAAAAGTGGTTATTTCTAAATGGAAAATAATGGGAAGCAGAGCCTTCTGCCCGTGTTAACTAGTTCATGCAGAAATGTTAATCACTGTTATTGTATTGACATAAGTGGTGATGAGGTGATTTATACCATCTGTGCATCTGGCTGCGTGGAAATATAAATATATTTGACCAGAACTGATGATACCAGCAGACACACTAAACAAATGAAATTCCAGTTATAAAGCACAGATCAAGGATGTGCAGACATCCAAGAAATGTGAGCAAAGGAGCTACTAAGAAGAGTATGTGATTTGAATGGGCCATTAGTAAAAATAAATACATCAGCAAATGTGATAAAGGTCAAACTAGCTATGGAACAAAACACAGAAATGTTAAAGTGAGTCAAATAGTACAAGTCTGGCAAGTGTCACAGTGAGTCTGGCGAAGCAAATCTCAACCTTGATTCACAGAACCTTACATATATTTACATATGCTTACATTAAAATAAATTCTTACATGTGGGCAAACTTAAGCATGAACAGAAATTTCATTTACTTCATTAGAAGTTATAGAAGATAAGACTAAATACATTATATAGTGACTTTTCTAACTAAGGAATTTCTTTCAAAATTGGGCCCCTCTATTCTGAGTAAGGGCCCTTCCATTAACAAACGCTAATTAAAAATTCTATACATATTATAACCTCAGGAAGATTGTTAAATTTGAGAATTCTTGTTGACAAGAATTTGACTTGATAATATGCAGGTGTGGTAGGGGGGTGGTTGGGGGGTGGAAGCTAGAACAGTAAGGAAATGTCAGGAAACATGAACCAGCACTTCCTAATCATGGAATACTATGGTAAATCAGCTATTTTTAGAAAGTTATATAAATCTCAATGCTTTGGATTATAGAAGCAGAAACCAAGAAAACACACTTTTGTCAATTATCTCATGGTTTACCTTGTATTTATCAGGCAAAATGACCCAGAAGCCATAAAGACATCTATCACTTTTACCACTTCACAATGGCAAATTATGAAAAACAAAGCTTCCTCATTGCGCCCATTTAGATCACTAAGTCAGGGACAAAGTCAGAGCAGACAAGATAATTTTAAAGTACAAGGCTCAGTTTAGTGGTTCGCAGGTCTTTGTGTATGTATTTCAGCTCTGGTACCACAAGGACCAGAAGCCTGCAATCAGTTCACAGAGCTTTGCGCGCTTGATGACAGCAGGTCGCTGGCTTTGCACCGCTTCACCACCGAGAAGCACCTCAGACACCTTGTGGGAGCTGTTTAACACAAGGCACAAGTTACAGACTTCCATCTTAAAGGCAGGAGCTCCACATATACAGCTGAATAATACACGAGCCTGGCAGTTGTGCTGGCTCAGCTGCTGCCTCACACGCAGCTGAGCTGCCCGTGCTGCAGAGCAGATGTTCCGAAGCAGGCGTCAGCAGGCAGTTATGGGTGGCAACCACCAAAGCCCTCCCAAAGCAGCGCTTCCACTCGAGAGTTAAAGCCTCAAAGGAGACACGAAATAACCTTGTTAATTTGACGCTGGATAATGCGAACATCTTAAAAATCCCACTCCAAATTGTATGTCGCTCCCTGGCACAGAGCCAGGAGTTCTCATCCAATTTCAGCATATTAAGGTTTTAATGGGGCTTTTTTAGAGAAGCTTCTGTGAACATTTGGTGCTACCAGTTCAATGCTTAATCACACTTTCTTAGAAGGAAATCGCGGTGATGTTTAAACGTACGAATTAACTGCACCTCATACAGCCTTTTTCTCCTTACAGTACCTGTCCTGCGGAGAGCATCCACAACAACCCCAGCAGGACGAGAGCCTCCTACAGAAAGGCTGGAACGCTCTGCCAGCTCACCCCGCTACCCGTCCCAGCCGGCGAGACCCCGACACCCATCTCCGCCACCGCCCCACCGCCTCTGTATCCTCTTCCCGGGGGGATTCTCCGCCGCCGCAAGAACCTCGCCTTTGCGAGAGGAGCGGGGGGCGCGGCGCTCGCGGTTCTCCCGCCCCCGTGCCGGGCGGCCCCGCTCTCCCCGGCTCAGCCCGGCCGCCCCCCACCCCGCGGCCAGCCAGGTGCGCGGGACTAGGACCGGCGCCGGGGCAGAGCGGGCGGGCACGCACCGGGAATGCTGCCCGGAGCCCGCTCCGCCCCGCCTGTGCGCGGGGTGCGGAGTTGGGGATGAAGGGGCAGAGACCCGCACCGGCCCCGCGCCCACCGCGAGTGAGCGCCGGCTCCGCCCGCCCGGCCCCGCCCACTGCGCGTCAGCGCCGGCGCAGCCAATGGGCAGGCGGGGCTGCTCCTGGGGGCGGTGCCATGGAGGGGCGGGGCGGGGCGGTGGCCAATGGTCTGCGGGAATGTTGCCGGAGGCGCAGCCGCCGCGGCCCCTCCCCCGCCGGCCGCTCCGGCTCGGGGCTCGCCGGGCGGGAGAGTTTCGCTCCCGGGTGGGAGATGCCGCGCGGGCTCCGTGTCCTCGCAGGTAACGCCGCGCGGGGGAACGGGGGTCTCGCCAGTGCCCGTCCGCTGGCGGGACCGGCCCGGGGGGGTGAGGGCCGGACGGGACGGGACGGGACGGGCCATCTTCTCCGGCGGAGCCGTCGCCGCCAGGACAAAAGGGGAGCGGCGAGCGGGGCAGGGCCACCGCCAAACTCCCGGTGGGGCTCGCCTGCCCGCCAGCCTCGACCCTTACCCCGAAGCTGCCGCTGCCTTCCCGGGCGGGCTCCTTCCCGGGTGCCCGGGACGCCCCCAAGTTTGCGGGGCTCCGGGCACGGCCAGCGCCACCCTGGGTGCGAGCCGCCCCCGGCGCCGGCGCTGTTGGGCGGGAGGCGCCGTGCCCGCCCCGCCGCGGGGTGCTGCGGTGTGCGGCGGGTGCTCTCCGGGTCGGCCCGGGCTCGCCTTTCCCTAGAGAGGGCGGGGGGAGGCGCCCTCCCGGTCCCGGCCGCCGGGCAGCGGCGTGTGCCCGCTCCGGGGAGGTGGCGGTCCCTCGAGGGTGCCCGCGCCGCGCTGCCCGGGGAAGGGTCGGAACCCCCACGGACCGGCCTCCTGGACGGTGGGGAAGAGGGCTGGCAGTGGCTGTGCGCCGGATAA
The DNA here is from genome assembly GCF_901933205.1 of Camarhynchus parvulus. NCBI lineage: Eukaryota > Metazoa > Chordata > Aves > Passeriformes > Thraupidae > Camarhynchus > Camarhynchus parvulus. The sequence goes on from NC_044571.1 coordinate 38,980,803, forward strand.
ATAGAGCAAGCGTAATGGAGAAACTTTCAGGGTGAAATAAATTTTGAGTAGGTTAAATATTTTAATTGCGTAGTGAGTGTGATGCTGCATCCGTGCTGTTGGGAACAACGCCGTGCACTCCGCTCAGTTAAGAGCCACGCTTTCTCTCTTTGTTTCCGTCAAACTACGAGCACAAGGGTGAACTACTCCGAGAAAAGGTTTTGCTCTTAAAGCAGCTGCTTTGCTCAGCCAGGGACCTCCAGCCTCTCAGGCTGCACAGCTCCGGGTTACTGACTTTACCTGAATTTGGGAGCCGCGCCGTATGGACTCCAAAGCGAGGAGGGCACCGGTGTGGCGGGGTGTACTGCCTGTCCCTGGGCACGTGTGTGTGCAGGAATTGGGAATATGCGGGGACCGGAGTGAGGTACTGCAAAAAGCAAAGCAATTGCTGCAGCAGCTCTAATGGTCAGCTCTGCTCCAGAAGCCAGATGCTTGGAGCTGTCTTCCTAGACCGTGCAAAGACATTAAATGCAATATTTGCAGGGGTGCACGAGAGCTATTTTTCCAGATTCTCTGTTTTTCTGTATGAAGGTATTAAATGTTATATTTTCAGGAGTGCAACGGTTGATTTAATATGCAAATAAATAAGAAGAAACTTAAGATAGGCTACTATATGTGCGTATCATACTTTGGACTTGCAAAATAAAAAATCCATATTCTGCCTGGCTTCTACTGCAGTTTTCCATTCATAGCTTCCTTCACTTGCCGTTTATACCAGCACTTGATAATAAGAGCACTCACTGTAGTGTCTGAGCCCATGAGAAGTGGAGGCAGAGCAGAAGTCCAGACAGAAGGCTGGCTCTGGAGCATCCACCTTTACCATCCAAGTAAAGGTGGCTCATGGATGTAAACCTCCAGCCTCAGTACCTCCACACTGATGTATCACTCAGTGTGCTTGGATTACAGGGTCTTTTTCAACCTCAACAACCTCATGAGTCCATATAGCAGTGGAACTTCAACTGCACTTGAGGTGTGCTGAGTGATCTCTTGAACACTAGCCCTGTCTCAATTCTATGGGTCTTGCTGTATCATTGCTTGAATTGTTGAGATTTAGGGCCTAGTCCATTAACTGATACCTCCATATGTCTATCTGTGATGTTTGTATGAATTCCTTGCATGGGGGACTGTGTAAAACTAGGTCCTTTAATCTGATTAACTGAAGGGAGTTTAGCTCTTTTGGCAATTGACAATGTTTGCTTTTCAAACGTGGAAGGAAATTATAATGTTTATCATTTTCTACAGAGCTTTATAAATGTTTCACAGTCCCTCTGATGCATCTGTTTGTATTGCTTGAAAAGAACAGTAAGAAACAGAAAAACAGTGATTTGCTCGAGGTTTTAGAATTTGTCTGTGCCAAAGTTTTACCTTAGCATCTAAGAATTTCTTGTATTTATCTCTGTGCTCCAGCCATGATAAATTCTGCCTTTACTTCCTCATTTGAAGTACAAAATTATGTTTAGGTGTCTTCCAGTAACTATGAGAGGCACTGATTAAAAAAATGTAAGATTATATGAAACTTAATCTCCTCTCCCAAGCCGGCTTTCCTTGAAAGTTTTTTTTTTGGTGAATTAGAGTTGTAACCATGCACTTGTATGTGTTTCTTACAGATTTTCAACCAACATAATGCTGAAGCTCCCAACTTGGAACCAGCATTTCACAGAATGGCACAAATGGAACCTAACCTGGACCATGACGTATCATGGTTCCTCCTTCCATCATACTGGGCTAAAATGGTTGTGGCATTAATTTCCTTCCTCTGTTTTGCTAACAGCTATGATGGAGATTTTGTCTTTGATGATTCTGAAGCCATCATCAATAATAAGGTTTGTCTTTCTTCTTTTCCTCATACCCTTTGTTATAAATGATCATATGTAAAGAAATAATGCAACAGTTGATCTAAACAGGCCCAAAAGTTTCAGCCTAGTAAAGAGCTTCCTTTGGGTTTTCCTTTTTTTTTAAAAACTTCATTTTTCCATTTTGTTTTATTGGGTGTTTTTCCAAATTCAGCTAATTTAAGGATACCTCTGCATCAAGACTGCCAGTAGGTCTAATTTTATGCTCATTCCTATGTCAGTGAAAGTGTACAGTAAACTTTTCTGATACCCGTGGATGTTAATAGGAGATTTTGTTCATTATCTTCACAGAACTTCTCTGGTCACAGAATCAGACCAGTGAATAAACTTAGTCTGGTTGCAGGTACATAAGGCTTAATTAAGGCATCATGTAGGGTGCAGGAGGGTTTCAGGAGCAGTTTATACCATAAAAATGTTACAGGAGCAGGCAAAACTCCCTTTTCCCTCCTTCCCCCATTAGATTTCCTGTGACAACAGTACTTTTTTGAGACAGAGGTGGAGTATTCTTGTGTTCTTTTTAAAGCTGATCATACATGCAGTGAACAGACCTTGAAATGCTTAGAAGTTAACATGTGATTCAAACAGATCTCTAACTGAGATTCTTTTGACTTTGAGCAGTGGAGTGTCTTCAATTGCTGAGACACTTCACAGGATCACATGTAGCAGTGAGTGAGCCCATGCCCATGGATGGATGTTGGTGTTACAGCTTTCATGCTGCTCTGGAAGGTACTTGTCAAGCATTTAGAAAGAAGAGCACAGGATAAAAATACATTCTTCTGTTGGTTCTGTCTTCCTGAAGCCATGAGGTTACAAAGAGGATAATCTGGAGACTCACACTGCTAGAATAACGCAATCCACTTTTTTTTTGCCTTGCACAAGATATAGAGGCAACTTATCACAATGTGCCTTTTAGAATCATGCAGAATTATATTTCCTTAGACAGACTTGTATTATGTGTGTGTAAGTCATCATACCTTCAGTTATAGATGTATGGAGGGAAAATACATCTGTCAACGTGGAAATAAATCTCAAAGCTTTCAAGAGAATACTGTAGACAAATTAAGAACCTACAGCATTGTTGTTTTGGGGTTTTTTTAAAGTAGTGTTGTATTTTAGATTGCACAGCTCCTGGTAATGTTTCATTCTGCAACATTTTATTTGGGACCTGTTTATAATATTTTCATTTCCTGAAAGAATGAACAAAAGACTGATGTTGAAACAAAGCAGGTTGTTTTGGTAATGTGCAATTTCCACACTTGTAATCTCTCTCCATTTCTTTCAGTCTTTACTCTAAAAATGTTTCAATTTATCTATGCACCCAACAGTTTGCACCAGGATTCTAGCTGTTGGCAATGCTGAGAAATTCAACCAACTGCTTAAATAAATTAATTCATATGTCATCTGTATGTTTGAAAAACTGGGAGGCTGTTTCTATTTCTCACATCAAAATTCTCTATTATTCCCTAGAAATTAAATGAGGATTTTGTAACAATATAATTTTAATACAGGGGTCATATGGATATATGGAAATTCAAAATCCACAAGAAAAATGCAGAGACAATGAGTTTACCAGTTTAATGGGGAGGGACATTATCTAGCAATGGCACAGTTTATTAAACAAAGCATGACATATTTTATTCCTATTTAATAGGAAAGACAGCAGTTGAAGTAATTTTATAGATTTACTGAGCATTGCTACTGTAGTATTTTCTTGGGTACTACACAGTGCCCTCTCTGCTAGCTGCCATCATCCCAATCTTTCATTTCTTTTATTGTTTGTTTAGCAAAAGATACACATTTAATTCACCCCATCCCTATTGTATCACGGAATATTCCATTATTAGATTTTATTGGAGTTAAAGTCTGTTTTCCAGATGCTTTCTTACCATTTTAAGCAGCATTTTAACTGGTACACAGCAGTGGCTTTTGTCTTTATTTATTTACTAGCTTGGCAAGACAAACAGTTGGATTAAGCAGGGCTTCAGACACAGTATGTCATTTCCATAAGCCTTTATATAGAAAAACTGACCTTTCTTCAAATCTCGAACTCTGCTCTCTGTAAGCTGCTGCTAATCAAATATTTAGAGATTATTTGATAGCTACTTTTGGTTTTTAAAGAGAAAATCATATGTAGCTTTTAAACAGCTGTCTCTTGAAGAAAACCATTCCTATTTTAGGGTAAGTTCACTAAGTAGGAAAATTGATATAAGAAACTTTCTCACAGAACTTGGATACAAGGACAAGATACATGATTGAAGATTTTTAGGTCATATGGAAGTGTAATCTAATCACTAAGTAATTCCATGCATTCAGCTTTTCCTGCCTTCTTCCGATGGAAGACAAAAGAAGGCTGATTATAGCAGAATGGGAAATCAAGCTTTGTACATTTCCCATCTCAAGTTATTGAAGACCATCTGTGACATGGAAGACATACTTTTCTTTTCCAGTACTAACATTTATAAAAGCATGTCTTTCATAAACCTTATGTGCATAAGGAGCAGTGCTGCTGGTTGAAAAAACAGTGTGAGGGCCACACCACCCTCTGGCAGCTGTCCCCTGCAGAGTACAAAGACTTCAGTAGATGTTGGTGTACATCCCTGTCCCAGCCTGCCCCAGAAGAGCTGGCTCTATCGATTTAGTGAGCTGCTGGTTGAGTGTGTTCCTGCTCTGAGAGTCAAATTATGACCTTTAGGGTTTGTGCATACCGATGAGGAATGGAACAGGAATTTTGATGCCTAAGGCTAAAATTGCAGTTCTGTGAGAAGGAAGAAATTTCTAGCTGTTACTTGGCAGTAGAAACATCTGCGAGAGCGTGAAGAAATTTTTCACCTTGGTAATTCTTAAGCCCAAGTAGGATCCCCTGTGAGTCTTGATTTCTTAAGAATTTCCCTGAGAGTGCCTTAATTGACAGCTGCAGTCTAGGTTCTTTCAGACTGCAGCTTTAGCCCTGCTCTCTTTTCTCTGTATTGATTAGTATCCTATTAGAGAATACTTCTATTCATCTGGCCAAATTTGATCAAATGATAGAAAGAAATCTCTTCTTAGATTTTTTTTAATTTATATTTTTGGATGGATGAATTTATATTTTTTGATGGATGTCAGAATATGTTAAAAATATTCTTGTTGAAGAAGCAAGAAAAAATTAGTTATTTTAAGTTCGGTTTAGCAGCAGCCAGTCATCAGGGTCCAGCAATTTGGCTGTAATTTGGGAGTATGTGCAAGCCAAAAATAAGACATGGACTAAGAGTGAGATGAAGGGTACTGGAGGCCACAGGAGTGCTCAAGATACTATAGAAGCAAGTGAAGTGGTAGCAGCATTGGAGAGGAACTGCAATTAATAAAACCAAGGGAATTGCAATGTGGGAATCTTGTAAGTGGATGGAGTTGTAGGAATAATAAGACAAGGGCACCAGGGTTTGTAAGACCTTTCATGGGGTTAGCAAGCCTGTTTGTCTACTTACTTGTGTTCGTGGTGACTTGTTCACCTCCTTTGGTTCATTGGTCTCAAATAATTTCAAGACAGAAGGTAGGGGTAGAGTAACTTGTTGGTTGCAGGAGTAGTACTGACTAGTACAGTTTTGTCCTTAGGTTCTGTCTCAGGTGCCTCTAACCTGCATGTACCTTGCTGTAGCATGAATTGGTATTTAATTGCGCTAGGGAAGCAGAAGAAGGGCAAGCATATGTTAGTCTGAACTTCCAAGCTTGTCCTCATAGAAGACTGAGGCAGATGCTAGCAAGATCCTTATTTTTCCTCCAAAATGTTTGCTTCCCATTTAATAGCCTACATTATTTGGGTTTTTTATTATCAGCATGGCTGTGAGCTGAAAGGGAAGAACAAGCAAGCAAGACTTTTTCTTTGCAGTGTTTTTTTATAAGCCCCTTTTGCACCCCAAATTAAAATAATTAATTACCTTTCTGTCTTTTAATCTTTAGGAGCAGTATATAGAGATGTTGATTATTGATTTCTTGTATTAAGTGTTAAAACAACCTCAACTATTTGAGTAGTCCTGTGCAAAGCAAGGCTTCAAAAAGAACTAATTGTTGTTTCCTACCTTTAGTCTCCTTGATTTCATGCTTTCATTAGTAGTTATGCTACTGCACTGGTAAAAAATTGCTATTTTGCAGCAGTTTGTAGTTGGCCTTTTTTGCAAAATAACCTACACCTAAAATCAAAGGCTTTTTACAAAATTATGAGGTAAGGAAGTTTATGTGTTTCATATCTCAGCCATTGATCAGATCATAAATTGATGCAAATACAGCTCTAAATTTCATGTAGTTATGCCTACTTACAGAATCCAGGATTGTGACCTTTACAATGACAGGCATTCAATATTTGACCTTCATTGCAAACTTAGGTACTGTGGGTCAGATGTCGCTAGTGAGCCAACAAAACTCCTGCTGTGTCCATCTTAGTGTGAGCTTGTATTAGTTAGAATTTGTTTGTAGTTTAGCTGCTTTGAACAAAGGAAAAAATTTAAGTGTCTGATAATTTGTTTTCTTTTAGGACCTCAGGGCAGAAACCCCCCTTGGTGACCTGTGGTATCATGACTTTTGGGGGAGCAAACTCAGCAGCAATACCAGTCATAAGTCATATCGACCGCTAACTGTCCTAACTTTCAGGTGAGACTTGTATTTTCGCTTGAGGTCTGAATATTTTTTAACCTATATTGACTCAATTGAATTTAGGAGGGAGGCAACAAAAAAGGGAAGAACAAAGTAGCTGGAGGGTAGTTGCATACCTTTCCAGAATACGATTTTTGAGTTCACTACCTTAATCTCAAATGGTGTTTTCATTTTCCAATGGTTTCTTTCCCAAAATATTCTTTATTTTGACATTGTGAATTTATATCTACTTTTCAGAGATTTTGTCTTAATGGTCTTCTATACCTGGTACTAGGGGTGGTGTGGTTTAGTATGTCACATCATCAAGGAACTAGGAGGTGTATGTTCCCTTCACTTAGCCATGCTGCCACTTACATTGCTATTGTAGTTTTTGTTCTCTGCTTTCCTGCTGACCTGTCAAATTGTTTATTTTATAAATAGCACCACGGTGCCGTGGCCTTTTTCCAGCACACTGTATAGCCTTCCCACCTCTTCACTCCAATATTCTAACTCAAGTGTCTGAGAATCTAGTGAAATGTCTGCCTATATATAACTTGCCAGTTTTGTCAAATAACTAAAGGTTTAAGAGGATTACTTTTGTAGATGCTTAGCTCATGTTTTTTGCACAAAGATTTGAGCAAACAGTAGACCTTGTAGGAATCTGGCACAGTAATGCAGAGAATGTTTGAGGACTCAGTCTTAATTTCTTTATTTTCCCCTTGTGACTCAATGGTATCAGTGGGGACTTGGTGCTTGTTCTGCCCGTTTCAAGCCATGAACTAAGTGCAGAAGAAGTGTTCCCACTCTTAATCCTCATGTTCAAGCAAAAGCTTTGACCCTTTAGGGTAGTGTCAGTGTTTTAAGTACCTAGCACTGTGGGTTTCACTGTCTATTGGGCTTTTTTCACATTTTCATCAAGAAAAATAACAGAATAGAACATGTCAGAGTCCCAAACCTGTTCAAGTTTTCAGTGCATTACACAGAATATGCTTTCCTTTTTTTTTTCCCTTTTCTCTCTCTATTCCATCTCTAATAACGTTCTGGTTTGTTTAAAGAGTGAACTGGGATACAATCATTACTATATCTGAAAATATAGATGAGCCTGTGGAGATGGTCCATAAAATGCTATTTTCAAATAAAGAAATGGGTTTCCTTAATTTCCCTAAGCTCCAACCTTTATGTGCATCATCTTTATAATAGGGTTAAGTTTTTAGATAGGTTTCATTTATGCCAGATGCACATTGACCAAAAGAACTGTGTAAAATCCCCTGTTCTAAGTGTATCTTACCTACTGATAAAAGCGTATGGATAGTAGCACCATGTTTCCCCTTTTTCTTCTCAGCCTCCATTTTACTGCAGAGTTTCTGTGTTGCATAGAGATTTAGACTGAATTTTCACTTACACTTCCTTCTGATTCTAGCACTTGTGTGAAACATCTCTCTGACCAGTCTCACAAATCAGTTACCAAGATGTGCTGACTATTTTCTGGGTGGATACTGATTGTACCCACATGCTGGGACCTCTTTCTGAGAGTATGTCAGTGGAAATCATAGTCCCAGTGCATATTAGTTTCCTCACTGTGTGGGTTTAATTAACAACATTTCATCAAGTTTGCTGCTCTTAAGCCCAGGGGTATCCCTCAGTGGGCTGAGTTATTTATCCCTGTGATACTCCTGTGTTGCAACACTTAAGTTACATTGTTGACCAAAAGCCAGTTCTAAATTAACTGTAAGATTAAAATAATGGTACTGAAGTATGTGTTTGGAGAGGATAGATACTGTATCAGTGTGATATTCCCTATGAATAGGTGGCCTGAAGACTGGGTTATTGTTTCTATCTTCTTGTGGAGGTTAAATGGTAAATCCACCTGTACTGAGATGTGCACTTTATTTTTGTGTGCAACCATGTCTGCTGTGGGGTTTTTTAGTTTTTCTATTTGGATTTTTCTAACCATTGTTGTAATTCCTACCCTTACTATTTTTGTTTCTATATAGAATTAATTACCTTTTTGCTGGAGGCTTCTACCCAGTTGGTTTCCATGTCATCAACATAATACTGCACTGTACTATCTCAGTGCTGATGGTTGATGTGTTCTCCATATTATTGGGTGGATTGCAATTCAGCAATAAAGGAAGACGGCTAAACCTGGCTCCCAAGTCCTCTCTTCTTGCTGCTTTGCTCTTTGCTGTACATCCAGTGCACACCGAGTGTGTAAGTATTGAATCATTATCTCCAGAGATTTTTATTTTAGAAGTTCTTGACCATCTTGACTAATTAATTCTGGCGTAGCCTTATACTCTGCAGATTGCTTTTATATATTCTTAACACTTTTCTTGGCACATGTCTTAATAGAATAATCAAATATTATGGTTAGTACATCCAAGGCTTGTAATTCCACCGAGCTAGACCTTATTAAGGAACACAAATCATTCAAGTACAATAACTCAAGGAGGAGAGCTCTATGCTACAGAATTTCCCTACCTCCTGGATTTCTCTAATTACTGTTCATTTCCATTTGCATTGGTAAAAAAAGCAAAGAGCTTTAAAATCAGAGATGGGGCACTCTATGAACTTTGTATGTGACTAGTGGAATACTGCATTCAGTTTTGCATCCTTGCTGCAGGGACAACACTGGAAAAATTGGAGTGCTCAGAAGAGCCATGAAAGTGATTAAAGGGCTGGAAATCATCCTGTTTTGTGAGAGATCAAACTGGGTTTATATTTTTAACATGAAGGAGAAGATTAAAGAGATTTTTTTTAATCGCAGTCTGTAATTATGTACATGGGGAACACAAATTTGACAGTAATTTTAATAGTGCAGGCAAAAGTAAAGATGTAAAGATGCAGAATAGAAGTATGGCACGTGTATAGCAATCAGTTAAAATATCTGACCAAAACACAAAGTCCTTGTGTGGGAATTCTGTGAAGAGACGATGTTCTTAAAAAGCTCTTTCGTGCTTGTAGTTAAGAAAATCTTATGGCCTTATGCCAGTGGGCTTGCTGAATGTTGTCACTGATCTCTTGACCTTGTGATAATGATAAATCAAATATAAAATTGTCACAGTAAGGGAAATATTTTGGGGGTTTTGTTAGAATTTGGAAGGTCTGAGATACAGAAAAAGTACAAAAAGTACAGAAAAAAAAGTAAAGAAACATTTTGATTTTGTCCTAGCAATGAACAGTGAATCCTACAGTGCACATGCTACATATGTGAATATGATTTTTCACTTATTCACAATATGCCATGGTTTTGGCTTCTCGCATTTGCTCTGCAAATGACTGGTGGGGAAAAAGTTATTGAAAGCTGTGCTCTCAGCTGTCTGGAGACCTTGCATATATTGAAGACCTAGAGATGGTGCAAAGTTATGCATTAGTAATCTGCCACCTTTTCTGGCAGTGTGGCTAAAACATCTTGACAATCATTCTCTGGTGTTCACTCATCTGCACAATAACTTCTTTGTGAGAGTACACTGTGTCAGAAGGGCCCCTCATATTTGTTCTCCAAAACCAGTTTTAGATGTCAGAGTAAAGTAAAACAAGTCTTCAGTGCTTTTGATGTTCTGACATGTAAAGAGAAATCTCACTTGAGTCTTAACTTTGTAGTAGACCTACTATTGACCTCTTTATCAATATCCATAAATTTATTCTGCATTCCATTTGACTCTAAAAATGTATTTAAATCGGCATGAGAATATTAATAAGCCCTTTGTCGTGTCAAATAAATTACAAGTGATGTGGTCTCCTTGCATATTTGAAGACTTGCAAATGTTTCAGGCAAACAGTGGAAGAAGAGGGAGAAAAAGTAGAACACTTCTATATCAGGCCTCTTCTAAAATTCAGGAATGAACGAAAGCCTCTAATCATTTACATGGTGAATAATAAATCTTGCTCCAGTGAAGAAGTCATTCGTACCACTACAGTTCTAGAATCAGTGTGTGTCTGGCAGCATCTCTTAAAAAGCATTCCTTATGATTTTAAACCTGTGAGTTTTAAGTATCCGACATCCTGGCTTTGAAATGAGATGACATATTTTGACATGAAATTGTGAAGAATCCGTCTGTTTGCTGCTTTGGGTTTTTGGTTTATACAGTGAAACAAACTGTCATGTAAAACAGATACTGAAAGGTGTAATGCTTTCAGTACCTATGTAAGGAAAACACTATAATTGTTCTACCTACAAGTAAATACTCTTGTGCTACAGTTCTCTGCTCTAGAAAAGGCCTATTCTTTATAATGCTTCAGTGATGAAATGCTAAATGAATCATGGACATAAGAATAGATCTGATACTAATTTAAAACTGGTTGGTTTGCTTTCTTTCCAGAATGTATATGCCTTATCTTGCATTTTAGGTAACATTTTGCTGTTGGAGTAATCTGAGGCCACGTGCATTATTAGCCTCTTAATCTCTTTGCTGTAACAAGTGGACATTTATTTTCGAAATTGTGTCAGCTCACCTTAACTTTTATCTCATTAGGAAGAGCAGCTCCTGAAGCAGAATGACACATCATTATTTTCACCTTTCAAAGCACTCCACAGCTATTGAGTTAATTCTCATAATTCCTTTGTATGATAGAAGAAGGAGCAGCAGAGAAGTTAGGTGCACAGCTGAATTTAGGAGCCCAACAGTTTCTACTTTCACAGTGCTTAAGGAAAGCTGAGGGTAAAAGTGGGAGAGAGTCTCTGCAGTGGAATCAGTCATACTTTTATGCCTCTACACTTCTCTTTCTCTGATGTTATTTGGAAAGAGTTGCTCCATCATGTTTCCCTGACACAAAAAATGCCCATTTCCTTTTTACTTTCCTCTTTCTGTTCCACACATAAAATGGGACAACTGGTATACTGCAGGAGAACTGAAGTTTCTGCTTTTGTCCCTGAAATACGATCACAAAAAATGAATTTAAAAGGGAAAACCTGTAGCTGTTCTGCCCTGCTTCTGCACATCTCCTGAAAACGTGGAACTCAGCACTCCAGGAAGCAGAGCTAGACTGAAAAATAAGGGGTATTTCCATTATCCTTGCTCTGGGTGTACATTCTAGTGAGGTTCCAGCATCAGGGCTTATACAGTCCCCTACCAGCTCCATGTGATGATTTTCACAAAGAAATTTGTGGTGTTATCCTGACACTTGTGTAATTGAGAACTGAAGATCCAAAAGTGTCTTGCTCTGTCTCAGCAAGTTACTGTAAATGCAGTTTAGGGGCTTGAACCAAAGGTTATAGATTGCCCTGAGATTGTACTTGATTTAAATAGGTTGGCACAGATCTCAAGTACAGAGGTCCCAGGATGTGCTTCTCATTTTCTTTTGCATTAGTACAACTTCTGTTTCAAGATGCAGTTGGAGGTAGCTCTAATGCAGTCAGTTAATACAACACAAAAGACTGCCAGAGGGGGAATCTTTTTTTTTTTCTTCCTGAATCTGCAAGCTGGAAGGTACTTGTCCATTCTGAGTGTTCAGATTGCAATTTGAAGGCTGGCTTGTCTTCTGAAAGTGAACAGTTTTGATTTGTGTTTCAGCAGAGCTGCCAATTTAATTGTGGTTCAGGATGTTTGGCTTCCAAGCCATGTAATGACTTCAATTGAAAGAAAGTAGACTTAGATTAGATATTAGGAGGAAATTCTCCAGTGTGAGGGTGGTGAGGCACTGGCACAGGTTGCCAGAAAAGTTGTGGATGCCCCATCCCTGGAAGTGTTCACGGCCAGGTTGGATGGAGCTCTGAGAAACATGATCTAGTGGAAGGCAGAGGGGTTGGAAGGAGATGACATTTAAAGTTGCTTCCAACCCAAACTGGTTTATATTTTGAAGTTCTGATGAAATGCAATTTGATCCAAAAAACAGATGGAATTATGTAGAATCTAAATTTTATGCAGTGAAATCCTCCTTCATTTCTTAAAAAAAAATTCCAAAAACTAAAATTTTCATAAACCAAAGCCAAAACATTTATGTAATTGATACTAAGCAATACCCAATAAAAAATAGGATGCATCTAAAAAAACTCAGTATAACTAATCCACTGCACCCAGTTAAAGAAAAAAAGTAATACAGTTATATTCTATTACATATTTCACTTTGTATGTGTTCCTTTGCTACAGGTTTTCTAAGATTAAAAATCTGATCATTGGAAACTTTTTTTTTTAAAGGTTGCTGGCATTGTTGGCAGAGCAGACCTACTGTGTGCCCTGTTCTTCTTGTTGTCATTCCTTGGCTACTGTAAAGCATTTAAAGAAAGTAAGCATTCTGTTTGCCCCTTTAATTTCCTACTGTGTATATTTTCAGCATTTGCACATTTCAGTGAAGTATAGCAAAATTTAAAATGTCAGATTGATTTGTTTACCCTCACAAAATATTTTTTTTTAAAAAACCTGCTTTAGCAGCTATTTATTGTTAGAAATTCTGAAAAGGTTGCTGTCCATAATTCTTGTTAAACACTGAATTTAATTTAAGCAAAGTCCACTTTATGATAGGCTTATTTGCTAAATGTTTTATTGTTTAAAAGTTTAAGGAAGTATTTTAATAAGTATTTTAGAAATAAATCAAACCTACAAATGTGTATGCTTAAATATTTTACTACTCTTAATGCCATTATGTTGGGATGTCTTAAATGGGAGTCAGCTTTTCAGAACATTATTTGTATTTTTTAATGAATTGCAAAGAATTATTCCTATGACTAAGCCTTCTGGATTCCTGCAATATGCAACTGCTGGCATATAATGCTGAATATAGTGTTACTCACAGGTTTTGTAAGACAGCTGTGTTTAACATGAACAATTCCTTGGTAGATGTTTTTTCAAGTGAGCTTTCAGATCTCTGGTATTGTTTGATCTAAATGCAGGTTGGCAGTTCAAACGCAGTTGTGGAGAAATTATCTTGGAGGCTCTGTTAAAGAAGCACACAAGAAAGCAGGAGTTCATGACTGTGAAAAGCTTTGCAGGACATGCAGTCTGGTGTCTGAGTGGGCTCTACCACACGAAACGTGGGACTCATTTGGTGGAGCCACAAGGAGTTGTGTTGAGAAGAGCTTGTCTGTGGTTCCATAGGCATGACCTGTAAAGATTAACCAGAGCTGGCAGGGTATTTTAGAGGCACCTGAGCTGACTTTGTGATCTGGCTTAACAGCATGGTTATGGCATCACAGACCTCAGTGTGGGCTGAGGGGAGTGACTTAGTCCACAGTGAACTGTGAGATGCTGTGAACAGCTCCTGCTGGTGCAGTTTAGATTCTATGGAACTATTGTACATATTTCTATTGCTAATTTAATAAGTTTGTCTTCCCATTTCGGATGTTACTTAGGATGATTCCTGTTTACTTGGGATATATTTTTCTTCCCCTTGAGTAGGATTAATTTCTTTCAACGGAGCTAATGATTTCGTGATGAAAATTGGCCTTGGGTTCTTGCTTGTTTATTCTTTTGTCACCTGTTTTATTGGATATGATTGTGCTTATGATGTTTCTTCTGTTAGTGGTAGTGTAAGATAGACCAATCAAAATACTGCCTTATCTGTTTTCCAATGTCTCTGGTAGACAGGGAGGGTTATATGGCAAGGATAATAATCTTTGCTTGAAAAACTCAAGAGCCAAATTCTTAGGATGACCATTGGAGACAATTATATAGGACCCTCTAATTATTTTGCCGTAGAGAACATCTTGGGAATGATTAACGATGCATATTCTGGTTAAGCATATTCTTCAACTTGTGAAGGCCAGTGTAATAGCTTTTAGAAATCAGTGTTAACGTAATAATATTCTTGGACTGAAATTTGTGTCGTTGATACAGAAGAAGGAAAATGTTGCAAAGACAAGATACTAAGCAGCCCTTATTGATTTTTATTGCTCATTACATGATAATAGGGGAGCAGATGTCTTTTAAGCAGTTTTGCCAAGGAGAATTACAGTCTGCCAGCATTGTCTTTTAGGTCACTTTCCAATGTTTACTGTCACCTTCCCTGCCTGCTTTTCCCTCAGCAACTTCTTGAAGAAGTTCAGACTTCCTCTGTACACAAGAATTTGTATCCAAGATACATATTTGAGTGTTTCCCCTTGATTGCTGCAAAGGCACACTACTGACTCATCAGCCAGGAGGTTATCACCCAGGCATTCCAGACCTTTTTCTGCAGAGCTGCTGCCCAGGCTTTAATTAATTGTTGCATGGTGTTGTGTTTGATTTTCATGAGGCCCATCATTCCAGCTTGTCATAGTCCCTCCAAACAGCAGTCCTGTTCACCGTTGTGTCCATCTAGCTGAACACCACCAAAGACCACAAGCAGTTTTTCTTGCTGATGTTATTATATTTATTTTTTTCTTTTGTGGAGGGGGGATGTTTGTCCAGCCTGCAGCTGTTTGAACATGAGTGCTTGTGTAGGAAAGGAGTGTGTCTGTGTTGGAAATGGCATATACAAAGAGAAGGGAGGCTCTTTTTTTCACGAGCTACACAACAAAGACAAGGGGCAATGGATGCAGTTGCACTGGGAATAGTTTCACCCTGATGTAAGGAAGAATTTTTTTACAGCAAGAACAATCAATCACTGCAGCAGTCTCCCCAGAGATGTGGCAGAGTCCCCTTGACTGGAGGTTCTCAAGATGCATTTGGGCAGGGTTTTTAGGCTCCCTTTCCTGCAAAGATTGGACCTGGTGATCTCTGGAGGCCCCTTCCAAACTGAGCTGTTCCTGTGATTCTTTGTATGAAAGGTTTTAGGAAAAGGTAACCAAATATGAGGAAGTGGCTGTGGTAGAATATGACTCTTCAGTGGGTTTGCAAAGTAAATAAAAGGTTTTACCCTTGGTATGAATTTCCTTCTTTTGTGAACAGTTCTTCTAGGTACTGTCAAATAATAGGTTAAATAAGGAGTAAAGAACTTTTATCTGACTTTGGCTGAGTTTGATTCTGCAGAGATTGAGGGAATCAATCCCAAATGGAAGCTAGTCTCACTGTGAATATAAGAACATGCATTTTAAAAATATGCACATATAATTTAAAAAGCAGACTTAGACAATGTCTCCTAAGCAGCAAAGCAAAAGTACTTTTTCTTCCTTTAGAATGTTGTCCTTCTGATGTCAAATCCTCAAGATCCAGAATGTCTGTGATATTGCCAATGCATGTTGCTAGTTCTAGAGCAAGTTAAGAACTGTTATTACATCATTTTCTAGGTCAGGCCAAGAAGATAATTTATCTTTGTGAAATAGTCTTTGTTTGTGAGAAAGAGAGGGAAAAAATAACCAAAAACCCCTCAGGGGTTTTTAGCAAAACAACCAAACATTTAGCCAAAAAAACCCCTCAGGTATCAGGTTTATGTTCCTAATCAAATAGAGATGCTTTATGGTGATCCTACACAAAAGTGGATTGTACCAACATCCTTTTTCCTTTTGTCCTGCTGGGCTTTTTGTATATTAAAGGCAAGCATGGCCCTAAACTGTAAGTCAGCTGTGTGTGTCTTTGTTCCTGGATTTGGCTGTCACATTTATATAGAGCTTAGCTCACCAAATTTTTTACAGAGAGTGGGAGAAGAATTATCCAAGGTTGATTTCTTTTTTGTTGTTTAATTGTTATGGATAGACACATTTGTAGTGTGACTCTTTTGGAGCACTTAAAAGAGGGTACAACTCTTAAGACCATCAAGATTTGTAGACTGTATTTGTATTGTCTTTTGAATATGGTTACCAAAACATGTTTGATGCCAGTTTGTTTTTGTTTCATGAACTTTAAGTGAGCATCTGAGTAAAACAAACATTGAAAAGCCTGATGTGATGCTGCTGATATGGTTGGGTCAGTAACATATATTGTTTGGCTGCCAGCAGCATCCCAATGCTATTAGCAGACAGATTATCCAAGTTTTTAATAAAGAACCTTACTATTCCTACAGCAAGGCAATGTGAAATTTGTGTATGACTCAATTGAAAAAATCTGTATATGTTTCAATAGTTTAGACACAGTTAATGAATTGTCATTCTTTCAAGAAAAGGGGTCAAAATTGTATGTGGGAGACAGGTTAGTGCTTCTTTTCACTTGAGAAAATGAATATAAAGATTTATCATTTTTTTTTCTGCGTGGGAGTAGGAACTCATGAAATGTCTGAGGAGGATTTGGAAGTACTATGGGGAAAGTATATGTAATAGTGAAAACAGTCAGGAGATCAGAAAAATATCAGTGTCAGGCTGGAAAATTTCCAAAGGAAAATAATGGTTTTTGTAAAGCTCAAGATATACTGCAGCTTGTTTACCTGATTTATTTGTGGTTTCAGTGGATTTTTGGGTAGACAGTTTCTTTTAGCCAGAATCTGAAGCTTTTTTTTTTTTTAAGTATAGGCATTTAATTATGTGGGCTATAATTACGTCTTACTGAAGTTCTACAATTCTGTTACTTTTTCCCAGTATACCATTTTTGAAGTTAGCATCTTTGAAAGGATAACATTTATAATTGCAAGGAACTAATCTGTTGTTCTCATTCTGTCCTGCTGTTTTAAACACAACTGTGGGGACAAATCCACTGCATAGGCTTTGGAGACAGCAAGAGCTGACAACTGTTTAGGTATGTTCTGAAGGGAATTGTGGGTTATTAACTTTGTTGAATTTTAATGCAGCTTCTCTGGGAATTCATAAGGCAATTTAAAACTGCTGTAGTGTTCATTTTTTGCCTGCCTTTGTCTTCAGTTTTGACAGTGATCCAGTTGCATGTATTTGCCATCTGCATTGGCAATCTCTGAATGAGCTAAAATGAGGAGTTCATGACTTGGTCCACGTGAATAATATTGGTGCAGATATTAAATATGGGATCAGCTCTTTGCTCATATGCTGTGACATCTAAAAATTACTTTGTTCTGGTTGTGTGTTTCTGTTTTGTTTTATTCTGTGTAGATGTCAATCAATCATCTACTAATTTAATAAAGCATGCAAAGTAGTGATGAGTTTTGTGAATATTGGAGGTTTATATTATGGAAGTTTTCCTACCGATTGGAAACATTTAAGTCTCCTGTGTGAAAGAGATCATTGCTAAGATATGGGGAATTTGTTAGCTATTGTGCAATTGTTCAAGAGGTATTTACTATGGTTAAACTTGTGAGCCCTGATTTTTCAACTGTGTGCCCTACTGTTCATATTTGAACACATTGGGAGGGAACAGTTGTAAGTGAAAAACCTAACAATTTTATGATTTTAGTTGGCTGAGGAAACACAATGACCTTTTTTGTGGTAGAATTAATGCTGACTTATACTTCTCCAAGATGTTGTCATTCAGGGGATAGATGCTTCCTTCAGTGTGGCCTCTAGGTAATGAGTTTGAGATGGCTGGATATGTTTAGGAGTGGCATTTCCTACTGCAATATCATTATTAAGTGAAACACTGAGCTGAACTGCAGTAGTATGTACATGTGGAGATACACAAGGAGATCTTGGGCTTAATTTAATTCTAACAGTGGATTCTTATGTGATCTTTTAAGACTAGATAATTCTTCCCCCTTTGCTTAGCAATTCATGAGCAGGGAACTCTTAGAGCTTGATTAGAAGAATATTTGTAGCAGTTTAGTTGGAAGATACCATCCCCACAGACAAGGCACATTAATGGAATATAGGAGTGTTTGTGAGCCATTTCATTTAAAAATTAAAACTTCCTGCAGGAGCTCAACATAACTTACTTTGCTTCAACCTTCAGAGGAGTAGGCGCTTTCACAGAATCAGTTGCTGTGTTTCACCTGAAGATGGTGACTCCATAAACTGCTCCAAGCTGTCACCTGCCTGACTCTTAAGTTGCTCAGCTGGGTTGGAAGAAGGAAATGCTGAATGCCTAAGTGTCTGAATTGATAGTAATTGCTTTGGATATTGTTCGTTTGGCTTTACAATAAAACTAAGCTTGGTAGCTTAAATGTAGCATTTTCTTCATATGCTTCACTTCTAAGGAGTTTGTTTTCATTGCCCTGTGGATTTAGGACACCAGAAAATAAGGTCTCTTGAAATAGGATTAGTATTTAAGTCCACTGTCAATGTGTTGCTTTTAAATTTAGGATCAGTCAATTCTACACTATAAAACACTTTGTGTATGCATCCTTGCCCTAGAAATGCTTATACTCAAGTCTAGCAGTCTAAATGGAGGAGCTCTCATGGCTTGTTTATGGTTTACATAGGTATTTTATTGAATCCTCTCAACTTCCAGACTTCATGTACTCCTAAAGAGGGACCATCTGAGCAACGCTTTTTGGGTTTGTGTAGAAACACTATATTTTTTCCAGCTTAAAAGAAAAATAAGCAAGTACTCTATTTCTTTGGCATGCTAACAATTTTGTCCATCTGTTAGAGTGGCAAACTGCCCACTCACAATATGGTGTACCAGTTTCAACCAGGCACAGGTGCCAGTGAGAGATCAGTTTCGTTTTCTGACACAAGATTTTTCTGGTGGGAAGCAGCGCCATATTAGGGGAATATGCTTTGTTAGACTGATTACTTCTGTTGGCATGTGTATATCTCATAATAAGCACTTACGCAGTGCTTTACATTTTAACTCTCTGTTAAAAAAAATATATAAAATTGAAGGCATTGCTGAATGATGGTCTTTTGTATCTATTTTGCAGCCGAGTTTACTGAGATTTCTGTAGTTGAGACAGGGGGTGGTGGGGATGAAGGGGTGTTGTGCATAGTGACCCAGGAACAAGCATGAAATAGAATGTTTCTTAATTAAAATTCTTTCTCTTTGAAGTTTAATCACTGATGAATTTTGATAATATTACAATTCTGTGAATAACTGTTGATTTTTTTAGCCTGCAAAAGAAAACAAAGGAACAGAAACTGTGCTTTTCAGGAGATCTTGTTTACAGAATCACAGAGTGTTTGAAGTTGGAGGGGTCTTGAGGTCACCTGATCTGATGTGGCCACACAGGGTCACCTAGAGCCAATTGTCCTGGAGGCTTTACTGCAGGATTTTGCAGTTCCCCTCATTAAACCATATGAGGTTCCTGCCAGGCCATTTCTCCAGTCTGACAAGGTCCTTCTGTATGGCAGCACAGCCCTCTGGTGTATCGGCCACTCCTCCCAGCTTGGTGTCCTCAGCAAATGTGCTGAGGGTGCCCTCTGCCCCATGATCTAAGTCATTAATGAAGATGCTGGACCCAGGATTGACCCCTGAGTACATTGGCCTTCGATTAGACTTTGATCCACTGACCACCACCCTCTGGACAAGCCATTCAGATAGCTTTCATTCCGCCTCACTGTCTGCACATCCAGCCTGTTCCGCAACAGCTTCTCTGTGAGGATCTTATGGGAGACTGT
This sequence comes from Camarhynchus parvulus, assembly GCF_901933205.1. Taxonomy (NCBI): domain Eukaryota; kingdom Metazoa; phylum Chordata; class Aves; order Passeriformes; family Thraupidae; genus Camarhynchus; species Camarhynchus parvulus. The sequence continues at coordinate 39,000,543 of NC_044571.1, forward strand.
GTCAAAGGCTTTATTGAAGTCCAGGTCCTTGATGCTCAGTATTTGGGACCTTCATTATTCCTCTTTCGCGGTGTGTTTTTATCATCTTTGCAAGTCCATGCTTAGCTTGACTTTGCTGGGCAAGCTGAGATATTTCTTGCATCTAAGACTTGGCATGTTCCCACAAAGACAGACTTGTTTATGCACAACTTTGAGGTGTGCCTATTGAATGGCCTCCGTTTTCTTTTCTTTGTCTAGACCATTTCTCCAGGCCAGATTGGATGGCACACTGAGCAACCTGGTCTGGACACCTGGAAGGTGTCTCTGCCCATGGCAGGGGCTTGGAATCAGATGACCCATAAGGTCCCTTCAAAACCAAGCTATTATATGATTCTGTGTTTTTTCCAGTTTGTCAATGGAATTCTGACTTCTCCTGTGTATGATTCCTGGCCACTGCAGCCTGGCAGCACTTCTGGTCTTAATAAGCATATTTCTTATTCCAACATCCAAATGGAGTAACGAAAAGGAAGAATCCAGTACAGAATGTTATCTTTACTTTTTTTCACAGCAAGCTGGTATCTTACTGTAGTTTTCCAGCTGAAATTTATACCCATTCTATAACAACTTCATGCAGCCCTTATTTTTTGTGACACATTTCACACTGCTTCCAGTGTTATTCTCAAGCCTTTGCAAAGTCAAGGCATAGGATGTTTACAGATTTCCTTTTATCAGGAAGACTTTTTTTCTGTCCAAGTCAAAAGTTATGCTTAGTTCTGTATACTTAGTTCTGTATAAATGACTAAAATATTTGGCAAGCAATTAATCATATTCTTTTATGTTTGAGAGTGTCACCTAGAAAACATTTTGTCTAGGTGTAGTGATTTTTTTGTAATTTTGACCAGTCAGCTTAGCTTTGTATCTGTAGTCTATCCTTTTGTATTTTTGTTCAAAAGTAGAAATGTAGACATTGTTTTATTTTATTTGAGATTCCTGGATTCTCATGTATTTTTCATGATTTCTGAGGTAACAGTTGAGGTTACTCTGGGTTGTATAGGACCTATTGAGTTACTGTAACCAATCATAATTTAAACCAGATTAACTTCTCTATGAATTCTGTCCTGTAGTTCACTACTTTTGCTTTTGTCCTTCCTCCCTTTCTGCTGATGCTGTACTTTCCATCTCATTGCAACTGACTTTTTTGGGCAAAAATGAAGGAAAAGGGCACAGAATACTTCTGTTTTCTTGGCGTTGTCCATTTTATTTATCAATGAATATTGGAATAACTCCTTCCTCACTACTCTTCTTACTAATATATCTGTGGAATTGTGGGGATTTGTTCTTTACGTACATTGCCTTTTCTATTTTGCAATGTGACCTTTCTGTGTTAGATTTTCTGTATGAATGTGCTGCTTTTACATTTGTCCTTGATGATTTGACCGAGTTCCCTTTTTACTATTACTCTTATATTTTGAATCATCAAAGCATTTCTGAATTGCCAGCTGGTCTCTTACTATATATATTTCCTACTATCTTTTGTGTTAAGATAATTTGTATTTGTGTACTGAATGCTGCTTCTCTGAGAAGTGCTTCGTTATCCTGACTCCTTCCCACTAGAATTTGATTCTGAGAAGAAGAAACCTCTCAATGGAAGAAAGTGTACTTCCTTAAACACAGTAAATGTGCATTGGCTGTCTTCACTATTTTCCTTTTTACACTTACTAAGGATGATTGACGGTCATTTTGTGAACACAGTCAATTACTTTCCCTTCTATCCTTGCATTCTCTGTGCTAGTTGATTTCTACATTAAAAAAAAAAACAAAACAACAGCAAAAATGCCAAAACAAACAAACGACCAAAAAAACCACCAAAAGTGGTTTTCAAGAGCTGGCTGAACAGTCTTGTACTGCAAAGTCTGAAAAGCTCCTTGAAGGGGATGTATTTAGACAGAATTCTTTCTGTCCTAGCAGACTCATAGAAGGAATGTTGAAGCTCTTTCTTCCATGAGTTACAACCCTCAGCTGTTCTTCTGTATAATTGATGTGGGCTGGAGTTTCCCATTGCATTTTAATTTTTCTACTTCCAATGTCCCTTTAGTCATTGTGTATTTTGTATTATCTTGGCTCTTTTTTTTTTTTTGCATTATTCAGATGTGTATGACTTCATTCCTAAAAGAAGACTTTCTTTTATCTGTATAACATTTGCACCTCTAATCTTAAGTTTTATCTCACCTCTGGAGACATAATTTGGAGTGGAGGGAGAAGGATCAAATTCCCTCTATGTACTGCAACGATGAATCTCAAACATCTTAGTATTCACTCTGTTGAAGTTTTAGAAGTCTTAGGTAAGAAAGTGTTTTTTTAGGTTAGAAATAACCTCAAAACCTGTTCTTTGACATATTTGTATTAAAAGTTTGGAGCTCTCTGTTACAAAAGAAGTAGCCTGGTTCAAAATGGGAGAGGAGGCCAGTGTCAGCAGATCCTTTTCACATTTATGGTTATGATTTGTATCTGACCCCAGCAACATTTGAGGTTGAGGTTTACTGGTTTCCCTGTATCATCAGTGCAGAGTTACATCTCTGAAGGGTGTTCAGCTGCATTTAATTAGGTAACTTAATCCCTAAAGGTGTCCTCTTCTCATAGACAGTTATAGAGGAAGCCTAGTGTACTAGTTTAGGTGTAGGTTTCTGCTTCTGGAGAAATATCTTAATCTTGCCATTTACCCTTTCCACAGACCATTATTGCAGTTCTCTTTAAGCACTGGGGGTTGAACCTGCATTGGCAGTAGAGAAGAACTGCTCTAGAGATCAAGGAAAGTAAGAAAGGGATTCAGTCAATGAATGCAGAGTTCAGCTTTGTTTTTGCACATGCCAAGTCAAAGATGGATTCTTGTGATGCCTGTAGAGCCCCTGTTACTTGAATCAAGAAACTGCCTCTGAATGAGCAGAGTGCTTTCCTCTGCTGCTTGCACCTATGGAGCAGAGGTTGTGACAGATATGTTTTTATGTGAAGTACCTGTGTATTCTGTGTGTGATGGCACCTTGGCTGAAGTAGGGTTGATTGTTATATTCATCTCAGATATGACTGCTTGTAGTACCCAAAATCAGCTACATGGTACAGTCTTTAAAGACTTTTCCTTTGAGTAGAAGCTCTAGTGGCTCTTGATCTCTTAACCCCAGAGTTCCTCACCCTGCTGTAAAACTGCTTCCTGAGTGCAAGGACTAACTGCTTCTGCTCAGCTGCTGACATTTCTGAGCCCCATGGCATTCTATTGCAGTGATAATAGAATGACATGAGGCACTTGCTAAATGCAGCAGCTCTGGAGAAGCAGCTCATTGTGCCTTTGTGGGGTAGGCTGCAGTTAAAACAGTTTGTGTCTGTGACACTTCATGAGTAACTATTATCAAGAATTTCTTGTTCTTACAGTAGCTTCGAAAAGAGTGTCCAATAATGACAGAGCTCTAGCTAAGGATGATAAATATCTCTAAATATTGGGAATTAACCTTTGCAGATGACAAATTGTGAAAATTATGTGAAGCTTCTGCCATTCTAATTAATCTGGCTAAAACATCAAGCAAATAGGAACATTTCTAATGTCTCCAAGAACAGAAAATGACTGCAATAAAGGGACAAATGCCAGCGTATTGCAGGAGGTGCCCTATGCTTTTTAAGTCTGTGTGTCCAGATCTTAACTGGTAGAAAAGAGTGCAATAATAAATGCTGTTTATTTTTTAAATTCTTATTTTAATTTACCTTTAAATGTATAAAATGCCTAAAGCTATGGCATTCTTTATTTTAACAGATAAGGAAGGACATACATTTTCTGTATTCTGGGTGCTGGTGAGTGTTGTCCTAGGTGCAATAGCCATGCTGTGCAAAGAACAAGGAATTACAATACTGGTAAGAATTCTCTTATTAGCTGAATTTTCACCTCAACATCTGTCAGGTATAGCTGCAAAGTCTACAGAAATTAATCTTCCCCACAGCTAATGACATGCACACCTCTATATTCTGTTCAGAAAACTAATTAATGTTGATAAAACGCAGTATTCTCATAAATCTGTCTTAACTGTATCTTTGCCAATCTGTTTGAGTTTTTCACTTTAACTTTTGTAAGCAGGTTGCATGTATTTTTGCAAAGCTTAAAGATTTTACAACATTAGTTTCACTTTTGTTGCCCTGTTTTTGAAGTAAGTTCTTGACATAGCAGGACTACAAACTTCTTGTGAAGAGAAGTTCAAGGCTCATGAACAAAGATATAACTGGAGGAGAGCATTTTTAAAAGCTCCATTCCCTTGCTTTTGTGAACAGTGTAATTACAATTAGGGCCATTGTTTATGGCCGTTATTATAATTATATTATGGCCTAATTAGCACTTCTAGTACTGCATCTCTTCCTTTTGTCCCTTATTTAATGATCTGTCTGTGGAAACAGATGTAGTTATTGTTCATGTTTATTGTGGTCTGGCTTTTTATAACTTCAGTGAAGACAATGCTGGTTTCGGTGACCAAACTGGCCACCTGAAATGCTGTATTGGTGATTTGTACCTTCTATATAGCCATATGTCGTTATTAATAAATCCAGTTTATAGCTTTAGCTGACATACATAAGCAACAGAATCAGAAAATTTTTTGCAGCAATGACCCTCTTGTCCTTGCTAGAAGAAAAGGGAAAAGAAATTACAGAAAACGTCTTGATTTGGGACATTTTTTTTGATAGATGTTTGTAGATGTTGTCATGTGTTTTTCAAAGGCATCTGTAAGGAAAACATAAGGGATTGTCTTAAAATGTGTAATTTATTCTAACAGTATGAAGTAACTATTTGAGCTATCAGGTGCAGAGCTATTATTGGATTTGGGATTTTATTTGTTTGCTGTTGCACTGCTAGGATGATTATATTTATTGTTGTGCTAAGGGGCACAGGTCAGAGGGATAAAGGGCTAAATCACCCATTAAAAAGATTACTTGGAGGCTGAATGTGATTTTCAGTAGAATTCCTGGGTTCCTATTTCCATCTGAGTGAGCCAAAAGCCTTTTAATTGCCAAGTGGCCTTTCAACATGGAGCCAAGCCACACTCTAACCTATCTTCTGTCCCTTCCCTTTGACTGTTAGTGAAGGACTTGTGGCCTCCCACTGTACCAGCCCTTTGCTTCACCTGGAACTAGTTTTACTGGGTTTTTTTCCTATTTAGTCTTTAGAACTGTGAGTTAATTTCTGAAATTATTAGAATATAAGATAAATACTCAAGTATTACCATGGTGATATGCTGAAACTTTGAAGCAGAAATGCTAAGATGCTAAGGTTTGATTTTGCCAGTAACCTCAGTAGAATTACCTCTGGACACATCTATACATTTTGGTTTCCTGCTTAGAGGTTGTTATGTGCAAGTGTAGCCCTGCAAAGCACTGAATATGTTCTAGTTTTATGTGTAGTGGCTGATGTCATGTAGAACACTTTTTTTTTCTTTTTTTTTTTCCCCAGCAGCCTGCACTGTGTTTATTGCTGTAATTGCAAGAAAAGCAGGCCTGATACCTCTGTTAAATCTTTTTCAGCCTTTGCCTGTACCCTTTAAAAACAGTGTTTCTGAAACCTGGAAGTCCAAAGATACCATACAACAAAAAATAAGTAGAAGGCTTAAGGAAACTCCACCTTACTGATAGAAGCCTTACCTTTTGACTGGAGCATTTACACTGCAGAACATTTGGGGAAGATGGAGAGCAGAATTCTGTTGTGACCATGCATATGTTATCTAGCTTGCTGGTGCATAGTATTCCCTGAAGGGTTATTCCATGTAGCAGGAGAATTCCCATTACAGTAAAATGTTATTCTACTAACCTGTGCTGCATTTACCATTCTACCATCATTGCTACCAATGTATCTCTCTAATTGTTTGGAATCAGAATTAAGATGTACAGTAAGTCAATTCAGGATGTATTTAAAAGAAAATATTTGTGGTTAGCTGCTTCATCTTATGCTGTTATTTTTCTCTTGGCTCCTTAGGGTTTGAATGCAGTGTTTGATGCACTGGTGATTAACAAGATAAATCTTTTGGAGCTCATTCGAAAGTTACTGTATAAGGACAAGTCATTGGAGGTGAGTCCTTGGATGTTTTGTTCATTCTTACAGATTTTGTTCATTCTGGCCATTCAGACAGTTATGTCCTAAAAGATAAAGATTTAGCTTCTGGTAATTTTGTTGTTGTTTAGAATTAGGGGAAAAACAACCCAAACCAACCAACCAACCAAAAAAGGTATTGTTAGCCTAGTGAGGCGTCTTTGCAGCAACACGAGTAGTAATGGGGTATTGCTAGAATTGCTTTGAATAGTAAAACCCTTTCCACAATTTTCTCAACAATATGTTAAAAATGTTGTCTGGAATAGTTGACTGCTTGATGCAACAAGTTCTCCAGGGTCAGTAACTATACACCTGAAGTGGTAGTTGGAATGGTTTGATCAGAATAAAGAGAGGGAGAGATTTATTCAGATTCTCAATGACATAGTTAGAAAAGTACATTAAAAACATATTATGTTAACAGGTCCTAGTAACTTTGTAGTTTAAAAGAAAAAGTTAGGTAAGCACTGATAGTTGCTAGGGATTGATTTTTGTGACTTTCATTGAAGTCAATTTATCTGGTATTGTCTCAAGTAGAGTCTGGCACCTAGTATTGGCACTGGCAAGTGAGTAACAGAAACAATCGGCCTCAGATCAATGATGGATAGCAGCCAAATAGACCTACAGCTAAGATTCTCATCCAACATTCAACAAGGCAAAAGAATATTCTTTGGACTTTGCTTCAGTCAGTGGTTTCACTGCAGAGCAGTCTCACTAATGTTTATGAGTGGCAGAAGTCCTGTGGGGCTTTTGAATTCCTTTGCAAGGAGTGAAATGAGCTGCAGGGGAAATCAGGGGAAGTAGGTTCTCTAGAAATGAAATAATAGATTTGACCAAGAAGGGCTACGTGAGGACTACAGGAGTGTTTCAGGCAGCAAATAGGAATGCTGGGGAGTTTTGCTGTATCAGGAGACTAATATCAACTAGAATATGACATGGGAAGCATCTAGAGCTGTAGGGATCTACAGTAGAGCTAGTTCAGAATTAAATGCTAGAAACAAAAGGTAATAAGTAGAACCTCGGGAATAAGTTGCCAGTCAGCCTCACATCAGTGCCTGGTAAGAGCATGGAAGTTATGGCAAAACATATGAATGACAGGGAGGTGTCTGGAGGCAGCCAACCCAGGTTCACCACGTGCAGATTGTGCCTGACTAGTCTAGTGGCCTTCTGGAATGGAGAAGAGCAGGCTCCAGGAGACCACCTCTCTAGGAAGCCTGGTCCAGTGTTTGGCAGTAATAAGTTCTTTACAATGAGTGTGGTGAGGCACTGGAACAGGTTATCCAGAGAAGTTATCCCTGGAAGTGTTCTGGGCCAGACTTGACAGGGCTTTGAGCAAACTGATCTAGCAAAAGATATCCATGGCATCCCTTCCAGCCCAAACCATTCTATGATTCTAGGAAATGTCAGAGGCAAACCTTTTTGGAGGGCTACTCTTTAACCATAAAGAGCTCAGAGTGTGTTGCTTCTGTTTAAAAGAAAAACTTTTAAATGGTTCTCTTTCAGTGAAGAAAACATCAGATGTGCCTTTTCCCTCTTATTCTTTTGGTAGAAGTAATTAATTTTAGCTCCTGTTACCTGCAAAAATCTGTTCTGCTCTTTTCAAGGAAGCCTATCTAAGATTGTTTTGCTTTGTTGAAAGGCAGATTCTAAAAACTCTTCAAGTAAGAACATTTTTTTTCTTCTTGATAGAGACAGGTTTCAGTTTCATGCCAGATTTCAGTTAGTTCTGAATCAGAGAGGATACAATAACACCTCTTCCACTTTCACATTCTGCCTACTGAGAGATTTTGTGGAAATTGTGAAATGTGGCCTATAAGAGACTGCATGTACTGTTAAATGAAATGAAGCCCTGGGCTAAGAGATTTTGTTGTTAATCTGTTATAAAGCAGTTATAAATATTCACTGTATGTGGGGCTTTTTCATAGCACAATTTTCTCCAAAAACTATTTTATAGGAAAACCATTCCTGAATCCTCCTTGTAGTAACTTTGGTTACTAAGATGTCCAGATCAGAAGCAATCATTTGAGCACAAAGGCTTGCTTATGTAAACTCAAAATTACAAACTGCTTTATCCTTAGGTATTCAGTGAAATATTTTACCATTACTCCATTGTCAATTACAAATACTAAAAAAGCAATCTGAAAATTGTTTTTTAATTTAACTTCTCCATCCCTTTAGAAAATAAGTACCTTCAGCCAGTGCACTGATGTCTGTCTTTGTTCAGGAAGTGTACCTTTTTTTTTTTTAACCTTCAGATATAGCTGATATTGATATCCTAAACAACTATGGTGGTCCAGTCTCCACTGGTGAAGCTTGAAGAATCTCTGCAGTATACACTGTTTTGGTTTTTGATTTGGGTTTGGTTTTTATTTTGTTTGTTTTTTTTTTTTTTAATGAAAATTATGTGTGCTTGGAGAAAAGTGTTATATGTTCTGGAGAAAAAGATATAAAAGTCTGTCAGATTTACTGTCTGCACCATCATTTCTCTGTTTTATGTGACTTGCCTTCTTTACAACCTGGAGGGTATATTATAAAATGCATGATGTAAACCAACTGAGTTAATATAGATCAAACACAATTTTATACTTTTTCTGATCTTGGGTCATTTACCCTGAAGTAAGTGATTTGGGTGCCTCTCTGTCATTAGCTTTTTAATCAAGTTTTTAAGTGTGAAAATTTTAATTCCATTTCTAATTCCTCCCAGTTCCTAACTGCAGTTTTCTTCGTATATACCTGTAATTTTACCTCTAAAGATACCTAAGTGGACAAATGTTTTTCCATGACAAGCAGACAGCTGAAAATAGCTATTTAAAACAAAGTCCCCAAAGTACTCATCGTCCATTTTAGAAAGAAAATATAAATTAATTTAATATGCTGTATACTAAAGGCTGTATTCTGCTCAAATTCCCTGTCAGAAGTTGCCATGTCAAACTATATCAGCTATAGAATTACAGAGGATTTGTAGAAGAGAGTCTTCTCGAAGTAAAAAGTTTTGTTTACTGATGGAGAAGGAAATTAAAATATTTGCAAGTAATACTTTCCCATTAAAATGTCAGCTCTAATAGCAAAAATACACAGGAATAGATTTTTCTTTCTGAGATAGAGGTGAAAAGGATGCGAATGTGTTGGGTAAGAGAACAAATACTGTTTCTTTATGAGGTGGGGTTTTTTTCTTTCTTTCCTGTAGAATGCTGGGCTCTTAAGGAAGGGGCTGCTTTTCAGGATAACTCTGTTGATGTGTGGAGGGGCTGGAATACTTTATATCCGCTGGCGGATTATGGGCACAGGGCCACCAGCTTTCACTGAAGTGGACAACCCAGCTTCATTCGCTGACAGTCTGTTTGTAAGAGTAAGTTACAAAGTTGCTTTTTTCTGGCCAGCTCAGAACCTTTGTCTTTTGTGATAACATTAAGTTTTCTGTGCTTCTAAGAAACAATAAAGTGAACATTTCAAGATATGTGTGATAAGTCACCTTCACTTGTGCTGCTGTGATGATTCTCTGCAATTTTTTTTAAATAGTATACCGTGTGTATTCTTTGCATTCAATTTAGCATGCACATTGCAGTACTTTTCCATTTACTCCATATTTTTCCCATGCATGCAAGAAATTAGCTTTTGCTGATTTTTATCCCTTTTCCACATACTGTGCTTGACTTTTCATCTTTCACAACTAAAGGAAATAGCACAAGATTCTAGTCTGGTGTATTTGGAGTATTGCCTATACACCTCTGGTGGCATTAAGGATCTTTCTGGAGATGGAGAATTAACGATGGATGATGTTTTTTGATGTTTTCTCCTGTTGTACGAGATTGTTCTTTTTATGTATGAACATTGGTTGGACAGCACAGAATTGCATTTCCCTGCTCTGAACTAGAGAGCCACCTAGCTATGTTTAAAAGAAAATTAAAAATTACCTTCACGGCTGTAATTGTAATGGATATGTAAATAGTTGTAGTCTAACAGTATTCATGGCCTCTTTATTGTGTTACAAGGGGAGTGAGGGAAGAGAGATGGACTAAAGTTGCCCCCTTCTTCGCCCCCCAAGTTTACTATCAAATAAATGTTTGTTTTCTCTTTGACTGACAGGCTATAAACTATAATTACTACTATTCACTGAATGCATGGTTGCTGTTGTGTCCCTGGTGGCTGTGTTTTGATTGGTCAATGGGCTGCATACCCCTCATTAAATCCGTCAGCGACTGGAGGATAATTGCACTAGCAGCACTTTGGTTCTGCCTAATTGGTCTGATATGCCAAGCTCTGTGCTCAGAAGACAGCCATAAGAGAAGGTAAGAGACAGTGATGAATTTTAAATGCCTGGCCAACTTGAGTACAGTATTATTTTGTTAAATCCACTACTGATAATTTTAACAATTCAGCGGAACCGGTGTCTAGCAAATGCAGTTCAAATAAATATTTATAGCTGTCATTACAGTTTTATCCCAATTTGGGTCCATCACTGTACACCAACTAGTAGGAAACAGAGTTGGAGGAGGAGGCATGGATGGCTGCTTTATTTTCTTCCTGAAATGGTGTTTTGAGATCCTTAACACTGTAGGTGGTAAAAAGTAATATGTGCTCAAAACACAGTAGGAAATTGTTTGTTGTTGCCCATACTTCTTACAAGTCATCATTTCCTTTAATTTCCTCCTAATAATGGAAGAGAGGAGATGTGCTTTGAAAGCCATGGTCATACAGTTAAAAAGTAAAATGCTTGACCCATAGTATGTACTCAGAAAACAGCTTGTAGCTCACCCAAAGGAACTAAAAAAATTGTTGTAAACCGTTCTTTCTCACTAAGGACTTCTGTTTAACTTTGTAGGTTCTGTTACCATGGATTTTATGTAGACTTAATTTCTCAGTTCCTTAAAATTTTTCAACTGCTCAGTCATAGAATGGTTTGAGTTGGAAGAGACCTTAAAGGTCGGGTAGTTCCAGTCCCCCTGCCACAGGCAGGGACACCTTTCATAAGATCAGGTTTCTAAAGACCTTGAACACTTCCAGGAATGGGGCACTATCACTATGTGTCCTTTTGAGAAGCCCATCTCCAGCTTTCTTTTGCCCTCTTTAGGTACTGGAAGGTTGCTAGAAGGTTTCTCTGGAGGCTTCTCTTCTCCAGGTTACACAACTCTACCTCTCTCAGCCTGTCTTCATAGGAGATGTGCTGCAGCCCTCTCCTCATCTTCATGGCCCACCTCTGGACTCACTCCAACAGGTCCTCTTTATCCTGGGGGCCCCAGACCTGGAGGCAGCACTCCAAGCTGCGATTTCACCAGAGCAGAGTAGGAGGGGCAGGACCACCTCCCTGGCCCTGCTGGTCATGCTCTTTGATGCAAGCCAGGATATGGTTGGCTTTCTGCACTGCAAGTGCATGTTGCTGGGTCATGTTCAGCTTCTCATCACTGAACACCCCCAAGTCCTTCTCAGGGCTGCTCTCATGCCATTTTCTGTCCAGCCCATCTTTGTTCATGGGATTGCCCTGACCCAAGTACCAGACTTGCACTTGGGTTTCATGAGGTTTGCATCAGCCCACCTATACCAACCAGGTCCCCCTGGATGGCATCCCTTCCCTCCACTGCACAGCTGGGTGTCGTGGGCAAACCTGCTGAGGGTGCACTCAGTCCCACCGTCCATGTCACTGACAAAGATGTTAAACAGTGCCAGACCCAATGCCAGCCCTTGAGGAACACCACTTGTCACTGGACACTGAGCCATTGACTGCAGCTCTTTGCATGCAACCATCCAGCCACTTCCTTAGCCACCAAGAGGTCCAGCTGTCGAATCCATGTCTCCAGTTTAGAGATGAGGATGTCATGCTGGACAGTGTCAAATGCTTTGCACAAGTCCAGGTAGATGATATCACTTGACCCAGCAATGCTGTAACTCTGTTATAGAAGGCTATAAAATTTGTCAGGCACATTTTTCCCTTAGTGTGAAGCCAGATTGGCTTTCACCAATCATCTCCTTATTTTCCAGGTGCCTTAGCATATTTTCCAGGAGGATCTGCTCCATGATCTTGCCAGGCACAGAGGTGACCTACTGACCTAGTTTCCTGAGTCTGCCTTTTCCCCTGTTTAAAACATGAGCATCTCCCCTTGTCTAGTCAGTAGGAACTTCAGCAGACTCATGATTTCTCAAGTACGATGGGTAGGAGCTCAGCACTATCTTAGCAACTTCACCCATCAGTTCCCTTGGGATCTGCAAGTGTACCTTACCACATCCCACGGAGTTATTAACCTTAGATGTTCTTGAGCCTGACCTTTTCCTACAGCAGGCAGTTCTTCATTCTGCCAATCTCTGCCTTTGCCTTATGTGACTTGAGCTGTGTGGTCAGAGCACTTGCTAGTGAAGTCTGAGACAAAAAAGTCATTGAATACCTCAGTCTTCTCCGTGTCTTGGGTAGCCAGGCTTCCCAAATGCTTCCACATTTTCCACAATCTTTGTTTTATCAACAACATAGGTAATTCAGACTTGTGTGTTTGTTCAGAGTGCAAAATCTTATTCTTTTCTTCCTTCTCATCCCTTCAAACATTAACAGTGTACCTGCCTGCCTTTCTGCTGTTCCCATACTTATTTGCATAGATAAATCATTTCGGAGAGGGGGTGGAACTCTTGCTGCTAGTGATGTCCTACTTTCTAGTAAAAATGCACTCACTAAGCTTTTATTGCTAAATAGGTTTTTAGTAAAAAGTGAAGTTAAAATATATAGTGAAGGCCTAGGACTAGTGGGGATGAGAAAAGGTAGGATGCATCTACTTTACAGTGTAGAGATTCATTTGTAATAAATTAGAATAGAAAATTACTGTGCCCGTGGCCTTTGTAAGAAACACCTGACATGGACCTGAGGTTCTTGTTCCCTTAGGTCAGCTCTGTAAAAGTGAGGTACCTAGACTCTTTTGTCTGAGCTCTGTATAGTCCATAAAGTGCTACCTGCTGAGGATGCTAACATTGGTGCCTAAAAAAAGGAAGACAAACTGCTCTCAAAAGCTGTGGGTCTCTTCTGTCTGTAGAAAGAGAGTAGATTACTAACTTTCAAGTGGTTAACCACAATGGATTTTATTATTGATGTGTTTGTTAGGAGAAAAACCACCCTCTTGTTGAATGTGCACCTAAGTTTCTTCTTTAACAGTGACTTATGTTTTTGCTCCCATTACTGTCTTACTAGGTTCAAAAATAGACAGATAGCTTTGACCATTACTTTTCCTGTATTTTAAATAGGAGTTATATAATTAATATGTAATGGGGCTATTTTGTGGCCTGGAAGCATGAATATTGCTTTTCTGGAAGTTATAGCAATGATTTTTAAAGTGCTTCCCTGTCCTATATGTACATCCTTCTACAGTGTCTAAATAAAGTTTATATGTTAAGTGGAAAAGGTACTTTAGTTAAAATTTGTAGTTAATCTGAGAATGTTTCTTGTTTGCAGAATTCTTACACTGGGACTTGGATTTCTTATTATCCCTTTTCTTCCTGCAAGTAATCTCTTCTTCCGAGTAGGATTTGTTGTTGCAGAGAGAGTCATCTACCTCCCCAGTATTGGATATTGTATTCTCTTTACATACGGATTTAGTCTCTTGAGTAAGCAAGCCAAGAAAAAGGTACCATGAAAATAATCACTAAAGTTGTTGATGATGAAGCAGTTCAATTGCATGATTTGTTTCTTAACTTGCCTCTCTTTCCTTAAGAAAATTCTTGCTGTGGCAGTACTTGGAATCTTGTTGATAAATGTTATGCGCTGTGCACTCCGCAGCAGTCAGTGGAGGTCAGAAGAACAGCTTTTTAGGAGTGCATTGTCTGTGTGCCCTCTGAATGCAAAAGTAAGTTACCCATTGACTTCTAATCTTTTTTTCTTTTTCTTTTTCTTTTTAAGTGTTTTCAATGAAATGTGGGGTCAAGGAGGTATTATGCATAGTTAATATATTGTGCTACAGTGTTATTCACAGTCCTGCTCAGTTCAGGAATGACATTGACAGGTCAGACATCTAAATTACAGTGACAGCATAGTCAAATTCCAGAAAGTGCAAATTACAATATTGTAATTCAGAACTTGGAGGTGGGAGTGGGGAGGTGAGGGAGAGGGGAGAATGCACTTCAAGAAAGGCATCAAGTCAAATTTGATGTACGGCTAATAAAATCTATTTAGAAGAATTGTGTGTATAATTGCAAGTTATTGCAACAAAAATATCAAAACAAGGTTAGTAAGTTGTAGCAATGTATTCAACTGAAAAATGTCTATGCTGTTTTTAGAATCCTTTCTGTGAACCTTCCAGTGGTATATAAAGCCAGCACAGCTGAGGGACAAAGCAGCATATAATCAATGCAATTGCAGGATGTGGGAGTAAAATCTTGCTCCCACTTCTCCTTTTTTACAGCAGCTGAGCAGGCTAGACTCTTCAGACATGGGCACTGAGGAAAGCTGCAATTTTCCCTGCAGGCTTAGTGAGGGAACAAGTAAGATGGTTGGGGCTGGATAGGATATTTCACTGCAGTGTTCAGCATCAGAGACTGACTCCAGCCTCTGACAGAGGTGACCTCCACAGCAGTCTTTTGACAGCCAAGAGTGTCATCTGTTGGAGCACACCACTGAGCCCTGATGTTGTCTGAATTTTAGTAAACAGACTCTTTGAAGAGCCTGGGAGTGGGAATGTGCAGCTTGTCAATAAAAATACATTGATGTTTTAAAAGATTAGATTCCTGTAATCTAGAATGGTATCTAGAAAATGCCAATTCAAGACACAGGGTTTAAGAAGGAACCTGTGAAGGCTCAACTTCACAAAGAGAATGATAAACTTAGCATTTACTGAAATACAAATACGCAACAGTTAGCTGTAAAAAACATTTATGGCCAATATTTGCAACATGATGGCATCTTTCAGTAGTCTGAGATTTTAATACATAGGAAAGAGCTGTTGTATTTTATAGTGTGGCAGTGGTAGGCAACCATCTTCTTTTTAATGATGACCTCAGTATATCTTGTCTTCTGGATGACAAGCGCATGCTATAAATGGAGCAAATGCAATCTGTTTTCTTTGTGTGCAGCTCCATCCATCTGCCATGGTGAGAGTGCTTTAGACAGATCCACACTCTTTGCCTGTGCTCCAAGCTCCTTGGCCTGCAGCCATGCCTGGCTCCCACAGCACTGGGCTTGAGCCGATAAGCTGTGCACAAGCTACTGAGCTAATGCAGCTGGTTTAAAGCCAGTGAATGTACAGGCAAAATGAGCTTGTGTTTGTCAACACTGGGCACTGTAGACATGCCTGAGCTGTATTTCTGCTGGTGACAGCTTGTGCAAGGGGAAAGCATGGAGATGTGAACCAGGAAAGGATGGTAGGCTCACATTCCAATTTTGCTGAAGGATGTACCTTTGAAATCACAATAGTAGGGAACTTTTCTAAGCAGGAACTTTAGAGAGTCCATGTATGAGGGCCTATGTCTTGTTTTCTTTATGAACTCAGCTATGGTTATTTAATTTTGACAAAGGTAAAATGTAAAAATTTGAACCAGGTTTTGTTTTGATTTTCAATTGTCTTGAAATTGCAGGCTTCCTTTAAAAATTACTCCACAGGACTTTCTTTCAGTGACCCATTTATTTCAGTGGGAGACTGATGCAGACCAAAGAATGGCACACAGATAATAGCTTTTTCTTGTTGTTCTTGGAACATATTAAATATGTGTAATGTGGTTATGCTTTGCTTCCATTATGTATCAGGATCTCAAAATCTCAAATCCTCAGTAGCAGAAAAAGCTGTTCATGTTTTGTTGTACAGCTCTTTTCAATTCCAAATTGTCTGTGTGGGAAGTAGAGTAAACTTACCCTAATTCTAAATAACAAGTTGTAACAGCACTGCCTTGTCTAATTTCAAGACTCATTTCTTTAAACATATTCTTTAGATAAAAATGTGGAAACTGCATTAAATGAGATTGTGTGGCACAGTAGTGAGTCTGGTGCCTTGACACATCTGGCTCAAGAGGATGACATTTAACATCAACTTTAATAAACATTGCCCGTGACTTTAAAATGTATTGGAAATAATAAGGTACCATAATGAAGCTACAAAATATTTTAACCTCTAAAAATGTTCCCAATACAGATTTTTAAATGTTTTAAATATTGTTAAATTTATTCAAATGTTATTTATTTACAATATTTTAAAATATATGTTATATATATATTATATATAAACATATATATAACACATATTATTTATATATATATATAAAAAATATGTGGTGGGTGGGTAGGTAGGGTTTTTTAAGAGAGAGAAACAAGACACATGTCCAGGAGCACGTCATACGTTTGAACTTGTGTGGCCCTGCACTCAGGTTGGTTTCAAAGGTCATTAGACTGAAACAATACACATTTTTAATGTATTTGGCAGTATTTTCCTTAGCTGAACAGGAGGTGACTCTGTATTGATTCTCTTTTCCCTGCCACCTTTTTTCATACTGTATGGATTGGATTCTTCTCCATGGGAGAAGCAGCTGTTTCTTTTAGCATTTAGTTTCTCTCCTTGGACTAAATGAGGGACCTAAGTCAGAAGGACTCTACCCTAGATTTGTCTTTCTCCCCAGTGATGATAAAAGAAGTCCTGACAACTAGAGCAGATGTGGATATGTAAGATTATGTGAGATTTTGACCCTTTCCTACTGCTGTTCACTATTTATAGACATTGTTGGATTGCTCCTCACCTTCTGAAGTCATTACATGATTTCTTTCAAGTTTAAAGATTATTCCCAAAAATGCTCATCTTGCTGCCTTTTTTTTTATTGCTGTTGGAAATGTTTGCATTGTTGGAAGAACTGAGTTATTTTTTGTCAGCTTTTAGAAAAGCCATAGCAGTTAAGAATCCAGAGATGGTCTTTATTCCTGGATGACTTCCTCTCATTGATTCTCTAAATAAATAATTGCAGTTACACTGTTATACATATGGGAAATAGCCAGCATTTTTCTTTTCCTGGATTTGAAATAACTGAATTTAAATGACTGTAAATTATTGTGATTTTGTACATAATCTCTGCATTCTCCTTGCTACTGGCTTTTCTTTAAAGGATAGAAATTAATAAACATAGTTTGAAAAGCCATTTCAGTAGCAATTTTTATGCAATAATAAGCAAGGAAGTTAAAATACTCCCAACACAATATTACTAACTATCTGCCTTGACATACCAGAGTAAGTAACTTTGAAATTTTTGCTTTATGCAAACTGCAATCATTATAGATGCAAGTTTGTCAGAGATTAACTATGCTAATACTGAAAAGGTACAATAAGTTTGTGAGATTGGTTTCTATACTTTCTTAAAAGGTCCTGTAAAACCTCTTTGTTACAGAACAAGATTTAATGCTGCCTGAGGATCTGATCTTTGATCCTTAAGGAAGCTGATCTAGAGGGCATTTCCTTTAGATATTGAGATTTTTTTCTTTATGCTCTATATTATAAAGGGATTATCTTCTGAGGGATTTACCTTAAGTGCTGTGGGCTGTGTTTATATGGGCTGTTTGCAGTGTTTTGCCACCATTTTAGATGTCAATTTTTGTGTATACAAGCACAGTCATGCAGAAGAATCTTTAGACAACATTAGATACACAAACAAGATGTGAATATCAAAAAAGCTTTGTCTTATTATTATTTAGAAAACAGAGTTTTAGTAGTAGAGGAAAGAGAAGATTGATGACAGAAGCTGGCATTGAACAGAGGCATCTGCATGTTCCTGGAGAAATTTTGACATCTGTGCTTTGCTTTCATCCTTTTCAGTAAATGTTCATATTCCCTGAAAACAGATTATCAGCAGCTAGGAAGAGAGAGTACAATTGGTAATAATAGTAATGCTCCAAGTGAGGGGGAGTGTACCTCCTAGAAGATGATATTACATTTCAATTTCTTCCTGTTCTGCTTTGAGGGAAAACAAAAGCAAAAATTCAGTCTGGCAACAATTTCATTTTTGTACAGGAAAATATTTTTTTCCCTCTCCTTGTTTAAATTTAACATTTAAATAAGAGTTCAGGTACTATGGATATCTGGCACAGAATAATATGCAGTGCTTTTTCTTTTTTATACTGGCTTCTTAGGTTGATTGAGGTATTGAACAGACAAATACATAGAGCCTATTCTTTGGCTAGGCTCTGGTGCTATGGTTATGTTAACTTAAACAACACATGCCTGTTCAAAGTAGGTTCTACCCTAAGGTATCTTTACCTGATCTCTTAGATTTCTGAGAATTCTGTGTTGTTATGCATCCCTGAGAAATGCTCCTTTTAGAGCTATTACTGTAAAGTAATTGCCTGTTTAAGATTGATAAAGGATCATCTGAGTATAATGTAATACGTCATTTCCAGTTAATATTTAATCATTTCATATCGAAGGGTTCTTAAATGTTTAACCAGGAAAGGAAAATCTTCCCTCCCAGGCTGGCATGCACAATATCTGTCGAAAACAGAAGAACCACACCTCTAGAGATGAAATTTTAAACAACTCACCAGCCCCTCATTATTAAAGACCAGATTCCTCCCACCCATTGGTCCACAGAAAGCACCTGTGTCCCGTGTTGTGCAGGAGAGCCACAGCCCTGTGCTCAGCAGACAGCAGTGGTTACTGCAGGCTTGCCTTCAGTGAGCTAAGGGCTGACCTTGGCATCTCTCTGCCATGGCCACTGAAGTGAGAGGCACAGCTGGATGGCAGAAGTACCTCTCAGATGTCTGGATGTGCCTGGAAACCCTTTGCTGCTTCTGCTCTTAAAGGCAGGATGTTACTGCATCCTGTAACCCATTGCAGAGCTGGTTTTGTCATTGGATGTTTCTGGGAGGCTGGGCACTTCTTTTGATATATTTGGTTTTGGGCTTCTTTCCTCTTCCTTTCTTTGTCACCACCATATTAAGAGGAACTAAAGCTACAATTTCACTTGAAGGGAAATTAGAAAACTTACAGCAAGGAGCCCTTCATTTTTGGGAGTATTGTATAGAAACATCATTTCCTTTCACACGGGAGCTATAGCTGAGGGCAAAAGTAATACACCATTGAAAATGCTAATTTATTTAAATAGTTGTGCATTCAGTTTTAATAGACTATAGTACATCTTTTTTGTTCAGTTCACAAAATGTACCTGTGCACTTAATACTTCATTTGATGTTTTGACTTGAGAGAATTGATATCTCTCACTTTTCTTCAGACTGCACAATTCTGTTTACATGAGAAAAATATTCTTGCTACTGGTACTTTTGGGAAAAAAATGGATGTGAAGATACTACATGGTTTTTTTTAAAAAAACTGTGAAAAATAGAAAGTGAAGTGCTGTTTCCTAACACAAGACTGCTGACATGTGAAAGACTGAGTGGTTGGTGTACATCAAGACTTTTCTCATCTGCTCTGACTCAGTCTTTAGTAAAATTTCATTTTGTAAAGCTTCTTAAAGAATGAAATTCAGCCAAGTTAAATATAATTTTGTTTGCTGATACTGAAGTGTAAACTTATCTTCTTCAAGGGCTAACATCCAGTATTCAGTGAAATCTTTAAGTATTTCTTTTATGTTGCCACAATTTATCTTTTATCTGGGTAAAATTTGAATATGTGAACTTCAACATATATAATCAGAGCAATCCAATTTGGTAAGAATCTCAGTGTTCTGAATAATTTCTGGAAGAGATATATAAATAGAATTCAGTCCTGAGAAACATCTTTCAGGGTATTTCAATTTACTTTAATGACTCCTGGAGAAATGCTGCTCTGTCTTCTTGTATTTTTTGACACTGTCAATGGATCTTTGTTTGGTTATTTCTTGATGTAAATGTACCATTCTCTTGCTTCTTGGCCATGGGCCTTGTCATATTTTTATGAATGTACAGTACAGTGCCAGGATTTTTTTCTTCGTGGAAGCTGTGCTAGAACTGCTTTTATGGGGTGCTGAATTTGTGTGCTATTTTATATCTTACAGTGTGAGGAGCTGCCTCTGTGCATGCTTAGTAAGCTTTAGAGCATCTCTGCTCTCTGTAAAACCAGTGAAAATACTTCTTCTCCCATTTGAGAAAGCATAGGAAATGTGCTTAACTTTATTTGTTGGTGGTATGTTACTGCATGTGACAATAGTTACATAGAGATGAAATTCAACAATTCAATGCCATAACAACTAGGCTCCAATACTCATGTGTGCTGGATCAATAGGTCCCAGATAGTGTGCCAACTGCAATTAGGGGTTTTCAGTTAATGGACATGTCAGATAAAATCCTTTTTTGAATATAGAAGGTGAATTAGACTTATCTAAGTGCATTATGAACCTATCTTTTTGGACTTCAATCTGAAGTTATTCCTGTATACTGTTTTGAAATTAGATTTTCAAAGTTTGGGAAAAATTACCGTATGTATTTGTTTTAGATGAAGTATATAGAATTCAATTTCAGATAGTAAAGTCATCTAAATAATGAGTCCTGGTCTGGGTGCTGAGAAATCTCTTTTCAAGACTCAGTACTCACAGTACTTTTCAACCAGGTAACACAGTCTTCTGAGATTTGTCTTAAAGTGGGATCTGAGATGTCTTCCAACTGAGATTTGTTCTGAAATATATTTATTCCTATTTACTCTTGCCATAAATTAGGATGATGCATCTTCTCCCTGTAGTCTGAAAGCTCTAGATCCTTCCTTCATCCTTCAGGTTTTAACAGGCAGTCTTCAACGTGTTGCTATATATATTATCTCAGAAATGCTCTTTGATACATTTTTACATTTTTATCTTTAGACAATAATTTTGCATGTCTGTTACCTTTTGTTTGGGTTTTTGTGAATGTTGAGTTTCTTTTAATTTATGCTATAATGAAAACAAAGTTTGACACATTGCTGTAGTGTTCCTTCTGCTATGAGAGATTTGATTTGAGTCAAACTTTCTCTTACCTGGCAAACAAATAAAATTAAGAGCAGGAGGTCTCCATACAAAGTGCCTTGTGAAAGGTGTGGTGACCTCATTTATAAAACTAGGAAATTAATAATCTTTCTTAAATAGCTGGAATAGGTAAGCTGATCTGTACCTCAGATTTTGTCTTACTGTCTTCATTGTATGAATTATCCAATCCTAAGTATCAACCTACACCAAAAGCAGTGAATGACACAAGTGCTGACTGTTTCTTTTTAGAGAAAGAATTTTTAGCTACTTGATTCCACAAAATATCTGACTGTGTGGCATCTGGTGGAATATCCATCTGTGTTTTTCAGGTGCACTACAATGTTGGCAAAAACCTGGCTGACAAAGGAAATCAAAGTGCTGCAATCAAATACTACAGAGAAGCTGTAAGGTATTAGAAATTTTACTGCTTTAATGATTTTTCCTAAAATTGCTTTCATGTTCAACATGAAGAAAATGCTTAGGTGTTCATTTTCATGTTCTGCAGTGTTGCAGAGCTAGCAATTTGCATATATTAATACATGTCCATACATAATAATAATCTCTTAAATTTTAAATTTTAGGTTGAATCCAAAATATGTGCATGCCATGAACAACCTTGGAAATATTCTGAAAGAAAGAAATGAGCTCCATGAAGCAGAGGAGTTGCTGTCCTTAGCTGTACAAATACAGTATGTTTAGACCAATGCTAAGCAGTGTTTTGCACCAACTGAGCCAAAATGATACAATAGGATCTTGTGTTTCAAATGCTTAATTGTCCTCTCTCTTGGTGGTTTTTTCCCAATTTGCCCAGACCTGATTTTGCTGCTGCATGGATGAATCTAGGAATAGTGCAGAACAGTTTAAGAAGGTTTGAAGAGGCAGAGCAAAGCTACTGGACAGCAATTAAACACAGAAAAAAATATCCAGATTGTTACTACAATTTAGGGCGGTTGGTAAGTGCTTTTGAATAAATGATAGCTATGACTGGAATCTGCGTGTCTTTCTATATGTATGTATATATAGAAAGATTTATATAATTCTGCTGTACTGTTAAAAGCTGACAGTTATCCCAGTTTGCTTCTATTTTATTTCACAGTGATTTCATACTTTTGGTAGCTTTTCCTATTGCTTTCCCAGTATACTTCCTTCCATACAACCTTTGGTAATCCTACTTTATCATATAAAGAAGTATGAACAAAAATACAGATTTTAATTATTTTTTTATCCAAAAGGTGTTATTAATAATTTCCCAATGTTTTGCATTCCTTAGTATATTGTTAGGTAGTAGAACTATGCTGAAAAATTCAAATCAGATTTTTGAAAATATGTACATTAAATATTTACTAAATCTCTTGTAGATTTCTAAATTGTATGCTGTTTCGTCTCCTTATTCTATTGGTACATGCATATTTGAAGACAAGCCTCCCTCGCAGAGGAAAGAAAAGGAAAATAGTATATAGCATTCTTATCTTCCATACTACAAGAGTATTCCTTTTATGTTTATTTTTGTCTATAAAAAGAAATCCTACTAGAAAGGACAAGACATTAACACATTTTTAGTGTCTTTAGTGAATGATAGGAAAGTAAAGCAAGTAATAGCAAAAATACTGGATTTTTCTTTTGTTTTAGTATGCAGATTTGAATCGCCATATAGATGCATTGAATGCATGGAGGAATGCTACAGTCCTGAAACCAGAGCACAGTTTGGCCTGGAACAATATGATAATATTGCTTGATAACACAGGTAAAGGTCTCTTTGAATGTTTTAATAAATAATTCAGTGTCTAGAAAAACTTAAACCTTTATCTGTTTTTATCTAAAAGGACCTCTACCTCTTCTTTGGCTACCCAGACCCCCTCTAATAATAAAAGAATGCTTTCCTACTCAGTGATTTTAAAGCATTGCTTGAAATCCAGCCCATAAATTGAATTTCTGTTACTTACTTAAAATGCCATCGTTATGCAAGCATGTTTGTCTTGTAGATTAAATTCCAGAACTTTTTAATCTCTGCTTTTTTGTTCTTCAGAAGGTGTTATCTATTGAAAACAAAATGAAGATATTCTTTTGCCTTAATCTACAGGATTTTACATTTGTGTGTGCGTGTGTGATACCTGGTTTTCTCTAAAAAATTATGCAGTCAGCTATTTGTAAAAGATGTGTGCTTGCAGCATGAACTAATAAGGCTGTGTTAAAATATGCCTTCTCTTTTTCTGCTACCTGGGCTCCCAGGCAATCTAGCTCAAGCAGAAGCAGTTGGAAGAGAAGCCCTGGAATTAATACCTAATGATCATTCCCTTATGTTTTCCTTGGCTAATGTACTGGGAAAATCACAAAAATATAAGGTAGGTAACTAGAGCTTTTTGACTCTAGGGCTTTGGGTTGGATTCATTGGGTTTTTTTCCTTAATTAAACTCTATCTACATTTTTTGTAAAAGTCATTTGAGGAGATCATTGTGGACTATGACTTAGAGAATCTGTTTAAAACATTTCAGTGCCCGTTTCTACCACAGTATTGGTGTGTGATTCTGTCTTGAGCTCATCCCTCGTTATTTTAGATGCCTAGGTTACAAATGTTTCTGTTCTATACTATGCCAGTAGTCAGTGGAGAGAAATAGGCTCTTAAGCACACTAGAGGGCAGTTAGGGTCTTGTGTTGCTTCACTGCAGAGGGAGAGAGCCTGCACTGAATTAAAGATCTTATTTCAGGAACTCAAATTAGATGGGACAGGCTAGTCCATGTGCTTTTGCTATGTATTCTTTGACTATGTACATATATAGATAAGAATTCTAGCCTTTTTGCCTGGAACACGATCTAAAATATAGTAATATGAGTTTGTTAATCCCAGACTGAGGATGGGATACCTGGGTGATCTCAGAATGCTATGACAGAAAGTACATGCATTGCTCAATGTATTGAACTTTCTCTTGGATGCAGTTGACCAGCCTGTGAGTGGTACCTCAGCATTAGCTACCTTTATTTGCAAGTAGTAAATATAGTGAAACTGATGAGAATGACTTGTTTCCCAAAGGGAATGATATGACAGAGAATAAATCATACACATTTAATATATTTAGTTGTTTAAACTGACTCTATAATCAGTGATTTATGTATGTGATAGGGACAAATTAATAATCAAGTCCTTGGTGTACCTTTGAAAAACATCATTTACTGAACCTTTTTTAGTTTTTTTTAGGCTTTTAAGGGGTTTGATATCTTTTTGATAGTGATAATGTTAACAGCACTGTAGGAACATCCTCATTTATATAGAAAGTGTGAAGATTCTACAATATGAAACTTATCAAGAGGAAATGGCCTAAGTTGCACCAGGAAAGGTTTAGATTAGATATCAGGACATTTTTTTCATAAAAGGGGTTGTAAAACATTGAACCAGATTTCCCAGGGAAGTGGTGGAGTCCACCATCCATGGAAGTGTTCAAAAAATGTATGGATATGGCACTTGAGGTTTTATGGTGAACATGCTGGTGGTGCAGGGTTTACAGTTAGACCTCATGATCTTAAAGGTCTTTTCCAACTTTAATAAGTCTGTGATTCTCAAAATAGATACCTCTGTCCAGTAGTTACTGTGACCGCTTATATTTCTACAGTATTGATCAGCTGTGGAGTCCTGACCTGTTCACGTGTGAGGCCAGGGCTTGTGACAACCCAGCGCTGGCTTTTGTTTGTGTTAGTGATACTGTTAAACACCCAGTTGCTGTTCTTCTAGACTGGCTAGGGTTTTTTTCCTGGACGCTCTAATTTTTTTCTCTCTCCACCTGAGAGTGTTATAAAATACATATTTTAGGTTGATTTAACAAAGTTCCAGAAGGATACAAATTAACATCCAGAACGCATAAGGTATGAGATTATGGAGGAGGTAATTGCTAGAATTATTTTGGTGAGTCAGGCCCGTGGAAGAACAGAGGATTTTATAGTAATTCATCAGGGAGAATATGTAGCATGGCAGAATACAGAGCATTTATAATGAAATAAAGTTGAAAAAATAAGTTGAAAACAAGCTAGAAAATTTTTCCAGGTGTAGCAGAGACAAGACTGTCTTAGTGGATTTAAAAAATATAAAAGAAGATAGTGGTTTTGATTGCCAGCCCTGAAAGGTTATTATGCTGCAGGAGAACGTGTTGGAGACAATGTAGAAGTAAGAGTAGGGTAAAGTGCAGCTTTTAAGTCCACATTCTGAAAAAAGCAAAAGGAATAGTAGAGCCCAGAAAAAAAAGCAGGGTGCCAGTGAGTGTTTTAAGAGTTCAATATGGAGTAGTAGTTTTGTGCAGAGCTTAACTGGTCACTAAAAACTGATGGGTTATAACAGGGAGAGCAAATAAAGGGAATTGGAAAGAGGACTCACTTGCAAAGGTTATGTTCTCAGCAGCTGTATTTGGCATTGCCTGGAAAGAGGAGATACAGATTTACTTGCAATGGGAGAATGCTTACTGACCAAAAAAAGCATGAAAAATTCAGATTTCTTGTCCACCCCCTCACCATGTAAAAACAGAGAAGTGGATGGCTCTTCAAGGATTTTTATTGAGTAGAATTGGAGGGGAGAAACGGGGGATGGAGACTGTCAAGGTGATGGAGGCAATTTTCAGAGTGCTGCCAGGCTGTGTCTGATGTGTTGTATCACCTCAGGCATTTAATTTATTAGGTTACTAGTTACGTGTCTGTATAAAAGTTGCTACTATGTTGGCTCTGTTGTCGCACAGGAAGATTTGTTCTGGGGTTTTTTGTTTGTTATCTCTTATTTTAAAAGACATTGAGTCAAAAAGTTTTTATTATGTTGTAAGAGATTTCCTTCCAATAAGCACACAACATTCTCCTTCAGTTTCAAATATACTTTGATTTTCAGCAGAAGATAGGTTTCCTACGTCATAAAAAATTTTTAAAATAGCCCTTTATTTTGTGTTTGTATCTAATGATGAATGATTTATTGTTCCAGAGAGAAAAGCACATAAAGGATGAGCTGTTTCTGTGGTTTTGTTTGGGTTTTTTAATTAACATCTGTTATACCAAGTTTGATTCTTCTTTGAATGCTTGTTCTTATCTCAATTGATGAAGAACCAAGCTATCTTTAGTTCTTTGAAAAAGATGTGTGCTATATTTTTGTTACATATACATCTATGCTTTTTCTGTAAAAAGTGCAATAAATTGAAACCATTCAGCATTTTTTGTATTTGAAATAAAGCCAGACTACAATTTTGTGGCCTTGGCAGCAGATGGAATGTGGTGTGCTTACCCCAAGCCTTTGCTATATGCAGGCTGCAAGTTTCTTGGCAACACTTGAAGATTTGGCAAGATGCAGCAATTTGAAATACCACTGATGTACTGGAATATACATTTACTCCATATATCCACAGTAATATGAATATGATGCACCTTAAATAGCCTTTAAACAACCACTATGCTTCGACTAGCTGCTGAGCAAAGTAGTGGTGATAAAAATATTCTCAGCATGGAGTTGAAGATATATGGTAATAGCAGCCAGCTCTTGAATATCTATTTCATTAAATTATCTGCACGTGTTGTCCTACTGTCCTTCAGCAGTGAAAGTCTGTACATGAGGTGCTCCTTCTCTGTGTAAGT
Source organism: Camarhynchus parvulus (assembly GCF_901933205.1). Lineage (NCBI taxonomy): Eukaryota > Metazoa > Chordata > Aves > Passeriformes > Thraupidae > Camarhynchus > Camarhynchus parvulus. Next base: position 39,027,088 of record NC_044571.1, read on the forward strand.
GGCAACTTTTAGGCATAAGGCTGATTTAAATGGTCAGTATATCTTTCATTTTGATTGCTGTTAACCTGCCCAGTGAGGAACAAAGAGATTTACTAGACCAAAATACTAAAATTTGGAGTGGGAAAAAGCACAACTTTGTGGGACTTGAAATTACTGCATGCTTTCAAGTGCCAATCCACTGCTGATTTTTAGGATTTGAGAGTTGTATGAAAAGAGGAGGTTAACTTGCACCACTTGCCGAATTTTTGAGTCTCAGAAACATGGAAATCATGGAATAATTTTGCCTGGAAATGACATCTAAAGGTCATCTAGTCCAACCCCTAACCCAAACCAGTGCCAGTTCCAGTTGAATGCTGAATATCTCTGTCAATAGAGATTGTATAACCTCTCTGGACAGCATCTTTCAGTGCTTGACCAACTTTATAATAAAAAAAAATTGATGTTTCCTTTAATTGGAATTTCTTGTATGCCAGTTTGCATCCATTATGTCTTACCCCATCTCACAGACATGTGAGAAGAGTCTGTTTCCATCTTCTCTGTATTATCATCAGGTAGTTGTAGGCAGCACCTTCATCTTCTCTCCCGAAAGTTAAAAACATCCAGTTCTTTCAGTTGGTTTGACCACAGCATCCCAAAAAACTCACTTCCTCTCACACTACAACAACATCTTGTGCTCCAGCCCTGTACCATTTTGGTGGCTTTCTGGAAGACTAACTGGAGTATGTCTTTGTCTTTCTTGTAATGGAGACCCCCAGCCTGAACACATAGTTGAGGTGTGGTCTCGGAAGTGCATATCAAAGTCACATGGCCACCAGAGGTCCATTCCAGCCTCAACTATTCTGTGATTCCTGTTAGTCTGTTTCTCTGCCCTGCCCAGGTCCCTCAAAATAGCTGTTCTCTCTTCCAATGTATTTCTAATTTCCTCCTCTTAGGTGCTACCTGTAAAGTTTTGAAACTGCATTCAGTCCCATCATCCAAAATATGAATGAAATCACTAAACAGTATTGGTTTCAAAAAGACCGATGCATCCAGGAACCTTAATAGTCTGGATATGAGAATGCAGGAGCAACTGCTCATGCCATAGGAAAGCAATGCTAAAACTTGCACTGTGCAGGTAAATTTGCAGGCATCTGGTTCCCCTTGTTAACTTGTATCCAAATATTCCTTGTCCTGAAACAAAATCAGAATCACAGAATAGTTGGGGTTGGAAAGGACCTCTGGAGATTGTCTCATCCAACCCCCTGCTAGAGTAGGTTCACCTAGAGCAGGTTGCACAGAATTGCGTCCAAGCAAGTTTTGAATATCTCCAGGGAAGGACACTGCACAACTTCTGGTCAATCTGTTCCAGTGGTCTGTCACCTGAACAGTAAAGAAGTTCTTCCTCGTGTTCAGATGGAACTTCCCATGCATCAGTTGCTGCTCATTGCCTCTTGTGCTGTTGCATGGCATGAATGAGAAGAGCCTGGATCCATCCTTTTGGCACCCTCCCTTCAGATACTTAGACATTGATGAGGTCCCCTCTCAGTTATCTCTTCTTGAGGGTGAGCAGGCCCAGCTGCTTCTGCCTTTCCTCATAAAAGATGCTCCAGTCCCCTCATCATCTTCATAGCCCTCCACTGGACCAGCTCAGAGAACCTGGGGTTTGCAATTTCCTTGACCTGTGGAGATGAAGGCAGTTTCTGCATGAGTCTCTCCTGGCTTGAGAATGGCAGCCTCAGCAGTGCTCAGTAATGCTTTTAGTTTGGGTTTGAATTTGGACATATGGGGAGGCTCTTAAGTCATTCAGAGCTGAGTGACTCAATCTTGACATCAGAAATTTCTTTTCCCCTGAAGGGACCCTTACAGAGAGTTATTTCATGCTTGACATGAGAAGATGGTGGAACCAAAAATCTGGCTGACAGGCTTTCTTTTTCAGTAGAGCCTGTGATTTATTTTAAGCAGTGAAAGCTTAGCACAAAGGAAAGGACTTTTCTCTATGTTACTGTTCTCACATACCTCAGACAGCAAGTATGTGCATTCAGATGGAAGCCTACCACATTGAGGTAATTTTATCTTCAGGTCATTTGCATTGAAACTGAATGAGCAACTTTCCCTAGAGCACAGCACAGCATAGAAATCTATGTAAAATTTGCTCTCAAGTATCTAAACTTGCATGTTATTGAGTAAATATGCTCCATTTGGATTGGGGAGGGGATGTGAGTTTTTAAACTTCTGCAGGAAATGTGCTCTGGGGAAAAAAGTAGCAATATTAGCCACTAGTTTGTTTTAATTAGAGAATAAATTTAACGGTAAATTATTCTCTGAATATTAGGTGAGGGGCCTGAGGTTTTCTAAGAGGTACTCAGATATCAAGAGTCTTAAGAGCACACATTGCAAGCAGTAATACAGAGAAGATAACTGGTGAGGAAATTGTGAAGGATGTTACATGGCATGATATGATTTGGCATGCTTTTTGCTTTTTTAAGTAAAAGGTACTCAGCCACTCTTCATGGGGAACCACACATCTGTTTGAAAGGGATTTACTGGAATGCCCCTATTTGTAATGCTAAAACTATTGTAAAAGGAAAAGTGTCTATAGGCATTTTGTTTAGATACCAAATTACATTTCCTTAATTTGATTGCATAAGTAGGGAAAACTTCAGCAGGTAATGTTTGAAAATACTATAACTATTTTAAAAAGGGTAATTTAGGTAAAGAGCAAAGTTCACTAGCGCTTAATAAATTTCTGCTAAAATAACAGCAGCCTGTGAAAACATGACACTTATTTGCAGCATTATTACTGGTTTCAGAGGGCTGTAACCACCTGAGCTACAAGATCAGGCAGGCTTAGGATATTTATATGGTGGTATCATATAGATATGGCATAGTTTTGGAGGGTTTGTAATTACAGTGGTGGGTAAATTTGGCACTGTTTTATATATATGAGAATGGACTTTCCTGATGACTTGTTATTTTAAATTATTCAGGAATCTGAAGCTTTGTTCCTCAAGGCAATTAAAGCCAATCCAAATGCTGCCAGTTATCATGGTAATTTGGGTAAGAGCCTTTCTAAATCTTATCAGCTGAATTGTTTATTTGCTTCATATTAATTGTGTTTAAAAAGAAAAAGCAATCTTTTGCGCCTTCTTCCTGCTCGGCAGATTTCTATTTTACTTTCTAGAAGAACTGCCAGCCAGATGAACAGGGCACTAAAGCCAGAAAAGCTGTCACATGATATGACAGATCAAGAGGGCTGCAAAATCCAGCCCAGAGGTAGCTGCACTTTAGTGTCTGCAAATTGGTTCATTTATGCTATGCTTGTAACCCGCAATGAGCTCACCAGATAAGAGCTGCCATTTATGGCTCCATTGTAATTCATTCCTTCATCATTCCCATGCCAGTTCTGCTCCCAGGCTTTGCTCCTGCATTTGGCAATAGAACAAGCAGCTACTGTGCCACCAGCCAGTGACAGACCCTCACTGGAAACAAATACCTCAGTGTTGTTCTCCAAGTGATTGGCAAGATTGTGCATTATTCAACAATATTGCTAACGAAACTATCCATTGATGTTCCAGCTGTGCTTTATCATCGCTGGGGAAACCTTGACTTGGCCAAGAAGCACTATGAAGTCTCTCTGAAGCTTGATCCCACGGCACCAGGAACCAAGGAAAACTACAATCTCTTAAGAAGAAAACTGGAGCAGTTGCAAAAGAAAGGCGGTGCCTGATGCTCCTCTTCAGGTTGCCCGTGCATGCTGTTAATGACTGCTGTTACATGGGTACTTTTGTCCGTGTACGGGGCTTCAGTCATCGTTTCTCAAAAACAACACCACCAGCACTGCACACTTGAATGTCCAGTTTTGCCCTTCTACAGATCCTAACATTTCAGCTTGAGGGATCATTTTATTTTTACTTGAACTGCTTTTGAAGTCCATTAGAACATTTTTATAGGTATATGAAAGCAATGCAGATGGAATTTCACAGCATACACGTGTAATTTGGTATCTTCATCTGACTTTTTAGTAGCAGGATGAATAGCAGGAGGCAGTTTTATTTCTGAAAGTGATACTTAAAAGTGCAATTTCCTGTTTAAATCCTGATCTTTTCAAGTATGAAAAATATCTGTCCACTTCAGTTTTATTACTGCCTTCCAGTGCCAGTCCTGCAGAGCCAGTGGAAGAAGGAATTCTCTCCAGCACATCAGTCTACTCATATAATTTGAGTTAAGCCCTTATGCTCATTTCTCTCTCCAGCCTGTGAAGTGTCAGATTTGTACAGGAGTAAATAAGGGCAAGGATTTGACCATAAATGTCTGTCAGCCAGTGTACTGCTCAGGTATGCCTGAGTGTAGAAAATACTGTCAGGTGAAGATGGAGATTTTAGCAAGCAGCTAATGAAAAGAAGGTAAGGCAACAGAGGAGTCAGGTAGAGTTTTTGTTCTCTCAGGCAACCTCATCTACAACAGACAACATGGACAACAAGTCAGAATTGCTTTAGCTCCTGTGGCAGGTCAGTGGTTTAAACACAGTATAGTGTCAGTAGGAGCTAACTGCTGTGTTCTCAGGCAATTCAGTGCTTTCTGGTTAAGGACATTACACCTTTCAGCTCCTATATTGCTTGGGAATAAGGAGAGAATTTCTGTGGAGCAGTAACTGTGCAGAAGACCTGACCTTGGCTGTTGATCTATTACCTGAAAGAACTTGGCTTCACCTTTGTCTCCCATGGCTCATGTGTTTGCTGAAGGGGCAGATAAATAAGCATAGCTGTTAATGCATAAACTGAGCACATCAATGTTGGATGATGCAGAGGTGGTTTATGTTGATACCATGTTACCTCTCTAAAGGGGCTATGCTTTAATACACATTTGAACTCTGGCTGTCCAGAGTTGTTTGTCATGTATTATATATTTACATTCCTGCTTCAGGAAGTAGTAACGTGTCTGATTATTTGCTGGTGGTTGGTTTTTCCAGTTTCTTTGGGGTTTTTTGAGATGTTTAGTTTTGTTTGTTTGTTTAAGATTGGAAGTTTGCTACGGGATATGAAAGCTGGGAACCTGTTTTTCCATATTCCTTTATTCTTGCCATCCATGTCCCCTGGGAGAAATTGATCAGCACATTATGATCAAAGCTAGCTCAGGTACTACAAGTCCTGCAGGTACTTTAGTGTACTATTTTTGCCACACTAACTGTAGATCTAGCCAGCAAGGCTGTGGCAGTGTGGTACTGTCCACAAATTTGGCTTTGAATGAACTAACATGGCTACATATTGGTTTGTTTTAGTTGTGGTGCCACAGGCATGTACATGTGCTCCTCTCCTACAAATATAGCCTGTTTCTCAGTGGGTTTCTCAGTGGGTAACATAGAGTACAAAGTTGTGGCAATTATTTCCGTTTCTTCTCTTTTCTGGACAAAGTTTTCAGAAATTTGTTTCTGAATATGATCCAAGCATGCTCTTTGATAAGTATCTGGCAAGCAGAACACTGCACCAGTATGGCTAATGACCAGCCTAGCTTAGTACCAACTTTTGTATCTGAAAGGTGCTGAAATAGATACACCCTTCAGTACAAGCAGCATGTTCTTAAGGCTTTCCATACATAGCCTACTATTCATCAGATAGAGAGAACACGTAGCTTCTTCAGTCATGAGGAATTAAGGAGTAGGGATCTGGCTGGATGAGCTAATTTATAGCAGAAGATAAATATGTTTACTATAATCAGGTCTTTTCTGTATATTTGGAATATGACATCCTGAGTTTAAATTATTAGTCTCATCATAAAATCCATATGTGTAGTTTTCCCTGTTGCTTTCCATATCAGCTTTAAAGACATTCACTAGATCAATATTATGTGTGAGGGATGAATTTTTTCTAGGTCATTATAAACCAAAGTTGTAGAAATTCCTCTGTGGAAATCCTTCTATTCAAAGTCTTAAAACAGAAGAGACCAACAAACAAATTGGATGTTTTTTTAGTATTTGAAAATGGTCTTTACTTTTCAGTATAGAAACATCATTTCTTCTTGATTAGCTTTCTGGCTACCTGTATATATATATTTTTGTTTTATATAATATTTACTGCTATAGAAATTCAATGTGATTACTTGTATAATGGTAATATGAAGCATACCCATATGTCTGAGTTTAATGTTGAAGCAGAATTGTGTTCAAAAGAAGCCACAAAGATGACTGCTTTTGTAATAAAATCTTCCTTAAGACTTTTAAGAATACTAAATATTTTTTTACTTTATTTTCAGAAATATTTTGAAAGTGCAAACAGTGCAGTGGCTTTTAGTAAAATGGTTATAATGTTAACCTTTTTATTGGTTTTTCATACCTCATAACTGACTCCTGGAACAGTGCAGAACACTAAACTTCAAAGAGAAAAAGGTGAAGAAAAAGTCGGCTTGTGCATAACTGTAGTTACACTTATTGCCTATCTTTCCAGCATGCTGGATTTTTTTTTCCCATTGCTAATTCCAGAAGATTAAAGTTTCCTTATCAGTTGGCCTGTTTGATTCTCTAGGGAAATTACAAAGCCTTTTTTCTTCTTTTTTTTTTTTTTTGAATGATTACTTGTTCAAATACAGTTCTGAGAAGAGAAACAGAATGATTTAATGCACAGACTGGAGTCAGGAAAATAATCACAATGACTGCTATGGATATTAGTCTTTTTTCACCAAAAACTTCCAGTGAAGTTCCTTAATTGTATGTCTTTGTTGTGTCTAGACCAATGACATGTACATGAAGTTTCCTGTTATTTAATTTCATAGTATTTAAACTTTAGAGATGTGGGTTTTGTGTGTGTTTATGGGCACTAAGAAATAAAAATCTATAATACTTTTGAATGGTTCGTTAAAAATATTTGGCCTATTCACTGGGAACCTTTTCCTTCGTATTTCAGATACCTGTATCTGAGCTATTCAATCTAGTTTCTCAATCCCAGTTTAGTCACTGGGGAAAAAAAAAAACATCTTTAGGATGGGAGAAGTCATACTTGAAGGAGATAGCCATCTTCACTAACTTCAAAGGGTAACTAAGGTGATCAGCTCATATACATGAAGAAAAATCTCACTGCTGCTTTCATTTGACGTAATCTGGTGCCACACATGAAGTAATCTGGTCCCTCTAGCATTCTCATACATTATTGAGGCCAAGAATGTTAAAAGACTGGCATTGAAGCAAACCGGCAGGTACTTGCCTTGAGAGGGTAGCTGGATGAGGGAATGGGAGAAAACAAATTAACTTGGATGAATTTAAAATAAATGACTGATAAAGCATTGAACAACAAATCCCTGTATATGAAAACTTAACATTCATGTTAAGTTTGATTCAATGCTAGCTTGTTTATGTTTCTGCAATGAACAGTAACAGCTTCTTATTGAATTGAATTTGGATGTCCTTCACTCCTATTTTAAAAAACAATTCTAAAGCAACTGTACATTTGCAACAGCGAGATTTATATTTTTTCCTTAAATTCGCAACAGTGAGATTTGTATTTTTTCCCTTAAGTTCCAGTTGCTATTTCAAGCTGTAGGTATTAGAATGCTAAATGTGACAGCATTGTGTGTTTCAATATGGTAAGGTTTTTTGTTTTGATATCTTTTGATATTTATTTGCTGGTTCCTGCCTGTGTCCCATGTTTCACATGAGTATTGGCACATTCACATACCTGTCATTACATGTAGATTCCCATGTGCTTCTCAACTTGGCCCTTTCACTGAATAGTGCTCCCTTCCACAGCTCTTGGTGTGTGTCTACCAAATGTGTGTTAATGAGGGCACGTTTCATTCAAAAAGACTAAATTTTGCTGGGAGCAAAAGTGAGATCACATGGCTGGATTTCTGCGACATAAAAGCTGAGGGAGCCAAATTTGGGTCATGGAACACCATAAGCAGCAGGTGCCACAGGTAAAGGGCACTTCAGACTGTGCTGGGCTCCACAATAATGTGAAGTGGTTGTACATAGGTGTAATGTTATAAACACAGCAACTTGAACTCTGTGCTTTAAAGAAAAAGGACTATGTATCTCTCCAAGGAAGAGGATGTGCACAGCTGCATGGACTATTGAGCATTGGAGGACTGATTACTTGGTGTTAGAAAGTTGCACTGCCGTGTTGTGGCATGGGTGTTCAGTGTGTGTCAGTGATGATACATGTCAAGTGGTTCAGGGCTTTTTAAAATAAGTATTTTTGTTAGGAAAAATCCCTACAGGTACTGAAACTGGTAGCTTGTGATTTCTGAGATGAACTTTTTTTATGTAGTATTAATCATTTAGACTGCCAATGGTCTGTTCCAATTTATTTTCAGCTGAGCAGGAAGTAAATACATTTGTAATGAAGCCATGAAATAAATCTGCATTTTGCTATCTTTTTTTGCATAGATTTTAATTGTGACAATGGTGTTTATTTTTGTAGTGAGTTTTTGATTCAGGGTTCTGCTACAAGCTAGGAAGAAAACCTAATGGGCCTGGCAGACTAGGACTGGAACATACAGGAAGACATTCTTGCTCTTAGAGTAACAGTTCAAAATCTTGATTCAGCACAAGTCTATTGATGTTGAATGTGTGTGTCTAAACAAACAAACAAAAAGCAGCACCTGAAGAAAGCAATGGAATACTTAAATAATTAATTCAGTCTCTAAAATGATAACATAGAAAGCAGGAGCTACTGCCTCAAATGCTGAGCAACCTTCTCTGCCAAAATCAGATTTTTTACCCAGTGTGCAACAAGCCAATAATGACACACTTAAGAGAGACATTATTTATTTCAGAGTTGCACAATCAGTGGTATTGCAGAAATTACACACACTAATTATCAGAACTTTTTACTATTTATAGAATTTAGCAAACAGAAGAATTAGTGTTCATTGGCTACAAGTTACATCGTTTTCTTATTAACTGGTATTCTTTTATTGGTTAATGATTCTCTTGCTTCTCATGCTAATTAGTCCTATGCTCAGTCTTTCTCTTCTTTGGGGTCAGTGGTCTGTGAGCCGATAGTCACAATCTCCCCCTGATGGAATTATAATTTACCCAGTCAGAGCTGATTGCAGCACAAACACTGGGTTGGGTTTATCAGTTCCTATTTTATCTTGGGAGTTCTGCCAGATGTCTTTGTGGCCTGTAAATTCCACATTGTGTCCACTATCAGTGGTACATCCTTCTTCCCAAGCTTTATTAACCTTCCCTTAGGTCTGAGCTCATTGAAGCATTTCAAGCCCTAAATCCTAACAAGCCAATTCTACCAAGTAATTTGTTTTTCTAACACCTGGACATCACCTAGAGCTTGCTTGTTATCTGTTATTTGCTCACAGATTAAATATCCCTTCTTGTTGATCAGGCTTAAAAGCATACAAAGAGCAAACATCAAAGAACATATTTTCTTAATAAAATGTTTATATATATTTACGTATACATATTTATATATGTTGTTTTGCAACAATCCTACATAGTGTTATAGGTGGAATAGAATTATTGACTGGTAATTGCGTAAAAAAGTCAATAGTCTATAAAAGATACAACCTGGCTTCCACTTAGTAACTAGTCAAGGAGGAAGAACTGACACCAAAATATCACCTTCTGTCCCAGTAACCAGGCCACAGAATGGTACTTGTATGCTCCAGAGAGAATCATAGAATATCCTGTGTTGGAAGGGACCCATAGGGATCATCCAAGTCCAGCTCCTGTACCTGCATGCACAGGCCCTGCAGGCAAGAGTCACACTGTGTGCCCAGGAGTGTTGTCTAAAATGCTTTGTCAGGCTGATGCCTGACACTTCTCTGTGACTTCTCTGGGAAGCCTGTTCTAGGGCTCAACCATCCTTTGGTGGAGAAACCTTTTTTCTGATATCCAACTTAAATCTTCCCTGAAAAAACTTCACAGCTTCAGGCCATTCCCTTGGATTCTATCACTGGTCACAAGAGAAGAGATTACTGTCTGCCCCTCTGTTTCCCCTTATGAGGAAATTGTAGACTGCAATGAGATCTCCCCTCAGTCTCCTGCAGGCTGAACAGACTGCTCCTCATACGGCTTCTCCTCTAGACTTCTCACCATCTTCAAAATCTTCCTCTGGATACTAATAATTAAGTATCTTCCTTATATTGTGGCACCCAAAACTGCACACAGTATTCAAGTTGAGACTACCCCAGCACACAGCAGAGCAGGACAATCCCAGTGGTGCTGCTGTGCCTCGTGTCCCCCAGGACAGCTTGGCCCTCCTGGCTGCCAGGGCACTGCTGACTTATGTTCAATTTGCCATCAACCAGGACCCCCAGGGCCCTTTCTACAGCACCAGTAGAAAGGGTAACTCACTCTTATTCCTCCTATCAATGCATTTACTACAAAGTGATTTACGGTGTGGAACCTGCACATGCTTTGCTAGAGAGCGAACTGATCTCTACGGAGCCAGCTTAAGGGAATCTGTCTGGTAACTACAAGATGCCTGCAAAGGTGGTCAACAGAAAGGCACATAGCACCCTCAAAGTTTAAAACTCCTGCTTCAACAGGCTCAAGACTAATCTGTGCCTGCAGCCAAAATCCCCTCCTACAGAGCTGTTAACAGCGTTTATTTAAAAAAGGGGTTTTTTTTAAAGCTTCTCCAAAGGCCAGCAAAGGCTGCCAAACGTTGCACTGCGTCACGCACGTTTATTACGGCCTGCAGCAGGCGAGGCCCCGGCCTCGGGAGCGGCCCTTCCCGGGGCGCCGGGCGCTCCTCCCGCTTTGGCAGCGGCCGCCGGGTGTCCGGCTCTCGCGGCCCCGAGCCCGGCTGGCCGCCCTGGCCGCGCTCCCGCCAAGCACGATCCCTGCCTCTAGCAGCCGGGCCGGCTCCAGCCAGCAACCCCGACTCACCCCCGGCCCCGCGCCCGGCCTCCCCGCGTTGCCCTGCAGGGGAGGGAGCGCAGGCAGGCACCGCCCCGCTCCGCCCCGCCGCCTATTCCCCGGAGAGGCGCCCCGGGACGGGCAGAAGGCAGAGGTCGCAGGCGGGAGTGGAGCTGTCGAGGCAGCGGCAGCGCTGGCGAGTGAGTGTCCCGAAGAGCGGCGGGCAGAGCGGGGCGGGGCGGCTGGGCCGAGGCCGGTCCGCCCTCGCCACACGTGATGCCGCGGGGAAGCGCTGAGGGGAAGCGGAGGTGGCGGCCTGGGCTGCGGGAGGGCCGGCGGCGGGCAGGGGCTCTGCCGGCGGGGCGGCACTGCCGGGAGCGCCCTGCCGGGAGAGTCCTACGGCCCGGGCCGCGCTCCGAAAGCCACGTGGGAGCCGGCCCGGCCCGGCGGCTCGGTGCTCCCGGCCGGGACAAGGGCACAGGAGCGCCTCAGCGTGCGAGGGCGGCCCGTCGGTGGTACAGCTGAGTGTAGGGAAGAGCTGTCCCCGGCGCTGGACCGGCCAAGGTGGTCGGGCGCATCCTCCAAACAGAAGTGCTCATTATGATCCAAATACTCCTTGTAGTAACATGCCTTTGCCCTTGTAATGGGTTAGTGATGTGTGTTTGAGGGGCCGATACCTAAACTAGAGGGAAACGAGAAAGGAAGGAGTTCAGGTACCGCAGATGCAGAGTTTAGCAGAAGTGCCCTTGCCCACAGCGGGGCTTGAAAATAGATGGTTTAAGGCCCCTTCCAACCCAAACCATTCCATGACTCTATATCCTTACAAGATAACATTTCAGAACACTTATTTTTTTGCCTGCATTGCTTGGACCAGAATGTTGAGGGCGGGGGGAGTCTTTTTGTTTTTCAATTTACCTCGGCTTTTCATTTTGCTATACTTTCATTCTCCCACCTATTCTGTATCCTTTTCCATTATAGAGTTACAAAGTCTTTTTGGGTTTGGGTTAAGGTTCATTTAGTTATATCTGTGTTAATTCCAGACAATTAACTTCCTCATTTTTTGCTTCAGGTATTTTTTAATTTGCTTCTTCTGTAATTTTTGCTATGCTTTGAAAATATCAAGGTAGCAACTTCTATAGAGCTGAACATACAGTGGCACAACTGTAAATATCTCCATGACCAAGTTGTTCCATGTAGAACTCTGTAAGAAATGGACTTGTTTTATATACTCTCCAGCTTAAGTGGGCAGTCAACCTGGAAAAGCAATTTCTTGGCAATTAAAGTTGTTCATTGTGTGACAAAGGCCATTAAGAGAGTCCTTAAATTTCATATCTCTGAACAAAACATGGGCAAATTTTCATCAGTCTTCTCCCCTCTTCTTGGGACAAGTTTTGTCTCTATAGTATATTTAACTGGCGCTCATCTCCTGCCCTCACTCTGTCATAGCTGCCAAAGTCATATGAACATTAACATGTCTTGTTACCTAAGTGTAGAACAGCTTTCTCCTGCCATGATTAAATAAATGCTAAACAGAACAGATGTCTCTTTTACTGTCTGTCTCAAAACCTGAATTTTCAAAGAGGTTACATGTTAAACAAAACAAAAAATGGCCTTTCCATGCATTGCTCATGTTTTTGAACCTGCACCCGACTGCTGACAAATAGTAACTGCTTGATATGTGCATCACACTTCATTTTCCTTGGGTTCTTGCAGCCTGCTTGCTCCTCACTTTCCAAATTAGCGTGGTTTTCTGCCATCAGCTTTGCAAGCAAGTTTCTTTGAGCTTGTTCATGAGTTTGTTTTGAGACCACTGGATACTGAACACAGCTTCACTCCATCACAGAAGAAAGAGTGTCATGTTGTTGGTACGTGTCATGTCATCCACTCCTTATAGCTTTTCTTTTTGGTGACTTTATATGTGTGATTAGAGTTTTCTGTTGCTCGTTTTCTCCTATCATTCAGCATAGAAATATTGCTTGGAGTGCTTTATTTACTGCAGCGTCTCTTTTTTATCCTTTAGAAAGGCTTTCCATGTCAGTTCATGTTTTCCTTGGCTGATGTTTGACATGGAAATCTAGGTCCCTCTAGAGAGTAGAGGGCACAAGCAAGGCCTGGCTTGCAGCAGATGTCCTGCTGTCTCTGCCACCCACTGTTCTGCTGAGCACAGTCTCTTCCCTTGGAAAGTGTCATCTAGCACTGGCTTTAGCCCTGCTCTGAGTGGGAGGCTGGGCCAGGTGACCTTCACAGGTCCCATCCAACCAACATTCCTCCAAGTCTGTCTCTACATTCTCATAACTCCCAATAGTAACCCAACTGTCTATTTTAAAGGAAGTTTCCTCTTGAAAATTACTTTCATCTGACTGCTTGTGTAACCCTGGGTTTTGCCATTTCTGCTTCTCTTGTTTATATGGTTGTGTTTGTTCTTGGGGACCTTCAGGGAAATGAGGTTATGTGACTGCCTGAACTACATTGTGAATGTGCAAGTGTAAGTACAGGCACAAAGGTATAGTCATGGGGGTGTCATGGAGTGAAATAAGAGAGTAAATTCCAGGGGTACGTTGAGGCATTTGCCTTCTGCTGCTAGCTCTGGTATGCTTTTGCTCTCTAATGGATTAGCCAAATTATTTTTCTGTAATTGAATTTTTCTGTGATTAATGCTATTAAGAGTTACTGTTGGTAGAAGAAAAAGACTCCACATTTCACTGTAGTTTTTGTTATTTCATTTTTGGAGCAATGCACTTTTCTATTCCTATTCAAGTCTTCTTGTATGTCTCTCACACTCTAAAAGTTCTTTGAACTCAAACCTGGTCAAATCATTTTCATAACACTTTTGATTTAAGTAGAATTTCATGTGACACTTGAATGACATTTTAAGTTACATGAACTGCTTAAGCAGAGAGCATGTGCTGTAACAGAACACATTTTCTATATGAACTGATGCTACCTTTTGTTTTCTCATCTTCCATAGATTTTTTGCAGTATTCTGACAGAAAGGGTAAGTATTACATAGATAATTGACCAAGAGACAGGGGAAATGGATGGACCCAGTCATGTCATTGAGTTAGCAAATGTAACACCCCTTTTCATTCTGTCTCTCCAAAGAGGATTAATACCTTTTTTCTTTAGAAATTGAACTATTCAGGCAGTAGTAAATCACTGTTCTTAACCCAGAATCCATAGCCATCCAGAATTTTCTGCTCTTTTTCACTGCAAAGGTTTAATTACATTTTATGGACCGTGTCAGATACAGCTCTCTTTTCTCCACTTCTAATTAATGTTAAAGAAGGATGGGCTGTAGCAGGATAATATCATGTCCTATTGATTTACCATTACAGTGTTGTTGAAGAATGGCCTTTGCATTAAGATTTTTGGCCACTGTGATTTCTGTGTCAGCTATTCGCTCTTAACATCTTGAGAAAACATATTCAATATCACTGTCACTCCTGATTTCTCTGTCTTACAAGAGACCTCTTTTTCTTTGAAATTACCTACATAACCACCTCTCTCTGCAATGTTTTGACTGTAATTGCTCATGACCTTTACTAACAGCCAGAGTTACCACTGTATTGCTGACATTCTGACAGAAGTTCTTGGTGGCGTAGAATTGCTTTGTCTCATCCTTTCCCTCAAGCACTGCTTTTTTTCCAGTGCTGTGGGTTGCTACTAAGTAAGTGCAAGGGAGATCACCCCACCTGTGCCAGGCTTCAGTTGTGTGAGAGTAGCTGTATTAGAATAATGCTGCAATTTGAAAAATTGTGCTGTCAAATAATACCAGAGTAACTGTAATTCTCTGTATCTTCTTTCTCTCCCCTTATTTTGTGTAGCCTGATGCAGCCCACAACTTTTATCACAGCAAAATTCAGTTGGAAGGGATGTGGGGAGTCACTCATCCAGCCTTCTTGCTCAATGCAAGGTTGTTTGTGTGGCCAGACCGGGTTGCTCAATGTTTTATCCAACATGTCTTAAAAACCTATAGGGATAGAGACTACACAACACGTCTGGGTAGCTTGCTTCAATTTTTGTCTGTATCGTGAGAACCCTTTTCCTTGCATCAAGTTGGGGCCTCTCTTATTTTGGTTTATACCTATTACTTTTCAACTCTGACATGCGCTGCTGTAAAGACCCTGGCTGTGTTTCCTGGATAACCACAGGTATGGGAAGGCCGCTATTAGGTCAATTGGAAGCCATCTCTTCTCAAGTTGAAAACGCTGTTCCTGAGCTGCTTTTCACAAGGCACGTACTCTTGTCCCATGACTGTCTGAATGCACTGAAGTTTGTCTATATTTTTTCTTGTTTTGGGCCCCAAAGTGGGTGCAGTATTGTAGGTGTGGTCTAGTGAGTGTCAAGTAAAGGGAGATTGTCACTCCCCATAATCTCCTGGTTGTGTTCCCATTAATACAGTGCAGGGTGCTTGCTGCCTTGGCCGCTTGCTTTGTTCAGCAAGGTGTATTCATGAGTCCTAAGGTAAGGATGTGTAAGGTAAATCATTGAGATGTCAGAGGAAATATGGATCCCTAACAGTATCATCTTGACTGCTGTTCTGCACTTCTGGCTCAGTGTTTGCTCCAGCAGCAGTCAGGACTGTGGCCCTCCTTTTAGAGAGGAAGCAGATGGCAGATAGTAATTTCTCATCATGTGTCTAGAAGTCTTGCTGTTTACTTAGAATTCCAGAAGTGTTAGGAATGTTTGTTGGCATTATGTTACTTCCTGGTAAAAATATCATACACAGTTTCTGCAGTGTTTTGGAATGTTAGTGTAAAAGACTTCTCTCTTCTCCAAAATACCTTTTTTACACCTGATTTAGGCTCAAATCTTGTATAGTTTCTCTTTGGTATCTCTCCGTATCTGGGCCTGTTTAGCCTGGAGAACAGACATCTAGAAGAGAGGACCTCATCAGTGTCTGTAAGTATTGAAGGGAGAGTGCCAAAAGGATGGAGCCAGGTTCTGTTCAGTGGTGCTGAGCAAATAGGACATGGGCAGAGACTGGTGCGCAGGAAGTTCCACCTAAACATAAGGATGAATTTCATTACTGTGCAGGTGGCCAAGCACTGGAACAGACTGACCAGAGAGGTTGTGGAGTCTCCCTCACTGTGGATACTCGAAAACCATCTGGTTGTAATCCTGTCAAATGTGCCCTAGGATAAGCCTGCTTGAGCAGGGAGGTGAGACCTGTAACCCAGTGTGGTCCCTTCCAACTTGACTCATTCTGTGATAGCCTGGATTTCATCCAGTACCTCTGCTGCCACCTTTGCATGTCAGGTCCTGAATGTTGTCTATGCATCTTGTGAAATATGTCAAGTTAGTACATTTTGCCTTCTGGTGGGCAGGCTGCTTTGTGTGCAGGACTTTCAGTAATTAAGGTTTTATTGTTTCTGCTGACATGTGGTACTGATAAGAATCATGAGTGTGTACCTCAGCACTGCCCCCTTCTTTAGTCTGCTTCCCAAGATGACAGACTTGCATTTGAAATGTTGAGTTTCATTTGTAGTTGCTGACAAGAGATGCACCTCACATCTCTCTACACCAAATGGTGAAGCCTGAGTGACCAGCCTAGATTCTGAACTGTAGGAAGTTAAATCAAGGTGAATGCTACTCTCTGGCTAATTGAAGGCTATTAATAGTGTTCTTTCTGAGTCCATTTAATTGAGCCCAAGTGTTTGTTGTTTAATTTGCACATTAAACTAGGCTAAGGTGTGGACACTGAATTTTACCACTGAAATCAGTATGTCATTTTAATTGCCTATGGATTCTGTGCACTGCAAGTTCTGTAAACAGTTTTATTCTTGGTTGGATCTCGGAATGTATGAATTTCTCTAGAAATCAAAAGTAACAAGTTAGATAATTTTCCATCAGGAGAGGCCCAGTGCACATATATGGTAGTACTGAAAGCTTGAAGAAAAACAGAAACAAGCCAATTTTCTTCAAAACATTGCTGAGAAAAATGGTCTTGAAAGTGAGACTGTAAGTAGTGAGTGAGAAATTAGGATCTTGTTCTGGTTTTCTGTTAAAGGAATGGTGTTTGCAGCGGTTTAGAATGACAGGTAGAGCTAGTGATGTCCTCCTGCCTAACTCTTGCCTCCCTTTTGTGATGACATTCTTTTGGCCTCGGTTTTTTATGTATTTTCCTCTTTTTAATAAAAATTGTACGATGGCAATATTTGGAATGATGCTGGAATATGTAGTCATTGGGGGGATTTAGCCAACCCACCTCACCTGGACTGCAAGGACATTATTCTACAATGGTTCTTGTTAGTGTTTTAACTTGAGGAAAACTGGAAATTCCTTCATGGGTTTTCTGAAAAGCTCATGGAAAAATAGGGGAAATGTTAGGAGTCTAGAGAAGGAACTGAATAACATAAGCACCCATAGTAACAAATTTAAGAGAAAATTACTAGAGTCAGATTTTTTTATCTCAGAGATCAGAAGATAGGACTAGTTGAGAGAGAAACTCACCAGCATCTGTGAATAGAAGAACTGCAGTCTTCTTCTTCTTACTGAAGAAGAAGAAGAAGAAACTCTTCTTCTTACTGAAGAAAAGAGTTTTCAGCGATAGTAGTTTGGTGCAGATGATCAGATGAGGGATGAAAAAAAATACACTTGCCATGATTGTCAGCTGAGATGTGATGGTTGTGGATTTATTGACAGGAATAGGCAGAGGATAATAGGTATTAATTTCTTTATTCCCCTGATTGCATACCTGCACAGGTGCTCAAAGGAAACTGTGGCTTGAAGAACATCTTAGGCCCAACTTAATTCTGGCAAAATAAGAACTCTGAAGAGGAAGAGGAAGCCTACAGAGCCTAGAAAATGGAGGGGAAAAGATTACTAAAAATTACTGTGTAGAAAACATAATCCTTTAATGAATGCCATCTTTCAAATATGTTTGAGTGTATATCAATTGCTGTTGATCTTTGAAGCAATTTTTAGTGAAGCCATCGAAACTTAGATTTTCTTTGGGATGAGTCAGTAGGAATGTGAGCTCAGTATTCCAGAATGTTTTCACTGAGAGGAGATGGAGTACAGCACACGTATGCAGTGTGGCTTCATGCACTGTGAAGCAGTGCTTCAAAAGTCCAGTGCTGCTTGTGAGGTGCAGAGATCATGCTTGGTTAAGTGTTAGGATGGGATGTGGGCATAGGAGAACAACTGAATTTAATTTTGATGGGATTACACTGACCCTACACTGTATTACTAAAACATATCAATAACTGAGAAACTATATGAATGGAGAGAAATGTTTCAACACAGTTTATGGAGTGGAGCCCCAGGCTTGATTTTGCCTTAGCTGAAAATTACGTAGGGAGTAAATCCCAGCAGGATGCTTACCATGCACATAGACATTTCACACATCAAACCACTAACCTGCTCCAAGGCTGCAGTCCTTGCTGTGATGTAGTTCAAATATACCTGCTATGAAAACTTTCAGGATATGAATCCAGCCACAGGCCAAATCTTACTGAAGCTTTCTGAAGCTCATTTCAAACATGATAAGTAACGCAAAGTTACATACTCAGGAACTGTCTGGCTGGGGAGAGTGCCCAAAGGGAAGGTGATATGAAGGGCTCAGAAAGAAGAATATCTGCCTTCTGTGGACTCTGTAGATAGAAACAGTTCTCTAAACTGTTATCTCTAGCAGGGGTCGAATTCAAGAGAGAGTGAGCATAAAAGAAAACCAGCCTCTTAGACAATATTTAAATTATATTACAGGTTAATGATTTATTTCTTTTGATTCAGCTGTCCTGAGGTAGTGGGCCTTACTTCATTATTTAGGTTCCAGGCATAATTAATGTCTCAGTAAGGCAAATATGTAAGTGGTTACAGGAAGCCTCAGGAAACCTACTTAACAGAAACAAAACATCTTTGAGAAGACAAGCAGGTGAGCAGAGAAAGAAAAGGATGTGATGGTGTTTTTTCCATCTTTCTAGTAAGACTTCTTACTGAGATATACTGACTGGCTGATTATGCCTCTCCCTTCTCTTCTTGTTTATATTTACCTTTATTTATCTTGTCAAAATACCAAGAAATTTAGGTCAAAATATATCTAGATCCATCTGTTCATCTAGTCTGTTCTTTTACTGCTAGTAGTTATGATATCTTTTAATTAAGTATGCTTAGTGACAGTTTACTATATTAATGGAGGACATCAAGTATCTTTAATTTTGTACAGGAGAAACTTCAATATTTTCTTCATAATTTCTGTATAACAAAATAATCTCTTTAATTTGTCATATTGTAGTCTATATATCTTAACCTGTAGCTTCTGTTTCAGTATTGGTTTAGATGGAAACTCAAATCAGGCTCTGTATTATAGCTGTCTTTAGCAGAGGTTTATTATCATTGCAGTCTTACTGTGAACGCAGGATGTGTTTCTTCAGTGTCATGGAGATCCAGTTCTGTTTTGAATTTTGTTAAATGTAGTTATTCTTTTGATATAATAACTTTGTTCTCTCAGTCTTATGACGGACTGAAAAAATTATCAAGTCCATTGATTGACCTTTCAGTTCTTTGACTGGTTTTGGGGACACTTTTTTTGGGGAGATTTTGAGATTGACCATCAGTGTTGTTGCAACCAGATTTTAAGCAGAGTCTGAAGAGTGATGCAGCAGACACCAGAGCTGGTAGATATGATACTAGAAGGAACAGATGACATTGCCTTTAGGATAATTTGTCTTTCATGACCCTCCTGCCACATCAGGTAGTTTGGTTGGATATTAGACAGGTCGAAACTTAATCTATTGAGTTTATTTTTGAGATTCGATATGGGATGGATTATTTATTTGACATCTGCCCCACCCCTCTGTGGTTCTCTGTGCCAGCCCATTAAACCATCATCACGCAACTACATTATCAGCTGAGTTTTCACTTCAGGTAGTAGTGATGCTTTGGGAGTTTAATTAGGGAAGAGCATTAGGAAATATTTTCAGTGACAGTGGAACAGTCTTTCTTAAGCTTAATGATTTTTATCTCTTAATGGGAATAAACTCCCCAGTAATCTTCTATTTTTGTGATCTGTAAACACTCTGCTGTACTAACAGCATACACCATTTAGTGTTTACTTAGACAGCTCTGGTTGGATCCCAACTCATTATTTCTGTCTTGTGGGCAAAGCTGCTGTGGATGCAGCTTTTGTAGCATGTTGTCTGAGCTACCACAATGCAATCACTTAGCTGTCTAAGAAATGTGTACTAGCTTACATTGTCCTTTTTGATAAAACCTGTGACACTGCTGTGGATTACACTCATATGTATGTGCAGTAGTTTACCTGTGAATCACATATGCAGTGGGTAAACAAATGTTTGTGTGAGATTGTTTATTGTATGTCTAGAAAAATAGCAGTGTCTCTTATCTACAATTTTCACATCAGCAGTTTAGAGGAAAACTGTCAGGGTATAGATTTTTAATGGTACCGTATCAAAGTGATGTATCTCACCAACATGCTATCAATAGAACAAATAAAACCTATATGCCTATAAACAAAATATAAGTTATATTTTTAAAATCTTTATTAAATAGCAGTTATTTCAGAACTGCTTGGGATTAAAATCCGTCATATCTGTGATCTAAAAACAGTTTTTGAGATGAAAAATAGACACAACCAGAAGGGTTATTTTGTGGACTCAGATTTATAGTAGCCTTTATGTATAATATGTAAACCAGGATGGCTGTCTTGGAACCTCAAGGCACAAGTGTGTGTAGCTTCCTACCTGGGGAGCAGAAGTTTCAGAGTGGGAATGGTACTGGGGGGCTGTGCATCTGTTCTTGAGGCTGTGGTGTCAGAGGCTTAGGTTGCTCGTGCACTTTGCCTTCTTTAGGTGCTTTTATCAGCCATAGATGTGCGGCTGGGCTGGCACTGCTCTGTCTTTGGCCTGTCTGAGTTCAAGAAGCATTTGGGTAAAGCTCTCAGGCACATTGTGTGATTGTTGGGGTGTCCTGTGCAGGGCCAAGAGTTCTATTTGAGGATCCCAATCAGCACCTTCCAACTCAGCATATTCTATGATTCTGTGATCTCCTAGGAAGTAGAAAAAATTAGATTCATGCCATTTGTCCCAAGGGCTCTAACCCATGTCCCATTTGGTCTTGTTTGGCCTTTTGAAGCTAGATCACAGTGCAGAAAGCAATGCAAGATTCATGGGGTCAGAAAGCACTCAGTGTAGCACCTCAGGATTATACCTCTGAGTGTATTTAGGAGGGACTGCATGGAGTAAGAAGGGGTGGGAATCCAACATTTCATGTGCTTTTCAGGATTATTAGTATTTGGGAAAGTAAATTTCAAAAATTAAGTAATTGCATAATGTACCGTCTGTAAAGAGGCAGGGAGTGGGGTCTATACTAGAAACGTCTCCTTGAGGTAGCAGGAATCTACTGACAAGACCTCTGAATTGGCTTCTTGCAGTCTTCATGAGTCCAGTGTTCCTTTCCATGTGTAGCATATGATTCGAACTGCCTTTTATGTTTACTTTTAAAGAAGGGCTAAGAGATTGTCTCATCCGGTTCCTTGGTAAAAGGCAAGTTTTGCAGCAGTATGTTATTTCTGATAGAAGTTTGCTGTCTTGCTGTTCAGGATAGGCAGTAGTGAAGGATTCCTAATTTAGCTAGTTATCTATGCTCTTCCTAGGCACCCTGCTTATCAGGAGGTGGAGAGTCTTTCTAATGTCCTTCTTCAGAATTTGAGCTTATTGGATCTTCTGTTAAAGCAGATGTAGAAAGAAGCTTACAGCCTCTTTCTCCTCCAGTATGATTTCATATTCTTAAAGGCAGGGTGCTATTTTCTCTTAAAGAAGTGATCGCAGTCCAGGCTCTTTATTTCTGTTGTTTTCTTCTATAGGTTTTGGTTTCATGACCTGTGACTGTTCTCTCTGTCCAGCTGATCACTGTTCCTTTACATGTAGTGCTCAAAGCTGGGTGTACTACTCAATTTGTGGCTGGATTAGAGCAGGATATTTTTTCCAGCCCTACCACATTGTTGACTCATGTTGACTTCATTGTAAATGTCAAATTTCTTTCTGTGGAAAAGCTGTTACACCAGTCTTTCCCCAGATTTTGTTTATGTGGTTGATTATTCCTGGCTTAATCTTAGAATTTTGTTCTAGCCTTACCTGAACAGCTGCTGCAGAGCAGCAGTCGTGCAGGGGCTTGTGACTGTCTCATTAGCCTTGTGCACCTCATTCAGTATTTTCATTACTGGTGCTTCCCTGCTACTGGAATGAACATCACAAATCCTGAGCATATGTCCAGTTTGAGATTCACCTCTGATAAATATTAACTAGTCTTTCTAAACCGTGTTGGAGTTTGTTTTTTTGGTGGGTTTTTTTTGTTTGTTTGTTTGGGGTTTTTTGTTCTTGTTGTTGGTTTGGTTTTTGGGGTTTTTTTTGGTTTTTTTTTTTTGGTTGATTGGTTTGGGATTTTTTTTGTCTAAATACCAACAGTTCTTGTTAAATCATGTTTTTCTAGCTTGCTTGTGGGAGTATCGTGAGCATTATCAGTGTCCAAAGTTCTACCAAGGTCAACACAAAGTAACTGCTATGGATCTAGACAGATGATTTTCAGATGATTTATTTTCAGCACCTGGACATCTTACCAGTGGTAGAGATGGGAAAATGCCTCTGTGTGCACTCTATTAGGTTTTATTACTAAAAGGCCTTCATCCCTTCTTTCTTCCATAGGAGCTGACATTGGAAATAGTGTGTATCTCCATCCAAGCCGTGTCCCCCAGGTCTGCCTGGGCAGTCTTTTGTGGTGGAGGACACATCAGGCCACTCTGCTGAGCAGCTTCAGATAAACCTTTGTGACCTGAGTATTACTTTACCAGTTGTCCTTCTGCTTCTGTGCACATAAGCATATTCTAAGTCAGTGATCCCTGAATACTTGTATTTTTTGGGAGAAAAGGGTTCTCTATGGTCTTTTTTAATATTATTACTATTTTTCCCTTTTAAAAAAGGAATAAGGGGCTAGTGAGTCCTAAAATAAACAACACCTTGTTTTACAGAAAACTACTGGTGTTTGGTTTTGGGGTTTTTTTTTTTGGTTTGGGGGATTTGTGTTCTGAAATGCTGAAGCAAACAAGTGGTGGTGTTATAATAAACAAACCTTGCCTGTAAAAGCTGTCTTAATTTGGTTAACCCACCAGGCTTAGGCTGTCTCTTTTAAAAATTACTGATTTATCTTAACATCTGTTTAAATCAAGCATTGAGGAGAAGAGCTACTTTTTCTTAATGGCTTGCATCCCTTTTCCCAGGCTTAAGCTTTTTTCCTGCTTTTCTTTCACTTTTATTCTTTATATGGGCTGATGCTTTTTGATACCATTATTCAAGGTTGTATTGTTTGCCTGTCTTCCTTTTAGGGGACCTGAAAGCCTGTCATCAAAAAGCTGACCCCACAGATCAGCCTAGAGGTAGTAAATGCCTTGCAGACACATAGGGATCTCCTCCAATCCATAGGGATTGTCTGTGGATCCTAGAAATGCACTCACCTAAAAATAATTCCTGTATCAGGGTTAGCTTTCTGTTCTAGCTTTAAAATCCACAGTGATTGCACTAAAACCTGAAAACTTGTACCTGTGGAAGTGTTTCTACCTTAACTGAAAAAGTACTGAAAGACAATATGACTTCTGGAAAGTTCACTGCAGGAGACCCATGCATAATTAGTGGAAGTGTCAGTCTGAGTAAGTTTTTTAAAAATTAATCATAAATATCTTGATCACTTCTTCCTTTGTTTGCTGATACAGAATTTTCTGCCAAAACAGAGACTCCTAAGCCTTTTGATTCTTAAATACTGCATTTGTATGTTACAGTAGAGTGTTTTCTATCTTTCTTGTATAACAAGCTTATGACTTTTTTTTTCCCAAGAGTTCAGGATTCTTTCACTGATTTATTTGTAATGCTATATTAAAAGAAAAACATAATACAACTTAAATCTTATGCCAGTTAATCTAACTGCCAGCCATAATTCCATTTGGGCTTTGGAATAAGCATCAAAAGCTGAGAAAGTTTTCATTTTCTTGTGCCCATTATCTAAAGATGAGAGCAAATAAATGCATGTACTTTCTAATAAAAAAAAATACAGGGTCACCAGTTCTGATTCTTTTCATTTCCCTTTAATTTGTCAATTTTTATCAGCTCTATTTTGCTGATAGAGTGGAAAGAAGGAGACACTGAAATTAATTAAATCTTCTTTGATATTTAACTTTTTATTTAGTGTCTTGGGGAGCTCCAAGCAATAATCAATCAAAATCACTCCCCTCTGTCTATTCTCAGGGGTACTGTAATAATAACCAATTAATGCGGCCCTAGACTGGACAGAAAGGTCTTGATTAGCCCCTACAAAAATTGGTTGCAATTAGCAAAATTCTGGTGTAGCGGAAATCACCAGTTAAAGTGTCTTTGTAGAAAAAGGTTTAGGATTTAGCTTGCTCGAAATACTGAAATACAGCAAAATTTTCACTTTGTTAAAGCCTTTTTTGACCGTGTCTAAGGGATGAAGGCTTTTAGACACCTTGAGCCTCACTTTAAAAATGACCTGCCATGGTCAGTTAACTGCTAATGCATCAATTAACAACAACAAAAAAAAATCTGTGTGCGTTTCTTGCCATAATTTTCTACAATTCCAGTTCCTTTGAAGTATTACTGCCCTAAAATCAAAGCACTCACGCACACACACACACACACACACACACACACACACACACACACACACCCCCGCTGCAGAGCGTTTTAGAAATATATGGTGTTATTCTGGTGACACCAGGTGTTGAAAGTAAAAAATGTAATGCATTATGTATTCAGAAGCATGCCTTTACTAATTGATAGTTATTGTGGGGTAAATGGTGAGCTAGTGAGGGTTTGTAATTTGCCAGTCATTTATCTATTTTTAAAGAAATATTCATATGCTGAAAGTCAGAAATTATTTGATCATTACCTGTCTTTTAAAGTCATATCAAAAAGACAAAATGTCATATGATTTCTCTTCTTTCTGTGTTTTAATTATTATACTGTTTCTTGATTTACATCTGGCTCTCTAATTATATTATTTAATTTTTCCTCAGTTAATTAGCATCACTAAGTGAGTGTTTGCTTAAGGAATGCAGAAGTGAAATTAACTGAGATTTCCAGATGTCCCTAGATACTGTCAAGTCTGGGAGAAATGCTGTTCAGAATAATAAATTATTCCTGTGTGTGGGCATTGGGAGTTGCCCCAGTCTGCTGTACGGCACAGTATTTGGGTGGGGAGAGTGGCACTGAGAGGGCACTGATTGATTCATTCAAGAACTGAAACATAACTTCCTATGGCCAACTTGGACTAAGAAGTTATTTAATAATGTTTTTTGCATTTTCAGTATTCTGGGAATAGTGCTTATCTTTAATATTTTTCAGGTAGCATAATTTTAACTCCAAAAATAAAATTTTTAGTTAATCCGTAAAATCATCCCTTCTTATTCCAGTTTTTCCTTGTCAAATGCATTTGGTGTGAGGCTGTACCAGTGTTCATCCAGAACTACTTCTTGAAACTCTAAGGCTGTATTTGCTATGAGCCAAGACCTTTCAGTGCAAGCAGTCTGTTTTTAAAAGTGTGGTGCTGATTGTATTTACTGGAGTCTGTTCTCTTTATTTGTGGCATAAAAATATAAGTGGTGCTTTTGAATTTATTTTAGTAGGAGCAAAGTTGCTGACAGGAAGAGCAGTTGGTTTTTATATTGTGTATCAGTTGTGCTGAGGGGTGTGTGTTGATCCCAGTGCAAGAGGAAACTTTTCACTTAGAAGGATAGAGAGGTCTTGGGACTTGCTGTTCCCTGTCCTACTTACCCTGTTTGTTCACACTGAAATTTGAAAAAGCATGAGGAAGTAAATTGGAGGGTACTCTACATACTACTGGATATTTGGGATCTATTTGGAAAAGTGGGGTC
The DNA here is from genome assembly GCF_901933205.1 of Camarhynchus parvulus. Classification (NCBI taxonomy): domain Eukaryota; kingdom Metazoa; phylum Chordata; class Aves; order Passeriformes; family Thraupidae; genus Camarhynchus; species Camarhynchus parvulus. The sequence goes on from NC_044571.1 coordinate 39,052,776, forward strand.
CCAATAAAATAGCAGCATGTATGAATTGTTTTCTTATTTCCACAGCATATCCTGAGGAAGCAGGACTACAGTGATCCATTGTCACTTCTGCTTCGTGTCCCATGGTATGGACAGGGGACAGTGGCAGTTCCCCTTTCTGTGCTGGGTTCTGTGCATCCCCTTTGGTCTGCTCTGTTGACAGCTAATGTAGCCAGTTTTGCTATCCTCTTATCTCGTAATTTTGCTCTGTATTTGGGGTGTGTGAGGAGGCTGTTGTGGGGAGATACTAAAGCTAGTCAGAGGATATGCTAATTTATAATGGTGGCTTAATCTCCTTTGCATGGGACCTGCTCCAGTCCTAAACTGGCTACATCTTAAGATGTAGCTTGAGGCATTCAGAACATTTTATACCGTTATATTGCCTAATTCATGTCAGTTTTCTCAGCACAAACTCTAGATTGATGGATCGGTGGAGTTGGACACTCTCCTAGATTTCAGTGCCTTAAGGTATGTGAGTTTCTTCTGATGTGTCCACAAAGTAATTTGGAAGGCTAATGTCTTTAGAATGCTAATTTTATTTTTAAAAATTTAAAAGGTCTTTTTCAGCTACTCAGTATGCTGTCTTGATGGAGAAATGTATCACAGATGGAAACCACCTGGTTTGTAAAAGTAAAATCCTTCACAAAAGCCATTAGAGTGTTTCCAGAGCAGGGTGACCAGGGTGGTGGAAGGAGTGGCTGAGGTGACTCAGCTCATTCAGCCTGGAGAAGAGAAGGCTGAGGGGGGACCTCATCACAGCCAGCAGCTTCCTCTGGGGGGCAGTGGAGGGCAGGTGCTGATCTCACTGCTGACCAGTGATAGGACACAAGGAAATGGGATGAAGCACGGGGAGTTCAGACTGGACATTAGGGAAAGGTTCTTCACTGAGAAGGTGACTGGCCACTGGAACAATTCCCCAGGGAAGTGGTCATGGCTCCAAGCCTGTCAGAGATAAGGAGAGTCTGGGCAATGCTCTTAGTCAAATGGGTTAGCTTTAGGCAGTCCTGTGAGGAGCAGGGAGTTGGACTCCATGATTCTTATGTGTCCCTTCCAGCTTGAGAGAGTCTGATTCCTTTATTGCCTTCAAATGATGAGTGCCCCAGAAGCTCTTGTCTGTGGTCCCCAAGCATGTGGTCTTGCACTTTGTATCATTAAAAGCCATCTCACTTCCATTACACAGTTCTTAGGCCATCTCATGTGGCTGTAGCATGACATGATGCTTTTCTGGATGCGTCACACACAGATGTGGTAGGCACACAGCTAATGACTGTAGTATGATGACTAAGAACTAAAACAACACTGATTCCTGAGGAATATGACTGATAACTTTTGTCTGTGCTTATCACTTCTTATTTTAATGTAGTCCATTATAATCTTCCCCTAATTTACTCCTTGTTCATAGACAGTTCTTCCCTATGACTTGGTCTGGAGATGTTTTCACAGATTATTAAATAATGAACTCCAAGCTCACTGTGTTATCCTTGTCAGAGTAAGTTGTTTAATGACCCTGGCCTGGCTTTTTTGCATTCAAAACCACATTGCATATTAATCCCCTTCTCATTTACTTCCAGCACTTAATTCTGTTCTTCTTTCTCTATGAAGCTACTATCAGAAATTCTTTCTCAAAGGTCACTGAAGAGAGGCTGCAGAGCATGTATAAAGCCATTTTCATTTATGTAAATATTTTATTTGTTAATTATTGACTCATATAAATTAAGATCAATATTATGTAATCCTGTAACAGTCTTACCCCTGCTATAAGATGCCCTTCATTAAAGCTTCCGTCCAAGCATTCTGGAGGGAGAACTGGCAAGGAGACCTTGAATTAGAGTAAATTCTACATGTCATCATAAAACCAAAATAGCTTTTATGTGCAATTGCAAATGTATATGTAGAAATAGGGAATTATTTCCATCAGTAATTATTGTGAGACTCTTGTGGCTCCATGAGAAGATTTAAGGGGTTATGTAGCTGGTTTTCCTCATTTTTCAGTAAATACAGGTCTTACAGACCTGTGCTAAATTTTGCATTAGGCTGTAAAACCTGTTTCTGCATCAGAGACCAAACCACTCTTTACCAGAAAATAAACATTTAATTTTATAGGACACATACAAATTGGAGATTTATTATCTTGCTTTGACTCTACCAGGCAGGAAGATATTTGAGTTTGGTCAGTATATCTTATGGATTTGAAACCAAATACTCCGGTGCCTTGCTAAGTGTAATTTCAGTCTATTTTGGATGTCCCCAGAATATGTATTTGTTTCTTCTGTGTAGAAGAGAGGAGGCCAGTAAGTATATTTACTTTGGGATAAGGATGCATTCCCTGTTGAAGAAGGACATGAGGCATGTTTCAGACTTCATTGCAGGAATTTGCAAGTCATTCTTAGAGAGCAAAAATCAAGACTAGGACAGTTGAAATAACTCATTAATTCTCTTCTCATGATGATCTGTGACTTACTTGTTCTGTAGTAAACTTGTTACTAATTTCTAAAGAGGAGTGATCTGCCTCAGTGGGATTGAAGTTAATTCTGAACATCTGTTTGTAGTTCTTTGTAGTTTTCATTTGATGTCCTGTTTTGGTTTGTATCTTCTTGCCTTTTATTATATTAGAAAATGGTGGAAGAGATAGGTTGCTGAGATATGGACTGGGTTTTTATTTGTGACTTGTATTAAGTTACAAGCTGAAATTCACTTTAAAAATCTTTTTGTTAAATAAAACTACCCAGATAGCTTACTAATGTAAGACTTGCATATACATTTAATTAGTAAGACAAATAAAATAACTGCAGTGAATTAGAACAGAATCACAAAATCACTTAATTTGGTAAAAGGTCTTTAAGATGGAGTCCCAGCTGTTAACCCAGCACTGCCAACTCCATCACTAAACCACGTCCCTGAGCACCACATCTGCACATCTTTTAAATACCTCCAGGGATGGTGGCTCCACCACTTCCCCGGACAGCCCACTGAGCTGATTTATTTTGTACCAGTATCCCATATTAAATATTATGCTCTTCCACAAATTTGATTCATAGACTGAAAGAATAAGGCTTCCTTCTTAAAGAAAAAAAAAAAGCTTCTATGCACCTTTAGTAACCTCAGCTCTGGTCCTGTAAATGTCAAGGAGGGCCTCTCCTCCTTCTGTTGCTACCTATACACACAAATGAAAAAGCATTATTGTTAGTGTAACTTCTGTGTGTATGGATATACTTTATTGTCCACTACTCCTTCTGAACTTCACAAAATTTCTGTGACCCTGCTTCAGAGCAAATGTCCTTGGCTCTTATCCCATGCTATCTGTACCATTTCTGGTGGAACATTTAAAATTGTGTTTGCATTTAGATCCGGTGGCTCCTCCAGTACAGCTGATTTTAACCCTCCTCTCTCCTTTTCTGGTGGCCACTAACACTTCACAAGCAAAGCATGCCTCTGTGTAGAAAATCCTTGCGTGTGTATATGTGGTTGCAGCAAATGCATGTGAATTGCCTTTCTTTGACCCTTTAAGGCAGCCCATAGTTTCCCAGGAATTATGTGTTGAAAAAAACCAGTCTTTTGAGTTTTTCTGATGTTTAATTTCTGCTACATCAGTCAAAGGTTTGTGTTTTAGTAGCTAGTCCATGCTGGATTGGAGTATGCAGCCATTTCTGGAGGAAAAATACTACAGTAAAATGTACACTAATGTTCCCAGATACATACCTGGATTTTTCTGTTTGGCTCATTTAGCAGAGCACATTTTGTTCCCTGAACATCTGTGCTCTCCTTTGGTTTTTAGCAAGGTTTGAGTAGAATTGTATTGCAGTGACCCTTCCACATGGTGCTGCAGGGCTCAGGCACCTTGACTCATCCCAGGGAGACATCCTGCTACTGCCTGTGGAGCTGCTGGCTGGAGTGGCCTCCTCTATTCTGTCAGGATGTCCAGCTACTGGCCCTCCTGGCCAGCCACACAGTGGGGCCCAGGAGGCCCCACTGGGTCTCTCCTGGGTAGAGCTTATCCTGCCTGCAGCCCCTGCCATGGCACATCCACAGAGCAGGAGCAAAGGCTTCCCAAGCCACAGGCCCTTGCCAGTGGGAGGATGCTTTTGCTCAACAATGGGGCTTTATAAACATCTCCCTTCCAGGCTCGGTCGCACTCCCAAGGGACGGTGCTGGGCCATGACCTGGGCACCTCTCCCCTCATCACAGAGGATCATTGTGCAGCTGTTCCCTCATTTCCTTTGTGGAAAGGCACCTCACGATCCCACACAAGACCCCATCTTTTCTTGCTTCCCGTTCTCTCTCTCGCCATCCTTTCAGTGTAGGAAAATACATTCCCATGCTTAGGTACTCCAAGTGTTTGCCGTGTTCCACAGGCCGGGATGATCTTCTCAAAACAGGAGCTGACCGCTCTGGGTATTGGCATGTAAATTAATGTGCTGACCCTGCAGGGAACCCATCCAAGCTGCAGGCTCTGTCCCGAGTTTCAGGATGTCGGCGGTTTGAAACTCTGGGCTCTGTTCTGCATCTCAATGATGGAAACCATTTCAAATTCACCATGGCATAAACAGGACTGCCCTATCAAAAGTTGTTTTTCTACTTTTCTCCTGTAACAGCAGTCTGGCATTTAAAGCATATGCTCCATTCTTGTGAGTTGTTTTTTTTTCCTTACTTTTGTGTAGCTACAACACTGTAAACACCTATGCTAAAAGTGCAAAGATATTTTGTGTAGATAATTTAAATTAATTGTAGTGTACACAAAACTGCATTGTAAGGACCCTCCATGCTTGAGTGGGATTTTGAGAAGCCATCTGGTCTCTTGCCTTTCTCTAAGACAAGAATAACTGTAGCATCCATGATAGTTTGAACGAGTTTTCAAGATTTCCAGTTTTCAAGGATTCCACACTGTTTATTCATTTTCAGTAAACACACCTCAGTTGGCACTCACGACTAAGATGTTTGAGGTATTGCAATGTTCTTCTGAAACATCAGTGTGTTGCTCAATAGCACTCAAAAAGGCATGAGGAGAATGGAGTGTGAACAAAGGAGGAGACATGGTTTTTCTCCCTGTATAAATTCATGGTTTGTCTGTTCTTAAATCTTTCAGATATAGTTTCCCTATGTAGAAAACCATAGGAGAATCAGTGAAGAGTGCCGCTTGGTTTGGTAAATATATGTAGACTTGTCAGCCATCAAGAGAGTAAACACTGGAAAAGTATCTGGTGGCACTGAGGAGGTGCACAGAGCCCCCTGAATCAGGAAGATGAAGCAAGCAGGCATCAGGGAAAGATCCCACAGTGATCTGGCCTCATGCACACACGTGCAGTCGCTGCCTTGGGCTGCCTTCCGTGCTGCTGCCATTGCTGACACAAAAACAGGCGTGAGAGCTCACAGGAGACAAGGCTTCTGCACAGCACAATGCTCAATGCTCATCACTTTGACTTGGGGAGGGTCTGGACCCAACTCTGGAAATGCATCAATGTTGCCTTGCCCTGTTCTTGTGCTGTGATGCTGAGGTATCTTGTTGTTGATCACCCTAAGATAGAGGGCACTTGGCCCTCAAGCTTTTTAGGGGTCATTTGTTATGGTTGTTCTTATGCCTCTCTGTTCTTACAATTAGAAGGCTGTTCCTATCCATGTTAATGATTCTGTGCAAAAGATTTTGGCTGGCTACATGTTCATGTATGCAGAGAATCAACTGTCACTTCTTAAAACCTTTACCCATATTTGTGGGTGATTATGCCCCATCTCATCAGCTCCTATTTAAGCTCCTGCTGGTTCATTCTTGGCCAAAGTAAAACAGTTCTGGAATCAGTGCTCTGCCCTGAGCTCTTTCTAAACAGTTTTGTAGTCCACAGGTTTCTGAATTGAGGTCCAAAGATTTCAGTGAAACTTGTACAATGTGACTTAATGTTAGAACAAAACAGTCAATACTTACATAATTTTCTCTTGAGGTGACAGCTTTCCCCTCCTTCCTCTCAACTCAGTTTGTCCACATGCACCGAACTTCTGGTTGTGTCATCCACCTTTTCTTGTCCTGATGTGCTGGCAATCCCCTCCTGTCTCTGCACTCTCCAGAAATTTAGCCTGTTAATCAGTCTAATGTTGTGTCCAGCATATGTTCTGCATTCCATCCCCATCATCTTTTTGCATGTGGTGGTTTTATCTGTTTGTCCCTTTGAGACCTTCTAAAAGGTCTCACTTTGGGAATTAAACTCTTTCTGTAAGCAATAAAAACTAATCTAATGCATTTTCTCTATGCAGTACAGTGGAAAGTTATTTGGAATGTTTTCAAACAGACAAAAGGCAAATATTTTTGATGACAAAGGGGTACAAAGCACATGAGCAGTGCTCTGATTGATGCCTGTCCCAAGGGCATCCTCACTCTGCCTCCTGGCAGACACTCACAAGATACTCCAGTTTAAGCACAGCAGTGTTGGTTTGGGGATGTGAGTTATCCAAGGAAGAAATTAAAAGAATCTGCAAAGAAGTTTAAGTGGAGTTTCAGGTAGTGCCCAGTAGCCCCAGCATGGCCCTGGTTACTCCAATACTCTTGTTTGTTTTCACAAACCAGCGCCTCACGGTTTCAGAGCGGGTGACCGCTGCGAGGAGACCATAACCTCTTGAATTCAAAGGAGCCATCGTTTCTCTGGTGCCTCTCTGGTTAATGTAAGAAAGGTGTCTTGCCATAAACTTTTTCCGAGGTATTCAGCAAGGTTGGGAAGGGGTCGGCCCAGGCAGGAAGCCCTTGTCTGTGCTATAAAGAAAATAGCAAGCAACAAAATGAAAGCATCAAAGGACCAACAGGATGCGGTCCCAGGAGTCCTCTCTGGCATGTTAGTCCTTCTTGAAAGTTAGCATTGAGTGAAGAGTGACCTTAAAACTCCCTTCATTCAAACAGACTGGGCTCAAGTTTAAAGTTCAAGGCATTTTGTTTTTTCACCTGTTTCCTACAGTTTTTAAGAAACTTCTGAAGAATTAATGTGTAACTATATCTGGTCACAGAGCCAATGCAGAGAATTTTTCTCAAGGGAAAATAATGTTACTGTATGGAGTGAGAGAAATGGATACTTTCTGAGTTAGGTTTTATTTTGTTGAAACTTCTTCTCCCAAACCCACTGAGAGCATGATTGCAAACAGCCCTGGAGCCAGTGTAATGCACAGCTCTAAGGCCATGCTTAATTTTTAAAAGAAGCTTTTAGAGTGCTGTAATTGTCTGGATTGTGGGAAAAAAAAAAAAAGGTGGTGGTTTTTGCCAAAGCTGCTGCTGCCACTTGGGGAGCAAGGTCTTGTTTTGGGCACAAGTTGAGAGCAAAGAGCCTGGTTGCAGCTTCATCTGCAAGTGCAGGGTGAGTGAGCCAGCGACTGGCCCCATGGCTACCCACCCTTCTTCACCCTGCTCAAGCTGTTGTGCCTGGAGAACCAAAGCCCTGACCCAGAGCTCCATTGGTGTTGAGGGTGGATGTGGATGCAGTGCTGCTGCCCTACCAGCACTAATGGTGAGTAGCACCCGGGCTCCTGGCTAGCACCAGTTGTGAGGCACTTTTCACCCAGCACCACCTACCTGTGTGATGCTAAAACAGTTCCTGTATTTTCTGATCTTTGCATCTTGCCTGATGAAGCAACTGGTTACAGATCCCACAAGCGATCTGGCAGGTCATCTTTCATAGCTAAAATAAAGAGTTTGCCAAGATGACATACAAATTTCATTCGTGTTTCTCCATGCCATTAAAATTTCATGATTCCGGTATGAATATTTCATGAAAGTACTTTCTGAATGGGTTTGTTTTGTCCTGGCAGCTAATATTCCATATAAGTCTGGGCAGGTTTTGTTTGGTTTTTGGTGGGTTTTCTTTTCCTCTCAGGTGGTTTAATGAAGGTAAGAAGTGTCAAACTGGATTAAGTGAGAAAAGGCAACTTCTTGTTGGTGATTCAGCAAGGAGGTGCCATCTGTAACTCTTTTCAGCTGCGTAGTGGAAGCAGTGTGAAATGACCCTCAAATACAATTCTGCTCTGTGCCCTCCTGCCACAAGGTGGCTAAAACTCTTTTAAAAGCCCAGGATTTGCGAGTGCTTTAAGTGATGCTAATACATCTACAGCCTTTCTGCAGCACAGCACACTGGAGACCAGATTTATTGTGCAGCAAATTGTATGTCTTATTTATATGGAGCAGTGATCAGGAAATGTTATTACCAAGTTTATTTCAATCCCTCCTTGGCTAGAGGGCTGGGCTTTGCTTTGTTGTTGGTTTTTTTTTAATAGAAGGAAAAGTCATTTTCTCAGCCCATCCAGCGTGAGTGACAGGGGCACTGTACCACAGGGAGCTGTGGCTGAAACTTCAGCTTCCCACTCCATCTCTGTTTGTACTGCCTGCTGAATCAATCTGCTCAAAGGCTAAATCAGAAACACTTGCCCAAACCTGGGTTAGCAAGTTCCTTTGTTGCTGTTGAATTCTGCACTGGGATGATGGGTGCCTTTCTTTAAATGGGTGATGTTTCCCAACAGCCAGCTGCTGTGCCATCAGAAACAGGGAAGTTGTTTTCAGCAGTTTCAGGAAATGGTGACACTCTTCGCTCTGAACTTTTTGGAAGCTTATCTCCAGCTGTACAGTAGGGACAGGGCTTTTGTTTAATGAAGCATACCTTTTCCTTACAGATGCACCACTCACTATAGAGCTTTTTATGTGCGTTTTAGGTTTCCCTTTTTATTTTTTAACTTATTAACTCTGACAAGTAACCTCTTGGTTGTGAACAATTTAATTCACAATTCATTTTTCTGATTCAAAGTGAACACGAGTGCCCTAATCCCCTAATGGGAATTAATTGCATGTTTCAATGCTTAACTCTGATCCTTTCTCAATCCCCACTGGGACAAGTTTCTTCCTGAAGGATCTGTGTTTGTTATTCAAAACACAATCTGAAAGGTAATGATTTTTCTTATAAAAGAGACTCGGGCCGACTGAATATTAATGCTCTTTTTATTGTGAGGGAATGAGCTGCATCCAAGAAAAAAGCTCATTTATGTAATGAAGGATAAATTACTCTGAAGTATATCTGATAAAATACAGGGGAAAAATCAGTGTGTTCTTATTCCCCTAAGTGAAAGCAGTTTGCCAGTAAATGAAGGCACACACTGTTTTTGCTTGGAAAGCTGTATTTTGATACAGAGAAAAACTGTTTGCTTCACCAAAGGGGAAATTGCTTGGCTACTGAGGATTTTTAAATGACACTGTTCTCAGCCAGCAACACACCCTTTAGGATAACTGGCCAAACCTAACAGTTTACTAAAATCAGAGTAAATTGCAGAAAATAGTTTAAATTTCTACTTCCAGTCTGTTTTTAAATATTTCTCAAACTTGAAATACATTATTTAATAACACTCTTGCCAAGAGGAGCTGCACAGGCTCCTCTGATGTTGGGTGTCTGGCCCAGGCCTATGACTGTGGATGAGGCAGGCTCTGCCCAGTCAGTGACCACAGGTAAAATGTAGGAAGACATCACAGTGCTAGAGCTGCCTCTACCCTACAGAAATGATGGAGGACAAACACAGCACAGTGTGAAAAAGTAATGCAGGAACTATGAAGGTACCTTCCCCCCCCCCCCATTATGTTTCAGTAAAGCCAGTCTTTTACCCCATTTAAACCAATTTTGAGTGTTTCATGCTCACAGATACAGCAAATGGATGTTCAGGGTCTGTTTTCAAGAGGGGGCTCACAGATGTGCAGACCAGCTACTTGAGGTGATTTAACACCTGGGGGTGTCTGTCTGGAGAAGATAGGAAGAACACAGCTTTACCTGGTTTCTCGGCGGCAGCAGCCCTGGCTTCCAGTTTCTCCCTTGGCCCCACAGCTTGCTGTTCAGCATTTGTCTGTCACTCAGAAAGTGGGACCTTGGCGCTGGCTTTATTGCAAATGTACCAGCACATCCATGAGATGACTCCACACTAGGTGGAGTCATCTTTGCTTTTGGGGAGTCACTGACCGTGACACCACACACTTGTTGCAGCACAGCTCCCATAAAGGTGAGAGAGAGAAAAATTAAGAAAGATTTAGAGCTTTTCCTGGGGGTCAGGGATGTGTTGGCTGATGTTTGGGATTCCTTAGAGAATGTCATTTGGTTACAGCAAAGAACTGCAAAAGGCTTTCTCCTGGTCTCTGTTTATCACTGATGCAGTTGTCTGAAAAGTTTCAAGACATTTGAATTAAGTATGATACTTAAATGTGGTACAGGACTATGAGATCACTTTTGTACGTGCCAGAAGAGCCTTTTGTGTAGGAGGTGCCTTGGCAGGGCCATGGGTCTCCAGGGCACTGGCCCTGTGGGTAATGAACCTCTTTGTCTTCCAGCTGCTTTTGCAAGTACCATGGCCCGTGTCTTCGTCTACGGCACGCTCAAGAAGGGCCAGCCCAACTACAAGCACATGACCAACACAGCCAAAGGCCTGGCGAAATTCCAAGGAAGGGGCCACACGGTGGAGAAGTACCCGCTGGTGATTGCAGGGAAATACAATATTCCGTACATGCTGAACATCCCGGGGACAGGCCACCACATTGCTGGGGAGATTTACTCTGTGGATGAGCAGATGCTGCAGTTCCTGGATGAGTTCGAAGGCTGCCCAGACATGTACCAGCGCACCCTGATGAGGATCCAGGTGGTGGAGTGGGAAGGGAAGGGTGGCGCGGGCGAGGCGCGGGCAGCGGCCGACGGTGTGCTGGAGTGCTTCGTGTACAGCACGGCCACCTTCCCGCCCGAGTGGGTCGGGCTTCCCTACTATGACAGTTACGACTCCTCGGGGAAGCACGGCCTCTCCTACGTCCTACGGGAGAGCCGGGAATAGAGACGGGAGGTGCCGCGGCCTGGCCGCAGCCATAGTGCTAAGCAGGTGTTGCTCGGTAACCTTTCCAGGAAAGCTGTAATGCCTTGTTATTAAAATGCAGGAGCTCTCATAACTTTCCCAACCCAGGAGCCTTGGCGCTAGTGTTGAAGTCCTGTAGGCCCAGAGCTGCAGGCTCCTCCCCAGGCAGGCAGTGTCATCCTGGCCCCCCAGCCTGCTGCAGGTAACTGGGTTTGCACCAGGTGTGAAATAACTCTATGTGCACATTGGGTCTGGGGTCTAATTATTCCCTCAACTTCCCCCTTTGCCTTGGTGCCTAATAATGGAGGTCAGTGAAAGGCAGAGGAATGAATTAATTTATTTTCCCTGAATTGACAAAATTTGAAACTGATTTAAATGTCTGCAAAGTAAAGCACAACTCCTGTTGAATATCTACTTGTAATGGGTTTAGTAGGCTACTGCATGTAAACAGGGAAAGCTGATCAGATAACTTGGTGCTTCTAGACAAATAGGAAATTGCTGGAGAAAATGTAAAGATTATTCTTAAAGATTATTCATTGCAATGAGGTTTTTTCTGAACTGGAAAGGTGTATTTTTGAACCATGTTTAGTTTTAAAAGGCACTGTCAAGAAATACTGAGAGAATATAAGAGAGTTACATTTAAAACTGTATTTTTAATTTTATATTCTAAGCACTTTGGGTTCTCCTTCTGTTCACTGCATGACTGTAGGATTTGGGTGGGTGGGTGTGTCTGTGTGCCTCTGTGTGTGTGTGTGTGTGTGTGTGTGTGTCTGTTTTGGGGGCTGTTAGGGACCAGGAAAAGCAAATCTACACTGGAGCCATTGTGAGCACTTACTGTCAAGGTGACTTTTTGCAAAGCATTTTAATGCAGAACTTGCAACCATATGCAAACTGAGTTTCCTAAGGGGGGAAAAATTGTATATACATTATAAAAATATCCAAAGGACCTGTATTGTGATTATTGCAACATTTGAATTGGGAAAAATATATGTAAAGAAGACTGTTGTCCCCCTGACCCAACCAACTGTGCTGGTTTCTGTACAATCTGGAAAAACCGTGGCTTTCTGTTGTTACACTCCTGTGCCTTGTATTTTTCTTCAGCTGCAGTGTTTGGTACAGATAGATTGTAAAGCTGCCAAAGGGAGGGGAGCAGGCACTGTATGCCATGCAGTGAGCCAAAGTACCATCAAATGCAGCAAGGATACAATTCAGAACAATATTGTACTTTTGCTTCACTGCCAGTAGCCCTGTGATGGCCAGAGGAGATCCGGGGTAGGGAATCAGCCTAAACTTTAGCAGTAGCAAGCACTGCTGCATCTCATCTAGAAAAGCTTTTATGTTGCTGCAATAAGCAAAACAAGTAACTTGCTGGTAGAATACTTGTGTCTCTTTACAGTACTTGTCTGTTTAGGGCAACCTGTAGAGACTGAACTGTGCTCCTTTAGGAAGGGGTAAGATGGCAGTAAGGAGACTTGGAAGGAGATCTGCAGGGTGCCTGCCTCAGTTTCTCCAACTGCAAAAACATTAATTTTCCTGAAAGGCAGGTACTATCCAAACACTCTCCTTCCTCATCTTGATGAGTTTTATAAACTAATTCCCCAAGCAGATCCCTGGACTACATATTCCCCCTCAGCCATGTGATGTAATTAATTAGCAGTGTCTCAATAACAGGAAGAATGCCTCTTCAGTCGTAAGTTTTAAACAGAATCAAACTTTCCTGGTTGAACATGAGTCACCAGCCCTGTCACCAACTGTGTTCATCCTTCACCTTCCCAGTAAAGGGCCCAGGCACCTCTGGCCAGAGGGTTTCTTTCTGGGGAGTAGCAGGATTCTGCACATCCTGGGCAAGAAAATGAGAGCAGGCCCATTCCACTGTGGGGCAGTGGCCAAGGTCCCTTTGTCTCCCTTTCCTGTAAGCATTTAAGGAGGAGGCCTGGTCTGAGGGACAGCACGTGCTCTTAGCAGTACCTTGGGGCACTAAAGAACTCTGAGAACAGTGCCAGCTCCTTCTGTAAAGGCAGCCAGCAATCAGCATCAAGAAGATAGGGGTGGGGAAATTGAGTATGGAGTTGAAGATAAGAAGACAATTCCCTTAACAACTTTAAATGAAAATACATGACAAATATCTGCACTGGCAAAATAAAGTCTCTAAGCTGTAATTTAAATCTAATCTATACAGAGCATTAAAAATAAAATAATATAGAAATATTTAAAATATAAGTAATTATATAATAATTTATTATTACTTAATAAGTAATAATTCAATAAATATATATCCCGATTCAAAATAAATCTGATCAGAATTTAAGGCATTGGTGGTACTTGTGCAGCACTTATACAGAGTAAAGGAGAACTGCTCAGTGGTTAATTTTTCATTCTTTGCAGCCATTCTGTAAAGCCTGACTGGGGCCTCAAACCAGGGACATTGCTGTGGAGAAGACAAATCAGATTTTGGCTTTTGTTGTGTTTTCTTCTTTTTTATAAAAGAGGCTTTTCCTGTTTCAAAGCAGAAATGGTATTTTATTGATTTTATTTGATCCTGAAAAATCAAAGCATTACAAAGGTTATGTACAAGTATTTCTGGAAGTAAAAATCTGGGATCTGTTGCCAAGATTTAACATCTGTGTTTGCTGTCTTAACCACTGATACAGTAAATATGCCTGTATAAAATCTTGTGCAGAGTACTGTCTGTTTTCTGTGTTGAATTGTCTTAATGTTACTTTACAGATAAAAATAATAAAGGCTTAGTTAATTCAACAGTGTGGAGGCAACCTTTCATTCCAGTTCCACCAGCAGATCTTCTTCTCCAACGGTGTCCCCAGCTTTGCAGTGGACAGCTTTTACCTAGGGTACAGAAACAGCAGAATTTAAGCCCTTCCTTGATAGCCTGGTGAGATAAATGGCTTGGCTGCCATGGTTTGTATTGCACAGAGCACTCTGTCTGCATGCACGGGGTGGTGGCCACTGAGCAGCCTGAGGACACCCCAGGGACACAGATCCACCTGTGCTGCCAGGGCCTCGAGACGTTCAGTGCTCAACCTCCAGTGCTCAGAGCCCAGCTGAGTTTTGAGTACCAGTGCCTGGCAAATGGTGTCCAGCCCCATCAGAGTATTCAGGCACCTACCATTAGGTTTGCTTGAAGACCTGAATGTTAGCTGGAGATGCCACTTTTTAAAATGGAAATGGCACCTGGTTTTTCACCTGGTTGCACTGCTGTTTATTTGTTTTAAATAGAGGACAGGCTGATTCTTCAATACTCATGTTGGGATGTTGCAATGAAATATTACACAATTTCTTTAATTACAGTTTTCAAATATAGCAGAATAGAATTTTGGAACTGCGCCATGAAGTGGGTTTGGTTTCTCTCAATCTCCAGAGAGCTGGGATAGATGATTCAAATCTGATTTGGGATCCTTTAACATAACTGACCTAGGCAAAGGGCTACCACTGTCAAAATAAGTGCAACTATATCTGTAGATGAATTACATACTGCCATGCAGATTCCTGAATTTTAAAACACAAACATCTTACACTAGTCCTTCATTTCCTCTATAAAAGGCTGCAACATGTTAGAATTTCCTTTCAGCACATGATGCAATAGAAAATATTTGAAGCTGTATAGAGCTTGCTTCCAGTAATAATTCAGAGCTCCTACTGACATGCCCAAATCCTTGTTCAGCAGATAGCTCATTTTAATCATCCAACCACTACCCTGGGCTCCTGAAGGAAATGCCCAGCATAGCCCAAGTACCAGGCTATGATGGACACGTTGTTGCCCACATCCATGTTTGACAGTCTGAAGCCACGTGAGCTGTGAGCAGATCTCTGTAGCACAAGCACGCTCACAGCACTGCTCCAGAAATGATGCTGAGCACGGGCAAAGACAGTGTGACACGTACAAACAAGGGCTTTATTTCTAAATCAGTAGCTGGGCAGCGTACCCAATTGCTGAGCTTCAATGTTCTAGGAGATGAAAGCAGTGTGAAAAACATTCTACCCCTTGCTTTTCTTTTTCTACAAAGCCAAGGTTCAGCAAACATCAGAGTTAACCAGTGTTTCAAACTCCCCAGCAATTTCTGCTGTGCAGCGGGGCCGGCTCCTTGTGCTGACCCAGGCGCAGCTGTCCTGGAGAAGACAGGAGGCTCGCCAGCTCATCTCCAGCTTTCTCTCATTTCTAAGCCACCTGCAGCTGGAGTAAACTCAAAGTAGATAAAAACAAGCCACTTTTCTCACAATTACAAACAGGAAGATGGGGTTTGATACAGAAAAGGAATTCAAGTCAGGAATGAAAATCGGAACGTCTTCCAGCTGAAGACAAATGAACTGAGTTTCAAAACACAGTTTCAAAGCATCAAAACATGGACTAATAGCCTGTGCCAAACATCCCATTCCTGTGGAGAGGCCAAGTTATTTTAGCACTCAGAGCCATGACTTTGCACTGCAGAACAAGATGAATTCTGTTTAGCAGCTTCATTTCTACACAGCCCAAAACCTTTGTGCTTATTCAAATTCTTAACATTCTAAAGGTCAAATAATGCGCTTGCTATTAAAATGGGCGCACCAAGGGGACATTGCAAGGCACACAGGAGGCCTCCTGAATGGCCTGAGCACCTTTCACATCCTACCTTGGAGGATTAATAAACCAAATACAGGTTTTATGTGGCATCTGTACTGAGTGGGTGGGAAATATTTATTATTAGGATGGTAAGGAACAGACCCATGGATTGCAGAACACCTTGGTGGGAAAGGGAAGGTTAAAGTGAAAAATAAATGGGGTGGGTAGGAGAGGGAATGGCATTTTAATTACAAATACTAGTTAAAATCAGTGGATGCAAAGAGCAGCAGTAAGGGGTTAAATAACGGCAGATGAAAAACTAAATGCTTGGGAATATTAATCAAGTGAGAAAATAAATTATATAGAAATTAATGCATGAAATAAAATAATAAAGTGGCAATGTTAGATCAAAAGGAACAGGAACATACTCCTTCTCTCAGTATTTTTTTCTCTTGAGACCCAATTTTGCACTGGATGCACTGGAAGAGGCATGTCTGGGACCCAGCCTGGGTGACAATTTTAGAGCTGTGCCAAAAAAGCCTTTCTTGTAAACACACAAACAGTCCTTGGCATTGAGAGCCATCCTGAGATCTCAGCAAACCTTGCCAGTGGCAAACCCCATCCCTGCCTGCAGTCAGGCTCCCTGCTGCCTCCATGTGGGCTGAGGACTCCTGCCCTGGGGTTTGTGCCTCAGGGAGAGCAGAGGGGCTTGACCCCAGGCAGAGATGGGCTAGGGCAGGTTAGGAAATCAGCAACAGAGGAGAATATATAACATAGATCCACACTATGCTCTCCCATTGGAAAGGATGGATCTGGGGCCCACGTCTTGGTGAATTACAATCTGGCACAGGGATGCTCTGAAGTCCCAACTTGAGGTCTGGCAGTCCTCAGACCAACTCGGGTTTAAGGCATGCTCTTGTCACATAAGCTTAACCAGTCCCCTGCCCAGAGTGCTGGTTTTAGCACATCCTACACTGCAGCAAAGTCCCACTCCAGTGCTGAAATGCTGATCCCTCAGAAGCATGATAGGCTAATGCATAGCCTTGCAAAGCTTAACAAATGGGCAGATGTAGGCTTGATACTTAACAGTGACAATAATAAAAAAAAATTGCTCTTTTCTCCCTCCTGCAAAAGCACTTTCTATGCCTTGTTCTGGGTGGGTTTTTTTACATGACAAATTATTTGCCATTAAATAATTAACTGGCAAAGAGATCTCTCTTTCCTGGAAAGATGAAATTTGGAGAAATGGTCTGCAACACCTTTCAATTCAACTTGGCATTGTAACATCACAGAAAACAAATAATTTAGGAGAAAGAGTTATATGAATTTCCAAAGCCAGTAAAACTATTTCCTGCTGTGCTGTCTAAGGCTCGGAACTACTTAACAGCATTCACAGCAGATGCAAATGTTACAAAATTAAAGACACCTCACTTTGAAAGACTTACAACAATCAGACTTAATTCCTTAACAACCAGAATCCTCCTTTTTTCCTTTTTAAATTCTATCCTGTTGACAAGTTGCATATGGTTTTAAGTGACCTAAGGTGGCTTACCTTGCCTGTTTTAGCAGCAATCATACTGTTCTGCATTTTCATTGCTTCAATTACACAAATCTCTTGACCTTCCGAAACCTGATGAAATTCAAGCAGTACAAAATGAGAACAGAGGATTTGAAATGTTCTAAGTATGATGATTCTTATGGAAAATAAAAGGATTATTTCATTAAATGCTATAAAGACTTTCATGACACAAGTCAAGTCAGCCAGTTACACAGTCACAACACAAATGACAATCACAAAACAGGCAGCAAAATAAGGGGGAAAAAAATATCAGCTGCTTAAAACTATTACCCCAGGCAAACCGGAAAGGCTCCTCTCCCATCCCATCCATTCAGCTCCAGATTTCACAGTTCACACCACCACAGTTCAACATCAATTAAATGCAGAGCAAAATCTAATTTGTGCATTTTTGACCAAGGAACTTCTGCTTTGCTTCCCTGGTGCAGGGCCCACAGATACCCATACTGATTCAGAAGCCAAAAGTTCCTTGGCAGGTGTCCTGGGGAGCTTGGGCTGGAAGGTCCAGCAGTACCCAGTGGGCTGATGCTGAGAATGTGTCACCTCTGCACATGGCAGCCTCTGATGGTGGCTGATGACTTTGGACTGACAGAAAGGAGCACATCAGTGAGGAGCCACCAGCTCTCATCCACAGGGGAGGCACGGTGGAGACAAACGCATCACTTTCACCACAGCTCAGAGCTCTTCATACGACACACTGAGGTTTCCTCTCTCTGTTTGTGTCCTGCTAGCAGGTATGTGCAGGCTCAAGATCACCAGGAACCCACTGGGCTGCTCTGCTGGGCTCCCTGTGCTTCCCAGTCAGATCCTCCCTCCAGTGGATCACTTGGACCACCTTGCACAGAGGAAACTGCTGCTCAAGGCTTGACAGTGGCTGTGGAGGCTGCCTAAACATGAGAGGCAAACAAGGGATTTGGAATTTACCCAGTGTAACCCAGGGATCAGCTAGTCATTCCCCAAAGGTGATGCATGCCAGGATTTAGGACCTGTACACTCCTATGGGATGCCTGGCTCTGAGTGCCCACTGCAGATCTTTTCATTGGGCTCTTTTGCAGACGGAGGCTGCTATTCCCTCATTATCCCAAGAAGTTTGAGAGGCTTTCACTCTGATGTCCAAGTTTTATAAACAGGGTAATCTGAAACCTACAGAAATCTGATTTATGCACTATGTGCCAGTGCCAACAAAATGTTTGTTTATATACACACATATATACACACAGATATATTTCTCTAATTATATGTAAAATGAATAATACATATTTAAGAACAAGTGTGTACCACTTTGGAGGAATATACTAACAGACAGATGTGAAGTCAGAGATCAAATGTACATTGAATGAAGAACGTTCCAAAAATTTAAGTAAACCTATTTTTTCACTAACTCACTAAAAAGCACTGATATCTGCCTATGGATTCTGAGCAAAACAAAACAAAAAACACTACATTAAAAGGTGCTTACACACCCTTTCTCTTGGCAACAACAGTATGAGAGGTTTTGGAGGGTAAATATGGAAAGCATATGCTATGGGAATATGGTGTACTAACTGGATACAGAGAATAACCAAAACCCAACACTTACCCTGCAGAAATTCCATCCTGAGCTTCAGGCAAGCAGTTAAGTCATTAGCAGGTGTCCAATTTGGTGAATAGTATCAAAGACTTGTTATTTCCCCTCTATTCCCTTTCCCTGTCTTTTGTCTCCTTCCTTCCACACCTGCTGCTCTGCCCATAGCCTTGTCCCAGCAGCTCACTCTACCTTTCCCTTCTTCTCCTCTCCTTTTCCCTGCCTTATTACTTTTCTTCCATCTGCTCTGAACCTTCCAAACATTTCTGAGGTTATAAGAAAGTAATGAATATCTACTTTGGATTCAAATAGAAAGAAAGAAAACAGGCAAGAAAGTTTGTTGGAAGAGGGTTTTTTAATAATGCTGTTATTAAAATATGCACTTCAGAAACAACTTTGCCACCCTCGTTAAGCTCTGCTATCAGAGAGCCAAGAACACAGGCCTCTAGAGGTTGCTGAAGATTGAGATGCTAAGGACAACAGATCTAAATTCAGTGGCCTGATTACAAGGCCACAAGAAACTCTCTCCTAGAGCAGTTACATTTAACTGTGACATGGCTTCATCAGGAGGATGGTGTGCAAATGAACCAGTCAGCAATTAATTAAACAGGGTTCTGGAAACACATCTAGGGGGAAAGTATGGAATTGTCTCAGTAGATCGAGAGTGTGGTGCTAAAATGGCAGGAAGTATTAGTGATTGTGGGATGGAAATGTCCCTTAATCTGAATTTCTTCTCAGTTTCCCCTCTTTCTCAAAAAATAAAGTTTTTGTGTTTTATATAATGCATGCTGGGGTTGATGACAAAGGATGCAGTGTCTGGGAAGGAAATAACGCCCTCAACCCACAAAACTTATAGTCCAAGTATCCAGTTCACATCTAGTCTTACTAATTTGAGAGGAAGGAGACACTTTCAGCAGGTACCACGTGTGAAAATGCTGTGGCAGTACTTCTGATGATGTGCAATTTGTTGAAAATTATCTTGGTGTAAGTGTCACTTAAGCACAGAAGTTTAATTACTGTTCTTATGTTAAACCTTTACAGCTCCACTCATTATGTTGAAAAGCGACAAATCCTAAAATTAGGCACTTGTATCTCTCTTTCCTCTTTTTCAGTCTTTTGGGCATTGTCCAATTTCTTTCATTCTATAATTGCACATTTCATTTTGCCTGTTATTTAGCCTGCAAATGAAAACCGCAGAGATGTGTACAAGTTCTTGCTGTCTAACTTATTTAAGGATTTATCTGGACCACTTTTAATGCTGTATTTTCATTCTATAATTTATTTCTTTCAGTGGATGGTAAACCAGTGAAAACCACCATCTTTACATTTCCATTTAGAGAGGTCTCAGTGATGACCCAAATCTGTCAAAACAGGCAACTAAAACCAAACAAAAAAAAAATCTCATTTCTTTGAACCAAGTGAAGAAAAAGGGCTCCTTTTCTTAAAAGAAATTAATCTCAGGTATCTTTTCCACAGAGTTACACCACAGACAAATCAACCTTTACGTTGCTTGGTATATCAAAATAAATAAGTGATTAACTGCTAGACCTGCAGTCTGCATTTTAGCAGTTTATTTCTGCATGGTGCAGTTCCAAGAGTGAAAAGTGAAAAAGAAACAGAAAGAAGAGAAAGAAAAAAAAAGGAAGAAAAAAGATCCTTGAAGAGGAGGGTAGTTAACATGTCGATGCTGCTAACAATTGCAATGTGATTTTGGGACCAGTCACTCAGGGATTGCACAGTGGTTGTTCCCTCCGCTGGCCAAAAGGTTACACACAGGACAGGGAACTGTCTCCGGTTACTTCCCAACCAAGCAACTCACGCCACAGGGTGGAAGCGGAATGTGAGAAGCAGCAAGGCCGACCTGCTCCCAACCTGATTTCAAAGACTATCCCCACTCAGAGTTAGGGCTCTCTGGAGCTCAGGAGCACGAGAAGAGGGTGCAGAGCTGAGGGCACGGCTAGCACAGGATCTCTGTGAATATGGTGCGCTTTCTGCAGACTTTGGTGCGTCATGGCATAAAGACTTAATGATTGTGACAGGACGTCTCCCACGTTAGGCTTACAAAATGGTCACAAGCCCCACAAGTCTTTCTGATAAACCCAATGGGCGCTGATGCATTTCCCCGCTCTCTGTCTAATTGGTGTAAAGTTTGCAGACCTGAATCACGGATCTTTTATCCAGCTTGCTGCGTCCTCTCCTTTGACACGAGGTCAGGGTTCACATTCGCATCCGATTATCGAAGTGGCACTCATTAACCGGCAGCCTGCCTCGCACCAAAATGAGCTCCCTGGAAGGGGAACTCGGCCCATTTACTCAGCAGATTTCAGCATTTTAAGGAGGCCTGAATGTCACACAGTATTGCTACGTTTTGAGGAGTTTCAGACATCTCCAGCTGATGATTAATTGTGAGTGATGGGAAATAAAATCCAGTAAAGCCAGCTGCTTGCCATGGTCGGCAAAATTACTATAATGGATATAGGCTGCCAATTTTCCAGTTTTACTGGCAAGTCTTCCAAGTGTAATTAAGGGAAGTTATAAATGATATGGAAATCTATCAAGTCCCATTTATTTTCAGAGGACTCTTTCCCCTGAGACTTTTATCTTCAAGCTTATAGTTTGCTTTGTTGTGCTAATGATTTAAACCACTTCTTATTTCTGATTAAAGCCCCCAATATCCTTCACAAGAAGTTAGATCCACTTTATTCAGAATGATTTAAAGAAACAGAAGCCTTTTTAAAGTTGTGTTTGTAAGCCATGCTGAGCTCCCACTTCCTCTTTGGAGGCATAACAGAGCATCCTCCATCTTAGGCACCTCACTACCATCTGGATTTCTGCTTCTGACAAACTCTGGGGACTGGGAAAGATTTGGTGGGGGAGAAAGGAGAGAAAAGACTTTATTTATTAAAAAAATAAAATTAAAAAAACCCACCAACAACAAAACCCCAACTTGCCTCCCAATCCTAAATCCTCCAAAAACAAAGATTGTAGGTGCTGCTTAGACACCAGGCATTTAGCACAGAGTGGTGTTGCTCACTAATGTTGTTTGATTTGGAATAAAAGCATGAAAATGATGTGCAAAGGCCTAAAATTGGAGATGTAAAGGATGACTGCACAGTATTCCATTTCTCAATTTCATCCTTCAGAGCCACAAAATGGGGGTGATACAGTTACTGGATGAGATTTACAGTAACAGCTGTGGTCTTCCCACACAAGGGAGGACCTTCTAATGGGCTAAGGTCTGTTTTGAACAGACGGGGAGTAGCAAAACAAGGTTCCCTATTAAGGGTGTGCAGTAACATTCCTGATAAAGAAAATGAGTAGTGGTAGTCAGATTGCTTTAAAAGACCTAAATCTCTTTTCACAGTTAAAAAAAAATACTAAGGCTATTTTAGAAAGTGCTAACTGCTAAATAAATGAAAGACATGGAAATGTAAGGGTTTGTTTTTTCCTTAATCTCCTCCCCACAAACTGTAAAGAATGCATAGGAACCAGTGCCAGGGGCATATGGCTTTCTCCTGTGCTGAACATTCATACAAAAGACAGGTTCATCAGTCATTGGAGTATCTGGATAAAAAATTAGCTCCTGATGGATGGTATTTAGAGCTTACCTGCTGCTAGTACATTACCAGAGAAGCACAGGTTTTGAAACCCACATGACATTAGAAACTGCAGACCATGAAATACCCCACGTGCAGGCGCGCTCATAATGTACGCCAGGTTATACAAAATAAGAAATAAGCTATTTAAACCCTCTGCCTAAAATTGGGCCCGCTGCAAGGAACCCTGGGTCAGCCCTACACAGGCCAATTAATGCACAGCATCTGCTGTATAGAAGCCGTGCATGAAGCACTTCCGAATGATTTCAGCAATTAAAAGAAAACTGTTTCCTGCCTGTTTTGACAGCAACTGTTTCAATGCAAGAGTGAGCACCAAATCATTGTGTGCAGCTGAAAAAATTAAGTCTCTTTTTTTTATCTTGTGAAAAGGAGGTGGGAGGGATGAAGATTTCTTACGGAATCGGATCGTTCTTTTGTTGTCCGACATTCTGTGTTTTTCTGCCAAATTAGACAGAAGGCTCCGAGGGTTTACGGGGCCCTCTACAGTATCACCTTCTGCTGCACTGTGGCTCCCTAAAAAGACGGATCAATATCAACCCTGCTGATTTGCCTACAAAAGTGAAAATCCCTCAATTACATTTTTAAGACCATTATATTTAGAACACAGGTGCTCTGATGCGGAACATTTTAAGGCTCTTGGAGCTGAAGTGGAAAAAAACAATGACAGCCCGAAGCAAATACGAGCTTAGATTTGGTTGAAGTGAAGTGAGAGTTGTGTTTTATTGGTATCTCCTTCCTCATCTTTGGGAAGACACCAGTAAACACCACTCACAATTTCCACTGTACTGAAGCTTAAGTCCCTGTTGAGCCTTTTAAGTGAAAAGGGACAATGCAAGATAGTGCCATGTGAAAGAGAGTTATCCTCTCTTGCAGCCTTCTGCAAAATAACTGCAAACATGCACCTTGTTTGTGCTTGTGCAAAATCACTGAGCAGTGAATTAAATATATGTTCACTATTTATGAAGATACTGGGAATTTTGTTTGTTTATTTGTTGTTTAAATTTAGTCCATGCTGGTATCATTCCCTTCCCAGACATTTTTCTCTCTGACTTATTGGCAATCTGGCAGCCAGCATCCAACAAGAAAACAAATCAAGAAGAATTGGATAAGCAACAATTGCAATTCCTTGGCATTGTCCATTACCATGTAAAATAATTAGTGCAAGTTTTCTCTTCTTTCCAAATTAACTTTGAAACCAGAGCTACAGAACTGCAAATATAATTAGCAGCAATTAATAGTACTTGACAAATCATTACTAAACTTTTTTTGCCACACTCCTTTAACAAATGAAGCTGAACATAGCACATCCCACATCTTCTGACCTCTGACTGAAGGTCACTGATGTCCCCCTGACAGCAATCAGCACTGGTCATTGCACTCCCACTTATCCAAAACACGCTGCCCCAACTGCCTCTGCCATCCCAGGGTGCTGGGCAAGTGATATTCAGGCCGAGCACTTGTGGGGCTATTCCTCTGCTAACTCAGCCTAATCTGTACCAATCAACTTTTTTAGTAACAGCTAAAAAGTTGTTTATTACTTGAAAAGGCAAAGCACACCAAAATAATAATTTAAAAATTGTATGAATTCTTCTCAAAGGATTGGTAACATTTTTTCTCCTAGGAGGAAACTCTGATAATATTCATTATTTCTAACTTATCATAATAGGATTTCCTTCTTAATTGCACTGTACTGAAACAAAAATCTCAGACTGTGCAATTGCATGAAATATATAGTAAAATTTTTTCAAGTTAAATATAAAAAAATACATTATGAAATACTGTTATAGTTAATTTTTTTAAAAATGTAACTACAATTATTACTCATGGCCCCATGTAATAAAGACGGTGAAGTATTTAATTACATTTACTCTGAGTATTGTACAACCATGAACATTTCCTGTTTACCAACAGGGCTTTTTCCTCCAGAAGATAAACCCCAAGAAAATTGTCAAATACATAGAATCATAAAAACTATGTAAGTTTTGTGACCATATTTTGTCAAGTTTGCAAATTCCCTTCAACTGACAAGTGGAGTTTGTATTTGCTCTGAAGAACAGGAGTGAGGAAAGGAGGGAAAGGGAAAGAAAAAGGAAAGACAACAAAAGAAAAAAAAACATTCATACACAAGAGAAAAGTGGTATTTGAATTAAATAATATCTTACTAAATCATTGATACCATAATTATCCAACTGAATGTGAAACTTAAGCAAATATATTTTTTCTGTTTTAACCTGGATGTTGTTTCTCTGCTATAAATTCCAATTAGTATGAGATTTGAAAAGAGATTTTTTTTTAGGATTTTGAGGTCTGAATGGCAAATACAACTTTAAGCAACACACAACTGCCTGATGGCAACAGGTAAGGTTAAAACATCACCTTTTCTTTCAGATGAAGAATGAATGTGACAAATAGAATTTAGAAAGCTCTTTTGTTTTGCTTTTTTAGTAGTGAGCATTTCAGCAGTAGAGGTCAAACAAAACATATTTTCCCATGGCAAAACTTACCAAGGCTTGTGAGATGGAAAATTGTGAATAAAGATTTTCTTAAAAACTATTCTTCTAAAGAATAACAAGAGAAATTTAAATAAAATGCATGCAGCTGAACTGAAAGATGAATGCAGTTTAAAACTTTTTTCTTTAATTACTTTTAAAAGGTGGAAACACAGTAGTGTCTTTCCTAAGTTATACAACTAAAAAAGCAGCCTTCAAGGTACCCAATTTTGAAATTACTGAGACAATTAGCATCTACATTTAACAGCTGCCATTCATATGAAAAAATTCATCCCATGCAGTATTAATGGCCATAGCTACACTAGCTGAAATCATAAGGAATTTTTATATGAGAAAAGTACATATAAAAATGGCTTGAATTGTGATAACTTATAAAACCTGGAGTAATCTTAATCTATTGGAAAGAGAGGCAATTTAGAAACTTTGGTGAAAATAATTAATCGTCTTCTTTTGGCTGTAGTCCTCAAAGACTCAGTAACATTGGGGTGCTCACCCAGGGGTGCTTTCCTTTTACATATTTAAGTGTGGAGGGGAATCATTAAAGTGATTTAGGCTGCCAGCTATTAGGCATTGGCTTATTGACCAATGCCTAGCTTACTAACAACACCTGTCCTGGCTAAGGTTATTAAAAAGGAAAAACAACCAACAGAAGCATACAGCTAAAAGAAAAACACCTTCATATTCCTGACAGACAGAAAACTGAAAAAGCAAAAGCTATGTTCAAAGGTGAAAATATAGCAAAGGCTGCAAGGCAATCAGGACAGCTAAGATCTTTCTTTGTTGCTGTGGACAGTCCAGACTACCAAATTTGGAATCAGTGGTGGGAACACTTTGGGTGTGTTTGCTTTAGGAACAACAACACTGCTTTACCTGTGCACCTATTAGGATTTCTAGAGCTCTCCCCTCTCCTGCACTTTCAGTGCACAGAATCCTACGTGCACAAAAACCACACCAAACAACTCAATACAAAGTAGTATTTTCAAGTGCCCACCCATGTCCTGCCCTCTGAGTAAATAAAGGAATTTGTGCAGCTTTATTAGTTTTTATGGCACTGTCTTTGTGGATAGCTATGGTGAGATTAGAACCATGTGCAGTGCCTTCTCCACACTGTGGCATAAAAATCCTGCTGTGTGCTACTAGGGCTGGCTTGTGCTGCCACCAGGGTTAGTGAAAACAGAGTGAATTACTTGCCTGGACTCTTGAAGTCCAGTGGTTTCTCTGGCCTATGGCACCATGGGGGACCAAAAAGTAATTAATTCTCCCAAATACAAATTTCATCCTAATGCACACAATCATTAACAACTACTTAGAAAACAAATATACAAACATTCCCCAATAAGGGATATATTTCCTATATAAATTGGACAGTGTTACGAGGAATGCAATCTAAATTTAAATCTTCTTTCCCTAAATAATATTAACCTTCTTTCTAGTCAGCCAGATTTCTGTTTCATTGTTTATGTTGCTTTCTGCTTCTGAGTGCCTTCATTGTGCTTCCAGGAATAACTGAGTGACAACTAATTACAGTCTTCTGATCACATGAAGGAAAATAAAGAAAGTAGAAAGTAACTAAAAACCTAAAGAAATTGGCAGCATCACAAGTTCTGCCTCTCTCTAAATGACAAACAGCACTTCCCCACTGTGTTACTAAAATCTACAGATCATCTTACAGACAAAAGAAAATAAATTCCTTGCATATGCAATATCTTTTGGCAAAAAATGAATTGAAAACTGCTTATCAGACCAGCTGGATAGAGGATGCTCACGCAATCTCCTATCAGGCTTCACCAGACCAAAGCATTTCTCAGCAACAGCAGCCGAAAGAGAACACTATGCTTCAAGTAAAAACAATGACACATCGAGGGGGGAACACTTACCCAGGGATGAGCACTGCCCCCTCGTTTGGCTGCAGAAACACGGAGAGGGACTAACAAACACCATGTGTTTTACCTGGCCGGGCGCGGTGCCCTGGAGCTGAACCGTGGGCAATAAACACGGGTTTGCAAGCACAGCCAGGCACACAAAGATGAGGTGAGCCTCTCTCGGTGCTTTTTCACCATTTGTAAAGTTACACCTGAAGGGAGGGGGATGGCAGCTCAGCTCCCCATGCTCCTGACCGCTCTGACAGCATCTCTGTGAGCACAGGGACTGTGCTGCACTAGCACTGTAGTGCCCAGCTCACAGCTCAGGGCAAGCAGCCTCAGAGCAGCTATAACCTGACAGCTTTATTGCTAGCAGCAGCAACACCTGAGGGGAAGGATGGACAACTACCTCACCTTCTCCCATTTTTCAGCTGTGCTGTTTTCACACACCGTGCAAATCTGAACTGCCAAACCCAGCGGCAAGCACACAGAATAGGAGCTACTTAAATTCCCATTTCTCCAGCGCACTAAAGAAATCAGACTTTTCCCAAGCAGTGCAACAAAAAGAGCTGTATTTATCAAGGAGCTACAGTTCCCTGCCCATCATGCCTTCAGCAGCTGTAGTGGGTGAGCTGGTTTGTGACAGACAGCCAAGAGGAGTAATCTGAATCCCACCATCCCGCTGCTAATTCAGAGCCGAGAGCTGATGTTACCCTCATTCGCTGGCTGCCTCGCTTTTTTTCTAACGTTTTGACACTAGTCCTGAAAAGGAAGGATTTAAGCTAAACCCTTTTCAAGAACGCAAATGTGTTTTTTGCAATTAAAGCCACACAATTAGCAATGACAAGCTCAGGTCAGCAGAACATAGATTATGCTGTTCAAATGCTCTGCCACTCAGTGCCTCCAGCAAAAAGCTGCAGGAGAGGAGAAGGGAAAAAAGAAATCTCACACACATTATTTAACGACTTGTGCTCTGATGCACAGCACCACTTGTAGATTTGTGGAGGGAGGTTCATTTATTTATTTACTTAAAATCCCTTAGGCTCTGGCCTCCTTCTCCACTGATTATATTCTTTCAAGACAACAAGAACTATTCTTCAGGGCAAGAAGGCTGGTAACATTTAGAATTAACTTCCCAAAAATAAATATTAAACAAATGTTTAAAGTCTTAAAATCCTTTACTTAAAAATGTTTCCCTTAATTCTTCACAAAAAGTATTTGCTTACAATCTTCCTCATTCAGCCACTTGTTTTGCCCTTGACAAAGAAAGCAGATTCCTCTGTCCATGTCATGACATAAAGAATATTTTAATTGAATATTGTTCATTTGTTTTAAAGTATCTGAACTGTGTGTGTATAGATCATAGACAAGAGAGCTAAGTGTAGAAGCTAAAAGAATTTTTTATTTCTTACCAGCTTAACTTAGATCTGTTTCCTCTGAAATGTCTCTATTTCATTACTACAAACATTAGCACCTACAGATCTTCTATATTAATATGATGACTCTGTTTTCACTGAACACAGACAGAAACAACCATGTACTTTAAAACCAAAGGTGGTATAATAGCAAAATTTAAGCAAATATACCACTTTGCCAGCATGATCGATGACTGCCACGTAATAAGTGCAATCCTGATTTTGAATTTCAGATCTTGATCCCATTTTTGAATCATCTTTCAAGAAAATCTAGGTTTCATTGCCATAAATTATGAACCCTGTGAATGAAGCTTCCTTTTGTATCTAAGTGCTACATACATGTTTATGGCATCATTTCACTGAAGACAGTACTTTAAAATGAATATGCACCATCTGATTCAAATACTCCTGTGTCTGCTCTCACTACCTGGTTTTCAGTGGTTATGAGACGTAAGGGCCACGACCTTAGAAATAACATATGATACAATGTGGTAGAATTTGATATAAAGCTGAGTTCAAGTCAGTGTTTATACACAACTTTAAAACAAAAATGTGTTTCCAACTCAATGTGAGGTAAGGAGGACTGGAAATCCCCAGACCAGCAACAGCATAATCCCTAGCCATTCTGTATGGAAAGTTCATTTCTTCTCCAAGACAAGAAGACTACCACATGAGCCAGGAAATTCCCAGCATAGAATTCCCAACTCATGTGTTTTGCAAAATGATAACACATGGCTTCTTAAAAAACAAAAAAAAAAAAAAAAAAAAAAAAAAAAAAAAAAAAACAACAACAACAACAGGTAAAGTTAAATATCTGTCCCATGTCCCCTTTTTTTCAAGTAATATTTTTATTACTTCAGGGCAGAAAATCAACAATTTCCTCCTGCTAGCACTAACAGCTTTTAGATATAAATAGATAGATACATACATACATACACACACACACGCTTACGTGAATTTACTTACCATTTTCTCCCTTGTACTTGTCCTGCCCCTCAAGGTATTTGGGATACAAAACCAAGCTATCTCTTTGAGTTTCTGCTGTGAACTTGTACCAGGCTGATTTTTTTTTCTTTTAAAGCCAGTGTAATTTGAATTGGTTTTCCTTCTTAGTTTTTAAAATTCAAACTAAAAACAGCACACATCTTTCAGCACACTTTATTCTACAGGTGATTAAAAAAAAAAGAGAAACAAAACCAAGACAACAAAAAACCTCACACCAAACCGTGTGACCTGTAGTTTCAGTTGCACCAAGGTGAAATTTCTGTGGCATATATAATGAAAATGCAGATATATAGATCACATTTCTTACCATGTCCCCAGGCTTGACAGAAACTGCCACCACTGTTCCAGGCATGGGAGATCTCAAAATGCTGGAGGTGTCCTCTGCTGCTTTCTCTGGCATGTACTTGCTCAGCTCCGCAGCAACCTTCGTCAGGATTTGCAATTTGTACTAAAGAATAGGAAGAGGACTGGTTTAGAAAACTGTACCTTGGTGAATTCCAGTCAATAACCTGCATTATTTTATGGCATGTTTTTATGTAATATATCTGTTAGCTGTTCTTCACAGGAGTGTCTAAAAAACACTGTTTGAAATCTTTATTCAGTTTCATTTTCATGATGTAGAAAGAAAAATATGCAACCCCAGTCTGCAGCAAAGGGCACATAAAACCAAAGAATCAAGTACAGTAAGAAGATGTCAGACTCATTTTAAAATTGGGGGTAGAGAGGAGAGATTCAAATTTAAAAACAAAAACGTCCTTATGCTTGCTGTACATTATCTTTGGTGGAGAAGGAATATTGAGGGATTCCTTTCCAGTGCAGTGATGAACTGGAAATTGACCTTTTGGGAAAGGCTGGCAGACTGTCAATGACACGACTGATCTTAAACATTATGTTTACCTTTTAAACATTTACCATGTATTTAATGTTTGAAGTTAGTAATTTGCTCAGATTTTGCAATTAAAACCTATTAATTCCATTTCAATTCTGATTTTTTATGCATAAGCAGAACAATAAAACATCGTTGTATTGAATATGCTTTATCTGCAATAAAACCCATTCAGCAGCCATTACCTATCTGGAGAAAGTATTGTTTTCTCTAGTATGTTCTATATGGATTAAAATCAGAGGGGAATATGAAGACCCTCAGGTGAGAGCCTCCCTTTAAACGAAACCCTTCGGAAGGCAAACAAATATTGCCTAAAGTGATTTCGGCCCCAGAGCTTTTAGTCTTTAAAACCTTGCCATTACTTGGCGAGCTCCCTGCCCTCAGACGGACGGACGGCCGGCCGGCCGGCACCCGGGAGGGAGCGCACGGAGCCAGTAGATGGCAGCAGGTCTCTGTGCGACACTCGCGCCTCGCCAGGGCACACCGAGCGAAGGCCAGCACCGCACTTCATCAATAATTTAAACAAAGGTTTTAATAATAAGCATCCGACGGACGGCATTTACAATTCAAATGCGTATTTTGCTGATCTAAAGTTCAACACCTTGCTTGGAACAGTATGTTTTCCTCCAAAACAATTAGCTATTGTTTTATTAACAATAAAATGTCTTTACTTTTCATTTTTACATGGACAGAAAAAATCCGATATCCTTCTGGTGAAGGTAAAGGGGGACTCTACCTTCTGCTTCTGTAGGAAGCAGAACAAGGTATTAGAAATACATGCAAAAGGTGATTAACTCTGAAGTGACATCTTCAAAATGCAGCTTTCAAAGCCGAATTAAAACAATGTAACAGAGGATAATCATCCTCCGTAAATGGTGTGTGGGCACACAACATTTGTGAGATGAACAGTGTAGCCAGTCACTCGGAAATACTCCTTCTAACCAGAAACAGAGGCAAACAGTTACGTGAACCGATCCTGCCATCACAGCCCAGTAAGTGTAGTAAAACACCACAGCAATGCTCCCTGGAGCTGGAAGTAGCATCCCAAAATTTGACGACCATTCCCAGCCATGTGCCTCGGTCACAATTGCCGTGACAGGGGGAAACCAGCACCATTTTTAATGCAGAAAGCAGCTTTAACCCCAAGGCTCCCACAGGCATCACCATGGCCAGCGAGGCTGTGGCACTCAGGATTTCCACCCCAAAGCACAGCCAGCCCTCTCCCAGCTCAAGGCACCGCGTCCAGGCTGATCACAGCTCCCTTTCCAGGCTGATACAGCCCTCTTCCAGGTGCATGTGTGCAAGCACACACGGACACACGCTCTGTGTGCAGGGACACGGCGGGCGATGCCCATAGGAGAATTGGTGACATAAGCTGCAAATAGAATTGCAGCAGTGTGACAAGTCAAATAATAACATCTTATGCATGTTTCTTTACTCTTGAGTGTCTGTTTTGCAATCAAGACATACAAGTGTCTGCCAGTTTCTGAAGGATATGATCCTTAAGTGAAATTACTGTGCAAATAAAAGCTTTTTACTCCTATTAAAATTCATCTGAGTCATAAGTGGCAAGGAAAAAAAGCTTGCAGAGTGTATTCTGCTGTCAATCTAATAAACATTCTGTGTAGAGGGACTATTTATCAAAGATAAATTGTACTTAAAAGTCCTTCATTAAATCTATGGGGGGGAATATAATTACAACAAATTGCACAGTTTCAGTATCCATGGTTGGTGTCTTCTTTGTACTCAAGAGTTTGAAATTTTTTTTTGAAGAAATAAAAAAAGGAAGAATGCAGAAATAAGTTATATTTGTGTACTGTATTGTTGCCTCTTGCAAGAGACTATTTTGATATGATTTCAAAGGATTAGGTTCAGATGCCATTTCGTTTTCTTAAGCTACATTAACACTCCTGAGCTGCCCAATTTCAAAATTTAAACTTGAAGAGAAAGCCAGACCTTCTGCATTAATCTAGGGTACAGTATTTCACAGGGGTTGAAATACAGAATTCCCTATGTGCTTCACAACATTCAGCAGTGGGGGAAAAACACATTCCTCAGTATGCTGCACTTTAAAGCTCAGTTCTCCACATCAAGCTAAAATATCCCTACCAAACATTGTTTTTACTATCTTTATAATTTTCATATCTTTTAGATTCCTTTCTCTGCAGGACTCCTGCTTTGCTTGGAGTGAGATGTAAGAGTCAGTACTCTCAAAGCTTTAAAACGCAGGTCTTTGTTATTGATGAGCTGTTCCTTTTCCTTTGTATTTGTTTATTGTTCTTTAGTCTGTTTGGGGGATAAGCAAGTTACTGTAATCAAAAAGTAAAAAATAACAACAGTAAACTTCTGGGGAAAGGCCTTTTTTGGTACAGTTGGTTCACAAATGACCTTTCAGAATATAAAAAGACATAGCGCAAAGAAAGGTTCCTTCTCTAAGATTACCTTTGATGTATTTCTGCTGCTGGCTGGACCCCACTAAATACCTGCATAAATATCCCTTTGTGATGCTGCTCCTTATCCCTGGAGAGGAGTTGTGGAGTGGGGTGCAGGGTGCTGTTCACCCAACCCAGGTGCAGCTCAGTGAGAGCACAGGACTCTCTGGAAGACCTCGTCAAACAATGCCCACCAGTGGTGCCACAACAAAGACAATTAAGAAAATACCATGTATTTTCATTACATGACAAACGCTGCTGCTATGCCTTTGATTTAGCGAGAACAATGCTGAACATAGGAAGCAGAAGTTTTGATATGCTGCTAACCAAGTGCGGATGAGGTTCTGATTTTCTTCCTTTATGCTCAGGAGGAGGAGGAGAAGATGGGAGAAAGAAGGGGGTGTAAATTGGGGAAGGTTGTTATGTTTGGGTTATAAATAGAGACCAGGAGGTTTCCACTGGCCTAAACCAGAACAAACATTTGTTAGAGTCATAAATAGATTGCAGGTGGACTCTGAGAGCAGGGAAATCTGCTAGCCATCAGATCTGTGCTGATGAGTACTTGTCACCAGCCACTGCTCCGCTCCACAGGGTTTCAAAGCCCAATTCTGCCAGCCTAAGTCAATAAAGCAGTACCAAAAGGAGCCATACAGCTTTTGATGGCACAAAACAGGTGTTTCTTTTCCACCAGACCACTGGAGTCCACAGTCAGTTGACAAAAATTATAGTAGGGAAAAGTGATGTTACTTAATAGTTTTCTAAGGGTAACAGCATCCTGTCCGACCTCTCCCACTAAATTGGATGTTTATGTAAAATGCAAAATTACCTCTTACAACCAAATCTCCCAAACAAAAATAAGCACACAAAAAGGTGCAGTAATAGCAATACAGGGTGGGGGCAGGAGAGAAGAAACCAAATACAGTGAAAATTATACCTTGGGTTTTGTGGATTGTTTTTCGTCAGTACATTCCCTACTGATCTTCCAAGTCAGTAGGCAAGTAGACTGACTGCTACAAAAAAAGATGGCCAGGGCATATTTTGCCCCATCTGTGCTTCAAACAAGTTCTGTAGTTCGCACAGATATGGTTCCCTTACCATATACATCAGAATATTAGGCCTATCTTCACCAAAATGTTCAAAATTGCACTCTGTTACACCTCACATTAGTTTATTAAATATGATCTTCCCTGTACACTTGAAACTCATGTCCCCAGAAGCTGTAAATGTTCAAACTCCATTGGAGATTTTATAGAGTAATCACTACCCATATGTTACTTATGTTAGTGTTTGGACTGCTGACCAGATGTGGATTTTCAGCATGCTTTACCTAAATGTTCAACCATGTTTTTCAAATGTCTGTCATTCCTGTGGTCAGAAGGGTGAAAATCTTACGTAGCTCAGATTTCAGTAGAGAAATTGTCTGCTCTGTGTCTTCATTATTTTCACTAGCCTCACAGTCTGGGGTTTGGAACCAGTGAAATGTATTAACTGTGGTCACATAATTTCCCTTCAGCATTCCTAATCCACGTCCCGCCTCAAGTCACTTCACTGTTGTCACCTGTGGTTTGACGTCATCAATTCACTCGAGTACATTATTCTGTATTCAGGGGAAGCAATCCCGAGCAATGTTCCAGTTCCAAACACAAAGAGCACGCTGCCTTTTTTATTAACCATTATACACATCAACATCATGACCATACCCTTGCTTAGATTTCCACCACAGCATCTAAGGAGGAAATATTTATTCCATATTACTCAACGATGTCAGACACCACCTTCTTTGAGAGTCAAGGACTCCTTACTGAACAAGGAGATAAAGGACATTTTGCAAATCACTTTTTTCCCCCGAGCTCAGAGTTCTAGAGCTAATTTGCTTCCACAGGGTGGTGGTGAGGATTGGCATTAACACCTGCACAAAATAAGAGCACTCTTAGTCTGATGGAGGAGCAAACACAAACTGCCACAGAGACAGCTAATGAAAAAAATAACAAAAATAAAAATACGAAGTCAGAAAAATCATAAGCCTCTAGCAGCAGCAAAAGGGAAAGAAAACCGAGAGGAGCCTCACCACCACGTAGTACACACTCCAGCAGCAGAAACTTAATTAGACTCGCAATTCAGCCGCACTTCCCACTTTCCATTCCTTGTGTGATACATAATTAACACTCTAGAGAAACCTACCGAGGGTTAAAGCCATGCAAAAAGCAGCTTCCCTCCGCTGCGTTCGGAGGCCGGGCGGGCAGAGCCGAGGGCGGCAAGGCCGGGAGCGGAAGGACAGACAGACAGACGGGGAGCCGGCGATGTCCTCCCGCCCGGCCGGGAGCCGCAGCTGCCGCCGCCGGAGCAGCGCGGTCGCACAATGCTTTGACAACTCCATCAGCGCAGTCTCAAGGTAGCTGTCAATCAGGATGCATCATTTAATACAACAGCACACTAAGGATTTTCTCCTACAACCCACATGACAGCGTATCTACAGCTCTATTTATATCAGCGCCCAGTTGTGTTTACAATGCTGTTGTAATTAGAAAAGATGCAACAGGCAGCGATATTATTCAGATTCCCATTTTGCCGTGCTGCCGTGTAAAGTGCGATCTTGCTTCACAGAGTCATGCTAAATGACAAAAGCGCTATTTTCTTCAGTCTCTGTGCTCAGACAGCACTTCATTTGCAGCTATCTATAATTAGATTAATGGTGTAGTGCCGTACAAAGCAGGCCCACTTCACATCAGATAGCATATGAATTAGGACAAACACTTATTTCAATTCCAGGCAGAGAAAGCAGTGACTGGGGTATTTAGCATACCCTTTATGGTGGAATGAGATGTTAATTGTGTACCATTACCTCTAAACTGCTTGCTTGTTGTATAAATCACTGTGCTAATTGATGCAGAGATAGAAACGTAGCCACAGGCAAGAAAGCAACGGAATGAGAGCTGAAGATGGTGGATAAAGGATTATCGGGTAAAACCATATGGAGATGAGATTCCTTTGAAACCTGCCCACAAGCAGTACTACTATGAACTACAGGGGGAAAAGTGCTGCACGGGTGCCTAAGGAAAAAAATAGATATTTTTTAAATTATTATATAGTTTACATCATCGTCTCAGAACAGAATCTTAGAAGCAAATCCAAGCCAAGCAGAAAACTGAAGAATAAATGTGTGTAATGAACTTCAACACGTGCTTCCAAAGGACAAGTAGCAGGCTGAGCCTGGCCTGGGAACTGCCCGAATTTGGGGAGCTTGAGTTAATAAGTAACACTTGCAAACTATGTAAAGCAGATGTTCCCCTGCTTTACATAGCCCAGCCAAGGACTAGAAATGCGGGCTCCCCAAACAGAAAACGTCTGTGCAAAACTAAAATATAAAAAATAAATAAATAAATAGAAAAACCAACCAAGACATTCAAGTGGCTACTGATAAGCTAAATGTCCTCATAAGGATAAGGAGGAAGAAGGGAAGCAGCTTTTCACACCTGTAGTAAAACTTATTCATATTCTGGCCCGTGCATATGCAGACAAGAAAACTCATCTAAACTGCCCTCTATGTACTGCGCAAACAAGAGGAGAATCTCTCAGATGTAACAAGTAGCTGTGTCAGCAGCAGGACTATCAAGGCCTGCTATTTCTCAGATGGGGTTTGCAGTTGTTTGCCATGTCAAACACCATTACAGCCCTGGGGGTACTCCCAGCTGCACTCCCCAGTCTGCATTCTCTCATCTTAAAACACTCGACTTTAACCAAAGCCTCTGACCACACTCCCCACCACACAGAGTTACAGCTTCCTCCTCCACCTGGACACATTTTATTCAAGAAACAGGTTGGACCATAATGATTTTTGGATTCTTCCTTCTCTGATATGCTTGGCTGAAGTCCATCAGCTGAGTCAAAGGTACTGCAAAGCCAGAGAACAAACACACACATGGAGTCTTAGCATGCCTGCCTCAGCCTTAGTTTCCTAAAAATAGCATTAAAAAGGAACACGAGCTACAATAGCACCTTGAACACCACATTCAAGGACAAGCCAAGTTGGTGATATGCTCACCTTTGAGCCACTGCTTATTCCCCCACAGACACTGCAGATCTGTTTGGCATCATTTCTATTCTGCAAAAGAGTGTCTCTAGTATATGTGCTGCAGTCAACACCACTGCACTCTAAACGTAAACCCCACCTTTCCCCTCTGCCTTCCAAATTTTTGTATGAACTTTTTTTTTTAAAGTTTCTTATACAGATAACTTAGCTGAATTTGTACACAGCTAAGAGTTAGCTTCACACTTTGATGACTAAAAAAATGCTAGCAACTAAAATACTACACAAATGTCCTGTTCTAAGAAAATGTATTTCCTTCTCTTGCAACACGATACCTGAGAGCAAGTGCTGACTTTCAGCCACAAGCTCTAAGATCTCAGTACAGTGAAATAAACTTCCAAAAAGTACAAGATATCTTCCCCTTGAGTGTTCAATCCCCTCTACTCCAGTGTTTGATATTGCCTTAGCTTGAAAGAGCAAAGAGAATGCATTATGTCTGCTAGACACCTCACTCTCTGAAGGTTCATTAAAAAGAGTGAGATGCTGGATTTTCCAACCTTATTTTTAATTTTCTTTTGGAACTACTTGTTTTTTCGACTCATGGCACCTAATTATTACTTGGGGTGAGAGGGATTAAAGTTTTAATTATTACTTGGGGTGGGAGTGTTGCAGCAGTGCCTATTGATCTCAGATCCCAAAGAAATACACATAACAGATATATATGTAGATGTGTATCCATGTATATAAAGGGAGGGCTTAGGGGTGGACAGTTACCCATTACAAACAAGCAGGACTAATGTACAAATTACTGCTTGCAAAAATCAAGTGAATAGCAGAGGGGAATCATGTACTGGTTGATGAAGTGCTTCAGTTACTCCAAGAGGAACCTTTAGATTATTTCCAACACAATAAACCAAACAGGAGTAAGCAGGGTGATGGCAAAGATATTTTGAAACTACAATAGTGTTCCACAGTTTTAGATATCAGTCACCAGGATTGGATATCCTCCTTTATCACTAAAGCTTACAGCTTTAAGGAAACACTAGCTATATCTGCACAACCAAAGGGACCTAAGAAATAGAAACAAATGGTAGTAGAAAAATGCCCCTGTGTTGACTACTTTGAAATAACACCTCCCAAGTGTGCAGCCGGTTGACGCAAATGGAAATGCATTGAGGAAAAGAGCTGTGAAGCTGTGTAACACTCCTGTTCCTAATCATTAATCACTTTTTTTAGGCCATTTAAACTAGCCCATTAGAGCCTGCAGCAAAATGCCAACACTCCCATCACTTGCATGTCAACAGTGCTGGTGTTAACAGGAGAAAATATATGGTTTCTATGACTGTGCCCCACTTCTACAGCATTTGCTACTTTTAATTGAAAGAGGCAGTTAAACACAAGGTAAATCATTCAGTTAGCTAAGCTGTTTAATAACACATAATTGATAATGTCAATGTGTTACAGTGACATAATGCATCACTTTCATCACCCTTATGCTTCAAATACAGTCAACTTATACTTCAAACATTTACTTTACATCTGCTATTTAATGACAAAGCCGGGGAGAACTGCCCTGAGTACCACATGTGGAACTTGGGTAAAACACACAACACTGCCCCAACTCATCTGCAGGTTGGTTAGAAAGGGGTTTCTGCCAAAGCACTTGCAACTTCATGAAGATGGTTTGGTTACATTATTAGTGACTTGCTATTTGTCTCAAAACACCAGAAGTTCCTACTGTAATAATTTCCATTTCTCTGATAAAATCTGTTGAAAATGAACATGAAAATATCTGCACAAGAAAAAGCAACTACTTGTTCTCTGAAATGTGTCCCAGTCTTGCAGGCTTTTGCCTAACTTTTCACAGGTAACCAGGCCAACAGCAGCCATCAGGACTTCTTTTTAGTATAAGGCAGATCACATGCTTAAGTGTTTACAAAATAATACCCTCTAAACATGGAATATTATCTAGAGTAGGAAAAAATATATCTTCTAGCTATGTACAGACAGTATGGTTAAACATGACTAACCCTATTATATAATACTGAGGTTTTTAACATGTATTAATTTAAAAATAAATTTTATTTCTACAAGTATTTAAAATGGGCAAGAACATTTGACCTGTTTATTTTATATGACAATAAAATTGTAACCACTGACAAAAACCATACAATTAGTTCTGTATTGTGTAGCAGGGAACACCCAGACGGCTGCAAAATGGGATAGGGTTTTGGTTTCATTTTTTAAAAAAATACACCCCCTAAAAAACGCAATAAACAAACAAACAAAGCATAAATCCCTCCAAAGCAAACTAACAAAAAACCAAGCAAACCACTTAAGTGCCCACTGTTACAGGATGCATGCAGGAAAAGGTGAGGGGCAGACCCAGTGGTAGCAGGCAAGATTAAGTGTGCTGATAGTCTGAACCTCCATGTAACTACACCTATCACAGTTACCTGCATGGAACTATAATATTTGCTTGCTGTGAGATTTCAGCTGTACCACAGCCAGCATGGCTGGAAAGGCTCACTATTGTGAAAATAAAAACATGCTGCCTCATAAGTAGCCACTTGCCGTGCTCCTGTTCTTACCCATGGAAAGCAGCTGTAGAGGCAATATTATCACCTACAACTACATCTTGAAATATTTCAGAGAGAAGTTTGGTTCAGCTGTCCTGCAGTTCACTGTCTGAGGAGTTACACGGATGTCCCAACTAATAAAGGCTGCCATGAGCTGCACTGGCCATAGGTGACTACAAACTCAGTTGTATGTCTTGACACAGTAACTTGTTGGAGTAAGGGATTTCACAATAAAAAGCAAGTCCATTGATAATAAATGGCTCAAGGCTCACAAACGCAACCTGTAGAGTCTGGTTTGACTAGAAACCAAGGTAATTACTTATAAAAAGGGAAAAGCCAAAGATGTGTAAAACTGCAGTACCAATTACATAGCAAACCAAAACCTGTAAGATATTTACTACTTTGCACCCTGATTCCTTTTCGTTACCTACAAATTTGTAAGCTATTCAGTAAGTTTAGTATGGAAGTACTTTTTGAAAAGTACTCTCTGATTTGGGACATAACATAACCTCACTAGAAAAAAAAAACAACCTATTGAGTAAAATTCATTTAAAGAAAGGTCAAGCAAATGCTGCTTCATTTGTAGGACCAATGTTTTTCCCCCTCTGGGTGGCCAGGATATAATAAATGTTTGACTCCTCTTCCTTCAAGCTCAGCGCTACTTTTGGCACTCACTTAAATGGAGGGAAAAGCAGAGCAGAGAGAGGTCTTCATTCACTGTGAGGATGAACCTACAACCACAGAGAACATTTAGATAGACCTTAATTCCCACTGACTGCAAAAATGGTTTTAGTCTGTGCATTTCACAGGGAGAAAACTGTAGAGCAAACTGCATTCTTTCACAGCTTACTAAGTTTTCTAATGGTTGGGCAAGCACTGGTTAGAGCTTGGTCTGTTAATTTGCCTTGGAACACTTCCAAATACTACTTGGTAAGCCACAGCATCTTTCTGTTCTGTTTTGTACAGCAGGTAGCACAATGACATCTACAACTGGAGAAAAATATGTGTAGGAGGCCAGGGCCTTTTTACAGACATTTGATTCAGTATATTTTAATCCTCTCTGGATTGAAATACGCACTTAGGAAAGTTTAAATATGAAGCCCCCTGGGCAAGTCCAGATACCCTTGTAAGGCTGCTGCAAACTCAAAATTCCAAGCAGGAGTCTAGATGGTCATGAGGGGAAGCTGTGAGAAAGGAGTACATGTGTGAGAACTCAAGTCATCCAAGATGGTGCAGTTTTACATAAATGGTGTGATAATCTCTTCCATATGTCTTCCCGACAGACACTCTCTTCTCACACCATGGCAATTACACAGCCTGACTACTGATTTAGGGGGTTGAGTACCATTACTGGCCAGGTTAGAGATACAGAGGCTTTAAATCCTGGATGTGATCTTGTTCTGGATTTGTTTTTGTCAGTAGTCCCACTAATTTCACTCAGTTCACGGTGTCACCCAAGATACTTTAGTTAGAACTTTGAATTCAGTAAGAACTAAGTGAATTACTACACTGCATATAAATAAGAACATATCTGCCTGGAAAAAAATTGTTTGAAAAATAAATCCCTCATTCTTACTGTCTTCTTCAGGAGGGGGCTGCTGAAAAACCACTTAATTGTACTCAACTTTTTCATTCCACAGTTTAAAAAAATTACATTTTCATTTCAGATGCAAAAAAGTAAACGAGTGACAGTAAGACAATGAAAATCCACCCAAAATCTATAGATTTTATTATAGGCAATAAAACAGGGTTTAGTTATGGTTTTTGAATTATACTGGATACTAAATCATCATGAAAGTCTCAGCCATAGCACAGCACTGGTGTGATACCTGTTTCCTACCATTAAATTTCCAATGATTGTTTCATGGCCTTAGGAAGGATACATACATTAGCAATAGATGCACATTCTCTAACCTTTGTCATTTTGAAATACATGCTGTTGCGTCCATGATTACTGGCAGAACTGTTCATGCAGGACTTAAAATGCTCTTTTATGTCACAGACTAGTGCTTTTGTAATTCAAACCTTCCATGACAACATTTGCTGCTATCTAAGGGCTAGGTTCAAAAAGACTTACATACCTAAAGTAGGACACTGAAGCAAAATTGAAGCACCTAAATCCAATCTGGCAATACAAATCCATGATCATGTGTCACTTTGCAGTGAAGGTACTTGTATTCTATCTTCCTTCCTGGTTCAAAACACACATTTGGAGCTTTGCTTGGTCTGTTGCTGTACCTCCTCAGTACCACATAATACAGACACTTCCTTCTTCAGGTCCAAATGTGCCACAAAAGTCTGGAGAACAGAGCCCAGTTCTTCTCTAGGGGCCACTTCTACCTTGGAGCAGCCTTCCACTACATAAGTGGGTCTATGAGAGAGCTGGAGAGGGACTTTTTACAAGGGCCTCTAGTGACATGAGAAAGGGTGATTGATGCCTTTAAACTGAAAGAGGGTAAATTTAAATAAGATATTAGGAAGAAATTCTTTACTGTGAGGTTGGTGGGACACTGGAACAGGCTGCTGAGAAAGGCTGCAGATGCCCCATCCCTCGCAGTGTTCCAGGCCAGGTTAGACAGGATATTGAGCAAATGTGGTCTAGTGGAAAGTGTCCCTGCCCACAGCAGGAGGGTTGGAATGAGATGCTGTTTAAGGTTCCTTCCAATCAAACTATTACATGATTCTATGATTAAACAACTT
Organism: Camarhynchus parvulus; assembly: GCF_901933205.1. Taxonomy (NCBI): domain Eukaryota; kingdom Metazoa; phylum Chordata; class Aves; order Passeriformes; family Thraupidae; genus Camarhynchus; species Camarhynchus parvulus. Next base: position 39,094,352 of record NC_044571.1, read on the forward strand.
TTGAGCTGTCTTAGCCCAAACCCTTAACACTCCTGTAAGAAGTGAGTCCTGGAACTCATTTATCAGTAAGCAGCAACATTGTCCAGTGGACTTGGGACTGGGGATGAAGTGCTGAATGATGCTGTATGCAATACCCTGACATGGAGAACTTCCCACTGAGGGTGGCAGAGCACTGGGACAGGCTGCCCAGGGGGCTGTGGGGTCTTCCTCTCTGGAGACATTGCAAACCCCCCTGGACATATTCCTGCGTCACCTGCTACGTGTGACCCTGACTTGTTGGGGGGTTGGATCAAATGATCCCCAGAGGTCCCATCCAACCCTAAAGATTCTGTGATCCTGTGAAATATGCTTGACAGGGCAGTGAAAGGCAATCATCCAAACTACAGCTGGACTAGAGCACCTCAGTTAATAACTCATAGCTGCTCCCACCAAAGTTATTATATTGTGTGAGCTTTGGCCATTACTTCATAATTGATTTAACCATAATTGATTTTGTCCTCACAGTAACATTATGAAATTCTTGGTTAAAGTGATTCAGTGTTCAATTTTTTAATTAAACTGAGTCTTTGTGAAGCATTCACATACTGATCACATACTGATCTCCATATTTCATCTCTGTTACTGACACAATCCTTTACATAACATGTGAAACTCTCTGACTATCCTGCTAATGAAAACAGTCAGAAAGAAAGCTAGGAATATTTCCTGAAATGCAAAGCAAACTCAAAGATAATGGACTTTGAATAAATATTTTACCAGTTCTCCACTTCACTGAGCAATCTTTTTTCTTAAGACCATGGGAAATATATTTGCAATTGCCATTGTAGGATTTCTTTTAGAGATTCATTTTCATTGAATCACAGAATGGTTTGGTTTAAAAGGGACCTTACAGATCATCTAGTTTTGGCCCCCTGCCATGGGCAGAGATTCCTCCCACCAGACCAGGGTGCCCAGATTTTACACATTCCGTCCTATCTAATTATGCATCTAAATGATGTTTATTCCTCATACCAGCATTCTTCTGAGTGTAATCCAACAGAATGATTGCTCAGACAACCTACACTAGATCTGGAGTACTACACTTGGAGCTACCACTGATTTGGATGCAAAAGCTGTTTTCCAGGGTCATCAGACTAATATCTCAGCTGGTTTAAAAGGTGAAATGCAACTTGCAGTGCACTTATTTTAATCACTAGAAAACTTTGTTGTGTTTTTTTTAACTGCCCTTCTTTGCTTAAAAAAAAACAAACCAAAACAAAAGCACTATTCACAAGACATCTGAACTTCTTAAGTCTGTTGCTAATCAGTGAATTTCTCTGCTCTGGGAGAAGACTAGGAATGATCCACTAACCACAAGGCAAAAACCAGTCAACTGGAAAGAATTTTAGTGGCAATAATACAGGTAGGGTAACACATCCATAATTAGACATCTATTTTCTACACACCAGTTCATCACACTTGGCATAAATAGCAACAGGAGTGAGTCTGTGTATCAATAATTATATAAACCTAGTCTGGGAACAGGAAAAGGAACTCAGAACAACAAAGAATGCTGCTGAGAAAGAGAAATTCCTGAGTTTTGCTGTGTAGAGTAACGTGAGGATGAAGAGAAGGAAAGGGTTTTAGGACTAGAAATAATTAGCACTGGTTTTATCCATCACAATACTCTCACTACTCAGTATAATTTTAGGAGGAAACATGCAGGTTATCTGGAAGTTTTAAAGCTTCCCAGTTTGTCTGTCAAATCTGCAAAGAAATAGAACTGGGGACATTTCACAGTGAGATAAGATCAAAGTTTAACAGATCACTCTTCTAACATTATTCACTAATAAATTTTTTAAGTGAGACACATTGCAAAATTTTTTCTTTTCTTTAAATTTTAACTATATCCAACATGGCTGAAATTTGGCTGACAATGCAATACTGGTCTGGCTAATAAAGGGGTGCTTTCATCAGCAGATGAAAACTGCAACACACCAAGCAGAGTGGTGAAAGGGCAGTCAAGCAGCTCAGCACTCTATACTTCAAAATGGACTCAATAATAAAAATATTTACAAATTTGACTACAAGGCGCTCAAAGAAGACCACTGCTGCTGTGTAAGGCAGGCAGTTATCCATTCCTGAGTGGACAAATGGGACAAGGGAAGAACAAAACTAGTTATGTGGCTTAAAGGCTAAGGAACTCAGCTGGGAAGAGGAGAAAACTGCATTCTGCCCAGCTACCTGGTCTGACATGGGAAAATGGTTCTGAAAATGGGGATCAAAATTTGCTTTCCCCATAGAATGTCTCAAGCACAGGGTTTCTCCCTCTATCTCTCTAAGGCTTGGAAATTACAACATATTGCAGGCATGGAGTAAATTTTAATTCTGTCACATGGAACTTAGCACAGAACTTCCACCCCCAGTCTTGCAGGCAAGTGCTCTCAGCAGCAAGGGGAGCTGCAAAAAGTGACCACCTCTACCTTTTACTGCTATGAATTTTCATCAGTGTGGCCACAGCTGCTGGGCTTTGGGTTGAACTCAATTCTGCCCACCCATGCTAGATGTTTTCCAAAGACTGTTCTCCCAGGAGACTTGAGCTGCACTCAAGTACTTTGTTTCAGCAGCACAGGGAGGATAAGTGATTTGATATCCAGTTCTGCAGAGCAGGGTTGCTGAGAAGACACAGGTACCTTTAGTTAGACAGCTGTGAAACCTATTTTAGGTGTCCTGAGGACACTCAGAAGGTTACTGTATCCTAAACCTCCTGGATCACTTTCTTGGACTCAGACACATAAACTGTACTTGAATTTTGCTGTAGGTGGCAAAATAGGCACTTGAACTGCTCTGAACCTTTAAGCCTGATGCTTAAAGACATCTGTATACATGATACTGAGACACTGTTGTCAAAGTGTATCACACAGATGCTTTTGTTGATTTCTGTAACACTGATTAGTGACAATTATCTATCTACCTTCATTTCTTTATGGATTACTTTCTACAGACAAATTTCACTCATGATGAAATTGTATCCACCAATTGCAAGTCACATGGCTCACATCCTCTGCCCCTTTTTCATTTACAGACAATTTATTTTATTCCTCCAGCTCTTTTGACTTACTTCTGTTTCCAAACTGGAATTCTAGATACCTGTTCAAACAGCTACAGCTTGGTTGCAAGTTTTTTGTTACTAAGTATCTGCAATGAGACAAGGTAGAATTCAGTGCCTCCTACTCTCCTCATATGGAATGTGATAATCAATAACTTACTTGCTCATATATGAAGACTTCAAGATCACAGTGCAGATTATGAAGACAATGTTTGAGGCACATGATCAGTGACTAAGTCTCAGTTGTATGGTCACCTGTAATGCAAAAAAGGGTGCTGTGTTTCACAGTTTCAGTGCTTTAGCTGCTGCTGTTTAACACGTTTTCTGTAAGACAGTTCATTGTCATAAGGGAATAGATGCAAGAGCAATCCAAAGCCATCTATGGGTTGACTCATGTTTGTGGTAGTTGAGCTTATTGTCCTTCCTTGCTATTCCTTCATGGAGCCAATGGCTTCAAAGATGATCAATCAACACAACTCCCTTTGCCCCTTTCTGATTATTTGCTAATTTTGGAAGATAAGGACTTTTGACAGCAGAGTCCATAGTCACAATGATATTTGAAGCTTCAAAGTCTGCTGACCTACAGCATGACCAAGGGCCAGGCTTACTGCAGTCAGTTAAGACTGTAGTTCCACTTAAGGAGTGTCAGAGGACTTGGCACCAGTTGGGATCCTACCTTAAGATCGATTACAGGCATTGGATTTCTCTTCCCCCTTTAATACAAAACAAAACTAAAATGTCTCTGCTGCAGTTATGGAGGGGAAATCTTGCTAAAACTTGCAGCTAAAACTTGCCTTATGATATCATATTGCATGATCTGCACTGTTTATATATTTGATAGAGCATAATTTAATGACTTGATAGAATCAAATTAATTTCTCCTATGCTGTATTCATTTTAAAATAGAATCAATATTATTTACCCTACCTGACAATAATGCCCCGTGTTTCACATACAATTGATTCAATACCAGCAGGTAGTTATCAATGAATGCACTTTGCTGTGGTAAATGAACACAATCAATACCAGAAATGTGAGTTTTCTGGTGTGTGACTGAATTGTAACTGAAGTGAAAGCTGAGTCTTGTCTTTTTACTGCTTCTTTTGGGTTTCATATAAGGAGAATCTGGAATTCACAGGCAGCACCAGTACAGTAACAATCTGAAAAATTACCAGGCAACACCACTGCACACTCAACATCTGACAAGGTTATGCCACATGAAGTAGCCAACAGAAAAAAAGGAAACCTCAAGAAAGAAATGTTAGAGACTCTCAGCATTTCTTGAAAAATATTTATGTTTGAGCTCTTGAGCATCATATGAGTATCATGTGAAAGACAAATCTGTATTTTGAAGGGCACACTGCAAAAATTTCAATTTGTTTTTTTCAAAACAGAGTAAGAAAGAAATGTTTCGTTCTAGGGAGGGCATCCAAAGACAGCATTTTTCATTTAGAAAAGAATGCATGAATGTAATATCAGTTAACGTAAGCTAAGATTCATTTTAAGTTGTATTACATACATTGAAAACAAAGCTAATGTCAATGAGAGTGACAAAACAACTCTATTAACTTTAAAATCAACTAAAAATAGAGACTTTGGCAAAGTCATTTTGTTTACAGCTACTTAAAGTAAAATGTGAGGAAAGAAGATTTCAGAACACATTAGAGATAAGGGTAGGATAAGCTCCCCTTTCAGTGGGAGCTGGTTTTCTGGTTGCTCTTTCTCCCTTACAGACCATATATTTGAACTCCCACAATCCTTCAGCTTTTAATCTTTTTAAGGCAGTGCCCATTTTCCCTAGAGTAACTCAACCTGGCTTGTACCACTCTGAAGTTATGATGCAGCATTTTCCCAGCTACCAAGTTATCACTTCTTTCTAGCCACTTCTTCAACCTTTATACATACTGAGCAATCCTGCTTTTACTTATAGAAAATTCTAGGAAGTACACTGAAGAAAAGCTTAGTTCCACAGCACACTTAGCACATACTTACTACTGATTTAATATTCAGATATTCTTTGCATAAGAGCCAGGAAAACAAAACCAGAATGCTTAGAATAACATTGGAACATTTATATATATTTATGGTGAGAGAGAGAGAGAATAGTGTTTAAAATATAAACAATCTTTACTGCTCACATCTTTCAGAAATCAACTACAACTTCTACAACAAAACAGCTTTTTTTACACATACGTTCTAAGACTTAAGTTGCCTTCCTTGAAAAAAACTGTGAATTCCTGAAAATCTAGAGTAGCTCTTTTCCTTTAAAAAAAAAACAAAACCAACCTGCTCATATATTACATCTATCATTGGTTTGCTATTTGCTTGCAAAAAATAGAGCAAGCCAGTATGTCACCCATACTTTCTCCCTTTTGCCTGTGTTTCATAAAAACATCCTTATGACAACCATAATCTCCCACAATTCTTACAAAAACAGAACAAATGCTATATCTAGCTTGACAGAATAAATACAAACCTGAACTGCAATTAACAATCTATGCTTTATATTGTTTCCTGTGTAATATTAAACCACAAGTAGAAGAGAAATTAGCATAATTCACTTTCAGGTTCCCATGATGACAAACAATACTCAATATAGCATATGTAAAATGCAGAGAGCCATTGTAACCGCTGGAGTCCACAAAACTGAATGTTTGACAATGGGGGCAGTAAGGCAATTTAGTCTAGGAGTCAACAACCACCACCAAAGAATATTTTATCTTTGCTGGTTTTTCTTTTTGTTTCCATTCCTCCCAGCCTTATCTTCCCAACGTTTGACTTTTATATTTGAAATACCAGTTATTAATTGGCTTCATAATTTCATTAATTCATTTAACATTCATGTCAACAAAGTTACAGATGGGAGGGGAGGAGGGAAACTAATTAAGCTCCTTTATCACATGTAGAACCATATTACCTGAACACACAAAGTGCAAACATCATCTGATCCATTCATTTCTACATTAAACTGTTTCCTTTTTACCTAAATTCAATCTGAATAAACAACATTATTTATAACATAAGCATAGAAGTCCACAGTGTGTATGTACAAATTATATTTATACATTTACATAAGTAAATGTAAGAATCTATTTCTGTTTTGAGGTTATAAAACCTTTTATCTTACAGCTGTGAGTCTTCCTCTTGCACAGGAAAGAATGTATTGAGCACGAGGGGTTAACTGGAAGGGAGTTTATTATGATCAGCAACATGAAACATGGAACAAAACAAGGCTTTCTCTTGTTCTCATACATTTGAAAGGCATTCTAAAGGAAGTTTTGTTATTCAGTTAAGGTATTAGATAGTACATCACACAGTAAAAAGAAATTCTGCCAGTAATGCACCCAGTAAATTCCAGACTTGAAGAGAAACTTTCTGCAACATCTCAGCTTTAGGGGTGAAGTTCAAGTGTCTGCTATTTGGGATGCTTTAAGGTATCCCTCTGGCTTCTGCATGTTGCTCTAGAAAACCACAGGGCAAAATCAGACTGTTACTTTTTTCAGTTCTGAAAAATGCTGTCCCTTAGCCAGGAAACAGTAGCAAAAGATCACAGGACAGAAAAACAGAGCTACACTCTACTTGAAAAGAAATCACAGGTATATGGCTTTTTTCATAGTGGGACCTTTACAAAAGGCTCTTCTGTAAAAAAATAAAAATGAGGCAAGTCATACATTTGCTGGTGGATGGTTGGGAAGAAGTTTCACATCTTGTGTCCATGGCATTGTCTTCATAATCTGCACTGTGATCTTGAGTTTGCTTAAGACAAAAGGTTCTTAATTTTCTACAGGCAGTTTATCTAGATGAAGCCATTTCTGGACCTGGAGATGTGGAAAGGACCCAGGACTGTGCAGGCAGCAGATAAGGGTTCATCCACATGGTACACACCCAAAACTTCAACTAAGTTTTTGAGTAAGGAAGAGCCTGCAGGAGTGGGACAGGAACTTGGCAGAATATGAGCACGTGCACAGGTGGTGAAGGAGAACAGGGCTGAAAGGGCCCCTGGTGATACAAGGCACAATCCTCGGACTTTTTGGCAGCTCTGGACACCACCACAGTGCACATCCTCTCCCTCCAAACTACTGTCTGAAGTGCAGAGGATTTGTCCAAGTGACATAAATACACAAGTGAACCCTATATGATTTCTGATTCATCATTTGCTCACAGATCAACATGGATTACTAAAAAGGCAAGTTTAATCATTTTAATTTCCAGTTATTTTACCCGCTTAACTAATTACCATTATAGCACTGATTAGTCTGTAATAGTTATTCATTAGCTGTAAGTTGAACAAGGGCTGATTTGAAGCAATTACATTTACTCAAGATGTTCTGAGGACTAATTATTTCACAGTCATCAGATGATGACAGCCAATAATAAAGACCCAAAAGAATCAGGGGTGAAATATAAAATATCCTCAGAATCACTTTTTTCTGTGTGTGGATTATTTCATAAAACCAACTTTCCTCCAGATGGATTAACTAAGGATGTTACTGTAGATCACACATTACTGAATAGAAAAACAGACTTAGAGACAGCTCAGTGTTATACCTTACGTACTTGGTCTTGGAGAAAGGCTGTGGTTTGCCTGTCTGAAGCTCTTCTTACAGGTGATTACGGTATCTTGTTCCTGGAGAATTTGTTTGTCCTGAGGAGAACTCAGAGTTCTCCTCCTTCCCTATCAATCCTTAGTGACAAAAACTTATTCCTCACAAAAATCACAGGAGGAGAGTATTTCTCGTTTCATTGGCTTGGAGTTGTCATGGCTGGAAATACAGGATATTTCATAGGGAAGACATTGAAATCTGGGCCAGAGAATGTGTCTCTGAATCACTGGGCAAGTGCCTCATCCCCATGAGTCTTTAGAACAATGACAGCAACATACTAGTACTCCCTCAAATGATTTAAAACAACTCAGAATTAAAAACAATGGAAGAAAACAGCAGCTTAGGTCATACGCCCAGAACTAGAAAGCCTAAGATGATGATGATTATTATTATTATTAGGGAAATATCCATGCCTTTTCCTTTAAACCTTGAGTCATTTCTTTACTTGATGAAACAAAAACACAAAGTACAACATTTAGCAGAAATAAAACAATACAGAAATACTGAAATGGATACAAAACATGTAAAAAAAAACTTCAAATAAGAATGGGTTTTGTTATAGCCAATCATGACACTGAGAACAGATCAAATGACCTCTCAATATATCTTGTACTCTACGAAAGTTTAACAATGCTCAAAAAAAAGTGTGTGATGGGGGCAGATGAAAGTGATGAACCTACTTTGGATGCCTTTCTTAGCAACTTCTATTTTTACATGATCTGACCTGTTGCCTTGCTCATCACCCAAAATAATACTGAGTCCCCTCCTCCCCTGCCAAAGTCACCCCGCCAAGTTCCACAATGAGTTCCATTGATTTTCAAGACATATTGTCAACTACCTAATAATTTAACTGGTAGGCACAGCTCTTTCGGTTGAAGCTTCAGTTTCTCAAACAAAAGCTAACCACCTGAGACCACAGAGGACAGGATATGAGCTACTTATAGCAACACTGGACCAGTGAACAAGAATAGCAGGAAAGCTGCTTATTTTATTTTTTTTCTCCAGCAAAGCCCTTTGAAGTAAACTATTTATTAAACATTATAATACTCGAAACAAAAATCTTTGAAGGCAGGTTATCCTCCTCTGCACCATGTCCCGTTGTGAATGAATTGCTTCCTTTTCCTTTTTGGATTTTTTTCACTTGTGAAACTGACACTCAAATTGTTCTCTTAAGCTACTTGGGTAAGCCTTCACCTTTGCCGAGAGGAAAAATCCATCCATCAACAACAGGATCATTAAAAATATTTATAACTCAAACTACTTCAATATCACTGCACTGTAAGCAGCCACTCTGTTCTTCAGGCAAAGTTATATCAATACAATAAATAAGTTCCTTCTGCACGGAAACACAGTATTGATTAATAAGTAATGATGCAAACAGATAATCTGAAACAGAAACAAGCTAACAGTAAGGCTTAATTTTTCACTTTTTTAATTAAAAGAGTAAATTCTCCCCATTAACCCTGTTACTGATGAATACATGTGTTTTTTCTTTGTTCTTCTGATTAAAACATTAATCTCTCTCCCTCTCTGTTGTTGAAAGAACTAATTTGTCTCTATAGCATCACTGTAGTATCATTGGAAGTTTCAAAATCAGACACAGAGAATTGCCTTTTCAAATACATGCATTTGGGCTGCAGAGACAGAACTGTCACACAGTGTGCTGTATTTGCATCTTTGAAAATCTGGCACTGATGTGCAGTGAAGAAGAGGAGTGCTCTGAAACGACTGCTCAGAACTGTCTGAGCCTGAGAAATTCCCTGGCCAAAGCCTGGGAAATAATCAGAAGTGAACTGAAACTCCCAGTGGGCCACCATGCATGCCTGCGTAGTAAAGATGTCACTGGAAAGCTGTAGAAAAAATCATATTAGAAAAGGTTTTAAGAGTTCTCTACTGAGAGAAATATTTTACTTCAACTAAGAGACAACGGAGAACTATAATACCCTGATTCCTGAAAGATGGAAGAATTTGCAATTCCCACTGATTTGCATGCATGCAAGAGGAATCTATCACATCCGAAAATGTAATCACAAAAATACACAATTCCTGACTAATTTCTTACCTAAGGAGCAGGCCTAGCCTTTTTTCATGCAAAAAAGCCACTTTTCTTTGAGCAGACACATTTTCTCAATTTGTTCTGCCTTGTGATTTCAAGTACAACCTGGCACATGTACGAGCGATGATCAAGCACTAAGAATATTGAATAAATCTTCTCCATTTCTTAGACATCAAATGTATCCATCTGACAATATATTTCTATTGCATATCATATTTTTGCATTTCACATAATCACAGAATATTCTGAGTTGGAAGGAGCTCATAGGGATCATTAAGTCCAACCCTCATGGGGTGATTGAACCCACAACCTTGGTGTTATTAGCACCACGCTTCAACCAACTTCACCTTCCAGAAACACCTACAAAGAATTTTTAAAGCACATATAAGAACTTTCAGTGGGTTTTTTTAGCCTCCAGAGAAATACTTTCTTGTCTATAGAAGTGGTCTGGATGCCTCCCATTTGAAGTCTGCCACCACCAATCAGCCTTAATTTATCTGTGCTGCATATAAATAATTTGTATTCCTGCCATCCTAAGCTGAAATTTGGGGGACTTATTCAATGCCACAGTCCTGACTTTTGAAGAATAAAGAATCCACTCTTTAATAATTTGTCTTACTACTGGGAGATGTCAACTTGCCTTTAGCCATGTTATTGCCTCTACCACAAGGACATAGCAGCAAGAAGATGGAAAAATGACACACACTTGTAAAATTTGTACCTGTGGCAACCACTGGAGAACTTGGAGAAGGATTCTCTCTGGTGAGAAAACTAGAGTCTAAACTCATAATTGCTGGAGATTTTACAGACTTGCTATGGAATTGAAGTGCTCTGAATAGAAAATGTTACAAATGAAGAAAGATTCCTTGGGCATTCATAATTCTATTATTTATGAATCCTCAGTCACACAGAAACTACTGAGAAAAGCAGTACATGAACTGGAGGATTTGTCCTCTTTTTCTTTACATGAGTTCATTCAAAGAGGCTTTGAGTAGGCAAAAAAGCAATAACCAATGCAGCTAAATGATGGACCAAGGTAAAAATGTCTATACAGATCTCAGTTCATAAAAGCATGTCAGTATTTTAGGTGCTTTCAAGGATAAGGCCATGATGACTCAGTCACTGTAGCACTTTTCTAAGGGCCTTAAATGCGTCAGCAACCTCTCTACCAGCTCTCAGGAGAGGTTGATATTTTGGGGTCACTTTTCAGAATGGACAACTTTAGTGGTTCCATTCCTAAATCTTTTTAAAAGCCTCCTAAGTTATTTGGAGAAATTGCAGATTTGAGTGATCTTAAAAACAGCCATAATAAAACTCTGCAGTTCCCCTGAAATTGCTTCACTTCAAAATTCACCAAGACTGAATCAAAGGGAGAATGAGGTGGTTGTCAGCTGTTGTTTCCCCAGGACTCTTCCTATCTGAAAGTCTTTCCATTGTTTGTCTTCACACTTCCAAGTGGAACTGAATCTCATTCACGAGCTCTCCCATAATATGCCTCATTTATACCAAGCGTTTAAATCTGAGCCTGAATTTCAACTCATTATCTGGCAGCAAAGTGAATAAGGAACTTGATGGATAAGATGTAGGTATTAATAACAGGTTTCCATTATTTCTCCAAGATCATTCAGTTAAGTTCCACTACAAAATAACTAAATGTTGTATTTACATAGCAGATTTTAATGTATTTTTAATTTAGAATGCTGAATTAATTTTTACCTTTTTTGTGTTTCCAGCTTTGTTATAAACAAAACATTTTTACTGTTACTTTAAAAAGCCATTTTCCAGCCATGCATGGAACAGCCAATAGGAGCTACAGTTTACTTAGTTCATACATTGTATTCCTCACCACTGCACATTCTACACTTCAACACCACAGTGAGCAGCTTATGTGTCAAAACTCTACACCAAGTTTGCTCATCTTTACAAAGTCCAGTGAGGACTTTTTTGCAGTCCTCACTGAATCAGCTGCAAGGCCACTGCATGTTCAATAACCACAGTCTGGAACTGTGGCAGGGAGGAGGCAGGCACCCAGGGAAAATCAGAGGGCAAATTGAGGACCAGGCAAAAGTAATTTGCAATTAATGAAGTAGCAACTGGAAAGAAGTTTCATTCATGCGTTCAGCACTGTTGCTTAGCTCAATTAGAGATACTCTCCCAGTAATGTGAGCAGAATCTGATCCTTAATATGCATATACCTTTGCAAAACCCTTTCAAGGGTATAAAAAAGAACCTTGAAATAATGGCAAAACCAGCTCATTACATCATTTTCAGACACTATTTATATCAGCTAATGCCATCTCCAAGGTCCATAATAGAATGATTTTATTAATTCTCACAAAGTCTGATTTTGCATTCAGGCAGTCAACATGATTCTAAGTGACAATATCTCAACCTGAAAGTCAGCAAAACATAAAATAACATCAGTAGAATATTAAAAACTCCCACTGAGATAAATAGAAATATGAAGGTTCAGGCAGAGCCAAATAGATTAGTGCTCACTTTCTACTCATTATGTGCTTTCAGCAAGCACAGTACAGGTTTATAATTTGATGGGGAAGAAATTACACTTTTTAGCTATTTTCCAGCCTGATTCTCTAAGGCTGCTCCTTCCTTTAAAGACAGCATAGTATTATTATCCATAAAACTATGACTACACAAAGAGCTCTGAACAGTGATGTCCATGTTGCTGGGATATATATTACCCTCTCAAAATAAGTCTTGGGAGCAACATTGAAACCCAGGAGAAAAAGAAAAAGTGGCGGGGGGGAAGGGGAAATTGTTCTTTGACATCCGCCTTACTTCAGAACTTATTTGTAGAATGGAGTCAAATGTCGCATCAGCAATTAAACTTTGACTTCTACTGCAGTAATATTGATGTAGAGTGAGTCCCAGAGCAGCACTGCCCAGCCCTGTGCTTGGGGTTAGCTCCAGTGCTAAACAGCACGTTGCTGACCGACACAGGAAATCCCTCTCCTGTTCCTTGAGTTGAACCGAAGGGCTGGCATAAAGAAATGTCCAAGGTATTAAGAGCAACAAAAACTATGGGCTCAGAGTCAGATTTCAAAGGCATTTAGGTGCCTAACATGCATTAATTTTAGTGGGACTAAGCTGCCTCTGAAATTCTGGCCTTCGATCTTCACTATCCTTAAGCCACTCCAGATCCTGTGGCTCTGTCAGGATGTAAAAGCAATTACATTTCACAACTTTGAATCCAACAATATATTTTGGAAATCATTCAAAGTACATGTTTTTTTAACATAAAGTTTCCTTGTCCAATAAAATACACTGGAATTTTAAATGCTTGGTATTTGCAGGTCTCCCTCCTTCTCTTTAGATTGAGGCCAGAAGATAGCAATCAGGTGAAACCTCTGCCATCCAAATGAACTCTGCTTTCTTTCTTTCTTTACGTGGAAGAAGTGTTTAATGGATAATCCCTTGACAAATATTTGATAAATAGTAAAATATACACTCTCAGGTTTACTGAACACTAATGTAATTAATTGCTCCTGAACAAAGCCACTGCCCATAGAATCCTAATCCCCACAAAAACTAGTGTAGATGTTACAGTGTGTATAAAAATCAGATATTAGCATTTGAGGTGTCCATTCCCATACAACTCCAAGATGAATTCAGCCAAACAAATACCAGCTTGGCTTGTAAAGGAATCCAGTGTAATGAAACACATTGAAAATGAGAAAACCAAATCCTTGTTTTTATTCACTAGGCAGGCGTGCATACAGTTGAGCGCACCAAATCGATCCGAAATATTTTAATAAAAAGAAACACAGGTAGCTGTAGTATCTAAACATGGGTAGCTATAGTATCTGCTAATGCCAAGCCATTTCATGAAACAATGCTCACACTGCACTGACAGCTTGTACACCAACCATTCAGAGCAGAAACTGAAAGTTTTCACCTCACCCATGCCCACGTTTGATTTGTCCCTTTCTCTGGTTCCACCTTCCCAACATCAAAGTCCAGGGATGGAGCCTGTGAAACTTTCTCAGACAAGTCTTTATCCCCCTTCCCTACTGAAGCTGCAGCAAGGAACAGGCTATGAACTTAGGTGCTGCCTTTTTCCTCACAATCTCATTGGCTGGTTTAAAAAAAAGATGCTGGTTTATCCCTGTGAAACTTGCCACAGTTTATACCAATTGTTTTCCTTTCAGTAAGTCTCGCTTTTAATATCTACTGATATTATACAAAGAAATCACACTGAAAATATGTATATTAGCTCCTTAAACACTTCTTTTTCCTCCCTAGAAAAGGTCAGTGGGCTAGCACATTAACCTCCTTCATAGAACAATGCACACTGCATCTCACAGGGAAAAGCAGAAATCTTATTATCTTTCAGGAGTACCCTGCTTTCTATCTGACCCTATGAAGCAGTATCCTTCTCTTCCCCAATGGAGTTTTTTCCTCAATGGCCTCTCAGATCTGCTTGTAGCTGGTTAACACTCCTGAAAAATCACTCCTTAGAAGAATAACTCACCTCCCTTTAAGCACCTGCTTGAGTAATTCCAGGAAATTTGTTCCTGACTCAGGCTAATCCTTCCTGGCTAGTCATCTTCCCTTTCCTTCCCAATTCACTATTATCCTTTAATTGTTGATTTGATCTCTCATGTTCCAAGTCAGGGCTCCTTCCTCACTCTGGTGCAGGACTGGTTCAACAGGAATCCCTAAGATGGTTAACATCTGATCAGCCTCATGTCATTTTACGAGGAAACCTCAGTTCAAGATGAAACCAAAGGCAGCAGTTTTGGTCAGAAAAGACATGGTTTTATTCTTCTTTTATTAAGGTACAAAATTGAAAAATTTATTGCTGCTTATGTAACCTGAAAATTATTCAGTGTTTTTACCCCTTTGCCCTCATTTAACCTTAGACATGAAACTTGTTGGGGGATGGAAGTAAAAAAAAAATGTAGAGTAGCTGCCTTTTCTTTCACCTTTCTTCTGGAATTCAAACAAAACTACCATGTGATAAATGGCCATTTGTACCACAGATGTTAATGCAATACTAAATGAGACAAAAATCACCAATGAAGTTTGCAAGGCTCCCTGTGATATACAGTCATCAGGCACAAACCTCAACTGATTTTGCATATGCGACCAATACATGTTTCAATTATTAATGTCAGTGTTGTCCTCACACACTGTTGGGTTAATTAAATGCAACCACATTCCAACCTTAACAAAAAATTTAAATGGTCCCTAAAGCAAGTACTAGCAACATACAAAGGAAACATTTGAGATGAGTTCACAGATAATTCTACAATCTGTACTTGCAAGGTGGAGTACCTGTTACTGGCAGAACATAGGGAGGGGCTGTCCAGCATATTAAAAAGAACAGTTTAAACCATCATTTGGCTCAGGTCACAGCACATTCCAAGAACCCCATAAACAAAGACATGTGCAATGTTAACTTTCTCTTTTATGCTGACAGCTTTTTTCTCCCATATAATGACCTTCCTGCACAGTGTGTGTTACCATAAAAAGAAACAGAGCCCAGTAAAATTAGAGGAACTGCTTAATATCAAAACGTTTTATCTGAGGAAGACACCAGTGCCAGTGTAAATATAAAAAAGCACAAGAATTAAAAAGTATTTGTTTTGCTGTCTCTTCTTAAAGTTTAGATTGTTCAAACAAACCTAGCTCAAGTTTTCAGCCACTCTGCACTAGATGGTCCTCCCAAAGGCTGAAATGCTACTCCAGAGAATGTGAACTTGGCTCCAATTTCAGACAATTTTCCTCTTCTTTTTCTGACAAAAAGTATTTGAACGCTTTGTCCGTAGCCAAGAATTTGGATATGAAAGGCACACCAGTAAACAAGTCACCAAAATGGGCCACTACTATACAGACTGTAGTGCATGCTTGTTTTGGAAAAAAAAAGAAAAAACAACTCCTCTGGCCCACAGGACACTGTTTTATTTTACAAGCAGAATGCTAATGTGAAATTTTAGTTTGACTTTCTCTCTCTCATCTAAGTACAAAAGAAAAGCTACATGCATTTTTGATAGACAGAGCCTACGTTTGCTATTTTGTTTGTACAAAGAAAAGCAGAAAGGAAGAGAACATAAGAACCTCACAGCTAGTTGGCTTGGTAAAATGCTGCACCAAACCAAATTACTTTTTTATAGTTTTATTTGAACTACTACAGAGAACCAACAACCCTTATTCATAGCATTCATCTTTCTATCAGCATTCCCAGAATGAAAATTGAAACTTTAAGAATGTTATTGCTTTGTACCAAATGTTCACTAGCTTCTACCATGGCAACTATCCCACAAAACCCTAGCAGGGCTAATCACAGTCCCCAAAGGTTTATTATCTTTTATATCAGGGAGGCATTCACATGCACTAAGGCAGCCTGGCAGCTAGGGCAGACATTGTCCTCACCCAAAAGAATTTTAATTTTAGCCTTGTACATTTGGTGAAAATACATTTCTGAAAACCAGAGAACATGCCAGAGAAAAGCTCACCCCAGCTCCAGTGTGGAGCTTCTTGCTCCACAAAGAGGCACATGTGAGAACTGAGCAATAGCCCTGCCGTGCCAGGGAGATTTCACTGAGCACATCAGGAAAGTCTCCCCAAGCTGGCCAGAAACCCAAGGGAAGGAAATGAGAGTGATTATGTACAGCTGAGCAAGCACAGTGCGGAGACTCCTAAATCAGTGATATGGTGTTCACTGCTGGTGTTCTGTGGTAAAAATGTTTACCATCTGTGTTACTCTCTCTTTGTTATGGACACTAATGGAGCCTTCAAACATAAAAGCATGGGGGTGGGGAACAAAAACACAACGCAGCCGAAGTACTTGAAAATCACTTTTAGCTGTATATTACATAAGGAAATTCTGACACTAAATGAAAAATGGATCAAAACCAAAACACGAGCACTTCCAGGCTGAGCTCAGGAGGGCTGCACAGCACTGGCTTACTCTGCCCTGGAGGTCTAGCTCTGAGCTATCAGGCACAGACAAATCCTTCAGGTACTGAGAGGTGGCTCAGGTTCGGACACCAGAGAGCGACGTTCGCTCCAAAGGCTTTTAGGTCAACGCTGAGCGTGCCTGTGGCAGTGAGTTCCCTAGGAAGCAGCTGCATTTGTACAAAGTTTTTCTGCAGGGGAACTTCTCTGCTGCTGTCTCCTGCTGTTGAGAAGCCACAATGGCCTGGAGAGTATTACAGTCTGCAGTGAAGCCAAAAACTAATATATGCCGTTCAGTTTGCAGTCTGTGTATAAAACCAAGCATCTGACTTGCTCATGCTAGACATCTCACACTGTCATACATGAAAATTGGTGGAAATCACAGCCTTCAGCCTGACTTCCATCTCAGATGTTTTTTTACTCTGCTCATCAAAATTTATATACAGAAAATGAGTTCCTACAACCTGATATCTCCAGTGCAACCTCAAGTAGTTGCCTTAATACATCTTGTCACGGTCCCTCCCTCCCTCACTACCCAGAAAGACACTGCAGGGAATCTATGGTAACAGAGTCCACCCTGCTCCCTCCAAGCCCAAGGAAGTGAGCTTGGCTCAGGCTCCCCTACCTCCAAGCTATTGGGGTGCCTATTCTCCAGCCCTAGCACATCCAAATTCTTTGGCAGCCAGTGCCCAGTTTCAACGTAGCTGTCAGTAATCTGAGGCTAACTGCTCAACCCAGCATAGGCACTCGAGCTGCACAAACAACACAAGATCATTTGTCAGGGAGAATAATCCTTTTCCAGATGAGGTGCTCCAGGTAAATTGTTACATCTCTCATGTTACTGATGCCAGTTCAAATATATTTCTAGCAGAACAGGAGCGGACTTTGTGAACCACAAACCAAGCCAGCAAGAACAAAATCAGAAGCAGAATAGCAGTTTGTTTCCTCTACAGCTGGAGGGGCTTCCCAGCAGTCTCATGATGCTGAAAATGGTTTTGGAACCAATTAGTGCCAACTGCCACATGACCAAAACTGAAACCCCCCAAACACCACATGGGTTTGAAAAATGCTTCAAGAACTGGTGCAAAGGTGAAGGAGCTTCTGCAGCGCTGACAGACACCTGAAAAGAATACAAATGGATCAGTCTCGGACTCAAAATTCACCACTGCTAATGCAGAGTCTCAGCAGATGAACCACTGAGGGTGGATCATCCAGTGATGGGCTTTTGAAAACTCCTCCTAAATATAATACCACTCCTGCATTCTGCTATATACCTGTGTCTCCCGCACAAGTGCTCAGTCTTTTTCACATTAGAAATGGAGCTTCTGACCTCTCCTCAACTGGATACTTCTCAGTGCAGTCACACAAGCTCTGGCAAAGAATGATTATTCTCTTTTACACTTAGCATTACCACAGACCTGGAATTGCTTGTCCTGACTTTTTCTTCATCTACATCACTTTTGTGTCACTGCCCAGTGCCCTGGGGACAGCCAAGAATTTGCAAATTGCTGAACACCTTGTCAGGATATGGAGTTTATTGAGATATTTAAAAGCCAATTGGACACAGCCCTGATGAGCCTGCTTTCACTGGCCCTGCTTTGAAGGAGTGGGGGGTTTGCTTCAACCTCAAACATTCTGTAAGAGCCATCTCTGGCCTCTCTGAGTGTAAGCATGTTTGTACAGTTACTCCACGTGTAACACTGCAATTTTATTTGGCTACTGAAGATAAATTAGGAAACATTAACATTCTGTGTTTTCATCTTGCCTGCATCATGATTTTAAGGGTGGAGAAATTCACTGCCTCTCTAGCATCTTGAGATGATTCGTAACTTAACAAAAGTTTTATTTTCCTTTACAGGACACCTGAGTCCAGTTTGTGCCCGACAAAAGCCACCATTTGATACCATAAACAAGGCTATTTCCATTACCATGTATTCTTGTTCTCAGTCAGTGTGTCAAAATCAGGCTGTGGAACAAATGCCTGTCAGAACATAGCTGGGATCTTCTTGATGAAGTGTCCAGATCTGGCTTAGGTACAGCGAGCACATTGGGCTGTTCTGCTTGCTGAGTATTTGTTAAATGTTAACAGTGGGCTTGGAACTTGCAAGATTAAGGGAGGGCTTCCCTGCAGCTCCTTTATAACTAAAAGACAAACCTAGGGAGTAAAAAAACAACAAAACAACAGAAAACCCTCACAAAAAAAACAAGGAACGCCCAAAGACTTGTAACAGAACACTAATGTAAGTATTTGAAAACTCAAACATCTTTGTTTTTCCTCATATAAAAGCTGATGTCAAAGAAAGCAGCAAGTGAAAATTGCTTCTGAGGGCATGTCAAGAGAAGCTGCTCTAAGGCAGGGAGCAGTAGGAGTTATAGTGGAAACACAGGACATTACCACAGCTTTCCTACCCACGGGGCTTTTTGGCCTTGATGGAACATTCCTGTGGCCCACTCAGCACTGCTCTGCCATATACACTGAAGGTCTCTGGCACAGGGGCAGTTTGTTTTCACTGTCCTTACAATAGTGTGGGCCATTCCTTTTCATCCACATTGCCCTGACCTCCCTTTTCTCTCTCCCTTCCCCTGATCAAACACCATTGGATGCAGGAAGAACCTTGTTGTGGTTCTGCTGCTCATAACACAATTTGCTCTGCGAATACTTCCTGTGCACCCTGCCAACATGGCACCTCTCCAAGCCATAAGACTGGTGCTTGGGAGATGGTCACACAAAGCATGATGCTTCCTACTACCACTGCTCTGTCCTTCACCCTCCTTTGCCCTGCTGTGGGCAAGGACTATAAATACCAAATAGCACGAATGAAACAAAGATAGAGACTGCCTGCTTGTACCAGGTGAGTGCTTGCAGCAGCATGGATTGCTGTCCTTCAGATAAGCAGAGATGCACAGAATCTTTGTTAAAACATCATTCACATAATTTTCAATGTACTTTACACAGAAGAGAATTTATGTGAAACTTGAGTTGCATAAAAAAAGTGAAATAAACTGTGGGTTCCTGCGTGATAAATTCCCCTGTTATTTGCAGAGAGCTTTAAATGAACACTGGGAAAAATTTTAAGCACTTCAAAATATAGATCTTACATGCTATGAAGTAAATGAATAAACAAAGGAACAATTTTTGTGTTACAAGAGTTCCTGGTATTCCACCTCCATCTCTAATACTTATACGTTAACTCCAGTAGCTATATGACTTGCTGATGCATAGCAATTTTTTCAAAGTTTATTCTTCTCCAAAATACTACTTAGAGAAAGACATGAAAGTTGATGTCAGATTAATACTATTATCTCTCTTCTCAACCCACATATCTTTCTAGAGGAAAAAAATAATTAAAAAACCCCAAAATACAAGTATGTCTAAAAGAATCTTATACAGGAAATACACAAGAGAAGCAATCTGAGAAAAGATGGAGAAGAAAAATATGGCAGAAGAAACAAAGAAAGGATTACTAGAAAGAGGAAATGAAATATCAAAAAAAAAAGATTTGACATGGCATACAACAAATTAATACAAGGTTTTAGTGATGAAAGCACTATCTTCAAGTAGAAGGCAATAAATTCTATCAAACGAGGCAACACAGAAGTGGACCATTTTAAAGACAGCATGGTTGAACATACATTCTGGAGTTTATGAAAGAGTGCAGAAGGAGGAACTGAAACCGGTTTTAGTTAAGAAACAAATCTTAACACAATCAAGGGTTTCAGCTGTGGGAACAAAAACGTATGAAATCCACATAAAAGTCAACTGAGCGCACGACAACAGCACTTAGTGCCCCACACTGGTTTCTGACCTGCTTGAAAGAACCATGCAGTCTGTTAAGTTTGACCTCTGACATGGTCTGAGAGTTGGTCTTTCCCTCAATGATGGTCCAAGCAGTAGAGATACTTTAGCTCAGAGACAGACAAGATGCAGTGAAACAGTCAAAAATTAAGAGTTATTCCATCTGTTTGTGGATTTAAGTTATATCCTACTGTTTACTCATTGTTTGTCACATATTCTGTTGTTTTAACAATGGGCACACAAAATTCACTAATAATCTCCTTATCTGAACCTAGGCTATAACCCACAGTAATTATGAGCAGTATGTAGCAATATTTTCACTATTTAGGACAGGAAGTGAAAAATACCAAACAGATCTAAAATTGCAATAGGGATTTGTGCAGACAGAAGGTAATTACACAAAGTGGACTTCCGCCAAGACTCTCAGAATATGAAGCAATCTCAGAACATTGTGGAAATTACCATGGGATCTTTAATGATAAGTGGGCTAAATATTCACTTAAATTGTCCTAAAAAACATGCCTTCTCTGACAGCATATTGCTACAGAGGACCACTGTATTCCAAAATTAGATAGCATGTCCAACACTACAGCACACAAGTGGAAAATCAAAAACAAACAAACCAAAAAACCTCCAAAGCACAGGCATTTAAAAAGCAGACCACGAGAAGACATCTCAAGTGTTTCACATGCACAGAATTATTTGCCTCCCCCTCTAATTTATTTCAGATTAGTACGAGATCCCTTATTTTAGGTCAGTGTTATGACAATGGAAGTATGCCAACTTAACCTTCATTTTCTTAATTAGCATTTAACAAGAAGCTTGTCCTCCTCTAGAAATATTTCCTTCCATAAGGAAGAATAACCTTGAACAGAAGACAAAGCTAAGCCAAGGAGAAGAGAAAAATGAAACTGAAGCTCCAAATACATTTACATGTCTTTAAAGTATATTTATTTACATACCCTTAAAATGTAAATAAAATAGATCTCAGTAAAAAATTACTTCATCTCCCAGAAACAAGCAAAGCACTGTATCTGTATTCATAACTACTCTGGGGAAAACCAACGACAAAAAAACTCCCTCTTTTACACATGCTCCCTACCATGGACCATGTGCTCGTGTAACTCTTTGTTTATCTAGTCTGGAGACAAAAATGCCATGAAAAAGCAATCCCAAGGCAGATGGCTGGTTTCACTAATCTGACCCTATTTCTTCCAAGTAAATCTAGTCTACCATAGTGATGCCCCAAATAATCCACCATTCCTATAATACTTAGATTTGCATATTTAGGTTAGAAATGCCTGGCATGGCTGGATTAAGATTTTTCCCCAGTAAAACAATGCTTTGTCATAAATTCTCCCCCAGAGACCATGCAGATTCTTAAGGCAGACATGTCCACACACTGAAAACATGAGTGAAAGCACACTCACAAAACATTCTCACCAAGGCTCACCTCCATAGGTGCAATGCCTTTTACTCTGCTTAAACCTGACTATATGGAGTGACAAATGTAGAGATTCTCTCTTTAGCCGCCCCCATGATAACAGATGACAAGATGCAGCACAAGCTTCATCTCTTGCTAATTAAACGAATCAATTAAGAGACTATTGTTGCAACTGTGTAACTGCTGTTCTATAGTGGCAATAACAACCCCACGGGGAGGTCTTTCACTACATTAAAATGCTGTCCTCCACAACTCCATTTGATATTATTAGAAACAGTTATTTGCGTCTTGCTGTCATATTAGTAGCAAAGGCAAATTATGGAAATATGCAGACCAGAATGGTCCCAGTATGAGATCAGGTTTGGTTTTCAACCTCCAAGGGAACAATTGCTGAAATTCCAAAGTTCCCTAAAGTTCTTTAATGGAACTGATAAATCTATCAGCACAGCATCCATTTAGATTCTAGGTAAGGGTCACATATTTGCATACTTTCCTGCTAAGCTGATACAATTCAACTAGATAAATTATCATATTAAGTTTACCCTCCTGAGTTAAACTGATGGAGTTCAAAATTGTTTTCGATGGTTGTCATTAATCGCTGTTACATCCTAAATGCTCACTTTGAAATCTAATTGTGCTGGTGTACCAAGGGTCATATTAATAGCATTTTTAATGTTAAATCTTTGTAAAACATGTTTATTTTACTGATATTACCACTGAAGGCTAGAAGACTAATGAGAAACAAAGTATATTTATTATCAATAAAAACTTCATTTAAAATTTACATTCAGAGACTTAAATTAGCTTTACTAACTTCATTATGCCTTTGTTGCATTAAGATTCCTGGTTAAGCATCGAAGTCCTATAAATTAATACCTCCTAAACAGTTCCTGGGTATATGCCAAAGTTGCAGACATCAAAAGGCTGTTCAAAAACATGGGCTACATTTATATTTAGTAAACATCTTCATAAGGAAAATGCTCATCTTCACTATGAGGTAACAGTCTTGATACAGCTTAAAAAAATCTACCAACACTTCTTTGCCCAAATTAAGCAACTAATAATTATTTCAGTGGTAAATCATAGTCTACCAAAGTAAATCACTTGAGTTACACCTTTGGGTAAGGTGCCCACTTGTCTTCCAAGAAGTAACAGGCTAACCAACCAAGTTCAGTCCTTGTCCTTAAAGTGTTACTGAGCTCAGTAAGAAAGAAACTTGTCAGAAGAAGTATGGAAAATCAAAAATCCTAACTTTTCCATGGCTTATTTCTGAGGGATGAGGGGCCTCATATAAACAAAGACCAATATACACACACACGCTGCAGAATCCACCAACATTAAGGACATTAATGGAAATCCTGACCTACTTGTGATATCATCACTTTTTTTTCTGCAAATTAAAACTCTAATTAAGAACAGAGAAAATGCCAAGATAAAAAATGAATAAGGAAAAAGCAAAACATTAGAATTTAAATGCAATAGCCTACATCCATCCTGGTTTTGTAAGAACACAATGCTTGCAATGGAGATTTCTGCCTCTCAATCCCCATTCCCAGCTCCTTATCCAATTTGTACCCACATACACTATATAAACTGCTGATCAATTTCAGACAAATTGATTCAAAGGAAAGCTAAGTCCATCTACCCACAAGTACCATAGCTATGTTTTCCCAAGTCTTCTGAAGAGCACTGGCTCTGTTATGGAAACAAATCCAAAATCCATAGTCCAGTTGAGGGAAATTTGGCAGCAGTCAATTAGGTATCCAACAAACACCTATGCATCTTCAGCTTCACCTTAGCACCAGCAACTCTTGTTCAATGAGATCTCAAGCAAAGACTACAGGTTGTCCTGTGGGAACTTCTGTCACTTCTGGTTTCTTTTGAGTCACAGGAGCAAAATTCAGAAAGAACTCCAAGTGCCTTCTTATTTCTCTTTCCAAAGGAATCCAGAGCAAGATTTCCAAAATAGTCTGATCATCTTTATTTTAGGGACATGGCTTTTGGTAACACTGGTATTTCTAGATCACTCAGGTGTTTTTGAGTTTGCCCCCAGTGGACAGTTTTAATATACTCACTATACCTTCTGCTTTAAAACATGCAAATAATATATAAGAGAATTGAAAAGTGAACAGCATACACAGCTGTGTGACTGCACCTGATCAATCACACCTCATGAACTGGAACAATTCTCACTACTGAGTCCTAATGATGGTCGCTACTTTCCCAAGGGAAATCCTTGTTGTGTGTTACCCACTTTCTGCAGAATACTGCAGCACCTTGCTGCCAGTCTCAGGCTTCTCATCATCCACGTTCAAAAGGAAGTTATTGTTTTCAGAAACAGCTGCATGTTTTTTCTGTTGACACCTTTTGCACCACTGAAATGCCACTGATGATAGTTCTACTACTAGAAGCACTGTGGTTCATAGTGCTTCTGAAAATGGATGAAAAGAAAATAAAACCTATACAACAATACAATTCCCTTTAGATCAGCAGGGACCCTAATCTTAAGGCTTGTGAATAGGAAGAGTAAAAAAAAAAAATTAAAAAAGACATTAGCCTGCAAAATAAACACTTACTGGTCTATATTTATTTTCTTGTGGTTAGTACTCTATATATTCCAATAAATACCACCTTTGTAACCTCTGCAGGTCTTCAACCAATGTTTGAAAGTCTGCATAAGCCTTCAGTATCTCATTTCAGAAGTGTCGCATATAGAAAGAAAAGCATAAAGAAAGAAAAGGACTTGTTAAGAACGGCAATGATTTCTAAGGGTGAAAGAAGCAGGTTGTTAAACATTTCCTATTGTGAGCTGAACCAGACTCATACAGCCAAAGCTTTATAAGAACACAGGGAGAAGGAGAAAAGGAGGTGGAAGCTGTCTGCTGATGAGATTATACACAGACTGCAGGGTTTTGGGACAATTTGTAAGCCTCAATAATGGGACAAAAAGTTGGAAGTTTGCTGTTGAAGCAAAAGCAGATAAGCCATGGCAAGAGGGAGGAAGAGGGAGAATCAGCAGTGAGAAAAGTTAGTATACTGGTCTGTAGCTCCTAAGAATACCTTAGATACATGACTGAAATAAGAAAATACAGTAAAACAGGAGCAAAGGCAAAGATTTTGAGGATTTTGAGGTAAAGCTCTCCATTTCTGACTGCCATGAACAGGTTACAGAACTAATAATCCCGACTGCATATGGAATTTCCCTTTGCCAATCTATCTGGAAGTAGCTAAAACCCAGAACTCGTTAATACTAACTATGATTACTACTGCACTAGAATATATGCCAGCTATGCTAAAAAGTATGTCAAGGCTTGACAGAGACTACTTTTCATAAATCCAGTATTCCCAACCTGGAATTTGTAGATCTGGTTGCAGTAGTGGGTCTCAGGACTATTCTAAGTTGGTGTGCAAAAAGGCTGAAGAAAAGGACGTGTAGTATCAACAGGCTAACAGTAATCATAAATGAGCATAAGCTACCACCGCAAAACTTCAAATGTTTTGTAAATCAAAGGTGGCAAAAAGCACTCCATTGGCCATCAGTAATGGTGAAACCTCCAGAGAGATGCATGAATCAAGAAAACAGTGCTAGGAAACTCAGAAAGCACCTAAAGATGGCTTGACTCTCAAGCCCGAGTAATTCCAACCTGTTCCATGTGGATTCCTATATTGTGTTCCCCTATATTGTTAAGTAATATACTGAGCAGTATGTCATGTATTTGTTCTTCCATTGCTCCTCAGAGGGAAAAAAATAACTGCTGATATTTCTGCTGTGGTATTAGAGAAGATCAAAGAAACGGCGTAAGTGATGAGCAGAGGATAGGGACCGTCTGTTTTGAGGAAAGTGATCCACTGGGTCAGCAGAGCGTCACTGTCAAGCATGGCCTGCAGCCCAGAGCAGACAATGGCATCAGGGATGTGATGGAGCCACAGGCTGCTCATTATCTGAACATACACAACTTCTTTATTTCAAATTCTACACACAGTCTAGAATACGTTTAATGCTTGCACAATAATCTGCACTTCTCTATATACTCGCAGCTTTCTTAGTGTTAAAGGCTGCCTGCCCAGACGTATTTCATTGCTGAAGTCCTGCTGAGAGGCCTGAATAACCAACAAATGACTGGGGCCAGCAGTGGGCCAGCCAAAAACATTCCTCTCACGTAAGAGAACAGAAGGTGAAACAAAAAGACAAAAGACACAACAGAAAATGGAGGGTAATTAGAAAGACAGGAATGAAGGGTGGACTTTGGTCTTCTGAGTAGTCAAACATCCAGTTCGTTGAATTGCAGAGGTTGAAGCAGAAGCTCTGTGTATACATCTTAGTGTTTTTCTATAGATTTTATGTATCTATTTTATATGATCTTTACATCTAGAGAATAAGTCCTGTGAGGAGCAGCTGAAGGAGCTGGAGTTGTTTAGCCTGGACAAAAGGAGGTTCAGGGGGGACTTTCATACTCTTTCCAAATGCCTGAAAGGAGGTTGTAGCCAAGTGGGGATTGGTCTCCTCTCTCAGGTAACAAGTGATGAGAGAAAACTGCCTCAAGCTGCACCAGGGGATGTTTAGATTGGATATTTGGGAAAATTTCTTCATGGAAAAGGGTGTCAAACATTGAACAGGCTGCCCAGGAAAGTGGTGCAGTCACTGTCTCTGAAGGTATTTAAAGGATGTATAGATTTAGCACTTGGGGACATGGTTTAGTAGTGGATTTGACAATGCTGGGTTAATGGTTGAAACTGATCATCCTGGAGATCTTTTACATCCTAAACAATTCTGTGATTCTACATTTTTGACAAAACTACTTCTATGAGGTGCCTACACACAGGAGACACCCCATAAAGGACTGCTTCCTTATTTCCTGCACTCTTGCTTTTGGGCAAGAGTTTTAGACATTAATCTGAATCTTGTACTATCTTGCTTCCTTTTTCTTTGTACAGTATATAGCACAACCAGATTACTTGTTGTTATGGTAATGCTATTAATAAATACACTATCTGAATAAATCTAGTGTGAAGTGGCAAAATAGCAGGACTCCATCAGCACACCACATCTAGTGACATTCATCAGAGGGGACAAATGAGCAAAAACTCTTGAAAAATCTCAATTACAGCAATAACCCAGGATCTCCTCTGCAATAATTTAGTGAGGACTCAAAATGCTATCCTCACAAGAAAATTAAACCAAACCAGTGCAATTTCCCATTCAACAACTATTTCTTACAGTTACAAGTTGCTTGCTCCTCAGACAGAAACATCCTCCTGCATCTTCCAAAAGCATGAGCCCCTATCATATCTGAGACTCACAACCCTCTATCAAAAAACAATTTGGAGAAAATAAGCTATCTAATGGCACTACAATTTGGAGAGAAGAGAAATGCTCAAGTAGCAATGAATTTCTACACATGATCAGAAACAAACAAAAGCATTATTACAAATCCATGTAGACCTCCAAGCGATGCTAACAAGCATGCACTCAAACTATATCTCTGGAGAAAGCAACATGATTTTTCCTGTTTTCCTCTCAAATAACAGAAATATGCTGCTACACTAACAGAAACATTCATCTTGCTGCCCAGATGTTTACCATATGTTATGCAGCAAAATTCATATTTTACTGTTGTCTTTCATCTGCAATGCAGTCTTCTCTGTCCTCCACCTAACTAACTGGAACAGCCAGGATATTTCTAATAGAGAAGCACAGCTTTCACTTCCCCTCAGAGTGTCAGTTGCCTTCCTGAAGCAGGGGCTTGTGTTTTGTCAAAATCCAGCAGCAGAGTTGTTTCTACAATGTCAAAAAATCAAGTGAAGTCATTTATTGAAGCTGATGCCTTCCTGACAAGCCAGGCAAGCTGTGCTCCTTACAAGCTAGCTCTAAAAATATATTCTGCTGGACAAGTCAGTGGTCTGTACACTCCATGGCACAGTCCTGCCTGGTACCACTGGAATGCCATCAACATTGGCCCTGATCAAAAGGAACACAGAATGCTCAGAATCATCCTTTATGTTTGCTACTAATAAAAAAACAGTAGAGAAGTAACTTTGCAAGCTGTTTATTTTATGTTGATAACAATGCATTATAATAAAAATAATAATGAGCAATCAAAAGTCTTTTGCTGCTAAATTTTCCTTTCAAACACTTCCTAAGTCAACTGCACTTAGCAAGGGTTTAATAACAGATAAGTAATGGTGAACTCAAAATGTATTTCTGGGGCCTTCATTAAGATAACATTTTCTTTGTTGGAACATTTACATTTTGCGTGTGCACATGAACACAAGTACAGACTGTGTATCTATATGTGCAGCAATTTGTAGAGGATATCATTGTATCTTCCACCCCATTACCTAAACTGAGCATATTAATTTTAAATCAGGACAGTACAAGGATGTTAAATGAGCAAAGGACAAATGAAAAGGTAGGACTTAGGGGAAAGGAGGACAGTGGGCTAGAAGAACTGAGAGAAGCACAGGCACAGGCACAGAATGGATTCTATGGGAAAACTGGTATTGGAACACACCCTGGGAAGCAGACTTCATTACTGTTTCTCTACCCTGATTGCTGAAGTTCTCTCTCTGGGTTTGATCAGCAAGACATGCATAATATATATTAAATTAAAAAAATCTCAGAGTACTCAAGGCTTTTCTGTTTAGTCCTCCTGAGAATTTTAGTTGTAATCACAAACTTGATTTCCCCAAATAACTAGGATTCAATAAACACACATGAGCTAGTCAGTAAGATCTAACATATATTACAATCCATTAGCTGTTTCATCATAATTTTTCTTAACACAAGAAACACATCAATTCTATTCCCTCTTTTATAATATTTTCCTGCTGCACAAGGCCCAGAACATGAGTCCTGGTCTGTAAGTGAGACTTCAGGGCACTTCTAACACAAGAATACAAAATATTTTCATATCTAATTTGAAAAACAGTTTTAATATTTAATGTCACTAAATACACAGTCAATTTTCCCTACTACAGCACCCACTTAGAGAGAAATCAACTAAAATCTAGCCAGTATTATCAAGTTTTATTTGTGTTTATATCTTATCTACTTGAAGTAATTATTTTCTTCTCACACAAAGACTATCTGATCAGCCACCTAGCAGCAATCTCATATATACACAGGTTGCAACTCCAGAGCCAAAGCATCATCATAAATACAATAGCACAGAACAAAACTCCATTTTTATGTCTTTATGCTACTGCTACTCTGCTTGTGATTAAGATAAATAAATAAATATGTATACACAGAAATGTATTTATAGCAGTAAAAAATACTAGGGGCACTTTTCATTTCTAAAAACAAACACGTAAGTATTCTTGTTAAGTTTACCTTTACCATGTTACACCTTACCAACAATGGCTTCATAGGACTTGCAGGAGAACTAATCACAAGTAGAATGAAAGCATGACCATATGCAATCCTAATCCACTTGTGTCCAAAACAAATAGTGCACAAAGATGTTAGGACTAAATTCTAAATGGAATGTTTCATTCCTGGGCTTTTCACTGTTAATATCACTACAGTGAAATCTATGGGCAGCAAGCAACTTACTTTGGAGGATACTTCAATTTTACTTCACTTTCAGAACTATTTTTAGATGCATATGGAACTTGAAAATTCAATGGCTGCATTTTAACCATGCAAATCACAGAACTGGAAGTTGTTTCAATCACATGTACACATATAAGCATCCATGACCTAACACAAAACCTGTATGTTATACATGAGTGCTCCACAGAACAGTTTTATAGAGTAAATTCTGTCTAACAATATAAGATTTGATTAAGATTTTAGGCATACTTCTATCCAGCAAACAAAATCTGAGAGAACTACAGAGCTAACAAATCTGGTTAGAGTGAGAAAAGAACAGAGCACTTTGCATTACTGAATAGTTTTTTCTAAGACAGTTACTGGGATATCCACTCTGGGATAAAAGAGTATGTGATATGGTGAAGCAATAGAGACCAGAAAGTTGATCTGGTGAAGAAGAGTGGGACTGACCCTGATGCGCACCAAACCTCACTATATTGCAATAAGCTTACAAATCTACAAGCAGTTACTTTTAGATCCCTTCTAAGTGAAACAGATGCAGACTTGAATCAACAGAAAAGTAGAACATAGATACTGTGCCTTGGAAGTTAGCTTCAGCTGGCCAACATTCACCTGCTAAACTCAGAATATTTACACATAATACTGACCCCCATAACCACAAGTGTAAATGTACTAGAAGTATAATTTAGCTACTTTCTGTTTACATTATATTCTTCTATAAATTTAACTCTTGTCAATACACAGTTATTACATGCTTACCACTGTGCCTAGAAACTGAATGCTGGTCTCTCCAGAGGCATTCCGAGAAATCCGCTAAAAAACACAAATATAAGAATTGATTAAAGCAACTCAAAATTTGTAACCATTCCATTTTCTTTGTCACATCACTGTAAAGTAATAAAAAATAATTTAATACATAAACTTATACATTTAACAGATAAAATAATTTCCTTCAACAGAAGTATTAAGAAGTCTAAATCATACTTCATCTCAGATTTTGGTTTTAGTTCAGTCAACTCAATAAAATTTATTTTTGAAGGACAATGAAGGCAAATATGGCCAAGTACAGCACAGAGCAACCTTGTGCTCGAATGTCATGAATAATGAGGCTTCTGCCATCTCTGTGATTCTGTATTCCTGTTACTCACATTTAGTATTATCTTCATTCTCTTCTAATGAGAGACATTTTAATCTCTTTTTAAAATGCAAACCTCCAATGATGTTACTTTGAAAACAGAAAAAAATATGACCTTATGAAATGTCTGGTCACCTACTGTGGTTCAGGAGTTGATTGAAGTTATTAAAGAGTCTTCAAATATTACATTGTCAGTAAGCCGCAAGACAATGCAAGAGAAAATATATTACTGGTTTCACACAGTATTAAACATAATTTAAATATGCAAGATGTATAAATAATTCTTTCTTCCTGTGAATCGTTTTCTCCTTCAGTGTCAAAACGTTTTTCTCACATTTCATTCCTACTGTCTAAGCTATGGCCCATATGGGTCCCAACTGAAGGAACACAGCCCTCATTTTACACAATGAGCACACAGCCCTTTTACAATGCCAAGTGTACATAAAAGTACTAAAGCACAGATCTGAGAAGATGAGTATTATTGCAAAGAACTGCACAGAAGCCTTCAGCATTTTAAAGACAAAAAATCATAAGAACAGGGCTGCAAATAATCTCCCAGCAGAATCAAAACACACCAGTGTCACTCCCAAATGATGTGTTTCTAACTCATTCTCAAAATGTTTCAATTGCAAAAATATCACAGCCTCCCCCTAAGCAATTTATCCCACTGTTCTGCATCTTTACCATGAGGAAGTTTTTCCTAGTATCTGATTAAAACAACCCTTACTTCAAACTGTATTACTCATATTAATTCTCATCTGTTTCACTACACACAGGAAACACAGACTATTCCCTTCCCTTCTACAGCTACCTCCAGGTATATGAAGAGCCCTAACCACGGCTCTCCTAAGCCTTGTCTTGTCTAGACCAAATGAGAAAGCGCTGCACCACAATAGCTAGATATCCCCCAAAACAATTTTAATAGCAATAAATTAAATCCTAATCCCTTTTCACTAATGGTGCATGTTCCTCAGCCTCACTTTATGAAGTAATAATTACTACAGCCCAAACATGCTTATTTTTTAGCTTAACAGGTCACACACTGACATTGCAATCTGTACAATCATATGAAAACAAAGGGTGATGTGCCAGAGCCTGACATATTTCAACAATAATGATTAATGGAATGGAAAATATGGGAAATAAAATTTCATACAAAACCTGACGTTTACTTTTATAAAGGAAACAGGAATATACACTTTTCCCACAGTCTAGGATAAACACAATCAGGTTTTGGGAACCACAAAGAAGAACAAAGTACCGGCTGCCTACAATGAATGAACCACATGCCAAAACAAACAAGTCCCAACCACTTGATAAGCTGTCAGAAAATGGCAAGCCGAAAAAAATTAAAGGATTTAATTTCTTTTTTTCCTGGAATGCCCTCCACCCTCGTTAGAGCTCTGTCACTTATTGTGCTACCCTTTTGTCCGCTTTCAAGGGTCATTAGAGACCTTTTCATGTCCTAATAAAAATTCCATTTTTTTGGCCAATCTCCCTGTCACACAGAAAAACACAACTTAAAAAACAAAACAAAACAAAAAGAAAAATAGAGGCCCTTTTGTCATTTTCTTTAAAGGCTTTCAGAGTAAAGCCAGGTATCTTGACAACTTGACTTACTTTTCACAACTGAAAAGAAAATCATTAAAGTACTGCCTCACACAGATTTTCTTTACTTGCAGCCAAATAAGCTAGCATAGCAAAAACCAAGCCCTTCCAAAACTAATTTAATAACCACTTTAATGAAGCCAAATAAATATGTATATAAAGCAGGCACCTTCTAAAGCCTCAGCCTCAAGTCAAGACAAAGATATCAGGAGCATTTTTCCTGCCTTGACACTGTTGAAGCACACTGGTATCACTCTACAGCAGTTTCCCACTGCTACTGTTTGCTGTGTCCAAAAAAGCATTACATTCAGTGTCAATTGCATTTAAAGTCTGTATAAGCACTAAAATCCATCTCTTAAATCAACATCTGGGGGGACGAGGGTGGGGGGGAAAATAATAGGGAAAGTGAAGAAAATAGTTAAGAAACAGAAGGGAAAAAGAAATTTCCCTCATGGGTGAATGTAAAAAACAAAGAATAAAGACAGAGAAATTTTCCAAGTTTTTTCACAAAAAATTTCCACAAAACATATGTTACAGCAAAACAAAAAAGAGAACTGCCAGGCTTTGAGAACTGTGTTACAAAAGAAGTCAGAACATTATCATAATTAATGTTTCAAATTACAGTAAATAAATTTCAGCTATTAGGTGTGATTAGATTTTTCTGAAAAGAGTTATTTCTGTTCCACTGGCAGGCTTATGTTTCTGGGATTTGTAAATGTAATTGATGTTTTCAAGAAAATGAAAGGACATGGTTAACAATTATTCTTTTATTTCCCACCTCTTTAGAAAAAAGACCAGTCTCCAGTTTCTCTTGTAAAGTTAGATATTTACATATTCTATACCTCATAATAGATAGTTTCATGTTGCATGTGATAGCAGGAAAGTAATCAAATAGAGGTAACAATAGAGAATAGCTAATTATATGCATTGTCATTGCTCTCTTAATAAATTGCAAATTATTTGCTAGGAGGTGTACAGCAAAAAGGCAAGGGAAATTTATCATTTGTTCAAAGACAAAACACCTCCATGTGTTTACCTGCCAATACAGTAAAATTACATTGTTAACATAAATTATGCTATCTTAGATATAATCAATTTCTTTTCTGGTTGATTCAGTGCACAGAGCTTCAGACTAATTTAATTAGTATCATGTGAGTTAAAAGTATATTTTTCTTTCCTTATGAGAAAGTAACAAGCTAACTCAAATGTGAAAAAAAATCACAACTTCAAAAAAATCCATCTGCAGTCTCAAAGCTGTCAAATGGGTGTGAGTGTTACATAAATATTATATGTATTTTTACACACACAGGTTACAGTATGCTATACTGCATATGCTATGTATATACAAACAAAATGCTTCTGCACACATGTAAAAATAGAAAAGTGTATACAATCATACAAAATGTGTTTGATTCTCCTTCTCTATCTTGTGTATGCTATACCACAGTCATTTCATAAATAATCATTTTAATCTGTAAATCCCAGTAAGTTACAAGAGGGTAGTGTGATATGACTTTAAATTCTTCTGCTTTGCCATAGAAAATTATTTCCACTTAGTTGGGTATCAATGATGTATTCATTGTAAGATGCTGTAGGGTTACAATCAGCTTTGCATTAAGCCTGCAATGGATGAGCACTAGCAGATAAAAATGATAACAACCTTTATATGAAGAAGGATAAAGCAGCTCAAGAAAACATAATATATATATTACTGAAAGACATTGTTAACTGACATTATTAGACAACAACAAGATCTTAGAATATTTTCCACAAATCTTCTGGTCTCTAAGACTCTCCAAGCTACTGGAAGGCAGCAGCTGCAGAGAAGGAACGATACAAAAAAGAAACTCCAACAGACCAAAAGCAATATTTTTGCTTTGTTTACAAATGAAAAAGTAATGATATCCCCCAAACTCAGAATTAATTTGAACTGGCAAAGGCCATCAGATAAATAGATGCACAACCTTCTCAAACACAATTATTTTGAACTATTAGATACTGGTTTTATTTGCTGAAAAAAGCCAATGTTTTTTGCAATTTTTTCAAGCTATGGCACGACTATACTCCCAGTTGAAAAAACATGTAGCAAACTACCAAACCAAAACCAAAATTACAAGCCCAGAAAATTTATGGATAAGCTACAGATAAAATTTTGATCAAAACACTGGTAGTTTCCCAGCATGGTGCTGTTTTTCAGAATGCAGAATTTCCTGCAGCCCAGCTCCTATTGCTTCATTTCAACTCCTCACTAACAAAAATTCTGAACATCTTTTGCTAGGAACTTCAAATGGAGGGTGCTATCTTTTGGTGAATATTTACAAAATCTTGAAAATTCCACCAAACAAAACACAGGCCAGAATCATCCCCAGACAGGTTTAATTAAAAAAATAAACTATTCCCACCATAGGGAAGTCAGGGAGAAGAAAACCCATAGTAATTTACCTTGTAAAGTTCTAACAGATTAATTTGCTAGTACTTTATCTATGAGATTTTGTATACATGAGAGTGCTTGGGCATCTGGAAAGCTCCATCTTCCACCCATGTCACTCCAACCTGTGGAGTCCCATGGTTGGGTCAGAAAGGAGGAAAAAGCTGCAGAAGTAGCTGTGAAACTTTTAAGTCATCCTCTCAGCAAAAACGGGTGATTGATTTGACCTTACCAGCCTCATTTTCCCTCTCCTTCTAGCAAGCAGAACTTCATTTCAGCAGTGCCTTTTGCACTGTGTAAAATCCCAGTGGAGGGATGCAATCCCAGACTAGCAATGTGACCAGGATTTGTAGTATGCTGGAGTCTGTCTATATGGCACTGCACATTTAGACTTGTTCACCTTCATAAGCCTTTCCACTTTGGGAATCACCCCAGATTTTCACAATTTAACATTCTGCACTGCTGGTGCCATCATTGCTCCCCCCTAGAGCATTAAACTACAGATGGGAAGTTAGCCTGATTTTGTGCACTGCTCTACCCTTAGCCATTACCAGTTTCAGTTCACGCTTTACAGTAAAAGAAGCCTCAGTGAGTTGTTCTTCCTCAGGGCATGTCCACATTTCCCAGGTTCTTACAAGGGCAGCAGTCAGCCAGTGGGGAAAGAGATGATCAAGTGCTGTGTGTGAAGTGTTTTGATTGTGAAAGATGTCTGAGGCTGATGTTAGTGGCACTGTGCTGAAGCACTCTTTCCCATTAAAAGGGATCCTGCCAGAATGCTGAAATACTGGCCTCCCCTGGCACCTGTTACAAGCTACCTCAGTCCCTTCCCAGGGACTGAATGGAACCTGCTCCCAAACAGTACAAATACAGATGTTAAATATAGGGTGAGGGGCATACAGGGCATCAATCCACACAGATAATTGTGCAGGTGCAGTTTCTAAGAGTCTGAGGCATCGTATCAGTGCTTTTAGAAGTTCTCTTAAATGCCTGGGATTCAATTGCAGTAAAGGACTTGGGAATTTCTGTCCTCCCATAAACAGAAAAACAGAAACACAAATCCTTCCCAATATTTCCTTATGGGATATCCAATGTGACTGTTACTTGTTACTTCTTTTTGCAAAGTTTTTTTTAAATACTAAAACCAGCATACCAGCACAGGTATGCTATTACACATACAGAGTGCCTTGTGAGTATGTTCACGTGTTTGTGTAATCCTCTGAGATAGGTAGGTGTTACAAAGAAATATATTACATATTTTAGAACTAACAAAAAAGAAACAATCAAAACAAAACAAACAAAAAACCCACATAATCCTGCCCCCCCAAAAAACAACCAAAAAAAAGCCTCCACAGGAAATACTAGTTAATTGCTGTTAGTAAAGAATTTATCTAAAGGACATTTACTTCAACCTGAGATTTACAACAATACAATAATTATTTATTTAGTCTTCTCTAAATTTTAGTCTTCTTCTAAATTTTTGCTGTTACTACATCAAATCACAATGTGAGTAGACCTTCTGGAAGCTTTACTCTTGTTTTGGCATGCCATGACACATCCTGTTCCTATAAGGGGGGAATCACGCAGTCAAAATGCTGCCATGTGATTCTAGATCTGATAATGTCTGTGACTGCCCCAAGAAAAATTCCTGACAGGATCCATAGTCCTTTCTCACTCTTATGCCCCTCCTCCTCCTTCCTCTTTGCTCTCTGAATGTGTTACCATGTTCAAGAGAACCATTTCTCATCTTTCAGGGTTTAGATATCATAAAACTATGAGTCTGTCAGCAACTGAACACAATGCTTTGTTCCTTGCACACATACAGAATCCTTATAGTTATTCATCCTGATATTATTTATCTTGAAAATTGATAGCTCCAAGAAGAAAAATATATGGCATAAGATACTGTGACAACTAATGTTATTTGATTAACATCTTAAGTAAGACAGGGATTGATTTAACATATCAGTTGATCACTTATTTCCTTCCTGAATGAAAAAAAGAAAATTTATTCATTTTCATTAAAGAACTGGTAAAGGTAGTGGTGTGTGCTTTTAGTTCCTCTGCTGTAGTTTCATGAGCTTTTACTTCCTTTAATTTTCCCCTTCCTTTCACATACTCTCCATTTGAACCATGGACAAGAAATTTGTACCAGATTTGGCTGGGATAGTCATAACTGGAACAGGCTGAAAAAAACCAGGGAGTGAGCTACAGGTTAATCAATGTGGGCCATCAGGAATTCAGTGCTGGGGCTCACATTGGCTTTTCTCTACCCAAAAGTACAGCTATGTTGGTATAGGATAACCAAATGTCTGCAGAATGTTCTGAGTCCCTCTTCTGGAGACAACCTAGCAAGAGTAATTTTGAAGTCATGGTTAAAGGACAACAGCAGAGTATGTGCAGTAATTGCACAGCACAAAAAAATGGACTGTCAAGCAGTCATGAACACTGCTCACTAAACCTTCCCAAAATAATTTTCAGGGGTTAAGAAAACGAATGTTCTGAGGTAATAGTACTTTAGATTGAAAACCTATATAATGTATCATATCATTATCACAGATTACATCTGAGATCTCAAAACAGCAAAATGAAAAAAAGGTAATTTTTCTTACAAAAGTAAAAAAATTACACATATGAAAAAAGTCTCTAAAGAGTTGTAGGAAATGAATACTTGGGCAAAGGTTTTGTTCTCCTGTCAGACATTTCCCTGGAACAAAGACTTCATAACCTACAGCATTCTCATTTCATCTGTTATTATAGACCAAAATAATAATCTAAAGAAACATTGTATCAGAGAAGCACTTATATTTGTCATACCCCAGGATGCAGAATATACTACTCCTGCTGCAATTGTTGATGCAATAAATAAATTAAATGAAAAAATAAGTGATGCCACCACCGAATTCCCTTTAACACTAAGTAGAGAAAGCTCCCCTGATAAATCTTCATCTATTTCATTCACAAAAACACTTGAAGCTTGAGTCTGATGATTTCAGCTTTAGAGGATCATGTTCTTGTTTAGCAACTCCATTACTCTCTTAATTACACCTTGCTGTGACCGATAAAGACCACTTTTCTGTAGAGTTTGGGACACAGAACAGTTATGCTGGAAGGGAGCTCTGGAAATCAGGTAGTCATATTCCCTGTTCAAAGCAAGGCTAATGTCAAAGTGATACTGAACTGCTCAGGATCCTGTCCAGTTGAGTTCTCACTACACCCTATAGAGCTTCAGTTCCACAGAGACTAATTCTCTGAAAGCCAAGAAACACAAAAAAGGAGGTATCACCAGTGCTATTATAAAATTGCTTTGCTGAAGATGCCAAAAGCCACAAAAAGTTTTCCAGGGTCCAGGCAGAATGCCTACACTACCTCTACAGGGTAGAAGGTTTCATAACAGCAAGATAGCAGAGCTGTGGGCCCAACAGTTTGGCAGTGAAAAGGCTGGGTGCATGTGAGGGAACTAAGGAGTACAAAAGCATTGGCAAAGATGTGACAAATAATTCAAACTAAACCATTCTGTGGTTCTGGCTCAGCACCCTTTTGCTACAGGGAACTATCTGCAAGTAAAAGGTATTTAAGGGTGAGTTGAGTGTCTGATGGTGGGATCAAAAGGCACAGCATTCAACAGACCAAGGCAGTTGTAAAATTTGTCCATGCAGCATTGCCATAGAGCAGCCTCCAAATCTGAGTGGTCGGCGAGGTGGTTTTTCAGAACTTGCCCAAACACAAGCAGTTGTTGCTTTGAGGATCTCCTCTTAGACTCATTTTTTCTTGAGCAACCTGCTCACCCTGCTGATACCTGGTGCTCCTGTGCAGTGTCCCATGCAACCCGACTAGTAAGGACAGAGCTGCAGTTAGGTTCAAGCCCACCTGCTGGACTCCATGGATTCCTTATCTTGAGGTCCCCTTAGATTCTAGTTCCTATGAGAAACAGATGATGCTCAAACTCCATGGAAAAAGACAGCTGTTCCCTTCCTTCCACCTGCTCCTCAGTTCATACTGGGAGACAGAAAAGGTCACAGACAACTTCTGTGGGCACAGAGCTCACTGAAATACACCTTACTTGTATATGGGGGGAGAGACAGAGAAGTAAAAATGCTCCCAAAAATATGTAAAATTGTCCCAAAATATGCCTGTTGTCTTTCTTCCAACTGCCATTACTTTTCAGGATACCATACTGAACCACCATTCTCCCTTCCAGTTTCCACTAGAGATCTTGTTTTTCTTTTCCACAATCAACCCCTACTTTTCTACTCACTCTTCACAGGAAACCTTAAGACCCTCATCTATTCATTTATTTTTATTCTAAATATTTCCTAAAAGGTTATATCATATTCAAATCCTGTTTTATATATATGAGTATTTTAAACATGCCTTTGCAATTAAATAAAACCCAATCCCTTCAAATCTGAGGAAGGTGTATTGTAACTATATTCCTATAGTTCTTTGATTTTCAGCAAAGTCCAAATTCATAATAGCTAGGTGTAAGTCAAATTCTGAGTCACTAACATCTTTTGAAACAAATATGGGAAACCATTTTGGTGAAGTATTTCTGTACAAGAAAATGCTATTTGCTTGCTGAACAAAATCCTACACTTCAGGATGTGTTAAATTCAGCCTCACCAAATGAGAGGTAGAGTTTAGTCATAAGTAGAGAAAATGCTGAGAAACTGGGATTAACTGAGAAACTACTAAAAATAGCCACAAAAACCCCCCCATGATGAAATCTGAGTACTACAAGAAATGCGATGGGGTCTGGCCACACCCCCATCCCTGGAAACTGTATCTCAGAAGTTTCTTGGTCAAATGATCCCAAGTTTTCATCACTTTCACAGTTTTGGATTTCACAGTAACCCAAAGCAGCACAATGATTTCAGAGCCCTTATGCTGCAGCCACAGGACCTGCAGTGTACCCCAGGGTTCTGGTCCCACCCTCATCTGGGGACCTGGCCAGGCACTCTGCAGCTCCCATCTGCTGCACACAGATGGGCTTCCTCACACAGGAAACAAAAGCAGGAGGAGGGGGGCTGCCACACATCCTTGCTGTGCCCTGGTATGCCCTAGACAGACTGTGACCAGGGCATATACTTCTCCTCAGGCACTCAGGTCCCATACTCTAGAAAATGTCCTAGAAAATGTGGGTTTTAAACTCAAAGGCCCTTCAGAACTCTGCAGCAGAGCTGGTGTTCTGCTTCGCTCTAATTCTCATTGAGCCTTTAGCAGAGGAGTAAAAATACAGAAGCATGCTTAACTACTTATTTTTAAACATGCAACAAATATGCAAAAATTTGAATGTCTACACTATAATTACATAAATATATTTCAAACCAAAACATTTTAAAATTATTTATTCCCCATTTCTATGTTTAAGTGCTTTGCTAGATTGTGGCCAAACTGCAGGATTGAGCCAAAGGTGCATAAATCCCACCTTCAAAGGAAAAAAACATTCACAAAGATTGTATTTGGTTGAGCAAATTTAAAAGAATGAAACCAACTCTGAAGAAAAATTAGATTGGCTGAAAATTAATAAAGCACAGCTGGAATTATTCGATTCATCCATATTTGTTGCTTAAATGGCTCTAGGGCTAAGTTTTGCAGAAAGAAGATACTTCAAGACTCAGGGGTCAATTGCTTTTGGAGACAAATTGACCTACAGGAATACACTTGTCTAATTTGGTTCTTGCAGTGGGGCAAGTCTAAGAAATATATAACCAAAAAACCAATTTTGATTCCAGTGAGCGACTATCAGAGGTCAAGTTTAAGGTTCCCATAAATTTACATATATACACTAAAAGATTAATAACTTCTCAAGCTACTGAGTTTCTTTGCTAAAAGCAAAGGCAGATAAAATCTGAGAAGGAAACAACATATGTGCTTATTCCAGATTCTGCTGGCTGGATACCATGCAGTCAGCTCGCTGCATGTTGCTGTGGCTAGATCTGCAGTATTTCATAGGGTTTGGTCATACTCAGGGAGTGCAAGTAACACTGCTGCTGGCTCAGCTCCTTGAAGAAAGCTTCTTCAGATCATATGATCACTAATTTTAAAACTAATTTTATGTGCAAATTCAACTCTTATTAGCTAAATGGTGTTACTACTGTTAGTTATATATCCAGTCATATAGTAATATAGTTTGCAATGAGGTCTTGTGAACACAATTATCCATTCTAAAGATAGTGCTTTTCACCTAGGCAGGTTTTATATATTCATACACTGGTATTTTTTCCTGTTCAAAATTAGGAATGTACTTTATAAAATGGCACCAAAATGGACCAGTATTAAAATATTTAAAAAATAAAAACACACCTAAAAATAGATAATTATTTTAGATATACACACACCAAAACCACATCTAAAAATAGAAAATTATTTTAGATATACACATTCCTTGAAGCTTTCATGAACCTCCCAAGAAATCTACAGAACTTAAGTCCAGAATTTACTTGGGAACATCATGAAAATTTCACTGTCAGGCAACACTAACCTTGAAAGATAGAATAATTTTTTATTTTCGAGTTCTTTAAATTCAATCAAAGCAAAACCAGTATTTTCCAGCTGGGTAATTTAGCAGGGTAAAAATGAAAACATTTCCTTGTAAATTATGAGAAATCTGACCACTGTATCACTGATAAATATATAGGAAATAGATACTGTTGTATGTAGAAAAATACTTCCAATAAGTTTTGATTTGTTTTTCATTATTGCCAGGATCAATAGATATTTGTAAATAAATTATTTGTCAAGAAATATATAAATCCTGACTGAGGTTACATTTAGAAAAGCACTCTCTGGTGTGTGGAGCTGGTTTCAAGGCACAAGTGTTCAGAAGGAAAGAAAATACAACCACTTTAAGCTTTTCAGTCCTCTTTTCTTAGAGCCACATAAGTTTGGGATGTTTTCTACGCTTATCTTCTCAAATCATGGAACTAATATACTTCTTACGAGTATATAAAAAAACATATTACATGGGAGATGGGCTGCCCTGGGGCTTTGAAACTGCAAAGACCCAGAAGTGTAACAATCACACAATCCAAACATGAGGGAGAGACCAATTTTACTGTAGGTCCCCATGTGAGATTTAGTTGTGGGTTAGGTTAGGAGGGAGTTTTTTCATTTTGTTTCGGTTGATCTGTTTTTTTGGTTGGTTGGTTTTTTGCAGTAAAGCACTTCTTATTTTTTACATGATTAAGAAACTCTGTCTCCTCACAAGCCACTAAATTAAGACAGCCTATAAAATCTGGGGTAAACTTCTATCTAAATAAGGAACTTCTCATTCAAAACTCTAGGTAAGTAACTTAAAGTGCATCCAGAGCTTTAGTGGAGTGAATTTGTCTCAAAGTAGAAACCTTCTGCTGTTTGTAAAACATCACATCATTTTTGTGATGCAGCAGGTTTAGACCCCACGTTTCAGTATTATTTGTATGCCCAAAGAGGCTTTGGTGAGATTACCTGTATGGTCCTCTGAGTGCCATCAATGGTGACAGACAACAAGGGTGAAGCCAGGTTCCACTCGCTGGTCACATTTAGTTTCATCCCATCAACTTCCACCTGTTGTGACACCAAACAAGGCTGTTACTATTGAAGACAGACAGAAAACTGATCTCAAGTTCATTACTGCATACAAAGCAGCAACCATTTTAAAACAGATGGCTTCCAAACAACCTGTCATGTTTACTGCTTCTGCCATAAAAGACAGGGTCCAACAACAGAGTCTTCCAGCTATCTCTGGGGAGAGGTGAAGGACCTGTGAACAGCTGCCTCTGAGTAGCAAGGTTTCAAGTGATTTCCAGCGAGTAACAAACAGCCATCCAACTTTTAAACCTATCTGGACATGCTACATTTACTGCAATTAGACAAGTAATGCATATAAATTCCAGTGACACCTTGCAACCCACACAACAGGGCTTGCATATAATATTCTCTCCAAGGACCAAGGAAGAACTTTTCCTATGCTTCTAATGAAGGGCTTTGCATTGTTATCTTAATTAATATGAGGCAGTAATTAATTCTTCGGCATTTTGCCTCAAAGTCTAGAAAAACTTTGCAAATTCTGACATGTTTTCTTTCAATATACAGCTGATCAGAGAAATACAATTTCTGACTTGAATGCCAATATGTTTATCCAGAAAGTGGGCTTTATTTTAAATCATACCATATTCATTATGCAAAAATATTTCTAGGTGAAGAGCAAAAATTCTGGGGTCTGAAAAAAGTGTAGATCAGCGTAGCTGTAATGACACTTCTATCATTCTTTTGTTGTATTAGTGTTTAAAAACACACATCACACATTCAACACTATAACAGCATCAGAGAAAGAGATGGTTATGAAGAAAATCATTACATATGGACTAATGTAATTGCTGATAAATATTTATGGCATATTTTGAACAGTCATCATACTATTGAAGGTAGGTAGCTATTATTTACTATATTGCATATATTCTCAATAAAGAAAAAAATTCAATGCATTTAGAATAAAAGCTGGGCACATCTTTTGCAAAATAAAACTTATAAAGCCTACTCTTTTAGGTCTCAGACTTATCATTATTTGATCTAATAATAAGAAGAATCATCTTAAAAGAAATCCGTAACAGAGAAGTTCAGAGGAACAGTGTGCAATTTAATAAATTTATTTCAGTTAAGAGGAAAAAGTTCTGGCTTAAAAAACACTCTAGTTTTATAGACTTTAGTTTAGAACACAAAGTTTGCCTTAGTGATACAATCTATGCAATTTCC
Source organism: Camarhynchus parvulus (assembly GCF_901933205.1). Classification (NCBI taxonomy): domain Eukaryota; kingdom Metazoa; phylum Chordata; class Aves; order Passeriformes; family Thraupidae; genus Camarhynchus; species Camarhynchus parvulus. Next base: position 39,137,720 of record NC_044571.1, read on the forward strand.
ATGGGCTTTGACTATAAATAAAGTTACATGTAAGGAACAAGAAGAAAAACAAGTCATTTATAATGGTTCACCAATAGGCCAGATTAGCTGGCATGCTTCAGGTACTTTACACTGCTCCAGTGATGCAAACCAGCCACAAACCTGGCTTGAGTTAAGCCAGACCTGCAGCTGGTTTGCATTTCCAGAGCACTGCAGAGCAGCTGGAACCTCTGGTGAGCCCAGACCACTCTCAGCAAACACGTATCAGCAAATACTTTCTTTTTTGAGAACAGGAGAAACATATCAAAAAGACTTTTGCAAATGTAGAAAAGCAAATCCAGTGCTCTGTCTCAACCCTCTGTGATTAGCAACTGAACTTTGGTAAGGCAATTATTTAAATTCTTTAAATGTCACTATTGCTAAAACCAGAGAAAGACTGTCCACACTGGAATCTGGGTCTGAAAATATCATTTACCACATGTCTCCAGAGATAGAGGTGAGACACCATCAAAGCAGATCAAGCTACTGGTCAGCAAAAAATCCTTCGAGTATACACCATACTGCTTGTGGCAGTGTAGGATTTACAGGCAGCCTCAGAGAAAATCTGTAGCTGCTACTTACAGCTCTAGCAAAGGGTGTTCCAGGGGCAGGATGCAAGTCAATACCTCCACAACAAACTCAGTCTAATCATTAGCTCTTTTGTCACTGTACAGATGAGCAAAAGAGGAGTAAACCTCTTTGTCACAGTGGTAAATGGCCACAGTGGTCCAAAATCCCTCACAAGGGTCTATACAAGTCTCTCCGTTCTTGAGTCCAGATTACATTAGTATCAAAACATTTCTGGTGGAATTCACCCTCAAAGGAGAGGGCAAGCAGATGCTAAGTCTAAACAAACCGTGACACTCCAGGCTGCTTATGTGCAATAGAGAAAACACAGATAATACATTGCCACTATTCAAGAAACAACAGAGGGTCAGAGGAAGGGTTATATGAACTAATGCTTATCCCATAAACTGCAACAGACTTCTCAAAAAATGGAGCTACAGGGTCTCAGCTGCCTTCACCTGCAACCCCCCATAGTATGTGCAACTGAGGAAGATCACAGAAATCACAGAATATTCCCAGTTGGAAAGGATCCACAAGGATCATTGAGTTCAACTCTTAAATAAATGGTCTATACAGGGATAGACCCAACCACCTTTGCATAATTAGCACCATGTGTAACCAAGTGATGATGTGAAGCCAAGATAACCCCAAGGAAATTTGGGATATCTATGATCCGATAGGTAGGATGACAAAGACAGGACATGAAGATATCAGAGAAAATTGACAAAGACTGAAGATATTTACCATGTAGTGATCATGTTACTTTTACTACAAATGAGGGAAAAGGCAGGGGTGGAGGGGAAGATGGGACACAGTGTGCCAAAAAGCAGATGGGGATTGAAATCAAACCAATACTTTAATAGAGCAAATCTTCTTTCTGCAGCTCAACAGCCTAGCAAGGCTAGCAGGTAGAAGCAGGGGAAGAGAGAAGACAGTAGAACAACTTGTCAGAAGTTTCCATTTGCCTTCATTCCTCCTCTAGCAATGGATATCATAACTGAACCTAATAAACACTGCAATAAACCCAGGACCTTTTTGCTTTAGGTTTGGGGGGGTTGGGGGTTCAGGGTGTGAAGGGGGACATGGGGATTAACTAATGACATTATAATGACTACTTCCCATCTTACTTTGTTTCTTTGCTCCTAAGACAGCCAAGAACAAATCACCATTCAATGGATGCTAATACTTGAACTGCAGGGAGAAGACCCCAGTCAATTCTCTCCTGCAGTGGGTTTACACTGCTTTACACCACACCTATATAGTGTAGCTTTATCCTTAACTACTCAGTTCCAAGTATACACATATCTGTCTGTGCATCTACAGTAACCATGTTTGCATTGCTGCATTACACCCACATGACACAGTGGTGGTGAATTATCACTTTTTTTAAAGATGTGTTTCTCCCTATGTGAGGACATAAAAGATAAAAGCAGCCACAGTCCTTCACAATTATTTCCAATTCAAAAGCTACTGTAAATGAGCTCTCAGAAAGAAGAGTGACAAGTCCAAGGCACAATGCTAGAAAAAGGTCAACAGCTTACCCCACTGTCACAACTTTGCAGACTTTCGCTGGCATGCACCTGAACTACACAAGTAGCAGCCCCTTCACCTCTTGTGGAGTGAGTTCCTGATGTTCAGCATGATATGTACCAGCGAACCAATAGAGCAAAGAGCTGCAAAGCATAATCTGCATTCAGTTTCCTTTAGAGAACATAATTTGGCATTCTGTGTGCATGTCAGGCAATTAAAGAAGGCAGCATAAGCCTGAGTGTTATAGCCCTGTTAATTTACTAATGCAAAGTCTCGCGTACATCTGGCACATGTCACTTCTTTTCTCCTGGAAATGAAGGTGGTTTTCCAGGAGACTAGAGGGCAGCTAAAGCATTTGTTTCCTGCCTGATCCTTCAAAACATTATGCCTGAAGTTCCTCATGCCAGCCTTGAGTCTGACTAACTTAAGTCTGCTGATTTAATCCCATGGTTTCAATTCTGCCTCTCAGCATGGCGTTTAACTCGAGAGTCCTGGCCCTAACGACTTGGCTATGCCACCCTTAGCCATAGCCCTTAATTCTACCTCTTGCTATAATGGAAGGGATGGCATTCTCGAATCCATCAGATCTAGAAAATGAAAAATCCCCCTCTGCAGACCTGCCTTGCTGAAGTCTTTCTCTGATCAAGACAACTGCTCATGAAGATGTACTTGTCAGGAAAACAGAAAAGTTACTCTTCACAGGATATGCATGAATATTCACTGTCATAGCCTTCACTCCCTTCAACTGCTATTAATCTAAGGGACATCCACGGGGCAGCAAGGGCTCTACAAAGTGAACCTTAAAATCATTCCTACAAGGAAGGAACAATAACAGCAAGCACAACTCTTGTAAACATGAGGTAGCTTATATGTTTGAGGACTCTGTTCAAACCTACATAAAGCTCTCCTCTTCTGAGGAAAAAGCAACTGTCTCAAGCAGAAGACTCCTTAGCTCCATCACTGCTAACCACACCATCCTGCCAAAACAGCAAGGAGATTCTTTACATTTTTATAAATCAGGTAAAGGATAGGTATTGCTCCTGGTGCAGAAGAGGGGGTGACCAGAGAACTTGCAGCAGTGTGGCAATAGAAGGTCCAGCCATAGGCAGCAGTATTCAGTAACCGTCTGCAGTGACCTCAGACTAAGCCAAACTGAGCTGGACAAAACAGTTTTTGGTTCACAGTTTTCATAAAATGCATTAAGTTCTCATCTAATCGACTGTCCAGCCAACGGAGAAGGACATGGGAATGCAAAATACAAGTGAAAACTTCCTCTTTCAAAGGTTACCTTTTGCAGTCCCATGCAACCTCAAGAATGCAAGGAAAGTCTTTATGGGGCAGATGAGCCCAAGACTTCCTTTAGAAGCATGATGCATGAAACCCCAGGCATTTTGTAAAATATTTTGCTAGTTTTTAATGTAAAAAAAAATAAATTCACAGTTAGCAGAAGAGTTCAAACACTATCTTGCATCTATATATTCTCATAGCAAATAACCACAACACACTTCCTTATCATGAAAATTACTGGCTACCTGGAGTCTGTAAGAACATGTGGCAATTTGCAGAGTTGTCTTATTGGGCCTTCTTATTGGGTCTTCTTATACAACTTGGTCTAACTTTCCCCACACTGCCTTTAAGAACCTTGATCAAAATCAGAGTTATATTTGCCACATTAGGAAATAGCAGCAACCAAATAGTGCTTCACATGATGTCATTCATAAATGCAAATGAATTATGCATAAATGCAAAAAAACCCAGTAAGATTCCCATGTGGGCAGTTATTAGTTAAGCTTCTTCTTGTATATGCTTTACCTGCTGTTCTTTGGACTGTATTTGATAGTGACCCAGGCTCTGATTACTCCCCAAGTGTTTGACATTTTCCAGGACCATGTCCTGGAAGAGGTGACAGTATACTCTCATAGAGTTTACAGATGGCACAAATCTGGGTGAAACACTCAAGAGCAGGGCTGCCATCAGGGGGGCCTAGGCAGGCAAAAGGAAGGGGCTAATGAAAACTTCATGAAACTCAAGACTAATTTTTAAGTCAAACATTTAGGAAGGATGAACCCATTGCAATGATATGTTGTGACCTGACTGGTTAGGGAGCAGCTCTGTGGAGAAGGACTTGGAGGTGTGGGCAGACATGTCAGCAGAACCTGAGTCAGCAGCATGCCCTGGCACCAAAAGCTGCTATCAGTGCCCTGTGCTCTATTAACAGAGGTGTAGTCTGCAGATAGAGGGAGGTCATTAGATCCTGCTACTCAAAACTCAGACCACATCAAACACTGTGTCTACAAGAGAGACATTGACTTTGGTCAGTTTTACAAAGTTCCATTAGCCCATTCCTCTTGCTTGCCCAGGTCCCACTGGGTGGCAGCATTGCCCTTGACTGCATTGAGCACTTTTCTCCAATTCTGTACTCTGCAGATTTAAGGACCGTGCAGTCCCATTCCTGCATCTAGGTACTGAGTCAGCTGTTGAACATGACTGGTCACAATACAGACCCTTCCAGTCCCTTGGTGACCTCCAAGCAGATTACAACCCATTAACTATGGCCCACTGAGTCTGACCACTCAAATGGTTTTTAAACTTGTTGGCTGAGATCATGCCTAAAGACTTGTTAAAGTCAAGGTAAACGACATTCACTGCTCTCCCCTAGACCACAAATCTTGTCAATTTATCATAGAAGTCTGTGAGGTTGATGCCACTTCAGGTGGGATCTCACCAGAGCGGAGTAGAGAGACAGCATCACCTTCCTCACCTGCTGGCCATGCTGTTTTTGATGCAGCTCACAATACTACTGGCTCCCATGAAGCCTCTCATCCAGCAGCACCCCCAAATCCTTCTCAGCATGGCTGCTTTCAATCCATTTATCCCCCAGCCTGCACTGATACCTGAATTTGTCCCAGTGCAAGTGGAGCACCTTGCACAAATAAAGAATACACTGACATGCACTAGCCTGGTGTCCAGGATCTATACCCTGCTAATCTTTTTCTTCATTTCCTTCAGGATCCTAAACAACAGCCATTTATTTCATGGTTGTCACAGCCAAGACTATCTTTGGAATCACCTCTTAAACCAATTCTTCCTTGGAAGTGAGCTGCAGATCTGGGTGTGACAACACCAGTTCACCCATCCAGTACCAGTATGAAATAGCTATCCCAAACACTGTTCAGAAACCTTCCACCATTCATCCCATATGTTGCCCTTCCAGAAGATGTTGGGGTCCCCATGACCAGCACATCCTGTGACAGAGATTTCCTTCAGTTGCTTAGAGAAGTCTTAGTCTACTTCCTTACCTAGATCAGGGGACTGTACTATGCTATTTTATTTTTTTTTTCAATTGATCAATCCAGTGACCTTCACCTGCTAAAGTGATTTCCTAGTCTGGACACTTAGCTTTCAGTTTCTCTGTAGGCACAGAATGATTTGCTCTCCCAAAAACTTTCTAAATAGATGGCAAATTTCTAAATAGATGGCTTTCTCTTCTTTCTAGTTAAGGATCCTTCTGGCCTTCAAGCACTCACAGTCACATCTCTGCTTCTTAGGCTCTATCCAGTCATATGTGCACACACTGTGCTTGTTGGTGTCAGTCCTGGTGCTAGATGTGTCCTGGAGACACTGACAGGATTGACATCCACACCAACAACACGTGCCTGCCCCTTTGTCACCGTCACCATCCTGGCTTGCAGGCACACTGCCACCAAAACCCCACCTTTACATGCACAGGTCATACAGGCAGGGAAATCCACATTGAGAGCACTTTTAAGATGACTGCTCTCAACTCAGTGAAAGAGAACTTAATGATTCAGAGTCCCTCGGGAAGCCACCCTTATTAACAAAGGGTCCAGAAAGGCTGGACATACTTTTAAGATGGAAATCTTAAAGGTGTGGGAGCAGGCCATTGCCATGAACTGAAAGACAAGCTGGCAGGGAGGAAGATCAGCCTGGCTGAACAGGAAGCTTTTGCTGAAACTCAGGGGAAAAAATGAGAGTTTATGACCTTTGGAAGAAGGGGCAGCAAACTCAGGAAGAGTACAAGAATCATGTAGAGAGAAAATTAGAAAGGCGAAAGCTCAGCTAGAACTCAATCTGGCAACTGCTGTGAAATATAATAAAAAGTGTTTTTATAAATACATTAACAACAAAAAAGAAGGCCAAGGAAAATCTCCATCCTTTATTGGATGCTGAGGGGAACATTGTAACCAAGGCTGGGGAAAAGGCTGAGGTACTTAATACCTTCTTTGCCTCAGTCTTTAACACAAGGACTGGTATTCCTCAGGACAGGCAGCCCCTGAGCTGGGAGTCAGGGACAGGGAGCAGAACAGAGCCCCTGCAGTCCAGGAGGAGGCGGTGAGTGCCTGCTGTGCCACTGAGACACTCACAGCTCCGTGGGGCTGATGGGATCCATCCCAGGGTACTGAGGGAGCTGCTGGAAGAGCTCACCAAGCCACCCTCAACCACTGATCACCAGTCCTGGTTAACTGAGGCTGTCCCAGGTGACTGGGGGGTGGCCAGTGTGATGCCTGGATAAAAAAGATATCGGAAGGAGGATGTGGGGAACTATAGGCCAATCATCCTGACCTCAGTGCCTGGGAAGGTTATGGAACAGATCATCTGGAGTGTGATCCCATGGCATGCACAGCACAACCCGGGATCAGGTCCAGCCAGCATGCGTTGAGGAAAGGCAGGTCCTGCTTGACCAACCTGGTCTCCTTTTATGACCAGGTGACCGACCTAGTGGATGAGGGAAAGGTGGTGGAAAATGCCTACCTGGACTGTAGTAAAACTTTCTGTACTGTCTCCCACAGCACAGTCCTGGAAAATCTGGCTTTGTGCTATGGTTTAACTGACATAGTGTGCTTGATTAAAGGTTGGACTCATTGATCCTGGAGATATCTTTCAACATTAACGAGTCTATGGTTTTATAGAATTTTTCTTCCTTCTTAAAATGCCACATGATGAAATTTGGTAGATGGACACTTCCTTTTAGCACACTTAAATGTTTTTAAAGTTTTGCTTATTACAAATACCAACGGTCTAAAAACCTGCAATATTAGTTGCCAAAAAAAGTGCATGAAGGAGCATATAGGACAGAGAGAGACCCTGTGGCCAACAGTGTGGTACATAGACAAATGTATAAAAGTGTCGTAAAAAGAAGTTCCTTTAAGCCTAAAACTGTAAAAATTGAATTCACTAATGCTTATATGACAGCAATTTCTTTGATTCAAATTAACCAGCTGTTTTATCTTGTATTCTCAGTTATTGACAATATAGTCACATCAGATTAGCAGATTGACCTTTTTTTCTTTTCTTCAAGTGACTGTAAGGTTAGCCTTTTGGACTTTTGAAGTGGTTGGCCAGATGCTTTCAAAAGGAAGTTAAAGTATGTGAGTTTCAATCTCATTAAAAAGGCCTTTTTTTAAAACAAACTTTCCTTTTGTTCATATCAGCACTTACTTTTTTAAAAGACCCCAAGAGAGAGTTCCAGTCTATAGATCACTTGTCCTGAAGAAAGCTCTGTTAACTATTTATAGATCATGTCCTTTTGTACCGAACTAGATCAAGCAATTTATTCAGTGCATGACTGCAGGAGAGAAATTCATTTGCTCTAAGTGTCATCAAGGCAGCCTTTTACCTGCTATGAACAAGACCAGATGAGCTGAATTGCTGGGCTTTTACTTCAAATGCACATTTTGACATTGTGTGGGGTGCCATCATAACTTTCAAGTTTTCAAAGTATTAAGTACATTCACAGAATGGGCAGTCCTCAATCACAAGAGCAGCAAATAGCACATAACCACTAGAATAAATCAAACACATGTGCACACATTGAAATTATCTCTCTTTTCTTTAAAGTAGCACTTATAGATGCAAATTACCATTAGCTGCTTTGGTAGCTCTCACTTTAGAAATGGGAGCATGCCAGCATAGAGACCAAGGAAAAGAGCACACAACAGGCATCAGCTCCTCAGCTTAACAACAACAGAATCAAAACAAAAGGAGAGGGAGAAGTGATGGCCTTCATCACCTCTAATCAGCAAGGGCTTTCTTCAAGCATTCACCAGGGAAGTGATCCTCTCTGCAAAACCTAGTAGAGAGCCTGCATGCAACAAAAACACTTCACTGCAGCAAATGCTTTGTTTTACTCCTTCAGTTTTCCTTGCAGAGTCATTATTAAAATGACATCTCATACTTGTAACCTGCCTGAGCCCACTAAGGCTACAAAAAGGGGTAGGGGGGCAGAAGTTAAAAATACACCAAGAAAATAAAACAACGATTAAAAGTAATTGACATCTGCCAGCAACAGCTTCAGACAAAAAGTACAGCTGGTTTGAGGAATATGGGTGTCTATTGTTATTGGATCAGTGTGGAAAAGAAGAAAGAACATGACTTGCTTTCCTTTTCACTTTGCTCTACAGAGACAAATGCCCTGGCTCTGCCCAGCTAAATACACTCCAGCCTGGCTACAGATATTGCTCCTAGGCAGCTGGAAAATCGTGAAGGTAGTTCAAACAGTATTGTTATCTGTGCATACTGGGCACTCTGAAAGCTGCATTGCACTCAGCTTTCCTTGTTTGATAGGATAATCTGTTGAGGATATTCTTGTTTTCCATCTTGAAAAGGGGTTTAGCATAGGGACCAATGACAGGATCTGTGTGACTAGAAGCATTATGCTGGGAGCTAAAAACGTATTGATTAACAGATTGTGATAAGGTAGACAGAGCTGGTTTAGTAGCTATTGAGTCATGATTCATGTCTATATACTGAAATCATTAAGCAAGCCTCATTCCAAAATGACTTTGAGCTGCCAAGTTTCCATTCTTTCACTTCAGAGGCACACAGAGATCCCCAAGCCCTATCCCACTTGACAGTATAAATTCTCAAAGAGTAGAATGACATTATCATACCAAAGTGCCACTATAAAACATGACAGACTAAAATTCATACTACCTTTTTAGAAAAACCACATTTTGGAATACATCTCTTTCTTTTTAAGTATTCACCTAATACATATATTCATTTAGTGAATATTCATTTGATTCAGTGAAAGCTATGCAATAAGGATACACAAGCTAAGACAGATTTTACTTTTTTTTTTAAATAGACTGTATCACCAGAAGCTGGATCTCAAGCTTAGAGTCAAGAATTAATGAATTACTGCATTGATTGCCAATGTGCTGCTGACAAGTCAAGTCTAAGTCTCAAGTCTCTAATTTTTGTTTTCATTATTAGGAGAGGGGTGGGAATTAATACTGGCCAGTGAGGAACTCCCAGTACTACTATCCAGATATCAAAAGCTGGCTCCTACTGGTCTTTTTTCTTATCTGGTCTTATCTTCTAAACTGAGCATTATGCATTAGGTAGATTTCCATGTCTGATCTAAACAAAACATACCGCAGCAATCTGAAGAGCATTTGTAATCATGAGGATCATATCCATCAGCTGAGAAGCGTTTTATTTCACACACCATTTACAACTTGATACAGAGATCCAACAAAATCAGCACGCACCAAAACAGCTAATGAGAAAGAAAAACCACCACTTTATTATATTTAGAAGTTGTATTCCACCTCGGCCTAGTTATGTAGGGTGGATGCTCAGACTGGACACAGTCCGCCACTGATTTAAATTACTTTTCCCATTGTACTACCATGGCACCAAGCCCATATTCTCTTTGAATTAGTAAACAGCTAGAATAAGCAACAGTTAAAAAAATAAAATAAAAAAGTGTCTTTGATTTGACATTGTGTAGTGACAAGAAGAAAGTACAGTGGGCAACTGAGTATGGATTTCATCCAGCAGCTCCAACCTGCTGCTCTCAGCTGTCACAACAGGATATAGGTCAACACCAGTCCTTTGAATATACCCAGTCCAAGGTTATTCACCACTTCAACTAAAAGCTTCACATGCTAAATATTTGCTATTGCATATCTTCCCCAAACTGCCCCAGATGGTTCAGAACAATAAGTGTATCATAGACTTAAACCTGATTCTTTCAAAAGCCAAATCTCTTTTGATCTCATCTGCAACGTTCTTTGAGCAAACAGCCAAAGAGATCACTTCTGTATGCTCTACCAAGCATTTGGATTAAGGTAAACAATAAAATTGTAACAGCTAGACTAGTTTTAATGTTTCTCAAATATAAGAAAAAGTGTTTATAGACCTTTTCTTTGAGCCAGGAGATATAAGTGGACTTTCATTTTAGAAATAAAAGTAAGCATTGAGGAAGAAGAGTCTAGATGGAATAAAAATACCAATAAATCTATTCCTATTGTTTGATTACTTTTGAGGCTTGATGACTTTAAAACCAAAGGAAATGTTTTTATCTGATAACTTTTCAGAAGCTGGTGAGAAGTAATAGCACCATGAATCTTTACCAAATCTATTCCATCATTTCCTACTCCCCAACCACATACTTGAATCATCTCTCTCAGGCATATTTGACCAATACCAAGACAAAAATACTCACTTTTATCAAAACACACCAGCCATCTTGCAGGGAAAACTGTAAGGATTTAGTAGTAGCAGTAAGTAAGCATATTCCCTCTTTAGAAACCCCTCCTCTAGCTTTAAAATAAACGCAGAAGACGGAAAAAGAATGTCACCACTCCAGATGTGTCAGTGATAAATAGGAAAGGGAAGAACACAGGCCAGTGCACAAGGGATGGGGATGAATGCAAAGCTGACACAGCAGGTAAAAGATATCACAAGAGTCATAAGCCACTTACACAAAAGAGGAAATGCAAAAAAGTTTTAAAGTGTTTCCCTATGCAGAACAAATCAAGTCATGTAGCAATGTAAAAAAGATGTTTGCATCTAATGCTATTTACCTTAGAAGGTAATGGGATTGCATTGTTTATGTTAACAAACTGATTATCATGAATTCACTCAAAAGGCATAAAAGTAATGTGTGTGAATAGATACCTCTTCAAATTCAGTATTTCCTTATGGTTCCAGCTACTTACATTTAAATAGGCAACAGTGGCTTGCCACTGACTTTTACTGGGGTAAATTCAAATCCATCATGCTAACAAAACCACTTAAATAGGAAACAATATTTTCTTTTTAAAAGCCATAAAAATTAAATTTGAGTTCTTTTTTACGTTTTAGGTTGAACAATTTTAATTACATTTTTAGTACATAAAAGTTGATATGGAAACTGTTCCACAAGTTGTTTGGAACATTCAGTTTTCCGACCTACGTAAATATAGGGGAAAAAGTGAAGTGCACACCCTGAAATAATTTGGCATTAGAGACAGATTACCTACATCCTTTAGCATTACACAAAGACAATTTCCTTAACAGAGAAACCTCATGAAGTGATTATGATACTGCAGCTACAAAATTGCCGTCAGCACCTGCTAAACAACCTCTTTATTTTAATCCCTTATAAATATTCAGACAAATCAAAAATACACATCTTTTAAACAGCTGTCAAAAAGAACAGAGCAAGTTTTACACTGTCCAAAATAAAACATTCAATCACCACATATTATGTGGTGACATATTTACTACAACACTGATACTACAGAGATATGATTTAGATCTCAATTAGATTTCAGATTGGAAGAGAATGCTCAGAAAATACCCAACAAACATGACTGCTTCTTAGGCAGCAACAGAAGGGGCATCCTGACACTACAGTTGCCTTTGTTGGTTTAAATCTGTGGGAAATGTATTAGATTTCCTTTTTTTTTTAGGTTTTGTCACAAAAGGCTTATCTTTCACAGAATTGTACTATGATGCTATCTCTAAAAACATTTTGGGGCCGTTCAGAAACTCAATATTTCTTAACCTGATTTTCTATCAACTTTTTCTAAAAACTTAGAAGACAAGACAGAACCTTTCATTTTAGCAGCCATCATTTCATATCCTCCAGTGTTGCTGTAAAACATCAATGAGACGGGAAAATGTGGGAGATTTATTGGTGGATCCTCGTGCCTTCATATTTAAAATCCTAGAAGTCCCACTTTCTCCCAGCACTTTTAATAAGGGCCCAATTCCTGAGCCCAGTAAATCTGTCTGATCTCTAACACTGCAGAAACACTCTAACATTGCAGAAAACATCCTGTGTAAGAGATGGGGACCCTCGGACACTCGTATAAACTCCTCTATCCCAGTCATTTAAAGTAGTCCTTGCTCAAGAACACAGAGATGCTCCATTCAAGGATGAAAGAATCAAGAAAATCTCCATAAGAGAAATTCCTCCTTCTCTTAGAAGACTGGAGAAGAGCTCAATGCAAGGAATGCAATGTTTCTGAACTAATTTTGTTCCCTTATTCATACTAAACTTTGCCAGGGGCATCCCTGCTTTTAAGGGGATAAGTCAGTCCAAATCACTCACCTCATACTACACAAGGACAGTATATTCATACAGTGTAGAAGTAATTGCAGTTTACCTCCAATGACAGGATATGGGGGAGCAATCAGCTGATGTCAATTTATTTCAAAAAATGTGAAACTCATTCTCACTAAGAAACAAGATTTAACTTTGACATTATAACAGCAAATAGCTGGAAGCACCACAGAGGACTGCACAGACAACATTAAAGATTTTGCTCCATACAAGTTTTAACCCAGAAAATAAGAAAAAATATAACTGTACACAGCATTCTTTGAGATCCAGGCCTTCAGAAGGCTGCATCTAAAATCCAGAGAATCAATGTAGCTGGAAATTGAAAATTTAGGAAATGGTCAATGAAATAAATCAAAAAGACCTCCCTAATATTTCTTAATAGCTTGAAAGGTTATATGCAAGTACATCAGCAGGAAATATAATACAGTGCAAATATCAGGCAAAATGAAAAAATTAAGTAGAAGACAAAAAGTGTTTAAAAGCTGAGCAACATTTTAAAAAAATTCCAAAAGCAAGTGGCAAACTTTGGGGGAAATGCTCAGTAACATTAAAAGAAAACACCAGCAAATAAAAAATTAATTTTGGATTCAACAAAATAGCGACTTTATAACAAGGTCAAAAAGGCAAGGGACACAATTTCAGAGCAGGGAAATCATAGTCCCTGTCTATACAGAGGCCCTACTGAGAAAATCATCTTAACAAAGCTAACTTCACACATGAGAAAAATCAAACAGATCTCAAATGGTAGGGAGAGGGCTGTAAAGAGCTTGGTACCATCGTGTGTCTATAATTCAAGGCCTCATTATTTAAAGGGTGGTGAGGAATCAAGAACAACAGAGACAGGGCAACAAGGATTGAAGTGAGCTTGAATATACTGCTATGAAAAACAGCAAAATGTTAAAAGAGACAGCCTCCAAATTGTAAGTGACAGATCTACATAATATCACAACATCACACTTGCTTCCCTCCGGCACCACCATGTCCAATGCTTTGACTTATAGATGAACTTTGGCAAACAAAGGACAATCAGGAATAACAAGCTCCAAAATCTCCCACAGGTGTAATCATCACAGCTCTTGACTTATGTGAGTAGTATGGCAGAATTATGGGGAAAAAAATAGCATTTCTCCAGGAAGAATCTTTTAAGCTAATGAACAAACAAATATCCCTCCAGAACAAATGCCTCCTCCACCCCTTACTCAGGGCTTCCCTCCTAGTTGTGGGAAAAAGACTCAAGAAAGAAGGTAGCACGGTCCCTTCAGATTTTTCTCAGTGGTCTTTCTTGAGCACAAGGACACAGAGTTTACAGAACTACTGCTGCTCTGTGAGAGAATGGGATGACCATGAGATCTGAGAGCAAGGGATCCGGCTCCTTTACCTTCTGCATCGAGTGGGATACAGCAGAGGACAGCCTGCTGTCCTCTGAACACAAACACCAGGTCCTCTCAAAGTACTCTTCATAACAGAACCCTACATCAGCCTAATGCACAGTTCTGGGAAACAGGCTTTCCTTATTCCTAAGACATTATTAACAGCATTTGGCGTGCTTACAAACAGGTAAAATTTTGCCCTAATAATAATTTCAGTTTATCCTCTATTCTAGGAACTTTCAGAGTTAAGTTGCAGACCCAAGTAATGAACTGTGTCTGTAAACACTCCTTTAAGCAAAGCCAGTTAACCTAGCATTGTGTGTGCACAGTCAGCAGATGTGAATGGAATGTTTCCTTGACTTCAAATATTTTAAATAAAATAGTTATCTGGAGCTAAATAACATTGAATGATGCCAGCACAGTATTTTAACTTTCTAAAGAATCCAATAAGCTTGTGTGAATGCCACAGACAGAACAACACTCAATACCACAAGAAGTATTAGAAATCTACTCCTTGGAAATGAATCATAGGCACAATTCATGAACAAGCTCTAGTTTTCATCAGGCCATTAAATGCACGTCAACTTCAACTTCCCACCACTTGCACCTCCCATAACAATTATTCTCAATTTATTTTCATCTGTTCCATAAAAAATGATTGCTTCTGCTTTACCTAATCCTCCACTTACATCAACCCTATTGTTCGTTTCCTTCCCTTTCATCTTCTCCACATTAATTCCCCACATCGCTTTTGATCTAGCTTTTTGTTTCCTTTTTTCCCCCTACAGATTCTTCCTGATGAAGAATTTACAGCCCTAATGTTCATCTGACATGTATGGTGATATTTTATTGATTCCCTACACTGTCTATTAGTTCTGTAGAATGAATAGCATTACACAAAACACAAGATGGGTTGCCTTCACTTATATCTTGGATTTAAAAAATCAATTTTACTGAACTTGAGAAATGCCCCATTTTATCAGTAAATATTCATATTTAATCGTAATTGGAGCAGCATATGCAAGGAGCAGCCAGAGAAAACAAACATTTCCTCCTCACAGTCCAAAGAGTTACTCTTTGCCATAGTGGCAAGCCAAGTAAATAGAATAATTGCGATTTTCACTGCTGCTAAATAAGAAATAGCAAAACCTCTCCAGGAACTGTTCTGTGTGGCTGTAATAAATGCCCACAGAAACAAGCTAACCTACATTATTCATTCCCCTACAGAAAAGATGGTCTTTTTAAAACTGAAAAGACTTCAAGAAGTGGAACAGCTGATTTTAGCTGATATAAACCAGAAGTTATATTTTACATATATGTTATATTCAAGTTTTAAGGGGAAAAATGGCATTTAGTTGAGGTAATTCTTAAAAAACAAGTGTTTCATGTTTACAGATTAATAGCAATAACCAAGTGTATAATAACTGTACTTATTGCAAGACCACAAAACCTAAGCTAAATTTTGTGTTTACTCAGTTGTGTCAAAACCAGTCACTGGGCAAAAAACTCTGAGCAGTCCCAGAAGTAGAAGCCAGGCCAAGGCTCCCTTTCTTCCAGCCTCACAGCACCATGGCTGTCCTGCAACACATTCCTCCTCAGCCATTCAGACTCTGGCCTCAAGAATCTGGTACTCCCCACTGCACCAGTAAAGCTTCAGCAAAAGAGGAGGCTTTAACCACCTCCCCTTACACAAAACTGGCAGATGGGTGAGTGGCTGCTGGCTCTCATGCTGAACTCAACACTGGTAGCGTTTGTTAGTCTAAAGGAAGCTTGTACAGGAACAGCCAAGCCATTCTTTGTCTGCAGCAATAGGTGGGAGAGGGATTCCAGCACTTCAGCACAGGCATGATACTGGAAACTCAGATATACTGAAGGTTAATCCTGGATTCTGATGAAACTCCTCCCCCCCCCTCCCCCCCAGGAATGAAAGATCAACATACCATCTGCATACAAGAGAGATGTATGATCAACTTGTGTTTTTGGAACAACTGATTTCTTCTACAGAAGAACTACATTGGTTCTTTGGTTTGCACAGCGAATAATTTGTCATGTTCATCATCACACGGTCAGTCAAGATTAAGGCAATACTGGACAAATTTAGAGAACTAAGCTACACCATCCTCCTTCTGTCCCAGCTACTGGTAGGGACAGTCAAACACTCCTTCCTTAAGGGAAATTGAAGAATACTTCTAAAAGGGAAAAATATTCAAAACACAGGGTTTAGGTCTCCTTCCTTCTCTTTTACCTGCAAGGGTTATTTTCATGAAAACAGAGCCTTTGACCTTAGCCATATACATCACCTCTCCCTATAAAATGAACACTTCGTGCCTGCCTGATGAGGATGTGGCAATGGCACTATTTGTTTAGATAAAATTGGCCACAGCATGGTTGTTGCTTAACCTCTGTTTCAGTGTTTTGCAGGCATCCTAATAGGAAAGCTCTGGTGAAGGACTGGAGAAATAGTAACTTTAATGGGTAAACCTAAACAATGTTTGTTGTC
The DNA here is from genome assembly GCF_901933205.1 of Camarhynchus parvulus. Classification (NCBI taxonomy): domain Eukaryota; kingdom Metazoa; phylum Chordata; class Aves; order Passeriformes; family Thraupidae; genus Camarhynchus; species Camarhynchus parvulus. The sequence continues at coordinate 39,154,065 of NC_044571.1, forward strand.
CTTCTAGTCAATAGATGGTAGAGTGTACAACTTAATCCGTAAGCTCAGGGATACTTAGGAAAAAATAACTTAACAGTAAAAGTCCTTCAGCACAGACAACTGAGGTTGACAAAAAAAACTATTTTTCTGTTCTTAAAATGATACAGGAAGCAAAACTTCTCTACCTATCTGTACCAATTTTCAAAGCAATCATACTCATGACTGCCAGCTATGAAGTCTGACACACACACACACCTCTGACAGTTCACAGCTGAAGTGTCTAGGAAAGGTCAAAATACCCAGAACAAACAACAAGATCAGCTGTCAAAGCCCTAAATACATAATGAAATGTTAAAATTCTAACACTGAATTTTTATAACTACATATAGATGACACAACAAGAAAACCAGGTATATTTTATGTATTTATTTTCTCAGCAGTCTCAAAAAATTTTGGTGCATTTCTGAATAATCAGTCTAGGAAAACTGAATTCAGACAAGTTCATTCTGCAACAGACTCCATGAGCTGGAGCACCCATCATTTGGATTTACTGCTAATTCCTGTTCCCTACTATGAATGATCTCTACATTTTCTACAAAAAAAGCTTAAAATATGAGATTTTTTTTTAAGTTTTGGAAGACTTCTATGTTGCATTACAGCTCCATTTGACTACAAAATAATCAAAGCTTGTTAACATAGATATAAACCGTAATTACCTGACTCTGCATTGATCTTCACTGTGGGGAGTTTCCTTGTTATAACCAGAACAAAAGTGATGTCTAATGATAGAAATGGCAAGTAGGATTGGGAAAAATTAATATTCAGAACTAGCAAAAAGAATCTCTCAAAATACCTGGAGCTTGGTGAACTTTCTGTCCAAGAAAATGCTATCTATTGAATTAAGTTTACAGGTCTTTGTTAATAACTGCAATGTCTGATTATTTTGTAGCTTTGCACCTCTTTTTACAGAAATCTAGTCTCTTCCTACCCATAGTCTCAGGATTGTTCAGGTTGAATTAGCTTTGATCCCATTAAGAGTGAGGTCCTGGGCATTGATATTCTCTGATAGAAAGAATTCCACCCACCTCACAATGAAAACTTTTCACACAGTTTTCCTCAGCACTGCCAGATAATGTAAAACAAAGGAGGGATCTCTCTTTTCAAATTCTCCAATTCTTTCAAGGTATCAAGCCACTACACTACTTGCTACTTAGAAAAAAAAATCACAATATAGATACATTAGCATTAAATTTCATATCAACTATGTGCCAACTTTTATATTCACCCATTTTGTTTCCAGACAAAAGATACCAGAACTGTCATAAAAGTGATAAAAATTAAATATACTTTCAGTAAAGGCACACATTCTGTATCTGTACTCTTGCTGAAGGCATTAATTCAGTTAATAAAGCTCAAAATTGCAAAAGCTTCCTTACCATTATGTTATATAGAAAGGAACCTTACATCTTCAGAAGCAGAGATATACTGAATAAAGCAGCTCAACTAGACAGAAAAGTACTTTGCTCACCTAGTTAACCTAGTCATGGATTAGGAGAATGTCAAGATGGAGTCATAGCAATAGGAACCCTGGTTTAAGTGCTTTTACTTTATCCATTGCTGTGGCTTTGATATGTAAGGAAATGTGGACGTTATGAAATTAATCAATCTTTTTATGTGATTTCAAATAGGTGTAATTCCACACCTATTTATTGACACTTTCTCTTTTCCCCTGCAGTAATTCCTGCTTTATAACAGCCCTAAAAATGAAACCTACATTTTATTCATTGTAGGACCAGTGCAGCCAAACATGCTTGAATTGAGACTTGGAACAACAGGTGCCTAATGGGACATAAGGTAAGATATGTCAGTTTCCCGTTGAGTTTAGGCAACCACAAAACCATAGTGGTGGTTTTAGGAGAAAATATTTGAAGGTCTTACAAGTTCTTGACAGAATTGCAACAATTAAGGGATAGAAGACAGTGCTCCTACTCGGAGCATATCTTTACTTCCAAATTTCCTAAAAATACACTTTTATTTTGGCAGTCAATGCTTCAAGCATAACTTTGACAGTTACATGACCATTTGCAGCAGTGGAGTCTCCCAGTCCTCCCCTTGCCCCTGGAAACTTTAAAACACCTCCTCTCTTATTAGGCTTCCAATGGCTAAAGATTTGCCTGAATGAGGCCACAACACTGTTAACGTTCCCTTAATTCAATTTCTCAGTACATAATCCATTTGCCAGCTTCTGGTGTAAATAGTTCATGGTCACATTTCTCTCCATGAAAAGGTATCCCTTGCCTTTTCTCAAAATTATGGCTCTGCCATTTTCATAGATGCTGCTTGCTGCAATGTGTTGCTGACCATGTTAGGCACCTACTTTTCCACAAAAATAGTTTCTGAGACTTCGATAATGATAGTATAGTATCCTTCAACTCAAGCCAGCTAAAGCTGCCTTTCTGAACCAGCTTAAACCATGTTCTCTTCATAGGGCTGCCTGCCTCCCTAACATAAAAAGCTGGCAGCTCCTGTTACACATTCACTATGGTTTCAGCTCTCAATGACAAAAAGAAAACTGCAATAAACTCACTACTAACAAAGGTGGAAGAGAAAAAGGAGAAGTTTCCAAGTAACACTTACTCTGACAGAGCCTATTTCTTCCTGCTCACTGGACTCAGTCCAGACCAGAGTATGGGGTGTCGAGTGAGATGTGCTCTTTACACTCAATAGGGTCTTTGCCTAAATACACAGAGAGATGTGTGGATGCTGACACTGGACAGGCAGCCACCACACAAGCTCCTTCAGTCTTGTGACACATGAGGATGTGTCTCATCCTTGGCACAGAGACAGCAAAGTACACCCACTACAAGTAATTTAAAATCTCATAATTGACTTTTCCATTGTCACTTAGGAATCTGAGCAGACCTGAAAAGAATGGTAACTCAGGTATACTGTAACTAAAGTAGACACTGTATGTACTTTTCCATATGGAATTGCACAATTCCTACAAGACCTTCCGCATTGAAGCACTTTGGGGGAAAAAAAGAATAGTTCATTTCTATGGAGAGAAATTTTGGGCAGGCTTTTCCTGTAAGACAAACATGATCCATGAAGTAACCAGTGCCAGATAATCAGCAGTCCCTCAGTGAAGAGACACTTTGGTATCATTAGAATCCTTCTACCTATCAGCAACTAATGACCAGTTAAAAGAAGATTCAAATACTTTCTCAGGCAATGAAAACCATTGATCACCTATTTCCACTACAACTGACAACGTTATGAAGTTGCATGTACCATGAAGATTCATACAAGAATTTTAGAGCTTCCCATGATCCTAATAAGCCATTTCAGTATGTTAGATCTGATATCTAAACTATCAGTAGCTCACATCTGTAAATGCCCTATTTCCTCTGTAATGCAACATAATAAAGAATGATCTAATAAAACCGTATTACTATTTAATTCACAGAACAAAAACCTCAGTCCCAGAAAAATAAAAATTGTTATGTCTTATCCCATCCTGAGACTTGCAGAAATCACTGTTTTAAAGTAAGACATAGTGCATTCACAACTTTTTTAGACTTGAATGCATGCAATCAAAATGGAGATTATCCCTACTATTTTAAATACAGATGCCTTACAGTGGAACAAGGAGAAGAAGCAGACTGTGCTTATGATAAGAAGTTAAAGGACAGCATGCAGCCCAGGGTAGGATTCCTACAAGCACTGAAGCTCAAGACTATCTAAACCCAAGAGATTGCTCAGACAAAATGTATTTCCTTAAGGAAGGCCAAAAGGTGCAACCAGGAAAAAAAGGCATACCAAAAAATCAGTTCTCCCTGATTGAGAGATTTAAGATACTATGAAAAAGTATCTCAATAATGCTATGCTTTTTCAATAGTGTGCTAAAATATCATTAAATATGATGCACACACTTATAAGTATGCATGTAAATACATATACCAACAATGGAAAGATAAAAGTTGAATATTCATGTAAATATCGCAAAAGAAGCATCAACATAAAATATTAGCCCAAAGAGAATGATCCCACCATTCCTTTATTGCAAATCATATAATAGCTTAACAATTAACAAAAAATTAAATTACTTCACATTTAGAAGCAGCCAGACAGGTCCATCCTGCCCTAATGATCACCATGCATTAAAGGAGTCCTTGTCTACATAACCCATTTCATTCCTTACAACCCAACAGCAGAAGCCAAGATGGCTCCTTGCACAGGTAAAGACCACCCACAAGTGTGCACCATAACACCACAGCAAAGCTGTATGTAGAACTATCCTCGTGCGTGTTCGATTTAGCAGAAAATAATGAGCAACACCCTTGTTGTAAAGAACACCTGTAAAGAACAGTTATATAAAAATCATCATAACAGGCCTTACACAAATCTGTATATACAACATCCTTAAACTGGGAATAGACGTTTTACCTTTCTCAATGCTCCCTTAAATTAATTGTTTCTAAAAGGGAGTACACACCAGTTAAATGAATGTGTCTTGTTTTGTAAGCCAAAAAAAATATTTAAAGCCTCCAGTGTGAGAGGATAATATTCTAACACATGGTATTAGCATCACAGAAGCCATTCAAAGTATAAAAAGTACCATGGAAAAAAATATCAAGATACCTGTTGGGGAGGATGACAAATAGCATTAAAGGCTGGCAAACTCAGCTGGAGATAAAGGGTACCTTACAGGTGGAAGACTCAGACATCTCTTTTCTTCCCAATGTTAATTAATCTTCTACGTGCTTTGCACAGATTGGGTTTTAATGACACTACTTCACAAGGAAAAATCCAACACAGTTAAGATATACTCTGAGATTATTTGAAGTCACAGAGCTGTATGTAAATCATATTGTTCCAACAGTTTCCTGTACTTTTTATTTAGTCCTCAGACATTTCTTGAGGACAAGACAAAATTGCAAAATTTGCACTGAGCTTTCTTCAGTGCTGCCACCAATGACAGGACACACTGATGCAGGTTCAGAGATGAACTGCTTTGTTCCACTGAAAGTGTAACAGAGCATAGTGTTGTTTTAACAAGGAAAGAAAAAAAAGAAACCAAAACAATCCAATAAACAATAGTTTAATTGAAAAATACACCAAACTTTGCCATATGGCTTAAAAAAATTATTGCTTTGATATTTTTTAAATATAATTAAGCTTAAATGAGAAAGAAAATACATTATCAGATTTTGAAGAAAAAATACAACATGTCAGCCCATGTTGTTTTTAATTCCAATCTGGAGAAGTTGAATAATATGTCTAAAATTCTAACTGTAAGTATTGAAATATGCTTGTAAGTAGGAAGGCATACAACAGAGATGAAATATAACCTCAAAGACCAAATGAGAATTTATACTCTGAAGTCATTTCATCTGCTAATCACTCCAGCTATCTGTACACTTGTTAAAATGATAAACTAATGCAGACAATTTAAAAATTCCATCTGAAGAATATCCACAGAAATCCAGGCAGATCTAGTAAAGCACATTAATAGTCCCAAATGACTGAAAAATAACAGTTTTGTGCAACATTGAACATACTTCCCACTGCCATTTTCAAAACAATTTCCCATCTATTCTGGAAAGCATTACTAATGCTGAATTTTCTGGGACACACCCATAGCTATTGAACCAGCTTCTGTTGGGAAATGTGAATTGTTCAACAGGTTCAAAAGATCCCACTCTGTAATACTCGTAAAGCATTCATCCTTACAGCCATATGGCACTTCATTGTTTCAAGCACATTTTTACAAACCAAACCCACTTCTCTTGAATTGGGATTTATTATATAAACTGCAATAAAAGAAGTAATGAAGATTCGTAGTCTGAACAGTCAGCCTGAGCAGTTCTACATCACCAATGGCTCACCTTGGATTGCAGATACAGCCCACAGAAGGGGCCAGTACAACTTGATCTCACCACAGACTTTGGCTGTTCAGACTGACTGATTGCGACTGACAATGACCATCCCTTGTCTCTTTCCCCTCTGCTCCTATTAACTCATCTATTTCTGCAAGTTTGTCTTTGCCAAGGAAAGGAAAAACCCATTAGCTGTGTAAAGGAGAGGATCCATTTCTTTTTCATCTTGAAAGTTGTTGCTACCTTATTCTGGCTGGTTTTGCTCTTGGTCTGACAAAGGAAGCTCAGGTTTCCAGTTTTCTGAGATTTGGATATACTATCTATCTGTCTATCTCTACCATTCTCTTCACTTATTGCTGTTTAACTTTAGACAACAAAATCAGTCTTCATTCTTGCTTTTTGCATATGAAATGTTCAAAGCCAGGCTGGATGGGGCTTTGAGCAACCTGATCTAGTGGAAGATGTCCTTGCCCGTGGCACAGGTGAGTCTGTGTAACTAGATCTTTAAAGGCTCTTTCCAACCCAAACCATTCTGTCCTTTTATTATTATGATTTGCCACCAATGCAGCTCCCCTTTGACAGTTTAGTTGATAAAACTACTACAAAAAGCTACGTTATTCAAAATTATGTTTGTTATAAATTACCAGTATGCTAACCTCACCATCATCAAAATTTGGCTTAACATAAAGGGTGTATGGTTATTTCCCTCCTCCTCTATCAGCTAGGAGAAAATACTAAATTAAAACAGAATAAACTATGCATGCAAACTAGTCTGTTGCCATCAAACAGCTGGGCTGCTCCAACAGTGACAAAGAGGTCACTGTGTGAAAATACACAGCGATTACAGCAATAAAGGAAACAGCTGATAGAGGTTAGGTGATGGAAACAAGAGGGCAGCCACAACAGAAAAAGAAGGTTGGAATGAAGACAGGAGCATGGGAGAAGCAGAGGAAGAGCTTGCCAAAAGGCATGGGGCCTGGATACAGCTACAGAATGAGGGGGAAGGGAAGAGCCTTAGTACAAAAGTTGTCCATTATTACACTTCACCTTCAGTTTCTTATAACTCAGATGGACTCTATTTAGGCTGAACAGTCATTCAGGAATGCTTTCAGAGAGGAGAAATTTCAGAAAGAAATATGCAGCTATTTCTGACACAGAACAAGAGTACATTTCTGGCCAAATTACTAAATTCTATTGACTTTTCTATGCAAGGCTGAAGTATCTTTGTGGTTTAGAACAGAGGCTTGAAAATCTGCCTGGAAAGCGAAACAGTTGGAATGCACCTCTACCATTCTCCTACAACCTGCATAACTTTGGGCAACTTCTATGCATTTCAAAAGGCAAATCTTATCTATCCCTGTAGGTCATCACACTTCACAGCCACAGGTCTTGAAGATTCTTCCTTGCATTTAACACATACTAGCCTGGGGAGGAATACAGGTTCCCACTGAAATTATGAGTTTGGATTGTAGAATACCAGGCCAAGCATAAAACTATAAGACTATCAACTGCTAGGGCTGAGCAGCAAAGGAAGAAATAGCAGCATAAACAACCCACACACAACAAAACTGGACACTGAGGGCCCCATAACTGGAGAAAGCAGGCTGGGACAAAGATTAGATGTGTCTGGGAGGGAGGTGCAGAAAAGATGGAGAGGAAAATTTGAAGCAAGAAATAAGGAGGCGGGGGAAACTCACTGAGCAAGAAGACTAAAAATGGAGGAAAGAAATGGAAGTGGTAACAGAAACACGTGAAACCTATCTCAGAGAATGGAAGCAAGGGAAGCATGCACTGATTGTTCGGGAAGAAGGAGCTAGAAGTCCAGGATGAGGGTAAAGAGACAACTACCTAAAGAGTGAGAGAGTGATATTAGAAATAGAACTACCCAACAGACTGTATGGTAGAAGAAATAGGATAAGCAAAACCAGCATTGAGGCCCTGGAAAATAAGGACCAATACATGGATGAAAGCCTGTAGGCCTGTGGAGGGGGGCACAGCTACATAGGAGAGGGTTCTGTGGAAGAGAATCAAGACTAATTGATGCGGAAGTCCAAAGGGGAGACTCAGACTAGCCAGACAATGAACAAAAACCAGGCAAGACAACTGAGGAATGGAAACTAGGACTAATCAGAAGAATGAAACCAGAACAAATGCAAAATAGGCAGGACTTGAAAAATGACACATTAGTAGCAGTAAGGGAAAATATGTTAACAGGCAGAAGGTACAGCTTTTGAATGTGTGATCACCTTTTAGGAATGGATTCTTCCCAGGAAGTAGCCAGGTATCACTTGCTGAAAGCAGAGAATAACACTTTTGTCTTTTCCTTTGTTTGCATGTGTGTAATTTTTCACTTTTTATTTACCTAAATGCCTTTTCTCAACCTATGAGTTGTTTTCCATCTTATTCTCTCTGACCTGTCCTGAAGAGGGGAAGTGATAGAGCAGCTTGGTGAATATCTGGTGTTCAGCCAAGGGCAATTCACCACACTGGTGCACACAACATGATCTGAAATAATTCTAGAATTATGGAGCTATAGGTCTATTTTGGTTTCCAATTGATTTAAATTTCTGGTATGTCCTTGAGATACGTAGATTTTCTCTAGAACAGAAAATATTGACAATAGATTATGACTACTTAAATCTGATTCCTTTTTCTATTCTTGATAAGCCACAGAGATGCAACTCATTGTTAATAATTTAAAATAATTTCCCTCCTCCTGCATTCCAAACAGCCTTGTTTTCTCTGTTAACCCTTTCAGCAACACTACCTTTAGCCTGATCTCAAAAGGAAAAAGAAGCTAACAAAATGCACAGTTTATTTGCATGTCCCTCCTCAAAATTCCCAGCACACACAACTTCTGAACCCACTGACTGGTCAGTATTAACCAGACATATTAAAATCCCTTGAAGTTTTATGAAAATGAGAAGCTGCACAGTGGACAGAATGAGTGCTTCCATTCAGCTCTTGGACAGACAAGGACAATTTGGTTGTCACCAAACAGCTGGACTGGCCAACCTGTGAATGAATACCCAGCAGACCCAGTCCTGCTTTCTGGCAGGACAAATGGGGAATGTGAAGCCTCCATGGACAGAAAACTGCAAAAAAGGAGGCTGACATGGCGAGAGGCAAATGGAGGAAATTACTGGGCAAGGCACAGGGCAGGAAGAGGTACTACAGTAAGTGGTTCCCAGCAAACACAAAAGTGTGGTGGAGTTATTGATGTGCACAAGTAACAGGGACCCAAGAGACAGCCCTGCAGACCAGCCAGTTCCACCAATGTGAGTCTGCTTGCAGCCCACTCCATCTCTTATCAACGTGTCCTAGGTGCCACCCATCTGAGGCTGGACTGCCCTTCCTCTGACAGGGAAGATAAGAGGTGAATAGCAATGTCCAGTGGCAAAACCAGCTCAGCTACACTTCTGGAAAGCAGCGAAGCAAAGCCAGCACCACCAGCCTGTTCCTGCAAACTTCACTAAATGACATCATGACCACAGAGCAGCCAGTGGAGGATAAATACAAGCAAAGCATCTGCCATCTCGCCTCCCTTCCAGATATTTTCCTTAAAGATCAACCACAGCTGTATCCAAGTATCACACTCTGATTATTTAACACTGATCAGACACTTCTCGCTATAGTTTTAAATATATTTTTTATTGTAGCAGTGTCACAACAAGGCACAGCGCACTGTTACACAGAGCTAGTTACATGTGCCAGCTCTTAACAAGTTACTCCAACCAGGAGCAGTAGAGCAGCATTAATGCAGCACTGCCCAAAGTAGGTTAGTCAGCACAGGCTCCTTTGTGCCATGTTAACATATCCTAAATGGGGAACAGAGCACAGTGTCTCTTGGGTGACATTATACTGTGTATAAATAACAAATAGGACTGCTATCCATCGATGGGCCCAAACATTTGTACTCTAATCTTCATTTTCATCTCCCCACAAACCAGATTCCATGGTCTTATTAGAATATCCTGCTTGCATTCAAATCTTTGTTACAACAAGCTTAATAGCCAGCCGTACAGCTGTCCCACTAGTCTTGTATAGCAAGATCTATTCCACAGATCTCTGACTGCCACCAATAGCCAACATGGATACCAAATGAACTCTCATGAACAAAGCTATGTTTTCTTAATAATAACAGTTGTATAAACATAAGGTCTTCTCAGTTAAAGGGAAACCAACATCAAAAAGCAGTAAAACACGGAACCCTAAACCCTTCTTTCTTTGAAGAAACACGTTTGAAGCGAGGTGTTTCTAGTTATGGGTGAATGAAATGAGAATTGAGCTGCAACAAACGGACATCCAGTCTGTATGAAAGACTAATTAGATCCATCTGAGAAGCTGTGTCTAAAACTGCTTCACATATTTCAAAGGAAAGCTCTTCTAGTCTATCTTTTGAGAAGACTACATCAAAACATTTAGTCACAGCTGACGCACATCTATCCACGACAGGAGCACTATTTTTCATAAGCCATAAAAGCTACATTTAAGTAATTTTAATAGTCTGGTTTACTTAAAAATTAAAGGAGGGGGAAAAAAAAGCAGCAAAGAAATTCACAGCTAAGAAAGGAACTCAAAACAGCAACAGCTTTGTACCTCCTTATGCCAAAGCATCAAGAGATCCCCAAAAAAAGAGTCTTATACTGAATATGAAATGTGCTAAAATTTGCTCAGAGAATAGAATTAAAGCTGAAGCAGCATCCAGGAGCTGCAGAGTTAACTATGGCTTTTGTGGTAATAAGCCAGGCTCTTAACACTATATTAGCATTCTTTTAAATGCAACTATTGCTTCTGCTGAACCAGCAGGAGGAGCTCACAACATTTTTTAATCTATTCATTCTACAAAATTTGGGAAGAGGGGTTGGGATGTTGGAGGCGTTTCTGGGCGCAGGAAGGAGTTGGTTGGGGTATTTTCTTTGCAGTTTTGTTGGATGAAAAATCAGTGTGAAGAAAAGCATCCAAGTAATGTTCATGTAAGCACTGCTTTTAGAAATTAGAAAATCATTCTATGAATATCGTGCTGCAGGATGTCAAGTGCACAAGGCACAAAAATAAACTGAAGCAACACCCACACCTCAAGGTGGTTTCAGTCTTACACCAAAAGACCACAGGAAGACTAAAGAGTGACAGGACACATTAAATGCTGTATGCCAGAAACATGACTTTCTGAAGAAAGAAAATGGCATGTTATTGTTCTGTATTGTTACAGAGCTTCAATTTATATTTTAGTTTACTGCTCACTGGAATTCCTGGAACCACTGGATCATTACCCATGAAAGAACATAGTCTCTATTTTCATACCACAGGAATTCATGCTATGAAGCCACCTGTGTGGGTAAAACTCTTCATCAGGTAATTTAAAATTAATCACTGTAAAAACCTAATTCTTCTGCCGACTAAGGGACATATTTTAAAGCAGTGAAGTCTGATTCTAACACAAGGAAAATATACATCCCAATTGGCCATGCCTGCTTTTAAGACATTTTGCATTTTATCATTTCAGATTTTTCATTGCATTTTATTTTTAGAAATGTCTTGTAGGCTACATACCAGTGCCAGACCATGTTATTGTGAATTTTTAGCACAACTACAAATCTCCAAAAGCTACTACAACCAAGCTATTACACTGCTCTGACACAGAGGGAAGAGAATATTTAAAGCCACACAGTGAATGCATTACTCAAGTAATTCGAATTCCCAATCCTGTAGGTATTTTTAATTCCCAACCCTGTAGGTACTTTCTCTATATGCTTATGGAGTACTGTATGAACAAACCCATGCCAAAAATCTCTCTTTACAAAGCAAATATGTACCATCACATACTAAACTGGCATGGTATTTAAAAAACTGTACAATCCAGACACACTCTGCTTCTCCTCTGGCTTAATACTAAAGCACACCTAAGTACATACAAATATTATACAAGTATACTCAATATTTATCTGTAGTTCATGTAAAGGATCCCAGCACTTAAACTTTCTGAGACATTCAATGAGGCAGAGTGGAAATGCATACCAGAAACACTGAGTTCACAAGATACTGAGGCCAAGGCCACTTTCATTAAAAAACCACTAAGTCAGCAGTCACAGAAATGTAGTAATTAAAGCAGTTGCCACAGAGTCAAAACTCAGGGATCAATGCTGTCCTCAGATTGAAACATTCAAGTGCAGAGTGCCTGCCTCCCAGGAGCACCTGTCCCCACCCCACCAGGATGCTATCTACCCTTACAGTAAATCTGTCACTACAGAAAAAGGAATGCAGGGTCTGTAAAGCCAGAGACTCCATCAACAAGCAGAAGCACAACTACTATAGCCAGTGCTTTCCAAGCACGGAAATTAGGGGTTTTGCTCTTACCACAGCACTAGATTATGCATACTGCATTAAAGTGACATTATACACAATACATCATACACAATCTCTGAACTAAGAGATTGAAAGTATGTATACAACAATATAGGTTTACAACAATGCAAACCATGTGGGAAAAGACAGGGCAAGTTCTCTGCTTACAGCTGTAAGGATTATCTAACAGATCTTGCCCTACCCACTAGTGCCTTTAGACATGCACTTCCCTTTCATTCAAACTAATATTGGACATGAGAACAACAACACAGTTTACTTCAAATATATAACATGCAACAATATATACTTAGAACTAGTCTAAGTCAAAAGTCTTCATCTACTGCTTCTAGGGAAGTATTTTAATTTGTATTACAACTGGCTGCCACTCTTACTGTTTTAATTCCTACAGGTATTTGCTTTTCATCCCTATTAATACAGCACTCATATTTCTTTCATGTGTCCAATAAGTTATTATGTGCCTGAAGCACACCAGAAATGTGAAATACTAGTAATACTAATTCTGGCATTTTATTGATTCTCTTAACAAGGTTAATAATTTTATAGTGATAGATGGGCAATGTTATTCTTAATAATTTTATAGTGATAGATGGGCAATGTTATTCTACATGGACTGCTGGAAAGACAGAAGTTAATATGCACTGAATTACTATCCCACTCCATTCACATTTGTGTGTAAGGAATTAAATGTGAACTAAACTTGCTTACAGCAACTTTCTGTATCATTGCTCTGATTTTCCATTATATTATTCCTTGTTACACTTGATGCTTTGCATACGTCTGATTGATTTTTGGGTGGTATTCTTTCCTCCCCCCAAAAGAGAATTTACAATACAATGAAAATATTTCCTGAAGTAGTTTTCAAATAAACTTACCCATCAGTCATGAAATTTACAGTAAATAAATACACCAAGGTTCTCAAAATCAAATGCTTATTATATTTGAATTTGAAGTCAAAGCTTAGCTAGATAAACATGAATTCACTAACTAAAGCATTCATATAAACATGCACCTACTCTATATTGATCATATAGGATAAATTCAAATAATGATGACAGTAATGCTTTAGATTTTATTTTTATGCTGGCATTTTGTACTATACAATAGGTTTTCTCTTAGAAATATTAAGAGGTACACAGGCTGATTTTCCACCCACACAGGTATCTAATAAATTCTTTATTTCTCAAGAAAAAGATAGGGAAAAAACACTAAGTTTTTTCCTAAAAAATTCTTAAAACTTTTATTTCCAACTGGACTGAACAAGCTTCAAAAAATTCTTCTTGAGATTTCATATCTGTACTACATTTATCTCTTCTTAACCTTGGATTTAGGAAGTCATCCAATGTTTTGTGAAAATGGTAGCCCATTCTAGTAACAACCTGAATTAAGGAATTTAGCCTTCTCTATTCCTCTTATTCAGCATTTGACCTATGCAGGTCCCTCTGGAAATATATCAAATTTCCATTTGCCCAAAGTAACTTCTGAACTATGACACCTTATGCTTAAAAAAATAAAAAATAAACAACTTCAATGATAAGAAGCTACTTTAAAACTGAAAACATCTGGAAATTCTTTGACAACTAAACTGAGAAGATGAAGCTAAGCAGTCTGGGAAGGTATGCATCTACTACAGAGATGAAGAACACTAACAGGAAAGACTGCTTTCAAACATGAAAAAGGAGAATAACAACCACTTGCAGAGAAAACATGCAAATCATCAGTAAAGATTTCTCAAGACAGAGTATTCCTACACTGTAGCAAATAATCAGAAAACACATAATGGCAAAAAGATTTTCAAGAATTAAGTTTATTGCATAGAATACAGTTACAAATTCCTCATTGAACTAAAATTAGGTTGGAAGGAAGGTTAGAACTAAATGACCTTTAAGGTCCCTTCCAACTCAAACCATCCTATGAATAAACAATGCCACCATCACATGGAATTACACCATCCTTGGTGGCTGACATCTGGTTTTGAAGGGCCATATTCATACACTGCAGGGAAACCACACAGATAACCGGGTTTCCTCAATATATGTAGGTTCCCATTTGATTTTGTCTCTCCCACCCCTCAATACCATGCAGAACAGCCGAGTTTTATAAAGGAAGAACAGACTCCAACCTGCAACAGCAAATCTCAATCAATGAAATAATAAAATAAACACATTTGATACCCAGACTAGCAATTGAAAATGGCAAGAAGGGCAAGACTCTTATTTGTAATTGAAGTAAACAAAAGATTCCAGAGTCTGGTGGTGGGATGCTTCTGGGCTTCTTGTTGCTGTTTTGCATTGCTTGTTACTGTCTCATGTAAAGGAAGGTATTCTTCCTTCAAATTCTATTTTAGCAGCAATCTTGATTGCACGATCTTTAATTCAATTGACAAGAGAAAAAATTTTAAGCATAAGAGAACACTAATCAAAGCTAAGAATCTGACCATCTGTCCTCTGAAAAACTAAGTGGTATACATGACAAGCAGTTAGTTTAAAGATTCTTCTAGCAATTAATATATAGAACAAAGAAAAAAAGAATAAATGACATTTACATCAATTTAGTTGGCAAGTTCTTTGTACACAAGCAAGCAGATACCACCAAAGCTGCTAAATTTTATTTCTCAAGACAGGTCATTGGAATCTTTTAATTTCAAAAGCATTTGTTATGTTGATAGGCTACCACCAGAAACAACTGTCTGGTACTGAAAATTCTAGTACAATAATTTTATATAAACTTAAGTACTAGTATATATGTTGCTGGCTTCAGAATAAAAACCAAGTTACTTCTATTTTAAAAGAAAATATATCAAATTAGATTCACAGAAGTTTTCAACCTCTACTGGAATAATAAAAATTAATATTTTAGTTTGCAGTGCTTCAGGCAAAGAGCATCGTTCACACTTGTTGACCACTTATCCTTGAAATCCTTCAGTTTTGGGAAGCAAGGCTGCTGAAGTGGCCTAAAGCCAGCCCCCATCAAGGACCTCTGTTACAAACAAAGTAGTTAAAAACAGATGGCTTCAAAACTCAAAATTCTGAAAAATAAAGAGCAGCGAAGAGCAGTTAACACTGCAGAATTCATCAGGAATCTCGTGCTAAAGGAAGCAAACGGCAGCTGACCCGTAGTCCAGAGAGCTGCGGAGCGATGCACGCGGAGCCGCGGGCAGGGAGCGCGGCGCGGCCGGGAGCGCACAGCGACCTGGGAGCTGGGACAGCAGCACAGCCACAGGGACAGAAAAGAGTCACTGCTGGAAGGGTCTCTGTGGTAAACAGAGTAAATCAGGATGCGAACGCTGCTGTGCAAAGCACGGTTTGCAGCGCGAGTAAACTTCTGAAGGGGAATGTGAAGGTGGCCCTCCCACTGGGCTATCCAACTGCACCACAGGTTCAGCTATCTTCATCACAAACCGTGAGGGGACACAACCCACAAAGGCAGGAGCCTCTGTCACACCGACTTAATAGCAAAAAACTAAATGCAGAAGTTCAAAAAGTGAGGCTTGTGTTTCTGATAGCAAAGTTAATAAAGCAACCTTCGAATTTCCCCTTTTTTTTCCTCATGGCATGTTACACCTCCTGATCAGAGTCAAGATTTCTCATTCCTAGTCTCAACTCTTCTTTGAAGTTTTAAGGCAGTTGGTTTTCCATTGTAAAGTTTTGAATAACAATTCAGATTTTTGACGGTGCTGTATTTACTATAAACTCTTATCTGCACCACAATCACAGGAGAACACCAGGAAAAAGAAAATTACTGATGAAGAATAACGTCCTTTGCTATTTGTCCAGTAACAATAAAAATCAGTTTAACTCTAAACAACCCTGCTATTAAAAAAGAGTCAGCTGCTTCTTACATGACTAAGCTCAGGTGCAATTTTTAATACACTTTATATGTATTTTAATTTTAATACACCTTTTAATACACAAATTTTAATGCACTTTTATATCCTTATAGGTATATGGTTTCAGTGAAACAGAACTTCTCCTGAAATCCACCTGATGTGATTTATTTCACCAGGTATTTTCTAGATACAAATAAATAAGGAATTACATCTCCCCAAGTACACAGGCATGATTAGGGTGGAAATAAAATGCAAAAGCAATTGTCACAAATCCCTCTGACCCAGGCTTTTAGGCACACAGCTGGTTCTAATCCAGTGCTTAGGCACCCCTTCTCTGACACTGAGGGATGCTCCTGCCTTCCTGCCTAGCAGTAGAAGGTAAAAGCAGTAACTTACTGCAGGGACACAAGGATATGAGAAGGAACTTTCACATTTGTTATTGTTTTAATAACAAACCAAATGATCAGAAACCAGACTCCACATACACTTTGTCAAACTGGTTTATACTAGACTGTAATTCTCATACTGTTGCAAGACATCACAACCGTTAGCAGCTCTATTTAAAGTGAGAGACAGGTTTGAACTCCAGCAAATCTCTAAAAATGTGTGCACGTGTGCAGATGTATGCTTGTGTAACTGGCTGTGCTAAACAGCTCCCTGGTTTGGAGAAGTCTAACTATGGGAATTAGACCTCTCAGCTCACAGCAGCCAGGGCTATGCAACACTCACAGCAACCAGCAGGCTATCCCCACAGCAGCAGGCAGCTCTTGTGCTGCAACAAAAAGGTGGAAAGGCTGAGGGCAATGACTGCTCCTGGAAGGGCTATCTCTGTCACACAAGCCAGTGCCAGCCCAACTCTAAACTGGGCTGAAACCTGACAGAGGTGTTCTGTTCTTTGAATGGGCTGTATCCAAGCACACGGGGTGCCTGTTAGGAGTATTACGTAGATTTAAAAAACTACATGCAGACTTGGCCTTTGCTTCTGAAACAATTCAGCAAGTAGGGTGTGTCACTGCCATTCTAAGAAAATCTGCCTCATTAAGCCCCTTTTGAAACCTTTTGCCTAAGAGTCAACAAGTACTGTACAAGTCAAATGCCTATTTAAAAAAATTAAAATCTCATTTTGGTTGTGGAATCACTATTAACAGACATAAAAAGCAGTTCTCCTTATAAACTTATCTTCTTAATACTTCAACCAGCTTGTGTCTTGGCTTTATTCTGCTGAACAGCTGAATTACCAAACCCAGCATTACTATTCTTCTACTGTCATGGTCTGTCCTCCTGCCTTTCATGCTAACAACATTAAGCGCTTAAGCAATTACCTTAGAACATTTGTAAAAAGCAAAAGTTTATACACATTCATCTGAAGTGAATAAGCACATCCTGAAACACTGGCATTTTACTATGACCACATACAGTTCTAGCACAGAGTGCTGAACAATGTCATTCCACGATGATTGCTTATTCTATTGGCTTAGATCTTTGATTTGTTTGTCTAAACACTAGCTTAAGATAATGCAATTTTTGTCAACATTGCATTTGTTTTCTTGCTGTCATATATTTATAATGGAGTATAAGATGCTACTTCCAAACAAGACACTAAACAGAATAATTCAGAAACTAATTTAATAAACAAATATATACGAAAATGTTCCACAGGCGTGAACCCTGAGAAAAATCTCAGTACACTATCTGAATCTTTTCAACTCAGCACTATTTAACTGTCAGGGTCTTGTTTGGTAATTAACAGCAATGCCTACTAAAGACAAACCACACATCTATCCTTAGTCAACAAAAAGATGAAGAATTTTAGCAGGTGTCAAGGATAACATATATATTGACTCAATGCACTGAATTTCTTAGAAAATGAGCAGAACTTACAGAAAATGATGAGCCATGCTTTGAAACTGCAACTGGGTAAATTCCATCTCCTAGATGCACAGAGAGCTCCCAGCTACTTCTCTTTGATTTAGCAATAGGAATTCTAAAAATGAAACAGACAGAAGAAAAATTTTTAACAGAGATTTCATGCTTCTCCCAAGTTAACCAGAAGCACTTGCCTCATAGGATGGTCCTGAAGGATATAAAATATCATTAATCTATAGACACAGTTGGAGAGCATACTTGAAAAAAATATGTACTAAATACTTCTTTTCTGTCAAACAGCATATAAGGAGAAAATACACTCTTACTCTCTTTCTAGATTTGCCTTGACACACTGGGTATGCTGATAAAGTTATAGGAGGCCCTTGAATGCAGCCAGCACTTGCTGCAGAATTAGCTCAAACAGGATGAAAAGCAGATGAGAAAGTGGGTTGGCAGGAGAATAGCAACAGTGATAACTGGAGCAGTCTTTTCAAGGGCAAAATATAATCATTATTTCTTTAATCTCATTCTCAGTAAACCTTAATTAAAAGCCAATTACAGACAAAAGATTCAGCCAAACAAGTAATACAAGTAATTTTATAACTAATACACATTTTTAAGTACTCATCCACAGAGCCCTTCAAGCATACTGAAAAAATAATGATGTATCATCACAGCCCACATGGAGGATTATACCGATTCCTGCAGCATTCTGTGGCCGCACCATTTATCAAGTAACACAGGAAACCTGAATCTTTTCAACTTAAAAAAGCACATACCTGGCAGCAAAGGAATGAGAACTGAGCCTCCATTCTTCGAAATTCAGAGTGAAACATGCAATTTTCAGCTATTTTATTTAAATGTATATTCATTCTCCATTTCCTCATTCTAACTTCTTGAGTCTCTCCCACTTTGCCATAACAACTGGTGTCCAAAAGTATACTACAACTTCTCTAATGAGGGGTTACCATGTATTACCATAATCATGCACCACATGACCTAAAGGCAAGACAGGAAGGTGTGATTTAAACTCCATTAAAAGAAAATCACATTTTGGTATAGCTTTTCTTCGATATTGACTCTTACATATTTAGATTTTTCTGTAAGAAATTCATAGGGATAATAATTTTATCACCTTTATGCCTCTTTTAAGGATCATTTGTGCTATAACATGAATCTATTGCATATTATAGCACCTACTACACCTTTTATTGCAGCCTGCAGAGTCTTAAAACCTGTAAACACATTATGCCACATGGATCCTCCAGAGGATTCAGGTGACCAGTGAACCACATGTCCCCATAGAGAATGCTCAGGTTTCCTGTGGAATCAACAGGGAGAAGCACCTGTGAGGCCTCTAGAGGCCACAGGAGAAGAAATTATCTGTCCAAGCCAAGGATAATACACTGACTTGCCAAGGATTTCAACAATTATTTTAAGAACTTTAGGTGTTTAGATACCTGGAACTTATAAAAGCACAAGTTCAAGTACTTAATGAGGCAAGGAGCTTCCAAAAGTTGTGCCTTGCCATGTGCCTGAAAAGGGGAAATGGAAATGCTAAATATATCAGACACAAATAGATGCATACTAATCCTTAATTACTTTTGGATGCAAGCCAAGTAAGGCCCACACCAAATTTCACCAAGCACCTTAGCTCACGTCTATCACTACCCTAGAAGTTCACAAGACAGGTACTGAAAATAACCTGTTCCTGTGCTAACAATGTCAAGTGTCACCTTTCACATTTAATACAGTAACAATTGTCAAAACAATAAATCTGAGGAATTATCTATGGTTTATTGGGAGCAATGTCATTTCTCAGCAACTCATATTGGAATTCCTGTATGTCACCAAACATTTAGACTGGCTGATAGGAAATGTGACAGACACAGGAGTTCCTGAAGAAGAGGAAGAGGAATTTCCTGCACAGGTAGCAGGCAGCAAGCTGAGAGATGTTTTCATTGCACTTCCTGGTATCAGAGCACCAGTAAGGGGGAATACAGACAGCACCTGCTTAAGTTCTCCATGACACTCCACTGCAACAACCAACAGGATTTAGTGGTTTATAGCAACTTCATATTTCTTACATTAAACTAGGACCACATCACAAACTCAGCTTAGTAGATCTGCTTCACTGGTGTCATGAGATTCCTTACAGCCTTGCTGGCACAGCCCTGCTTCATATTGCATTTGACTGGAAGTGACCTCATGAATCTGGCTGCTGGCCATCAAAGGAAAGACAGTCTTGCTCTCCAGCAGGGATTATTTTTGTTCAGTCCTGCCTTGCTGAGCTTTGTCAAGTGTATCTCCAAACAGGATGCATGCCTCTTGAAAGGCATGACTATCATCACTGCTTTGCCTGGGTTTCAAACAGCCACACAATTCCTCTTTCTGCAACACCAATGGCCAGGAGGGCAAGGTCCAGAGCTGCATCAAGTCTACAGCAAGTTGTACTTCCCTCCTGGAATTGCTAGATCCCTTTACACAGGGACATTTTTCAGCTTTGTTAATCAGCTTTGCCTGTGGTTTTGTAACTATAACTGACACTGGCTAGGACATATACTTATGTGAGTTCATGACAATCCTATTTCTTCATTAAACCAAATTCCCTTCAAAGAAAGTATCTTGTAGTAGACTCCATTTTGATAGGATTTGCGGGTAGGGAACGTTCATATAAATAAGGATTACAAAGTCCAAAAGTAAGGATCAAAGTCTAAGTTTGTTTAATATGAAAACGAAGTTGCTCACATCCATGAACTACTTTAGAAATGCAGAAGTTTCTACCAGGCTAGGAAGCAAGATTTGTTGTGGGGTTTTCTGTTGTTTTGTGGTGTTTGGGGTTTTTTAAATCTGAGACATCCAAGTGCATGGGAAATTATATTTGTTCTTGGCCAAGGTTGCTCCCTTAGCTGAGAAGACTTTTAAGTCCTCCCAAAGAAAGCATCTGAACTCTGAATATATTTCACACTAGTTCACAGAAAACTTCCCAAACTTCTGGCTACTCTCAAAATATAGAGCTTTCAAAATTCTACATAATGGGCTGAAATCCAACATACTGTATTCACAGAAAAAAGGATAATCCCACTGAAAATAAAAATAGTGTCATTTTTGCCATCATAAAAAACACAAAGAAAACATAAGGCACTTCCCTTCCAACCCTAGATTCAGAGTCCACACAGTATGTCTTTCCTAGGGTTCAACAAGCCCTCCCTTTCCTCTCTCAGTTTTGGCAAATGACATGCCATCCAATAAAATTACTTCATGTGCCTATAGAGATCACTGGCTGCAGGAAGAAACACAAGTTTCACAGCAAGATGAGTGCCAGGTGGATGGGGAGCAGGGCATGGAGAACTGTGAGCTGCTGATCCTTGCCAGGAGCATTACACACAAAGGGACAGAGAAGAGCAAAGGCAGCACGACAGCCACAACAACAGGAGATGATGGGTGGAGAAGGGGGTTATAAACTCCTTCCACACTAAAATGGGCAGTTCTGAACCCCTCCACTCCAAATTGCCTTCTAAGGGAAAGCATCACAAGCATAGGAACACAGCTGAAGAGTGATGGCCTGGCTTAAGTCATAAAGGCTTTACTCCAAAGCACCCATTACAAAAACATGTAAGCAACACAACAAGAAAAACAGCACCATTTGCCTGCTTAGTTATTTATTTTCAAGCGCTACTGCTGCTTGTTCAACTAGAGATGATGTCTGTGTAGAAATGTATTATGTCCCTTTCACCCCCAAATGCCGTGTGTGGGAGAGGAAGACACTTGAGAATAACACAGCAACCAAAGCTCCTGGTTTCTTTGCATGTTTTCACTGAGGAAAGCAGACAACTGCTAAAAATTTTAGGTCGACACATCCTTACTGTGCTCATGGAACACATTAATTAAACTATTATCTATTCTAGTCAAAAACAAGTAATGAAAGAAAACAGACACTCACAAAAGCAAATCAAGTAAAAACTCTGCCCTGGCCATTTTGATTGTCACCAATCAATCAGATAGAAGGAACTCAATAAAAACTACAATTTTCTGCAGTTTGTGGCAAATAAACTTCCCTCTCCCTATTACCACTGATGACGTAAAGTGAGATAGGGTGTCACCAGCTCCCTAAAGGATCAGAAAATTGAGTATAGATTTCTATATTTCCAATTCCAAATATGTCTTCTAATGCTGAGGTGGAAAACACTTAAAAATTCCTCTTCACTTCTGATATTTTTGCTGCATAATACTTTATGTAAACAGAGAAATCCCAAACTATCATAACAAATCCTCCCGTTTGAAAGATTACAAGCGTTTGAAAACCACATTATATGACACTCCATAAAGCTGTTTTTCAATTGTGCAATTACCTATTCAGCAGTTAAATAAAAGTGAAATATTGACTTAAAACAATGTTAATGGTCAAAGAATCATTAAGAAATCCTTCATCATAACTTTCACAGCAGGTGGCCTGTAAAATGATCAAGAATAATGTGCTGGATTCTGTAGCCACCAAGGTCAGTTTCTGCATACAAATCTTGCAAAGGGAGAAAAAAAGACCTTCAGAAAGTGGGCCATTCATCTGAACCAAGTTCAGAGAATTTCCAGCACTGTGAAAAGATATGTTATGCAAGCACATAGATGTATTCAGTGGGGGTAGACTGAACCAGCTACATGGAGACTACAAAGGAGCCCTCCCATGGCTCATGAATAAGTCGAGGAAATGATCAGAAAAAAATGCAGAGATGTTTAGACAGATGGCCCACTTAAAATGCCTGGGACAGGGCATAAGCAATTTTAATGAAACTTTAGATCTACCATATAAATTGTTTCTTATTTTCCCTGCCCTCCCCCCACCTCTCCAAAAAAAAAATAATCAAGAAAGGCAAATAGAAATTCAACAACTCAAACGAGAGCCTATCTTGCTATGAAAAAAAATCCTAAAAAAACCACAAACCAAACCACAAGAAAAAATTAAAAATCAAAAAAAGGGAAGTAAATCTCGCACTTTTAAGCATTTTTAGTTTAATAAGTTCATATGCAAAAAATATCCTTCAGAGAACCTTCAACTATCAGATGAATATAAAAGCAGGGAATGGACAGATTAAAAGAATTCTAAACAGAAGTGTACCGCCAAACAAAACACAAATCTAAGCTTTAGTATCTGAGTACTTTCAACACTTTCCAACATAAAAGTTCATCATCACACAGAAAAGATAAAAGCAGCGCTTTCACAGGATTATTTTAAGAACCAAAAATTATGTGCAAGGAACCTAAGAATCTGGGAATATTTTATTCAGCAATTTGAAGTATTTTCTGTATCTATTCACACACATTTTCTACATATATTCAGACTGGTCCATCTATACATATCATGTGCCTTTTTACATTAAAATAGGTTCTCCTTCTTCCTGCTTTATATGTGCATACATATATGTGTTCCCCTTTCACTGTGAATATGAAAATATACCATCATTAGACCAAATTATAGTTCTTCATATGTCATACAAAATAATAACCTCTACTAGCCTGTGTGCCAGCTGATCAGACAAAGGCTGAAAGAATTACTCAACAGTTATATCAAAAAGGTTTTGCATTACATTTTCTTACATATCACATTGAGATCAATAACAAATATGCATATTTATAGCCTATACTCGATTTGAATAGTGACCACAGGAAAAAATGAAATTACACGGAAGGTAAACTATAAAATAAAAAGCAATGCTTTAAAAGGATGCCATGGAGTGCACTGTGCTTTGATTCAGAACAGCATACATCTGGATGCTCCCTTTTCCTTCAACAGAAGCTTTTCAAGCAATTTGCACTGACTTAAGAGCCTGCAATCCAGTGACCAACAAAAACCTCCAGTACCTTCAGCAGTGAAACTCAGATGTGGGCCAAGGAAACAGTTATAAATCCAGGGTGAATTTAGCTGCCCAGACCTAAAAGTATGGCTCAATGCCTTTCATCTCCATTTAATTGAGAAATAACCTTGCAAAGAACCTGAGCTCACCCTGGCTAACCACTTACCCTGTTGGAGGTCTCTAAACCTGCAGTGCATGGGTCCTGCAAAGAGAAACACCCTAACCCCAATGTTTTACAGCCAGCATCCTCAGCAGCCTGGCAGGGCAAGGAACTGGGGGCTCCTCTGCCAAAGCTGTCTCCACAGTCTTAACAAGAAATTATCCTTCAAAAATGCAGGCAACAACAATTCTAAGTTTCTTGAAAGATCTTTCATGGCTCTTTTAGCTTTTAATCTATCGGGTAAATGGAGCAGGATTGCTGTTACTGCCTGTCTTGATATAACAAAATCATGTTTGCAGAGCTTATGTTCAAAGAATCAAAGATCCACACTATCAGTCTTCCTCAGCCTGTGGGGGTTCACATCCACCTCCCATCTCTCAAGAGAAAGAGTCAGGGCTCAGGTAAGCACTGGGGCACTCACCACCCTACCCCTGCTGATGGTAGGAAGGAATGAGAGATTCGTGGAGACTTAGAGAATTCATGGAGACTCAGGTTTGCAGCCTGACTATGCGTTCTTTGGGAAAAAAAGTTTTGGCACTTGATCCTAATGCACTTTGCATTAGTAAACTGCAGAAAACACAGTAACCCTGGGAGCTGCCAGTAGAGCCCAAGACCTCTCAGTTTCAGAAAAGGGTCAGACTGCCCAGTCCTTCAGCAGGCAACAGCACAGCTTGAAAATGTCAAATAAATAAATGTAAAATATATCTGAAATTGATTTCCTCTCCTATGAGATGTTAGGAACTACTTTAGTATTTGGTTTATGTTGGAAAAAGCAAATGTCACAGACATTAATGCTGGATAAGAGATCTTGCTATTTGTCTCATTGCAAACATTTGTGAAATAAGAAGCAAGGAACACTCAATTTGAGCGCTCGCAAGTACAGAGAAAAGACATTTATTTTTAGTATAATTTACAAGTCTGTGCTTCTAATCTGTTTTTTCTACCATCTTTTATTTACCAAAGGAAGAGCCACTTGCAAGCAGGTGTTTTTAATCAGATCAGTCAACAATACTGACTTATGCATGCTAACAACTGTTATGGAGAGAAAAATCTAAAAATCCGTTTGTCATCAAAAAAAGCTGGGGCTGTCTTTCCTCCAATTAAAGTATTTAATTTCATAACTTTGCTGTTTTCCAAAACATTTTTTAAAATTTTTATTAAGAGATAACTTTGGGCAGTTGGCAAAACTAATAATAATAATTTACTCTGTAAAAGGAAAACCGTAAACGCCTTTTCCTACACAAATTTTCCCTTATCTCCTTAGCAAAGGAACTTATTGTGCAGATATTTAAGAACAGTCTTACAATAATTATCTCACTTTCTTTTTATGTGCAAAGAACTTCAGAACAAGCCAATGTGATGGAAAAGAGGACTAAAGCTCTTCTGTTAACATTATCCAGTAGCAGTTATGCACTTTCATATAACATGATGGCATTGGGATGCAGCTGCCTGTTGGGCAGTCTGTTTCCTACACCTCCATTCAAAGAAGGGCTGTTCCCAGTAATAATGTGCTATTTTTCACTTTGTATTAAGTTTACAATATTACAGGTTTGCTGTCCACATAAAAAATAGTCAGAAGGAAATTCTAACCTACTAATATGAAAATGAGGTGAAGTGATTAAAAATTACATCTAAGTTTGATAATTAAATAATCCAATTTTACTTCTACATATAAGACTACTTTCCATCTCTCTTTTTTGAAACATCCAGGCAAACTTCATGCTAGGTTTGCTGCACTCATCTCAGTGGTGAAACCTGCCTACTAATCTTGAGCTCAATTGCCACTAATAGCTGTAAACCTGAATCAAAACACATTTAGTGCTTTAATCTGTCATCCCTTCTGTCAAAATTTCAGTTATTCATCCCCTTTTGTAACAGAAGTTCTGGAGAGTGTGCTAACTCAGAAGTAACAGGACAATATGCAGGGGCTGCAAGACTATCAGTGCTGTACCTCAGATCAGGAGTTCTCAAAGCAAATTATCCCAACCATCTGCACTTAGATTGCTCTGGATCACATTGCACAATGGTCTTGGGATGTGCAAAGCAGTCCCTTTCTGATGAAGAAAGGCAGAAACAAGATTCCAGAACTGCATCCAGCACACTCAAGTCACAAATGGGCATTCAGTTCACAAGACTAGACTAAATCTAATCAAAAGTCAAATACATACAGTGAGAGTATGAGCTCCTCATCATGAACACGACAGTACACTTGTACTGGTACACTCTAATGACAGCTAGATTAGTTTTTGAAGAATCACTTATTCTCATGAAGAGATTTTGATCTTAATGGTTATTTCTGCAATTGTATTGCCTCAAAATCCTAAATTCGGTACTTAAGTCTAGATACAAAGGGGAAAAAAACCAAAAAAAACTCTGACATTTAAATTCAAGCTCAACCCCTCTTATTTAGTTGCCCCAGTAAAAGTTATGTTAAGAAGTGTTTAATATCTACCAGCTCCTGCCAGCAGAAAGCAAAGAAAATACTATGAAGTGCAGCATATTTGAAAAATTGTTCTGCAATTGTGGAGGAGAAAATGCATATTTTAGAATAAAATTTTAAAATTCCATTTTGAAAAAGTCATGGCCTGAGCTGCTTCTATCTTTTTAGATAAGACCTTCTTGAACAGATTGCCATTTCCCCAACTATCACTAATTTACAAACTTAATCCAAAAAACCACATTAACCTATCTCTTTCTTATTCAGAGATACACATTTGACCCACAGGCACTAACAATAAACTGAAATACAGTGTTTTCTTAAAGAACAAAGTTTTTAAAACCCAGGATAGTGAAACTTTTCAGTACCTGCTGGACTTACTAAAGGAGGCACACTATCAGGAGTGAGAGACAACTACTACAGCCAAAGGAAAAGGAAAGACATCAGAATAAAGCCATGTCTGAGGAAGTTTGGCAACAGCACAGAAAGCAAGAACACTGACCTTCTTTAAGGCCCACAAGGAACACAATGTGCAAACTAAGGAAAAATTTTAAATTATACTAGCTAACCAAAATAAAACTCCCAACCTGTCTTAGGCCAAACTGCAAACACCTTTTTAGAGAACTTCCAAAAATCTTTTGAGCTTTTTGTTAAGAGCTGTGTATTGAATGCTGTCTTTCTTGCGGTTTACAGTTTCATTTAGGTCTCACCCTTTTGATCTGCCAGTCCCCTTGGAACTAACCAGACTGTATTGCCAGAAGTATGGAATTTCTGCCAAACTTTGTAGGACTCATGATTTCACCTGGTCTCTCTAAAGCCTGTCAGATATGCAATATCCCAAGTAATTATTTAAAATAGAATTACCCCTTTTTTTTGTGCATCTTGGAAAACACAATGCTTGCACCAGATTTCAGTAGAGTCCCAGAGTATTGTAGGAGCTCAACCATCACACAGAGCTTATCGCCTCCCACAAACTTGCTGCAGCAGAACCAAGAGTCGATCCAAGAGCTTAACCATTTCATGCCAATGAAATCACTTTGGGAATACAGCTGTATTGATCATATTTTCCTGTTGTGCTTTCTCCTCTATAAGAGACTTAATTCAGGCAATACACAGAATGCACATTCAGGACAGCCCACAGTCCTGCAAAAGGATGACCACATTTTCCTTGCTAGCCATCCTACACACCATAGTGTAAGAAACAGAAGCTGGCCAAGAGCTGGGGTTCATTTGGAACAATATGTTTTTCTAGACAGGGCCTGGCTTTTCAAACTATGTGCACAAGAACTAGTGCTGGGTGACAACACAGGTATCAACCATGCATCTACCAAACCACAGGTAAATGAGATTACAGCATTTGGCTAGAAGTACTCAAGCCAGTTCCCAACAGGCAATGTCACAGCTACTTCCTCCCCCCTAGATGTAAGAAATGTGGCATATTTCACAGATTCTAAAGCTTTGTTCTCTGTTCCTTCTGCACTAGACTCCTGTGAAACAGATTAATGCCACTAATTCTGTTCAGTTAAAGAAAAAACCATAGCAGATGAGAAAACCCCCAAAAGTTCATTAAAAATTGTATTAGATAACATAAAACATGCCTATCTCCAACAAGCACTCATATATCATGTCTAGACAATTAGAGCCCACAGCAGACTCAGTGATTCTCATTACCTTGCACACATCACCCCTACACCTCCAGCTTACATCCGGCACTCACACCACCAAGCTTTCAGCACCTCATATTAACCATCCTTTCCCTTCTTAACTAATGCAAAGAGAAAGGTACCTCTCACAATGAGTTAGACCTGAAATTGGCTGAACTACCTTTAGGTAATGCTCAGCTATATTTTTTACATTATTTAGGCACTACAACTCTCGGTCACAGAAACACAGGCATCTAATAATTTAAGAGTGATACATACTCAAAAGATTATAAATATCTGTTGCCCTCTATGTATTTTCATCCTTTTAATAAGACGTCTGACATTGTTCATATTATGGTCTCACAAGTAAATAGAAGAAAGACAGTAAGAAAAAGAATGTGCATGGACTTCCAATTTTGCTCAAATTATGTACATCCAACCTGAATGAAGGAATTTGAGAATTATTAAACTAGAGTTGAATGTGAAGGACAAAAGATTTGTAACAGCTAGTGCCTCATTCTCAGTACTAATACAAAAACTTTTGCCCACTAAGCTTTCTGCTAAGGTCAGAATTAGAGAAGCCAGGCTGTGCAGGTAGGATGAACCTTATTGAAGATGGTTATTTTAGCATAACATGATCAATACAGGATGGGGACATAAAAATGGCTATACTGACTGGCCTAAATATTCATCTAGTCTAATATTCAATGAAAAACAGTAGAAAGTTAAATAAGGTATAAGAAGAGCAAAAGAATATAGTTACACTTCTACAATGCGCTTAACTGTAAGTTCCATCTCCTTCCTTTCCTTTCTGCCCAGACAATTAGCACTAATCAGTGCAGTTCAGTAATTCACAAGGCAAAGAATAAATGTCCTAAATACATAAATAACATAATATACTAAAAGGTACTATATAAGTACATTCCAAAATGCTGTGGAAAAAACAATTTTCTTTAAACGTTACCGTTTACACATCCAATTACTATTTAATGAATATAGTTACACATAGATGATACTGTAACTCTTTCTATTGACCCAATATATACATGTTTTTCTGTGAATGTTTCTATTCCATGAACAAGCACAAATAAACAAATTGTATGTTGATCAAAAGGACATTAAAAAGAACATTAGGATTCTTCTGACTCAAAAAGACACACATTTTAAACAGAAATGCTAAAATGTGAAGTAAAACTGCAGTACAAACATGAGGAAGATCCAAAATATTTTTGAAATACACTTTCAGCTGTAGTGCATGGCAGCTGAAAGAGGATACCTAAAGATGATGTTCAGAACTGATTCTCACAACTTTGCCTTCAGCCCCAATCCTTCCTGTGCACTCACCTGCTGAGGGAATCCATACACAACATCCATGTTCTCCCTCAGCCCAAAGTTTCCTTGTTTATACCCAATTTTATTTTTCTAAAACGCAAATTACTGCAGCCCCTCTGGACCTTCCTAGGGGAGACACACTAGCCTTGTGTGCTGATTTTGCCTAGGCTAGAGGTAATTCTCTTCATAGCTGGTGGCTGGGGTTAAATCACAAAAGTCCTTATCTCTGAAGAGTTATGCTCCACCCTGAGCCTATTTACTCAAAAGGGTTCACTTAAATACAAGGGTTAAGTCTTGGGAAGAGGCAGCCTGTGGTAGAGGCAGACATGCAATGTCCAAGATCAAAGAACAGAGAAAAACCCACAGTGAATAGAGGAATAAGGAGGACTTAATATTAGTAAGCATCTTTAAATGATTGTGATTTGAGGATACAAGTAACAAGAATAAAGGCTTTGCTGCAGGGGAGGGAGCAGGGCAGGCAACAAAGAATTTAAAGAAAAGTGCTCTCACCAGCTCAAGGAAACAAACAGTAGAGTTGTCTACCGATGTTAACAGCCAGGTGAGGACCTGCTTTAAATTTCAGTGTCTGGTAGAAAAATGGGCAGCAGGGCCTGGAGAAAGCCATTACCATGTCACCAAGGTACGTCACCAAGGTACATCACCATCCCTGCCACCATCATGCCAGAGAGAGCAGATTCAGAAACACATATCAGGACACACAGGGGTAAAGACAAAAGCTTAAAGCCTAGGAATCCAGATTTTTTTAGAAGTATTTTTTTTAAAAACTGGAATTAATGTGCAAATAATTTATTTGTATCATCTCCCTACTAACTGCAGAAAGACTAATTTTATTAAGCACCACAGAGAGACAGGATAAAGACCTGTCATCTCCTTTCTAAGTCCATGGGTAAACATCCCTGGTTTCAAAAGAATGAGGTCCTGTGCTGTTCTTTCCTGCCTAGTCTTTCTCACACTAGAGGCTTTGAAGATACATGTTAAAGGGAAGCCACAGCCAAAACAAACTCCAAGCACCACATCTAATTACACAGAAAAGAATGGTCTGTGAAAGATATTAAAGAATCATCCATAATCATAAAAGAAAAAGTCATCTGAGCAATCTCAACATACATCCAGGGAAAAATATCTGGGTCTCTGAATAATTATGAAGAAACAACAGAAATCAATATTAAGTATTTTTTAGTTAAGGTACCATCTATTCCAAGTATTCCATTGAAAATACAATGGCATATCCACGCAGCTTTCCTTTTAAGATTCACAATACCTCCCAGTTACAAAACCAAAAATATACAGCTACTATGGAGGTAGTAGATGACTGATTTTGAGTTTGCAAATATCAGGGATGAGATTCAAATCCAAGATAGCACATAGCAACACTATTAGCAATGCTACCTCTCAAATAATTCTCCCACTAGAATTATACAAAAATGCATTGTCACAAACCAGCAAATAGGCCTGTAGGTCTTACATACAAAGAAATGAAAAATATTTAGCATCCCTTGGTAATGCACATACCAGGAATATCTTAAAACAAAAGAAAGATCTCCAAGACTTCTGAGACAAAGGTAGGGCTTATTTTTCTCCTCAAGAAAATGTCTCTTCAGTATTTTGATTTAAACACACACACTAAAATTATACAGAAGAGACCCACCTCTCTGAAAGATGAAAAGTCTCAGCTCAATCTTGTATGTTTACACTTTTAGTCTTACCCTTAAACAAGACTGAATTGAGCATAACCGCACTGAAGGTTTAGCTTCTAACACTGGCATATCAAATTTCAAGTCAACAGCTCTTTTATTTAAAATATGTTAGATAAAAAGGTAATATGCTCTCTGTAAAGAGTTCCCTGGAGGTTAGAAGAACCAATAAATTAACTGTTACCATATGCTTGGCTCCTTTTGGCAAAATTCAGTAACAAAACACTGCCAAACCTCTTTAGGCGAGCAATAACATTTGGTAGCTTATAGCACAACTTGGGAAAATAGAAAACAGGGCAGAAAGCTTGGAAAATAATAGAAGAAACTTCATTTCTATCCTTCTATAGTTAGCTACATGCTGTTGGAAGAAAAATTCTAACAGAGTCAACTTTATGGGTCTGATCTATGACAAACAGTTGTCTTCTCAAGAAACACACGCTGCCTAGTACAGTAATCAAATATTCCATATTTGGCTTTTCTAAACAACTAGAGATATGAATGACCTATTTTGAAAGCAGGAAGGTTTGAAAAATTAGTATTCTGAAGTGTTAAGATGCATACTATCAGTGCTTCCATTATGGGTTTATTTCATTATAAATTAGAAAGTCTGGGCTTATTTGCAATGCAATGTTCTTAGATTTTACTTATCCTAAAATTAAATACTTCCCACCCCTTCCTCCTATATCTTTTATACCTATGTAATTGAGATTAAATTGTGACAGATAAAAAAACTTTAACAGTACACCTCTAATTATAGTTATAGACTGGGTATTTTCAGGACATCTATTACAGACATTTTTTTTAATACCAACAAAAAAAAGTGAGGGCAAACCTGCCTGGTCCTATTCCTTTACCAAAACAGGCAGGGCTTGCTCTGTAGCATCAGTTATAGGTAATCAATATTTTTTCAAATATGAAAATGTCAATTTTTATTTTATTTTTGTAATCATCTATGATAACACAAATTCATTATTGTTCTTATTTCCAATAAAATGGTTATAGCCAGTTCTTCATGCAATGATGGTTGGTATGTAGATGAAAAACAGATACTTGAAAATCCCATATTTCTTTAATCAACTGCATCATCCCAATAAATTCTAATTTTGTTGTATAAAAAAATACTTGTTATTCAGCTTACAGTTCCACACACATCTGGCAAGCAGTGTCAAGTAGGCTGACATGTATAGGCCAGACATTTCACTTCTTAAAGTCATGTTATTGCATGGTTAATCCTATATTTGCATTAATTTGATACAAGCACTTACAGGTAAAAATAATCCCAAAGTATAGGTCTAAAGATTATAATAATAAGCCTCTGGAAGGTTTTACCAGAGGAAAAATATTTTTTACCATTCCATGGATGTTTGCCTCATTCAGCCATTTGGGATTTTATTAATAATCTTCTCATTACTGTATTCATCTTCCAATTTCTTATTTTTTATTTTAAGTAAGACAATTTCTGTGAAGACTTGACACTGAAATCAGAGACTTCATTACCCTGCAAAATATATCCACATTTTAAAGTATTTAAGAGGGTTAAACAAAATGCAAACATTTAATGCAACATTAAGCATGTGAAATAAAAACTTGATTGCCTAAAGCAAGCATGCTATGCTGTTACCCTGGTGACAGGTTAAAAAAGGATTGTGAGCTGAATGGCTGTATGATATGAAATTAAAATGTTTCACATTGAACAATCCAAAATGAATTGGGAAAGGTTAGAGCAGAGGAGAGAGAAATCAATTCTCCAATGGCAATGGTGAATGGAAGTGAAGTCTGAATAGGATTTGCCAGTGGGGTGCAACAGCTGCCAAATATCCTGCAGCCAAAGAATTACAATAATACTGATGAAGTGTGCAAGAGCTTTTGGAATCATTGCAGGGAACAGAGAAATACTCCTACAATAATGAGGCCATTCTGTGTCCCATCCCACTTTTGCAGTTGAATCAAAGGGAAAAGAAATGGTTGAAAATTGTAATACTGAACAACAAAGGTATAAATGAATTACCTATCCCTTCAATCAGTATCTTGTATTTAACTGCAGCCTCTGTGAACATGAATGAAGTAAGCATGCTAAAGAATGGACAAATCAAGACACATACATGTACAAGTATGCAGACAATATTGAATGAGAGACTTGCTTCCCATATATTTTGTTGACAGTATTTCTACAGCACCAGCATCCAGAATAAGCTGTACACTACACAAACAAACAGCAGGACACAACCAGTGCCTCAAGGAACTACACAAGGTCAGGTGCTGATGGTCATGCTTATCTTTAATAATCCTAGAAAAGAAATATCAGCAAAACTTCTCATGCGAATGCAATTACAAATGTATTTACTGAGCTTAGAGTCCCAAGAGGTCAAGAAAAACATTGCCCTTCCATAAAATTATCCTAGACAACTTCATTTCTGCCCTTGGAAACTCCAAGTAAAATACACAGAGGAAGACAAAAACATATCCTAAAAATACCTGTGAAATGACCAGGGAGCACATGGCAATAAGCACACACCTTGTCAGTTTTACAGTTTCACGCATACACATTTTACACACAGACAAATATTAAAGAACAGGTTTAGGAGGTGTAAACCTGCAAGAGAGGAAATAATCGTTGGGCTAATAGAGGGGATCAAAGTAAATTAAATAGAGAGAGGTCTTGTAAAGACAGGATCTTGCAGAAGAGGTCATAAGCAAAGCACAGATGAGAAAAAGGCCAGATTAACAACTAAAAAAGGGACAGGAATTTGGCAGCACAATAGAAAACATTCACATGTCTATATTATGCAAATTCAAGTTTCAGCATTAAGTGAACAGTGTTGTGGTAGCTACAGAAGCTATAAAGCTCTTACAGCAGATGCTGTTTTCCCAGAAGACATGGTGAAAATAAAAAATAAACACAGAGACTTAGCCAGGTCCATTTACTTCAGTGAAAGCCTTTCCCACCAGCAACCACCTCAGCAAGATGCGGGGATCTTCCCAAGAGATGTTCACCAAGATTCAAACTTTAAGTAATTATTATCTTCATAATGATTTCATAATGGTTAGCAACTCTAAAGATTGAGCAAGTCTGGATTTCTGAGTGCCCAGAACACATTTTTGCCTACAAATGACAGGGATAACAAGCTATGGAAACTTCCCATGATAGACTGCTCTATTCCTGGAATAGCTGTTTAGGACTCATATGGAACATACAGCTGTACTTTCAAACAACTATAGAAATACCTTATATTACCTGTGTTTTCAATCTGATTGCATTAATTAATCAAAGAAAAAAATACCATATATGGACTCTGTAGAATAAATGCTACCTTAACATCCCATTCCAACTTTTATATTTTCCATAGAAGTTCATTCCCAACTGGCAAAAAATGAATGTTTCATTCATTTGCAGCTACTTTTTTGTTTCTAGCACATATAATCCTCTTTCTGTGATAAAAAACTGAACAACTGAGAAGAATAAATGATACCAGATTCAAAGACATCTAGAATATTATATAGGGCATCTGGTTTTGTAGTTATTAAGCAAGATTACAAAAAAAAAACCAAAACAGTAATGACTCACAAGAGGTCAAAAGAACAACATTAGATAACAGCTAGAGAGACAAGAGGGCTACCACAACCAGAAAAGCTCATTATAAACAAGGATTTCACATGAAAAAGAGGAGAACGGGGCCTTAGTACCTTGCAAGTCTATGGCAAAAGAGAAGACCACACAGTGAATAATGGTGTGGAGCTGCAGCAGTTACACAAACATACCAAAGACTTTCAAAGGCCTAACAGTAAATCATGGGAAGAATGCTCAACTTGTTGAGCAGGGGACCAGAACAGTAAGGATAAGGCAGTGTTTTCATGAGCTAAGGATGACTGCATAACTCCAAAGTGGGGGAATGAAGAAAGCCACAAGTAGGCTGGACTTGATCAACCGTACCAATGCAAACAAAGTAGTTTATCTCTATATAGAGGGTATCTGTAGGATACATAAGTATTCATCTTTAGCAGCACTTGCAATAACTTCCAAGTTTATGTTAATACTAGAGTTCTAGGGAAGAAATAAAAAATTCAATTCACATAATACAATTGATACAGTTCAGCAGTGCCTGTGCTGAAATTAAGAACTCTTTCTCTTTCCAAGAGGCTGGTTCAGATGACTCCAGTGAATTTTCCTGACATCATCTTCCTTCTTTTTAAAATTAATGTAACATAACCTTATTTTGTGCTGCTCCAGCAGTGCAGGAGAGCCAGAAAGCTTTGCTATTGGGCAGCTGATCATCCTTCCATATGGGGAAGCCCTAGGCTGGCAAAGAGCTGGCTCTGTCCCAGACTCCAGCAGGGTAATAGGTGTAGTCTCTGCGAGAGCAGGAATGCCTGAGAGGTGTGGGACTCTACTGCTCTCTGAGCAGTTCCCTCACTGCCTTATAACCAAGCAATGGCAAGGCAAACATCAATATAGCTGTACTGAAATAAACCCAGACAGGAACATATAACGATTCATTAAACGTAAAGCTAAATAAATTAATTTCTGTTCTTGCAGCTCACCAGCCATTTTATGTTCACTGCACTGGACCCCTGGATTTCAGAATTCTAAAACAAAAATTTAGCCCAACTATTTCAGAACTTGACAAAAACTTGTTTGTATTTTAACTTTTCACTATATACTTTCCTTCCTGGGAAAATATTATTTTATGCTTAGAAAGCATAAGCCGTTTTAGGTCTCAAAATACTTCATACATGTTGATAAACAGATATTTACAAAACTTCAATAGGGCAGCAAAGTATTAAGGCCACTTTGCCTTTTTGTAAACTGGACTTCTCTAAGGTCCCACAAGAACAGTTTAACTCAAGACCCCCAATCCAGTCTTCCATATTAAACACACAAGCAAGAAAAATCTTTAGTGTTTTTTTTTCCTCGCTAGCAATTTAAAACATTTTCCAATGTGTTACCATCTTTTTGTGTGTAGCATCAGGTAATATGGGCATGCAGCCTCACCGGTTTTTTTCCAAGTCATAAACGATGAAAGGGTAAAACCCATAGAAAAATTAGGAAAATACACTTAGCAGCCAACACAAGCAACACATAGGAAGTGCTGCAGGCAATTGGGTTTAGAAGTATAAACATCACATTAGTAGACCCATGAGATAGCATGATGTAGCCACACCTGGAGAGACACTCTCCTATTCCCCTCCCAACCCACTAATGAAAACAAGTCTGAAGCCAAAATGTGAAGATTCAACTGTACAACATCATTTCTGGTCTCAAAGGCTAACTACATCAAACAGACATAAAATAAGCTGGATTCACTTCAGCCAAAATATGTTTCCACTTGAAACAAGATCAAGTTCTGTCTAGAAGACCTTGGGGTTTTACTAGATGCTGTAAATCTGTTCAGCAGCTGTGGGTGGCACCAGTTTCACAATAAAGTGGACTATGGAGTAAGTAGGAAAAGTTCTAGGCAAAATAACTAAAAGCTGAACAATGAAACAATCATTAATCATCCATGGCTCTTTCCTGTAGGAAATATGTGCCCCTATTATCTGGATATCACAGTGAAATATTCACATTATTATGTGGTTCACAAAATACCGAACACTTTCATTAGCAAATCATCTTTCAAAAAATACTTGAAAAAACACTCCAACCAGGAACAATCCTAAAAAACCAAACCATCCCACATCCAATTTTTCCCAAGAAAATGGGTTAAATAAAAAACAGTTAAAACTAAAAAAAAAAAGCACACACAGAAAATGCTCCAAATACTTGATTGCATCACAAAAGTAAATACTCGTATTCTTTTAACTCTGAGCTTGCATGGATCTCCAACAGCTGTTCTAGCCAAAGCCTGGCAAGTGAGTTCTAGTTGATGAGGCCAGGGGCACTATATAACAATACAGACAGTGGAAACTCACCTGTGGGCGCTCCACCCAAACCATAACACCATTTATTTGGGCACAGAAAAGGCAAACCAACCTTGGGCTTGTGACCTGCACTAACCTCAACAGCAGCCAACCTACTGCAATGAAGACCGCCACTACACAGGTCAGGCTGGCTGAAACTAGCTGAAGGAAGTTGGGTACCAAAGGTGGAAACAGCTGGCTGGTCATCAGAATATGCTTCAGTAAGAACGTTACAGCTGATTATTCAGTCACTCAGGGGACTGCAAAAAACATATTTTCCAGTCACACAAGAAAATATCATCAGTTATAGAGAAATCCCCCTCATGAGGCTGCTACTAGTCTGACCTGTGGTAAAGAGCTCTGACTCCCTTTTATGAGCTCACATCTTCCTCCTTGCTACACATTCCCACTCTTGTAGCTCTTCCAGAATAATTTCCCTTGTCAGAAGTAACCTGCTTCTGACAGAATGATCTGAAGTAAACTATTATTAAATAGTTTCTATGCTAGCATAGGTTATTTTACACACAAAATCACACCTGCATACCTGGGGAGGACAAGAAAAGACAGAGAACAAGGGAGGAGCAGACTGCAACAAGATTCCTTAATCTGGCTCAGCTGCACTTCCATCTGATTACAGTCCTGGTAACCCTGACAGTGAAAGCTGCAGCTTCTGTGAAGAGCTCCAAGCACAGTACTTTCTGTCTATCTGACCAGAATAACAATCCTGAACATGGGCTGAATAAATCACAAGGGAAAAAAGGGAACATAAAATACCCCTACAGTTGTGAAAAGAATGCATATTATAAATATTGCTCCAAAAAGGGAAAAGAAAACAAATTAAAAGCAAAGATAAGCATATAACTTTTTTTAGCAGAAAACTGTCTGACAGCTGTGACAAGTTTAAAAGAAATAATGTATGATTTCAAAATACTACTCTTCAGTAGTTTTTTGCACAAGACTTGCTCAGTTGCTTTCAGTGCAGATGAAAAAAAATGCTGTCAACATAAATAGTGCCAGAGAGCTGAAATCCTGTAGGTGATGATCAGTGTATCAATGTTCATGTCCAAAGCATTAGGAGAATGTTAGGGATCAGCTTTGGAGCATCCAGTCTGTCTAGTCTGCTCACACCCTCCCACACAGATCTAAAACACACACAGACTCCAAATGCCCAATTGTGCCATAGTGAACATTGCACCCAAGATCAAAACTGGCCTTTTGGATTTGTTGTAGCACAAGTTCCTACTCTGAACTTTTTGTTTACTAGTATTTTTCAAACAGAGTACAGTCTTATGAATAAAGATGTTTCCTTTTCCTCTGGCCACAACCATGCTCATTAAAAAATACCCACAATATGGAGCACCTTCAAAAATAAGTGAGATGCAGTTTGGTTAAGTTAGGGATATGGTGAAGAATCCTTGATGGGACAATAGTAACACATGTGCTCCACAGTGCTCAGTCCCCTCTAGAGGGAGTCCACTAACTGCTCTAAGGAATGGAGAACACTGTCCAAGACACTGCACAGTTCTTCGACCTCATTCTGCCTTTGCTTCTTTCCTTTTTCCTTAGAACAAGCTGTATGATTCTGGGGAAAGGATATCATTATCAGGTTTGGTTTCTTCAGAAGTTACTCACCAGTAAGCATTTTTGCATTAGCTCATCCTTACTTGGCCTCAAACAGGCAGCTTTGCTATCATTAAAGCAAGTGGATCTAACAGTATGTATGTACTGAAACCATGAGACATTCAATAAGAACCACACTTAGAGAAAATTCCAAGGCTTGACTTCTGAAGGAATCATAAGTACACACCATCATGGCAAGAGAAAGCGATTCCTCTGTACTGAAAAGATTTCTTAGCTTCACCATTTAAAATCTGAAAAATCTTACCTTAATCTAGTTTTACAGATGTGTGGTTTTTTCATGTGACCAGACTCCCATGGTGGAAGGATACCTGTAACTGAGTTTGGCTAACATCCAAAAATGGCCTAACTTTTTTTCAAAGCAGGAGTGCATTTGTTTCCCTAACACAGCAGAGAAAGAGATGGAGGACCATGTCTGATTGTTCATTGCCATACTTCATCTACACCTCTGTTACTCTCAGTTAAAATAGTCATATGTGTCTTTTCTATTAGGATACACAGACACCTAGTACTAAAAAAAGTATGTGCAAAAGAAACAAAAAATTAAAAGCCTGTTCAAAAATTGGATTACTTCCTTTTCTTTTTAGCTAGTTAGAGCAATTTACAGGGAAGAGAGAAAAAAATCACAAATCAGAGCAGAGAATGCAATAGCAGTTTGATCATCACTGCTTAAATTAACAATTCCTATCCTTATTCTAAGTACAAAGTAATCTATCACTTCTCTGTAGCAGTACCAGACTACTTAACTTCCTATGCTGGCCAGTAAAAAACTAGAGTCAAGGCCCCTCCTCATTTTCCCTGACTCATCTTTTTTTAGGTGAGAGCGGCCTTTGAGTGTCTGTTCTTCTCCCTATGCTGTTCACTATGGAGGATATAACTTGTGGAAGGAAATAAAAAGGTGCTTTACTTTCCCCTATAGATGCATAAGGCAAGCAATGACCCAGCCTGCATATGCTATACATTACAAAGCTGTTATGCTTGCCCTAAGTGTCTCTTTCTTTTTCTTTAATACCATATGGTACTAATTATCTTTGTGGGTACAAATAAAAATAAAGACTTCTTGAAACCACATTTGATTTATTCCTGACCACTGAAAAATCAGTAATAGAATACACTGTCAAACCACTGGCATGGAATGTGAATAATGTCTACCCTGCACTAAAACTTCCCTTCACATACAAACCTACATGCAACTACATTACAAAAGATGAGGCAAGGAGAGTTATGCTGAAGTCAGGACTCCCTGTGTACAACCACTGCTAACACCAACTACACAAACAAGCTTCACAAATTCAGGTTATTTTAACAGAAGGTCTCAAGGCACTGACAGAGATGGGCCAGAGGACAAGGAAAGCTAGACATCCTAGAGGAAAAGAGCATACTATTCAAAAAAGCCAAAGAAGTAAATTAGCATTTTGACACGGGTTCTGCAATGGCTGAACAATTAAGAGTACTGCCTAGGTCACTGGCAGCTACAATTCAAAAAAATGGAGGAGTGGGGGAATAAAAGCACAAAAAAACCCATACTTAAAGCAAGGTGTTGACTCTTCCATCAATTACCTTCCACCTTTACAGTCTGAAAGTGTTTTCAGAATTAAGACTCTAAACTATTAAGGTTCTTCATCAAGGTAGCAAATTACTCACAAATCTACAATATTTTAAAGCTCTGTAGCTGAATATTCATGTTATGCCAAAGTGCTTAGATTGCTTCAAATGGGCACATGGGAAATTTGTGATGCTCAATTTGTGGTTAGTTACTAATGCAGCAACATTTTGCATTAATGAAACTCCTGATGTGCATTAATTACTGTACTGGCTTGTAACACATTTTTGAGCCTATTAGTTTGCTAATACTTAGAATAAAAATAATCATGTATGACTTGTGCAAGTGGGGAAATGTAAGCCACAGCTCATTTGAATTTAGAAAAAACAGACCATATTAAGAAACCATGCAGTTTCTCACCAGTTATTCTTGTGCATGAGAAGATGCCATTAATGAAGTGCATCAGCACATCTGAGTTCTTAGAAATGAACTTACCTTGGAGTCCCTAAAAATCGCTGTGATCTCAGTTGCTCAGCCACATACAAAGATGCTGCTGTTGCCAGTAGTTGTCTTCTTTCAAGATCTGTCAACTTGTGTCCTAGTTTTCAGAAAGAAGTTTAAAAAAATTAGATACCACAGACCAACACAGACACAAAAATAAAAACTACCAGTAAAGACATTGCTCAGTCCATACATATGAAAGCTACATTTTTCCCTCTAAATTAGGATGAGGCGTAGCATAGCAGACGCTCTGAGTTTCAGAGTTTAAATTGCATGTTTTCATACAAATCAGCCCAACTGCTAACACTGGTATCTCTGTTAAAAACAATTTGACAACTGAAAGAAAAGAAACTGAATGATGCTGCAGCATCTTGTTTTCGTTACTGAAATGTCACTGGTTGACATATTGTGCCTCATGCTGGTAAGGAATCCATCTGTATATTAGAACTTACTCAAAATACAGAACACTCTCAGTACTTTATCTGAGGCAAAGGCTACGGATCTTTGAAACAAAAGGGACAGCTGAACTGTATAAACCCAAAAAATAAATGGCGATAAGGCAACTCATCAGCCCTGGGTCATTTAGTGTTATTTGTGTAATCATTAGTTCACAACTAATGGAGTCAAAAGTGACGTTTGACACTTTAGAAGCAGAAAGTGGCTCAAAGCAGTCTATAATCTGAAGGCAGGCAACCTAACAAATATTTGGTAAAAAGATACAACCGGTGTGACAGGAAGCAGGTTTTCTCCCAGTCTGGTCTTGTTCCAGAAAGTGAAGGTTAAATACAGATTCAAATGTCCATTCAAGAGGCTAAAAAGAGCACAGTAACAGAACTCTGCCCTCCCCATCTTTAGGTCAGAAATCACACAAGACAGATTTGGTATGAAAAGATGGCAAATAGGTGGCCAAGAATTTGGTGGCAAGATTCCAGAGAAGGGCCACCGAGATGAGTAGAGAAATGGAGCACCTCTCCTATGAGGAATGGCTAAGAGACCTGGGATTGCTCAGCCTGGAAAAGAGAAGGCTTCAAAGTAACCTAACTGCAGCTGTCCAGTACCTGAAAGGTGCCTGCCAGAAAGATGGAGAGAGAATATTCACAAGAGCATGTAGTTAAAGGACAAGGGGGAATAATTCAAACTGAAAGAGTTTAGATTAGATTAGGAAGAAATCCTTTACTGCATGGGTGGTGAAGCACTGAAACAGGTTGTCCAGGCATGAATGCCCCATCCCTGGAAGTCCTAAGGCCAAGA
This sequence comes from Camarhynchus parvulus, assembly GCF_901933205.1. Classification (NCBI taxonomy): domain Eukaryota; kingdom Metazoa; phylum Chordata; class Aves; order Passeriformes; family Thraupidae; genus Camarhynchus; species Camarhynchus parvulus. Next base: position 39,195,945 of record NC_044571.1, read on the forward strand.
TGGATGGAGCACTGAGCAATCTGGTGGAAGGTATCCCTGCCCATGGCAGGGAGTTGGAATCAGGTGATTTTTAAGGTCTCTTGAAACCCAATCCACTGTGTAAGTCTGTGAGAGAGAAAAAAAGACAAAGTACTTGGTCTACAAGGCAGGAAGTTAAAATTGATATAAAACAGGATAAGAACTGCAAAGCTGAATTGTCATGAAGAAAAGAGGTAAACTTTACCCATGAGAAAGATTTTGCACAAGTGAAAGCAAGAGCGTTTCACAAGGAAGAGAGGAGGAATGCAAAATAAAGTTAAAGGTAGAGAACTGAAAGACTTTGCTGAACTCAGTTACAACACAGCTCTCAAAAAGTGCTTTATGTGCACATATGACAGCAAATGCCATCATTCAGAAAAAGTACAGATTTCACATGAAAGGATGGGGGAAGAGCTTCAGAAGGCTCTATCCCCCAGAGGAACTCTGGCCAGGGAGACACATTTGCTTCCAGTACTGCAGCAGACAAACAGTAACACAGATCCCTTCTATACCTCCACCCTCCCCATGGCCTCAGTAATGGCTATGTAATGTAAATTCACATTCCCCAGTACTGGTTACTAGCCAGTGACAATTTCTATCAGCAGAATAAAATAAGGCTAATGAGATCCTGAAGAAAATCCAGAATGGAGACTGCTGTAAAGGACTGGAGCAGACTCTACAGCAACAAAGCCACAATTTCAAAACAGGATGTCTTCTGCACAGAACCCATCATTCCACTGGGCATATTAAACAGGGTTAGGTAAAGAGGCTAGTTAAGAGTCCACCTCAGAAATGCAATCATGCCACAGTGATGGGAATACATTCATTAAAGTCCAGCTAACAGTACAAAGAAGTTGTCACAGGCCAAAAAATGTAAATGTAAAAATAACAAAACTCAGAAAATCTGCATCAATCTCTTTTTAATTTAGTCTGCATTAGCATATTCTGGCTGAATATTACTGCAAGTTCCTTTGCTCAGTGTTTATTTTTTTATCTGCCTTGAAATGGAAACTGTCTTCACTTCAACAAACACATGCAGAAATCCAAATGCTGAAAGGTTTAGAACCTGGCTTCAGAAACAAACTTGATCTTTCCTTTGCCAGTTACTAGAAAAACTGATTGCGAGGCAAAATTCAAAAAGCACTGAACTTTTGTACTACTTGTACATACACACACACACATATGTGTATATATATAAGCCTTATGTATTTATACATTGCAATAACAACAATTATCTGGATCTGAAATGTGCCGATTTTCCCATTGCTTACACACAGTGAAGAAACTCTGAGATCATTTTTTCAAAACACTGAATCTAAAACTGATGATTTGTTTATGTGCCCCAGCTAAAGGCATATCAGGAATCTGCCCTAAAGCCTTTGCCTTTCAGTCCCCCTGCCCAACACCCATGGCAAGACCGCGTGACCAAAACTGCACATTCCCACCTGCTCCAACACACACTGTTAGAATCAACTTAAATAAAGGAACAAGGTAAAACTAAAAAGGTCCCATTTCAAAGGTTTATTGCATGACCTCTGTCGTAGATGAAGTAACTGCTTTTGAGCTTGCTATGCCACAAAAACTATTTTCTTCCTGTATCTTCAGTAAAAATCAAACTCCAAACAGCAAACAAAGGTCAATAAGTTGAAACAGGTTAATAACTGATCAAGAGTCACACTCGCTTCATTATTACTGCCAACATAAAAAATATATTTATTCCTTTGTCACTATTGACAGCATTTGTGTCACACACATGGCAAGCAGAAAATCAGTTATGACTGTAGTATCCAATGTACGATTTCTGGGAGATAAGAGAAACTGTTAACAGGAACATAGCAAAATTAGGTTCTGGTGCCTGGCAATAAACATACAAGCCTACCACAGAATGTCCTTAGCATAACTTTGGAGGCATACCTCAGAAGTTTGATTAAAGGCTGCTTCCTAAGGATAGCAATTTACTTTTATTAGGCAGGACAGACTGCTGTCAATACTTAGTTGATATGCCTTAGTTCTCTGAACTCCAGTCCCATTCCCCTTGCTGTCTGCTTTTGCTCTGCTGCTAGCTCAGCTCATTCTAAAGAGTTTTGAAGTCAAACTTACAATTATATTACTATTTTTGGAAATACACAAATGTTCCAGACAGCAATACCTTTGTTTTCCATCAAGTATTATTCCCCTTCAGAAGCTACTCCTCAGGATTTCAGTGGGGTGTCTTGAGGAATAAGTTAATATTCACCATCAATAAAGATATAACAACACAGTCCTTCACGTTCACCATTCAAACTGATTTGGAGAGCAACAAAGCTACCTCTGGAGCAGTTGTCCAAGTGCTTCCTTGAAAGAGAGTGAAATGAGTAAGTAGCAAAGGTCCCCCAACTTCCAACACAGGAAGTTACACCATTGCTCTTCCCTGCTCTCATCACTGCAGACTCCTGGCTTACACAGAAATTTCACCTCCACAATGAAACGTGGAACTGGCAGCTCCCACCTCTCTGTTTAACCTGGGATAAATTTCTGATTATCAGCTGAATTAGATAAAGCAAATGCAAAAGAGGAAGAATTATTATAAAATTAAGTCACAATTAAAGGGGTAGGAGCAGTGTTGTTCATATTATTTAAAAGTAGACTGCACACATCTATTACTACCAAATGGCAGAATGCTAGTCGGAAGGAAGAAAAGAAAAAAAAGCATTTCTCTCTCATTTCCCTGATGTTATGATTGCTTAAATCAATATTATCTCAGTATCCCCCAAGCTGAGTCAAAAAGGTTCATGCAATTACTTTACATAACCAACTTCAAATTAAATTACATAAAGGTCATTTTTCCCACAACAGTCTCATTTGCATTTTGTCCTAGAAACATGTTTCCTACTATCAATTACAGGGAAAAAAAACAAAACAAAACAAACAAGCCCTGGTTATGTGCCCCAGTAAGTTACTTAATACTTGAAGAGTGACTGTTTTCTGATAGGGAAGAATAAAAAGTGAAAGCATAATGTGAAAGATTAAAAGTGCAATGCATAATTTGGATCAACACCAATGTAGGCAATGTTTATAACATTCCTAGGTTCTATCTCAAGTTTTTCCTGCTGGATTTTGAAGTTAACCATAACAGATGGCACCTATACCTGAGGCAGAAAACAAAGTTGAATGTTATAAATACTAGATTCCAATGCAGAGAAAATGAATGGAATTAGAAGCAAGCATATCCTATACTCTAATACTGACAGACAGGGGAAGCTGCATTCCCCCTCCTACTAATAGCAAAAGTCTCCAGACTTAAATTTAAAAGTCATATCTGCAGTCCCAATTCACCTAAAGAGCACTTTCACTCAGAAGCATGGAATGACTGAGGCTGAAGGGACCTTGAAAGGCCCTTCGTTTATCCAGCATGTCCCCTCCCCACGAAGCAATCTCAACATCAAATTCAGAATAGGTTGCTCAGAGGTTTGTGCAGTGACACCTTTAAAATCCCCAATCCATGACCCCTGACTCTTGCTGTGCAACTCATTGAGGAGCCTGGCTTCATATGCCTGGGAACACACGTCGAGGTGCTAGAAGGCTGTCCTTAGGTCCACCCTAAGCTTTCTTGCTTCCAGCTGGTTCTCCCAGCTTCTCCCTACAGGTCATCCGTTCCAACCCCAACACCACCCTCGTGGCTCTTCAACAGACTTACTCATGTTTATTGCCATCTTTCTTACATGCATCAGGGGGTTAAAACTGGACACAGTTTTCCAGAGATGGTTTAATAATTGTTAAGCAGAGTAATAATTGCGTCCAATGCACATGATTACGATAAACACAACATATCTAAAAGCCTTCACCTCAGACACAGCCTCTGGAGCCAATATGTCATTTCAGAAGAGAAGTGTTTCCTTTTTATTCCTTTCTGTATTAGAAATATAAAGAATTTCTGTTCTTTCTCTCCATTCAGATGAGGCAAACATGCTAGAAGAGGGAAAGTAAATTATTCCTGGTTTTTTTTTCCATGCATTTTGGGATGACTTCTGTGATAATCTCTTGGAAAATGCCCCATCTTTCATTGGCACATGAGGTGTCTCCCAAAGAGAGTGACTGATTTCACACACCCTTTAATGACCAGAAAGAGTGGAACAACAAGAAGAAAATCTCAATATTTAAATAAAAAACTAGGAAAATATAAATTGTGAAACAGACTGAACCACAATGTCCTATTCCATGAACACGGTACTAACCCAAAGATCCTTTAATTTATCTTTGGTCCAAGACTCTTGGATCTTTGTGAAAACAGAGATACACTGTTTGTGCCTATAAAAGAGGGATAACACACAGTCAATTTCCTTCTCATCAGGCAGGCTAGAAAATACAGAGGCTTGCCAGGTTGTTTGGAAGCTGTAGAAGAACAGTGCATCTGACTCCTGCATGCTTGGCAGACATTTTTATTCTATAAACAAAGTGCTTGGAGGCCACTCTAAGACAGGCACCCCCTGACCTAATCAGTGCTCCTGCACCCACCCTCAGATCCACACACCTCCCAAAACATGCATGGGTGCTCAGAGCAACAACCCACTCCAGTTCACCTACTGCCAGCCAGCCAGCCCTCACATGGACAAGAAAGGGCATGACAGGAACTGCTTTCCCACCCTAATCACACTCTGCACAAAGTTACTTTCAGCACAGCTAGTATTTTAAAATAACTTGCAATAAACAAACTACTTCTGGCAGTGAATGTTTACTTAAAGATGGGAAGAAAGAGTTAAACTCTAATTATGAAAATTACTAAACATGCCCATTCTACACGCAATTTGAAGAGAGCATCACATAGGTTAATGGAAAAGTAGCCAAGACACATCTAATAATTAATTTTTTCTTAACTTAGAGTAAAGGTCTTCTAATAAAGGATTATAATGGAATTCATAAAAATGAGACTGGAAAACAAAGAATCTCTTATCTTACTCTTAAGACTCAATATTTATACTTGAAGAAAAATGCACATACAAAATGGGCCAGTACTTTATGCAGTCACCAGAGAGAACACAGCTGAGATTCAGTACTTATCATCAGTGTAGATCACTACAACTGTAGTGGCAATTGTGCAGGTTACAAAAGAAACACAACATGTCGTGCTTGAGCATGAATAACACACATCTCTATTGAAACGCTTCTATTTCTTAAGTTTTCTAAGTTTAAAACACTTCTGGTATGGATTCCTACTGTTAACAGCAGCACATATTTTTACATATTTCCAGATCTGTGTTGCTCTATACATTGCTCTAATTTTTCATACTGTCACAGCTCTTTTTTTACAGCTATTCATTTTCTATAAACAATAGTAAGATATATGAAGCTACTTAATTTTCAAATCCTCCTAGCAAAGTTTACCCTGGGTATTTATATTAAAAAGTTAGTTTAAGTGATTAAGAAATTACTTATAAATTAGTTTTTGTCTTTGCTCCTCTTCTTGAGTTTCTACCTGTCATCTACCCACAGTTCCCAGTTGAGTCCTTGGATTTGTAGAAATATTTTTTATTGGGTTCTTAAAAAACTGTCCTCAAATTCAAGTCATCAATTTTTTTTTAAGCATGAAGGATTTGATCCAATGCAAGCTACATCATTAAAAGGGCTCTCAGTTTCTTTGGTGAGCTTTTAATCACTATTCACAAGTAACTATTCTTGAACTGAAGTTCAATGCCATAATATGTTTCTTTATCTATAATTAAGAAGGCTAATGTGTGCTTGTGTTTGATATGTGGAAGGAGATGAGCAGGAATTTTCATACAGCAGGAAAAAAGTCTAGGAATTTCACATGTGCCAACCATTAGTTTCCATTATGAAGCTTCACGATATCTGTTCTTGTGTCTTCTGGCGTCCAGACCAAAAGCATATCTTTAAGAATCTATTAATATAATACTGCCATTTCATTTATGTTTTTATTGTTCTCAGTTACATGCTAGGGGAGGCAGCCTTCTCACAATATGGTATTGGGACTCTAACATTTTGCTTCCTTGCCTTTTTCCTCCATGCCCCTCTCCCCATTCCCAGTCTGCCACTCACATTGCACATCTGCGGAAGTTCACCAGATTCCGTCATGAGCTAAGTCAACCCGGGAATTTACAAAAAAACTACTCCAACAAAAGCAGCAACAGTAAAAAAATGCAGGTTTCATGGTGATTTAGAGGTCTGGATCTACTTAGGAAAATTACTGAATAGTCCCAGAAAGCCGAGAGAGGCAAGACATGAGATTCTGTATTAAACTGTCAGGAAAGGGAGAGAGGCCAGCTACAGCAGCACCAAGCCTTCAAGAGCAGATGAGCAGCATACCCTGGAATCTCTGCTGGATCAAAGCCAGCTGAGTTACCCAAAGATTAGCTAGGTACCCCCTAGCAAAAACAACAAAGGAACTTTTTAACTTGAAGCACGGCAAGCACACTGCCACTCAAGGTGGCTAACACCTGCTTCCTGCAGTCTCAGTCAGGAGCCAGGAACAAGCAGGATGCATCAATCCCACATGTAGGACTGTATCACACACAGACTTGTCAATTACATCACGGTATCAAGTAGTTCTGGTGCAAAGAATAGTCATCCACACACTCACACACTGAGTCCTGAGGTAAGAAAAATCTGTTCTGCTCCTTAATGAGACTAGAATTTGGCAAGGTGCCAGTCATGTCCAGTGACTGCCAATCTGGCACTGCTGCCTCCAAAGTGAGATGAGGTTTCTGCCACATTGGATTAATGATGAATGGGGGAAAAGGAATCTCCACAGGACTCATAAAGGACCCATGAATGATGAACTATAAATACTGACTTTTTTTTAATAAGAAAGATGTTCTGCCTGGTGAATGCCAGCTGAGGTGAGAGTCCTGTATGAAAGAACTGAGTCTCTGACCACACAGGTCAAGAAAGCACCTACAGCAGCTTGGCTAAGAGAGAAGACAACATTTCAAAACCTGATCTGTGTGAAAGGAAACCAATGTATTGGTTTTCTTATATTTTTACTGCAACCATTGGTAAACATTTTTGAAATTGAGTAGTTCGAGATGCTGTAAAGAAATAATTGCATTTGTGTTTATGTTAACCTAGTGTATGAGTTAACAATTTCAAAATTATGCCCATTACTGTGTGCAATGTATATTAAGACCAGGGTACTGAAATATTAAAATAAAATGCCAGATCCTCCAGAGGAGGCTACAGAGAAAACAAAGGGTGCCAAAAGGCAATTCTAAAGGTGATACACCAACTTAATAAAGAAGCAACAGTGCTGAATGAAAACTTATCCAACTATAGTTAATAGCAGAAGTACTGTGTGTAATGAAGCATGATTGCATAGCAGAATTAAATTTATGCTTATTTTACATATTTCATGTGACCTATAAATGCTTTTTTCTTGACGTTGGGTGTATTTAATTTACTATTTTAACACTAGAAGTACGTATTTTGCCTTCTTGAAAATAAAAAAGTTAACTATTTCAACTTTATGCATTATTTAAAAACTCTAATTGTGTGTATACACAGATCTATTTGAAGAAAAAGTAAAGACTGGGGAGCACGTCAGTCTAAAAATATAAAGGAGCAATAATCAAAATAACACTACTTAAGAAAAGAAATATTTCCAAATGGAACAAACCTTTAAAACCATCAGGGTAAACTTCAGGAAGGAATTTAGTGCTGATGTCTCCTTGAACAAAGCGTGGATGGACGATCACTTCTCGCAGTAAAGAAATATTGTGAGCCACACCTGAAAACAAAAAAAAAACCAGATCAACACAAAATCAGGTAATATTAATCATAAAATACAGTAGGAAAGGACTTCTAAAAATATGAACTCCTATTTTTCTGGAATAAATACTTTTTCACAATTTAGATACCATAGTACTGACATAACCAATGTAGATTTACCAGTTGTTTCACTCCTGCTTCAACACCCTTTTAAACACTCCATTTAATAAAGTAAACAATCCAAATTGTCACCTCATCAAGCCTAATTCAAACACCTAGTTGAGTTAAGGACAGGAAGCACAACCAAGACACTTTCGGTTCCATTCTAGAAGATGCAGGCAAGACCAGAGCTATCTCCGTGAAATAACAAAATAGTCATGACGGTAAATATTAGCTGAATTCCACTGAACCCTGAATGGAAAATATGCACCATGTTACACCCCAATCACAGTAATGAAATACACAAAAAACTTTAACCACTTAGCATATCATTTTACAACATTTTTATAATTTGTAATGCATAAGAGACTCCTGTGTAACTTGCTTACAAAAAAAGAAATTTATTGCTTCCTCCACATGTACTTTTATCCAACCTTGCTTGGTCAATTCTTTTATTGAATACCCTGGTTCCCCTTTGGCACCACTCTGTGACTCTGTTAGGCATATAGCCAACAAAAATTATTTATTTAATTTACAATTACTTATCACAGAAGTTTTAGAGACACCCTTATCCTTTAATTTCTTTGAATATTATGCAACTTCATATTTTCTGCATTTCTTCATCTCTTTCCCATTCCACTTCTCAGCTTGTCTCCTCCATCTCATAAATGATTCTATTTTTAATTTAATAACTTCTGTGTAACTAAATGAATGACTTAATTCTAAATTGCACTTTGCCCGAAGTACTTGCAGTTTAGCACTGAATATTATGGTCACTAAAAGTTATTTCCTTGAAATATTGATTACAAGAAAGGCTTTGTAGAAGGTGGGAGAGAAAAGGTGGTGCAAAAAAAATCCTTGAGAAAAAAACTGTCTAGATCTTTTAAATTTTCTCCTTACTGCAAACAATTTTCAAAAAGAAGGTACTCTCTCTTTTGAGAGTGGCATACAGGTGATCTCTGGAAAGTTTAAGATTACAGGTCAGAAAACCACAATCTTTATCTCCATTTTCTTCTCCATTTTAGAAAGAGATCAAACAAATTCCGATGAGCCAGAAAGTTCCATCTTAATATGACTACACACAATAACATTGGCTCGTAAACATTAATAGTTCTTAAGAAAAGCTGGAATATACATGTAGTTTGGGAGCATTACAAGTGTTGATTTATTCCAGGTATGGATAACTGAGGAGCTCCTACAGGAAAGAGGTTATCCAGCCTCAGTTGTGCACATTCTCACCCCTCTGGCAATACAAAGTAATCACATTTTTTCATCATTGTCAGAGGAGCAGGTAACTCCAAATCACATTGCATTTGCCATTTCACATTAACTTTGGTTCTAGCTGCACACCATTAAGTATAAAATGCAGAGCACATCACAAAACAGTTCATCGCAAAAGTTTGTCTGTGCATTCACATCCCTTGCAAAGCACAGAATTCTGTACTTCACATACGTTTACTCACAAGTTATTAAGATTGTGATGATATGATCACAATTAGAGACAACGTGACCCAATTATTTGCAGGGTTTTTTTCTAATAGCTCTAGTTTAAAATAATACTGAAAAAGAATTAATTGCAAACTGGGGTATTTCAGCTGTAAATTAGGTTATTTGGATTTTTCCCTTGTTGAGATCTCACCAAATCACAGACACTAGCATTACAGAGCATGCAAATTGCTGAGGCTACAGGAGATTCTTTTACACTCCTTTTCCTTTTGTGTTTTTCCAGTTTAGAAGCATGAACAACATCCTTGTTATTTCATATGCAGACCAGTTCAAACACTTTCAAAGCTCTCTTTCCCTACTAGTCTGCTGCTGGTGTGAATTTTCAAGCTCTCTGTGTGGCCATCCCTGAAACCACTTTAAACGCACTGAGTCAGACTCGGCCTCATTGAATCATGAAGTCACAGCTTTAAAGACTTGTTCATGAGCCATTAAATAGCACATGACACAAGCAGTTCAATGATGACATGATAGAAATTTGTCCATTTGATTAAAAGAAAATCCTTGCTGCCTGCAACCTAAATAATCGTTCACATAGCCTGATTTTATAAACACTGATCAAAAGTCACACTGCATCTCCTCTAAACAAAATAATTAAAAATCTAACACTAAATGACCATAACTTGGAAACAAATAATGTCTGTCTTTGTCTGCTACAGATTCCCCCCAAAATTCTCTATCTGACTAGTAATTTGAAATATCCCAGAGACTTCATCTATTACAAAATCAAGAAGAGGATGAGTCCTTCAATGCTGCCCAACTTTGAATCCAGGATTTAAACATGCTACAATGTGTAACGAGAGCATCTCACATTTTTCTTTCCTAAACTGCTATAAGATCCCTGGTAAGGTGATGGCTGATGACAGATGACAGAGCTTGGTGTCTCAACTGACTGCCCCAAAAGACCTAAAATAAAAAAATACTATGAGTATTCTTAATTACTTCTAACTCATGTGCATCTGAAAAATATGAGGCTTCTGCAATGTTTTAAGCTCCAAAATTCATTTAATAAGTTCAAAAGAGCAGAACTAGGTATTTGGGAAGCAATATAAAATGCATTTTACATACATGAATTAAAAGTTTAATAAACAAGTTTCCCTTAAAGTATCATGAAAGGCTATCTTTATCAGTCCCCATGATCATTACGTGAGAAATGACTGCATGGTTGATCTACTTCTCAAGACTGAGTTGATACTTTTAGTGATGTACCAAATCATATGGCTTTTAAAGAAAATTACCAGTGTAATCCTTCAGAAGTCTACAAGTTTCAGATTTGCAATTTAGTGTGACCTCTGTCAAAGTTCATAAGGTCTCCATCTGTGTGTGAGTAACTACTAGGCTACAGAAATATGGACCCCTAGAGCAGCTTGCTCCTGACTACCTGCTGCTTCCAAAACACTGGCCAGACATTAGCCTCACACTCTCACAGGATCAAACAGAGGCTAACAGGCAGTGCTTATTGCATGCAAAGTTAGACACTAAACTGAAGTATATTGTATTTATATTGCAGTGGTTTTCAGAGAATTTTTCTTGATCAGATCTGTAGACTGCCAGGAACAAAATCACATTTGTTAGCCTGACAAGCCATGACATTTTCAACAAACAAACAAAATCCTAAACTATATCAATTCATTTCTCCTCCAGAAAACCAAATTTCACTTCAGCTTCATGATTTTTACATCGTTAAAGCTGAGGCAGAACTATAGCTACAGTTATGTTCTTCTTTCCGCTAAGTCAAAATATAATAAAATATAATAATTACTGGTTTTGTCCCTCTATTTCTTCATTTTGCTTGGCTGTAGTTTTCATACAATATTACATTACTAGCTTCTTTGGTTTCAATTTCTACACACTATTTTCCAGAACACATTTGTAAAAGAAAGCAGACGAGCATTTAAATTACAGAGAGCCAATAAAATTTTTTAAAACTACATATTCATATGCTTTATATAAAACACAAATTGCTGAGGTTCCATTAATTTTTCCAGTTAAATTGTCATTATTGCCTAATGAATACAGGAACACACTAAATAATCACACTGCTCACCAGAGCTTATTAGCAACCTACGTTTAAAGAAGTCCTCATTAAAAAAAAAATTAAATTATAATCAGAAGAAATTGCTCCCCATACTGCCTGTCTTTATCTTGCCTCCTTCCCTTCTTCATTCTCTGCCTTAAAAACTCTGCTAAGTACACCAGACTTTTCATTAACTTAGCTACATACTGTAGCCTAACTCTGAACCTGTTCTCAAAAGAAAAGCCAAAGACAACAAGAAAATGCATTTTATAGAAAACAATTTTATAACAGGTTTATGAAGTGGCTATCATACCACATTTTTACTCACTAAAAATCAGAACTTGGAATGCCAAGGCACAAAATCATAGGCAATGTTTTCACTATAAATATTTACTGACACTAAACATATTCAGTGTTGATTAGCCTTTTTACAGTATTAAGCTTCTGTCATCTTGATGCCTGCAAACACAAATCTGCATTTATCCATGTAAACTTAATTGGAGTCCTACACGCCCCTCTGTAGATAAGCAGTTGAATAGACTTAACTTGCTGATCATTTCAAATGGTGCTAAGTGGAACAGAAAGAACTTTATCTGCACACTTACTGACTGCAAAACCAACATGTGGAGCACAGGACTAGAGGTTTCTCTTTTTAACAAGCCAGCAAAGCTAAACTATCACCCAACAATTTAAACGCTGAATAAGAATAAATGTGATGAAGCTTAGGAAGTATCTCAGTTATTTCTCTGAAGAAAATATTAAAAAATATTAACTAAGCTCTGCACTGAGCATTATGAAATGCTGATTATACTACTGTTCACTTAAAACAAGAACATTATCAGATTTGCACAGACTATGAAAACACCACTTTCAACACATGAACTTTGCAAGTCCATGATTACCACCCAGCAAGCCTCCATGTTTGTAATTCCAAAAGTTTACATAATATTCCCTAAAACCCTCAACATTCAACTGTTTAACTGTCTTTCAAAGCTCATGTTTTGCTACAACTCACTTCAGAGCTGGCTATCCATGTACAAAGCCCCATCCCAAAAGCAAGGGACAAAGGGGGTTTTATCTTTTAATTTTAATACATAAACATTCACATAAAATTCTCACATGGGATCAGTGAACCACTGACCCTCAGAGCTGAACATGTATTCCAATTAAAAACTATAATTCTTTCAAATACACAAGTCTGGAGCTCAGTGAACTCACACATCAGGATAAAGGGGGAGAAGAAAGGAGGTAAAAAGAGATAATATATGGTAGTATTGTACTGTAAAATTATACATTCAAACTCAAACTTGTGTAACTGCATGTGGTTCTGAACTTCTTAGTAAGAGTTAAGAGGACCATTATTTACAGTGTTAGCAAACACGAATGTGTGAATCAGTAGAATAATTGGAAGCAGAAGCTAAGCAGGCTTTGTCAAGAAAAGTGAAAGAAAATAAATGCGCATTCTACCAGCATCCTCTCCTCAGATATCCTTTTACTCTGAAGATGGGGAATACAACATTAGGACAACTTTATCTAGAGAAATAATAACATTCATTTCTTGTTTTTCACTGCCCCATTTCTTTCTCCTTATTAAAAGGGAGAGGAAAAAAACCATACAAACAAAAAACGTATCTGGCAAAAGAAAGGTATCTTTTTTTAATTTCCCCTTCTGCACCAATAATATTGCCTTCCTCTTTTACCTGAACAACCTGTACTTCAATTGCCCTTCCCTCTTCCTTCTCCACAGGACACTGGTAATCTAAACTGCATCCCACAACATTTCGCTGACAAGCTCCCATTCCTACTCCCTCTCTCATGACTGGCTTAAGAAAAGGAGAGACCAGGAGCAGCATCTGAGCTCCAAGCAGATGCTACTAAGCATTCTGAAATGATCCCTTCTAGTGATTTTGAACAAAGCTTGTTTGCTTCCCTTCTCCAGTTTTGATTTCCACATCAATACACTGGGGAATCTGCAAAGGGTGAGAACACAAATACTCTTGCAGAAGTACCTGTCTGTTACCACAGCTATGCAGAAGTTGTATGACCTGTTGAAGCACTTTTTAAAAGCACAACCAAAAAAAATAAAACCTCATTTCATTTTTTTAAGAGCAGACACTATACACTGTTTTTGCAAGTAAATAGGTTTTTTACACACAAAGATTGTTTTGCTCACAATACCAGTGAGAGGGGCTCAGAATACAGGAGAGTCTAACACTTACATGTATACTGACATAGAGAAGTATCTTCGAAGTTAAAACAAAATAATTCAGTAATTTATGATATTTGGACCTAAATTAAAGTTTACTGTGAAAAGCTTTGTACCTGAAATTAATTTATTTAAATACATGATAAAATACTAATATTGAAGTTGGGTGTTTTTTCTTGCCCTCTAGGATGACCCTGCTTGAGCAGAGAAGTTGGACCACATAATCCACTGTGATCCCTTCCAATTTTACTCATTCTGTGCTTCGTGGAAAGCCAAAGCCTTCTCACAACATTAAGTACAGCTCTCTTTCTTTCCCCCCTAATTAATTACAAAAGCTCAATACAACAGTTTCTGCTGCCACTATTCTGGCAGATCTCCACTCAGAGTTAACTTCTACATTTCTCTTCCCCTTGAACATTTAACACTTTGCTGGCTTCTATTTTATGTTTGCTCTTTCACCTCATGCTGGAAAATTCCCCCACCCCCAGCTGGTGGTTCCCTTATTCTCCCCTCATTTCTACTCCTTCTTGCTCTATCTGCTGCTTACTCTTTTCTTCAGAGGCTCCTTCAACTCTTCCTTCTCCCTAATGGTCTAATGCATTCCTCTCTACACACAGCAAGCACGATCTCTACAGAGAAGGACTGACTTTATACAAAGACTTAAACTTCATGTTATTGCTTTACTTTTGAATGCTCAGGGAAGATAAAAAGCAAACAGAGGTCAAAGGAAAGATTACAGGATATGTAATCTTCCTGCACTCAAGGATATGAGCTATCTGTCCAATCAGACCCTCTAATGAATTGATAACATGGTCTACTTGATGCACAAATATAACCATTTCTTTTATTTAAATTGATTAAAATAACCTTCATACACAAACTTTCCAAAACTACATACTGGGATTTATACATGCCTTCAAATGAACAGATTATCCAGCACCAGGAATGACAAAAGCATATTAAAACTTTAGAAAAGCCAAGAAGGAAAGCACACCACACCATGTTTACATACACAGGATATACACTGAAAGGTATTCTTTCAACACCCTATTTCTGCTGTTCAAATTAAACCCCCCCAAAATGAACAAAACAAAAAGTTTCTGAAAAAAGTACCATAAGAGAGATGAACTACTAACAACAGCGCACGCTCAAAGGAAAAAAAATCATGCCCCATCCCAATGAGCAACAGTGCCTCTCTGCTTGACTGGTGTCTTGAATTTTCACTATTCACAAATTTTCCAGTAACCACTGCACAAAACAAGAAATTTCTCTTCTTGAGAGAAGTCTGAGTTGGATCCTCAACTTTAATCAGACCTGAAATATACTGCAAGACTCAGAAATAAAAATGTTACCTAATTAGACCCTTTGTCATTCCGGAGTCTCAGCTGAGATTTTCAATTCAGATCAGCTCTCAGTGGAGAAGTCAGTTCCTGTCAGAATAATTTAGACTGTAAAGAACCTCAAGAGATCATTTAATCTAATCCACAACTCAAAGAAACGCTATCCTAGTCTTTCATCTGCTCCCATTAGCAACAATGGACATATTACACAGGAAAAAAGATTGAGATTACATTCCCATGATCACATTGACCCTATCTTGACTCAATCTTGAGTTAGTCATACTCTTAGCATCTACCAATGAACACACTGCAGAATTTCTTTCTTCACTGTGGACAAGTGAAGTAAACAGTAATAAAATATTAATGCATCAGGCATTTCAGAGCCTAGCATTGTTGCAAATATCCCTATTAGCTTAGTTCTCTATTTCTAATGAAGATACTGCTATTACAGGCACTATATGATACAGCCTTGGTTGCTTAAGGTTTTACTCAAATTTTGCTTAAATCTGCTTTCTTTGCAAGTATTAGACTATTTTTAAAATTTAATTACTTTAATCTCCTTCATGGTCTTGTCAGGAAGATTCAACTGGGAAGGGCAGCTAAACCATGAATTCAAGGCCAGGTAGTATCCAGTCCAAGAAAACAAGTCAATAAAGACTTGTCTGGGGACTTGTTCCCTGTAGATGGAACAGGGCTAAAAAGGAATGGGGTAACTTGTGAATACCCCAAAGCCACAGAAGAGAAACTGAATGTTTTCTCACAGAGCCAATAGAGAAGGAGCAGCAGAGTAAGCCCTTGACCTTCACACTGCCAACATGCCTCAACCCAGTCTAGATGAGTCACCTCCTGAAGGGTCACTGTGCTACTTCAGTCCTGGATTCTCTGCTGGGACTGCCATGAATGACATTGTATAGTGGCATTTGCTCCAAGAAGACATTTGTCTTCTAGGAACCGGATAAAAACCACTGATTTCACACAGGTCAGCAAGCAGCCATCAAAATAGTAGTGACTAAAATTCCTTACCAACTTTTGTCTGCTTTGAACTGGTGACACAGAAGTGATTGGGAAGACTCCATCCTCCATTAGCAGTCCCCAAGCTATGCATTAGATGGTCCTTGACCTGTTATGCAGCCACCCTACATCCCATTCCCACCCTGTGTGAGTGAACAAGCATCCTTGTTTACAGAAACTGCAATCCTTGGGATTTTAAATCTGAAATTCTCCCAGTGCACATCATCACTACAACTGACATTGACTTCAGTTGGTATTGCTTATCTACAATGCTCTAGAAGAGTTCATTACTCACAGGGAAAAACACAGCGTCTCTAAAACACCATGCAAACATAAATGCTGCTTTCCAGGATTTCAGAGGGACAAGGGGGCTGTGCTGAGAAATAGGGATCTGGAGCATACTGTTGAGGAAGACTGGTAATCTCTATACCAAGTGCAAGACTGGTAATCTCTATACCAAGTACAAGCTCACTATTCAAACATAAAACCAAGTATCTTCAACACCAGGTAAAAAAAATATTCTGTATCTTTCACTACTAACAAAAACTCAAGTTGGAAAAGACACTTTACAAAAGATCAGGGTAGTTTAATATTTTGTTACATAGAAACCCAACCCAACAATATTGTAAAGCAAAAATATACACCATCACTTTAGAGTAAAAATAAAAAAGTTTCTACTAACTACCCTACCAAGAATCATTCACAGTAGGAAAGAGAAGAGATACTTTAATATCCACAAATGCTCCATTTTAAATAAACACTGAGAAGAAACTACCAGCTGTGTAAAACTACACAAAAATCTTGGTGGTTTTCAAATGGAAACCACTGGCCGCTGCAACTAAAAATGTTCTGAAAATTTACCTACTTTTGAAACCTGTAGTACATTACATATTGTGGTTTGCAGTACTTTAGAAAAAAATTCCTCCTGTAGTTCATTAATTACCTCTTTAAATGTTTTTAATAGACTAAAAGCTTTCTCAGATAGAAATACTACAGAGACATTAGTATGATGAATACAGGCATATTAATAAAAATACTGTAAAAACCTCAAGAATAGAAATTAGTACTTTTCAGGTGTAAGATCTCTCATACTTCACAAACATTTATAATCTGTGGAGCTTTTATTAGGTGCATCTGTGTAAAACACCTAAGCACAAACAACCAGTTTCCATCCCATATTACAGCACACAATAAAAGACAATGCTCCGCACACATTTGCAATATTCTCATCAAATAAAATACTTTTAGCATCACTTGCTATCAATACAACAGTGTGAATCCAGAGCCTGTCTCCATTAACACCACCAACAAATCCCTCCTCACACCAATCTAACTATAGCAGTATAAATTCCTCTCTCATATAAATTTACTCAGCTGTTTTACAGCAGGGGTTTACATCAGCACATTGTACTGCAATAGTCTACTGGCTCAAGTTGCACCAATATAAATCTATGTTAGAGTTAGCAGTTCATTTACAATGGTTAATCCTACCATGGATCTAACTACACTGTGGTAGAGGGATGTTCATTTTCCCCTAGACAGATAAATCTTTTGAGTTTGACAGGACAACTGTACCATTCAGCAGCCCAGCATTAAAGCCAAACCAAGCTTTACAGAAACTTCACAGAAATTTTTACCTCTCTTATCCTGAGTTGTCCTTCCTGTTTTCCATAAGACAGAGGAAGACCTAAAAATTTCTCCCATACAAAACATGGCTTCCCCCACCAAAACTTAAAAAGATAAAAGTGGTCAGGGCTGATTTACCCATGCTGCCTGGAAAGCCTGAAAGAAAGGCTGCATCTCCTACGCCATCAGTGTGCAAGAGCTGAAACACACACGGTGATCAAAACCCTACATCTGTATCTGCCCAAACCTAAACAATTACCTTGAAAATTAGAGAAATATACATATATATATATACACACACAATCAACCACTGCATTGTGATAATATTTAATTGCAATCAATGTATTAAACTCCTAAAAAAGGCAATTACTTTAAATTTCTTAGAGTACAATTGCCTTTACCCCCCCACAACGTAATAAATCAATTACCTGCTACCATTCAGTGAGAACTATGAGTTTTAAGAAAGTTATTTAAATATTTATCTTAAAATATTCAAGAGAAAAATGGAGAAAAAAAGTCTCTTTAGAGTTGATGTATCTTCTCAGCTTAATTAACACAAGCTTTTCCTTTTTTAATTTGCACTTAAGAAGTGGGAACTTTATTCAATTTGCTAATTACTATCTTTTCAAGCTGTTTTCTTGAAATAGATGACAGCCTATCACACTAGGAATCCAAATTTCTCTAGTTACCTCGAATTACATAGTTGTCCAAAGCCTCTTCCATTCTTTTCAGTGCTTCGGCTCTATTAGAGCCATAGGTAATCAGCTAAAGAAAAAAAAAGGTATTTACATTACCTAGAAATTAGATGTTTGTTTCTAGAATTTGAATAGCATTTAAAAATCAAATAGGTTTGTAGAATTTCTGCAGTCATAAAAAACCATTTCTTGACCATTACTGTATTTATGCTATAAAGGCTCCCTGAAACATCAAGAAAAAGCTAAGATCTCTTAACCCACTCAATGAAAGAAGGCCAATCACTTTTTCCTTCATAAAACTTAAAGCATCTAAACAAGCTCTCAGAAAATCAGACGAGAGGTTCACTCTTCAAGCTGACTCACCAGATTCCTAATGCCCAACAAACTCCTAAGATATCCTTTTTTTGATGACTGAACTCTATCATGTCACATTTTAATTTTACCAATATATTCCCAATGAATAAAAACTAATACTAAGAGACACTATCAAGCATTTCTTTCAATGCTTCTTTTTGGAAGCTGAGATTATTGACATTTACATCCAAGCTAGACTATATTAAAAAAAGATAGATTGGCAGTATCTAAGTCAGACAAAGGCTGGTGTTCAAATCAGAATCTTCTTAATAATTAGAAACTGCAAGACAAATAACTACAGTGTCAAAAGGTAAAAATAATTTTATTTAGAAGTGACACTAGATTTCCTCTACTCCACATCTTCCTTCACTTCTTTTGTATTCCCTTGAGGCATGTTATGCCTGGCACCTTTAAAATACTGATTCACCAATCCTTTAATATGCTCCCTCTCATAAAAGATCTATGCAGAAAATCAGTACTCTGTGCCTTTAGAATATTGAGAAATAATGATCAACTCACTTTTGAGATCATGGGATCATAATAGATGCTAATGTCACTTCCTTGTTGTATGCCACTGTCAACACGCACCTTCAAAAATAAGAAGTGAAAATAATTATATATTACTGGAAAAAAATTTCAATGTGAGGATCAAATCCACCCATCAGCCTTAAACCATAACGCCCACAAAGCTTATCACATACATTTTTCCCTCTGGAAAGACTCAGTTATTTGTTTTCAGAGAACCTGGGAGGAGGGAAGGGAAGCTTTTTTCTTCACCAGCAAAAAAAAAACCCACTTGCAAATTAGTCTCTCCTTTATGAGAAACTTGACTGCAATCTTGAGTTCATAGTCAAAATTCTCTTTTGTTCTCCAGAAGGCACAGTAAACACAGTAAATCTGATCTAACAATTTCAGCTGTGTTACACTCACTTCAACACTAAACACATTCAATTCTGTTTTAATCCCTGCAATAAAATACAGTTGTAATTATTTTTCTGACTGACACCTGGCATGAGGGATGACCCTTATAATCACAGCCTTTCTGCATCTATATGTAATCACATCCCTCATGTTCTGCTATAGCCCTTCCAAGGGCTTCAGCAGGAATGGAAGTAGGGAGCATTCAGCAGGAACTTTGGAGCTCAGCTTATCAGCTCCATAGGAACACTGAGCCTATGGTTTTCATGTCTGTAACACTTTCCTTCTCTGTCTCACCCTCTCAACTGTTAAACTTTTTTTTTCTGTTGCTGCTCTTCCCCTGAGGCTTTAATGTTTACACAGCTTTTTCCATGGCTTTGCTTTGTAAGGACACAGCCCCAATTAAAGCTCTGATTCTGCAATATTCATGGAAAAAAATAACATGAGTTCAAAAATTTCTTTTGAAGAGGCTGATTGCTGTTAACCAGCCAACAAGATAGTTTGTATATTGCTGATTCTTGTTTTCATCTCTCAGTTTGATTTCATCACTGTAACAATGAGGTTAGCCATATAAAACTTTTCAAATGAGCAATTTCTGGGGAATAAATATTTATTAAATTGCTGGTTTTGAGCACTGGAATTCGAAATATTTTTTTTAAACTAATCAAAATAACTCGAGTGATAAATGCATTCTGGGCATCATAAGCATGGAGGGCTCTAATCAAAGCTGTTGAAACAGCAGGACTCTGATATACTGCATTGTAAAGGGGTGGGAAAGAGGGTCCTGGAATCTCACTTAAATCTTCACCTGTGGGAAGGAACCTTTGTAATAAACAGCAGCTCATCTGTCTGCAGCAAGGCAGAAAAAGGTCAACACAACGGCTGTTAGGCCTTTAATATTTTAATTTAGGCAATTATCAAGGGACCACATGTAGAACCTCTTGTCTAGAGAATCCACATGAGGGCATGATGATGACTTTATTATCCAAATGACATAAAAAGATACCCTAGCAGGTGTATTCACTTTCTTTAGTAAAAAACATTGTCTGACTAGTTCTTAGGACATTATGTTTATTTTAGGAAGAAATTCACTTATTCACATGTTTGTATTCATATATTTATATTTACATATTTACTTTTTTTTTCTATACTTATTCACATGTAAAGGCAGCATTGCTTCTGTACCACTTTAATAGATTCTTATCTGAATGTGCTTTATCTGTGCTTAACTGGGCTCCCCACTACTCACATCAGGTACATTTAACATTAGTTACTGATGAGAAGGTAGTTCAGACATGTCATGATTACACAAAAAACATGCAGTGTATTTCTCAGCTTCCTTTCTTCCAGCTGCTAAACCATCCTTTCTCACAGAACAGTTGTCCATGTATAAAGTCAATGCACATGTTCTCACATTTAAGTCAGAAAGAATTTACCTACTCAGTTCCAGAGAAATCCTCTGCCCCTGACATTTTTTCCTAATACTCAATCAATACATACATAAGACAAGGTATGACATACATACTCCACACATTCTTGAATTGTACTGTGCCTTTTGTGTCTGAAGCAGCACCTATAAAGTGATTGCACACAAGCTTTCAGGAGTGCTTTATATATGCTTAGGTAAGTACTGACACATGTATGTCACCTTGATAAAGAAAAAAACATATGAAAGGTCCATAACTCAGGCCCACAATAAGCAGGTTAGTCAGACCCTAAAGTTAACTAAGACTTCTGAGGCTATGCCAACTATATGCTCTGCCTGGCTCTATGTTTCTGCTCATATACAACAGATGTACGTGACCACTACAAAATTCACATTTTTCCCTAATCACAATATCTTGAAAAGGCTACAGAGAATATAAACTACTTAAGCTACTTCATAACTTACTTTTAAAAATATCTGGAGTCCTCTATGGAAGTTAATTTTCATAAAATAAATGCAAGATGACCAAAAAATGACAGCAAAAAAGAAATATGTTTATACTATCTTAAATTCTCCCTGTGGTGCTTACATTTTCAGAGCCTGGTAACAGTAGGTGATTTTATAAACTATATGGTGTGACAGAATTTAATGAATATTGGATGAACAAGAAACCCTAATTCAACAGCTACTCACTATAATGTGCTGAACTTGATAAATAATAGCAATATTTATTAGACCTCCAGCATTTACTTCTGTTTAATATAGTTCCTTTCTTTTACTCAGTATTTAAGATATTTAGGAAAAGCTAGGGTTAAAGGTCCTGCTGTAGCCTAGAGCTCATTCATATTATAGCCCCAACACTTTATTGCTGTTGTATTATCCTCATGTGTTATTACATTAGGACAACAGCAAAATGAATAAAAAATGCTTAAGTGGGGGGGCCTGGGGAGAAGCATAATCTGTGTCTCAGTCCTGCAATGAACTCTTAATGCATCAAATTCCATTTAGGAACACAAACAGATTCTAGTATTTCTCAATTCTTTGCTATATCTGGGTCTGAGAATTTTCTTTTCCTGGTAAGAGTCATTAAAATACCAGACTACTGCTCACAGTGACAGAGAGCAATGCTGCAGCTCTCCAGATATAGCAGAACATGTGTAGGAGTACCAAACATCAAAGCTCACTATCACACATAAGGGGCTGGTTTATAGTCACCTGTCTTCAGCTTCATTATCAAAGACGAAAAAAAATTTGGTATTTATGAGCACCATGTTCTAAGGAAATTAGAAACTACACGACAAAAATAGCCATCATATTCTTCCCCATGGCTAAGCAAAACATGGCTCTCACACAGCCATGCTCAACAGTTCCATCAGCATGGGCAGCTGACACACAGGAGGCATGGTAAATCAGAACTAACTTGAGACACAGAAGAAATGAATTGCCAATACATTTGGCAATACACATAAGCTGAACTTGCTGTGACACGCTACAAGTCTCTGCTAATTTTTCTCAAACCAAATTGCTGACAACTCTAAAACTTAAAATGCAGAAAACAAACACCACGACACAATGGGTCTGTAACGCTGTACCTTTTTAGCCACATTAATTTTGTTCTTTGCAGCACGACATTCTCAGGAGAGAAATTCGTTTCATGCTAGCAGAAATATATGTATTAAGACACCAAACCATGAGTACCTACATAAAAATAGTTCTTCTATTTTTTAATATGACTGGGGAAGTAAACAGGAAGAGAAGCCTAGAGACTCCATATGAGCTCCTCAACCCAATGCTCTGAAGCCTCCAGTGTAATTAAAATCTCTTTCTTTGGTACCACGATGGACTACGTGAAGCAATCAGGCGTCTCCCACCTTCATTTTCAATTCACCTCTCCCCCTAAGCACAACTCCCAGCCCACCCCATCTACCTGACAAGTGACAGCCCAATCTGATTAAATGCTTGCAAGGGAGGGGACTCATGGGCCTCCATGACAGGCCAAAAGTGATCACCATGGAGATACATAATTACAGCTGTCAACGCGTCTACTGTCCTGCTGGCATCAATTTGATTGCTCCCAGCAATAATGATAGACAAAGCTTAGTGTGCACTCTCCTACACCCAATCACTTTATCTATTCCGTGGTCCATTTAGCTGACATGCAACATTCACACAAGCAAATAACAGCAGTAAGCAGAACATTTAAGGCATTTTAATTGTTTTTTCTTTGTATGGATGGCTCACGAGCGCAAATGTTATTACATAAAACTCCTGCTGCAGCATTAATTGAAGAAATATTTGGTGGGACAAAGACTGTAGGGGGTATAGTTTGTCCATTATCACTTGTACTTTCAACAGGTCTCACGTTTGGAAAATTGTAAATTGCAAAAACTTGCAAGGGCAAAATGTTTGACATCGTGTTAGCTATTACAACATGGTGAAAACTTCTAACAACCACTGGAGTACTCATTATAAATTCTTATTAAATACACTCTTTGTTTCATTAAAAATAAGTTTAGATACATCCAGTGATACCTTTTTGCCTCATCTCCTCTTTAAGAGCACATAATGCCTTTTAGATCTTCACAGTTTTTTTCTGCTTTCAGGCTTTGAACACAGCATGAAGCCTTAAAGACCAGAAAGGGTCAGGTCCCTTTGGAAAGTACACAGGCAAAAACAATTTAAAAAGCGAAATAAATCATATATCCAATAACAACTCCACATTTAAGATTCCTCCTGCAATCTCTCAGTATTTTCCGTGCAAGCAATCAGACTGAATAATTGTATTCACAGATGGTACAGTCTCATCATTGTACTGACACAGTGTCACTCATGTATATGTGCACTTATAATTTAAGACTACCTTGATTTTACAGAAAGGCAGTGTATTTGCTCTTTACACCCAGCAGAAAACATTGTTTGCTAAACACCTATTCTATATGGTTAGGCTGTATCCTGAAACACATAATAAGCACTGTAAGAAACTCCTCTTTAAAGTCTACAAAACTAAATAAAAATCACCAGCAGTTTCTCACCAGCGTCCCCAGTTCTCTATGCTTAAAGAGCTGACTCAAAAGTTTACTGTCATTTTTAATGACCACAAGTATATTTACTAAAGCTGGGTTTGAAAAACATAAGCTGAAAGTTATAGAACAAACCATTTCAACGTGTATTGGTTCCCTGTTATACCCAATCTGAACATTTTTAATCCAGCTTGGAACTGTTCACATTTAAGCAGTTTTTCAGGTTGCACCAATCAGTACTGCCATGTCCTGTCCCCACTCTGGCAAAAAGCTGGAAAAAAGGCCTGGTTTACAAAGCTGCTGAGTATTTATAGTCTTTATATAAGAGAAACTCAGCAGCTACAAAAAACCAGAACAGAGTTACTTACACTTGGCACATGCAATGGTTCCTGATACTGAGACAGTTTACCAATGGATGGTAGGCCAAAAGATTTGTAGGGGTCCTGGAAAAAAATTCAACATGAGAAAGCATTAAGCTTTTGCAGATGCGGAGGAGAGAGTGTTTAAAAGCTTTAAGCATAACAGAAACTGCTACTGGAATGACTCTGCTTTTTTGCCCAGAATTACTTGTGTCAAAGAACATTTCTTCATCCATCTGCCCCCACAAATCCAAATAAAGAAATGGAAGTATATAAATTCTCTTGCATCAGTTAAAAAAAAAGGAAATAAGTATTCTGCACCAGTTACAATATACCAAAATAAAATATACAAAGATGACATTTTCATTAGCTACACTTGGAAGAAGGATGGGAAAGTATTCAGGAGTCCAGGCTTGAAAATAGAGTATAAGAAAAAATTTCGGAGATAAAAAGGGCAGTTAGAATTTCAATTATCTTAAGAAGTCAAACTGATCTTTATGCCACTGGAAACCTCCTACGTTAATGTACATAATGCAACACTAATACAAACTTAATAGGAAAACAAAAAAATATATGGCCTACAGAATAATCTAATTCATGGCAAAGTAGCTGGATTCATTACTCATAAATGTAAGGGGATTTAAGATGAACAAAATAAAAAAGCCTAAGCATCACTTACTCCACTGTAAAGCCTACTAAAACTCAGAATAGTTTCCATGCCAGTCACAGGACAAATATTTATTCTTTATCAGAATAGTCTATACAACTTTGAATCAGTGGAGCAATTTGGAGGTTCTGTGCATGTCATGAGGTAAAAGGAAAAAAAAACACCATCATATAAGATGGTCTAGGTAACAAAATTTCCAACAGTTCAGCAAGGAAAAAAATGTCTCAAGGTGCTGCATTAGTTTTGAAATGCAGAGTTACCTAAAATGTTCCTGAAACTAAATGAAGGAAGATAGGCCTTATTTTCCAGCTCCCACCCCTGAAAATGTTCAGGGCCAGGCTCTGATGGGGCTCTGAGCAACCTGATCCAGTGGAAGGTGTCCCTGCCCATGGCAGGGGGGTTGGGACTAGATGATCTTCAAGGTCCCCTCCAACCCAAATTACTCTGTGATTCAATTACTTTTTTTTTTTACTTAACAAATTTGCATTTTCATGTATCAAAAGTGACACCAAAAAAACATAATATCAAAATGTCTTGAAGGTGCTTGAAAATGGGATTTAAATATTCATAAGCTTTTTTAAGGTAAGATAGAGACTCACACCATAATTATAGTTATTGTTTTGGAATGTGCTTTGAAAGTTTATCCTATAAACTGTGGTTTCAGAAAATGTGTAACTTGGTTTTTCAACAACCTTTTCAAAAGTTTTATTAAAACAACAAAAATTTTGTAAGACATTGAATTTCAACTGTCTTTTAAAGTCAACAAGTTTCAACTACACATTTCAGAAACTTAGAAAGAGTGGTTAACTCTGGTAAATAACTCCAGCATCATTAAACGTGTACTGAACATGTAGGCTTATTTCTAATGATATTTGCTTACCTCTCTCTTATCATCTTTACTTTCAACTTTCAGAAAAAAAACTACACACACCATATTTTTAATTAAAAAATAAGAACTCGACAATTCTACAAAACCTCATTAACCATTCGTGTTACATGCTCGAAATCATGACTTTCATATGATATTCCTTGATTTCACCTTGGCATTTATCCACACCTGGGTATTATTAGGCCGCAATTCAACCACCTACCCCCTCCTCCCCATTACCACTCATTTACCTCAGCATAAACTCGACATTCAACCGCCCAGCCGTTGATGGGAATATCAGCCTGTTTGTGCCTGAGAGGGTAACCCTTGGCAACACGGATCATTTCTTGGACTAAGTCCAGGCCGGTAATGCATTCTGTGACGGGATGTTCAACCTGCAAGGTCAAGAACCGTCAGTCAGTAGGTAACAAAAAGCAACCAATAAAAAAAAGCACCTCTCTGTAAACAAACACAGATAAATAAGAAATTTCACCTGCAAAAGAACAGAGAAGGACTATGTTTCTATTTTTGCCTTTCTCCACAAAAAAAAACCCCTACTTAAACTCCAGGAACTGCTGTCTTTGCATGGAGAACACAAAAAAATAATTAGCAGATTACAATAACTCGGAGCAGCATACAAAAGGAAAACTAGAGAGGTGACCTGGGAGGATCTGGGGGTTTGTAGGGGTTTTTTGTTTAGTTGGGGGTTTTTTTTTCACTTATTTTACAAATTCAAATGCATCCGGTGACAATTTTTCTTTGTTAATTTTTCTTTGTTCAGAAGCTTTTCCCATTCAATTCTATTTTGAAGAGACTCACACTGTGGCCACAACTATATTTTAACTGAAAATCTTCAAGTAGCTGATAATCAACCCATTCTGCTACACTTAACATGGCACATACAGGAGCCGCTACCAATTTTCCAGAGAACCGGCGTAGCCTATATCTCACCCATTCGCCTTCTTTCACTAACCTGTCCTGACAAGCAACCAGATTAGCGTAATCTTGCATCAGCGCAGTGTAGCAGAAATGAGCAGATGGATCCTTCAATTTTTTTCCCCCCTCCAGACTTATCTGTTTAGTGCTTAGCATGCACAATAGCTGGGCTGGACCAGCAGAGCGGCTCTGTGCGCTCAGCAAATTGCCGCTAACGGCTTTGGAAGAGGCTGCCCTGGGAATTGCCGTCACTCGCGCTCACGTGGGATGCGCGTACAAGCATGCACACGTGGGCGCGCACAGGCACGTGCAGACTCACTTCTGCCTTCAAATGGGCAGAGAAATGAGCACCTTGGTTAACTTTAAAAAGCCTTTAATTGGGTACAGGACAGTAAAAAGCAACCAAGGTGATTCCTCTGATCGCCACCACATCGATCAAGTAAAAGGTAGGCATGCTAAAAGCACGTTCTTCCAACTGAAACAGCTATACCTCTTCCATATAGAAACCACGACAGAACTGCCATTTTTGTTATAAAATGTTTGTGCTCCAAGCAGAAAAATACCTCAAGAAAATGTACTTCGCAACTGTTTATGGTGAGATGTCATACTATGTACCTTTTCTGACACAGGAAAAGGTCACTGACCAAACCACTTGTCTTTCTTCCTTCAAGTATACAGTATTAAGGAAAACATTCAGTCATTATAACAACATTGTGGCTTACCAGAACAAGTAAATGCTTTGGTCTTTAAGAAAAAAAGCTTTGTAAAAACAAACAGATGGCATCCATAATTAGCCCTGTGTGTGCTGTGAGTTTGTTTAGAGTTTCAACAACATTTTAAGACATTTTGACATAATTTTAATGACAAATCATCACTGAAACAAGCACCTATTCTTTGAAGGACAAAAATGACATTGAAATGGGAATCTGATTATACAGTTTAAGGATGTACCTTTGGGATTCAATCTTGATTCTACCTAACACATGATACTCTCCAGCATGTCAAGCTTAATAACAGTATTTTGAGAACCTATGAAACATCTCAGTGTCTATCCTGCAGTGTTAAATTGAAGCAATTCAATTTCTATTAAGACTTGAAGTTTCTATTAAGACTTGAAGTTTTAATAGAAACTCCCTACGTTTTAATAGAAAGTTACTTATCACACATTCACATTTGGACAACAGAACTTATTTTCCTACTTTGGAATTTAAGTTTTAAAAGATTACCTTTGAGTTGGGAACATGTTTGGAATTTTAACATTCCAGATAATTAAAATACTTTTTCTTTTTCCAAAGACATTTGCATTATTTAGTTATACTGCCATTTTTCTTGGATAGCAATTGGCATTCCAGATTCAATAGCTTCATTGTTGTTTTCAGCTTTATTGTTGATGATCAAAATAAGATGGAATGTCTCTGAAAAGAAAAATATTTTTGTTGTTTGCTTCTTAAGACTCACAAACATTTATTTAATCCATTCTTCAATACAGATCTTTGACTCGGTCAATATTTTCTTCTGTTTCTTCAAAATACTCCCTTTGTGTCTCCACACAAAGCAGCATTCAGAAAATATGTATAGGAAAAAATGTTGAGGGGTTTTTTGTGGGGTGGGGAGAAGTCCTACTTTATTTCAGGACTCTGCTTCAACTACTACTATTTAGGCACAACATAGACGATTCCAATTGTAGCATTAATTTGGGGTACCAAATACATTTTAATGCATTTTTATATTCATTAAGACCATCAGATGACATATAGTAGAAAAGAACTTTAGTCTTGAAATCTCCACAACAACTATAACTAATAATTGCCTAAAGTAATTGTATCTGTTGTAAAAATCACTCTTAAAAGTTAGACTTAAATCACTTCCCTCTTTTCCACTTTCTACTTCAGGTGCTGTCTTTATTCTGCCTGCCTGTTGTATTTCCGTCTATTCATTTCATGCTATATCCCCTCTCCATCAGCAGCCTCTACTTGCCAGCATATGGAGACTAAGTCAAGTAGTAAATTTTTGACAAGATAAATGCAAGTTTGCTCACAAATGGAGCTGGAATCTCACTCAATCGATCAACTCCTTCAGCTTTAGGCCATACTCGGTTTTGCAGTTGACTGATCCAAGATGTTGCCAGTGAACCCCAGCCATTAAAGAGCCAATGTTGGTATGGTTATACAACAGTAGCTACATTCACACATTACTGCTGACTTCAACACAAAGGGCAAAACCAGACATGTCTGCAGCAAGCATTCTACAGATCATAGCTGTATCAAGGCAGCTTTACCTTATTCTCAACAGGACAGGCAGAAAAAATTGATCAGCAAAAACTCTCTATTAATTAGCTGCCAAAAGTAACACCTTTACTATCAGTTCTTTTACTTATACAAAGTCTGCTCATAAACAGTTGCTAACAAGTCATCATTTCAATGCACTTAAGAATGATCTATACCACCTTTAAAAAGTCTTAAGACTTTCTAAGATGCCACTTATATTCCTGCTTTCAAGTCCACAAAGCTATATCTGCTATGACCAGCAATAGCTATACAGAGCAAAGGGAAAGTGCTTCCCCTTCATACTGGATCTACTGCTCTTAAGACATATCACAGCCACCAGATTTCCCATGAGTATTGCAAGCGTTTTTGCTTCACTAACCCTTTCCCATTTATACAGCAAGAGAAACTAGTGGCAAAGCCTGTCAGAAAATAATAATTAGGTCCCATTTTATAGATGGTAAAGCAGGTATATAAGAGTTGGGGAACCTACCAACATCACAGGCCAGTTAGCATCCATCACCAGAACAGTACAGAAAGGCTCCTAATTTTCGTCCTGCTCTGTGACTGCCAGTGGTTTTAAAGCTTTAACATAGTGGGGTTCATCCACAGCTACAAAAACAGTCATGCACTTTTTATGGACAGAAGGAGGTGAGAATTAAATAAGGGATGACTGCTCCCCTTATATTCAGGGGAATAATTCTGGGACACATTTTTCTCAAGACTATCAAGGTACTCAGATCTAACAGCAAACACTCCCGGACACTCACAGACTGCTCTTGTCCCTGTGTGTATAAGGCATCAAGTTACTCACACACCAGTTGGAACATTCAAGCACGCCACATCAGCCAAAAAAATCTAAATTTCAGTAGACTTAAAACTACAGCCTATGTCACCCCTACTACCGTAAGTCCCTAGCTGGTGTCATATACCCCTTTACATTCAGATAAATAATCTCAAAACTAACTTTCAACATACACCTCAGATTCCAGGAAATGTGATTCACCTGGAGTCCCACAGGCTTTGCTGCTGCAGCCAAATCCAGTATCAACTGACCCAAACTCACCAACTTACAGATGCTTCTCAACTCCCTGTATTTCAGTAAGCCTGGTTTCTATTTCGGAGAACTGAACAGCAACAGAAGTGCACACATGTTCTGCTCTTCAGGCATGCAAGCTTCCTGACAACTACAAGCAGGAGCACACTGGGGTCACATCTCTCTGCAAAATAGTTCACATGTACATGGGGTTTGGAAGCACACAGCAAAAAAACAGCTTCTCATAAAGGCTATTGAAAAACAAACACTAATATACAGAATGAATGGGAAGGAGGAATTCATAACTGGGTAACAACAGGCATCCTATATAACAACACTTGCTGTTTGTTTTCTGACTTATTAGTATACAACTGAAGAACTGAAGGCAATCACTACTACAAAAATCTCCATTGGCTAAGATATTCAGGTAGACTTCTTTTATTGTTTCCCAAGTAGGATGTAGAAATAAAAACTAATGCACAGGCATTCAGTACAAACTAGCTTTTTAATGGTAGCATATAACTTAGAAAAAGTATTTAATTTACTTCCTCATAGGAAGTTATATTCCAATAATCATTGACACAGATCTCAATTTGCTTTTGCAAGGATTTGTTTCTACATTGTATGGGACAGACATATCTTATATGGCCTATGAATTCTGAATCTTTTCTGTGTTTTCGACAAACAGCACACACTTTAGGTCAACAAGTCAATTAGCTCATCATTTCAACATCACTTTCTCAATTAACATCCTGCACTTCAAAAAAAAAATTTCTTTAAATTTAGTAATTCTACACAATTTCCTTTCCACTACATACTCCATGTAAGAAAATAAAGAAACTAGTATCCACAAAAGCAGTACTTTATTTCCTAAAGATTGAATTCCTGTTTTTACTCTATTTAGCTGTGGTGTTAAAGCTTTCTTAGATTACTTCATTCAAGATGGCTCTGGTCACACTGCAGCTATTCTTTGGTTTACTTTACATCAAATTCACCAAAGCAAAGAAACTAATGTACCCTTTGAAGCATGACCTTTTGTTTCTCTACTTATTAAGTAGTCTCCTCTTTCTCTACTTTTTTAATAGTATTTTATGAGAGCTACATGGGAATGTCATCTCTAAGATATCACTCCATGCCTTGGCAGCACTGTTAATGGCATCTTTCAGATTCAATGACTTACACAAACAATGTTGTTCTCTTCTGTCAACAACAATTAGCAATGCTTTTCTGTAGTTCTTTTGGGAAGCCTGAAAAGCAGACAACCAGTAGATACATAATGGAAGTTGTATTAGGAGGCAAGAATGTGGCAAAAATTTGGTTAACTGTTGTCGGCTGACCCTCTTGTGTGAAGAAGTGTTGTTTGGCAGTAAAATCACCTTTTCTTTCAGTTCTAAAAATGGCCATGAACAGCTGGTATAAACTGTGTGCAGAATGGATTCTGGTGGGCTTAGAGGATTGGTAATGGGATAAGAGACCTTTCACCTTTAGGTCAGTAGTTCAAATTCAGCCCAGGTTAGCAGCAATTGAAAGTCTTTACCATCTGACACTGTTTGTTAGACTATTTAAAATGACTGAAGCAAAGTGTTGGCACAGTAAACAAGAATCCAGTATTAGGAAATATGAAGTCTCAGTAAACAGCAGAAACAGCAGCTTGAGACTTTACTTTGACAGCCCACCATTCTGACTTCACAGAAATCTACTCCTCTAACTCCTGACAGTCCATTTCTCTGCTCCCATTCTCCTGCCCACCTATCACAAGTCATCCTCCAGGCAGCTCCATGCAACCAAGACAGTGAGATCACTGCTTGCCATCCCATGGCTCTGCTGTACATACCAAAGTCACCACCCCTCTGTGGCTTTAGGCGGCAATCTGGACTCAGCTCGTCACCTTGCTATTTGTATTTTGTTGTTACTGCTACATATAGTGCAGCTGCAATATTTTCCAGCACTAATATCCTTTACTAAGCAAACATGTAGCAGGTGCCCAATGGTGATGAACAACAGAATAGAGATACAATTAAGCGGCTGTTAGAACCAGGAATTTATAAGCAGTGGAGATCCAAATCATCTGCAACAGTATTTCTACCTACTTTTAGACATTTTCCTATCACACTTCATATATTTTCATAGATGGACAAACATGAAAAGGAAAGACATGTTGCATGCAAAAATTCTTCCCATGTTTTACACTAGTCATAGCCAGTTTTGCAAAAAAAAAAATATCTGGAATACATAATTTTCCAAAGGTCAGTAAAATCTGATGAAAACCCAGCAAGTGATAAACGAAAGTCTTAGCATTGGGTAATGTTTTATAGGTCTGTGGAAGGTTACTTACCTTCACTTTGTGCCTTAGAATCAAGTTACTTTAAAAACATTTACATAAAATATTCTTTTGACAACTGTAAACTAAAAACATATGCATGCCATTTGCTCTTAGAAAATCTCTCACAAACACATCAGATTATTCTACAAAATTAATTATTTCCTAAAAAGTGGTGACAAAAATACTCAAACTGACACATGAAAAGAAGAACCATTGAAATTACCATATTTCTCAACTCCAATCTACACATATTATCTTTTCAATTACATTAAGCAATTTCAGTTAATTTTGAGGAGGAAGGGAGTACTCACATGTTATTTAAATCTCACAACTCATGAGGGAGGCAGAGGGTTGGGAACCGGCCTGAGACACAAACATATCAATTGTATTGACGGTAAGTGCTCGATTCACATCACTCATTGTACATTTCTCAGTGTTTCTCTAGCCAACAAGAGATGTTTCTCATTTTAAGGTACTGCAAACGTCTAAAATATGGGATATTTTCCCTTTGCTGTCACTGTTTCACAGGTATGAGGCTTAGCTACACCACACACACATGTATTAACAGATATTTTTAACTACAGACCACAGACTTCCTTCATATAAAGTCCAAGAGAAACAACATCTATTCTTCCAGTGAAGAAAAGAAGAAACTTTTCTGGTGAAAGCCAGCACTTCTGAAGTACCTTAGGAGATTTTAACATAATTAGGAAGCCAGAAAGGCTATCAGTCTAAGGGGTCTGAAACTTTGTATTGATTGCAAGCTCTTGATAAGTTGTTCTGGACCAGGACTGCCCTTGATTAGGCTGATGACAACTAGGCAACAGAAAACACACCACACTATGAGCAGCTATAAAGAATCAGATATTCAACATCTGGTCTGCCTCAACTTTAACAGTGGTAACTGCCTGAAAACTACTGCAAAAATGCCCAGAAGTTCTCTGCTAGCTTCTAGGGCAGACATCTCTATGTCCTCTTGTGGAAAGTAGGAACTAGTTTTACTATGCAATCATCCAGTCCTAAGTCTTATGTCTCATACTAGCTAGCCTCAAAGATGGAAGAAAAGCAAATACAACAAAAGAACATTGCCAACAGCAAATAATAAGCCATTCTAGCTGAATCACTTAGAGGCAGTAAAACATCTGTAACAAATTTGTGTAGCATACAAAAGACACAATGGAGCTGATTCACCAATTTTCTTTTGCTTCCCAGTCTTGCATAGTATTGCAGCAAGACTTAAAACAAAACCTAAATAAAATATCAACTTCCTTCAAGGTGCTATTTACACTTCTTTTGTGTAACTATACAACAGAAAAGGA
Source organism: Camarhynchus parvulus (assembly GCF_901933205.1). Taxonomy (NCBI): domain Eukaryota; kingdom Metazoa; phylum Chordata; class Aves; order Passeriformes; family Thraupidae; genus Camarhynchus; species Camarhynchus parvulus. Next base: position 39,229,708 of record NC_044571.1, read on the forward strand.
ATATTCCCAAAGAGTCCCCAAAAAACCAGCAAAATAACAATACAACTCTGATTACTGCAAAATAATTTACCAGAAAGACTGAAAGCCATCCAAAACATACACCACAGAGAGGGAGGGGAGATATCAACACGCAGTGCAAAATAGTGGACACAGTTTAGTTAGCAAGAATATTCTGAAGTCTGTATCTAAACTAAAAATGTGACAGTGATCTGATCAGAGATTGCTGAAACATTAAAACAGACACAAAATGCATCATTTAGTAGAAATGTTCTGATGATGGTGATAGGTAACTGTGTCTAATGCACACTGACAAATATCTTAAGAGGATCATTTATGGATCAGACACCCATCATTTTGGAAAATTCTTCCAGCTGTGGAGTGTTCAGCAAGAACAAGGCAAGTGAATCTGTTAGTCACTGATCACAGTTAGGAGATGCAAAAGGAAAAAAAAAGACTGAAGCAATACAGGAACATCTGGAGACTATCCTGGTCCTGAAGTTAAAGCTGGACAAGCTCCAGTAGAGTTTCTAGGTTTGGCTCTTAACAGTAGGGAGCAAGTACAATACATTAGTTGCATAACTGTTAGTTGAACAGAAAGTAAATCTTGAGACTTGGGAGAAGTAAGAGATCAATTGGGTAAGACTGGGGAAAAATCAGAGACAATTACCACTCCAGACTCAAGATAAAATGCTAATTAGAGACAATCCAAAGTCAGGATAGAAGAGGTAGAGAATATTTAAACTAGTAGTCTAATTTAAGATTAGTAAATTGCTTTATGAGTTGTAAAGAATGAGTTTGCTATTACAGGGGATTGTCATACTTATTATGCTATATTTCAAAAGGAGTGCAAAGTCCTTAAACGTGGAATTGTGAAAGCTTTCTTCCTGCCTATGTGGAGACCTTAGAAATTTGGGACTACAAACACGTACCAGTGGGTATTGCAGGGTGAAGACACTGCAAAACAGCACAGAATGTCTTAAAAACAGCCCATAAAGGGGAGCCCAAGGATATTCCATCACTAATCCCATTTAGGAACTCATGGTCAATAATACTACAGCAAGGAAATGGTTTTGAAGTTCTGGTAGAATTTATGGTTTTCTATGCAGAAAACCATAAATTAATTTTCTTCTATGTAAAGAAGCATGTGGAGTCACCAAAGAAACATTGGCTCAAAAACTACAAGATGAGGGAAAGTGTAAAGAATATGACCAAAGTGAGAGAATTATTCATAATATTTTAATGAACTATACATTGCCATTAACCACCACTCCCTCTCACAGAATCTAAGGTGGACCTGATAGTGCCTAGCAAAGGCACGTGAAGTGATTGTCATGGCTAATTCCAAAACCACTTCTGTCCTGCAAGGCAAGAAAAAATTTACCAGCAGTCTTCCCCTGGCACAGAAGATCATAACACTCCCCAAATGCTCTTTAACTTCTTTACCCAAAACATAAACTTACCTAATCATAAATTAACCCAGTTGTTACATAAGGTCATGCAAAGATGTCAGAGAATCTCATTTATGTTCTATCACGTACAAGCAGCACACAGGGCATAACCCTAATGAAATGTAGCTAAAACAGAATGGGAAGCTTATCAAACTGGTGCTTGATTCTACATTTCAGTCTTTCTGGTGTTATTTAACAAAGTGAGAAAAGAAGGATAAAGGCAACAGAATGGCTCAGGACTCGCTTACAAGTTGAACACTCTTTTGGTCTTCAGGAATAATATCCAGACTTCAAGTTATATACTTGTTTCCTTAGCTTATGACCAGAAATCCATCAAGCAGTCAAAAAAGTGGTAGAGGGGTTCATCTCTTCACTTGCACTGTACCTTAGAATTGACTACATGAATTGTCACAAAAATCCTTCATCTTGTCAGGATGCTTTTTACACAGCTGCATTCAAGTCACGATTTCAATCATATGCAGATTGCTTAGTGTTTTATTGTTCATATACACAGATTGTTTCAATCACACTCCTAGAGAAACTCAGCAAGTGATCATCAAAGTATAAAAAGTAAGAAAGAAACTTCAGGGACCAGTAGGCTTCAGGAAAACCTCAGAGCACAGTGGCTAGCCACTTACTGTGAACTCACAGCGGCACTTAGCAGTGACCTTTCTCAAGGTCTTTAGGTCAAGTGTAACAAAGAGAAAAAGCTCTGAACATTTACTTGAGTGCTGTGCAAGGGCTCACTGCTGCAAAGTCTTGTATGGTCAGGCTTATGTGAGTAGATCTTTTCAGTGAGTAGATCTTTTAAGTTCAGTGGGAAGTGCTCACACGCATCAAGATACTTATGTTTAAATCTTTGCAGGAACAGACCCTTAAATATGGGAGAAGGTTATGGTCTGTTTATTTAAATAACACTTTTCTGAATCTGAAGAGTTGTTTTTCTTACCTGAAGTCTAGTATTCATTTCCAAGAAGTAGAAATTCTTACTGGAGTCTACAAGGAATTCTACTGTTCCAGCAGAGGAATACTTTACTGCTTTGGCAAGAGCTACTGCTTGTTCTCCCATTGCTCTTCGAGTTTCAGGGTCTAGAAAAGTGCTGCAATACAGAAACAATGACTTTTTTTAGTTAAAAAATAGTAATTATTCTATCATTTACTTTTCTGTTTAAACTATGGTCAAAAGAGGACAGCACCATTATTAAAAGTTATGAAAATATATCAAAACTGTCAAATGTATGTATTTACGCTTATATTGTCCCTAAATAGATACACTGTATGCTTTACAATTACTGCTAATGCACAAGAAATTCAGGATTAATAACCATATTCTCTAAATATAAAATAACGCTCTTAAAACAGTGAGATCTAAAATAATGCAAATTAAATGAAAAAAGGACATAGAAACCAATGTGATCTTAGAAGACATACTTATTATCCACATTAATTGCAATACATTCTTTTCCACAAATCTTGGACACACTCAAGGGCACCCAAAGAGCAGCTCAGCTACCACTTTGGGAGCCACTGTGAACGCTGCCCAAATGCCAAGGTCCTTCACTCTAGGAGAGCACTCCACAACTTCCACTGGGCCAGTGAATCATAACACTCTGAAGTCTTTCTGGAAGCAACACATTTTGCTTATTACTCTCTTCTGTACCATAAATTTAGATTTAGATTAACCTATGCAGATTAGATAGATAGATATGTATTTCTGTGGTATTCTACCAAAGCCTTGAACCCAGTTGCCCCTCAACCTGATACATTGATTTTTCAATGAAAGAACATGTCGCTATTCATCTTACATAAGCTTGTAAATACACTTATTATTTATATTTGTTTCGACTTACATTAGGCACATAACTCAGCTATCATTTTTAAAGTACTTTTGCAAGGGAATAGACAGTCACTTCTACCTTGCCTCTAAGTTACTCTGTAAAACAAAACCACCAAGTGTTATATATTTCTTGAGATGGCTTGAACAGTGGGCCCTTATTCTGCAAAGGAGCAATCAGGGGCCCTCACCTATCTAAAGTGGCCTCAAAGCCAGTGAAGCTCCATCTGGAGCCCCAGACTGCTCTCAGACAGAAGCCAGTGCTGGGTCAGGACTTATCTTCCAGCACTTACTCTGGCGTTCTTCACTGAGACCTGAACTCACAGAAGAGCTAGAGACTTCTGCCACAACAAACCATATTTGACATGACACAAGAAGTGAGCAAATATCTAGGCAAAGTAGGAAACAGTGGAATAATTTTCTTTACTGGAAAAATGCTACTTCACATCTCTGTCATTCCAGTGCCCACATAGGCAGATTCTGATGCACCATAAGGCAGGCATTTTCAGAATTTAGGAAAAAATTTCTTTCTTAGCAAACAATGGGACCAACAGGAAAAGGAAATCAAGTCTCATTCAAGAAAGCTGTATAAGATCCTACATCAGATGAAAGGGAAGATTAGAAGACACAAAAACTGTGTCATACTTATAAAAACAGGCACTGGTAAATGAAAAATAGTTTCATAATATTTTTTATTTTGATTCAGTAAGAGGATAATACATTACACAAAAACAACATTCTATAAGTCAGTAATTTCTGCAGGGCTTTGATCATGAAAGGTCAATGAGTGGCTTATGAAGAACAAAACATTCTCAATATCAGCTTCATACTCTATTTCTAGAAAAACCATTATTACTTCTCATATAGATGAAAAAGTTACTCCCCTTCATTACAGTGGTGTCTTCCCTGTACTTTTTAAATGTAGGTCTGAGATCTCACTGTTCACCGCCTGCTGCAGCCAGAGAACGGAACACAGGTGTCACATTGCTAAACTTGATCTCTGCCACACAGTTAAGCTTTACACTCTGAAATGACTGGATCATCCCTATCATTGGCTTGGTTAATTAACCAAAGTTTTCATATTCCCCTCTATTGCTTTACCTTTCAAACACATTGTTTCTCCCCTTTTTAACAATGCACCTTTGATAACCAAGAAGACTCTTCTCCAGTCTAATTAGGCATCACTTGAAAACACAGTATTTTAAACCTGACTTCAAAATCTTTTCCTCACACATACACTGATTTTTCTTTAGACCAAACAGCTCCTATGGCAGCACAAAAGCTACCACAAAAAAATTTTAAAATATTCATTTAAAAAAAAGCATGAAAAAGAAAAAATAAATCAGACCTGACACTTTATTCACAAGACCTTCATCAAGTTATTGTAAAGTTAATCAAAGGGAATACAATTGGTTTGTCACTTCGTCTCTACAGCCATGGAAATGACCCACATGGGCAAGATGTTACTCCCCCACTTCTAGTTCATAAGATAAGGTTTCCCAAAATACCCCTATCACCTTCACTCACAGACAAAGTTGAGATTTTGAAAAATACAGTTACACCATCAATGGAAATTTACTGCTCAGTTTGGACAAAAACATAAATAAGTGATCAATAACATTTTCCCTTCATCTGAAGATTCCACCACACTGGGGCGGTGAACCTCAATTTTCTAAATGTCAAGGTTAGCTTCCCTTCTTCAAGGATATTGCTTGTTTAAAAAAATTACCAAAAACATTATAGTTTGAGATGTTCACTATGTACTACCAGACCATGGGCATAAATAGGCTAAAGGTTTTGAGTACACAGCTCTGCCCCCACATCTAAGTGGTGCCAACCTATGAATCACATGCACAGTCACAAACAGAACAGGCTCACATTTCTCTTAACCCAAAATCCTTCAAGGATTTCTAGACAGTGAGAAGAAATGTAGAGTCTGACACATATATATGCATAACAACTCTAAGGAGAACTTGTAGATAGAGTCTATTTCAATAATGCACCTTTCTGCTGAGTTCCTGCCTATATACATTCATTCAAATGAACAGAGTACCTTTCCTTTCACACAAGTGGTGAGGCAAATTTGCAGTGCTTTAAGAAGCTTCTAACACGTTCAGATATTGTTAGATAGGACACATGCTCAGCAAAGTAAAGTTTTAGAGCACTCCTCTGACTTACTACTCCAATTATTGAATAGGATGACAGTTAATACTCTTGTGCATTTAATTTTGATTAAGCCCAAAGGATCCATGGGTTTTATGATAAACCCATAGGCCTCGTCTCTCCACATGGGAAACAATCTCTTATTAACCACTCCAGCAGACAGGAAAATACAGCCACACCTTTGTATTTTCTCTTGCCAAAGTACAGTGTCTCATGGCAACTGTCTGTGAAAACGAACAAAGAGTTTGGACAGTTGAGGAACAAAAACTCAACTAAAAAACAACACTAGAACTATTAAACGCCACTAAAGTCACTCATCTCTTTAAATGTCACCCTCTGTGAAATGAGAAGACAACAGCACATCCAAAACCATGTGAAAGTAGAAGCAGATAAAATTATGGTACATCACTGGAAGCTTTGTGCACCACTAACTCTGCCAAGCACAAACTAAAAAACTAGAGATGGTTGGATGTCTCTTATTGTCTGTGGTTCCCAAATCAGAGGAAACAACAACTCATACGCGAAACTCACCATGTGAAAAGGGTACAAGCAAAGTTTTTTGAATCTGGGGGATTGACCAGCATGAACACCAGAGGTCCCTTGAATATTTTAACCTCAGTGTGTGAACTAAATGGGTTTCTCTCCTCAAAAGAGAGAGGGGGGTTTTGTTTGGGGTTTTTTAACGTAAGGCTAAATTTCCCTAGGAGAACTAGACATACAAGCACAAAATGATCCCATATGGATAAGTTCAGCAGCTGCAGACTTAGCTTTAAGAAAATCATAGGTTACTCTTAAAGCCAAAAGGGCCTCAGTCTCCTAACTTGGACACTTAGGAAAATGCCATCATAATAGAGTAAATCAAAAAAGGCATGAGAGAAGGCCTATGTCAAAGCCCTAAATTTTCCAAAAGACAAAAAAAAAAATTTAGCCCATAACATCCCTATCTCCCAGGCCTTGTGAAAGAAAATAAAAAGGTTTGACCTATCTCAGAGTCCTTAATAACAGCTACCATTTAAAACAGGAGAAAAGAGGACAGTCTATTTCCTACATTCATCCCTACCAGAAGAGTCGTGTCCAGGAGGCCTTAAGCTATCAAACTGAAACAACATTCACAGGAAGGGTTAATTTGAGGTTTTAGGGTCTCTCTGGTGTCTCACAGAAGTTTGTGCTCTGCTTATCTGCAAGTCTTGTAACCCTTTGAAAATTAATGGATTCTGCAGCCAAGTGCAAGTGGCTACAAGGCAGGTAACACTTCCAAAGCTGCCAGCAGAAGTCTGGCAGAGTCTAAAACATTCAACAACAAAAAGGAAGAAAAGTTTTCATGCCAAATTTTGGAAGTTATTGACTTGCCCACACTCTTGTAGGGTCATAGGAGGGGATGAGACAACTTACTGGCTACTCCAACAGAGAAGCCCAAGAAAATTAAAAGGTTGGCATTTCTGATGAAAGAAAACACTCTGGCTGGTGAGAGAAAGATGTATCAAGCCACTTTAATTGACCACAGGCATGGAGAAGGAGCAGGCAGGAAAAACAGGCACTTACATACACTCGTGAAGCAGAAGATAGTATTTAAGTGCTCAGGTATACATGTGCACTGTATCAGGACCAGTATTTACTTTCCACAACAACACAATAAGATCTTTAGACATAAGCAGCATAAGGTTCCAAGAAATCCACAAGCACTATAATTGGATTTGTATCTTCAGATATGAACTTTGTTCTTTTATTTAAAATATAGGTCAAACAGTGCCAGTCCTGCAATTATGATTCAACATTAACTAATAAGGAATCTATAAAGAAATGTCATTTGGGTGATGTGCTTTTACTCACATCCCAAACTCTTGCATCACATAGTTCTGTGCTATAAAAAATATGGCAAACCCATTTCAGCTGGTGAATATATTACACTGGTAATACCCACAGGCAGTGGTATACCTGTGTCTGCCTTTCTGAAATCAGAATTTCTTGCTGCCCTTTTTATACACGTATTCACTGATGACTGCTATGCAACAGAAAACACAGCAAGGCTATATCTTGCATAGCAGCAAGGAATCTCAGCTTCACATTTAACCAGTAAGTTTAAAACAATTTTGCACTTTTGAGTTACTAGACACCTACATCTCTAGTTTACTACCATGAACAGTCCTAAAAGTGATGCAGAGTATTTTGTACTTCATATTCCAATTCAAATGGAAATATACAGTATTATGTAGTCTCTACACAATTACTCTAACAGTCAAATACCTGTATCTGTGGTAAAATTCATACTTATTCCTTATTTTACCTGACAAAATGAATTTCAAAGAAAAATATCATATATATATATATATATACACACAAAACCATACCACATACAGTGGATTTGTAAGATCCAAATCCATTTTATACAAGATCATTTTAAAAATTAACTACACAACACTAGTTTTTTTACAGAAAGATACTGTAAAGCAAAATCAAAACACCCTCAAGAACAACATCAAAATTGCACTACAGTTAAAGGACTGTAACAAACATTTATTTTCTTTGTGCTTTTTAATAGAATAAAAATTTCCTGCATTTGTACAATAAATAGAACCAGCAGGTTTCCAAAAGTGCTTTCAGTTAGTATGAAGACACATCAAGAATCCAGTATACACACCTTGGTGCTTCCTCCACAACCTTCTGGTTTCTCCTTTGAATGGAGCATTCTCTTTCATTCAACCACAAGGCATTGCCATGTTTATCTGCCAAAACCTGAAACAATAACACACTGTTATTGACAAACAGATGTAAGCATATGGTCTTTTGGCATAATACTGTTATGCAGCATTTAGGGTATGGGGTTTTTTCCCAACGTAAAAATAAAGCCTGGGGGAAAAAAGCTCATGTAGGAAATTAATTATATATGAAGTACTAATTGAACATTCCTTCAAATTCTGAGTGGGACTATTCTAAAGCCTCTATGTAGAGTCTGTACATAGCAAAACACCCTCTCACTTCAAAATTTTATTTCTGAATATTAGGGATCTTCTTACAAAAGGCTGAAATAAGATTAAAACTACATTTTCAAGCATTTTAAATTGCACTGCATTACAAAATTACACAAAAGCAAAATATTGCATTAACAAAAAAAACTCAAAGGATGCCAAATTTTGCTCCTGAATTACACACGAAAGCTTTCAGAAAAAAACGTCTAATGGAGCTTCCTTAGTCGGCAAACCACAATGCCCTGTCTTTAATGAACAAAAAAAAAACGCAGAAACTTTCTTATCCTTCATTAAGGAGAACAAAATTTGCACCACCCTCAGTACTTTCAAAGGAAACAAAAGTGGTTTTAAGACATTTTTTAAAAAATCAATAACTACAGCTCTTGGCTACAGCTTCAGTTCATGGAAGAGAGAAAAAAAATCAAGTGTCTAGACCCAACTACATAAATTACATGCTAGAAAGAAGCCCACAAGTTGAGCATAGCAGAACTCTTAATTGATTCTTCAACTTCAAATTAGAGGAGAAAGTAAGAAAAGGAACTCTATCCCTTTATGAAATTGATGGTATGATGCAGCCATTTCCAATAACAAATACTAAATTTGAAGATTCAAGTAGACTTCTTCCCATCTTATGATGATAACTCTACACTTATTCTTAGAACAATTTCTTTTAATACAGACCACACCTGCTCCCTTTCTTCCTTATAAAATTTTTCTTCTAGCCCATTTTTTTTCCATCTATCTTCCTGCTCTGATCTGCAGGAACCCATGCCAATATTCATGCTTCATTCTTTAATAGCTCAGTCCTACACTGAAAACCAACAAGATAAAACAAGGAGACAATCTTCCTCAAACTGTGTGAACTCAACCATATCTACTCACATTTGTGACAACGAATCTGTATTATTTATTATTCCTTTTAGCACCACAGAGCAAGTATGGCACAAGGCAAGATGAATTCCTGCATCTATGACACCAATGGTTGCTAAGGCGTGAAAAATCTGGGTAGATGTGACTGAAAATGAGGCAGTGAACTCATGAAGACAACTCACGTGCACTGTGCAGCATCAGATCCAGGCTGCTCTGCACCCTGTAAGATCAGATGTTTTCCCTCCTAAAAAATTCTGTTGTGCTCCCACAAATTTATGTAGCTTTCTAGTGGAAAAAGGAGTCTAGAAGACAATTTTAGGATTTTGTAAACTACAGCATCTCCCAGAAACCTCTTTCCTGTGCAGGGGGAGGTTTAGCAGCAGCAGTAGCACCAGGATGCTTCAGACAACTGCTAGATTCCCTAGCAAGGGACTCAACACAAAGAACAGCAGGGAAAGGGAAAGGGAAAGGGAAAGGGAAAGGGAAAGGGAAAGGGAAAGGGAAAGGGAAAGGGAAAGGGAAAGGGAAAGGGAAAGGAAAGGGAAAGGGGAAAGGGAAAGGGAAAGGGAAAGGGAAAGGGAAAGGGAAAGGGAAAGGGAAAGGGAAAGGGAAAGGGAAAGGGAAAGGGAAAGGGAAAGGGAAAATAAAAACAGGTACTTCCTACCTAAGTGCTCACCCATCCAATCCAGATGAGTGGAGCTCTACAAACTCATGGAGCCCTACACAAAATCATTTGGAAGGTACAAAGATTTTTGGACTAATTTTTTGTGGGGGTTACTCTAGGATTAAAGCAGTACCTCTAGAGCATAGCATGGTACCTGAAGGAAAAATCACTGTCCTGTAAGCAGAATGATTCCTTGTCAGAACTTCTGCTGCACTGTTAGAAAGTCTACAACTTTCCACAGAATTCTCTCATCAAAACAAACAAAAAAAACTGGAACATTACAATAAAAATTGGTCATTGTGCTTCTCTCCTCTCTCTCTCTCTGTATTTTTCCGAAGAGGATAATACATTTTTTTCAATCCAAGCAGTAATTTTTTTTTTTTCCACTTCAGGACTTTTCTCACATCCTACTAAATTTCAGCAACTTGGATCTTAAAAGAAATGTTTTTCTATTATTAGTGAACGGAAAAAAGAGATATGCATGAACATCTATGAGAACACACTATGAGAAACTAATTACAAATAGAATAATCCAACAACATCCAGCATTAGGCTTTTATTTTTATTCTGTGTCCACTGTATCCAGTAAAAGAAACTAACCATAAAACAATTGTATTTCAGAAGACATTTGCAGCATTCCAAAATCATAATCTGAGTGTTGTGAGATCTAGTACACATCTCACTAAAAATGCATGTCCCAGCTACAGCTTTTGTTTCTATTATCTATGCATTCATAACAGAAAATGTCCTATTTTGCAGGATTAGATGATTAGGACATTAGCACATGCTATGTACACCCACATGCATTTGTAATAATAAAAATAATTAAATATTATGTAGTGGAATCCCTCCTACATGATTCAGCTAAATTCTGTTTCCACTTGTAGGACTGTTGTCTGGCCAAGTAGTAGACATTCCATGTACTCTTACTTTAAACTTTTTATCAGATACTTCAGGAGAACAAGACTTCAAATCAGTTCAAGCATAAAGTGTATTTGGACTCTATTTTCCTGTTAATTGTTTTAGTCTTTTCTCATGTTTTACAAAGTGATTGTTTTATAGCTAGACACAGGAAACTTCTTATTTAACAATTTTAAGTACCAGTGCTTTGGAGAAATATAAGAAAGCTAAAAAAAGTTCTATTTAAAAGTCACTGCTAAATTAATAAATATTTGGCATCTGGTCTCAAATTGTTTGTATATTCAGCAGGTTGAAAATGAACCAAGGTCAACGTCCTAAAGCTGATTAGAACATGAAGTTAAAATGATATGCTATGTTAAAAGGTACCATCAAAGTGCTTGTATAAGGAAAACAATATTCACTGTATACCCATTATAAATAAAACTATAAATTATTAATAGCAAAGCCATGTCATTGAACTTATTCAACTGTTCCTAAATACAGCACTACTTAATTTTTGGGGGTAACCCTTTTTTAAACCCAAAGGAATCAAGCCAATGTAAATACTGCCCCAAACTCATAGAAGTATGGAGGAACCAATCTCATCTAACTTTTCTCATTGAAGAATCAGTGAGAACCTGCTGAATCTCCCAAATCTGCAAACACTGAAAGAGATCTTTAAGGTATACTGATCTGCAGAGACAAAAAGAAAAAAAAGATACACATAGCCAAAAATTCTTAGCCATAGGAAGAGAATACAGAAAGATGCTCTAGAAATCTGACCTCTTTGAGCCCTAAGATCAATGCTGAAACTGAGTTCACTATGTGCCTTTCCATGACTTCTCAATAGAGAATAAGGTTTCATTTTTACAGTTATTCATTTTGCTGTTTGACTGCTTACAGACCATTTCTTCATTTCACTCTTTCCTCTTTCCTTCTCCCTTCTCCTCCGCTCTGCTGAGACCATACCAGGAGCACAACATCCAGCTCTGCAGTCCTCAATACGGGAAAGACATGGGCCTGTTGGAACAGGTCCAGAATAGAGCCACAAAAATTATCAGAGGGACTGAACACCTCTGCTGTGAGGAAAGGCTGAGAGATTTGGGGTAGATCAGCCTGGAAAAATAGAAGGCTCTGGGGAGACCTAATTGCAGCTTTTCAGTACTTAGAGGGGGGCTGATAGGAAAGATGGAAACAAACTTTTTATCTGGGCCTATAGCAACAGGAAAAGGGGTAATAGCTTTAAACTACAAAATAATAGATTTAGACTAGATATAATGGAGAAATCTTTCATTATGGGAGTGGTGAAACAGAAGAGGTTGCCAGAGAGGTGGCAGATGCCCCATCCCCAGAAACATTCGAGATCAGGTTGGACAGGGCTCTGGGCAGCCTGATCTAGTTGAACCTGTCCCTGCTCATTGCAGGGGGCTGGACTAGATGGCTTTTCAAGGTCCATTCCAACCCAAACCATTCTACAATTCTATGATCTGCAAATTAGCCCCATAGGAAGCGTGAGGCTGTGGGCACACATCTGGCAGGGTGAAAAATGCTAAATATTTCTCTCTTAGAAATCATTCCACACTATCAAGTTTGCTGCTCTTGTTTCACTCAGTTATTGAGCTACTTCAGGCTCTCGCTATTTAAAAAAAAAAAAAACACCATGTGCCACAACACAGAAAGGGTTTAGATTTCGCACAAAAATGAATGAAATTTCTCTGTAAAAAATAACATTTCTGTTGAGGAAATTAATATGCTCCATACAGATTTCTTGTCAAGAAATACCTCAAAGCTATTACAATTCAGCTACCTACATAAGATCAAACATCACATATTTTGAAAATGTAATTTTGTGAACAAGTGCCTAAAAGAAACAACTTTTGTTCTGCATCAGCAGACGTAACCCTAAATCCAATAAATGACAGAAATGGAAATAATGCAGAAGTTAAAGAGAATACACCTGATTTTGAACCAGAAACTGCCCAAAATGGGACACAAATCCTCCTGAGTTCCCAAGTAGAATTAGATACTTCAGAACAGAATTCAAAATCACTGACAAAACCACCTAGATCTTGCAACAAATCATTAAGCATGGCAGTTCTTTAACTCCTACATCCTCTGCTGCACTCAAGCACTCCAACAGGATCCAGAGTTCAGACCTCCAGCCTTCAGGACAGATGCCTATGACATTTTTTTCTCCCCCAACAAACTGAGCACAGTTCACAGTCTTCCTGCTAAAGAAAGGCTAGGGAATAAAAACAGGAAGGCTGTATTGTACATGATAGCCATGTAGTTTGAGCAATGACCCAAGACACCGGAAAACACAAGACTCTAGGCCTTTTTTAGTGGAGCGTTTGAAACATTTTGAACTTTGATTTTTTTATGAGTTCAAATCTCATTAAATAAATACACAATAATTACTAGTAACAATAATAATAATAATAATAATAATAGTACAAACCTGGATTTCTATGTGACGAGGGTTATCAATGAACTTTTCTATCAGTAAGCGATCATCACCAAAACTTGAAGCAGCTTCTTGAGATGAAAACCGAAAACCTTCCCTTAAATAATGAAAACAAAAAGAATAATCTGTATTTAAGAAGTTCTGAAGCATACAAGAACACTTACTGATTTCAGTAAACAATCAATCTTCTCTAATCAACACACATCCAAAAATTAAGTCATATCATTTGCAGTTGATTCTGTAATTAATCCCTTTTTTCATGCTTTTTTGCAAAGTCAAAAAAAATTCTCAACCAACCACAAATCAAAGCAAAACATTCTCAAAGCACAAAAAATTTCAGTGTGTTTAAAAATCCTGAGCATTTACTACAATTATGTATTCATTTTCTTCTGCAAAACTAATAAAGTAATTGAATCTTAAGACCCAGTGATTACCAACTACTTGTTACACAGAAGCAAAGGTGAAGTTCGCCATTACTTACAGCACACAGCCCTCTTAACACTCAAGAACAGCAGAAGTTGGTTAATTCTGCATTAAAGAACTGCAAATATAGTATTACAGACATTGCAAATTCCACCACTGAACACAACTTAAAGATGCAATATTTGACCTCACAGAACACACCAGCTGTATTAATAGTTTTTCCCTGCCTTAAAATATAAGTGAGTGTTATACAGAGCACTCTGTATGCTTCCCTCTGTTTCTTCTCTTACACACATAGTTAAACAAAATAAATATTGCAAGCTACTGTATTTATTAATTTAATTTTTTTAATAGCAAAAAGAATACTCCTTGGGACATAAGCTCTGACAAACAAGTTCATCAACAGCTTTCTCAGGGTGAGACAGAGCACAATGCAGGGACCCAAAGGCTTCACTGAAATTTTCTACAGGCTCTGTAAGTCACACATTAGTGCCATCCATGTTGATATATATGGAAAGCTTGGTCATATTTCTGTGTGACTGACTACTGAAACAGCATCCCTGACATCTGTGCCCAGAATAAGAACTACAACTGAGTTGAAGATTTCGTGCTTTCCACATCTCGGATGTAGTTAACCCAGACCATATATCAGCATGATAGATAAAATTTACAGCAGAGAAATGTGTATATTCAAAAGTATATCTTCACATTTTTTTCAACATTGTGGGATAATACATGTTGTAATTTTGAGAGATTATACCTAATGTACAACTTCTTTAAATTCATACTTAACTTCAATATATTTAACTACCTAGTAAAGAGAAAAAAGGGGCATCAAAATTAGTGATTCTGTGCACTACCTAATCTGTCAAAAAAAAACAAGTGCTGTAACAAACAGCCACACATAGTGTTTCTTATTGAAAGTGATTTACATCTATTTTAACTCCTATATCAAAGGTTCTGTTTTGTTTTGTAAACATTCTTGTGTCACATAGTTTTATGCACAATTATTCACAATTGACTTTTTCTTTCACTGAAGGAAGCGTGCTAATTCAAAATCTAAACTGCAATACTTGTTAAAAAAAGACAGGTGCTTAATCATCTCATCCATACATCTGTAAATCTTTTTAAATTACATATAATAGGAATGAATATCTCAGATATTCTGACCTTGTTTTATCTTACAAAACTGTGCAGTTGTAATTGGTCAGTGACAAAAATTAATTCCAAATAGACATCAGGAAAAAAAAATTAAAAGAAAGAAGAAGCAGAGCAGGCATTTTAGGAAGGCTGTGCAATCTCAGTGCAAGACCCAATCAGGCAGAGCTCTAAGCAATCCATTTAAACAGAGTTGATGTTATTCACAGGATGAAGCTGGACAAGATGCTGTCTCTAGATTCCTTCAAACATGCACAGTTATAAAGAGGAAAAACAGGATCTCTCTAAGGTTCACCTCTCTCCCTATAGTACATTTACTTACACTGAAGTTTAAGTTGTACAAAAGCATTACTGATGCTGCCACAAGCCTTCCTGGGGCTGTCTGAAGTGAAACAGCCATGCCAATTTTCTGCCTCCAGCTCTGAAATCAGCACTGCTGCTTTAATTAAAACAATTTTCTTTCGAGGCAGTCAGACACCAACAAAAGACTGTACTCATTATGTAAAATTTCAGTTTTCAGAATCAGGAAATAGTAAAAGAACTTTTTTTTTTTTCTTGTCAAGGTCAGCATTAGAAGGGCCATCTAGTTAAAAAGTAGATGTTTGATAGCCATTAGTATAGTAGCAGCCCTTTGAAACCCTGAGAAGTAGCCGATAGATCCTCAAATGTTGTTGACTTCACACACAGAACCAATATGGATTGCTTCAGCTTAACTCCAAATTAAAAAAAAAAAAACAACTAAAATTATCTAGTCACAGCATTTTACACATGTAGATGGCATGAATACGTGAATGTGTGGGATTTTTAAAAAATAGGGTTTTAGGAAAGACTGTTCTTTACTCATCCAACAGATTCCTTCCCCTTACCTGAACAGCACATACCTGTGCAGGACAGACCAAAGACGTCAAGCCCATACACTCTGTTTTTGCACAGTACTTTGAAAGGCCAAATGCAATGCTTTGGGAAGATAATAAACTTAATGCATAGGCTTGTAATAGGTAATTCTGTTGCATTTTAAAAGCATTGTGCTCTTAGAACCCACACTTCATATACCCTGTGCTTTAGGAGGTCAAGGATTTAGAACGATTTTGCTGTTTATTATTCCACATTAACTTCATTCCAGTCCCACTGCTCATTACAAGCACAACACCACAGAACAGAAATTATAAGAAGCTCTTAGAATCTGAGAGCAGATGTTTGATTTTCATTCATAAAATGGGCATAAGCACACAGAAGAATTTCAGAAACAGGACAATTTACATTTTCCTATTATTACATGTTAAAAAACAAAATCATCTCTCTAAACATCTGCTGCTGGAAGCTGCCTTGGTAAAAACTTTCAAAACAGATACCCACTAAGCATGCAAGACCTGAATATCTAGGAAAAGTTACAGAAGGTGAGACAATAGCGGGGGAATTACTAACACAAAGTTCCAAATTTTTCAGAGGTAACTCTTAAATAATTTAGAACAAATTTCCAACTTGGACGTTATCATGTCTGCAGCTGAAGCTACTAGCTAAAGAAACTAATTTCTATGTGCAAATCCACAGAGTTTAAAACATGGGCCAATAGGTTCTGCATGAGGACCTCAGACACTCAACTTACAAGCAAGTAAGTGCCTTCACATGCAAAGACCCATCACAACCTCTGCCAGAAAATTTCAATCTGTTCTCTGGAAAAGACAGAGTCCTGAATTTGACTCCTTTTCAGAGCTGCCATGCCACCATTTGGAGCCACGAAGCCTAAAGGTTTAGTTAGATGTACAATTGTTATGAGCATACTGGAAGCAAGAAGCCTTCAGTTTCTGCACAAAGAGGGAATGATACAGATGAGGTGCAGGTAGTCAGACACGTCCTGGTCATGTTCTGCTGTACTGCATCATGAACTTCACATTGCCTGTGCCTGGAAAGCACTTTCAGATCAGGTTTGCTGGGGTGCAAGCACAGAGGCTCTTCACATACAAGACCAGAGTTGGCATGATCAATGACTCAGTTAAAATAGTTTTAGACACAGAGCACAGCAGAACTTTCTCAGGCTGAAGAAAAAAAAATTACCAACCTGAACTTAAGCTAAACTGCTTTTCAGAAATCTGCCCTTCATTTTCAATATAATTTCAAGTGGGCATCTATTAGGTGAAGAAAAGGCATGCTAAATTATACTTCTCAAAACCAAGAAATCTAGCTAGGGATTACATTAGAGTGAACATAAGGCAATTTTAATTTCAGACGTGGGTGTCAGTGGCTTGAACTGTACACAAAATTCAACTCTAGAACTTGACCAAAATTAGGAAAAAAGCAATAGAATTGAGAAATGGGAGGGACTCAGATCTTAAAAAACACAACAGCAGCCCTACCCAGAGAGGGGGGTCAACACTGCAGACTTCAACAGTGAAGAGCGTGTGAACAGCTGTTTCAAAACACAAATTGTAACACTGACAAAACTGTACCAGTATTTCTTTTAGAAATATTAGCTGAAAATTAACAGAAATCTTAGCTATAGCAGGAATAATAATTATTATATTAATAGTATATATTATTATATAGATAATAATAGAGGATCTAAACAATTATCACCACTTGGCATATATAAGGGACATGAAAGATGAAGCAGTAAGTTACCACAGAGAATAATTCTGTAACAGTAGTGATTAAGTTCCTCAGATCAGTCTTTTCCACTTCCAGTGGCTATTTCTGCCATCGTGTCACACACTAATTTAAGGCTCCTTATTGTACACAAAGCCAGTTGAAACAAGAAAGGTTTTCAACTAGCCTGAAAATCCAAAAGTATGTTTCAAACAAGGAGAAGATTCTTCACCCAGAGGGTGGTTGGGCACTGGCTGTGGTTTCCATAACCACAGACTTTCTCCAAAATAAATTAGCAATCATGACTTTAGATCCACTTCTATTTTAAAACAGTTACTTTAATCAAGCTCCTTTGCTTCTTTCTGAACTAAACAAGAAATTAACTCCTTCCTTTCAAGTCCAACAGATGAAGAGCTGCCTGCACAAGATCAAGGCAGTAATTTTGGATTCTAAAGCAGTAGCAACAAAGTATCCTTTTAAGAAAGTAGGTTATTCTAGATCTTCATTCTAATGCACAAACATTATTTTCCTATTTAGATTTGAATATAAATGGACTACACAGAGCATGGTACAAATAAACTCACCATGTTTTCTTTAAATTCAAAATTTAACTGCTAGACATTCATTATTCCTTCATCCAGTTTTTAGGTCTTGATAAACAAAAATTTAACAGGGGACAGAAAAATCAGAGGGAAGTCTTGCAGGTGGCTAAATCAAACTAATGAAAATTTCAGTTGTACTTCGCGTTTACTCCAGCACATGGGCTGCTCCCGCCATGCAGAAAGGAAACCATTCAGGTTATTTTGGATCAAATAGGCTTTTCATCACAAGTTTAGAAAAATCAGAAAATACACATTTCTGTAAGATCAGCATACGGAGTGGAAATCAGGCTCCCTCACTGCCAGAACATCAGCAGAGAATGGATTGTAAAATTCTGAGTCAACAACAAAGCATCATGCAATGTTCAGGATTCAGACAACCAATAAGAGACATGAAAACATCTGTGTGTTGAAACTGTGTTGTTTCAAAACAGACAAAAGTACAATAGTTTGCTGATACAAATGGTTTAAACACAGAAGTATGCAATTTATTAGAGCACATTCTGGTAACACTTATGTGCTACCACGTATGAATGATCGGACTCATCAACTTCAACAGAACTAATGGCATGCATTAATGTTTGTGAATCACGGCCAATAAATATTCTACCTAACACAGAGAAATTAATAAATCAGCATTCTGAAAGGCATACAGCAAAATGTTATTTACAGTCTAACATTGGACTAACGGCAGTTGTAAATGTTGGTTTTTATTCAAATTAATGGACGAGGTTTTGTAAGGTTTATGCAATAATCAATTAGAAATAGGCACATGCAAACTTCCAAAGTATATTTCTCACTGTGCTAAAGGAGAAAACCAAATAATATCCAATTTCTCTGTCTAACATTTCATATCTGCTCAACTGTCAGCTTACAATGGCTTAATGGGACTTCAGTAACTGCAGCATTCATCAAGGCAAGCTTTTGGACAGCATCTCACCTGGTCTCTTCATCATCCCAAGCGATTCTCATGCCTTTCCCACCACCACCTGCTGAGGCCTTGATCATGACAGGGTAGCCTAACAGTGGGGAACAATTAGACAGAAGTTCAAACTTTGTTCAGTTGGTCAGAGGAACATGACAACTGACCACATGTCCAATAAAGCCAGTAGACAATAACTTCGTTTATTAAAACACTTTGTTTGCAGGGAGAACAGAAGTGAATTTTTTCTTTTCAAAACTTAGCTGTCAGTGCAGTAATTTCTACAGCCAAGAAAGGCTGTCTTCTCCAATTCATTTATACCAAAAAAACACTGAATGAATTATTCCCAAATAATGAAGTGATTTATGAATAAGGCATTTGACCTTTTTAAGCTCACATTTCTTTAGGAATATTTTTTTTCCTTTGTTGCTGCTTAAATAATATTTTTAATTGATAGCAAAAATTAGTAGACCTTCATAAAATTCATCTAAAGATTGAGTAAACAAATATGCATCTTTATCAACACTTCTGGTGCAGAACATTTTAAATAACAGAGCAGCTTGAGAGCTGTGCTGCTTAGATATTATATAGCAGTATCAGAACACAGATTACTTTTGTTTACAATTAAAAAAGTATTCTCCCCAAATGTACATGTAGTAAAAAAAAAAAAAAGGAGCATAAATCTGTCAGCATTGTCCATAACCAGCAATATCTTACTCATAGAGCAAGCTACTGTAATATGGATATGAGGCAGATCTTCCTTTTCTGAAAACTAGAAAATTACAGTAAAAAAGGACACAGTTTAAATGCAGACTGGTAAAGATTGTTTATCTTTTATTACAAATTATTTCATTCAAAGCAACTCCTGATACAATTCCATCATACCAGAGAACATCACCTTTCTCTACACGAACATGCAGAAAACTAAAAATCAAGGATCTGATTAAAATACTTTTGACATTTCTAGGATAGTAGAAAATTCTTAATGCCTTTGGTCTCCAGAATATTTAATGAAAATCACAGCATTAGGCAAATATGAGACCAGTTGATATCGTCTGCAAAGAAGAGTCTATCAGTCCTTGAGAACTGAAGATATATTGTGTAAAAGGCTTTGATATGGGGACAGAAAGAGAAAATTGAGTATGGTTCCTAGAAGTGGTCCAGTCTACTGTCATATGTGTTACTGATATTTACAGTTTCTTTCTGGAATGTAGGTCTACTCTTGCTCTGTTAAGTGACAGCAGTACAACATTCCAACGTCCGACTCATAGTGATCTAACTGAAAGGAGGTTCAGGAGAAGAAAATTAAAACCAGCAAGATCTGGAAAATCTTTGTTTTCTTAAAAAGTCTGAAATGGATACCAAAAAAAAAAAAGGCATAAGATAAGCATAAGGAACAGCAGTGTTGATTGGAAGGCAGAAAAGCCGCAACAGTAAATGAGAACATTAAATTAACAAAGAAACAGGAAAAAAAAAAATCAGTAAAATAGTTTCCAACTTAACACATTATTAGACTGTGAAACCCCAGGCTGTAAAGCATTCACATGGCTGAAAGCTGTAGAGAGGTCATAGTTAAGCATACGTAGAGCACAAACCAAGCTCCTACAGGCATGGATTACCAAAAGGATATAAATCTCCACGCCTTGGAGTCTAAAGTAGTCTCTTGTTACAACATACAAGATTAAGACCAAACAGAGCCATGCAAATAACCTTTCTAGAGTCTCTTAGGTTTTCTTATGAAATATCTGATACTGCCCATAGAAGTACAGGATAAACCACAGAGTAACAATTACCCTGATCCAGGCCTCTACAACCCCAGAGATTGAAGGGTAAAGTCAAAATAATTCTAGATTACATGCAGCAACAGTGAAGCTCAACCAATTTTCATGAAATGTAGTATATGCAATACCTACACAAGAGCATTTTATTGATGCTGTAGGTGCATCTCCAGATCCTTGGCAGCTGCTAGGCTCCTACACAAGTCACTGGATATCTTGAAATAAAGCTAAAAGCACATCTTGTATAACTTCCATGCAAGAAATGAGATTTTACTGGAAAACTCCAGTGAATCTCTGGCAATATTATCACCATCTGGAGACCTTGTCCAACCCAAAAGCTGCAGGAGCGATATTTTAAAACAAGCATTGTTTTAAGCCTTATTATGGCAAATGCACTAAGGCAATTTTCATCACTTAATCTGTTATTCATTGTTACCTGCACTTGAAAAAATCATCATTAATTATGCTACCAATTTCAGTCTAACAATATCAGTCCCTTGAATGGTTTGCTGATTTTAATTCTGTAAGCAGAATCTAGTCCTAATTTACTGTTCTTTCATTTCCAAAGCAAAACAGGCATATCAAAAATGAGCCTTGGTAAGTCTTTGTATGCTTCAAAAATCTATCACAACTCACATGGTCAAATTATCAGGGAGTATACATGGGTTACTAGTATCATTCACCAAGTATAGCACCACTTTGCTTCCACTCCCTCCCACCTTTTATATACAGTGATAATATGTCAGCCAGGCTTGTAGACAAGCATGGCCTACAAGACTCCCAAGTGCCACTACATAAGTAAAAATAAAATAGTTTTAAAAAAAATAAAGGCCTGTTTTGAAAAAATATATACAGCTTTTCTGGTTGAGAAGGAAAAATTGCAACAGACCTTTACATGTTAGTATGTAAATTAGCCAGTCACCTGAAAATAAGGGTACTGGTATTTTTGCCCAAATATGAGGTTACACACTGCTCACCCTTGGGGAGCTAAGCTGAACTCAGCTACAGAGCAGCTCTTTAGCCAATACCAAAGACTGAAAGGAAGGCCTTGTAAAATTTAAGTTTTGCATACATATTGGGTAGAGGATACTGGGATCAGAATGTATTACTCAACACTCTCCATTTTTGTAGCAATCAAAATGGCTAAAGTATGTTCCCATGAATTGGTTGGATTAGTTATGGGAAGGGAGAGGCATGCAAACAATTTCTAACACTTACTTGTAAGTACCCACAACAACAGCAATGAAAAGACTCACAAAGCAGACACATTTTTGAGTAGGTGTTAGGTTTTCAATCCCTCCCTCAAATTAGATGCCACTTTATGTGAAATTAAAATTGCATGTGAGATTAAAACCTACTCTTGTTTTATAGTTTTCCAATCCTGTGACGCCTCTTAAGGATGGAGTTAAAGATCTTAGGAGGCAAGAAAGCAAAAAGCAGTCAGACTTGAAGATCGCTGCACCTGGTCTTGCTGCTAAATAGGTAAACTCATAAGTTAGGACTGCTTTGTTTCCAGGACAGTTACTGTTCTGAGAATCTGAATGATAAAAGGAGTAAACAAACTTCTGATGTCCTGCAACTGTTAGCTCCCACCCTTTGCCACCACGGTTTTTAGATGTAATTTACCCATTTTTAAAAAGTTGCAGGTAGCAGACCACAGAACACATTGTGCAATATCAGTTTTAGCAATATTGCATGTGACAATACAGAATTCTTTTCAATATCTATTATTAAATCCATTAATATCCATTAAATGCAAGCACTAACTAAACCCACATCAAATGAAACATGACAAAAAAACCATCTTGTTCATCTTTTCAGTTTTGTACAGACTTTCATTTTGTTTTAACTGACTGCACTTCATAGCTGCTCAATCCTTTCAAATAGAGGAGTCAAACTTTCTGGAGTTTCATTGATGCTTCAGAATTAAGAAGCCAACAGTTCTTAATGTACAATCCTACAAACAGACCTAAAAGCAGCATGGGAAAAGGGCCAATGCAATTAAGCATACAGAAAGGATCAGAAGAGCACAACAGTCCACACCAACAAATAGAAAACAGAGACAGTAGAAAGGAGCCAATACAGCAATTTGTGCCTGAACTTCTTCCAATTTCTGATTTAACCTAGTTTCCCTGTCACATTCTCTACACAATACAGGAAAACATCTTAAATCAGGGGCAAAAAGAAGGTTTCACTACCACACCTAGAAAATGTGTATCCATAGATAATAGTCACTGAAACAGGTAAAGGCTGCATTCTCAACTCTGAGGTGCCATGCTTCACTACTACTGGATATTTGGCCAAAACACCGCAGGAAGAAGCAGAAAAAAAACAAGAGGCAGCAAGAGAGCATCACACACAGTTCTACTGTTTTGAGCACTGACCCACAGTCACTTTTTTAAGAATTACTTAAGCTTTCTTAGAAGACTGAAACACGGAATTAGTGAAATTAGAAACAATCTGAAAGTATTTCACTGCTTATCAAGTGCTTCATAGACAAGGACAAATACATTACATACATACACAAGAGACTATAATTTCATTCTACCTTAGATCCTTTGAAATTAAAATCACTATCTTTAATTCTGGTCAGTGATTACAATTAGACAGAAGCTTAACCAAACTGATCAACTTGTCAAACCATGGGTGGAGAAAAAGCTAGAAGGAATAATTTTCTTTCACTACATGGCACTGTAGTACAAACCCTTCTTGTATCAAAGCAGTTTAAGAATTTTTCATCTAAATAAAGCACCACCCAGCTGTCTGTAATTGACTTTATTATCACAGATTTAAGACTGCCTTGATATAATGACCTCCAAAGTGCTACTGATATCAAAGACAGGAACCAGTCAACAGAACACCAGAAGAACTCGGAAGAAAATTAAAAAAGAATGTATTTTAAAGGGTGTCTAGAAAGCCACTGCATGCCTTCTAACTTACATTCATCAAAACTGTTTAAGAAAATACCTGCAGGAAATCTTTAAAACACAAGAGCAAGAAAGGGTATTGAAGAGAAAGTGAACTGAAATAATCACATTACTATGTCTTTATGCAGGACTAAACCAAATTTTATTTACTATTCTCTTCTGAATGTT
Source organism: Camarhynchus parvulus (assembly GCF_901933205.1). Lineage (NCBI taxonomy): Eukaryota > Metazoa > Chordata > Aves > Passeriformes > Thraupidae > Camarhynchus > Camarhynchus parvulus. The sequence goes on from NC_044571.1 coordinate 39,253,575, forward strand.
TCAGTTTGGTTAATAGACTCTTTCTTTTGGTGATGCTCCCATGACAGTGATCACTTATCATTGGATTTCACAACCAAGACACAAAGCCTGACTACTCACAGAAACGCTGACTTCAATTGTGTCAGCCTAAAAGTCAGACAAGCCTAAGGGGGGTTTCAGAGCAGTTAACCAGTGCAGGGTAAAAGCCCCAACTTAAACTGAAAGCAGCAAGATCTTGCATTGCTAAGAAGTTATCTGTAGCTGTGCAACTCCCACTTTCTATCAGGCACATAAAGGCACAGCAATAGCTCTTGACATAGGTGAAAAGCTGTTTATCTACCTGTGATAAACCTAAATAGCTTCTCATGGTTGCAATCTCAAAGGGAAAATTAAAGAAAAACCCCAAGAAAAATCAGATATCTTACTGCATTAGATTCCTCTTCTAGAAAGCATTTAAAAACGTGTAATTTCAAGCATATGGTTTAGCATTTTCACTAATATCAAGCTTTAGTAAATAAAAGCCAAAACTCATTAAACACATATTACACTTAACCTTCATCAAAATTAGTCCCAGACTCATTTGCTGGTTGCTCTTTTCACCATTCTGTAAGATACCCAGAAGCTGAATAGTGACTTTATTCCAGTAAGCACAGAAGGCTGGTGCTCATATTCAAGCTAGCTGCAGTCCACACAGTGATGAAGAATGAAGATCATAACATCACAGGTGTCAGTCTCCACATACAGAGAAGTGCACCACGCCTAACTTTTGACTATCATGTCCAGTTGCAAATATGCTTTCAGGCAACTGCTTTAGTAAGGTATTCATTACTGCATATTGCATTCATTCCACAAATCATGGCTGCACTTGTTCTGTAAAGTCCAGTTTGAAAAGCTCAAATTTGATGATTTAAGAGACAGGGCGTTAATGCCTAGATTCCTCCAGCCCTATGGGCAACAGGGAACTTAAAAACTATTAAAACATTATTTGTTCTATAGGGATTACTTATTACACATTCAATTTAGTCAACCATGTCTGCTGAGAGGCACACAAATCCCACCATAGCTAATTTAAGAACTTACCAATTTCCCTTGCAATTCTGACAGCTTCATCTGCATCCTGTAAAAGCAGGAAATGAGACCCAACGTTAATCCCATCAGCCATTGCACTATGTCCTGAGGGCAGTCATATATTGCACTACTGTCTCCTCCGATTCATTTAATGTTTGATTTTACAACCTCCTGACCCTTTTCAGCCAGAGGAATGTAAAATTAATACCATAAGTGGAATGTAAATTCTACCTCATCATTAGTGCACTGAGAAACTCAAAGCAACAAGGAATCAGCTGACAGGAAACACAACCAGGATCGCAAAATTATTTTCTGCAGTTGTAGGAATTTAATGCTAGAATTTAGACGTTTACAATCAATAATGGACCATAAATCAGATCGTTAAAGTTTGTCCACTACCAGCTTGTTTCTGTCCTCACAGGTATTCCTTGTGTTTTCCTGATTGCTGTCAGTAGGGGGAGTTGATTCTCTATTGTTTGGGAGTAATTCAAGTTCAGGAAAAAAAAACCTTGTAGAACTTCTTCAAAGACAAATGGGTTTTGTTTACTCAAGAAAGAACACAAGCACTTCAGTTTTGGAAGTTCTGCATTATGAAGACAAAATAAACCTTAAATGCATCATTTTAAACTGTATCTGAAAGGAGAAGATTCCCATAATTGTGTTCATTTAAGAGTTGCGTAAGCCAACTTTACAAATTCTTTTGTTGATGCCACCTATTGCTTCAGCTGTCTCATACTACTGTAGCCTGGTACAGGAAAAAGTCCTGGGAAACTCAGTGAATAAAAACCAGAATACTTGAATTACTTACATTTCAATAACCAAATCACTTCCCCTGCAGTAGTTATTTCTACTGATAACAGTATATCTCCATTATACAAAGTTAGAAAGAAAAAGGGTTAAATTACCGTGGTACACATTAAGCTTGAAAATTCCATCCAAATTTGCTAATATTTATACTATCCCATGACATACATTAAAAAATTTGTATAGAAGGCAGTAATGTCTGGAAACCACCAGCTGCTAAGTGTGTCTGAAACTATGGGGGCTGACTTATGAACATTAAACTGAAACCTGATATTTTTAAAGCTTTCAAGGCAATCCATTTTAAAAGCACCCAGGTCAGAACTTTAAAAAAAAATACATAAGAAATGTTCATACCTGGTTCATTTATGTCCGATAATAAAACAAAATCCTCTTTAAAAGTCTTCAGTACCTAGTAACAGCCCCATGAAGAATAAGAGGGCTGGCAGGGGAAGTTGTCAGAAAATTTAATTTCCTTTCATTAGCTAGTCTGCTCCACAAATCGGTGCTTGTTAAGTTCAAAGCAGTCCTGAAAGCAACATCAGTTTTAAGTCTTTTTACTCCAGTCACATCTGTTAATGAGATTTTTCCAAATAACAATTGTTTTTAACTCAAGAGATAAATCTAGCAAAAAAACCTTGCCCCTCACTCCCCCCCCCCAAAAAAAAAACCTCAAGAGTTTACTGTTTTATTACACCTTGCTGCTTTCCATGACCCTGCACCCTCCAAATTTTAGCTTAAAGGGATAAAATGCATGAAAAGGGTCATTTAAGAATGTTAGTGGTTTCCACACATTGAGTTTGAAGGTTCTTTGTTCCTGCCCGTGACAGTTATGCGAGAATACTTCCCCTTAATAGCCTCTCTGTCAGGAAGTGTTAAACCTGCCAAATGCAGACAATTAGAGCCTCTTGAACAAAATGCAGGAAGAGTGATGACTGATGAAGAGCCACGATTATAGCTGAGAAGGAAACTTTTACATTTCTTTTCTCTTGCAAATTCCCCCACATATTTGCAAAATAGAATTAAGGGGGGGAAGCAAACAGGGTAATCTTTTTTCACTTAGTTACCTGCAAACAAGTGGCTAACTGATACACTGTAATCTACAGGAAGACAAGCTGCAAATCATTATAGAGGAACTTTTCACTGCCACTGTATTTTTACATATGCATACAACAACTTTAAGTAACAACTGATTGGTATCAGCAGCACTAATTGTCTTCGTTCAGGCTTGAAAAGATTTTAGTCATCTGCCCAGCACAGTTATTAATTTACACTGTGTCAACATCTGTTTCTTTTACAGTTCTAACATATTAGAACCCAAACTCTAAAACACGAGAAAAAAAAAATCCATGCATGCTCCAATTTTCGCTTTCAAAGAGCATTTCTGAAAACTCAGAAAACAAAAATATGCTGTGATTTAAAGAGGAAAACTAACAAAAAAAAAAAAAGAAATTTATATATTCCTATCTCTGATAAGTCTTTTGATCTTTTTCCATAAGAAGGTATGTTGAATATGTTTAAAATATGAATTTCACTTGCTGATTACATAAATACAGAAACAGTCTGAGTAATCAAGGAAAGTTAGGACATTTGTTTTAGCTTTTTGGTATATAAAACTTATGACAGATACACAATATTTGCACAAGAGGGGCAAAAAAGTGAATGCTATCATACTGCCTAACACCCATGTCCATATGTGCAAAATATACAATACCACACTGGTACTAAAAACACTTTAAATTATTTTTTAAAGCAAAAGTCCTCAGTGATTTACTGCTATTTCTTCCAAAAGCACATTAGCTACATTACCATTTTCCCAAAATAAACTGGAAACTGTAACGGAATATATAATTTTAGCACCAGCTTTTATTGTACAAATAAAAATGTTCAAGTCATGGTAGAAGTTAATAAAAGTCCTAAGAGTTATAAAATTATGTCAGTGTTTTCACAAATAGGTGATTCCATTAAGTTAAAGAGACATGAAATACTCCTTTTGCGTAAGAATTCCTAACCTCCTACTTTCACGTACATGCCTCTCAACCAGGTACCAGCAGGTGGAGACAGAAAAACAAAACGGTCTTGATATGGGGAATGCCAGGGTAAAGCTGATTAAGTGACTCCTAGAACTGTGAAACATTGTATTAATGATGAAGAACTGCATCATGGTTTTCACGGCTGAGGGTACTATAGCCCTAGAGAACCTCCAGTTCATATCCAGAATCTTTAACAACCTCTCCAACAGTGACCATTCAATCCTAATGTCAATATCCTAGCGCAAAAATTCATCCAAAACAGGCACCCAAAACTTAACTACAGTAAATTCAGAGCCTAGCTGAAGACCTCTAATGTGTTTACTGACATCAGCGAAACTAAGTAGACACAGACATTATTCTTCTGTGTCTACACTCAGCTGCGTTCTACCAGCCATAAAACCAAACTAGCTGTATATGGTGAAACAATACAAAAATCATTCTTCCCTTGCCATTCCTTTTCCAGTTTTTCACCACAGCATGTTCTTATGCTCATTACTCAGCCTCCACTTTCTAGTCTCGTACTCCCCTTTAGTTGTTTACAGTCAATACATCATCTCAGACCCAATTTTAGTATAGCTATTGCTCACATGGATTAATGCTAATTCTTTTGATTAAAACCATTTATGACTACATCTCCCAATCGGGTTTTATAAAACTAATTCTAGTTACACATTTTGAAATTAATTACCTTTGATCACTTTTGTTGGCTATCTAGCTGACAGCACAAGACTCCAGTTCCTAATATGTTCAAACAGGATTTCTCAATTGCCCCAGCCAACTGAGAAACTGAACCATGGATGAGAAGAAAATTACTCTTTGTCAAACTGCCCTCTCCATTCCACATCTTTCCACTCAGTTTCATATTTGCTAGTATTTGCCAGTACAAGAACAGTTAGCGGTGTCTGATGCCATGCATCCTCCTCTTCAATCCTTCCCGCTTTAAGTACACTGTTGAAGGGCTTCCTTCTTTTAAATTTCTAGTTTAATTACTACTCACTGGGAATTCTTCTGCATGCAACTTCTCCAAGATGTTATTACAAAACCTTAGCAGTGTCTCCCATGTCTGAGTGCTAAGCAACATAAGAGAGGAAAAATAGTCTTTATTCATGAAGGACCTAAGTATCTGCAGCACTTTTTAACAAGGATAAAGACAACTCTCCTCGTAACAAAGATTTTCAGTGCTGTCTTGAGTTGAATAATGAAGCACTAGAAGCTGTTGCCCCGTGTTTGCCTTAACTATTCATCCACAAGAATACATTCAACAGATCCATCTTAATTTCTAGCATTGTCAGAGGCATAAATACAGTTTTCCTCCAGCTTTACTGAAGTCCTCTTTAAAGCTGAAGCCAGGTCTAACCACCTTAAGCATCGAGCAGACATTTAACTCCTTCCTAAGGCCTTTATAATCTTTATTTCCCAGGAAAAAGAGCCCTCAAGGATTTTGAAAGCTTCATAACTGTGACTAAAATAGGTCTCCCACAGAATGGCAGAAATCCTTAACAGTCTCCAGTTCCTTGTGTGTCGCTGTTCTGATTAGAGCTGGTATCATGCAGCTTTGCCCTTCCTATCTTAGTCCAAATTTGCAAAATAGCATATCAAACTCTAACCAAAGATCAGGCATCCTGTATGACCTAATTATTTGGGTATTCATTTGAGCAAAAGACATTGTTACAGGAAGGAAATCAGAGACCAAACACAGGCACATATTTAGATCCATAGCAAGTGTGACACTATCGATTATCAGAAGCTTTATTTCCTATAATTGGTTATCAAAGCACTGGTTAGCCTAAAATTTGCAACTTTTTGATGGAGACAACAACGCCGGCAATGTCTGCGGACTTTCCTTGCTCTTATTTGGTGGGCACACTGCAGGTTTGGGTTTAGGGTTTTTTTTTTAGATATGTACTCTTTGTCATCAACACTCATCAGATAACCAGAACTCGTGCAGGGCTGAGGTAGGTGAAACCAGTGTGACATGGACACTTTGGGATTAAGGAACTACCACATAGATCCTTTCAATAGCAGAAGACTGGAGTTCTCAACTCAGGCCTACATTCCAGTTCATTTGGTTTTAAGGGTATTGTTGCATACAGCCCATGGCCAACCACATCACTTAAGTTTCGTTTTTGTGTCAGGAACTTCAGATAATTGCCAAAAACAGTGCAACTGAAGGTCTACGAAACAAGTGCATACAGGAAAGCAGCTCAGCTGCACTGGTTCTAGGCCTATCTGTTCCTTAACCATTATCCTACTTTGTCAGGTTTGGGTTTTTTATTAGTAGAATAGCAGACCCCTACATAAGTTTTAATTTGATACAATGAGAAAACCAGCATTTTGAGTATTTAACTCTGCATTAGAGAATGCTTTGTGGTATTCAAATGATTAATTCAAAGTTATCTCCTAGCTAGATGCTTTTCTAGAAGTTATTTTCAGGATTCCTAGAGGAATATACAGGTCCTAGAAGAATATACAGGATATCAGAACAAAGAATGTTATGCCCAGCAGCTTGGCTGCTGTTATATCTTACGAGTGCTAAAGGACCACACACACAGGGGACTGCTAAAACATACAACAAAAACCTGAAATTTGCCAATTTGCCACTCCCAGACTTCAACATGGCCATGAATTCCAGTCCAAAACTCATATGGAGTCCTCCAGAAGGGAAAGAAGTCTTTGCACTTCTACCCATTGCAGCATTATCCTGCTACCAGACATTACAAACATCATGCATCTCCATCACAAGTACTGAAAATTCTCTTGGGCATTTTGACCTCAGCTATTTTGTGATTTTATCATTCTCTCTCTCTAGTCAAGTTCTCCAGGCAGCCTCAAAGGACCAAGTAATTCTGTGGAGGCTGAGCCCCTCTGTACTCTATTTACCTGTCACTTTTAGTTGGGTTTTGGGGGTAATTTGTCTCTTAACAGAGTTTAAAATCCAGCTTAGCTACTATGCTCTTTTCCATGCAACTTAAAGTTTTACTCAAACTTCATTTGAAAAAAAGTTGATTTGACATGTAAAGCATAAAAATTTTCAACCCAGGAGGCCAACATTTTATAAGGTACCAAGTTTTACTTTTATCCAGTGAAGGTTTTAAAAGAGAAAAGCCTAACTACATTAACATAGACAATATATTAAGACACAAAGGAAAGCTTGTAAGAATCCAACAAAATCACTATGGCAGAAAATAAACAAAAATGAAGATATACCTTATTTAACCTTACAAACTATAAAGAAATAACAAGTTCCTTTTTACAAAACTGTTGGAAGACATTCCTTCTAAAACCACACAAAGAGCATTAGCTGTAGATTCTGATAAAGAGCCGTCAAATTCCCCCCCATCCCATCCTTATTCTGAATTTTGCAACACATGGAAATATGCACCATCAGAACTGACCACAAAATGGAAACTTCACACAGTTTAACAAACTTCACTTAACTTAGAGCTGTCAAGATCTTGGCCAACAAGAAATCCTGAGAAATGTAAAGATGTGCAAATAAGGCAAATCCACACCTGACATTTTACACATCTACCTGCCTTCATGTTAAATTTAAAGCAAAGTATTTTTAGAGACTCCACTGAAGAACTCCTAATACATCATTTATTATCAAGGACTTTCTCCTCTTTTCCAAAGCTCTCTTGTTAATAAAAATCTGTACTTCATTTTTAATTACATTTTACTGAAAAAGAAGAGGAAATTATAATTAGATTCTGCATCAGACCTTCAATAGGTGTACTTTGATTTAGACACTGTTCCTACAGTGGGCAGACAGTAATTAAATGATTTCTCACCTTGACTACTCCATCAAAGCCAGGGATCGTGTTGACCTTTGCATTCTTGGCTAACAATTTGCTTTCAATCTTGTCTCCCATAGCTTGAATAGCATGTGTGTCAGGTCCAATGAAGGTGACACCTTCTGATGCCTGCAAAGACAATGAAGATAAAACTTTAAGAGACAAAAATAAAAATCAGCTTTTTCATACACAGATATTGCTATTAACTTTTTTCTCTTTTTGAGCTAGTACAACAAGACTTATAAGGCAGTGATCTCTTTACATAACAACAGAGCAATATATAAATATTTCAGACAGTTCATTAAAAATGTGTATGACCTTGTGAAACTATGTATACACACAGATTCAAAACCCTATAATTAGCATTTGTATAAATCAAAAGCCGGGCCAGAGAAAAATAGCTGCAAGTGGAAGTACTCCAGCCTGGAAGTTAAAAATATCCCTTCAGAAAACAGAGGTTTGTTAATTCACCATTGAAATAACCAAAAATTATTTACAAAGATGCACTTGCCAAATGATAACACAGTTTAAAATTCTATTTCGTACGCATTCCTAAAACCAAACCTCAATGAAACACCACAATGAAAATTCAGTCTTTAGCTCAACAGATAAAAGACCTTGAAAATAAAGCAATAAGTGAAATAATTTCCTGATTCTTTCAGGCAACTTTTCTCCAATAATAATGTGGAAAGCAGTTCACATAAAATGTTCTAATACCTCAACATCAATATGTAGGTAAAACATTGAGCTGCATGTTTCTTCTTCCTGTTTCTCTATGCCAACAATAGACTTCAGCAAAGTTATTCAGATAGAGGCATTTTTTCAAACTTCCTCAGGTCAGTACTACATTAAGTTAAAGACAATTCTATCAGAACTGTTCCCTGAAAGTTACTGATGCAATAGCAAGTACACATGTGTTTCAGGTAACTTTATATCTTTTGTACTGGATGGGGAAAGAGAAGATGAAAGAGGGGTAAGGATGAAACAAAAAAAATTAATTTTTTTTTAAAAATCAAGCCTTGCACAATTTTTCAAAGTTCCATTTATTTTCTTCTTCCCGTTCTAAGACATCTGTAAAATGTCTAAATCCAACTTGTTTCTAGCCAATGGGCAGCTAACTTAATATCACTACTAGCAAAATGGTAAACAGCAGTTTCTTGTATCACAATTCATGCCTTAGTATTTTGTCTTTCTGACACATACTTATGCTACACAAACCATATAGTTACAGTCACTAATGATAAAAAGTCATTTGTTGAAGCTCTGTGTATTTACATGATGGAAGTACATGATCCAATCCCAGAATATAGGAAAAATATGTTTAAGCTGGGAAACATCCTCCTATTTGTGATCTTATAAGAACCAAGAGATCTCAACCTGCTTGGGAGTCACCATCAGCAGCTTCCTAGCAGGACCAGTGTGCCAGCAGCAGCTCTGTGTAGATTATTTCATACCATCCTAGCTAACAGGGAAATAAAGATCATCCAGAAAAGACCAGGTAAGCATTATAGACACACAAGGAAGCTCAGTGCAAGGACACCCAAACCAAATGCAGAGCATCAGGCTCCGCTACATCAAAGGACTGTTAGCTTTGACACACAATGAACCATCTGGGGGTTTATCTCTGCCCACCTATTCTCTACTGCATTGGGATTCTTAGCTTAGCAACTCAGGAATTAACAACTTGATTAATAGCTGTCTTAGAAAGTTGGGAAGACGGTTATACAAAGAAGGGAGAGGAGGACCAAAACAAGGGTGCAGACCCATAATTATGTAGTGCTCAGATCCTTTGGCACTTGAAGAGATCCACTTTTTAAAGGAGAAGGGAAACAAAGCAAGGACTTGATGCATGAAACCACAGTGACACAAAGTTTGGAGCTAACTGTTTCAGAAACAACCTGAAAACTCATACTTCTTCCTCTCTTAAAAAGAGGCAGAAATAGGTACCTGCATACACCTAGAGGCAGGGCAGAGTTCTGTCATCAGACTGTATCACAATCTCAAAAAGCCTTGTGGAAAAGGATCACTTACACACTTGACAAGTGGAGATTCCATCGTCCCTCTTGTATCACTTCTAACCTGGAACACCTTGTTTCCACAGTTTCTGCCACAATACTGGCATTTGCATCCTGACCAGCACTACTTAAAACTTCACCATGTATTGTTTCCTCTCCTCAATTTCCTAGAGTTTACTATCAAAAACATGAGATCTACAGAGGTCAAGATATCAGGTTCAAAACTTTTGCTGCCATAACAGACCATCCCAGACTTGTAGCTTGCAGCCTACTTCCATACTCTTACAGTATTTCTCTTATCTCCTCTTTGTCTTGACAGAAAATGAAAAATCTTCATTCAAACTGGAGGTCACAGGGGAGGATAAAAATTACATTGATGGCATCAGCAAGCATGCACCTCTCCAGCCAAGTGCCCTTAGAGGACATTATGCTTGACCTACTGTCTCATCTCACTGATTTGTGGCATGGACTTCCAAAGTGCCCAGTTCACTCCCTGCTCCTGGTCCAGATAGGTGGATAAGAAGAGAACAGCACCATTCAGGAAAGATTAATGAACCACCTGAGAAGGAACACTGCAGGCCATTTCAAGAAATTAATCTCTGCATCCAATATATTTGTTACATGAATCCTGTAGAGCTGCAGTATTCCACAGGGACACAGCCCATACTACTTACTAAAAATTAAGTACCAGATGATGTGCAGCAGATTCACATTACTCTAATGCAAATATCACCTGTTGAAACCTGTATCTTTGTATTTATTTAATGCATACTTTTCATAGGTCAGAATTTACAAACTGCTCTTGTCTACATAGACAGCTTTTGGCTTTAATTGCTTCAAACCTTTGTGCCTTACACAGATCAGCTCTTTCATGGTGAACAAGCAGCAGCATAGTACAACCAGCTATTCCCTCATAACATCAGTCACCTGGGGCAGTCACCACAGCCAGCTGTTTCCCCTTCAACAATCTGAAACTAAATAGCTTAACTCAATATGATATCAAAGTACACCTAAAACATGTGATTCTGCAACATCCCCAAATCAAAAATAAGTTAACAAACCTAGGAGGTTCTGCTGGTTTCCAAGCAGTGTGTCTAACCATCTCTTACACAGGAAAGGTGTGCATTCTCTGACATGACTCACAACTAACTTTAGTTAAGCACATTAAAAAATACTTTGTTTAGTAGTGCCTTAAGCTGACAAAGTCTTGCAAGTCTTGCTACAGCAATTTAATACCCCATCACTCAAAGATGCTTGCTCAAGCCCTCTGCCAAAGCTTCTCAGCTTATCACCAGAAAAGTGCCCCAGCTTCTTCATCACCCACACTCACACAATCTGCTAAACAATCCATTCAAAAGTCTACTGCCCAATACTGAAAATACCAAAAACACACCATAAGAAAGAATGCAGTGGCAAACACTTCAGCTCCCACAAAGATTTATCAGTTTGGTCACACACAGACTTGTCAGTGTGGCAGCAAGTACTAAAACCTCTGCTGTACATACACAAGCTTACACACTGCATATCAAACAAGTTCTTCCAAAACTTCTGTTACTCCTCCACACATCCAGCAGAATATTTCAGCCTTGAAGACTAATTATCTGGCTGCAGAAAACACATCAAAAGTTTCACCATAAATATGCACCAGCACTTTGTTTAGAAACATACCTGTGATATCTGTGTATCACTGCTCTACTTTGCATAATCAAAGGTACAGGCAAATAAAAAGGAATATTTTATAGAAGAACAAGTTCATAGAAATTCATGCAAAAAAGTTAATTTTTAGTTGTCTTAAGTATCAGATATTAGAGTTTCCCCCAACAGCCTACTATTTTTGAAAGCAGTAACAACAGGTCTAATGGTCATGCCATAAGGACTGTGAACAGTTTATTCTCCCTTCGTTTTTGTTTGGTGGTTGGCTCTTTTTAAGCCAGACAAAAGCCTTAGTCTACCCTCAGGGAATGCAGGACCCCTAATATAGCAAAAACCAAACACAGTGTCAAAGTACAACAAGCAAAAGCAAGATTTGGAAAATCCTTTTGAGAAGTTCATGATTGAGTTTGTGACCATCACAGTCACAGTCTGTCAAACATCTGACCGCTCTGGGAACAGAGTGGGCCAGACTGACCTATGTTAGTGTAAGTCATCATACCCTCAACATCTGGAAAGGACCTGCCCATCTGATAAACTCCTGTGGACCTGAAGTAATTGAAGAGACAGTCTAGAGGGGCAGTTTCTTTTGCACCTCCTCCTGGAAATTACGAATGTAGATATTCACAATTAGTATATTATACAGTCAGTAGTGGATTCAGTCTCAGTGACAGCCTAAGCAGAACTAAAGATAGAAAGCATGAAGGAGAGGAAACTGCATAAGCAACTTTTACACACGTATACTTGGCAACATATACTCTTCTGTGGGCTTATGAATCTGTGGCAAAGCAGCCAACTCACTGCCAGGCCTCCTGGAGCTGCAGGAAATTATTGAACAGTTCCAACTCAGCTTTAGACAAAACAAGTGATAGTAAAACTTATCCGTTGTCTTTTACTATGTTAGTTATGGACAATTAAACACAGTTTTTGGTGTCCTCATTTGAGCCAAGATACTTGAATCTGCATGTAATATCAGCTTAAGAGGAGCGGCTTCAACCAACAAGGAGAATATGCTATGTACAAAAACAGTGCTATCAAGAATCTTGTGTTTTCTCTTTCAGGACCATTGGATGAGGGGATTTTTCCACTCACAGCATGCTGATGTGGCAAAGCATACTCTGAGTGCTCAGCTGCCTCCAGGTGCAAGAGCCCCCTACAGTTACCTTACCACACAGAAGCAGCGACAATAATGCAGGCTTTGTTCTTGTTCATGCCCTAGTACCTGAAAGGACTAGGTCTAGGGAAGTATTTCTCATCTCTGAGGAAGAAATGGCTGAAAGGCTAGAGAGATCTCAGAAGCATTTGTAGCTGCTCTGCTGTTATTGAAAATAAGCTTTTCTATGTGAACACAGAGCTGGTTTTAAACAAGTTCATGAAACTTACAGGAGAACCCAAACAATATATTGCAGGCTGCCACTGAATCATAGGTTCTCAAATTCAGACTTACATATGATATTTTCAACTCAGGGTGATATTTACAGAAGACAGTAACAGCCCTCAAGTGACTGAGGCAACCAACCAAGCTCCTCTTTCCTCATCCACTCTCCTTCCCCCGCTGCACATGCCTGCCCACAGTCCTATCTATCCCCCTTCTCTAAAGACAGGCTTAAACACTCTCAGCTGACCTAGCTGACCAACATGGCAGACAACGGTTTATTTCTTGTGTAAGAAACGTTTTCCATCACTTTCACGAGACAAAATGAGCTAATCAGAGAAGCTTAATGGGTATTGAAGGAAAGACCATGAGCTGCTGGTGCATGCAACTGGAAACAACAACCTTCTTTGGGAAGATGGAACATCCTCAAACTCTGAGGTGCTCTGGAGGGTGGTTGCATGCTGCCATATTGACCTGCTCTTCTTGTCAAATCTGCACTACTGTTTTAAGGTTTGTTTTAAAAATCAAACATGATGCTTCTCTGAGGAGCACTGTTTGAGTCACAGAATGGCTGAAGTTTGAAGCATCAAAGCCACTGCTAAAAACAACTCTGGACATGTAGTTTCAAGTATTCCAACTTAAGAGCAGAAGAGAAACAGAAACAAGATTCTGTGGCAGTGAGGTAACAGCAAGATCAGCAAGTGTGGGCAGCACAAGTTACCACATTTACTGAAGAATTTATTGGTAAGATTATGAAGGAGGGTCCATAGATAAGAACTTCAGTAGGAACTTTATCATAGGTCTGGTTTTCAAAGGAGTTCTGTTTTAATGCACAAGTTTGTTCACAGGAGAGACTAGAAAAGGGTTCCATTAAATTCTTATATGCAGCTAATTGATTCTTTCACCATTGTACTCCCTCTTGCCACACAACCAGTCAAGGAGGCAGACCCAAAGGAGAAGGGAACAGGTACAAGTAGTCTGGTATTCACAGTGTTCCAGAAAAATTGGTATCATCCACAAACACAATCCCCCCCACATACAGCTCAGAGATCACCAGAAGGACACAAACCTGAATATGCAGCTGTCTGCAGACACATACAAAGCAGAGCAGATAAGCAGCACACCTCAAAGATGACTGGAATAGACAGCTGGGCCAAAAAGCCTCTAAGTCACATGAGCTAAATGCAGGGCTGAAAAGCTGAGCTGGCAGCAAAAGGAAGGTCCAACAGAGGTACAAACAACCTAGGAAAAAACCAAGCAGAACAGAAAAATCCAGATGAAACATCCAAAGACAGATAAGATTCATGAGTACTAGCAGGGAAAAAGGGGAGAAAAAATCCACTAACACCACCACCAACACAAGCACACTGACATCAGTTGTAAAAGGCAGGTACATAAAACACCTCAGAATTCAGGAACTGTCCATTCAACATTGGGAAGTAATTCCTCAAGGAAATCTACTGTAAGAATATATAATAAGCATCCACCCAATAACTTAGGAAATACTGAACTGGTAAAATACTCTACAATACAATGTGGTGGACATGAAAAATCATCCTGAAGCTTTCTGCTAGATGCACAGACATGACCTATCAGCTCAAATTTTTTGGCCCTGTTGCTGCTATCCTGAAGGCTCAGAATTAAGAGCATACACAGGAGTGGCCAATGATTCATGCTGGCATCAACCTCCAAAATCAGTACCAATAAATGGAAAATTTCATTCTCTGATGTTTAATTTTAAGCTGCAAAGGGCCTGAATCAGTAAAAAGCCTAGGTATTGTCATAAATCATCAAGAGCAGTAACCCTCCAGCAATTCAGTGAAGAAAAGTTTCTTCCAATCTTGTTTACAATGAAAAAAGCAGAACTTCTGAGGATTCCAAAGGATCTTTACAATGCACACACATTTACACCAACACACACGAGAGAAAAGACAACACATACAAGTTGCATCCTTCATTAGAACAAATATTTTTATAAGATGAGTCATGCTGAAGTAAATTAAAGCCTTCTATACAGCTTATAGCCCAGTGAGGACAGTATGCGATGTAAGGAAAAGCACAGATATGTAAGAGGGAAGGGCTGTAGCATCTTACTGTTCCCTGATTACACCTGCCTTTGACTACTGCAGTTACTTCTGCAGAGGTCTGGCTTTTGTATTGTTAGAGGTCTTTGGAAGGAGATGGATTACTACTATCACTTTGAGCTTCAGAAGCACAAGGCAGGTACACTGTGACAGGAAGTAGCCTCAAAAGCAAAATATAAATTGGCAGTTGGCAAAGTAACAGCGCCTGAGGCAACTTGCAGAGGAAGGTGGGAATAAAAAACTGTGCTGCCCAGCCCATCAGATCTCATGGCTTATTCTAAATTCTGCTTCAAAATCAGAACTGTTACTTGGCTCCAAAACACACTACAATGTAGAAGTCAGAACACCCACACAAGCTATGTCACTACCTGTGACACTACATTGCCACTTTAATTATCTTACTCACTGTCTCAAACAGGAGTATGTACTGAAAGAGAAAGTAATACATTGGAAGTGTTTCCTTTGAAAAGAAAAAGCTAGCGGAAAAAAAGGCTTTACCTAAAATCGAACACAGCTGCAAGAAGCTTGTCTTACTTCTTAAAACTGAATTTAAAGAACACTAAAGCATTTTCCAGCCACAACTTAAGAAAAGTAGGAAATTTCTGGGCAGCAATACCCAGAAAAATGAAAACTAGAATACACTCAGTTACTTGAAAATAAGCCAATTGATGCCAGTTCCCATGTTTAACCTTTACCATGGAGAGGGAGATGTGTTAATATGCTCCCATTAAACTATCATTCTAAGAAATATTAACTGGCTTATTTAACTCTTGTATGAGTCTGTTAATGCCTGTCTCCATAGTTTTAAATATGCAGAGGCATGAAAATCCATTAATCAGTTACCAGAAGGGCCAGACAAACTTCTACAGGAGGAAATGAAAATAAGTCTTATACAGGTCCCAAACATGCCTTCCTTAAAGTAGGCTAGGAATAGAATGCAGGAACAGCATATAGTTATTTATAATATATAGAGGGATGGGCATAATTATGCTTTTTAAAATGTAGTATATGTATATTCAAATACTGGAGGTGCAAAGAGAGAACTCAATTTGTTAGACTAATCTAAAGCTCAGCTTTAACAAAAAGCACAGTTGCCAAACCAGTATAAACAATCTAAAGCAACTAAACTCCAGCGTCCAAAAAACATGTACACCACAGAAAAGGTACACAGGTTTATGCCTTCTGCACAAACACCAGGGAGGGGCCAGAGTAACTCTAAATGGTCAGCACTACCTTAAGTACTAATGCCATATGGAAAATCGTTTTTTAAATAAACTTTGAAGTCATCTCCTCTAATTCCACAGAAGTGGTAAATTTACAAAGTCAAAACTAAGAACCATAGTGATCTGTAGACAACATCCTTAACAAGATATAAGTTGTAAACGACTATCACAGATTATACGTAGAAAGAGTAAATGTGCTTGCATTGATCCAATTCTGCATTTTGAAATTAAAAACTCCCCTTTACCAAAAAGTTCATAGTGTTTATTGTAACTTGTAAGTGGAATACATAGCTTCCAATCATACCCTTGCAAGTGAAAAGACGAAGAGCCAGCTTTTTCCAAGGCCTCAAAGCACAAGACACTGAGAACAAGTACTACCTCTGTGGCTCTACACTTACAAGTTTTCACTTTGGATCTGCAAACTGAAGTCTTATTTGATCATTCCACTTTAAAACTGTTTAAGGCTTTAGATGGTCTATATATTATATGTTTGTCCAGAACCTAAATGCAATATCGAATTAACTGAGTTCAGAAGCATTTCTCATGTACAAACTATAAAATTTGAACATACAGGAGTTTGCATGACATGCCACTGTAAGTGATTAACTTCACCATATATGAAACACTACACAGACAGCACCCGAGGCACAGAAACTTAGCCCTGGTATGCTAGAAAGAGTTTTGAGTACTCACCTATATCAGTAGTAAGGAATGCCCAGAAAATTTAGGGAGAAACAAACTAAACTTAAGAATTTTCCCTGGATGGTTTCCATATTGCTTTTCTTCATGTCATTGAAACCACCCTTGATTTTTACATGATAAAAGAAATCTGTGGAACTAATCCTAGAAACCTCTTTCTGTTTCCTTGCTTAACACCTCCAGGCGACAGAAAAGACAAAATGCTTCATTTGCATCCTTAAACATTAGAAACTGCGAATGAGCCTTTTCAGCTGCAAATGTTATTGCATCTACATTTCCAGAAGAGAAAGAAGGTTAAACAGCCTACTCAGGTTTATGTTAACTCATCTCTTTTTAGCACCGTGAGCAGCACAAAGAGCAGAAAATGCAGAAGCTTAACAGCAGAACCTCTTTCTTCATTAAGTTCAATTAGATCCTGGCAATGGATATAGCTGCTGATTACAGGAAGATAAAGAGAAGAAATCAGGTATGCACAAAGGAAATAGCAAATCCGAGCATAATCTTAGTCTTCCCGATCATCCAGCCTCAGGAAGACCATTCCATTTTTCATGCAACACAAAATAGTTCCACCAGTTGCATGACCACACAAGATTTCGCCTGATGTAAAAGCAGCATTTATTTAATCATTAATTCAAAATTAGTTTAAAACGTAATATGCCAGGTGTTGCACAAATCCAGTCTGAATATGCTAGCAAGGTAAGAAGGAGTCCCTGCTTATCGATTGGTAAGTACCCCATCTTATCAATTAAAGAATACATTTGAGCCACAACTGGTCAAATCTATTAACTACTTTGTTTCACAAAAAAAACCACTATCAAGTACTATTTACTCTTGGACTGTATTAGTTCTTTGTCGAAAATTAGGATTCAAGCTACATATTTTTAATTTGTTTGGAGGGGGAAAGCACTTGGAATTACTGCACTGAATATAGCAGAGAAAGTTAGCAGAACTTTATTTTCTAGGCCATTTGGCTTTTGGTCTGGAAAAAGCCTTCAGCCTGGCAGAAAATGCTCAATGAGATGTTTAACAAAAAATATACATTAGTCTAAATTCAAACCAGGCAGACGTGGAGGAAAAAACAAGGCAATCATGAGAGGGAAAAACAGGGGAGCATCACTCTAGCCAAAGCAATACGTCACATTACCAAGGACCCAAGTTTATGGCATATACAAAATTTTCTGTATCAAACAGAAAGTTCAGTAAGGAAAACAAGCAGAGTAACAAACAGTTCAAAAACTCCAATTTTAGACCAAATTAAGAATATGCACAGACACAAGAATATGCACATACTCTTAATCCAGCCATACTATCTCCTGTCCTAAAGCTGCACATAAAGCTTTGCAAATTAATAGAGAACACAAACATATAGCTCGATCAGTAAGTGTACTTTGCAATACTGTACCTTGTGTTTTTCAAAGGGGAGGCAAAATCAATAATCAAAACATGAGAATATATTTAGAAGTGAATGAGTAATGAAAAATTAGCACTGTATTACTGAGATGTTTCATTGAGCTTGCAGTCAAAGGGTATTAATTTTATGCCTGTGTGTTGGGAAAAAAACCTGTCTGGTATTTTTCCAGACATCCTAAAATGCTTTTAAATTTAGGTGACTATAATGATATTTATACTGCACATTCAAAAACCAAATGAAAACTTATGATGACTGTCCAAGCTCACACGACCCTGAATTTACTGATGATTTAAGCATAAGGAACCGTGGTGCTGACAGCCAGGAAGGTAAGTGACCCTAGAATTATCTTCTCTAATAACTAGATTGAAAAAGAGTCCTTTCTCAAACATTATAACAGACAAAGACATTGAATAAGCAACATTTTTGATGAAAACAAGACTCTTAAAAGCCCACTGCCCTAACCAAACTCTAACATGGGTAATGCCATTCTGACCTACAGCACCCTTTTCTCAGCTGGCCAGTGGACTTAAAAATCCTCTCCACTGTCCTCACAAGGTTACTAATTTACTTCCTGTCAAATAGCTGCAATTGCTGATATTTAGACAAGTGTTACTGTGTCAACAGAAATAGCCATCATCAAACATTTGATAAAGATTGTTTGAAGACCTCCAGAGAGTTTATAAAGACTCTCTAAACTACACTGGAAAATGCAGAACAAATCGCCAAGTCTCCTTCAAAAAAGTAGAAGCATCTACATCTTGTTAGTAAACTGGAGTTATTCTCCCAGAAGAGAGCAATTAAACAGCATTAAATTTAATTTCTGACACAACATTAAATGATAAACAGGCATATTTATGAAAAAATAAATATCATGTTGTCAGTTATGTTAATCACAATTATTTTAAGAACCAAAGAAGCAGTAAATATCAATAACAAAATGTGCACAAGCACACATTTGTTTGTGGTTTTGTTTGTTCATCATCTCCACACCAAACCGGGTTTAATTCACTAAACCAACAGACTGTCTTCTACCAAAGCCATGATATACTGACCCTGCAATTACTAAAAAAACACAAAACATTACACAAGTAAGGGAAGGATAGGACTAGGGCAATAGCTGCTCAAGCATAAAACCATTAGAAAACCCAAGGATGGGATGCTGTCCCATAGGTCACAGTAACTGTCACAGAGCAGTGACCCACAAAGCCAGTACCTGCACCCTAGGGCCCAACCCCTCCTGACTCTCACACCCCCAGCAGCAGCAGCTGTGCAGCCATCAGTTTGGGAACCATATGAGCTAAAAATAGCTAAAGGGGCAGGGGGTGCTTAAAGGATTTTGAGGGACAGTCCCAAGAAAGGTTAACAGCAGAAGGGACAACTGCTAACAAATACCCTGTCACCAGACATTTAAGAGGGTACATGGGGGAAAGCATGCAGGAAAAGTAGAGGCTAAATGAAAACTACATTTTCTGACCAGAGATGCCTATGGCAGTCACTAGCAGGGAAAACTGGGAGTTACAGAGGTACTGTCATGGCAATGGTGATGAGACAAGTCACATGTGAGATAGCTGCAATCTAGAAAGGCAAGGAATACTGGAAGATTTTGATCAAACACAGGAATGCATAACTGAGAGAGGCTGTGGAGTTTCCATCCTTACAGATATTTCAAACTCAATTGGATATAAATCTAAGCAACCATTCCAGCTGATGCCACTTGAAGAAAGGGACTAGTCTCCAGTGTTCCTTTCTAAAGTTGCTTACTCCACAGAGCTAGGTAAAGTGTATCAAGATCATAACCTCTGGACAGGGACAGCAACTAAAAGTAGAGAGAACCTGGCACAATCCTTGTCACAAAATAGACAAGACCCGAGTATTTTGTCTAAGATAAAGGGATATGTATCTTCCTACTGAATCTCACAACATTCATTTCCTTAAGAGAAAGCTGAGCCTTCTCTAAAAACTGGCGGTATTGATATCTCTAGCCATTTATTTCTACATCTGTACTAAAGTATGCTGCTCCTTTAGTTTTGCAGACATGTGATCAATTGTTAAAAAACAAAAAAAAAAACCAAAAACCCAAAGGTTCCCATTTCTGAAAGGCAAGCTTAACTAATTGTCTTAGGTCAACACAGGATACAGCATGGTGTTAGGAAAACACAGCTGGGGGCAAGCAAGGACAAGAGGAAACTCCCTACACCAGAACAGGCATGGAAGAAGTTGGGAGAAGCAGCTACAATCAGAGAGGATGGCAAGGGAGCACTTCTGTGATGCTCTCTCATCAGCTGAGCAAGCACTAGTGCATATATGGGATAACATCAGACAACATGGTCACAGCAAAAATACCATTCCATGGAATCCCACAAAGCACACTCCGCCTTGTCTCCCTTACTACATGCATCTTTTTGCAAAGAAGTCATGGTATTACTAATGGAAGATGTTCTTATTTAAATCTTATACACAGTTCCTTGGAGAAAACTGTGGATTAATTACCCTGTAATGAAAGATAACTAGCTCTCTAACCAGGAGAGACCTGATACACTACATTTATGTAAATGAAAAATTCAATTTCTTTTTCCCTTTGGAAATCACTCCCAGAAAATATTTTTTTTCCTACATGTTTTAACAGTTAATGTACACAGCTCTCCCTCCAGTTTCTCTTTTTGCTCTACTTACATGAAGTTTACATTAAATATTATGGGCAGAGATGTGTGTGATTATGTTGTCCTCTTAAATGTGGATGTTCAAGTAAAACTAAAAAAAAGCTAAGGTGCTTTTGTAACCAAAGTTAAAGATAATAAAATTAGGAATAATATTTTTCTTTTAAGGAATAGAATTTTTATACTCATATATACAAATTTGGAGTTTTCCACCAAGCCCTGTTTCTACTCACATATTCTGACATGAATGAAACTGGCTATTTAATTTTATTTTTCCACAGAAGGCAAAGAATTACATGTGATAATAAAAACCACTGAATATTATAAAAGTTTCAAATTATTTTCAAAGTATGTGTAAGTTACACTTCTTGGCTAGCATGAGGAAGTCACACTGGAATTTGGCACATTTTAACTTGTGGAACAAAACGTGATGGACAGGCAATATTACATCACTGGAAATGCTACAGCTTTGGAACAACAACCTCTCACTATCTCGGTGTCATAAATAAAACAAGTCAATAAATTGTTTCAATATGTAGTATTAGAGAATTTACAGGCACTTAAAATGAAGCAATCCATGAGATGTCCTTGTGGTCCTGCTTCTAAGAACCACAACTATTCTGAGCTCAGGATAATATATTATGACAAAAGTATCTACCATGTATTCTGAATACCACCAACTCTGAATCTGAAACAAATTTTATGTGGTGACTATGGGTGAAACAGCTTTTTGGAACAGACACAGTCAAGTTCCTCCTTCCCCTTCCCAACAGATGGGCCTGAGAGTTGGACAGTCTGGCTTCACTCATGCTATAAAGTAATTAGACAAACAAATCTGGATCCTGTAAATAAGCATGTGCTTGGAATTAAGCATGCTTAAACAGTTACAGGCCCTAAATTTCAAAATTTTAGCCTGTAGAGGGAATCAGCATGTTAAATTAAAGCAATCTTTCTGGAAAAGTTTGTGTTTCTTTCTTTTCAAAGGTAAGAGAGGAGTGAAACTAGAAAACTACCAAATTTTTCATATGCTTCATTTTGATGCAAACTGATGTCTCAGAATTGCATAAGGTAGTAAATAAGACCACAGTACCCTAGAAAATTTTTATATTTTAATAGCTCAGCTAAGTTACATAAAAATGGTGAAATGCAACAAGTTCCAGAAGTCCAACATCCAGTTTATCTGCTAAGCTAGGATTCTCTCAAAATTCTTAGTAAACTGGGGTTTCACTTGCAAATTGAATGCTGAAAGTGTGTGCAACTACATGTTCCTCAAAGCTACAGAAAAAATCCTTAAAGAATTTTCCCTGCATAAGCAGTAAAAAAGCCTCCATAAGTATATACAAAGGGCTACATTTCACCTCCTGCACCAAAGAAGAGAGGCAAAGAGACAAGGAGAGACCACAACTGCATCACAGCATAAATGTATCCAGAGAACAAGTACAGCATGGCAGGGCAACTCTAATCCCAACATGCTTTAACCCTTGCAAGGCCAATTTTACAGTCTCAAAGTTCCTTCATCCTCCTTGGAGTCACCTGCTAACAACACATCAGGTAGCAGCAAGAGGCTTGTTCTGATGGGCTGAGCTCAAGAGGAAATTTAGCTGTCAACAGTGAGAAGTGCTCCACCATGGTAACAAAGCCAGAATGTAGTGCCATTCTGCCACAAAAAAGTGGGGTCCTGACCTCCAGGCTTTTCATTTTTCACACCTCAGCCATTGCATTTTGATAACTTCTCTTTCCAGATTATTTTTAAGTTTGCTCTAGATAACTACATAAATAATAGTCCAAGCATAAGGGACATCGCAGGAACATATGACCAGGGCCAACACCTCCTAACAACAGCAGGAAAACTTTCATTTACGGAGATTATGAAACTGCATCTTTGCAAAAATGCACACAAGATATAAGGCGGTGTTATGGCTCCCATTCCTTGCTTTGTAGGAGCAACTCAAGTACCATTGGCAGCAGGAGCTAGAGCAGGACTTGAAACACTCACTCTGGAGTCCCAGGAGGAGGAAAGCTTAGGACAGAAAGCAATTTACCATGCAAGCTCTATAGCACCCTCCTAAACAGTAACTGGTCCCATCATTGAAACTTCTAGAAAAAATAACACTGCCTGTTAATCACTTGTTAAAAAAACTATCTTTCCCAATTCCAAAGCAAGTATGCCTTTAATCAGCTGAAAGATGGGAAAGATCTGCTCCAAATCAGAAATTCTAACAAGCTGCAGAGCTATTGTTGAAAAACAGTTCAGCATCAGCAGAACTCCTTCCCCAAGTCTCGTGCTTCAGGCTCTACCTGAGTCATCACAAACAATCTCAAGCAAATACAAAGTAAGCATGATTCCATGAACATAAAAGGATTAGCTTGGCAAAGTTTTAAAATAACTAAGAATCACCACTTCCAGTGAGAAATAAGTCATTATTTTAAATATGGTGTCATAATGATCTCTCTATGTTTGTTGCAATAAAAGATTTCATTATCTGCTTGGAGACAAGTTAAATTAACTCCTTTTCTATGTCCATGCTTCAGTCTGTGTATATTTTTGAACAAAACCACAATCTGAAGCATGTATGTGTTAGTCTCTGTGTGTAAAATTGATGCTCATCATCTCTCCAACAAATTAGAAATTAAAAAATAAAAGAACAAAACTAAATGAGAACTGACAAGGGACTAGCCTTGAAAAAAAAAAGAGGTAATGTGACAGAAGATATTCATCTACAAAAAAGTACTTAGAACTAGAGCTGGTGGTTGGGACTGACTTCTTTTAGAACAAACAAACAAAGATCCTGACTTCCAAGATTTTCAATACAGGAAAGAAATGCGAAAATAAGGAACTCATTAACTCATGTCTGGAATAAATAAAGTTTTCCACTCTGAACAGATATACATTCCAAAAGAATTCCAAAACATTATGTATAGGAAGGGAAAGTTCCAAAAATATAGAAACCAAGACCAACATTGTCACTTTTCCAGGCAACCACACCTTCTAATTTTAAGGACTACAGTACAGATATCAGGTCCCTAAACCTGTAGGGTTTATGAATTAATATAAAGAGCTTATTCTTTACAAAAATAAAACAAAAGTTACATTAAGTAGTCTCTTAAGCTTACATTGCATCACAAGCATCATATTGCATTATATTGCATAATAATTATTGGCCTTTGCTGGTCACATTTTAAACAAGTTTTATGTTGAAAAGCTGCTATTAGCGGAGAGCACAAGACTCTTCCTACTACAAATGCTGAAAAGAAGAGAGACAAATGCCCATACCTTTAAATATGGGTACTTAAATATGGGTATTTACCCAGCCACAAGGCCTGCTTGCATGTCTCCCTTTTTTAAAGAATGGTGAGGATTGAGACCTTTTTGTGGTTGCAGCCATTAAAGCATTTGGAGCCAGAGGTTTTTCTTCCCCGTTTATTTTTTTAGCTTACCCCTTTTCATCTTTCTTCAGATGCAAACAGAATTGGAAGAAGGGGAAAAGGCATAAACCAGCTTTTCACTACACATGTGCACATGACATCAAGCACAACAGGGATGTGGTGAGCATAATTAGTTTCTTTGGATTTTGCTGCAATATAGATGAAGTCAACAGACATTAGTGATACTGTAATGTAATCACATTTATTATAATTTACAATATCCATCATTACACTTAAAAAATGGAGAGCCTATTTAAGTGTTAAGCAGTCAAAAATGTGATTGAAGTTGTTTCTATCTTTGAACTTTCAAGCAAATTTTCTTCAGCGCCAGGACTACATCTTCACTGCTATTTATCCTTCAGCATTAGACCAGAAAACACAGAGTGACCTTTGTGCAAGGAGCAAATCTCATCTTTGCAGACATATGAACAGTTCATACAAGAGTTCTTGCCATTCACAAAATTAAAACTACATTCACTCTATAATCTCAAGGTCTTCTTCCAATGTATTATCTCTCAACTAGTTTACGTAAGCCTACATATTTCTAAATTTATTTTACACTATTGCTGTCTAATAATAATTCTCTCATGGTCCATTTACCATATCTTTTAATGAACAGGCTGAATACATTGGTGAAAGGACAGTTTCTGTTTTACTCTCTCATATGGAGCTCCAATTCCACAACAAATCTGAACCCCATTATTTTAATCTCTGAAGAAAAATTAATTTGACAATGCTCAACATATTAAACATTCTTCTCTTGGTCCAAACACATATGACATTTATTCATACGATATGCTTTTCTAATCCAAAAAGGAATATATCCATCACCTCACATATTGTCTTGTAGCCAGTTTAATTTTTAGAAAGGCATGGAGAATTAAGACTCTTAAGTATCACACATAAATATTATTATCCTGTAAATGTTAGCTGCCTTAGTAGTGGAAAGTTATAGTACATAAACAGTTCAGACTTTGTTTTTTAAAATCACCGTGACATCTGAGCAGTTTTAAAGCTCCCTGGAAGATCACACAGGATCCTTGTTTTAAGGAAGTATCTCCATTAGCAGCTATTACAATGCATATAATGTAGCTAAATGCTAAATTCCTTTAAAGCACACAATTCAAAAAAGCAGCAAGACATACCAACTTCTTGACACCTAATAGCATTTCCTCTGCTGCCCACCAAAGAACCTCAGCTGTTTTCTATTGTTGTTTTGTGACAATTTTAAGACTGAGGTTCAAGTTTTTGTACTTTGCAACAGTACAGTATCCTGACCAATCTCTGATTTGGAATAATCAGCATAAACTACTACATCATAACGATACCTTGAGCTTTCACTGCAATCCTCAAAATATGGTCCAACATAAATGAGAAACTTCAGGTTTATAATTTTGTTACAAGACAGTAACAAAGGCCAAATTCCAGATATCTTATATAGGTAAATGCAAGATCAAACTAGGAGTCTTATACTCAAATAAAAGTAAGCAACCAGAAGTTAAATTTCAACTCTTAATATTAACATTAATTATTTTACATCACCTGTATCACTGGCATTCAACTATCACAGGAACTGGGCTCATAATGAGTTACAAAATTTGTCCATGCTGAAACCTCATGATTACATAGGCTTTTCATTAGGCAAGCTCCATCTCCATTTCAACTCTAGTCATTACTGCAGTAGCTTTTCAGTCCAAACATTTTAGGAAGATTTGTCATTTCTATAACAGAATCCAATAATCAGATTTCATTTCACTCCACCAGACCAAGATATAAACATGCCACCCCAGAAACTCCTTAAAAGGGAATAACATTTAAGTATTTCAGTCATGGAGCCACAGATTCAGGAAACCATTCCTGCACTGAATGATAATGCAGGCTTTTTAAGAATTAGCTGTACTGAAACCTTAATACACAGACAAGAACTTTTGGGAGATGGGGTTGGTAGGGTTTTTCCATCTCCTTTTCTTCTGCTGCTCTTTAATAGATTTTAAACTTTGGTCACAAATTTCCTAGTCTCCTGTACTGTGGAAATATTAAAACATATTTGTATATCTCCACTAAATCACAGAGTAGTCAGAAACTGGAAAAAAGAAAACCTACCAAGAGGAAGAGGGATAGATAACATTAGGGTTTAACTGCAAGAAGAATGTCTGATTTTGTCAGTCCTTATGGATGATACTTTTTCCACAGAGATGTGGCAGAATGCTAAATGATTCAAAGGTTATATAGACCACAGTCCATGCATTAACATACTGCAGATATTTTATCACGACTTCTTCAATTTTAGGCTGTAATGGAAAATTCAAACTGTAAATTCAAAGAAAAACAGTTCTGTAGTTTTCTGGCACTTGGAGCTAAAACAATAGCCTGAACTATATTTGGAACATAATGTGCAAACATGCATTAATACATTCATCCATGGATACAATATGTGTACTCAACTCTTCAAGCTATCCTTTATGGATATTTTGGTGCTGTGAAGCATGCAGTGTGTCAGTTTTGTATCTGTTACTTTTTAAACAAGGCAAATGTTTTAACAGTAAGTATATTGCATTAGAAGAACAGATACTGAAATTAACATATTTAAGTTACATCAGAGAGAAAAGCACTTGCAAAAGCAACAGGCAAATTACCAGAAATAATCAAAGCAAAAACATTCTAAGAAATCAAGTACAAATTTAAGAGACTCTTTGGCTTCTTGCTGTAGGAGTTGTCTGAACCTCCCATCCCTTTAATTGTGAAGGCTACTTAAGAAATTCTGTGTCTGTCAGGAGCAATGCTGAAATACAACTATAGTAGCCCACTTTCAAAATTCTGAAAATCCATTTAAAGATACCACTAGGGGGTAAATTAAAGCCATAAGCATTAGGAAACTAATAATTTGAAAAATGTACAGAAGCAATGAAGCCTAAACTTATCAAGCATTAAAATGACTGGAAAAGTGTTTTTTATAGTTGGAAGTAACTAAATACAAAAAAACCAAAACCTTTTGTAAAACAAAAGAAGATACAATTATAATCTACTACACAACCTAATATATCTGACACAACATCTTGTAAATAAACCATTAATTTCTTATCACACAGACATTCTGGTATAAGGTGTAGTAGAAAGCTAGAGACAGCCTATACAAGAGCAGAACCCAGAGTGACCTTTATTTACTCTTTAGAAACACTTACTTGAATAGACACTTGTCAAATTCTAAATCTCACTGGACTCAAGTCTCCCACTCTAAAGATTTCTTGCACAAGAATTTCCCTCAGCATTTGCAAAAGGCTAGACCTTTCAGTAAGAAGAGTTCAGAAAGAATGGTGGTAATACTGTTTAAACGGTTACTCACAATTAGGTGAAAAGGAGTTTCATACAGCAGCTGGGAAGATTCAGATAACAACTGTGAAAGCAGAATGGAAGCCACACTGTACCATACTAAGCATGGTATTGCATAAATGAAGCCATTACTATTCTCATTAAAAAGATTGCATATTTCAGTTCGTAAGTCATGGAAAACCTCTATTTGCACTACCTTCTAGGGAGAGTCTAGATGTCAGGTAATATGAAAACTCATTACAATCAGAGCACACACCACCCACAAGATGCCCAGACTATCTGAAATTGCTCCTTGGAGCTAGAAATAGGCATATTAGGTAAGTGCAAAGGCCACTTATCTCCTGAGCTTCCTGTGCCTTCTAGATGACATTCTTGAACACAGAAAGACAAAAAAACATGCAAGGAAGTAACAGGACAGGATCCTCTCCTGCTCAACTTGAGAGCAACAAGATATTTTGAGAATAAATACATTAACGTGTATAAATTCACAAATACAATAGAAATTGACAAAATTTCCCAGATAAATTAAATATACATGTGTCCAGTGCAAGGTTTGAAAACTGTCTGAAGCTGAACACTAAAGAATAAACACAAATAAATACCCAGTCTTCAAGCAAGGTGAGAATCCCACGTAAACAAGCAAGCAAGCAACTATGTAATACAGAACTGTGTGAATGCCTACACACACAAGACCCAAATGAAAGTCTTCATTCAGGCATTTTTTACCTTTTGAATAACCTGTTTTTAAATACCCTGATATTAATTTAGTATGGTGGCTTTGAATTTAAAATTAAGCACAGCTTGCTAGCAAGATGCCTTGCCCAAAAGTCCAGGCAGGGAATTGATTCTTCCTGAATTCTAGCCTGAGCAAATTAAACAACTTCTCTTGGTGGGATAGGTGGAAGCACCACTCTGCAGCACACCTGCTGCCTGCCTTTGAAAAGCAAATTTACATATGGGATTCCTGAGCAGCCCTTTTGTGCTAAGAGGCATACTCTCCACATAGAGACATATTGTACTTTCAGCTTTTGTACATGCAACAGCTCACACAGTATTTGCACAGTCCACTACAGTCATTTACCAAAAGAAGTCACAGCTTTATAATATGGCTGCTATGGGAATTATTTATCTACATTATTAAAACAACCCATGAATAAAAGTACCAATCTTACAAAATTCAAGTGTTTCAGTTTGGTACCACCTTAAAATAATATGTTCTTCCTGCAAGCAGAATTACAAAATACACTGAAAATAAGAGATTGCCATAACCCATATATATATAATTTTTCTCTGCCTTCCTAAACTCATGCCTAACTTATGTATACTTATTGTCTTCCCTAAGACTCAAAATTTTTCATCACAGTTTGGGATACAACGATTAATGCCTGAAGTATCACATATGTCACAACACCAAAAACTTAAATACACCAACCGGAAAATTATCCTTTGAACATTGCAGTATGGGCTGCATGGATGTTGAACTCCCTAGATGCCTTCTACCAAAAATGTCCTTGAAGACAAACATGGTTATGGGCCATACCAACTTGGCCGACCAGAATCTGCCTCTTGCTCCATAGAAACCCAATTCGAAACTTAAACTAAGAGAAAAAACAACTCCCTCCCAAAATAATAGCTAAATTACTAGCCTGTAGGAACATCCTACATTTTGAGAGCAGATCCTGTTCCAAAGACCAAAGGATCATTCATTACTCAGAACCACCTTTAGTGAGATAACAGCTTTGCCCCAGCATTCACAATCTATTCCTACCAGAGCACATACAGGAAAGTACAAGATGCTCAATCAAGATGTGGATCAATGCTCCAAAAAGTCACAAGATGCAGAAAGCAAACAGTTCCCCTGCCTTTAACAACTGCACAACCCTGCACACAAATATATACAATAAACAATGCCTTAGGACACAACTCCATGTTACTTGGATGACTAGGCATGGCAGTGGCACCCACAACAGCAACAGGATGTGCTTGGTTAGCCATCAGGAAGCACGTTCAGCCAGGCAGGAGTAGGTGAGAGCCAGAGGACCTACTGAGTAGAGACTAAGCCCCCAGCCCAAAAGCCTGCCCTACCATAAACCTCCAAGAAGAAATCTTCATTGAAAGCACTCTTAAGCCCCCCCTCCATTTGATCCATTCAGAACCACAGTCCAGTTCTAAGACATAATCTGCAAATACTTTATGACTTCAGCTGCAACTGAAAAAGAAACTAAAACCATTCCGAGTTTAATGGATAAATGTTCTCCCCACTTTTTTGCAAGCTCTACTGAGGCAACCTCAACTGTTTGCTAGCCTCAATGACTTTGCCACGCAAGTATCTCCATATTTCTTAGAAAGCAAAGAACATACAAGTGTTCTAACCGTGAGGCAAAGTATCTCACATAAGTTTTTTTTCAAGAAAAAAAACATAGTTTTGCTCAAGTTTTTTTTATAACAAGTCACAAAAAAAAAAATTGTGGCTTACAACCAAAGAAGTTTTTCCAGTAACATCCATAGATACTTTATTACTTGTTAACTCAAACTAGTATTTGCTGTCACAATCTCAATCATTGAATTACCACTGCAGATAGCTCCATGCTAACACAAGAAAGGAAAAGGACTCAGCCTTTCTAGACAACCCTAAGCGCTACTTTGCAAATTATCAATAGGAATTCCAAACCTGACTAATGCAGCTATGAAAATATTTTCAGTGTGCAAAAAATATTCAAATGGCTCTACTTTCTACAAACATTCTCATTTAAATATGTGCACCCAATGTTCAGATAGAGTAATAAAAGGGTTCACAGATTCTTACACAATAAACTGGCAGGTTTTATTCACAAGAATATTCTGGAATATCTTTTACTGGTTTTCCCCCCATTCTAAATGTTTTATGCATTCCCCATCCCCAAACTGTAAGTAACTTGAATATAAACAGTGCTCACAATACCTAAGAGTGAAATTGGGAAAGAGTAAGCACCAGTACTCTTTTGCAAGATCTCTGAAGAACATGTCAGTATGATCCTAACAGGCATCTGGAATAAAAATGCTTCGTTGTCCTTGTACATATGTAAATTCAACAATATCTATCCTTTCGGACAGAAAATATATGCAGGCCTCTCTACAAAGGAAAGTATAATTTCACAGTATAAGTTTCCACATAGTGCTCTGAAAATAGAGTAGCTTGGGAAATAGCAAGAATATCACTCCATCAAGAATACATTTAGCTAATCATATGGTTTTATTACCAAACTAAGCTGTTGTTACATAAAAGCATCAATTTTCCTCCAAAAGCAACCTTTATTTTGCATCTGAATTGCCAACCACGATGTGACTGCATCCTAACACACATATATTTGCCATTACTGCAGTGAACCACACACATTTTTAAGCCAGTCAGTAGGAGATGAGGCAGAGGAAAGAAGAAACTACAAGAGCAAATATTCACTGAGATGCCTATCATCATGATCTGAAAGCAGGAACCTGCACAGCCTGCAAGATCATCTGTTTCTGGGACTCACTGCACAAGCATTACTTTTCTATAGCACTTCTAAATAAGTAACTTAATTGGGATTACATTAGTAATCTAATGTACCACATCCTTGTATTAAGAGAAGGCCTGCTAAAGGAGAAATTTTGAGGAAAATTACTGTAAAAGTAGTTACAAAAGAAGAGTAGTTCGAGGGTAAATCTACCTGAAGTAACCTTTCTAGACATCATCTTTGCATTTTTCTGCTGCTTCATTCATTACTAATCAGTGGCCCACTAGAAACTTCAGCACCAACTGAAAAGCCTGGCAGGGTATTTGGCTTTCAATTCTTCTACTCAGTTTATTCCCAACACAAGTATATTCATCAGGCTTAAAAACAACTCTTGAACAAGGGCAGCCTCTCAGCAATGAAATGTAAATTACTGACATGTGCTAAAACCTGCACTTGCCACTGCTAATGAGCACATTAAAGGGAAAAAAGCTTACTAGATATTACTGCAACCTTTTCACTTAACCCTGTGTGTACTGAAAGCCATAAATGAGTATCAATTAAAGAACTCATCTCTAAACAGTGAGACACTGTTCAGCAGGTGTATGCTTCCTATGCAGTTCTGATACAAAAACCAGGATGACAGACAAATGTGTGCACACTGATAACAGCCTTATTTTTAATCTTCCATTAAACTCTTCAAGATATCAGTAAAAAAAAATTCATAAACGTGACAACATACATAAATTTCCAGGTTTACAACATTAGCAGTGCCAGATCTTAGGTGATCAAATAAAACAGGATTAGCTGCCAATAAGCCCCAAGGTTAGGGAGTCAACTTGTAGCAACTTCTCCCTTCCTATTATGCACACAGGGAGGTAAAGACCCTGAAAATAATCTTCTCCAAACAGCAATGGCCTGCAGAGTCACAGAAAACAACACTTTTGCCTCCACAGCATCTAACAGTGATGCAACTCCATAGTGCAATAAAAGCCCTACAAACTATATTCACTCCAAGTTTCAAAGCTTTTAATAATTCACACTTATCAATGTTGCAAGAAGGTACTATAAACTTACATGCTGGAGAAGGGGGAGACAATTTTTTGGGAAAAACCACATCCATAAAATGGGGATCTTCATGTTTTGTAGATTAAAGAAATTATTTAAAGATTATTTGGTTAAGCATGTTCTTCAAAGGCTTTACTAAATAACATTTTTATAAGGATGCATAATAAATAGATGGTGCTCAGAATGGACTTTAAAAAGCTAAATTAGGTACCTGAATCAGCCTAAATTAAGTACCTAAATCCCTCTCAATAAGGCTTCTGTCTAATACTAGTTCAGCTATAAATAAGTTAAAGTTTATCAACTTCAGTTGCTTATTTTTTTCTTCATATCCTTTACCCCAATCCCAAGCTACCACCCCTTTGAGTCCACCTCCATTCTGAGTAAGGCAGAAACTCATTAACTTGTTTCTGCTAGGATCAGCTGAATTAGCCTAAAGACTTCAATAGGGGAGTTCAGAGCAGGGGATATACGATTTGTTTAAACAAAGATAATTTTAACAGGACAGGTTAACAAAGTGACTAGGTGTCACTGTCATCCCAGCACACCCAAGGAAGGCAATAACCCCTCACGAGGACTGGCCACAGCTCAGTAACCTGATCCTCAGGACCTGAACACCAGTTGGCCTTCAGGGAACAAGAAGTACTTACTATGTTCTACACAAAATACATCACCTAACTTAAGGAAATCAACTTTTAAACTTGTGTTAATTCAAAACTTCATTGCTAGAACATTCCAACTGCTAAGTATTTTAGTGACCTTCCCCATAACTCTAGCAGGAATTGTGCAGTAGATGCAGTACTTTAAGCTACCAATGTTATTGATGTCTTTCATTCAGTCTGAAATAGAAATGAATGAAATATACTGTGAAAATAGACAAAGCTTATTTGTAAGCAAACCTGAAGGAAGTGAAAAGTGAAAAGGCAGATACATGCATAAGAATGAGCAGGAAGTATTTTAAAGGAATTTTAAACAATTCCAGGGAATTCTTTAAAAGATTTGCAAAATGAACAAAATGAACCACTAAACACAATAAGGCGACTGCAAGCAATCTAATAAATTCTTACTCTCACCTGAGGGTCATGATTCCTGCTGCACTCAGTAAAAGCTTTCATTGACAAAATGTGACAAATGAGGTAAACTACTATTAAGTAGTGCTTATGTTGATATGTTCATAGAGTCTTTTGTTTGAGCAACTCTCCTATGAGGAAAGGCTGAGGGAGGTGGGACTGTTCAACCTCACGGAAGCTAAAGGGGAGCTCAATGTGTATAAATGCCTGAAGGGAGAGTGCCAACAGGGCAGAGCCAGGCTCTGCTTAGTGCTGCCCTTAGTGACAGGATCAGAGGCAAGAAGCACAAGCTGAAACACTGGAAGTTTCCTCTATCTGGAACCATTTTTTTGACTGTGAGGATGGCCAAACACTGGCACAGGTTGCCCAGAGAGGTTGTGGCATCCCCATCCTCGGACAGTCAAAAGCCCACCAGACAAGGTCCTGCCAACCAGCTCTGAGTATGCCTACATGAGCAGAGGGTTTGAACCAGCTGATCCCCAGAGGTATCTTCCAATCTCAGCCATTCTGTAAAATAAAGACTGTATTTGATAGCTGCAGTAGAAACCAGGTCCAACTGAATTATGCATTCTACAACCATACAATAAAAATGTGCAACCAGCTGGAAGATATTGTAACAATCTAGAGAATAGTAACTGAATGACTAAGAAGTTAAAGTGTCATTAAACAGGTTAAAGACTGAAAAACCTCATTTAACCCTGACATGCCTGACTACAGTGTCTTAATTCACTTTCAGCAACCAACTGTATCTGGCATACTAGCAGTGATTCTCTCAACACGCAGAGGTAACTGGAGCAGTTCTCACACCACAGAGAACACCCAGCCCAGAGAGGTTACATGACAGTCTCCTGCCCAGGAAGCAATACTGGAACAAGAGAATCCTATAGTACACTAAACAAAGAAGTAAGTTAAGTCTCATAGCTGTAGAAACTATTCAAAATATTTGACAACTTTACAGTTCAGCATCAACATTATATACTGTACGGATATTAAGCACCTATACAAAAGTTTTAATCAAGGCAAATACAAAAATATAAAAGAAACCAAACATGTATAAAATTATGTTTATAATATAAAGGTGTATAAATTATGTTTACAAAACTAAGTTCTAATAATTCAACATGATGTTAAGCCATAATTTCAAGAAAATATTTCCTGAAATAAGATTAAAATCAAAATATTTACCATGAAAACAAAGCCCCCCACAAAAATATCTGCCCAGTCCAGGATAATAAGTCTTCTTTAGAAACATGTTAACCAAAAACCTTTCAGCAAGCATCCTTTTCCACAGCTAGTGTAGAAGTCACTAAAATTTCAGAATCCACTAGAACTGAAATCAGAAAGAGCCAGCTATAGGGTGTGAACTAGGAACAAAGACTCAGCAGGTTGTTGTCATTTTTAAGTCACTAAACCAACAGACAAACACATTCTATCCCCACAACAATCACAGAAGACTGAGGTAGGAAGAGGACCACTGGAGGTCTTCTAGTGCAACCTTCTTGCTCAAGAAGGGATCCCTAGAGCATATTACTCAGGATTACTTCCACACAGTCTTTGAATATCTCCAGGGAAAAAGACTCCACTTCTCTCAGCAATCTGCAGCAGTACTCAATCACCCTGACAGTAAAGATCATCTTCATGTTCAGGTAAAACTTCCCATCCACCAGTTTCTGTCCATTTCCTCTTGTCCTACTTCTTGTACCACCAAGAGCCTGGCTCCATTCTCTTGGCACCCTCCCTTCAGATACTTACAGACACTGATGAGGTCTCCTCTCTCTTATCTCTTCCCAAGGTTGAACAGGTCCAGCTCTCAGAGAGATGCTCCACTCCCCATATCACATTTGCTGCTCTCCACTAGACCCACCCCAGGAGTTTCTGCCTCTCTTGTACTGAGGAACCCAGAACTGGACCCAGAACTCCAGATGTGACCTCACCAGGGCTGAGCAGAGGAGCAGGATCACCTCCCTCATCCTGCTGTCCATGCTCTTCCTGATGCACTCCAGGATACCACTGACCTTCTTGGCCACAAGGGCACTGCTGGCTCATAGACAGCTTGCTGTCCACCAGGACCTCCAGGTCCTCCTCCTCAGAGCTGCTCTTCAGCAGGTCAACCCAAGCTAAATAGTCTTGAAGAATTAAATTAAAAAACATCCCTCAAAAGTAACCACCTCCTAGCCTTGGGATGAAACAGACATAGCATGTTCATATCCCTCCTCACGTAATACACCACTGGCAATAACAAAAGCCCTTGTGTAGAAAAATACAGCAAGTTGTAAGAAGACATCTTGGCTCAAAGTGTGTATTCAGTAGACTGATTTTAGTCCTGTTGCAATTAGTTTTCAGCAACAGTAGAGAAAAGTCATATTGTGATACAGAAAATGATTCTACCACACACATTATTGCTTCAATGTATTTCAACTGTAAGAATGCACAAAAAACCCCTTTACTAAGTTGCATCCATCTTTAAAGTCAGAATTCATTTTCTTGATACACATTTTATGAAGAATACATATAAGTTCTTAAGTATTCAATCTGTAATGTAGAGGTACTGAACACAGATCATCAACCACTATAAAATACATAATTTCTTAAAATGCAGGCAGAAAACAGAAGTGATTATTAAGGAAGCATTGTTGAATTCTAAGGTGAAGTTTCATCTGCCTTGCCACAAAAGTAAATTAGAATTTACAGAGCAACAGAAGTTCTTATTGCAAAGACATCTCTTAATTATTCATGGTTAATCCAACTCCACTATTATCAATGGAACATTTAAAACTGATTTTAGAAACAGAAGGACATCACATTTGCAAGGTTACCACACAAGCTTACATCAGTTAAACAGAATAGGACAAATTAACAAATAACTGTAGATCAGAATGGTCAGAATTTACCAAAACCAGACAAACTTGTCTGCATGATTGCAAATCAATAGTAAAGAGGCAGAAAGTGAAAGGAAATAATATTATCTGTGTAAGATAATTACATAGGATTTCATTTGCATACCTTCTATGACTGCAATGAGGGAAAGCACAAGTACACATAGTTAATGTAATTGCAGTTGTGGAAACAGAACAATACATTTTCATTCTCACAACCAGACAGGAACAGTGAAAAAAAGAGGACAGAACAAAGTATTTCTAAAGAAACAGGAAGGATTCCTGTAAGTCTGGAAGTACTATTGCGGTAACGCCGCACATCAAGAAAGAATGAATTTTTACAAATCAGGATTCCATATATCCATTCATCTGCAGATCCACACACCCTAATAAGCATGCTAAAATACTGCTGTTGGAAGGCATCTCACGAGAAACATTAAATTACTTACAATAGCCCATATAGGCAAAAATATCTCTAACATCTTCTTTAATCACATGCACAGCATTAAGTCATTGGTCCAGAAGCCATGCAAGTCCACAGTTCATCCACCAAGAGTCTCAAGCTGCGAGGCCCTACTACTCAAATCAAGAGGTTTTGCGTTTGTATTTTTCCTAAGGACAGTTGCACATGTTAAAGCTTTCAAACTAAGCCATTTGAAGAAAAGACATAGCTTTAAAAAACAAGTTAAAAAAAATAGCTCAAGATTGCCATAGCATAGGACGTTACCTAATCACAAAGGAGATAAAGGGAAAAAGCATTAATATTATGAAGTCTAGACAAAAGAATAAAAAGGGAGGAGAGTACTTTTGTCAACTTACATGAATCTTTGACAAAACAGTACCTTGCATCTTTAAATACATGCATATAGGTTATACACATGTATACCCACACAAGACCTGTAGATATGCATCCTGAGACTTTTAAGTTTAGGCATACATCTGCCCTTGAAAGAAATGCTCTAGCTATATACAGCAGTTCTCAAGATAGTTATTTGAAATAGTTATTTGAGATAGTTATTTGAAATTTTCAACAGGGTAGAACTGGCATTAATTTGCTTTGTTGCATAGCAATCTTCAACAGGACACTGGTGATGTAACATTAGTCATCAAAGGCTTTTAGCAAAGTATTTGAAGTTTTCTACAGTAAAGGAGCAATACAGCTTTCCTACTTTCACCCTAGTAAGTGCTAAGCAGACAGTTCAGATGACTCAATTTCATTTTTCTAGCTCATATGGACTAGTAATGTCTGACAAACACTGCCCATGATTTAATACACACACTATTTGTTTCTCCCATGGATTTCACCCAACCTGATACAGCAGATTTAGATTCTTTTCCTATGAAAAAAAGATTTGCTCAGAATTAAATACAAGAATACAAGTAACACTCAGAAGTACTCTGCCTCAAAATAAAATAAGCATCAAAATTACAGGTTCACAGGCAGAGCTCTTTTGGGCAGCAAAGTGGTGACCTGTTCATTTAGGCCAGTACATTGCCTAACCTTTATTACCGTGTACAGACAAAACCTCCAGTCTCCAACAGACAAAGCACCTGGTAGCAAACACACTGCTGGCTTTGGTAGGCAATGAAACTCTGGCCTGCAAAGCATAGTGTACAAAACACACATTAAAAGCTCTGTCTTCCCCACTCCTTCAAGTATACAATCTCTGCCATAAGCCGCTTCTTGATGCCAACTTCCACTACCTTTTTTGGACCACCTTTTCACAATTTGGAAAGCACAAACGATAACCAGCCACAAGAATTATCAGGAAAAAAGCTAATGCATGTGGTAACAGCATGAGAATCACACCAAATGTTTCTCAAAAATGTAACATCCACTGAACCACAATGAAGGAACTTCACAATTTGCTTACAAGTAACAAAGCCATGCACAACAATGGTAATGAAACACTCCTGCCAGTAAGAGTTTACATTTTAAATAGTGAGAATCCCATATTAGCCGTGCATAGGTCTGTAGATCCATCTGCACAAAGCTCTTCACAGATCAGACATGTGTCCCCTTACAGAAGGTGACACAACTTGTTCTTTGGTTTACCTTTTCCTTCTCAAACTTAGCAGCCATTTACAAACATGTGATCAACTATTTCCATATACATTGTTTGCCCATTTATTTCAGACAATACATTGTTGGGATTTTTAATTCCACCAAGAATGTTAATCTAGCTTCAAAGGTAAAGAGAAATAGCACTGGGTGCTTTGTTCTCCCCTAGTCATGTCAAACAGTAGCTGTTAAAAAGGCACAAAAGATGTACACAATCAGGTTTCACTAGGAACTCCAAAAAGATTCATCTTATTCCAAAATTGAATGCTTTTTTCTCACCATGTTTATGGCTTCTGTCCCAAGGAGCGGATTTTGGCAGGAGACAGTGGCTGGCTATTTTTACATCAACAAACAGAGCATCAGAATATTGTTAAGGCTGCATTCAGAAAATAATATTCCAGATAAAGGCTGCATTTGTAACTAACTGCTATCATTTTCAGATAATTTTATGCACAGGTCAAATCATTTTCTTGGAGAAAAGACACAACAATCCATGACCTTTTATGAAAGCACAAACTCTATCACATACATACAAGACATCAAAATACACTGAAGATTTATAATCTTGCAAACTGATATTTTTCCTACTAGGCTTGCAAAACAATAACTCAACTGATTTTGTTGTTTGTTTCATTTTTAACAGTAGCATCACAAGGGGCTTTCATGGCAGTCAATAAAGTGGAAGTTCATTTGTGTTTCTTTAAATTAAGAAGAAAATTGATCCCATTATGACTAACTGCAACACAGAGTCACCATGCATCAAGGTCTAAGCGCATAATCACTACCAGGAAGCAGGAAAGGAACATAACATCAACTGCAGGTGTAAGACTCCTACTTGCTGCTAACATCAGCTAGAAAAACAGCCACACTGACTCTGGAAAAATGACCGTGCAAGCCAATCACACAGTTGCTTTCTTCTCATTGTTTTCTCACCCAGACCCAAAAAAAACCCAAACAAAAACAAAACAACAAAAAAAACCAAAACAACAACAACAACAACAACACGAGGCCCTTTCAGAAAAGTATATTTTTCAATTACAGGTCAACCAAAAGGCTCATCTTAGTCTCAGGCCTATTTCCTTCCCAAATTCCAAAGACCTGCTTTAGGTAACAGAGCTGACAGAGCTTCTGAGAAAAGGTCTGCATTAATTTTAAGAAATAGGAAACATGAATATTATGCAATTATTCTTTGAAGGAGGGAAATTACTTACATGAAAATACAATTGAATGCATAAACTAAAAGTACCAACTTATTTGCTGATTCTAAAGAAAATACACCCACTTACATAAACCCATATTTTGTTATTCTACATAATGTTATCAGCATTATCATAAAATCATCGAAAGATTCCAAGTTCAAACACCAATCTTTAAGAAATTGACCTTAGTATTTATAAAACCTTTGACAGACTCACTCAGTATAAATGTCATGGATCTCTTTTCTGACAGCCATCAACAGCAACCAGAGTAGATACACAAAGACAGGACTGAATACACCCATTTGTTTACTGAATCACAATGAACAACGTGCCAGATATTCACTCACTGACTGTTTTTTGAAAATTTTGTTTTGGAAACAAAAGACCATTTATTGCGCCTCCCTTGCCTATTTTAAGGGAGAACAAAATTTAAGTTTCCAAAGAATAAAAAAATAAAGACCAGCACAATTTTCAATACTCTAAGTACCTACCAAATTCTTCAAAAGTACTGTCTACAGTTGTATCCTACTCCATGAGTCATTCAGGCAATAATGGACAGAAAGACATGCTTTTGTTCAAATCACACACAGTGGGATTACATGTGAACTGACCCTCCATGCGTCAATTGAAAACAAA
Source organism: Camarhynchus parvulus (assembly GCF_901933205.1). Taxonomy (NCBI): domain Eukaryota; kingdom Metazoa; phylum Chordata; class Aves; order Passeriformes; family Thraupidae; genus Camarhynchus; species Camarhynchus parvulus. Next base: position 39,293,498 of record NC_044571.1, read on the forward strand.
GCTTTGCTTTGAGCTCATTACTGTTCTTACAGATAGACTGGCAAGTTTACAAAGTTTAGTGTCCTTCTCAGTAACCCAATTTAAGAAGTTTGTTTGTACAGTACAGATGTGTACCAGGAAATAAGCCCAAGTTTCGTAAGTTCCGTAAGTTCCATCACTACTTTCAGTGCAAAAGAACAAAATAGTGTATATACAAAGAACAGGATAGGGAGAAAGGAAACAGAACAAAAACGTCTTCTGCAGCTTCATAACAGTTTACCAACATAACAGTTACAGTCTTCAATAGAGAGAAGAAACAGCAGGCAAGTTTTCTTCCTAACTATATTAATCAGAGCGTCTTGAAAAAAATATAAGCAGCCCTAGGGATAAAAAGATAGATCATTTCACCAGTTCTCAGCAGGGGTTTGATCTTCTAGAGCCACTGACATCAAGGGAAGCATGATTATGTCTTAATTGAGACTTTAAATAGTGCATTTCAGAAAGCAAAATCACATTACCTTGTTTTATTATATTTTTAGAGAACTGAACACACCGGGTTTCTGACACATAATTAAAGCTATTTTGAGACTGCAGCACCAACCAAAAATTCAAACATGTTTTCAGTCACCACATTATTTCAGGAAATTGTTAAGAAACTTCCCTAGGATCTGAGTGAAAAGATGAAAAATAGAGTGGAGAAGATCTACAGGAATGTTTGTACTTTCTCCATTTCTGCTTAATCCTGCCAAAAAAAAATTGTTCCCAATTCACATCACCAATATTGTGACTAACATTTCCACACCATCTACATTTTATTGTTAATAACAACCACACCGCTGTAAAATGTGCCTGGTTCAGAGTAATAATTACCAAATTTCCATATTCAGCAGCAAAACAAAGCAAAATAGCATAAGTGAACCCCTCCATTTCATTACATTTTTTTGTTCCTAAAAAACCAGGAACTGCCAAGTAAAGCCAGTTATCCTGCTGGTCTAATTCATTGAGAACAGAGTTTATTTAAAATTAAGCCAAGAATCTTCCCTGTAAAAAGAACCTCTGGAACACGAAGCAGAACAGTGATAAAAAAGCTGCTAAACTGCATGAAAATAACATGTAAAAGATTACCCTAGATTTGGTAAATCCTGGCAAACACCAAGTGTTTAGAATTCCTTTCAACTTTAACATCACCAGCACCCAGCAGGGTGTATTCAGCAACCCACAGAACCTGCACTTGTTTTTGTCTAGGAGCTTTAAAAAAAAAATCACAGCAACTGAAGTATGAAATTTTTAGATTTCATTCTCAAATAGTCTCCTTAATGAGCAGGTGGTATCCTCTAACACCAAATAATCAACTAAATAGTTAAATAGTAAGGGTCTGTATTACAACTAGAACTCAAACCTAAAGGAACATAGTCAAGGAAGGTACAAGGAAGACCTGTTTCACAAATGCTAAGGACAAAAGAACCACATTCTTCATTTAAGTTTTTTATCCTAAATCAAAAAGGTGCCAATTTTTTTCAAAAGCAGAAACAAATTTCTCTTACTGCCTGTAAAATAAGGTATTTCTTCAGCTACATGGTTCATTTACTCTATAACAAAGTTGGTAGCTGCAATGGCTTTTTTGCTTTGAACTTCAATGTAGTATGTGCTTGTCCTTATTCTGAGCAAAATCAGTAGACAATAACACATGATCTGCAGTGACTACACATACAGTATCCACCCAGGACTTTGTTCAAACATTGTGAATGCAACTTCCTCCTAGCACTGCCCACACTTTTAAGCAGCTGCATGAAAGCTTTTGGAAAAAAAATAAAATCAGACCATATAATCAGTTCATGATATACAAAAACCTTACTGAAGTAAAGAGGTTTTGAACAATAATTTTTATAAATTCAGACAAAGTGAAAACAGCACCTTCTTGACTCTTTGGTCCTTTCAGAGAATGCAGCTCCATGATACAATACCACCAGCAGAGAAGCCAATTTTTAAACAGCTTTCTATTCCCATCCCAAAGTGCAGTTCAGCACCTTCTCAGGGCTGCTGATACAGCTGTTCACCAGCTGTGCTACGAATCACCAAGATCATCACTTAAAACCAGATACTGTTAACCAATATTATTTCAGTGACCCAGTCTGCAGAGCAGCCTCATAAACAGTCCAGGCATAAGTGAAAATCCTGAAAGGTTTTTACGTCCTGGGTAAAGTTCTTACAAACAGACTTCTCCCAAAAGAAAACAGCCTGCAATTACATCCTCAAAATGCAAGGAATTCACATGTACAGAAAGCATACTGAAATCCCCTATGTTAAAGTATCTTTTAGATTTGCCTTGAGCTGGTAGCTTGATTCCTTAGATACCTTGAAACAAGTATGTGCCATCTAGTGCATCAGTCACAGCCAAGCAAATAAAAATAACTTACCAAACGCCGAGCAAATTCTTTATTTTCTGAAAGAAATCCATATCCCGGGTGTACCTTGGAAGACAAAAGAAAATTCAAGCTGATTGAGTTCTGAAACCAGACACCAAAGTCACTAGCATGTTTTCAGATACTGGGGATGGTAAACTAGATCACTAAGCATTTAAACAGGTTGAATACCTTAAGAAACTCTCTTAATACACTGATTTTTCTGTCCTAGCTCAAGTTGTTGAGCTATCATTTCTGAAACAAACTTTCCTTATTTAACTAGGGAGAACAGGGTTGCTTGCAGAGCAAATGGAGCTGTTTGCAGAGTAAATGAACATTACCTTCTGTGATTTGCCTTTTGCTCTTTTTAGCTCCATTGCAGATTTCCCCAAATATGCTCATCCACACTCTCCTCAGTAACCACTATAAGGTACTCTGCATCCCAAAATATTTCCAGCTCTAACCACAAGAATGGTGCACAGGTCCCCAGTCATAAGCCCCCTACCTCTAGTGACCCTGGCTAGAGAGCACAATATGCTCTCTTCATTAGTCTAAGTCAAGCATCCTGTGTGCCTCATTTGCTACTCACACCCCGATATACATTCCACCTAATGACTTGAGAGGAGCATGAGAAAGTTTTCATTTTACTTTTTGCGAGTCACATAAGATTCTTGATCTAATATACTCTAACAGACATAGCATAAGCCATTTTATTCACCCCTGAAAGTGCCAATAACTCGGTTTCATATTCAGAAACTCAAAGGGGAGAAAATACTGGTTTTGTTTCTGGCCCCTAAAGGCACTGTACCAAAACATCATGTTAGAAAGAAATCACAGTGCTGATCCAACTGTTCAAGGGTAGTTAATGATGCTGATAGATACACATCAAATTTCATTTTAATAAATGCTTTGTATACAGTAGCTCTGAATAATACATTCATTTCAGCGACAGAACAAAGAACATTAGGAATGTGAACATGACTACATATTAGTTTTTCCTACTGATTCCTGTTAAGCTTTGAATCTCTGGCCAACTTGGAGGGAAAATAGGCAGACTTGCCCACATTTACACAAATAAGCTAATGTGCATTTTGTAAACCTTCTGAAACAAAAGCGATTACAGGATGTACTATTTACCTTCCTGCGAGTAACATTTACACAATATAGAAAGTAATTCAAACGAAGTTTAAGCAAAAGCCTTTCTGGACACACTTTGTAAAACATTCAAAAAAGCCATTATGGCATATAAAGGGTTAGCACTCAAAACTAATTGGGATTTTTTTTCCTCCCCCAGCAAATTTGGAAATGAACTGAAGCTGCTCCCTGGTGTGAAAGCTGAATCCAGCAGCCACCTGCAGGATCAGCGACCAGTGCTGCCAGATGCTACAAAGCCTTTGATTTCCAGTAGCGATTTCAGACACATTTAACTCATGTGACATGAACTAACTGGAATAGCATATTCAATCACTTCCCCCCCATACACCTTTAAAAAAAAAATACAAACTCTGGCTTTTCTGCATGCTATATATGAAACAGCTGCAGCAGATAGACACATTCAGACTCACAGCTTGGGCCCTGGTTTTCCTAATGACTTCCATGATGGCATCCATGTTGAGGTAGCTTTTGCTGGTGGGAGCTGGGCCAACACAGACAGCTTCATCCGCCATTTTCACATGAACCTGAAGAGGCAATAGTCTGCATTAACAGATGCTCCCAGCAAAAATAATTAACATCACCCAGTCACATGCACTCAAATCTGATTGTGTCAAAGATCATTTACATACCATAGCCACTCAAAAATACACTGAAATTACCAACACTAGCATACAAGTACTTGCACAGTAAATCTCATTTCATTTAGCTCTGAGCTTAAGTCACTTTCAAAATGTTTTATTGTTCTAACACATTATTTTGAATTTGATTAAATAAAATCAAGACAAATATAATTTCACCTTCCTATACTGATCATCTATATGTAAATTCAGACTAAAAACTACTTTGTTACTTGTAACCAGGGTAGTCTAATATCTTAATACTTAATAACAAACATTCATGACCAGTTCTAAGCCAGCTCCCCAGGAAGTTGGGGATAATTAGAGTGAATTGAATGAAGGGATGCAATGAGTGTCCCTGCACAGCATCAGGTCAGCACCATGCACAAATTAAAGCCTATGACTAAAGAGTTCAATATCACTACACGTGAACCAGAAAATCTTGAGAATTATTTAAGCAGGCTCATGTTTGATTTCTAATCCATTGTATCCTCATTTATATGCATTTGCCAAATATTTTTTAGCCAAACAAAAAAGGGACAAACATCTCCAACATTTTACCAAGAATACTAAAATAACTAGGTTTTGAGTTAGAAGTTTTCTTACATCTCACAAGAATGCTTATCTTGAAGTTTAAAAAGTTTAATTAGATTGGTCTTTAACATGTTTTCGGAGTTCAGAATACTCTTCTTTCAAGTAAGATACAGATATAACCATGAAACCAAACAACCAGTTTTACCTCATTCTGCTTTTTATAAGCTCCCTTTCAGTATGTATTTAAGAAAGCATGCCATTGTTTAAACTGTGTAAGATTGTTAGCTGTCAGTAAGACTTATTTAGAATGACAATTTGACATTTCCAATGCTTACCAATTTTTAAAACTATTTGATATCTTCAGCATTTGAAACTGAAAATATATTGTCTAGAATCAGTGCTCTTTTAGAATATTAGTATTAACATTTGAGAAATATAAGACCCTGAGATGAGTTCAGTTGGCCAAAGCATGGTATAAATAAACACCAAGCTTGTGTTTTGGTCCCTGTATGGATACTTCACTTAAGACCTGGACTCCATAATCCTTGTGGGTCCCTTCCAACTCAGCATATTCCATACTTCTGCACAATATTTTTGGTTTTTATGAGGAAATTTTGTTCTTTGTGAAAAGTAATTTTATTTGCAAGTAGTATGAAGGCTGTCAAGCGTGTCAAACGAGTTAGAAGTTACATAGTCTGGATACACTACTGTCTCATGCAAAAGAAACAAGGCCAGAAAGATCCAAAAAACATCTACAAACACTGACAAGCAGCACTGAGACAATATTTTGAACAATACAATGAGAAATAAGTAGCAGGTAAATATAACAAATGTATAAAAAGGAAGAGAGCCACTTATTAAGCATTTTCATTTTTTCTTCAGTGCTATTGACTTTTTCTGAACTTGGGAAATGTTAATCCTACCAACAAGAAGCATATTAACTTGTCACCTAATCCCATGTTTCTTTCTGGAGGCATCTCTTAAATAGCTTCTGAATTTGCTATACTCTCAAGTATATGAGAGTTCACATAACCTCCTGGAATTGCCACACATTTCACATTTCAACTATTGCTTTTATAAAGTCACAACTGTTTTGTTTAATCACTACAGCATTGGTGTCACAATATAAATAGAGCAAAACAAAAAAAAATCTTAGAGCAGTAGCGCAGACAATCATGCAGCAGCAGGTTTAGTACACACATCTTAGCAACTAAGTAATCTATTTTGATCAAATGCTATCAAGATTAGTCTGTATCATCCTTCCTGCAGCACTAAGTTGAAGAAACAGCAGCTTTATCTCAATGATCAGTTTATATGCTTAAAGTTGTTCTGAATCCCAATGTGGTGTACAGTTCTAAACAAAGCCATTCAAGCTTAAGCTTAATTAAGAACATATATTTTACAAAACCAAAAGCTTCCTTATAGAAAAGGACTAAAGATTGTTAGCTATTTCCAGGTATCAAGATGAAAACCCCACACCCACCCACTTCCTGCACTAAGACACCAATAGAGTCCTGCTAGTACCAAAAGCAGCCAGAGAAGATACTGCAAACAAATTGATTTTATACATATAAACAGTCTTGTGCACTTTTCCCCAGTATTCCCCCACTCCTTTCTGAAATGTTTTGTTTCTATTCAACTCTTTGGAGTTTCAACTCTTCCTTTCCCACATTACCCTGTAACCTGGTAAATCCATTTCTCCTTGCTCACCTTACTGCAAGTTGTTGGTGCCTTCTCTAGTTCAGTGCCTTTTCAGCCTTGAATGCACCAAGCAAATCTCCCAAAAAAAGAGGTCTCCATTCCACCTCCACTGCTTCAAAACCTCCAGATTTTAAGGATCCAGTGACAGCTGGGAGGATTTCCAGGATCCAGCCCCATCTAGGGGGCTTCTCATATCTATTTTTATTATGAGTTCAGATCTACTTTTATTGTGAGCAAACCAGCACACATTGACTGGAAATCTGCTACTTAGTAATTCATGACATTTCCCCTTAGCACTTAGATTTCTTTGACATTGCACTGTAGTTCATGAAGAATATCCCAAATATTGTAACACAAATACATTATAGATTTTTTTGTATAGTACAAATGTAACTAGCAAACATTATAACAAAAGCCATCATTTGAGTCTACATGACAACAAACTTTCAGCCTGCTACCAAGGGCTGCTTACTTAACACAGTAATTCACTAAACCTTTACCTCTGCAGAAGCTAACTTACAATGCAATCTTCCTAGACTGTAGAAAGAATCCAGCAACTCCCCTTCCTCAACCACCACAAATTTCAAATATATTAATTTTCAAATTCAAGGATTGCTTAAGTACGTGACTTAAATCACACAATCCTAGGTATCCAAAACCTGTCCCTAACAGCTAAAATCTCAGAGGTGTGATTTATCCCTTTTCTGTTTTAGGTCACAAAAAAACCCAATGTCAACAAAAACAAAGAAGCAAGTCCCAGGAGGTTCTTGAAAAAATGCAATTCCTTCATAAATATCTGAATTGACCCTGCAATCTCAAGCATGAATGGATAACAACAAAGGCTGGAAACAGTTGAAACTAAGTGCTTAATGGTTTATACTGCAGTTTTTAATCATATTGGGCTACCTGGGCCTCAAGAGAGAAGTCTCAAGCAGCTACCAAGGACTTGCTGTGTTAAAGAATACAAATGACTGGAAATCATGAAAAGACATTGTGTGTGTAAAAGCAGTTTAATTTCTGTAAAAGTTTTATACTTTAAGTAGTCTAGATCGTAAAGGCTGATTATATTTCAAAAACAACAAAACCAAAACCTACTGAATCTTCATTTTATAGAACCTCAATCTAATTTAAAAACTAGAGACTAAATACAGTCACCTTTGGAAATCCAAACCGATCACAAATAGCCAATCAGCTCATCACACTCCTGTATCTATGAGAAATAAGCTACTAATAATAAAACTCTGGATTCAACAAGGAGCCCTAGCAGAACAACATTAGAATAAATATTATTAAATGGTGTAACTATTTTTGGATTAAGATACAAAGTCAACTGGAAATAATCTGAAGTACAACAATTATCTTATTACACAACAACAAGCTTATTCTTTCAGAAGCAAACAGCACAGAAGTGGCCACTGGCTACAAAATTAGTTTAGGTCCAGAAGCCACCTTCACAGCAAGGCATCTGTATCAGCAGATCCTGCCAAATCTTTACACAGAAACAACTTCATGTTTCTTCACCACCTTTCCAGCAAATAGGCAAATAAAGCAAGGAGTCCATTGGGGATGACTTGCCAGTTGTTTTTGGCCTGGACTGGTTTCAAGCACCACTCCAGGCTGCAGCAGCTCTCAGGGTAGAGAGTGCAGTAAGAGCTGATAACAGTAGCAGCAAGTGGGTTTGGAGATCCTTCTACATTTCAATATTTCAGGAGGATTTATAAGCCAGGTTTGGTGCCAGGGCTTGGCATCCTAGTCCAGAAGACAAATACTTCCATAACCCAAAGTTTTGGATATGAACACCACAAAAATAGTCAATATCTGCCTTGCAGACAACCCAATTTAGAAGGACTGCACTGAACCAGAGTGAGTACATACCCAAATTACCTAGATTATGTTAGCTCTCCTTTATCCTGGAGAGTGACACATGTTCATTTGACAGCAGCATGCTCTCTTGCATAGCCAGACTATGAATTTATTGAATTATCCTCATAATTAAACCAGTATCTCAATTTCCAAAAATCAAAATTAATAACTTGCTACCTAAAATATATATATAGGTCTCCTAGAGGCATTCTGTTTAACACAGCAGTATCAAGGTAACCTTCTCCAGGGCCACTCAGCTGCTGCAGATCACTAGTTGGGATTTACTTTATAAACAAATTACATTTAAATACACGTCTCTCAACATTTAAACATAGAAAAGTTCCCAGTATGAACACAGAATGTATTAAAAATTACTTTAAGGCAAAGAAATAAACCATTTTCAGTGCATATATAGTCTATAAAACAATCAAAGACACCAAGAAAATTTACCTATCTCTAGCATTATAATTATTCAGCAGCTCAAGTTTGTTACCTTCTTATGGAGCTGGTTCATGACAAAAAGTGCTTTTCTTCCCAGTTTGTTTCACAGTCAATCATTCTCATTTACTAACTCCAAAAAGTAAAGGCTGACTTTGTCAACAAAGAAAAATATATCTACGTGCATTTCCCATTGGAGTGTTTAAGATCATCTGCATAGTTTCCACAGATGATTTTATATACCTCAGCAGTTTCTGAGGTTTATCATGTGACAGATGTAATTTACTTCAGTGTAAATGTCTAATTAACACATACACACACACACTCCCCTTTTCCTCCATCTCTGAGGAGTAAATGTCTGGGATTCCCCAGTGTCCCAGTTTTTCAGAGTAGGTCAGCCTACACATCACCAGGTCTCAACACAAGTTGGTATTCACACAGCAGAGACAGTTATACTGAGTTGCAGGCTGCATTTTCCTCCCGATTCTTCTGAGCTGTTTCAGAATTTATATTATAGAGAAACTGTTATAGCTGCATATACAGTGCTAATCAAACCTAAGAAGCAATTAAAACAACCTCAGCGAAGAGAACGCTTTTGTTTGGTACACTAGATAAGATTGAGCATTGTTCAGACAAAGAAATCTAATCAAACAAGTCATTCTCCTTTTATAGTTCAAATCAATATTACACATTGGAACAACATCCGTTGGTGTAAGTGGATTCACTTAATTGGCCCAAACTGCATAATACCGCTCAGCAAGACAAATCACAATTAGCTCAACCCATAAAATAGGGCTAATGAATAAATCCTTTGTAAGTTAGCTAAAAAAAACCAACCACCTCAAATCTTGCCAGCACCATTGCCAAAAGAGACAGACAAAACAGAACAAAAAGCCTGTGGCATTGAACAGTCTTGAGTTAAAAAAACAAAATCAAACCGATGCAAAATAGGTTCAAATTCACTTGCCAAAAACACATCTTCCATCTGACCTAAGTGTCTTCAGCAGCTTGACATTAAAATACACACACCAGTAATACAGTAAGTATGAGCACATAGTGTGCAGTATTCATACAGCCTTTAAAGTGCTATCTGCAAAGAAATACTGCCACACCATTACAGCATTTAAGCCTAAAACAAAATAATGGAAACATGTCTAAAGCACACAAAAAATAAAATTGTGAAAGACAAATACCATAACTACCCTACATTCCCCACATTTAATTTTACTCAGCATTCCAAAAACCTAAAAAAAAGTTCATGCAAATAAACAGGTCAACCTGCAGAGTCAACATAAATAGATTTCTCTGCAAGCTTATTATAAACTATTTTAATTTGATAGTCCACAAATAGTTAAACAAGGACTCTGCAAAACAATTCTTCAGTGGGCTTCAATCATGTTTTGTTTTGTGTTTTGGTAAAGGGCATTTACTTACATTCCCCTCCAAGTCTACAAAGACCCTCAAAACAGCCCATCCATTAGCATCTGCAGGATTAGATCCCTGGTTCATAGACACCAGCTGAGAAAAATAAATTTAAAAATATAACATCCTTTCCTTTACTTCCTAGTCTTGCCCTTCAAGTTTGCCAGCTGGTCAAAAAATGAAGACAGTAAATAACCTCAGTAACCAAGGGCATCAAAAATCCATTTTTCAACTAAAATTAATGGATCCAGGTTGAACTGAACAATCACTAAAAGACAAGCAACATGAATCAGGAAGGGAAGAAAGCATTTTTAACCAACACCAAGAGAAAGCACATTTCAACATATCAAGATTTTCATCTGTTTGCATTCTTGCTTATACATGTGAATTTATTTTTGTAACCTTAAAAAAAGTAAATCTCCATTGTCTCTTCCATGGATGAAGTTCTGGAACATTGTACGCTGCTAAAAAGACACACAATTTTACTTGCATCATAAAGAGGAAAGGACTCCCCACTGTACTTAGAGGCCTGATCACTCCTACGGTAAAAACCAGACCATGCTAAAGCTGTCATAGAGTGATACTCTCAAACTGCCTTATGCTTGTGGGACAAGCCTCCTGAGTTCTGAAGACATTACACATAAGACTCCAGAGATGAGTTCCAGAATGGCCTTGGCTCCTAAAAACCTTTTCCAATATGCTTATTGTTTGACACATAGCTTCAGTGAAGCACCTTCTAGAACAAAAGGTGAGAAAGAAGGCTTCTCCATCAGAATTCTATTGCAAGTGTTTACCGTGTTGAACCCTCCAACTAGTACACAAGTTTGCTATTGAAAATTTAGCAGAATGAAATAGTTAATTTGTATCACAACTTCCAACATGTTTTACTCAACACCAACCAGGAACAGTCCATTTCTTTGGTAGAATAACTGAAAAAGTAGGTCAATAGTCACCCTGTTCACTAATCTACATTTGAATGAACTGAACAATTAACAGAGGTAGAGCAACCAGGAGGGGGAAACCAGAATGTCCCAAACTTTAACTCCAAGCTACGGTGTGAGTAGCAAAACACATTAAAAATCTTGAGGGAACAGCACTCCCCTTGCCTCCTTCCACTGGTGTTCCCTTGGTGGGAGAGCTACCAAGTTTCTTTGCTCAAGTAAAATTGGAGGCAGCACAGCCACTCAACTCAACCTTTGCTGATGTCTGGAGTGCTGTGAAGAAAGTCTGCAAGCTTGCAACTGCACTCATATGTCTGCAGACTATTTTTACTTTGGAATACATTATCTACAGCAAGTCTCCAGGATAAACAGGAGATTTTTAGTTCAGAACATACACTAACAATTTGGGAGGACACTTAATAAATGTATTTACCAAAGAAAGAGTCTCCATCTTTTGCAAGAGTTGAGCAATTCATCATATTTATTAGAGCAGTCCACTATGCTCTGTGAGGATGCTCAAGTTTCATCTTCACATTGTATGTGATTCTGTACTTTCAGTGTTTTAGAAAAAGAATTAAGTTTTTTGTGATGTTAACAAAATAGTGATGCCCTACAGTGCTTTTAGTAGCCTTCCTGCATTTCAAACACATCTGCACCCACATGTCAGCCTTTCCCTAATGGAATCTCAGCTTCTAAGCACATTAGCAAAGCAATAGGACAGATCTTTCTCATGCTGTTTCTTTTTCCTGCCTCTCCCAAAAACAAGCTCACCAAGGAATGCATTTCATGCATGCTTCTTTGTTTTGCCTTCTAAAGGGGTTAAGACATGTAGGAGATGGGAAAACTGGTAGTTAAACAGGTCTAGGAAATAGTATCACATGGTAGGAAGAGCAGTCAACTGCAGAACCTCATATAATAGAGATTTAGTTCTTGATTAAGATAGATATACCAGAAGACACTTGGGATTCAGAAAAAGTAGGTTAAACTCAGCCACAGTACAAAGTAACATGTAGTATGCACGGGTAACATGCTCCTATTCAGCATTTTCAGCTCTAATTTGGATAAGAGTTCCCCTTTCAGATGGATGAACACAGCACACATTAGATGTCTACACATGGATGGACTGCAGAAGTTACTTCCAGCATCCAAAGATCAGAGATTCCTAAAATCAGTTCTAATGCTGAGAGAATAGCTCACAACAACAGCAAGGTGATTTCACAGCTACCTGGTATTTCAACTACAGAACAGTATTTAGCAGAAAGGTGAAAAGGGAAATGTGGGCATCAGCTAAATACAACATATTCTGGATCAGCAGTCAGTAGTTGGAAGATTGATTTTTATTTTTTTTTTAATTGCAAACACAAGATGCAGACAGTGAGTTATGTTCTTCCTGGTGTGGACTAACTTCAGGCCCAAAATGAACCATGTATTGAGAGTTACATCAAGTTTCACAATAAGCCTCATTTCAGGCATATATAAAATGCCACTCAAAGGATGATCCCACCCCTAAATGCTCCTCCACACTCAGTTCCAGCAATTACAGTGCTGCTGAGACAGATCAATGAACTGAACAGACACAGTGGAAAAGTAATCTGAGGGGAGGGGAAATTAACCTTCTGTCAGATCAGCAAGTTAAACCATCTCCCAGCTGCATGACCATCAGATCCCATACAGTGAATGAATGAAAGGGGGCAGGAGAGCACTCCTTTCACAAGTAGTTTAGACTTAGAGGAATTTAGACATAATATGAAGCGAGTTCTACAACGTCAAATAATCCAAAGAAAATACTAGAAAAAACACTTGTCAGTGAATGAAGAATATCTTAAGGATGACAAAATTCCCGAGCAGGTTTCCTAAACCACAGATTTTCCTCATGTCTATGCAATGCAGATATGCTCAACAGAAAATACATACACACATGTATGTATATATACACATACATACACACCCCTTAACCACTTCTAGGTACCCAGTGAGAGGGGTTTTACCACTAAGGCTAAGTACTAAAGCAGTACATAAAATTAACAAAAAATTACATCATCAAATCTCAACATTACCATCATGGCAAGCATAATCTTATGCTTTTATGAGGAATTAAATACTTCAAAATGCCTTACAAAATATTTGTACTTAATATTATGTTATTACATGACATTTACAAAAGTAAAGCATTTTTCCTTCAAAATTCCACTAACGTGAATGTTCAGATTTCTTTAAAATGATTCTTTGTTAAGTTCTTAAATAAAACTGTTCATTTTGCAAAAAATTACTTCTCTGCCAGTGTATGCTAATTATTCATTATAGCACAACTTCAAAGAAGATGGTCCTCTCTATAAAACCCATTGTAAGTTTTCTACCCTCAAAAGTCTTTTTTTAAAAGACAAGAAAGCTTTGAGATTTCAAGATGCAGATGTCAAGATAAAGTCTACAAAAACAGTGCAATGGAGAAAAAGCATCAAGCATTCCCGAAAATAACTGCACAGACAAGCAGGCAGCTCAAGTCTGTAAGGACTATGTATGGTCTAACAAACAGGCAGGAATAGACAAGGAAATCTGCACTGTGCAAAAACAATTTTTACACAGTTACTACCAATGCTGAACAACTCATTCACAGGTGCAGATGCCAGACTTGATGTGGTCCCATTCTTTTCCAGATCATCTAACAAAAATATTTTCAATTATATGTTTTTCCTTACAGTCCTCAGAGTTCTGCCATAGCTACAACTCACGTTGTAAAAATTTTAATTTAGTGTGACTCTAGAAAAATCCTTTATTTGCTTGGGGGATTTTAGCATATTGTGTATTTTCCCTAACAATACTTCCATCTCCTAGCTTATTTCCTATGATACACTCTTCCCCAACTTAAGTTACTCATGGATAGTGAGCAGAATTTTAGTGTCCATTGCATCCCATTAATTGTAGCCAGTATTATTTCAGCACATCAAGCAGATTTAGTCTAAGAACAGAGCATGTCTTGAGGAAATGGGTCTTGATATACAAAAGACCATTCTTTGCAGGGCACTACAAAGTTCTCCCTACCCAAGCACAGATCTTGTTCCAATTAACAGAATGATAGTAAAGTGCTCCCCCACCACCTAGTTCCCACCCTTCTATGATAATCTATCACTTCTGGGATTCTCTTTCTTACGGCAAGAATTTCATAAGTGCTAAGACAAAAGCTCCAGATCTTCACCTTTGAAGATTAAGTAAAAACTAGACAAAATGAGAAGTACCCCTATTGGAACAGCCTAATTACAGTATCATAAATACATGTGGCCTATACATACAAATTCTATTAATACATACTTAGATCTTCAACATAGCATACTTGGTCAATGCTAAATATATATTTTTATTTATTTTATATGGTTAAATAGATCATTACATGCCCTACAGGCAATATCTGCACAACACCAAAGGAAAGAAAATTTATTTCTGCAAACTGACAACTGCTTCCATTTAAGAGGCACAAAATTTTGCACTCCTCACAACATATAGATAATATTCACAGGTTTAGTAAATTAACCCAACCTTATGCATAGTTTTATAAGCCATTGGAGTAAATATCTATATAAACAAACTCCTATTTCAAAAAAGCCTGTAGTTTTAAAAAATCTTTCCAGGTTGCTTGGAATCTACATAGCACAGCAACACACACTCTTACAGAATGGTTCCTCCTAAATCCTCTTTCCTGTTAGCATTTAGGTTTGGGTATTTTCCCCCTCCAACCTGCTAAATAAAGTCATATTTCCTGCTGACAGCAAATGATTGGTTTACCTTGAACTCCAGGGGGTTTAACTATCCATCCTTTAAGAAGCTTTGACAGTTTAACCTGCTGAGCTCACAGCACCCAAGGGAGGGTCTTACTAGCAGTTTTACTTCTGCTGCTGCTGACCACTAATACTGACTCTGCAGATAATGGATTTCAATAACAACCTCCTACAGGTTAACACTTTGGGTAGTAGCCATGATACTGCTTTAATTAAGCTAATACATGAAGGTTACAGTTTGGTAGAAAGTTGTATTAAATTTGGCAGCGCTTACAATAGCAGGAAAAATGCACATGTTCACCTGTCCACTAGTTCTGGGATAAATTTGCCTACCGATACAATTCAGTTGGTTTAACTTTTTGTAAGGTGGACTCAATTCATTAATTCCATTTCCTCTAAACATGAATTTTTTCAGCAGAACTGATAACTTCATGACAGATAGGAAATGGATGCCTATAACCATGCTGAGCACAGAATGTGTCTACCTGGCATATAAATAGTCCATGCATTGCAGTTGAAGTGCACTGTGTTTGGTTTCTTTACTTTATAAGATTTGGAGCATCCTGGTAATGGAATATAGTAGCATTTCTATTTCCTTGAAGTAAAGTTGCTAACAATAAATTTTATATTTTAGCAAGCTATTAATTATGTAAAAGCTTAAATATGTTAAAGACATCTAGTTGAAAGTGGGAAATAATTCACATTTACTGAAAACAAGCATTTGACAAAATACAAAAGCTTGCAGATTGGAGTGTTTAAATACATTTTGCAGGCCAAGCACTCACTCTTTTTCAACACAGCACTTAAAAGCACACATTGATTTCAAAAACAGAGAAAGACATTCTTTGTTTAAAAATTTGGTATTAACTTTACCTGCAAAAACATCCATCTGTTGGATTTTATTTTTTGTTAAAGTACACAATCTGACAGACAGTGTACAGAGTAATAATGAAGCAGCATGGGAGCCTTTTAATATATTTCTTGATTAACTCATTGCCTGTCCAGTTCTCATTCAGACATGTGCTCACATGTCATAATCGTCATAACTCCCATCATCCCTCCAGTTAACACACAAGCTCCTTGATTAGTGCACAACTCCCAGACGAGCCACTGCTAATGCTAAATAATTCCCTCCAGCCTCCTGCCACTATACCACAGGCTCTCCAATTAAATATAATGTCTCTGATGAGCCATATTAATACAGACAAATTCCTGCCAGAGATTCTAGCCCACTCACTTCCAAAGAAACAACTGAAATAAAAAGAAAAAAAAAAAAGCTGTGTACATAAAAATTAGCCAAAAGAATAATTTTACCATGAGGCTTTAATTACAAAACTTTGCTGTCATAAGTATGCTATTTTTGGAGGTGTCTGGGAAATTGGCATGTATTAATACAAGTTTACTGATAAATGGCAATGAGTAAATTACCATTTTAATAATTGAAAAGCAAGCATGTAAAACAGCTTTTCAATCAGTTAATTACAATTAGCAATATCTAATCACAGGTGATAAAATTAACTAAGATCACTTGCTGCTGGTATAGCAATTATATTCAGCCAGTCATGTGCATTAAGCATTATTTGCAACGTTGGCATAGCTGTACACACCTACACAAAGTTTTTTCAGGTTATAAAATTATTTCACTAATGACACATGCATAAAATTTTCAGAACTTGTACCAAGAAGCTACCATGCCTCTTAAAAGCCTGTTGCAGTAGCACAAATTATGTAGTGAAGTCCACATTTTTAAAGATATTTACAGATGGACCAAGCAACAGTAAAATATTTTAAAAATATAACAGATCCAGTCATGGGTCAAATAAAAAAGAGCCAAATAATAGTAATCTCCCCACTTAAAAAGGGTGGAGTCACTGAAAAATCTAACCTTTTCAGTGTACACTTAAATTCCTTAACATTTCATTCAAAATTGCTGCCATTAGCTGGAAATTGACCATTTAGGTCTTATGAAAATCATAAGGAGTTCCCAGTCCTTACAGGAAAGAGTCTAATGTCCTTAACCCTAGTGCTGACCCTCTCACTAGAAGAGATATCAACAAAGGACATGTAAATAGACTGTTGCAGAAGTATCCTTTAGTAGTTTAAAAATACTGCTTGCAACTGCACAAATTGTAAGATATTCAAATAACCCCCATGAAATTTTGATAAGCTCTTCCCCAAGGTCCTTGCACCTTCATCCTTACACTAATGCACTTCATCTTCATTTACCTGATCATTAGTTTCCAGTTTGTTCAGCTGGAAACCAACACACACTAATTACTTTGACATCACAAAGTCCTATCTGTCTTCACCATCTCCCCAGACAGCAGGGAGAAATTATCAAGGGTAGGCATGATAATATCCTGATAAATGATGATTCACATCACCTCACTGTCAATCATCCAGAAGTGCTCACGCAAGATACCACTCAATCTCATTACTGAATCCTAGGGCTAAGAGTACAATACACACCAGGAGTCATATTTCAAACAGCAGGCCACCTGGATAAGATGCAGCTCTTGGAGATTTTCATGAATTTTGTTGGCTTTTTGTTTTAACACGGTAAATGTCAAATATTCATCTATTTTACCATGTGTATATAGGCTGGCAGAAAAGGACATGCTGAAAGCAAGGCAATTCATCTCAAGGGTTCAAGTGATAAAAAAAAAAAATCTAGATTCTTCAAAGGGGAGGAGAAGGACAGGTAAATTTCCTTAATTTAAGAAGAAAATTAACCAACCTAAAGCTTCAAAGTTCAGTTTCACATTTTAAGCATCCTTCCTGCCGAAACAACATAAATGTATTCAGAGGTCTGAAAGAAGAAATGCTAGCTTTGAAACTCATTGACATGTGCAAAGTTCACTTTCTGTGATGAAAAGAAGATACAAGTTAATGTTCTTCCTTTAATAAACATCTGATGAGGGTGGGTGGGCTGATCAGTCAAGAAGCAAAACAACTTCGGAGTAGCTGCCTTCTCAGAAAATATTACTTCTTTCCCTATTTCCAAAATAGTATCATCCTTCCATCTCTCCCAGTCCAATTATGTATATAACTAAAGCAGCCTCTAATGGTAAAGCCCAGGGCTTGCTATCCAGCAGAGTCTAAAAGTTATTCTAGAGAGGGAACTACAAACACCGCCATCTTCTAGGTCTGTAATACACTCCATTTTCTTGCCTAAGATCACCATGCACCACCACTAAACTTGCACAATGGCTGATCATATTCTTCAATTTATGGTGCATCACATGCAACAGATGAAGGAGAAAATTAGAAAACAATACTGGAAGAATATGGGGGAAAGTGTGAGGAAATCCCACAACAACATCTGCTTGTGCTAGGTATTGTCAGGGAGGAAAAAAAAAAACAGCCAAAACTAAGGACCAAAAATTGAGAACCCTGCAGAAAAAACAAAGAGCAGACAGTAGAAGAACAAAGCAAGTACAAAGACACATTCTGAAGGCACTTTAAACACTCAACAGAAGCCAGAGCGGCAGGGCGCTCTCTTGCAGGTGTGGAGGGTACTGCTGCTACAGGCACGCTGGTTCTGCATCCAGAGACTGCCTGCCCACACCACGGTGCCTGAACTTGGCAGGAACCCTCACACACTTCCTTGCACCTCCGCTGCCCCAGACTGTTTGAAATACGATCACAGGCTCACAATGAAACCCTTGTCCCATTTCAAAGTACTCTCCCCCCTCTGGGGCTACACAGGACAGGCAGCAACTTACAGGCTCCTGTTCAGATAATGTTAACATAACATTTTTCAAGGAGAAACTCAGAGGTTTCCCCTCCAAATGTTCTAAGTGTTCTAAAATATATGTAAATGCAAATACAACAGAGAAGCAAAGCTCCATAAAAACCCTGAATGAAGTCATTTAGGTATGGATGCACATACTTGAGACATACGGTAGTCAGAGTCTGCTTTTCAAAGCAAGCGTGGATCACTACCAAAGTTGAAAACCCAAGAGTTCTTCACAAGCTTCCTATCAAAATACTCTCCCTAAAAAACAGGAGTTTCCAGTCCACATATGCACACAGATTTCTCACTCTCAAATCTATGACCCACATCCCTCACCTCTTCAGCTTATCAAACCTGCCTTACCAACCCTACCAATCATGCTATAAGTACAACAGATTTTACAGCAACTTGTCCAAGAAACATTAACCACCACATGCTTCGACAATGGAATTCAAAGCATCTTCCCCTAAAGAACCAGAGAGCCTGAAAATAAATATAACCTCTTCAGTCTAACACTCATGTGGGCAAAATTATGAGCGAAAACAGAATCTTTTTCCACTGAATGCAACCTCAGTGCTTTCCTTCCCATCTTTAGAGAAGGGCTGCAAACAAATATAATAGCAACAAAATTGAAAGCATCATTCCAGACAAGCTTTAAAAAAATTTAGAACTGTCATTCTATTATGAAATTCATACACAAATGTGTTGAATGTTCATCTTAACTTAAAAGCAAACAGCCACCTTCACCCCAGACTTTCCACAGCCCTGTTTTCTTAAAGAACACGTGATCTATTTGTGCTGTGAGAAGGCTACTGTTGGCTTAACTGCTTGAAGGCATACAACAGAAATTTCTTCTGCAGAAAGAATACTGGTGCAGAGAATACGCAAGCATGCATGCCTGCAAAGTGAATTTACCAAAGTTAATTTGTTTGCTGTACTCACAGAAATCTGAGGGCAGGAAATTGTAATAATAATCCTAAGCTTTAGTTCAGCTGATGGGCTTCTTTATGTTAGAGCTTTACCAAAAAAAGTCTTAACACAGCAGTGTCACTTCTTGAATCTCAGCACCCTAATTAAAAAAATTAGCTTTCAGAACTAATTGACAGAAAATACCCATTATAGTTTTTGTTAGTTAAATTGGAAAATTCTCTGCACAAAAAAAAAAAACTGGCACAGAAGCAAACTTTATTATCAGATGAATACTGAGTTAGACACATTAAGACATTAAAAAACTCTACACCTTTCTCTTAAGTTCTTGAAGTTGATTTGCAGCCGAGTTACAGTACTTCCTCTAAAGGAAGAAAGAAAAGAGTAAATGGGAAACTGCTGTCAGCAAGTGTCAGCACTGCAGAGTTCAGAGTCTAAGTTTATCTGCCAATTTTGAGCTCCACAGATACTAAACAAAAAGCACATGACAAAACTTCAGGCTCAGTTGAATCCATATCCAAGAATGGTATTAAGAACTCCTCAAAATATTTAACAAGTAGAAATCAAATACAAATTACACTTTAACTATCACAAGAAAAACAAAAATTACATTTGCTATTCAAATTCAGGTTATTATCAAAAAACCGTATCATACATCTAAAATCTCTCCTACATTAGTCATAATTTTGTATGTACAGAGAACAGTAATCTATTTAAAGTACCTAGAGACCCTCTACATACTCTTATCAAATAAAAGCTATCATCTAAAAAAATAGAAGAACATGAAAATTACAAAATCCAATGGCAAAATCCTTACTAGCACTAGTCTTGCAAAAATAAAGCTTTGAATTCATTATTTAATTACTTCATAGAGAATCACCAATTCCTGAATGTATCAAGTATTACAGCTAACACAAAAAATGGCTTCTCAAACTAAAAGTACGAGATGCAACAGTGGTTTCCACAGTTCTCCATAATTTTGCTATGCTTAACGAGGTAAACAACACAAGCAAACACAAATAGTTA
Source organism: Camarhynchus parvulus (assembly GCF_901933205.1). Taxonomy (NCBI): domain Eukaryota; kingdom Metazoa; phylum Chordata; class Aves; order Passeriformes; family Thraupidae; genus Camarhynchus; species Camarhynchus parvulus. Next base: position 39,314,009 of record NC_044571.1, read on the forward strand.
AGTTTAGCCTACCTAAAATTTAAGAGCAAGCAAAGCAGGATCTGGCTGAAAGCATAGAGAAAAACAAAAGAACAGCAATGGGTTTTCAAATGCCCACAGCCACTCACTGTGGCAGGCAGTGAGGCTGCCTGAGTTCGACCATTCTACATTTGACTCTTTTACAAAAGGAAAAGTTTGCAAAACCCAGGCTCTAATTCTATCAGGCACTAGTGTGCAAAGGCAGCCCCCCAAGCCCAGTCCCTTCCCTCCCACATACCCAGGGTTTGCAGCTGCTAAATGCACACAAGCAAGCAGTACTAAGTCATCCACACCCAAAGGCACTGGGGATCCTTTCTCACAGCCCAAGTGAGTGACCTCGGAGTGCCAGCAGGCAGCCAAGCCGGGCAGGCTTCCAGCTCCAAGCCTTCACTGCAGCACACCGCAGACCTGCCACAGCCCTAATGCTACACAAGTGTCACAGTACCTAAAACTTGTTACCACAGCTTCTTTCTTTTTGCTGTCTGCTCCCTGCCCAGGCTTTTTTTAAGCTTTTTTTTTTCCTATGTTAGTCGTCAACATATTTCAAGTAGAGCTTCTCACCTCCACAGAGCACAAACATTGGTCAGGCAATACAACTACCTTTGTTATATTCAGGAAAGGCCTTTAAGGAAAAAAAAAATCTGAATCTGGGAAAAAAAAATCTGAATCTGGGTGAGCAAATTAATTTTTCTTGGGTTCAGGAGGATTTTTAGGGGACTGACAGTTCCAATACTTAAACCAGCAGCATCATCCAAAAGTTCTAGTCAAGCACAATAGCTGTGCATGTTGGAACGAAACCATCCCCCAAAAGCTGAACTGAAGAGCTTTCAAACAGCTAAAGCACCTTGTATAAAATTGGAAAAACATTAACTACAAGATCAACAAAATTATAAATGAAAGTTCGTAATAAACATGAGCTATAATTAAACTTCCCTGGACATTATTCTTGAAATTTGACATTCAACTTTTAATAAAATTAACATACAAGTGGAGATTTATATGTACTTTTATTATTAGCTTTTTAGACCTTTTCAGAATCAAATCAGTATTTTGGTTTTATTATGCCAATGAAAATCTTCACTGAAAAAGGCTTCCCCAAAGCTGAACCTGATAGGTCTGCTATGGGTAACAAGCAATTTAAAAACCCATCCTCCAAGTAAAAAAAAAAAAATAAATAACCAAATAAACACCATAGGTTATACTTCCATAATAAGATTTTACATTATCTGTGAAGAAGCTTCCTTTTGTCATCAAATATGATGCAATAAATGGTGAAATAGATAGCATCTTTCTTTCACATTGCATAACCAAGGATTATTGATTAATCATGTATTTGCCCATTTGTCAACATAATAGAAAAAAGTTTAGTCTGTTCTGCTTTGCAAGTTCTTCTCCCACCATGCGAGCTTTTTAAAAAAAAACAGCGAACAAAACTGAACAACAATTACAGCAGGACGCGCAAGAGACAGGACCTCTCAGAGCTGATCCATCTTTTCAATCACACAGTAGTTTACCTAAGTTGACCACCTCACAAATTCAGCTTCTACACAAAAACCTCCTCCCATCCCTTCACATCCTTCAGTATATAGTCAACCACCAAAGCTTTGGTTTCCTTAATTAAGCCCCTGCATCTCCCTGCCTTCATCCTTTATCTGTTCTATACATTGAACTTTGCCCAAGTTCCTCTGCTTGGAGAAGACTACATTGAGTATAAACAAACTCTCCTGAGCCACTTTGACTTCCAAAACAGCCTTTCATGACACCCTGGCAAGCAAATCCTTGGCTTGGGAAAAAAATAATTGCACTTCCGAAGTTCACGGTTGCAATTCTGCTGTTTGTCTGTCTTACTCCTCTTGGAAATTAAACCTCACCATTTCACAGTAGTCCCAGGCTTCACATCCCTGATTACCTCTTCCCTCTTTGTAAGAGGTCCAGCACAGCACCTCCTCTAGTTAACTCAATCACTTGTGTCAAGAAATCATTCTCCCCACATTCACAAAGACGCCTCAAGTTGTTTTCACTGTCCCACATATGAGCTAGTGACTTGAAATGATGACATTTCCTCCAGTTTTCCAGAGCTGACTTTATCTGCTTCTTATTCATTATCAGGTCTATGGCATCCAACACCACCTGGCCTATGACAGGAATCACAGCCTCCCCTGAAGTTCTCTGTCCTCCACTTACTCAAGCAAATTTGTCTCACACAAATCTGTTGGCTCTGCAGCTTCTCTGGAAAGAGCCTGTCAGTCTGTTTGTCCTTCCTGATCCTGCAAGTCAGCTTATCTCCCTGCAGCTCCTTCCCCTACAACTCAGTGCCTGAACCAGAGCACAGCTCACATTTATAAGGGCCCCTAGCTCCTACTGTCACTCTCAGAGAGAAGCACCAGGCAATTGCTACAGTCCAAGTAATGAAAGACCACAGCCCTATTCCGTCCACAAACTTTTTAGTACCAACTTATAGCTGCAGGAGAGATTTATGATTAACACATGTTCAGTTACTCAATGCTTCTCATCTACTCTTACAACATGGCACAATAAGGGATTAATGAGGGCAGGAGAAAACTTTTGCTGGAAGTATCGTAAGCTACCAAACCCCAATATTTGACTCACGTTACTTTCAAAGCATCCTTTAGAAATATAGTGTTGATACCATCCAAGAACAGACAAATATCTATTTTAAAAGTATTAAGAAAGAAATCACGTTATACAAACAAGCACTAAACTCCCCTGGCTTCTTGCTAAATGTATAGAATACCAGTTTGATGCAGGCCCCCATCCAAACAAAATTACAAGAGATCAACCTAGGAGATACACTTCCTGGACAGAGATGCTCCTTTGCTACAAAAAGCAAGGGAGATGTTATGCTGTCACAAATTTGTCAACAGCTAAAACCACATTAAAAACAATTTCACTTTCAGAACTGTCAGCAGCTGTTTTACAAGGCTAGTAACATTACAGGTCAACAGGTGAGCTGACATTAAACACCAGCTACAAAGGGACTGTGAAAATTCATGCAATGTTATATATCCAATTAAAATCCAGGAATAAAACTCAAAGAACTGCCCAATTAGCACAGCCAAACAGGGGCAGAAAGCAGGAGGCACTGTATCTAAACAGAATACATGCATTTCTATAAAACCAAGTCACCACTCAGTACACCTATTAGCTTGCACCAACTAGTCAAACACTGATTACCATTCTTCCTGTATAATAAACAGGATACATGAAGGGTTTGGGGGGAGGGGTTGGTTGGTTTCAAACAGCTATCAAAGGATGCTAATTGCTGCCTACAGACAATTCAGCAGTGATAAGTAAAACAGTATCTCATACTTATCCTTTATATAGTGTTTCCTTGATGAAAGTAAACAAGTGACAGATGCTTTTTGTGAACAAGGTAAAACAACAGAACCCAAAGCCACAACACCCATAAAAGGACATATGCATCTATACCTTATACCTCACAAATTGTGTCTTCATTTCCTGTCTCCCATCTTGAGTTTTTCAATCTTTCAGACACCTCATAAGCAATTCAGTTTCTTGTTTAACACCCCTCCCTAGAAAAATGGTACCAGGACCTCGTCTGTGGAATCCCAGACTCCACAACTGCCTGGCAACTTTTTGTTGAGCGATACAGCTAAGAACAAAGGAAAATACTTGGTTTTAAATACAAATGCTTCTTACTAGGATCTGTTAAGATGGCTCTGCTCACCAATCCAGCTCTTCACATTGTATGAACCTGCATCTCTGATACATATTTCCTTCCCTGCTCTCTTTTCCCCACATCCTCCACTATTAGGATGTGTGATGGCATTAACTCAAGACACTAAATCTACACTGCCTCTCAAAAGGTTAATCAGGTATTCATTCTCCTTGTCCCCAGCCATGTGTCCTGATGCCATCAGCTCTAGCATTCATTAACCTATGCAAAGAGCCACATCAGCTTGCTGATCAACATTTCTTTCTTTTCTTTCCCCCACTGCTCTCATACAGATAAGCAGCCTGGATCAATTTAACAAAAGGATGTACACATGGTAGGTACACAAAAGATAGGAAGGAAGAGAACTACTCTTAGTAGACAGCACAGTCTTAAATCAATTATAGAAGTAATGTTCTAAGTACTTGTGAACATTATTCATAGAAAATCTGCCTTAGGTCACTCTCTGTCTAGAGCTCATCCAAGTACTAAAAAAGAAACCCAGCCCAGGGCCTGCTCACCAGTCTTTACACAGATAAGAAACCACAGATAGTATTACCAAATAATATTGTTGGTTAATAGTGCCTGAAAACAGATCATCCCTGAATAACCACAACCACAGCTGATAACAAATAGCACAACTGGGACAATATGAACCACAGGAGCAATGAATCTGCACAATGAAGCAGCTGCTGCTGCTGAGGACATGGGTGAAGGATGAAGTCAGGACAAAGAAAGGACAGTCAAAGCCTCAAAAGAGCAATCCAAGGGACCTTATGTTCTGTATCCAAGGAAGTGAGGCAGCAGGAAACCATGCTGCTGCCGGTCCTCTCTTACAGAGGAAGATGGTAAAACTATCTTTTTTTACCGCATTGACAATGTTCAGTTGCATTAAAATTACTACATACAGCACTTTCCACCACCTCTGGAAAAGTCTAGAGATGAGCACAAAGCAAACAGGCTATAATAGATGTACACCAACTTGGTTTCTTGGGGAAACCCAATATAATAAGGACAGTAAGTTTGAGCCAGAATTATAGCAGCAGGAGACATTGATCCAGAACTGCTGATGGCAGTGCCCTCAGCACATACCTGTAGCTTCAGAGGAAGGAACTGCCAGCTCTCTGCCACTGCCCAAGAGAGACAAATCTGTAGAACAGGTAAAGCCTAATGACTTCAGCTCTGCTCAGCCTAAAGCTTAAGACCTGATCACAGAGATGTCTGTACATCTCTCCAAACCCCATAGCTCTGGGTACAGCATCAGAGCAGACAGCCAAGGCAATAAAAGTCACTTTACTGACCTACCACAACTCAGCTGGTTTCTATAAATGGCTACAGCATCTGTCACACATTCCAATGAAATATTTTAATATAAAAAGGTCATAGAAAAAAGTTTTAACTGACTTGATCAAGGTGTCTGGTGTGTTCAGAGCACAGAAACAACCCAGCACAAGATCAGAGAAGTGCTAGAGCACCTCTGATGCTCTAGGACATGACTTCATGACTTCTAGAAGGGAAGTCCCAAGCAAGCAATTACAGTGACTTCAGTACACATCAGTATTTAAGTTCAAATCAGGACTGGTTTTTTTTAAGTAAATCTCTCAGTCACCCCCATTTAAAACCCATTTGTCTCTAACAATCAGCTGTCTCAAAGCACATGAACCAGATACCTGCTGGGCACCACAAGCAAACCACCACAAGCAGACACCAAACCCTCAGCACCAGATTAGAACCAAGCACATAGATGCTGAAAGGCAGAAAGGAAGAACACTATGTCTTCAGCATGAACCATTTCACTCCACAGATACAGTCCTGCTACTCCCCACTTCCTAGTGATGTAGACAGTCATAGCACCACAGAAGCACCACTTGAGTCTCCACAGCACTGAGGACCTGCACCTTTAAGCTGCAATTAACTTTGCTGACTGGGCTCCCACATTTTCCTCCTTCAAGGGTAGTCCAGTACTTCCAACAACAGCCACTTTCCCTAAATGAGCTTTGTGACAGATTATTTTTAATCCATGCATTGATCCTTCAAAAAAATCAGCTTGGTAATTAAATAACCATCCCACAAAAGTCCAAAGATCTGGTATCAGTTCCTTCTTTACAACATATACTTTCCACCTGCAAGACAGTGTCCCCACTTGGGCTGCAGTGTAATGCTTAAAGCATCCTATTCTACATCCTTCCGCTCCTTCTTAGTGGTAGAGTTCCAACAAGAATCCAACAAAATTGACATTCAACTTAACCATCAAACAATGCAACAGGAGTCTGACTCATTTCAGAGGTCATATATCCATTTCACATCATCCTATCACTGATTAAAACACACTAAAACAATGAAACTTTAGGATTCTAGAGCAGATCAACCTTTCATTGCAATGAAAAATTAATTACTTCCTCAGCAACCCAACTCAGTTTCAAAGCAATGATAAACTAAAAAAAAAAAAAAAGGCAAATTACTGGCAAGCAAGCTACTAGAATTCTGACCAAAAGCACACTCCTTCCACAGAGGTATTTCCCTTCATGGAATTATCACCATCTGTATTACTCATGCTTTACAAAACTGTCCAGGAGTTCACTCAATAAAGCATGGGGACAGGACAGTAACATCACCTCCATCCCCTCTTGTGAAGAAATGAACAACATGCTGTCTTGCTTTTGAAACAAAAGGCAAGCACATTGAAGGAAGAACAGAACAGCAACTGCTCTGGCCCACTCCTGTTCTGCACACTTTGCAAACACTACCACTTAGGAAGAGTGAATTTCTCCAGACATTACAGGGAGGCAGAGTCCACTCTATACACTCTGGACAACACCCATGTACTTCAAAAAGACATTAAAATATTAGTTTCATTTTCATATAGGTACTCAAAACAGATGTCTCCAAGTTTTCTGAGTATAAATCCCTGAAATGCCACTGGGAGACATGGAGCTATCAAAATGACTGAATTTCTAGTGTTGTAGTAAATGATGGAAGAAAGCTTTGCACATTTTAAAAGACAAAACAGCAAAAAAAAAAAAAAGTAAATGAGAGTTTGGACAAATGTTAAAACCTCTAAGTTAGTTACAAGTAAATAAAACTCCTCAGTTTTAGATAAACGTTCACTTTTCAAACTAATTTTTTTACATTAAAACTTAAATGCCAAATTGCCCTCCAATGCTTATTTTTGCCAGCTGGATTTCTTAAGAACAAAACAAACTGACAGCATCCCCTTAAGCTATAGAGAAGTCTTCAGCAAAATTCTCAGTTTATATTGTTGCAGGAAAAAAAACCTCATCTTACTCACTCAAATTCATTCAGCTCAATAAAGACATGGTATAGAAACTTATAGCCTCTATCAACTTTGCAGTTTCCCTAAACCAGATTTTTCCCCAACATCCTTCTGAAATACGGTCTCAGACTCCCAGCTTAAAAAAATGTTAGAAAAGGAATATAGATCTTCCATTTCTAGTTAATTTATTTTTTCCATTTTCTGTCACTCAAAATACTACACTTTCTGGAGAACAGCTCAATTCTGTGCAATTACTTTTACATCAATAAAAACATTTGCATTATTTTTCATTTTATATTATGTGGCAGAACAAGGTTTAGAACAGGCAGTTTAATACAACACCTGAAGTCTTAAGTGACTGACAGGAAAAACCTCATATGAAAGAAGTATAACTCACTGTTCACTACTCTGTTAAGTTTTAGTAGTTTACATTACTTTCCCATGGGATTTTTTCAGTCATTTATAGTTCATTGATTCATATGGCTATAGAATCCCTGCTGTGTTAAAAAATGCCAAGTAAAATTATATCTCATTCACTGCTTTATGCTATACCTTCTTTTGTTCAGATCCAATTAGTGAAAGCTTGTTCTTCATTTATCATACTTTTAGCTGATTATGTTAGGCATTACAATAGTTCTCTAGCTTTCCTTGACAATGTTTGCACCATCAGTGTTACATTTATGGTTGAGGAGGCTCTTTCATCTTAACCATCTATTCCAATCAGTTCAGGGGGAAAAGTACATATGATTACTCCTGTTCAGACAAAACTTCTTTGCTTGTTTTCTCATCTCAAAAATAATTCTGCCAGATGTTTTAATTAAAAAAATGTGAATTTTACTGGTCCTTCCCCATTTTACCTATTCAAGTGTAAAGAATCAGTGTTTTGAAAGCTGAGCACTGAAGTTAAAAAAAAACAACAAAACTCAGCATTTTGAACAGTATACAACTTTTTTTCTCTGCTTTCCCCAAAATAAGAGTTGCAATCAAAGAGTATTAGCCACTATTTTCAAGAACCTGAAAGCATCCATTATGATCTATTTTATTCAGTACCACATAAGCAACTGTAATGCTCTATGGGGGTCTCAGCAGCCATTTTGTCAGGCTGTTTTTCCCACCAGTTCACACATCCTCCCACCTCCACAAACTAAATGCAATTCAATCCCATGTAATACCATTTCCAGCTATCTGTAAATTTGCATTAATACAGGAGTATCCAAAAGTCTCTGAAGTCACCTATATCCTTTTAAGTCTTGTTAACGTTCCCTTCCCTATCACCATAACAATATTTACCTATAAAAATATGTCAGATCTTTGGTCATTTTTAAAATTAATAACACAAAACAGTATATTTTGGTTTTTCTATTCTCCCTCTTCAGGTAAGCTTTATTTGGTTCTCAGCAGGTTGTTCCATTTTTGCCACATTCCCAGTTTATAACAGTCCCCTTTGCTGATTCCTCCTCATAACAGCAAAGTTTAAATTCCTTGAAATTAAAATTCCTTTGTGCTCCTATTGTCTAGTTACTAGTTTTGTCTATTAATGGTAAATATGTCCAGATTAGTATTGCTCTAACAGCATACTCAAGACATTTGCCATGGTGCTCCACAGAAACTAAGTGTGAAGAACAAGAAAAAGCTGTTTCATAGAAAGCTTATATGCATTTTGTTTATTCCTACCACCTCTATTCAGCACTGTAAATTCCACAAGGATTTCAGTAATATGAAAATTTTAAAAAAGAAAAAAAAAGTCAAACATTCAACCAAAAGAAGTCTAAAATAAAACTCTAGGATAAGACAACTCACAAGTCTTGTAGTACTTTTATTCAAAGAGCATTATTTTAAGACGGTGTATACAATTCCTATACAAACATTAGTGAAAATGCCTGCTGGAATCATTTATGCATATCACTTGATAAGGAATAAATTAGAGGCTATCACTGAAGAGCTTGAATTGCTAAATACCTTGTGATACCTGTTTTCTTTCTCACCTTAAATATCTAGTGAGCACATTGAAGGAACTTTGCTTCTGTTCAATTTCAGTTGTGTTTTCAAACAGTATGACAAAACCAGATCAGTAACAGACCAACTGGACTGCCCTCCTTTTAAGGTTATATTGGTTACAATTAATTCATATTAAGAGTATCAGGCTATCTGCTTTTCAGTGAGTAGCTATACAGATGACAAGTAATGTAATAAGGGGCTCTAACTACACCTCAAAGGTTAGTCCAAGTTCTAAGCATAAAATTTATCTACTGTAGCTAGTGCTACTTTTAAACATGTTAATAAAAAATTCTTTGTAAGATATCTCTACCTACTTTGGTTACTTAAAACCCAGTCCCACTATTTTTAGTAAAGACAAACACATGTCTTTACAGCTATTTCTGTCTTTGGTTCAGTGACCATCATCATCAGGGTAGCTGCCTACCATACTCATTGCTTTTGCAATAGAAGTCATGAAGGAGTTAGATATCCTGTCAAGCACAAAATCAAGAGAATACTAACAACTCTCTTGCAGCATCCCGTCACTAAGCAAACACATTTTTACTAGCTCCATGAGGACAGAGGTTCCTTTGACAGGCTGCATCAGCTCCTGAGCATGACTTCAGAACATTTGACATTTTGCTATGACTGGTACAACCAAGAAGGATGTTGTTGATGAAACATTGGACAGAATTATGAACTGTTGTTGGTGACTTTATTGTAAGTAACAGAGTAAAAGAATTTGGCCTGTGGACTCATCTATCAAGGTCATCCAAAATGGCAATCACACACATCACTGCAATGGGCCAGCTCATTCCCATAATGAAAAACTAGAAGTACCCAAGTCATTAAAACAGACAACTTTAAGTAAACTCTTTCCCAGTGCAAGCACACAAGGCAGTGACTGAAGGATCTATGGTAGACACAAACAACATGTATAATTAGACCCAAAAAACTAGCTTAGATTTCATACCACTACCTTAAGTACATAAATTAGTTTTTCAAGTAGCCTTCCTCTCATTTTCCTTTAAATACCTGGAGCTTCTTCAACACAGACAGCTAATGCTTAACCTCGTACAGATAAGTTCGGTGAGTCTTCAGGTAAGGCTCCAGACAGCTAAGCAGACACTACATCACCCTTACAGCATTTGTTAGAGCCTCATCTTTTGTCCATAAACTCAAAATGGCAGCATCCCCTCTAACACACTTCATATTATCTTGATGAACTACCATGAGTATATTAATGCATTTCTGACCTACCAGCTTGGATTTTCTTTCTCTTGGGAACTATTACAAATTAAAGACCCTATTTGTATTTTAAACCTAATACAGCACTGTAGCTCAAAGCAGCATAGACATATTTTCAATTTCCTTTTTGTAATGCACTATTTGTACACCCTTCCCCCTAAGGTCATGAGTTGTACTTTTTCATGCCACTCTTACTCTCTTATTATGTTCTTCAATCTTGGTTTTTACTTACTGCTTTCAGATCTTGTTACAGTTTCCAGTTCATAGCAGAATCCACACAATCAACAGACACACTAGAGAGAAGACCAATTCATTTTCTCAAGTCTATTATGGGCTGGTGAAAGAACATGTGGGGTTTTTTTAAACAGCTTTTTAAGTCTATTTTCAGGATGAATTCATGCCAGTGAAAAGGCTACGCAGCACTGCTAAACAGTGAATCCATTTATCTTTACAGCAGATACTATATACATAAGATGGAATTCAAGTACCCATCAGTATGCTTCAGTTTTACTAGAGGAATCACAGATCATACAGAGTAGTTTGTATTCATATTCACATAACCCTTGGCTTCCAAAAGAATTAGAATTTATCATGATGTCTGATGTCCACCCATTAAGAATTCATTTCACAGCCCATTGAGCACCCACAAGCTATTACATTACCAGTTATGGCTACCAGTTGAAACCCAGACCAAGTGTAATTTCCATTCACCTCAAAGAAAGAAATACATGCCACAAAAATCCATCAGTAGAGCATTTCAGAAAGTCCCATTTCAGTCCCTTGCTCAATCTACAGCCTATTCATACAAGCTGAGCTGGTCATGTAGTAATAGAACCACAAAGGGACTCAGACAAAAGCTATGTCAAAGTCCAAAACTGCCAACAGCTTCCACCTTTCATTTAACTCCGAAAACACCCAAGTTCTAACTACTTTCAGATTTCATGAACCACATCAATTTTTCTAATGTTGAGTAACTCACCACCTATATTCACAAGTCCTACCCAACACAAAATACTTTTTTTTTCTGGTGGCTTGTCTGAGTGACTTCTTATTAAATCGTAATACAGGGATTTAACTCCCTTCTGGATTTCAACAAACTTTCCTGGAACATGGAGGTACCCCTGATCATTTGTCCTGTAGCAGTTCTTGCGGGCAAGGAATAATACTGTGTTCTCTCTAGTCAACAAGAACATGCAAGTATGACTACACTTGCCGTTACACCACACAAGAAATTATCCTGTTATTGTTGCCATGAATGATAATGAAGAGACTACAAAACCTGAAAATGGGCAATACAGGTACCTTGCTTGTCTAAAAAGCCATTTTAGCACCTTTCTGCTATACTGCTGAATACTGAAGGCACATCAATAGCCTCATCAAATGGAGAAGCTCCATTAAGCCTGTTTAGCATACCTGGTAGAAGGGGACATTTCTCTGGAAAGTAATGAAAAAGATTTACCAGACACAGGAAAAAATTATACTAAGCTCTATACCTTCTTCTAGGATCCACTCTTCATTGCCTTTTTGTGCATATTAGCAAAACAAAATTTAAGTTTTACTGCTACTCTCACACTTGTTGCCCACATCTACATATGTGCACATGTATCTAGCTTAATCCACACAAAGAGAAAGGTAGCATTTACACAAACACAGAAGAGTTCACAGAAAAAACACTAAAAAGCTAAATATTTATCCAATCCTTCCTCCACCTTGCTATTTCCATCACTTCAAGCACATAGAGGAAAAGAACATATACAAAGATACTTCAGAATTGCCAACATACCTAGAACAATAATCACTAAGACTAATAGCTGCAAGTCTTGCTGAATTACTAAAACCTCATCTACCACTTGAATTCAGTAGTACTCACAGCATTGGTGTCGACGTCACTGTGTATGGCAACTGTTTTAATCCCCATCTTCTTACACGTTTTGATGACCTACCACATAAGAAGTGACAAATACCAATACTTAAATACCAACACTTTTAGAATTAAATATAAAAAGATGAAAATGTTACATACTTACTCGGCATGCAATCTCTCCTCTGTTGGCAATAAGCAGTTTTTCAAAAGTCTGAAGGAAAAAGAACAATAAGAGTCTTGAGAAACAAAAGGAATACAAGTTTTTCTCCCGTCAAACATGTATTCTTTTCTCCTTCGCTTCCACTAAAACCATGGTTTATCCATGAGCTTGTAATTCTGAGATCACCTACTTTTAAGAGTTCTTCTGATTTAAATGATGATATAACAAACAGCATGCTATACTAGGTTCAGAAGAAAAAGGCTTTGACTATTCACACCAACATTCCTTGGATCTCCTTGCCAACTAGAACCCTACAGCAGCTCTAGGAGTCAGTCAAGCCCAGGGAAGAGGCGCAGTCAGTTTTATGTTGCCTGGAAGCAGCACAGATAAATGCTGGTATTATACAGGTACAATGCTAGCAGGAACAGTGGTCACAACCCATAACCAGTATAGATGACCTGGAACACAATACTCATCAATTATGGGAGCCCTTTAAAAGGCATTCCAATCATAAGGAAGAGAGGCTCCACCATGCCTAGGTTGTGGAGGATAAAAGACTGACAGCTTGACCCAGAACAGGCATACCTGCTGAGTTGCAGCAGCCTTGCCCCTTCTCCTATCTGAGCCTCACCTGAGGTACTCAGCAAAATCCTGCATGGCCATCAGGACATTGTTACACACTAAATACTAAGTAGCATCTGCAATGCAACAGAATAGCAAATCAAACCTAACTACTCGCCTGAAATTCACTGTCACCTTTCACACTGGAATGCACTAATGCTGCAAATGTACCTTCAACACTTCTAGATCATGCCTGTAAGAGGGAATACCAAGCTGTTGAAGTCAAAAAGCCTTACACCCTTTCCCATTAAGAAAAGAGTGGCAGAGCAGCACAGCTGCTCAGCATAAAAATCTCATTGCTGGGACTGAGGGTTATTGCTGTCATGGCCTTGCTACTAAACACAGGGGCACTTTGGAACTGCACCTGCTCAGTTATAAATACAGACTGCCACTGAAAGGGACTGTCCTGGGTAATACTCTTACCCCACTGCTTTCTATACCTCCCTAGACGACAGGGATGCAGCTCCAGGACACATCCCAAGTTTGTGAACAGTCCTACTCTGCCTCCCATGCTCCAAATGAAAAATATACAATAGGGAACCAGCAGGACTGTCTCCTTCAGGGGCAATCTGCAGTCATACCATATCAAGTTTATCAAATGATGCCCGAAGACATTTGACAGCTATCCTTCCTCCATTACACCCAACAGCTTGTTTTCATAAGAACTAGGGGAAGAAGAGATATTGCACCACAACAACTAAATGGTTTACCAACCTTACAGTCATTAGCTAATTTAAGGAGGGGAAGACAGGTGCCTGAGGAGAGGGAGGAACACTGCAAAACCCCAATAGGAACTGCTATTGACAGACTAGAACACATTATTTGCTCTACACTCCAGAGAAACTCAAGGTGCCCTTGACCAAATTTACTTTTTCAAAGTCAGGGCTGAGCTGACATCACATGACCAGTTTAAAAATACTACCATGTGATAACACCATACGGAAATTAAGTGATAAGAAACCCCTCCAGGTGAGAGCTGCAGCAAGCCTACACAGTGAATTCAGCCAGATTTGCTGAACACCAGTGAACAGGCACACCTGACTCAGATGGATCTTAAACAAGCTCAATTATCAGAGGTACCAATACTTTAAGAAAACCACAGGAGCTAGCAGCTTTTTTGAAGAGTTCTTAGCTGGTGATCTGGTCTAAAAAGGTTATCAACATCATAATACACAAACTGTTCCCGAGTCTAAATTTCAGCATTCTAGGTACCTAAAGATTTTCAGGCATACAGACTTGAGGGGGAATTTAAAATATACTCCCAAATACCTGGTACTGAAAAGCGTCATGATTCAAGTTCACCATCAACCCAGTTCTTGGTACATAAATGCTGTTTTATTAATCAGCTGTGATCACAGTACAAGACAAGACTTTCAATATCAAGATTATAAGAATATTTGACATTTTAATTTTTCAATTCCAGTCTCTGTCTAAAGACACAGATTAGACTCCAGTCCAGCACAATAAAAAAAATTAAAGCCACATACTGCTTTGGAGCAACATTTTTAATATAATTTCCACTAATTAGGCTGAAAAGGTGTCACATCAAAGTCTTGTCATTACAAAGACAGTGTAAGTGCTTTTCAGGTTTGTTTTGTTCACTCTCCCTTCCTCTGTCTGTGGTAGTCATGAAATGACATAGCTCCTAATTGAGAGAAACCAAATACCCAACTATATGGCCTAAACATAATTATGCATTAAGAAAAGCAAGGGAACCTTAACTAAGCAAGAACCTTAAAAAAAAGAAATCTTCTGAAAAAAAACTGTAAAGCTACAGTTCTAGGTACACTGGTTTTCCCCATTCCTAATATTGTTTTACTTCTAGTTAATTGCTTCTACCCTGGTGTATAAGGACAAGCCTATCAGTCCTGAATTGTTGGCATCCTTGCCTTTGAATATTAGTGTACCTTCAGTCACATTATTTTTCCAAGTGTGTTACTTCAGAGGCCATGCCAAGACAATCTTCCAGAAGGAAAGTTTTTCTTGGCTTATAATTGTAAATTGAGATTACTACTGCACAACTCCCAAGATGAGGATTTGCCATTCTCTGCAGGCCTTAAAGGCCCATCTTTTTCCAAGGTCTGAAGTTCTCACCCCCATGCCCGGTCATCTACCAATCATGCTGCCACTGTTACAGAGTTTTGTTTCCACAAACAGCTTTTGGCTAGTCTAGCTCCTGAGTGTTTTAACAGGCCCATTACCACCTACATTATGAAAAACATTAACAGTTGTTTCATAATTATAACATGTTCAGGCCAGTATGTGACTTTCCCAAGCTCACAATCACTTATTAAGCCTTTTGGGATACACTCAAAGTAGTATTCCAATCTTCCTTGACATGTATCCTGCAAAAGCAACTTCTTTTTTGGTTTAGAAAGAAAAACATGCCATTAAACCAGTGATGGGTTATACCACGAGAACTACCATTGTTAGCAGCAGCACAAAGAAGAGGGCAGCTTAAAAAACCCAAATATCAGTATTACATTAGTATTAGTAAGATGTCAAAAAGAAAACATGCACCATACTACTTACCTTTTCATTTGGATCATACACAGACGAATAGAGTTTATGTGAAGTTATAAGGCACCATCTTGAACACAGTGTGTCCCACTATAGAAGAAACAGGGAGTTAAGCCTGTTACAATATGCCATTACATTAAAAACATTTCATACACTGACATCTCGAGGAAGCATCCATAGTCTTTCATTCCCTCACCAAGTGGATTAAAGCTCATAGACAACTGCCCTTCTCCAAGCAAACACCCACAAACAGTAACCAGAAAAAAAGTCAGAAGCTCTACATAGGAGGTCATTAGCTTAAGCATAATGTTTTTTGTAATATATTCTCTACTATACCATCTTCTTTCCTTCTTGTTCCAAGAAATACCTACAAGAAATTCTCAGAAGAGCATGCATGCATATGCCTGTACACAGTGGTGATGGGGAGAGGCCTTCACTGCTGGGCATACAGCAAGCAGCAGACTGGCCCATACAGAGGGGAGAAGTAGAACAGACTTTAGATGCTAGCTAAGCTCTCAGTCTTCCCTATCCCAGGCGCCTGACAGCAATCTGAGGAAAAAGAGGTCTTATTCCCTTAGACTTCTGCTCTGAACCAACTTCTACATAGACAGTTCATATAGGTTGACATGTTTGCACAATACAGGAAAAAGCAGTATACACATGCTATTTCAGAGAAAACACAATAGATTATATCATAGATCTGTAAGTGAATAAAAAAGGAGATTCAGATGGGTATTATTTAAGCAAGTCATTTTACAATGTAATGGCAGTTAGCCATAAACAAAAATAATCATACAGATAAAATGACACCACACCAAAGATGCAACAATACAGACAGCTCTGGCAAAGTCACACTTAATCGCCCACTAATCACAGAAACAAAAAGACTATAAACAGCCTTAATAACAGACACTGTCTAGTAGGAAACACAAAACAGCAGTGACAGGAACTGCCACAACTCAGAATCTGTCAATTCTGTCTTAAAGAACTGTTTTCAAAAGTTGCAGAGATCTGAGGAAGTAGTAGAATGCACAGGGTGTCCTGTGAAAAGACTGGGAAAAAGAGATACCAATATGGACTACATTAGAAAAAAATATCAAAAAATGAGGAAGCATATGTTCACATAAAGAGCTTAATTAGAGAATTCAGTTGCATCTTCCACAAGGGTAGTGAACTTAAGACAGTTCAAAAATTGATCAAATTAAGTTTACTGTAAGCTCATATTGATTTTGAAGTAACAGCGGCTGTCAGTAACTGGAATGTGAACACTCCCTATACACCCCTCTAGCCTGATTAAGTTTGAAAATACTTCTCACGTTGCATCACAGACAGCAGAAACCAGCCAAGGGTTGAGAAGGCCATCACATTTGTAATGCAGCTGATCTTTTAATGTTATAAAGGAAAAACAATATATTTCAACACAAGTAAAGGAAGCCTTAGAGCCATACCATCTCTTGCCAGCTCCAACCAAGCTTCAGGAGCAGAAAGCTACTATAGTTACACAAATTGTTTAGTTGCCAGTCACTAGTGGCAGACATAGCATACACTGTTCCTAGATAATCCACCTATGCTTAATTCTTCCGAACAATTTACGAGTGTTTCATTTTTCCTGAAACCACAAAAGGTTAGTGGAAAGCAACCACTCCACCTTGTTCTTGAGTTGTTTTCCATTCAGTTTTGCCTGTTTGGTGGGGGTTTTTGCTTCTTTTATTTCTTTCACTTCATTCCTCAAAGATAAAATCCAAACCAACCTGAAACACAAATCATTTGATATGCTAGAATCAAATTCGCTAGAGATTTCTTTAGTTTTTGGGGGTTTTTTATTATTTTATTATTCTTCATCTGAGGGTGTGACAGTACAATCGGTTTCAGGCATTAAAGAGATGGAGTAAAGGAGAGAATTCTGCAAGCTGCAATCACACCTGCCAGCTGGTCATTGTCCCAAGTTTATAGCACAACTGTTACACCTTCAGTGACTGTACTGTGATCTAGATATAGTCAGAGGGCAGAGGAAGGATACCTAGAGAAGCATCAGAGTACACTTTCCTGCTCCAGATACACTCCAGTACACTCTCCTACTCCAGAACACACATGGTTAAGCAGATTGGGTCCCCCTCCTCAGAAACACTATTAACAAAAGTGCTTGAGAGACCACAAATAGTCTAAAGAAGGTCATACAGGACACACACAAAAACTCTCCACGAGTTAATATTATTCGCTGGAGAAAGTGCTTGTTAAGGGTCAGTGGGGCTAATCTAAATACTGCAGTTAGCAGGGAAAAGGCAACAACCAGGCAAGGAAGGAAAAGCTTCTGAACTTTCTTGTAAATACCTTTCATCCAAAACTAGTTTTGGATGCCTGTGAGAAGCCAGAAGAGCTATGCACAGGAGACTGGAAGGAAAGGCTATGATGGGGGAAATTAGCTAGCATTAAACTGTAGAATCCTAGCCATCTTGGGAGGGAAAAAAAAAGCCCTGTTAAAAGTTTTTATGCAGAAAGAATAAAATTACCAAGCAATTAAAAAAACTTGGAAAAAACTTTAAACCACACTCAGCTCTGGTTTTACACTACAGAATTGGACAGATTCCATATAAAAACCTTGTAATAGCCTAACCTATGTACCTATGTTTAAAAATTTAACTGCCTCCTCTCATACACACAAGCAAATCACTGAGAAAGCCAGGTTCAGCCCTGAATCAAGTACTTGTGGGGTAATTTTCTAAAATAAATCAAGCATATTGCTCAATTCAGATGTGAAGTCTCAACTCTACCTCACAGCTTTTAAAAGAAGGGTTTTTATATACACTAAGGTTTAAGAGGTTGCATCCACTTAAAGAAATTTGTTTTTAGACGTCTGCTCCTAGCCACTAAGAGCAATTGAATAATTACTTAAAAATAAACAAGCATTTTGTAAATAATGCATATCTAAGGCCACAAAGGAATGTTACTAAATTGCCATCTCCAACCCTACAGCTATGCAGGTATCATCACCAACCCCTAGGCTCCCAAGCTCCTGCCATAGGTAGGTTTTTTAAGAACTACATCAAACCCCCAAAGACCTCTCAAACCAACAACCAAGCAAAGCCAATCCAACTCTCAAGCTACATCCTTAATTGGCTGCCTCCCCCAAACCACACACGCCCTAACTATTATACTTTACACAGGTATTTCCTCAGAACACAGCCCAGAGAGCTCAGCTTGACCTAAACACTTCCTTGTATCCTGTAAAACTAGGAGAGGGCAGTAGAGTCATCTGGTATAACCTATTTTTGTCATGATTTGTTACTTCCATTTGATAAAGCTTTTGACTCTTGAAAGCCCAAGAATGCAGGCTATTCATTTATGAGAACTCAATCCTGGACTTTTGCATTTGGCTTACAGTTTCCCATGTCTAGCAAATTTTTGGAAAACAGATAGTATCAGTAGCGTATTTTGGAAAAGCATCCTGCTTTGTCTATTATTAACTGCAAAATAGCCAAACTGATCTACAACAGCTGTAACAGTTATAAAATAACTTCAGATTTTAAAAAATCAGACTACAGAGTACCTTGTAGAATAGTATGCCCACTGCACACTCACTTTGAGACCTCAGAGACAAACTGCCTCCCCTTGGGCACCCAACCCTAGGAAACCTCCTGAGGTGGTTTAAGGACACAGCATACAACAGCAAAACAGAAAACTTTCTTATTATTTAGATATGGCTTATATGTGCATTTTTAAAGGTTTACATGCCCTCATGGAAGAAGGAAATCTCCCTGCCATGCTGGTCAGCTTGTAAATAACTCATTGATGCTGAGCTTTACAGGCAGAAAAAGGCCTCAGTGTTAAATGGAGACACACAGCTCCAGATTTCAGGCAGGAAAAGCATCATATATCAATATTTGCTGTAAAAAGTCTAGTATGAGAAGGAATGTGTATTTTAGCATTACTAGAAAATACAGTAAGCAATACCCAACAGTAGCAGCCAGACTGGCACATTTCTTTTCACTATACAAATTCTACCTCTCCTAAGATTTTTGCCCCTACACTTTCAGACACTTGGATGTAAGATACCATAAGAATAACCCCTTTATCTTTGTGGTGCATCTAGTATTAGCCATCAGTATTCCTGAGTAGTTATAAAACTAACTAAAATTATTCTTTCTTTTTGCATGTTTTGATTACACAACAACTGTTCCCAAATCTTTATTTCAACTCATTTGACAACATAATTTCCTGTGTGTGGAACTCTGCTGATGGGGTAGGTAAAAAGCCCATAGGAAGCAGATACCTTCACATGACTGCAAGACTTTTAATCTCTAAGGCTGAAAACAGAGCTTCGTAATAGAATATTGTACAAATCTCATAAACAGAAAGGGAAACATAACACTTCTGTATTTCTTTTCTCTAAGGAAGCACTTTCCCTTCCTTTGTATGCTCAGAGTGCTGAACAGCTAAGCCCTTGTAACTGTAAGCAGACTCTCCTGCAGCCATCTGCAAACACAGCTGTGGTACAAGGTTCTGTAATGCACACTGCACTTCACAGCTCCTTCTCTCTGACCAGACTGACAAACACCCACAATTCTAAGAACAGGAGATCTCTTTCATATCTGCCAACATAGCATACAAACTACAAACAAGGAAACACTCATCCACCTAAGGCTATTTTTTTAAGCTCAACCATTCCTATATCCAGGTAGCTTCTCCTCTGTGCCAGTCCCTAAAGCTTGTACAGTGAGCCAGGCATGGGAATACAACCAGCTGAGAAGCTACTCACAAGGAGTGGGAAAAACGTATTCTCAGCCAGATTTCAGTCTAGCTTATCCAAGATATCCATGCAGTAGTGCTGGCACAAGCTGGAGGGAGGCAGGAACAGCCTGTGGTCAAGACCTAGCAGCTGCAGAAAGTTGGAACAGTTTCTAATGGCAGCAGCCTTAAGAGGTCTATTAAGGCTGGCTGGCACCTGTGAAATAGATCACAGTACTGCAACAATCTATGCTAGATGGGGACAGACAAAATAAATTATAACACAAAGAATGTTTCAGAAAAAGAGTGACATTTTTTACCCAACATAGACTTTAATGAACTCTCAATTTTTTTTCCTTTCCAAACTTTTTGTTGTACATTTTGCCCAGAGTACATAGCACAGCATGCCTCCCCTACAAATTCCAAAAAGCTACTCCTGGAACCAGAAATCTCTACCTGAATTACCCTTTAAGGGTGCTTGCCAGTACTAAATCTGTAGTTTACATACTAGAAACAATCACTAAACTCCAGGAGTTTGTGGCTACATTCATCTCCACAAATTGGCAATCATTTGAACTCCTTTCCCCAGCAGCAAATGATATCCAACCTTGCTATCCCATCAGCCTGATACTTCTGCACTTATGAACAAGGGTGAAAATATTTCCCTGCAATAACAGCATGTTAAAAATAACATCACATGAGAGAGAAAGGGGCTCCCACCATACAGATAACTCCCATGACTTAAAAATGTTGGGTGCACAGACAGCAGAGAAACTTTACATACATTTAATTCAAGTATTAGAAAACTTAGCTACACTGATAAAATCTATAGCAGCAGTTTACTCCTGAAGTCAGGATGTATAGTATTTTACATTATTTTAAACAGTCCAGCAGGTCTCTCAAAAGAGTTTCATGACTGAAATATCCAAAACCATATTCCACCCGCATTTTCTGACGACAGCCTTCTTTCATCATCAGGTTTTCTCACAGTTCCAAAAGTGCAAAGCACTTAAAATGAAATTTTGGTTATATTCTAAGCAGAACCCATTCTGCATAAAACCTAAACAGAAGTGACAGCCACTACATTAGAAACAGAGTGGAGAGTCAAATCCCAACTCAGTGTTTCTGTACCTTTCTCAGGTCCTTTATTGATTCCCACATGAAAGCAGCACAAGAAGTTAAGGACATCTCAGTAGCTACTAGCCCTTGCAAAAATTGTTGGAGTTCTGAGCACAGTCAAGTTTGAAGACATCAATTTATTATTTGTCTATGTAAGCAAAACATAAAAGAATGTATGAATGCAATTTCCATGCAAATTCATTTGATTAGAGGTTTCCCAATATATTGTTGACTTAATAGTGACCTTCAGGGCTATAAATCACTTCAGTGATATAACTCATGAGTGCTATTAAGTAGCTATAAAAACATTTTGTTTTACAGAGGTGCCACTAATGCAACATTTTCAATACTGCATGCACTGGCGCTGTCAGACAAGACCCTTGAGATGTCAGAGAGAAGGAAACAAAGTAGGCCTTTTACAGGCTCCAAAGGACTGACATCAGTCTTAGAGCTACTTAGTAGGAAGAGCAGCAGCCTTCCATATCTATATACACATCCTCATGGCTACCAAAAACAAAGATGTCAAACAGGATGGGCCCTCTGTTAATGTGAAGTCATCTCCAATTAAACAACTCTCATTTTCAAAAAGCTTCTCTTATGTACACCTTCACAGGAAAACAGGTTTACTGGATATATTTCCTAAGGAAAAATACTTGGGCAAAATACATGCCCTTTTCCTCTTTAATCCTTTACAAAATTCCCTGCCCACAGAAACCACCTCTTTTACATGACTCCTAGAAACAGGTGAAGAGTTCCTCACAGTATTGCTATGAGGCAACATTTCTAGAGAGAGGCCCATCCCAGACCCTCAGGCATGCACTGGGCAAAACATTTTCTGTAATTCACTGCACTCTTCTCCACTGGAACGCTACACAAATTTTCCTTTTCAGGAAAAAAAAAAACCCTGTAAATTCTTTCTACAGTAAACAATTAGAAGTATGTTGCACTACTTTTCCCATAAAGAAACTAACTGCAGTGTCATTCAACTGTTACACAACACAATGTGCAAATGCTGCTTGTTCTTACATGAAATAGTGTCTTTCTGTTAATACCATCTGTAGAAGTAACAGAAGTGAAAACACAGCAGGTGCCTCAGTGGAGTTACTCCACAGGCTACAGAATAAGGTTTTCTAGATAATTTCAGGTCTTCATCAAAAATACTGGTATGGTTCTGCAACGAGTTTATTGCATGAAAAGCAAGAAAAAGTGAAAACCACAGTAAAGCTTTAAGTAACAGCTGAAAGCACCATAAGTATCTGGGGTAAAGGGGGACGTGGGGGGAATGGCGGGGAAGAGAACTCCTTTCTCTTATAGCTAACATTTTACAACCAAAAACAGCACAAAACGACCCTCCACCCCAGAGTTTTCATAAGCTTGTGCTTAACAGAAGCAAAGGGCAGAAGGAAACTGAAATCACAGAATCTCAGAATCAATCAGGTCAAAAAAGACCTCTGAGATCATCGAGTCAAACCTATGGGCAAACACCTTCACGTCAACCAGAGCCCGGCACTGAGTGACACGTCCAGTCTGTCCATGAACACCGCCAGGAACGGTGACTCCACCATCCTAAAGTACCACATAACCCGGCTCATCAGCAGAAAATTAACTTAAAAAAAAACCAAAACAAACAAAAAATCACGGTCTCCTGCCAACACGCCGACGGGACAGACCAAGGAATGGCCTCTCGGGTGCCGGGAGCCCGCAGGCACAGGAGCCAGGCTCCAGAGCCCCCGGCAGCCGCCTGCTCCCGGCCGCCTCTCGCCGACCACCCCCGGCCGCTGCCGGCGCCCACCCGGGGCCGCGGCCCAGCACACACAGAGCTCCCCGAAGCCTCTCGCCCAGCCGAGGATCCCCGCCGGTCACACGGGGAAGATCCTCGGGGAAAATCCTCGGGGGAGACGCCACCCACCCCCCGCCCTCCCGCTCACAGAACAGCCCCCGCCCGGCGACCCCATCCACGGGGAGCTGCCACCACCCGCAGCTCGGCGCCCCCAGGCCGCCACCACTCTCGTGCCGGCCGCGAAGGCGACGCTCACCCCCGGCAGCCGCGCCCGCCGGCCGCCGCAGCGCAGGAGCGGAGCCAGCGCCATGTCCGCGGCCGCCGCTGCCCGGCCGCCCCTTTCACCCGCGCCGCCGGGGCCGGGCCGCGCGCAGCCAATCCCGGCGCGCGCCCGCCCGCCGGGGGCGGGGAGGGCGCGAGGGGCCCGCCGCGCGCCGCACGTGCCCCTCGGGGTCGCGCTTGCGCGTGCCGCTTCGGGCGCGGCTGCGGCGGCTGCGCGCGCGCGCGCCGGCGCGTGGGGCTGACCGCGGCGGGACCGCGCCCTGTGCGCGCGCACGGAGCCGCAGGGCATCCCCGGCTGCAAGGGACCCGCAAGGGCCATCCCAGGCCAACTGCTGGCCCCGCACAGGACAGCCCCCGAGGCACTCCTTGTGCCTGGGAGCATTGCCCAGTGCTTGAACTCCGTCAGCCTGGCGCTGTGACCCCTGCCCGGGGAGCCTGCTCCAGGGCCCAACCACCCTCTGTGGGAAGAACCTTTTCCCAATCCCCGGCCTAAACCTCCCCTGACACAGCCTCGTGCTCTTACCCTGAACCTATGGGGCTGCCTGCTCCTGTGCACCGGCCAGGAGCCGCAGCAGCACCGGGAGGGGACCCATCCCTACCCTGGGCTTCCAAGGGGAGAAGGTGCAAAGCACAGCTGTGACAGCTTGCCTGATGTAAGCTCCTGGATCAGAAGTTTGTGGCTTCCATCTCCACAAATTGGCAATCATTTGAACTCCCTTCCTTAGTGGCAAATGATATCCAACCTTGCTATCCCATCAGCCTGATACTTCTGCACTTATGAACAAGGGTGAAAATATTTCCCTGGAATAACAGCATGCTAAAGCACAAGCACGGTCGGCATGAGAGAGATGCTGATCATCCTGTGCTTCACATCATCTGCAGGATGTACTTGCTGCTTGCCTTCCTAGCTCATGAGAAACTCTGAGTCAACTCCTGAAATGACCTGTGCAGCTGGGTCCGCTGGTCTCAGCTGATGGACATGACAGAGCAGTGCCAAGCCCCAAGTAAATTGTCATCCCAGGAAATGCTGTAAGGGTTTTATCATGATGAGGGTGCATAAGAAGTGTCACTGTTACCATCTCAGACCTCTGTTGAAATGCAACAGAGGCATAAAATGCCCACAGCACTGAAGCATAGAAGAGACACAATCCAAGATGTCCAAATGAGTTCACAAAGCATAGGAACAAGAGAGTTTTTTTCTTTAAATAGTGTTATTTCTACCATTTTTTCCCTACAATGGTGATTTGAGAGATGAGGGTAGACTCGAGCTTCCTCTTCATCCTTACTACAGCAGCAGAAGATCAAGACTACATTTCTTGAGGCTGAAGAACAATTATTCTCAGTTAAGAAAAGGGAGTGGGTCATAGTTTGCAGTTCACCCAAGACATGCTTTACAACAACCTCCTAACAGAGTTGGAAGACACAAAAAAAAAATTACATCCATAAGGAAAATGTATATGAGCAATGCACACATTTAGGTTAGGAATAACTCTCTCAGACTTTAGAACAGTCTAGGTCCTTGGGCAGGTAAGAAGGTGCTTCCTATACAGCCAGATGATTATGTAAATGTGGGTTTTACCAGATTACATCACCCCCTCAATTCACACATCGTGACATAACAACCCTTACACTTTATACCTTTATAGCCCTCAGTAAATTCTCTCAGGCTATATATACTATATGTACAATCACATTCTGCACATTCCCATGCTGCAGGAAGACACCAGAGGAGGGCAGAAGCTCCTGGGCAACTGGGTTCACCCAAACATAGATACTTTCATAGGACACTAGCTGCATGGTCCCCTCAGCAAAGCACAAGTCCCTACTTGCATTTATGCATAATATTGAAAGTTTTGGCCTAGTTTTTTTGTTTGGCATCACTTTTTAAACTTCTTATGTCAGTATTTACATTCAAATGGAGCAGTATGAAAGTTGTGACAAAAAAAAAAAAAAGAGAACACTAGTATCTCAAGGGAGACTGTCAAGAGGATGAAGCTGGGATCTTCTCAGTGGTGCTGGTCAATAAGATGAGAAGCAAAAGGAGAAGCTGAAACACAGAAAGTTCCACCTGAACATGAGGAAGGTCTTCTTTACTGTGAGGGTGACTGAACTGTGGAAGAGAATCCCCCAGAGAAGTTGCAGTCTCCTTCCCAGGAATTACTCAAAAGCCATCTGGAATCAATCCTGAGGAACACCCTGTAGGGGTCCCTGCCTCAGCAAGGAGTTTGGACTAGAAGACATCCAGTGGTCCCTTCTAACCTTAACCATTCTGTGAACTCTGCTGCATACCAAAGATTTATGAAATTACTTCTCTCCCCTTCCTCCCAAGTGAGTAGCAAAAATGAAATCAGCATTGGTTCCCCTCTGCTGCACACTTACACATTTGCTCTGCTGCATTAACAACAACCACACAGGTGGGATCAATGCAAGAAAACTATTCTGAACGTGTCTAGAGCAGGTCACTGTATTTTCAGTTGATAGTCACGAGCAGACCCTGCAGATTTTTTTTTCAGTAGATGTGGAGAGCTTTGAAAGTAGAAGAGACCAAGAGCAGAAGGGAGGTGCACTGACCACATTCCCCAGAGGCACTGCCTTAGGTATATCAGATGCACAGAGATACACACCACAACCTGGTGTTCCTGCATTACAACAATATCCTGAGGCACCTGACGTCAGTTCCTCCTGCCCTCATAAAGCAAACAGTCACATGGCATCCCCAGTGTGTTTTCTTTCCCTCTGCAGAGGAGATTCTGTTTGCCAGCCCGGCTGAGGGATGGCAGCCACCTACAGAGGCGCATCAAAGGAGGCCCCCCACAGCTGCAAAGGGAAACTGTCTGGGATTACACACAGACACCGCCAGCTGGGTGCACAAAGAACTTGATGAGAAATGGCCTAATGCAAGCCTGTTTGCAAGTGAAGCTAAGGCTCCTCGCGAGTCGAAGGGACTGGGGCAAAAAAGAAAAAAAAAATGCTAATCTCTCTGCACATGAAGTTTTCTGCTTTCAGTATGATTTGATTCTGACATATTTCTACTAGCAGTCCTTTTGCTTATTCTGTTTTGTAACGGGTAGTGCACACAAAATATAAAATTTTGTTTCTGTAAGAAAAGGAAGATATATAATGGATCAAGATCATACACAAATACTATTGAACGTTCAAAAAAAAGAGAACTTACACAGCATCACTGCTAAAGAAATTATAGATATTCAAAAATTCAATCGTGAAACTAAAATATCTAGAATAATTAAATTAGTTTGGATAAAAACAAATACCTTAATTCTGCATGCCTGTAAGCACATTTGTAATGTCATAACTCAATATAAACTCCTGTCTCAGTTAGTGAAGCTGTTAACATGCAGAAAGTTAAGCAGGTTTCTAAGACACTGGAACACTGTGCAATTTATTCTCTTATTATTTTGAGGGGGTCCTAGAGAACTGCAGCTTTGAGTACTGAGAGTTTCTTTGATCCTTTCATTAGAGCAGAGAGTTACCTTCATCTTCTAACATAACCCCAAATTCAGACAGAAATCATAAGTTGTTGTATCATCACCTAAATTTTAAGCTGTAACCCAGGGAGAAAACTGGAGCAATTGCAATCCTTCATCTAATAGGGAATACATTGTATCAGGTTTACTGAACATGAAATGCCTTATGCACAAAAGCCTGCGCCTGAAGAACTCAAAGCTAGAAAAACTCTTTGAAGTATCTGTTATATATTCTGTAAACAGCCTTTTCTTCTATCAGCATTCTGCTCAACACTCTGCAAGAGACAGAAATTCAGCCTTAGAATCAGACTAGTCAATATCTCCCTACATCTCTCTGCTATGTACCTACAGAAAAACCTTGACTGTGAGGAAAGATCCCTCGTGCCAGATTCACCTGAAAGAGTCAAGAGCTGGAGGGGTTTTCAGGCACCCCAGAGAAACCCCAAAGCCCAGCCACAGACAGGGGAGGTGAGGAGAGGGTGCAAGCTAAGAGCTCCCTACCCATCTGGAACACCCTAATTTCAACCCCATGCCCAGCTCTCAGGCTTTGGAGTACAGTGTGGCTCTTTGGAGGCGGCAGAAATACCCTTCCCCCTCTAAGGTTCCTCAGGGTTGACTCTACCACATAAACACACACTTCAGAGCTGACTTGATCCTTAAATTAGCCTCCTGGCCTCAGGGGTAGCTTGAAGCTTTGCATGCCCTGCAGTCTCTCTTTCTCCAGGAACATGAACCACCTAGGTATCATCATTCAATTTCCCCAGCCTTCAGATCTCCTCAGAAAAGTCCTGAACCTCCCTGGCCTCAGAAGCTCCTCACAGGCAACTGAAACACCACTAGTCCATTCTTAGAGGGGCTTGACCTCATCCTCTACCTGGCTTCAGGGGTGGCGTCCCCAAGCCAGGTAGAGGATGGTGAAAACCCAAGCCAGGTTGCCTTGTTCTGTGATCCCCTTGGCCCCCCAGGGACAACCTTACCCTCTGCAACCACATAGTTTAAGAGGAGAGTTCAGGGAAATTTGGATTGTCCAACACTTGCTCAACCCCACTGACTGCTTCAGCATGCCAGTTTCCAGCTGCTGGTCACACACCCCCACACCCATTCCACCCACACCAGCCATTCAGTCCCTACAACCCTTTGGGGGCAGCATGAACTGGCCCCAGGCACCCCAGAGGAGCCTCAAAGCCTGGACAGGGGGGACTCAGGGAGCCCTCACCTACAGGGCACAGTCCTGTGGGGTCTGAACAGGGTGGGCAGACCTGGGAGCTGGTGTTGAGGTCCATGAACAATCCCAGACTGCTGAAGGCAGGGTGATGTCTTGGGTGGTCTATCCTGGAACTCCTGTCAGGTGGAGCAGCAAGAGGCAGGGCTGAACACAGAGCAGTGACAGTAGAGCAAAGTTCAGCCAGGAGGCGGGAACAGAGACTGGAGACAAATACACCTCCAACAAGATAGCTTGAAGCAAGGCTGAAGGCTCGGGCCTGAGCTGAAATGGATGTCCCAGGATGTGGGCAGAGGATGTGGGTGAGGGTCCCAGGTGAGGCTGGTCAGGGACATTAAAGGTTGTTGATACATTCAGTGCCCCAACACCGTGTGAGAGTTTCTCACCGCAGTACAGGGCTGGATGGGGAGAGATGCAGAAAGGAGCTCACACATTAGCAGAGTGACAGTCCTTTTGTCTTGGGGACCATGTCTGGCTTCCTCCACTCTGATGATTTGGATCAAACACAGCTTTTAACTTTTTCACATCCTCAGGATTTTAGAAGCCCATTGACAGAAGCGTGATGTAAAAACCAGGAGTTAAGCTCCATCTGCTCCAGGCCTAGCTGGAGTCTGCACAGAGCCTGCAGCAGGGAGGGCAGGCAAAGGCTGGGAAGCAGAGCACCTATCAGAAAATTCCAAGCAGCTCTTGAGGTGCAGCCCTAAATGGCACATTTTGGGAAGGCGTGGCACTTGGATGTGATGAAGTGATACCACGTAATGAAATTTCTTACAAGATTAGCGCAGGAATCTCAACTGCTTTGACACAGAGAAGTGATGTCTCTGTGGGAATTGTGGTTTTCCTTTGATTTGGTGGACTGAAGGGCTCTGCGAGACTGCATCAAAGTAGCAGAGATCCAGAGAGTTCTTTAAGAAGGAAAAGGATGAAAATCTGAAATTCACAGAGATAAGCCAAAAATAACCAAAAAATGTATTGCAGTGTAACCTGGAAGTAAATGCCACCTTAATGAAATACTGAAAGAGACTCGTAGTCTGGGGAGAACTCAGACTGTGCCAATGCAAAGGTGTTATTTCCTCTTCAGGAACCTTGGCACAAGGGTGTTACAGAGCCAAGATAACCATGATGGCTCAACAAGTCTGAGCAAATATGAGCTCGGAGTTGTTCGGTCCATTGTATAGAAATTAGCTTTTGCTTGGAACCTTGCTGAACAACTGCTGGGGCTGTCACACTTGTAGGACCAAGGAAAAGTTAACACAATCATATCATTGTTAGGATTGCTGTTTAGCACCTGCATGATGCCTCTAGAGATTCTGCATGATAAGTGGGTCATCTGTCTGGGAACCAGGGAAGTGACTTTTAAAACCAGAGAGGTCCAGAGCACTTGTTGTGTGTGAAATGCATTAAAGAACTGTAGTTCATGGACAAAAGTTTTGCTGAGTTGCTTGTCTGTGGTTCTCTGTGCTTCTCTGTTCACGGTGACTGACAATGGGCTTGCCTAGTAGTCTGACATTTACTGCCTGCTTGTAATGTGAATACAGTTTTAAACAGCTTTGGATCCTTTCTAAGGCATTAGGAGTAACCCCAAAGATTAAAAACAAATTTGTAATTCATTTGGTTGAAAAAAACCCGCATGTTGTCAGTACTAACAAAGATTTGCGCAATGGCTGTCGGGGCTGTCAAGCCCTAACAGAGTCCTGGTGAATTCCTGCTGTAGTATTTATTGCCTGAAGGTTCACTGCTCAGTAAACAGAATGGCACATTTAAATTTAAGATTGCTTTTAGAATTTGCTACTCCTGGGCACGGACAGGCTAAAGGAGGTGATGGAATTCCTTAAAAGGGGCAATAAATTCAACAGGGCTACATCATTTATTTGGATTCCAGCCATGGTATGAAAGCTTGGAGCAAGAGAGGCAGGTTGGTTTGATCAAAAGGAAAAGAAGCTTTCTTCTTGGGCACATAGTGCAACCATACCCCTGACTACAGAGATGGAAATGAAACACCAAGGGAGGAAAGGGGAACAGGCATAAGAGAAAGTATTTGCTCAGCTCTGTTCCTGATAGTGGCAGCCAGAACTGGCAATTGAAACCATCTCCAGTGGGTTACAACTTGTCTTGCTATGGCAGCAATATTACCCATCTCCTCCTATTTCTGATGGACACACTGGAAATTTCAAACTTGTAAAAAGGAGTTCAAGAAGGTTGAATCTCACGGTCAAACAGCATATTCATTTAGTCACAGCTCTCTGACACAAAGGGGTCTCTATTGTGTGGGATTTTCCCATCATTTCATTTTCCTTGGAATGAGTAGTATCTTCTGTATATAGCGCAACATATGACATACGGGTGATAATCCTAATATCAAGCATGAGGATGCTCCTGGCAGGTCCTTACTTTGCCTGTGAA
Organism: Camarhynchus parvulus; assembly: GCF_901933205.1. Lineage (NCBI taxonomy): Eukaryota > Metazoa > Chordata > Aves > Passeriformes > Thraupidae > Camarhynchus > Camarhynchus parvulus. Next base: position 39,344,401 of record NC_044571.1, read on the forward strand.
GTCTATTTAAGCCCCCTAAGTCTTTACAACTTTTCTCTGATATGAATTTCCCAATGCCTACAGTTTCATATTCCTCCTTGGATCCAGTGATGACAAGGGAGGGCAATGCATTCACCATAAGGTGCTAGGAAGTGCTGGATTTTGGTAGTCCAAAGGGTGGTGGGGTTAACAAAGACCAGATTTTGAGGTATTAATTTCAGGAACTCCTGTGCACAAATAAGATATTAAACACTGAGGGAGGAGCACTACAACCACTTCTTGCTATCTCTCTCTCTGCCTTTTCTAAGAAAAAGAGGGTTCTGCTCCATTTAACCCATGGTCCAGATTGGTGACTGAGCAAGGCTGTGATGGGGCCCTAATTGTCCTGGTCAGCCTCACTGCACCCATGTCATCAGCTCAATCATTTCAGCCCAGGTCTGGCTCATTAGGCCTGCTCTGAGCTGCCTGTTCCTGAATTGTTCAGATTTTCTCTGTTGACCTTGGACCCAACTCATGACCTTGTATCGGCCTGATGATGGTTGGACTGTCAGTGGGACCCCACTAGGCTGCTGTGAGACTGCCTCCCCTGGGCTGGGTCCACCCTCGTGGCTGACAGGATCGCTGAAAGCTCATCTCATTTTCCAAGCCTCCTCCCCTGAAGCCTCGTGAATCCACACCCTCTGCCTGTGTTCAGGAGCCCCATTTCAGCTTGCTGGACTGTTGATGGGACCTGTTGCCTTCAAAACTGTTGCTCTACTCATCCAACAATGAGGACGCTGCCATGCCTGTGCTCTGATCATGCTCAGCTCACCTTCCCTCCTGAAGCAGCCTTGAGATTGCTCCTCTCTGACAGTCTGTAGGGATTGTAGGAGAAAGGGAAGTCTGCAAGGGATGGCTGGGAAAGGGAGGGAGATGGAAAACTCTGGGGAAGGTAGCATTCCCCAGCTGCCACCACTAATTCTCATATTTCTGACAGCTGATCTCAGCTGTGTCAGAGAAGATCACAACGAATGTGCTGCTTCTCCAGCACTTCAGGAGAAGCAGTGATAGTTCCCACTCTTTGGAGCTAGGTACAATCTCTTCCCATTCATCTTATTCCTGCTGAGAGCTACCTACATTGAAAAGGTCTCTGTGTGGTGGATCAGCCTCCTTTAGGGCTGAAGGAAAATCATTTTATTCCCTAGGGAAATTTCCAAATTCTGGTAAGTACTGCCTCGTGAGCAGACAGGTACCTCTATCCTCCTACCACACCTCTGGAATGGCCTTATTTCTCCTTTCTTTGGTGTTGTTTTTTGGTGTTTTTTTTTTTTTTTAATAAAAGTATCTTAACAAGCCCACATGAAGCCAGATGCCATTTCCACAGCTGTACCTTGTAAAGAGAGCACCAGTGAGACTTTATCTCATCCAAATCCAGCAGTGGGGAAGATACCCTGGTCATCCCTGGAGGAACTGAGGAGGAGAAGGTGATGAAGGCAGAGCCTTACTGAAGTGATCCACTGGGTCAGAGTGACATTAATATTTAGAAGAATGTGTACAAACAGCAGGGATATCCATAGTTACACAGCTAAGGGACAAGCAATATAAATACAGAAGGAGCTTGTCTTGTCATCCTTCAGGACACATAATATCAACCAAAGCCAGAGCAAAAGAGCAGCAGAGCAGCCTCTATTCAGCAGGGAGCACATGCAGCTGTTTAAAGGACTTCCTGAGTGTGGCTGGGTTATTCACATGTGCAGAGTTAAGTGTGTACTTAGGCTCTCTCCTAAATGGGGGCCCAAAGGCAGTCAGGATTTGACCCAGATCGCATAATGATTTAGTGAGGCTGTAGGGAATAATCTCTGGATGCACCATCCCTTTCTCCAGCCAGTGAATCATGGTGCCTCTCTAGGCAGTCTGAGTGGCATAATCCTGGGGGGGTGGTGCTGGGAAAGTAGGAAAATCAAAAAGGATTTCCATTTTATCAAGATAAAGCTGTAGCCAGAGCTGATAACAGGTTACTTGAAAGAATGCCGGTCATGTACACTTAGTGATTGTTGCTTAATTTGTTTAAGCTGAAAAAGCCTATTTCTACAGTGGAATACAAATTAGGGTAATTATGTTGTGATGGAGTACTGCATATGTAAGATGAAAGCCTTTCTTTACAAAAGCCTCTTCATCACTTGAGTAGAAGAAAATAAAATCCTGCTTAAACAACATGTTGTTTTCTGTATTTCCATTTGAACAAAAGACTTTTGAATCTTTTTTTTTTTCCTCCTGTAATATGGCATGGTTTGGTTTTCTCAAAGTGCTTTTACTTTTGACAGCCTCACAATTAAACCCTCCAATATACATTCCAATATGTAAATATAAAAGGCTGAGGTAAACATAGTTATGTAAAATTGTTTCACAGCCTCTGTGGACTATTAGTAGTTGGGCATTCAAATTACATATTTTTTCATATTCTCCTGACTGTCGCAGTTGCTCATAAACTCTTGTCTGTATAAGTATTCTGTAAGTGTCATAATAGCACAGTACACAATGATGTTTGTAGTTAGTTAAAATAAAGTACTGCAGGTTTTTATATATGTTTTACAGTCAGATCATCCGATCATAAATTACTCAGATACAGACTGAAAGCAATTCACTGCATATATCTATGTGTCCATGATAATTATTCTTATTTCAACCTCTAAAAAGCTTTATTTCCACTTCCTATGTGAACTGCAGTTACTGTTTCACAAGGGAGAGCTTCTTAAGCATCAGCATATATGAAATGGTCATTGCACAGGCTTAGGCAGTGCACTTGTACATTTGCACATTTATCCAAATGATCTTATCCAGGCCATCCTTATTCACGTGAGCAAATCTTGTCATTAGTTCCAGTGAATTGCTTTCTGACTAAGACTGACTTGAAGAAGGAAGAATTTGCAGGATTGTGCCCTTAGTTAACATGACAGGTGAGAAAATCAATTTCCTTGTGTGGGAGAAGTAGACAGTGTTAGAGAATCATTATTCATTCTCTTCACACTAGAATTCAAAACCAGTATTTGAAGTTTGGGGAAGTTGTCTTAATTAGGATTATTTTAAATTGTCAGTTTAAAGGCTGGCAATTTAATTACCAGGAAAACAGATCAAAGTAAATGCCTGAAATGTACATTTTAGTATGACTTATCAAGGAAGATGGAATCCAATAAAATAAGGGGGGCAAGAAAGTAAATATGCAGATTGCCCAAGTACTCCCCTCCTAGGGAATTAAGCAGACTCTGTCTCTGGCTTCATGTGCTTGACTGAAAAACCAGTCATCCTTTTATAAAGTAGATATGTCAGAGGACTGAGTCTGTCTCTAAAATAAATGTTATTTTCCAGGTTACTTTTGCAAAAGTCAGGCTGCTATTATGCATTACATTGCTGTATTTGCAGGTAAGGTAAGGTGTCTGAATCTCAGCATTTACAGCCATGATTGTCTGTCATCCAAGAAGGCACCTAGGAATGGCAGATGTAATTGGACTTGAGCAGCACAGAGCCTCTCACTCAGAGGAGCCCTGGCAGGGGGACAGAGGGAGCCTAGTCCTGCCTACCTTGGGAAGATGCAAACATGAGGAGGGGAATAGCTCTCATACCTCTGTGTATGGGTAGAATTCACTCAGTACTTTCTGTGGAGACCTACCACTTATTGTGTTTGTTCTCATTGGTTCATGATATCCAGTAACCTGAGCTAAAACATGTTCCTAGAGTCACTAAAGTTAGGCAATACAGGAAGTATGAGAAGCAAAAGTTGCTTACTAGATATCTAGTCTTTTTGTAAAATTTCTTTAGTCTATTACAACTCTGATTGCTTTTGACATATTCAATAAATAGGAGGCCAAATCAAAAGGCATAATATGATTAAAAGGCAATCAAAACAAAGCAAATCAAACAGTGACTCTTAAATGCTTAGGGACAGTCCACTGGATTTTTGTGACTCTATGCAAAAATGACTCCTCAGGCACAGCAATTTTATTGACTTTTTTTTCCCCTTTCCTAAATGAAGATGTCAGTATATGCTACACAAGAAAATATTTTTATTCTTTTATGTGGTGAATATTTGCATTGAGCTTGTCTCCTTCTGACATCACTTGCACTATTTTTTTTAGTAGTCTGAGATAAAGAGCAGGTTTTTTTCCATTTCAGTTGTCCATAGTGATGCTTGCAGTCACAATTCATTAGGATGCACCAATACTTCCTTAGTATACAGGTATCGCACCTAGAGCATATTTTAACAAAAAATATTCAAATCTTTTATAGTGACAATTCCCTTATATTCAGCCCTGGCAAAAGAGAGAGCACAGGGGTTTATCTCAGTGATCCAAAGCAGGTCAGCTCACAGTATTGACCTAGCAGAGTTTTGGGTGATTATTATCATAACACAATATTATGTTTTTATAAGGTTGTTCTGCCATCTGAGCCTTCCACTGACATCCCGTGGGAGTTGCCCCTGTGTATCTGACAGCTGAATTGGTCCTTGGTGAATTTTTAGCACATGGAGCTGTGCACACAACTTTGGTTAACAATAACATGTTGCTAGGGGAGCTCTGTGCATGCAACTCCCTGCTTACTGTGTCGAAAATTGCTCTGGAAGGCAAATGTAAGTATGTCTGGTATTAGTCTAATTATTAAGTAGAATTAGAATCTTGTGCTCTGTGAATATCAACCAGAGAAGGAGCTTAGTATGAATAAAGATGCTTGCCAGCAGTGGCTGAGGTGCTTCTTCTGCTTTCCTTTAAACAGAAATCACATCCATAGCCGGGAGACTAATTATTTTGGAACCTAAGGGAAATGCAGCCTATATAAGAGAGAAAGTGATCTGCAGTTAAGGATCAGTGAGCCAGCTAATGGCTGGTTAGTCAGGAGGGTACAACTCCAGAATGTTAATAAAATGTGTCTGAAGTCCAACACCTCAGGGAAGAGGCTGAATGCTGCAGAAGATATATGTAGACAGAGGCTCTGTTGTTTTCTACTGCTGAACTACTCCTTTAAATCAGGTTTTAAAACTGTTTTGAGACTTGTCTATGAATATCAAAATACCAGCAGGATAATAAAGCAAAAATCACTGTGGCCAAAGCAAAAAATGTTGCTAAAAGAAAAATATTATCCTTTTGTGAAGTACATAAAACATGTTTGGTGCTTGCTGAGCAGGTGTGCAGTGCAGTACTCTTGTTCAGCAGAGACTTGGCTAATTTCTGTCATGCCCTCACTAACAGAGATCATGACTTATTAACCAAAACAACATGTAGCATTTAAAAATATAATATAAATGCTAGCTGTTTTATCCTTACAAAAAACAGCTCAGGCCAACACCGTGGCTTTATTTTGCGAACAGAGAGTATAAAGTACAAATCAGCTAGAGGTTTTGACAAGAAAGCCTGTAGGAAATACCAAATTGTTACTTGTTGTGTGTTACTTAAAGTAGTTATTGTATGATTTTTCTTGATATAGTGCATGCAGCTGTATAATAAATGCTGCAGAGTAGTATTTTGATAAACACAAGAGAACACCTCCCTCCTTCAAAAGTCCCCTCTTGGAGGACCAAGTGCTGTGATCCTGTGAGTCCTGCACCCAGACTTGCCTGGGGCTGAGGACTGCAGGATGGATCCCACACACCTTGAAGAGCTGACCTGCAGGGAAACTTCAGGAATAGCTCAGAGGCGGGTGACAGCACAGCTCCTTGGTATGCACCTGGAACTGGACACAGCTCTGTGTCATGATGGCCCAGCCTCTGACACTCCATCCCTTCGTGCCGCAGCATGGCTCAAATCCATCTGCCCATTACCCTCTGAGAGATTTCTGTCCAGAATTGAGCCCTTTTATAGTTGTAGGAAGAGGCAGGTATGTGTTTTACAACTCTTCTATGTCTCAAACCACAGCAGCAGTTGCTTTGCTTAAATGAATTTACTGTTTGGTGATTTACTGATTACTAGTATCAGTTTTCTGAACAACAGAGACAGGCATTTTTTATCTGAGAAAGGTGCTAGTGAGAGGGATACTGTGATAGTAATATTGTAGTAATATATTAGTTATAGATAGATAGTAATTATAATAGATAGTAATATCCCCAAGGCATCCTGCAATAGAAGTGGATCTCAAGGGAAATGAAACCTTTTGCATTAGGCTCGGAAGATTACCTCAGCCATGCTCGATCTAATGGTGTCAACAGCAGCCTTCTGCAAATAATGCCATCACACAAGTAGTCTCTGGTAGTGTAACCTCTCCTTCCACAGGAGTTTATCATGTATAGTCTAAACTGTCTGATTTCTCCACCTGCTCCTCTACTTCTGCTGGTAGTTTTTGTAGTCATGGTAGTTCCACTTTCAAAAAATTATTTGGAAGGCAGAAAAAAGTTTTTATACCAATTACACTGAAACAAGAACTCAACTGTTATCAGTAGAGTCATTCCAATTTACAACACCCTAATTAAATTTGCTCTTGAGTTGCTTAAAGCATCCCCAGGAAAAATGTGTCTGCAGGTATTTTTGTAGTTTTCAGCTTCTGAAAACAGTTATTTTTAGTATATTAGTCCTTTTACTGGCAACATAGAATATTTAGGTGAAATATTCTTAAGGACTTAGGGACATTTCAAATAAATGACTGTATATATATTACAAGGAGTTAGAACTCACAAATAGTCCAGAGCCAATGAAGGACTTCTTCTCCATGAGAAACATTAGGTGTCCAGTTTGGAAGATGGAACAGCAGAAACTTTTAGTCTAGGAAGGAAGAGAAGTAGTCAGGCCATGGTCTTCACAGACATATGGTGCAACACTGAATCAGATGATGAATTGTGCCAACAAGGGGCAGGACATTACCAGCTACTAATGAGGTCTCCTTGCTGATGACTGTGCCATTAAAGGGTATCTTTCTTACCTGTTGGATGTGTGCTACTTGGATTGTTGGCATTTTACTATATCAGCCATTTTATCATACCCCATAGGGATTTGAATTTAAAATGTCCAGAGTATCCCATACAACCAGTAATAGACACAGATACAAAATATTGTATAGCAGACTTTAGCAAAAGTTTATCCTTATTTCCGCATTCTTCTGCTTACAATAAATTCTGGCATCTTTTTCGTATTTGTAATCCCATGTTGGTAGAGATAGACATAAATTCAAAACAATGCTTTGGCATACTTCCCAAAAAAATGAGTTCATACATTGAGAAATGGATTCTTAACAGAAAATGCATGTTTGTAATTTGGTTTGACCTGTTTTCATTTCCATGTCATTTGTAATTTTGTAACAATGAAGTTTGCAGGAAAAGCTCATTCAGTGTTTACAGTGAGACCCTTCCAAAATGCAGTCAGTGTGTTTGGTATTTGAAAACACATCCTCAGCTCATGAAGCCCCAGAGTGAAAGGAAATCTGGACTGAGTTTTCAAAAGCGGAAAGTGGGAATCTGCACACAGAATTGGGTGTTGGGTTGCACAGCTGCAGTGGACTGTCCTCTGACAGGGAACCAGAGCAACAGGAAAAAACTGGAGCTTGCCTTCATTGCTGTGCTGGTGAGGAAATATTTGGCTGCATTATTTCAGCAGCGCCGTGGTGTATTTGTTACTTTGAGATGATGTAAGAGATCCTGCTTTCCTAATCATGGGAAATAATAAATAATGAGAAATAATCTCCTGGGCTGTGCTAGCAAGTGCTTGAGTGGAGAAGGACAACAGGAGGGCACATTTCTGCTCAAGTAACCTCCCTGAAACTGTCTTTAGCAGGATGCCTCAAATTCCTGAGCAGACTGCTGCTTCTGGTTTGACTTGTGACTTCTGTGTCAGCTCCCTGAGGGTACCTTCAACCCCTACTCTCCTTTGCAGTCTTCCCAGTGACCTCCATGCACACCAGCTCCACCCAGGGCACGGGATGCCCCATCTCAGCCACATCTCTGCACTGTCTCTGGCCAGGGCTGGGCCCAGCACCATGGGGAGCTTTTCTTCTGGGTTCACTTCTGGGTTCCCAAAAGTGTCAAGTGCTCTTGGCACCTGTGGGACAGCACCCATCAGGGGTCATGGCCAGCTCTTGGCTTAATGCAGCACCCCACTCATGGGACAGCCCCACTCCTGCTGCACCCCACAGAACATCTGGTTTTGGCAACAACCTGGACTGAGGAGCAGGGCTAGCAACCATCCATCTCACCTGAACACAACAAACCCAGAACAACTGCGGTTTCCCATGCAAACTGTATCTTCTAGTAAAGAAAAAAGGAAAACTTGTCTTTTTCACTGTTGTTTTTATATTCACAGATGTGGCTGTATGGTTTCTGTGTGTCCAAATAGTTTTCTACCACATGGAACTGAAGTTTCCTTTGATGTCTGTTTTCTTTTCCACCTTTTTTTTCATTCTCTGCTCCAAACTTCATCTACTGGTGTGATATACACATTTCATTATACCTGAAGCCACAGTGCTCATAACCTGAGAATCAAACCCTCACAAGGGCCAAGAATTGCATCCCTCCTCGCTTCAGTTCCTAAATCCTAAATTTTATATGGATTCTGATGGCTTGAGGGCTTCTATCTGAGAAACTGACAGATCAATTTGACATATTTTAAAGAATATTAAGTTCACACTTTTCTCTAAACCTGGATGTTTCCTCAGCTGTTCTTATTTGCTTTACTTAAGAAATAGTATTGTGTCTCCAGTTTTGATTAACTATTGTTTGTAATCTTCTAGCCTGCAGTGGATAAGAAAATATGTTTTCAAATGTCAGTAATAAGTTATTACAGCTGATGTAGCAAAGCTGCAGCCCATGTTCTCACCATCTTTTATTCCATACAACTTCCTGATCTATTCCACTCAAAGATCTGCTTTCTTGTAGTCCCCTCAAAGGAAATTTGTGGGGTTTTTGATCAAGACATTGCAGAAATCTTCGTGTCTCAAGACAGTGCAAAATATTCTTTTTTCTCTCTACAAAAATTGCACACAATTTTTTGTCCTGTTCTATGGGATAAAGGGCTGGGAGTTAAAAGGGCAACATTCAATAGAATACTTCTTTATTGAAAAGTATCTATGAATACCCTGAGGGATATTGGTTGAGATATGACTGACCACCAAGAAGAGGGAATTGTTGTTCTTCATCTGCATTGAGAAAGGGCAGGTTGCTGCAGCTCTGTCCTGCATGGGGAATGGCTGTGTCTCCTGAGAACCAATTTGACAGGGGCCTCAGGTCAGTGGGGCAGTGCTGTGTTACCTGCCCTGCCCCACTGAGCTCTCTGACTCAGCTGGAAAGGGACTGAAGGGCCACATCTCTTTGTGACATCTCACAGGACTAGATCATGACTTTTATGCTGTGATACGTTACTGTTTAGTAGACACCAATTTAGAAACATACTATGCAGTGTTTTACATGGATGTGTCTCAAGCCTGATTCCTTTACAAATGGCCTTTTCTTCTTGTAGGTCCCCCTGGGGATCAAATTTGGGCCACATCCTTCTGTTTATCCACGTTAACTCCCATTAACTTCAGGGAGTGTGTCCCACATGAAACACTGGATTATTGCAGAAAATTACAGCTTGCTTTTTTTTTGTTTTTCCAGTACATTTATTGTGTTGTTTCACAGATTTTTTGTAGTCTGCCTAAGTTCCTGAATTTATTTCAAAACTTAAGGGTGTAAATTAATGCATCTACAACATTTCTTCTTTTCAGAGTATTACAATTTTTAAAGGCATTATGGCAATAAGATCTTTGTTCCATGAAATACACTTACAATGTGTTTTTCTTAGTTCTTTACACATCTTATGTCTTAATGGGTTTTGCAAACTCTGTCACAGTCAATGACAAAGTAGATTCCTGCCAATTACAGAGCATTGGCTTGCCATTTTAATGTTTTTGCCTCCACTTCTTTTTTGGGACAGATATTCAGACATACATCACCTTCCTGCAGCAGATAAATCGGTTCATTGCCGTTTCAGCCACTTAGCATTTTTTCTCAGGCAGACATTCTTTGGGTTTTGTGACAAAATGTCATTACAGAAAGAGATAGGAAACCTGGCATATGTGGAAATATGTCTCAAAAGTAAACATTTGGTTGTCTTTCAGTACACACCTGGTTAAGGTCTGAAGACCACAGCCACTGACTCTTTGGAGCTACAAGCTGTGGAGTTTTCAAACTTTCCGAGAATAATTTTGTTTAGGTGCACCCATTTATCAGAGATATATATGAAACATTGGCATTTATCCAGATTACTTTAAGAAAAGAATGAATAAATCTCACCCCCATTTCCAGAATTATTACTTTGTGTTGTGCTAGCATTCCCACCAAAAACTTCAGTGTATCTATGGAAAGGCTTTTTTGAGAACTGTGCTATCTATGGTTTACAGCTCCTCAGATGTTAATGCACCAGGTTCTTATCTGAGTAGGTTCTGTATTTAACACCACGTTAAACTAAAGACAGCAAGTTTTCTGAGTCTAGAACACTCTCAGTATGGAGACTAAATCCACTCTCTTGGCTCTGCTTCCTTAAATATATATTTGCCTTTGCTTGTCAGTTGGGCTGTATAATGAGGCAAACTGGAATTATTTACTGTGCCATTGCACTGGGGATAAAAATGGCACAGAAATGTGATTTCAGTAACAAATTATTCTTTATCCAGATCCCTGTGCAAGGTGGTCAGGGTAGCTGGAGGATGTCTTCTAGAGGGCATGGCTATAGGCAGTCCTTTGCCTCAGAAGATCCAGTCTCATCTCCTTAACCACAGGCTTGCAGGCACTGGGGAATTACTGACTTCTACTCTGGCTTCCCAGGATTATTTATGTATTTGGCTAGGTGTCTACTCTCTTCTGGCTGGCTGCCCTACCCCCTAGGATTTTATTTGATGTTTCTTCTTGCCTGCCTTCCTCCTGGCCTCATAATCCTGCATTCCTGTCTCTGCCTCAATCCAGGGGTAGAGGATGTAGCCCCCACTCAGCCCCTCTCCACTTACAAGGCTCCCCAGGAAAGTCATGCTCTACCTCTCGACCCTTCAACAGCTCTCAGCCCACCTCACTTAAAACTTCTCCCTTATCAGTCAGACTGTCACTGAAAACAAATTCAAACCCCCACCCAATCCAGGGCAAACCAGGCTGCTGAAGCCTAACAAGGGGTGAGGACTAAAGCACAGCATTTCCCACCCAGCTGTGAAGAGCTCCCTGACTAATATTGGGCACTGGGTAGATTATCTTTTGAATATAAATGTTTCATTTTAAATATCTCACCCCATGTGACAAGGCACCTAATCTGCTTGTGAAACCTCCTCAGGAAGCAATAAGGTGCCTTTCTGGATCACACCAGGGCTGTCAGATCAGAACCATGCTACATTAAGAAACACAGCAGTCAGTTCACCCTGCTCCCACTGCCAAAGCTGTGGTCCAAAACCCATTGCCAGCTGGAGTGTGGTGCCATAAAACACTTGGCACCAAGCGCTGCATGATCCTTGAAGACACTGGTTCTTGGCAGGAAAGAAGCTCTTGCCTCTTTAGAAATTGCCCCAAAGGATAGATTTTCTTTATTCACCTCTTCTTTTTTTTTTTTTTTTTTTTGGTTCCCCTCACTACATCTTTCAGTAGATTTTGTAGGTGGAATGTAAGGGTTCAACACTTTTAAGGTAGCTTGAAGATATTGATAAAAAAATAGTTGACCTCTCTAACAATAATACAGACCAAGCTCCATTATGTTTCATTTATTCTTTTGTAAATAATTTCATTAAATTTTCTTTAAAACCCACTATGTATAATGGTGTGTCTTTTTCTTATAGAGGCTACACTGCTTTTGCTTCACATAAGCAATTCCACCTTTTCTTTGTCTTTTTGTAATTGTTGAGAAGGAGGAAAAGTGATTAAGAAATAAAACATACAGTCAAATAGGAAATGTAATTCCATTCAGGTATTAGCAGAGTTGAGGAAGAGATAGATGCCCTTTCTCAGTCCTTACTCACAAGTAATGTGAATATCTGGGAAAATACACCCAAATACTGCGATGTTCCCTGGTCTGCAGTTGTTTTCCTAATAGATGTGGAAAAAGTGTTAGATGGTTCTTGGGAGATCCAAATGATGACATTAGAAAAAACAAAAAGCTGCAGTTAAATATCTTAGCACTGCATTTGTGGAGTGGAGAAATACAAAAACTTGAAGAGCTGTACTGGCTTCTCCTTGTTCAAAACAGGGCATTCTAGCAAAAGCTACTACAGAAGAGAAAAAAGGTATTTTTTGTACTCAAGAGTTGGTTAAAGCAAGTTTCCTAGGCCAGCGTGCCTATAAATGATCTGAGACAAGTTTGTTCAGTAACATCAGCTTCCATGGTGTGTTTGGAAAAAATAAATAGCTTTTCCCTTAGCTGTAAAATAGAAGTTCAGGCTATTTTTTTAGAGGGAAAGGAACCTATCTCTCATAGTGCTACCCATGACAACTGCCAGGTGATGTCTGTCATGGAAACAAATACTCTCCACACATCCTGATTTTTGGCCTGCTTCTGGCTCCTGCTGCTGTTGCTGCTCTCCATCAGAGAGTCTCCCTTTCTCAGGCAGACTGGGAGTCAGGATTTAGTCCTGTTTAGGGGTGAGGAAAACATGGAGCAATTTTAATTTCAGATTCATCCCAAAACAAAGTTTAGTTTAGATTTAGGGTTTACCCACAGCCCTACTGAGCATTTATTAGTCCTGAACATGACTTTCTTAGAAAATAAGGATTAGAGAGAGAAAATAGATCCTAATTACACTTTAAAACAGCAACATTGCAGCCCAACTCCGCAGTTGCAGTGCAATAGGGGAAATTAATTAATTCCTCACAAGTGGCCCAACATTGTTGTCCTGTAATCCCTAAAAGGAGAAGAATGCAGAGTAGCCATCCTTGTAAGTTGAAAGGGATGGTAAAGTTCCTCCTAGCTTGTCTTGGTCTGTATAACTGATGCAGAGTTTCAGATTAACAGAACCAATCTGTAGAGACAATGTTAACTGGATATACATACCTAGCAGCCACTGTTATAAGGTAGCATCATTATTGGTTTGTTAAGTTTTGGTTGGGTTTTTTCCTGCCCCGAACCATAATTCATTTAATTTGCTGTATATGGAACAATCTTTGTATTGTCCTGAAATTATTTATGCCACTGTGAAAAGTAATAGACTTTTTGTCTGAACTCAGTCTCTGGATAGCTGAAAATATACCTGAAAAATGCCAGGGTTGCAGTGACAATGCCCAGTTTATTCAATGTTATGCACATCTTGCCTACCAAGATCAGAGGAGTTTCATGTGATTTTTTGGTAATGTGGTAACGTCTTTTCTCTCTAGTTTATGTTTCAGCAAAGAATTAAACAGGATATGAATTTACAGGCAGCTCAGAAAAGAGATTGAAATGCTGGAACAAGTTTGTAACTGTCCTTGATACGATGTCTTTTGAGATGGATATAGATCATGTAAAGCTCACTACAGTAATTCTTGAGGTTGGCTGACTCTTGAGTGCTTAATCTTTTGACCTTTATGATGTATTAATGTTTTCAACATATTTATCTAAACTTCTATGGAGAAGGCATCTCAAATTATGTGTGGTGGGGGGAAAAAGGAAAGGAAAGAAATCTGGAACCAATAAACTTGTGGAGCTTGTAAATTCTTTCTTTCCAAGTTATTCATTCTAAAGAGGGTACAGACTTTGCCTCTTAGAAACAAAAATGCAGACAGAGGAATGGGACACTTAATGAGCATAATATATCTGGAGGATTCAGACTGAGGATAACCTATGTTGAAGTATCTGTCTTTCCAGTCAAATCTCTTAAATTTCTTTCCCAAAATTAAAGGTTCCTACTACCATACAGTCAAAATTGGTGGAAAATTAATCAAAACCTGACTGGAGGATACTGGTCTTCAATGCAGGTTATGTCCACATTAACTTTGCTGTGACTCTCATAGTTTGGGAGGTTTAGTCTATGTGGAAACCTTTTTTTTTCTGTTTCCTTTTTTTTTAAGCCATCACCACTTCAAAAGTGGATGAAAGAACACTGTAAAAAAAAAGTCTTAGGAAAATCATTTAGGGGCAAAAGCCACAGAGAGGAAATTCAAAGCCACAGATTTTTTTTAGGGAGCTGGTCACGTGAAAACAGGAAAGGAGATGATTAAATTGAAAATATTTGGCAACCTTAAGTATAATAGACACCAGTAATCATTTGCTGATGTGTTTACTGTATAAGCTGCACATGAACAGGCTAAGTATATACAATATGTCAGATTTCAGGTGTGAGCCAGGTTGTGTGTTCATTGCCTTATGATTCCCAGAAATGTGTGTTTTCTCAACAATGTTCCCAAAAGCATGTGTAATATGGAGACTGTAGGATTAAGACTACAGGCTTAAAACTCAAATATTCCATCAATAAAACAGGTAAGCTGCTCTCCTGTTCATCATTTCATGTCCTATGGGAAGTGTCATACTGCCATGAGGCCCCAGACTTCATATTGTGGTCTCTCATTCAACCTCAAAGCAGCAAACTGAGAAGATATCACTGCAATAAATCAGGGAGATTGTATTATTTGTCAGTTCAATTGTATCAAAAGTTACAATTGTTCTGCATGAATTGGGCATTGGATTATCTGCAGTGCTTACCCCTTAAAGTATAGCAAGAAAGGCAATCTGCGTCCCTGAGTGCTGCTTTTGCTCTCTGCTCATACTCCTGGGTGTAGCTATAGCTGGTTCTGTAGCAGGGTAGCATTTCATTCATTTTGAAATAAATTTATATTAATTAAAATGGTTTTTGTTTGCCTCAAAGACAGTCAAATTTAAGATAACAGGAAGGAAATACTGAAAATCCTTACAAATGTTGAGAGAAAAAAATGTTCAAACATATTCCCAAGGAAATTATACCTTTGAGGTTAACTGTAGCATTGAAAGCAGAAGATTTAACCCAACTCAATGGGTCCAGTGCCTTCACAGGGATAATCTGCTGATGTCAGAGGAGAAAGACTCTGTTAATTCATTAGAGGGGATCTCCATCTTTTAAGTGACTGATCACTTCCTGAGAGATGACTGAGTGCCTCTCCAGTATAGGTGGTTTTGGATTTCCAGAGGGAAGCCCCACACAGCAAAACAGGCTCATGGCACTACATGCTTGGGAACCCTGATTCTGTTCCTAAAGCCTCACAATTTTTCCATCAACTGTCACAGAGCAGCAATTTATGTGGGGTCAGAACAGTGAAATGTTGACAGGGGAGTAGTGTTCATTATATCCTGCTAGTCATGGACGCGCAAACCAGGTCATCCAAGAGGTCCCTGGAAAGTGGACAGGGAACACACTGAGTTCTGGCGACCAGCAGGACACAGCCAGACACTGCCTCCATCTCCTTGTCAAGAAAAAGTTTAATGCTTTTCCAATTACAATTTCAGGTAAAATTTGGTAAAATTTAATCAAGGACAAAGGCATCTAGTCACAGTGTCACTGGAAACACAGATGTTTAGGTCCCTTTTAAGCCCCATGACCAGGTGATACCATCTGTGATGGGAACAGACAGGTTTCCCTTGCATCAAGAGTTCTTTAGAGTCCCCTACAATTTGAGTCGTAAGGCTGAGTCTCTGTATCTTTGCTGAAAAGAAAAGAAAGACAGATCACAGGGATGTTGAACAGCAAAGAGAGCACCAAGCTGTTTTGTGTGGAAGGGCCAAACCCCTGCCTGGCACTGGGACAGGGTTGGGCTTCAGATCTCACCGGCCTGTGCTGGGCACAGTGCTGAAGGGCACTAAGCACAGAGGGCTGGGACTTGGTAACCCCCATGCTCCTTCTCCCCAGGGCAGCACTTCATTTCAGCCCATAGGGAAAGCACTTTTGGATCATGCAAGCCAATTTACTAATGAGAATATTCTGGCCCTAATGAGGAATGGGCAGTCACGCTAATGCAGGAGGATATACTGAATATCATCACATACTGTCAAATCCATTGTCATAAACTTCCAACTCCAGTTATCTATTCCTGTCAGACCAAACCAGCCTGAACTCACAGACCAACCCACTGATTGCAGACGCAGTGCTGTCTGTAAGTGCTTGGTTTTCTCTGAAACCAGCTTCCACATCCCCTTGTATCTCCTCAAAAACCAACTCATTCTAGCTGTCGGTTATAAGGTGGAGTATGAGCACAAACTGTTTCAACATCCGTCACCGCTTTTCCTCATGGGACTTTAATTCTCAAATTGTAAGTTGGCCGTTGCAGTCAATAATGACTACAGAATTTTCTATTACATTAACTGTAACAAACTGAAATCTAGTACCTCTGAAAATACAGAAAATATCCTGAGTGTTATTAAAATAAAGTATTTGCTAATGGAGCCCAGCAATTCTCCTCTAATTACTTTAAATTTCAGTATATAGAGAATATGTTGAGTGACTAGCCCATTTATTTGCATCCTGGAAAAGCTCATGTTCTAGACATGTGTTTATATGACAACAGCTTCAAGCATATGCTTTTTACTTCTCCCAAATAGACAGATGATGTCTTTTTCTAGAGGCTCCTAATAGGTTTTCTGCTCATATGCTGCAGTTAGCACACGTTTTTTTCTTATTTATAGTTTTGTGGGAATGTACTGTTCTTGGAAGATGTTAGATTGACAGTCCTGCACGATACTCCAACCTGCCCTGCTATTTTCCTTAATCCTGACCTGATGAAATCACCTCCTGGGGAGAGAAAGATGGTCACTCTTCATCCCCTGCTGGTATTTGGCTTCTTCACTGAAGACTGCTCACAAAACTAGCAAGCAGGACCACTTCTCAGGGCATGCAGTGTGCTTTGGGCATCTACATGGGAGAACTGCTTGAAGAATTTTTTGTTTGCTAATCTGTTAATTCTATAGACACGGAAGCCTAAAGTTCAGTTTTCTTTAGCACATTAAGAATTAGGATATGTATCAAAGAATACTTTTGAACAGATTTTTAAAAAGTTCAGTTTTTCATATAGACTTTTAAAGTAGAGTGGCAATGTCCTTGTTTTATAGAAATATTTCCATTTCACTAACATCTATCCTGAAAAGAAAAAAAAAGTTGATTGCCTACTTATTTATTAAACTCCGGGTCCCTTTCACAATGATCACAATCAAATATTCAATCATGCTAGACTTAAAACCATCAGGGGCCTTTTTTTTGTAGAAGGAGAACTGCCTCACTGACATGTGTAAAACCAAACCACAGCTAGGGGCTAGAATTTGATGGGGTGAGTCTTCATAAAATCCAACTGTAAGAAGATGCAGAAATACCTTCTGGAAATAAATAGTAATTGAGTGTTCTGTTCTTCACTAGATTTTTAAAACTCAGTCCTTGAGACAGTGTGGCCCTTGCCTTGGCAGCAGTTCAAATCAGCTGAAATAAACCTGGAGGTTTCATTTTGTCTGGCTTGCCCAAGAGACAACTCTGATCCGTATGGAAACTGAATATAAAGCATGTAGGCATGCAGGGACAAAAGGTGCCTACGGGCAGTAAAGGGCAGGAAACCAGGATGGGTCAGCTGAGTAAACATCAAAGACTCTCAAATAACCAACAGAAAAGTAAATATTCTCAAGCAAATGGGATATGCCCATAAGACCACTGAGATTTCATAAAAAACATTCTTTGAAAACAGTTCTGCTGGGGTGTTTCTATTTGTCTTTCCCATTCTAGAATATTGAATTAAAATGGTCTATTTGCTCTTAAAGTTCGTAAGTTCCTGCTACTCAATCCCCACTGCAGCCTCTTGACACCTCAATTATCTCCTCAGCAACTCCTGATAGTACTACAGATGATGGCATTGCCCATCTGGATATTTCTGATACACCCCACTATGATACTTGCTTAGCAAAATACATGCAGAGGATAAAAGGTATTTATCTATAAAAGGACTGTGCAGGTCTAGGAATTATTTAAAATCCACTTAAACCCCATGAAGGTAAGAAGTAATGCATTTAGGGATTATTATTTGAGAGTATTAAAGGAACATATTTTAAAGACAAAAATCCCTACGTGATTTCTTATTGCTTCATCTCCTGCAGAAATTAAGATGAAGGATTAACATACCCATCAAATTCAGTGCTCAGGCCCCTAACTTGGGCTAACCTGAGAACTTCTGCTGTTACATTCTCTCACATAGCTTCTGCTGTTCTTTGATAATAGCAAAACTGGTATGAGCTGTGTACGATGTAATTATTGTTTATTAAAACCCAGCCATTGGCTGGGGCAGTTTTGTATGTCATTGTCATTCTGGCTTAGGTGGTGATGTCTCTAGTGTGCTGCACGTGGGAGCTGATCATTTTGGCTGCATGAGGAACCACCCCAACAGCTGATGTAGTCACTTAATATCTGGCATGAGTGGTGGGATGAATGAGTGCTGTTGGAGGCTCAATCTCCTTTCGCAGCTGTAGCAGGAGGGAGTTGCCAAAAGCTCATGTGATTTCAGGCTAAAGTATTGCAACTTTCTGGAAGCACAGTGGGGCAATAAAAGATGTGCTAAATATACAAGTCCATGGAAGGCAAATAAAACATATGAGATTTCTTTTGGCTGGTAGTGGTGGTTCATTGGTTTTGCTTGGGAAGCAAGAATCTGACCCTGGTTCTTGCTGGTTTTTTGCACCTCCATGTGTGACTTCTGCTTGTTATTCTCTTTTCTGGAAAAAAAAAAAAAAACACTGCCACTGTATTGACAAAGGAAATTAGGGGGGTTTCTCATGTAACTGTTGCAGTACTAGGTTACCATTACATTTTGCATTACCTTTTGTGACACAGACCATCTTTTTTCCATCTTATTCATGTCTCCAAGCAGGTGTGCGTTTCCATGGGTGTTTGAGAGCCAGCAAGCCAGGGCCCTGAGATGCCACAGCGTCTGCTGAGCTGGCAGTGGAGGAGCCCACACACTGTGTGGGATGAGCCCACGTGGGTACCCTTAGAAAGCATTGAAAGTGTAAGATAAAGGGCGTTAATGTGAAAGGGCTAGTGAATGTGGATGCATCCCACCAAAATAAGATCTAATGTAGCAAAGACTGTTTCTTCCGCTCTCCCGCTGTTTCAGAGGCATGCTACCAATGGTTTAGTTCCCGATGATCTAGTTTCTGGTACTGGGCTCCGGGCACCGCCACGGCCTCTCAGTCTGCTGCTGCCCGGAGTGGGGCTGAGCCCCGACAGCCGCCGCCACATCCACGCTGCTTCTCGGCGTGGTGTGTGCAACCCCCCACACACACAGACACACAGACACACCCCCACACACATCCCGAGGCGGGGGACACCTCGCCGGCCCCGCACAGCCCGCCCCGGACCTCCCCATGTTTCTTGCCCGCTGCGTCTCCCGAAGGGGCGCACGGGACCCCGCCCGGCTGTGCGGGGAGAGCCAGGCGCTCCCAGGAGCTCCCAGCACCGGGGGCACTGCCAGAAACCAGAAGGGAGCCGCAGCCCTGTTTGTTCACGTCCCTCCTGCTCTAAGAGCTGGAGGGGCCGGGATTCCCTGTGGGAGGGTACTCGGAGGCTCGGGAGCCTGGCAGGCGCATTTCACAAAGCGATGGTGGCACAGCGTGTGCGCGTACTCCCGAGGGCTGGCGCTGGGCATTCCACGAGGAATTCGCCCCTCGTTTCCCATGTCGCCCCGGAGGCGGGGACAGCCTCCCTAAAAGCCTAAAAGTACCTTACATGCCTAGTGTGGCGGACGTCACGAAGTGCCACGAAGTGCCGAAATGCCGAGATGACGGGCGCGGGGAAACGCGACCCGGAGCCCCTCCGGTGCACCGGAGCGGACTCAGGGACGCAGCACTCCGTGGCCCCGCGGGTGGCAGTCCAGCTTTGCTCCTGGCAGTGAAATTCAGGGCAGCAGGATGCACGGCCCCAGCGGGGCGGAGGCATCCCGCTGTTACGGCCGCGGGAGAAGTGGGAGCAGGGCGCTGCAGAGCCTGGGCTCTCTGGGGGAGCTGTTCCCGGGCTTGCGGTACTGCGTCTCGCTGGGCTCGGGCATCGAAGCCTGGAAGCGCCAGGACGCACATCCCCTTCGTGTGCTTTCGAGGGGAGCCGCTTTCGGTGTTCCCCGGGGAGGACAAACCGGCCAAAAAAAAAAAAAATGAACTCCTCATTGCGTTGCAAAATTGCATTCACCGGGTTTGGGGAAAAAAGCTGTCTCTGACTTTTACCTTCATTCCCCCTAATGCCGCTAAAACATGAACCTTTCCAGAGGGCAGGAGCACCCCGAAGGACTTGTGAGGCAAATCCCCCTCAGCCGCGAGAGCAGCTCCTGAACCCGGCTTCCCCCGGCCTCAGTCGATGCTTTTAATTAAACGCAACTGCCCCTTTTTGTTAAATCCCCGCCGAGAAGGGTTAGGTTCCTACTTCTGGAGAGGCAGACGGCGTGTGCTGGCCACTGAGCATCGGACTCTCGACCAGGGCGGGGCGGCCGCTGAGCGCACCCCTGCCAGCTCTGAATGCCCGGAGCACCTTGACAGGGAGAGACGTGGGGCTGTTGCGCCAGTTTGTCACAAATCCATTAAAGGAAAAGCTCGGGGGGCAGGATCTGGACCCCTCTCCGGAACCAGCAGTCCGCCTGCTGTGGACACCCCAAATACCTCGGGGCACCGGCGCGGCTGCTGTGCAGAAAGCGCGGAGAGGAGAGCAGGGGCCAGCCCCCGACGGGAGAGAGGGGGAGGCGTTCACGGGGGCCGGGGTGTGTGAGGCCAGGCGGGCCAGGCACGTCCCGTCAGAGATCGCAGCCACATCGCCCTCTGAGCTGGGGGCGCGGGTGGAGGGGGAACCCTGTGGGGGAACGACGCTAGCAAACGCCCCCTGAGACACCCGCAGCCTCCGCGGACGGAACGGGCCATCCATAGATACCTGTGCTGTCTTTGCCAAGTCCCAGAACTTCATTTGAGAGCTGGAAACGAGAAACTCGCCTCTCTCACTTTCTTTTTTTTTTTTTGGAGGGGGGTTGGTGGGGGTGGGAAGGTGGGGAGGAGGCTTGGTGGACGCAGCCGTCCGCCTTAGCAGGTGTCGTTTGTGCCAGACGGGAAAGCCTCCGCGCCCCGCTGCCGCCCGTCCCGGCGCTGCCGCCCCGCGGTGCGCGCAGCGAGCGCGCAGGTAGCGGGAGGGAAGCGGCGGCGGGAGCGCGGCTCCGAGAGCGCTGGGGCGGGTGCGGACAGCGGGAATGGCGAGGCCCAGGAACGGCAGCAACCGTGCCCGCGGTACGGGAGCGCTTCCAGCGGTGGAAGCCCCTGCCGCTCCGCTCTGCTGTGGGGCGCACGTCGTGCCGCGGCGGCGAGCGGTCAGAGAGCCCTCGGCCCCGGGAGCCACCGCGGCGTGGCGGAGGATGTGCCGTGGTCCCGCTTGGCAAGGGCTGGTCCCGCTCCCCCTCGCTGCGCCAAGACAGCCCAGAGCGCGCTGGGGGCTCGTCGCTTGCTTCGCTCGGCTCTTCGGAGCCACTTGCATCGGGGATAATTTGGAGGGATGACAGGAGAAGTTGTTTTATCCGTTTCCTAAAGCGAGTGATCCTTCTCTTTCCTTCTTATTTCTTTTTTTTTTTTTTTTTTTTTTTTTTTCTTTTTTTTTTTTTTTTTTTTTTTTTTCCTTTTAATTCTTCTTCTCTAAAGTACGATACGAGTACCAAAGATAAATTAATGTGGGCAGGTATGTCCCGCTCCCCCCTCCTCACCCATCACTCCGGTGACGTGAGGAAAGGCTCGCGAAGGAGCAGAAGGAAGTTATGGGCAACGCCAACACCATCGAGTACGCTCCTCTACGGGGGAAAAAAAACCCAAAAAAACCAAAAAAACAGAACAACAAAACCCATAAATAGGGGATGGAAGAAAAAGGACTTGCAGCAAAGCCCCCCTCTCAAACCCCAGGGGAGGAGTAGGCAGTAGGTTACCCGAAGGAGCAGAGATTAAGTCTACCTTTGCCATGCTCAAAATTAAGAAGCATCCTAGTGTCTGTGCTGCTGAACAGCAAGGAGGCTTTCAAAACGCCGCTTTGCTAGGTAAAAATTACTCCGGGCACCTCTCCCGCAATTCCTCCCCCTCCGTGCACCCCGAAACCTGCCGAGGAGCACGAAATCTGCCTGGTCCTGCCGGGCACCTCCACGGAGCAGGCCTGCAGGTTTTCCTGTAATTCCGGGATTCCCTGTTGTAAGCTCTTAAACAGAATATTGAAAACATTTTCCTTATGGTGCCTGTTCTTGCCTTGTAGCGCTGGTACTAAACAAATAAGAAAAGTGTGTTAAAGGGAGGCTACGGTTACAGCATCTTGGCCTAATATTCCCACATATAATTAAAACCATAGCCACAATAATGCATAAATAAATAACAGCAAACAGAAGGGACGGTTCCTGTCGAAAACAACTGTTTTGGCTCTGTCACTGTATTATTTTATTGGAGCAGTCTACGCCGTTCCCTCCTAATTTTATTTTAATTTATTTTAGTGGGAGAGACAGCAGGGAAAGAAATTATGCATTTGTTTTTTTTTTTTTTAAGTCCATGTTTAGTTTTAATTTTCCTGTATTTTAAAATAAACACGTTGTCTGCAGAGTGTTTGATCTTTGCAAGAAGGAAGCCTATATTGTAAAGGAATGTGCAGCAGTTTGGTATGAAAATGGGGTTGTGACTCACAGCTGCAGGCAGAAAAAAAAGGTGTTGTGGTGTCAGCCAGAGGTGTTCAGTCTAATAACTCAAGCTGTAAACTGTATCCTCTAAAATTACTTACGTAGTAAATCACTCCGGAGTTAAAAAATAGACTGGAAAGTGTAAGGGAGGGGGAAAAATCTTTTAGAAGTTCCTTTCATGAAAATTATTTGTAATGATGGGAATTAAGAGTTTAATATCTCCCTCATTTTCTTAAATGTGAGGCTGATATAGTTAATTGCCACTGTATAGCCGATGGTGCTTACTCTCGCTCGTTCTCGAAGCAGCAGAAACTTGAAACGCGTGTTTGGAGATAGCTGTTTCATTGACTGCTTTACACGGTTTACAGCTAATTTTGACCATCTCGAAGAGAAAAAAAAAATTAAAGAGACAGTCAGGGCAGTGAAAGATCTTAGCAATTTTGTATCGCAGCGAAAACCCTCGGAAAAGAGCCTACTCCCTCTGCACAGCCGAGGGGAAACATGCCTCTCTCCCCGAGACACGGCGTGTTTCCATCTCTTTGCCTCCCGTAGGTGTATTGGTCTGGTAACACTTGGGAAACTGGGGAGGCTTTGAAAGGAGAGCTCTCTTCCAGCGTAAGTGCTGGGTTTGCAGCATTCCAGTCCGGGAGAGCAGGGGGAAAAAAATTAACCCTCAACTCCAGTGTCATCTGCAGCGTTTTGCTGCAAAGGAATGGAGGGAGTAACGAGGCAGGAATCCAAAAGGAGCATCCCAAGTCGAGATGTTGCCTTTCAGAAGAGCTTTCCCCGTTTCCAGGAGCGGTTTCCTTTTCTGGAAAGGAGATGTTGGCCGTGACTTTCGGGTGGTTGCACCTCGGCTGATAGGGAAAATAACTTGGTGGGAAGATTTCCATCAAGAGACACACTGAGAGATGAGTGGAAAAAAATTAAAATAAGCAAAATAAGATAAAATAAGAAAAAATAAAATAATAATTTTAAAAAATGGGGGAAATGCCCTACGGATATCAGCAAATGTTTACGGTGGAAATAAGAAGTCAACAACAATTAAAATCTGGAAGCCACGTTCATTAGTATTCAGCACATACGATCTATCTTTTATGTTTATCTTTCTCCGCGGATCAATATTGTAGCAGCATGTGCCGGGAACAAGCAGAAATCTGGCCACTGCATGTGGCTGACCTTTCCCTCTCTCCCTACAGGTCAGATCGTCTTCATCAAAACAGGTCAGATCGTCTTCATAACTATCATCACCTTATGCGGCCACAGCCACGGCTCTCATTAAAACCGGTATTTAATCTAGGCGCTGTGGCTAAGAATCAAAGGAGAAGGGGTGTTTGCCCACACAGAGGAATTAGCAGTGTAGGAAGAAGAAGGAAAAAAAAAAAAGTTGGAATGAAAATTGCTCTTTTTTTCTTGTTTTTTTTTTTCTATTTTCTTTTTTTTTTTTCTTTTTTTTCCCCCCACCTCAAACTGCTGTACACCGAGGTCCAGCCCGAACCCGCGCACGCCGGCACAGTCCCCGTCTCCTGCGGGGGCTCCGCGCCAGGAGCGCGGGTCGGGCCAAGCTCCGTCCCTGTCGCCCCCGGGACGCCCCGGCCGCGGCCACCCACGGACACGGACCTGCGGCGGGGCGGCCGGGCCGCTGCGCCGAGCCCCCCAGCCCGGCGGACCCCGCGGACAGGTGTCGGGGAGATCCCGTCCCGCGGCGGCAAACCCTGCCCGCCTGGGGCTGGCTCACGCCGGGAGCCCCCCGCGGACCCCACGGCCGCCCCCAGCCCCCTGCGAGGTGCGATGCCACGCGTGTAAAACACCCGCTCCATCACTTACTGGCGCTTGAATTACTCCCCACCCCCCTCCCCTGCTTTAGTTGCCGATTATATTTTTTTTTAACACCAAAAGAGCGTCCTTCCCCCTCCGGAACGCAGCAGCTGATCCCGCGCGTGGGGCTCCGGCGCGGCGAGGGCGCCGCTGGAGGAGTCCCCGCTCCGCTCCGGGTCCCGCCGCTCCTCCCTGCCAGATCCCCCCGCTCTTCATTGAAAAGCGCTTGGGACCACGGGCGAAGGACGCGGGGGAACCTGCTCGTGTTTCCCGCGCTGCGAGGAAGTGGGATCCGCGCTCCGTTTGGTGCCGTGCTTCCTTTTCTCGGGACAGCAGTTAGGCAGCCACTTTGAAGTGTTTATTAAA
The DNA here is from genome assembly GCF_901933205.1 of Camarhynchus parvulus. Classification (NCBI taxonomy): domain Eukaryota; kingdom Metazoa; phylum Chordata; class Aves; order Passeriformes; family Thraupidae; genus Camarhynchus; species Camarhynchus parvulus. Next base: position 39,369,101 of record NC_044571.1, read on the forward strand.
GACATGAAACCTCTAGCGAAGGTCTTCCCTCACCCGGTCTTCTTATCCTTCTCCTTCTTCTTCTCTTTTCTTTTCTTTTCTTCTTTTGTCTCTCCCAAAAGTATTAATGACAGAGGAACAGTCCAGAAAATAAATTTTTAAAAGATAAAAAGTAAAGAAAAGAAAGAAAGAAAGAAAAGTGAGGAAACCCCAAGCACTGGGGAAGGCTTGCACTTCGGGACAGAGGGGGGCACCGTGCCCTGCAGGGTGGGACAATAGTTCTTGCTTGCTCTGCTGCTAATATGCAGCTCCATCCCTGGTCGTCTGGCTCGGGGAAAAGAGAAAAAAACCAAAAACAATGGGGGGAAAAAATCTGAATCCTAAGAGGAATGAAAAAAGGAGTGGGGAAAAAAAGAGGAAGAAAAAAGGGACCCACGAAATTAAAAAACACCACCCAAAAAAAAAAAAAAAAAAACCAAAAAAGAAAATAAAAGGAAAAAAGAAAAACTAAAAATCCCCAACCCTCACAACCATGCGTGAAGATGACAAATTGAAAAATATACATACCTCGCTGTGCTCGGGAAGGCACAGTTTAGCGTGCACTTGTGGCTGGGGAGAGGTTTGGGGGAGCCCGCTATGTCTTCATAGCGGGCAGGAAATGTGTACGAGTTTCTGAAAACAAAGGGGAAACTTAAAAGGCTGATACGGGTTTGGGGAGGTCTGGCCAGAGCCAAACGGAGCGGCTGCAGCCCGGGCTGCTGCCCCCGGCACCGGCGGCGGGGCTTGGCCGTGCAGGGGCAGCCCTTGTCCGCTGCGGAGCCCCGCCGGCACCGGCACCGGCAGCGCCAGCGGCACCGCCAGGCTCGGCAGCCGCTCCACGCTCGGGTTCGGGCGAGAGCTCCTGCATTTTATTCTATTTCGGTCTGGGCTGTTGTCATGTTTGTTTGTTTGTCGGGAGGTTGGTTTACCTTTGGGTTTGGGCTCGGGTTTTTTCTGCCACCACCGGCTGGAACCCAAAGGCACCAGAGCAGTCCAGCCAGGTGGAGCAGAGCGGGGGCAGGTGACGGCAGAGCCCTGAACTGCCCTCCAATTGCGGGTGCGGGGGGCAAAGCACAGCCTGTTTTATGGACGGAGCCCCAAATTTTTTGGCTTGAGAAGAGGGAGTAATTCCCAAGGAAATCAATCCGTCTTTTCAGGGGGTCCGCAGGAAGAGTTAGGAGAAGATTTCATCATTATTAATAACGATAAAAATTAAAGCCGCCCCTCCGTGCTGCTTTTCACGGTATAAAGAAGGAATCACGCCACGGCAGGACAGCCGGCCATGTGGGGCTGCTGCCACAGCTGGGCACGGGACGCCGGCAGCGGGACAGAGCCGTGCTCCCGCTGCTCACCGACGGCGGGGCCGTGGGGCCCAGGCGAGCCGGGAGCCGTCGGGGCAGAGCCGTCGGGGAGTGCGGCCACCGGCCAGGACACCGCTTGCTGTGGGCATGAGGGCACCACGGAATGCCAGGGCAGGCTCGGGACTGCTGGGGAAGCCTCAGGCCTCCCTCCAGATTGGCTCCCAAGCTGTCTTCAAGGCCAGGGCAGGGAGATTTGGCAAGTGCAGGTTCAGTGTAGGAGACAAAGCTGGGGAGAGGGAGGGGTTTGGGGTTGACGGTGTCGAGGCGGACACAGGACAGGGGCGAAGAGGAGGACTTCGGGGCCAGTGGGCCACCCTCGCACAAGGCTGTGAGAGGGATCTTGGCTGCTCTACCCCCTAAAAAAAAACCCCAACCCCTGAACCTGATGACTTCCTGCTCTCCTTTGAGCGTGGCAGGGCCGGGCCAGGGTCAGGGCACGAGGGAGGCGGGTGGAGAGGGGCTGCGGGCGGGATGCGCCAAGGCGAGGGTCAAGTTCAAGGCCAGCCTGGGTAGGATAGGGAAGGAGGGGGAGCTTACTCACTGCCACAGCCGCCACGGCCGCGTCCCTGGGCCTGCCGGAGCCGAGGCATCCCTGCCGGAGGGGCTGGGGCTGTCCTCGCTGCCACACGACCTGCGCTTCGGCCAGAGGGAGGCCACCTAACCCCCCCAAGGATCATCCCTGGGCTCCCCCGAAGACAGAACGGCTCCGAGGGCAGGGAGAAGGCGAGCCCAGCTGCTGAGCGCTTCTCTCCGGTCGGAGACGAGCCCGCCAGGGCGGGGGACGGCGGAGCGGGGTTGGTGGCCCTTGGGCAGGGCTGTTCGTCCGCCCCTGGGCCCGGGAGGGGATTTGGGCAGGCGGTGGCTGCCAGGGACTGCCTCTGAAGCGGGACCCCCGTATGGTTTTTCAGCTGTGGGAAGGCCGGCAGGACAAGGAGGGATCCTCTCAGCTGCATTTCCCACGGATGTCTCCAAGGGGCAGGCGGCATATGCCAATGATTTTAATAAAATCTTTTTATGTAATATTATTACCGAACATAAATTATGTTTTAATAGCAGTTTGATTACCCGGGGAGCTGCCGGGTGCGCGGGCATGGCCGCTCTGGGAGGAGCACGGCCGCCGAGGAAGCTCCGGAGCCGCTCCACATCTAAACTTCCTTGTCAGCGGCGGGACAGGGGGGAGGGGGTGTCTTTCCCTCCCTCCTCCCCTTCCCCTGGGTGTAGGTAACCCTCATCTCACCCCAGGAGTGAGCAGGGCCCCGTGTACCCTCATCTCCTCGCCTAACTCACTCACACCGGCCGGAGACAGCTCTATTGATATTTGAACACACGGCACAAAGCCCAGAAAACCCAAAGCGGCGGCTGGCGCGGCGGGGTGCGAGGGCTGGGCCCGGCCGGGTGTGCGGAGCAGAGGCTCTCCCGGGCTGCACAAGCCGCCGCTGAGGGCAGCGCAGCCACCGCAGGGCGCTCGGAGCCCGGTCACAGCACTGCTGCTTCGCAGGGCGTATTTCGGTGGCTTGACAAGGCCGAACTTTTGCCACGATTTCCCTGCCGCAGTGACACTCGCCTTGTGTGTCCCGGTGCGGTGGGCTGTGCCCGGAGAGCCGCTGTCCGCCTGCCCTGCACGGGCGGCTCCGCCGGCCGGGCCCCGACGTCGCGCTTGGAGCCAAACGCCGGGCCAGCATCCCGGGAAAGTCATGGCCGGCTGCTCTCCGTCCCTCCCTGAACACATCTGACAACCCAACCCGCTCCCTGGGCTAAAATACAATAAAATAAAATAAATATAATATAATTTTTAAAAGGAAAAGGAGAGAGAGGGAGAGAAAAAACTAGAAGGGGTAACGTGAGCTCTCGGTCATCACAACTTTCTTCTCTCCCGGGTTGTATGGAGGCTGCCAAAAAGATGACAACATGGGAGGCACGGACCATCTATGGCTCAAAGCAGCCGAGCTCAGAGCCTTGTCATTGCCCCTCCACCTCCGTCCCGAAACGCCCCTCTTTCTCTGGGGCAACGATCGCCCCAGCCAGACACGCACGGGGGAGAGAGGGGCGAGCCCGAGGAAGGCAGGAGCCGGAGGAAGATGTGCTCTCGCCGGGTAAATATCTTACTGAAGAAGGTCTTGCCTTGAAAGTCATTTGGAGAATACGCATATCCTCCCTCATCCTTTTCTTTCAGCTCAGAAGCTTCACAAAGTTTTAGGGGCTTTTGTGGATTTTTTTTCTTTTTTCTTTTTTCTTTTTTTTTTCTCCGTTTTTTTTCCTTCTGGACGGGAGAGTCCAGCTGGAAGGAATCCTCCTCTTCCAGTAAGCAGCGGAAGTTTAAAAAGCATTTGTTTTGCAGTCACCGCTCAGCCCATCACATACCTTAGAGCATGTTTTAGAGAGCCTTTGGCATAAAAAGGAAACAGCTCGTGCAGTTTCAACACGTTTTATTATATTTCTGTATGCATTACTCTCAAAACATATCACAAGAAATGATGAAACCACTTAAACCTTCAAATAAAAAATCTGAAACAGTTTATGCTCACAATTGTACATATTTATAGTTAAGAAACATTCTTTATAAATACTGTTTCCTCTGTAGCAAGTTAATACCATAATTTAATTACAAATGGATAAATATGGTAACAGGTATTTACAGGAGGAAGGGCGTTATTATGGAAAAGCTAACGGCACGACGTTTATTTTCCTCACAATCTTCCGAACAGGAACTAACAAATTGAACTTGCAAAAGCACTAAAACATCACATGTAAACCCAGCTAACAGAAAAATACATTCACAAGCGTTGTTGTTCGTGTGTGTGTCTGTGAGTAACAGAATGGAGACTTTGGCACGGTATTTCTTCCCCAGTCTATAGTTGAAATGCAGTTTACAATCAAGTTGCTTCTTAAAAAGGAACACAATATTCAAGATATCACAATTACAAAAGAAACCATTTTTTTTCTTCCACGTTACTTTTTTTTAAAAGGGATGAACTAAAAAAGGAGGAGAGAAGGAAATGGGGAGGGAGAGCGGGGGAAAAGAAAACAAGTCCATCACTTTCTCGGGGAGGGAGAAAGAGGGGGGAAAAAGAAAGATTTAAAAAAAAAGAAGAAGAAGAAGAAGAGGAAGAAGAAGAAGAAGAAAGGGACCAATCCGCGGTTTACAAACGGGACGAACTTCTATACACCGACAATCCAGGAAAACCTCGTTCCCCACCTCGCCGGAGGAAGGAGAGGGCCGCTATATACACAGTTCGTGGGACGGGAGGGCGCTGGCTGCTCCGGGCGGGGAGGCGCGGGGACCAGAGGAGTTTGAGTCTCTGATCTTTTGTCTGAAGACTCCGGAGGGAGAGTTTCTTTCCGCCGGCTTGGGAAGCTTTTAGCTGGGTGATGTGTTGGTGGAGCATGGGGATGTTTTGCTCTCTCTCTCTCTCTCTCTCTCTCTCCCCTTTCCTTTCCGCCGTTGATTTACTCATTCTCTTATGTTTTTTCAGCACGTAGTTTTTGGAATTTTTTTGCTGGTTCAAAATATTTTCAAAAAGAAAGAATCCAACCAGAAAAAAAGGAAAAAAAAAAAAAGAAAAAAAAGACGCGAAGGCGGGAGGGTGTGGGGAGATGAAGGCCCCCTGTCCCCATCCTGCTCGGCCGTCATTTCGCTGCCGGCGGGTGCGGCGGCATCTCCCGGCGCGTCTCCGGCGGGCTCGCTCGGTCCCTCCTGCCCGCCGCCACCGCCACCGCCGCCGCCGGGGCGGGGAGGGCGCGGCGGGGCCGTGCAGAGCAGTCCGGCGGGGCCCTACACGTACCACTCGTTGAAGTTGGAGGAAAGGCCGCTGTGGCCGCCGCCGCCGCCGCCGCTGCCGCCGCCGCCGCCGCCCCCCGGTGCACGGCGGACACGGCCGCCGCCGCTGCCGCCGCCGCCGCCGCCGCCGCAGGGGAGAGGTTGTTGGTGCTCTGCGACTCGGCGCTAGGGGGACACCAGCCCCGGGGGTGGAGGACTCGTAGCCGGAGCTGGCGGCCGGGGAGGATTCGGAGCCTTGCGGGGACGACTCGTGCACCTGGGGGCAAAGGCAACACGGCCGGGTGGAGGGGGATGGCGAGGCCGCGGCCGCCCCCGGGCGCGCCCCCCGCCGCCGGCCCGGCCCTCCGCCGCCCCCGGGCCCCGCGCCCGCCGCCCGCCGCCCCGTCGGGGCGCCCGGCGCGGGCGGCCGCCCTCCCGCCTCCCGCCGCCGGCTGCGGGGCCGGGTACCTTCATGTGCTTCCGCAGGGAGCTGGGGTGCGTGTAGGACTTGTCGCACATCTTGCACAGGTAGGGCTTATCCGAGGTGTGGACGTGCATGTGCTTCTTGCGGTCGCTGCTGTTGGCGAAGCGCCGGTCGCAGCCTTCGAACTCGCACTGGAAGGGCTTCTCCCCTGCAAGAGAGCGGCGCAGCAGCGGGGTGAGCGCGGCCGCCCCCGCGCAAACCCCGCACAGCCCCGCGCCGAGTTTCCCCGCCCTCGCCCTCCTCTCCCGGTCTCTTCGTGCAGCAGTTTCCCAAAGGAAGGGCCCGGGCGGCTGCGCCCCGGTACCCGCGGCGCCGGAGGGCCGCACCGCTCACGCCTTGCCCTGAAGCGAGGCAACCCCCGTCCCCTAGCTGGTTTTCCTACCAAAACGCCGGGGATGTCCCCGTCCCGGCATCTTGCCTGATTTTATTTCGACCGGTGCCGACACACATAGCCAGCCCCGAAAGAGATTGAAGAAGAGAGACGATTAAAAAAAAAAAAAAAAAAAGAAGCAAGCATCACCGAGCCGTTTCGCCTCGGTACCAAATCCGCTATCCTGTTAAACTGGAAACCATTACCGACAGATTTAAGGCCGGGTATATTGTTTCGTGTATGGATATTCGAGATAAACGCACATCCGCTGGGAAAACTAAACGTCTGTAAAATACTTCATTTAATTTTCATAGGGATTCCTCTCGCCCGGCTGCCAGGACTCCAAATGCCGGGGAGTACTTTGGAGGTGAGAACTCCACATTCCCCCGCCTTTGGAGGGGGAAGCATTTAACATTAGATTCCATTAGCACCTAAATTGTTTCTTAAAGACATCCGCTCAGACACAATGACTTCAGTGCGGGCATCTCATGCAAATACATTTCTCAAATTTTAAACCTTGTTAAAGCTCGTCTCGCACCTCGCATCGGGCTTAGTACTTGAGAAAACAATAGGCCTCGAGATTTTTAGCCTTTCTCCGGGTAAATATTTGGAGTGGAAGTCGCTAAAATATTTGGCTGTCTTTTATGAAATAGTCTGGCACGGTTTGAGCCGGCAGGAGTAGTAAATGAATAATAGATGAGGCGGGAGGATGCGTTTATTTTTGTTACCCTTCGGCTCAGGCGATTTTCCATCAGGAAAGCCCGAGCTCCCTCGACCCTCTTCCACCTGATTTGGGTGAAAGTTTCCGAACCTCAAATCCTCTGTTCCCTATTACATAATTTAATAAACTGTTGCAAAAACACCTTAAATCACATCGAGTGAGACTTTAAAAACAATTCTTTTTTAAATGAGAAAATTTTATTGCCTTGCTCACACCATTTAAATTTAATGGAAAACATTCCCAGAAAGGGACTTTTTGCCACTTCTAACAGGATTTAGGACTAATGATTGATTTTGCACGTATTTATATAGTTTCTCTGAGTATCCATAAATAAAAGCCAGGCTCACAAGCGCTGAAGTTGTATGCAAATACGTTGCATAGAGCAAACGACTAAGGCGTTTCAAATGGATGGATGGATGGATGGATGGACGGACGGATGTCTTCCCCTATTTTAGCAAGACGGCAAAATTTGGTTGGCGTTGTATTCCGCGTTTCTGCGGAAAGACTCCGCTGAACCTCAGCACAAATCTACAGCTCTCACTCCCAAAATAAAACAAATCAGTAAAATATCCTTTCGAAATCTGGAATGGAGAGGGGTGTATGCTGCTGGGGAAGAAACCAAAACAAACGCAGCCATGTGATGGAGAGGGTTAAAAAAATAAACTGGAAGCTTATTTTATGACCATCCTAATTTAACATCACTCTGTCTGAGTATCTATCAGTTTACATTTATATACATACGCGCATATATAGGCACGGGCAGAGGGAGGAAATGTGGCGAAAGAAACCCGAATTACCTGTGTGCGTCCTTTTGTGAATTTTGAGATTTTCTGATCTGGCGAAAACTTTTCCGCAGCCAGGGAAGGGGCAGGGGAAGGGTTTCTCTCCCGTGTGCACTCGGATATGATTGACCAGTTTGTATTTCGCTTTGAAAGGTTTGCCTTCGCGAGGACACTCCTCCCAGTAGCAGACATGGTTGCTCTGCTCGGGTCCCCCAACGTGCTCCACCGAGACATGGGTGACCAACTCGTGCATGGTGCTGAAAGTTTTATTGCAACTTTTTTTGGGGTTGTTCAGCTGTTCGGGATCGATCCACTTGCAGATGAGCTCTTGCTTGATGCACTGCTGCCGCATGTAGCGGAAAAAGGCACCTGGGTGGTGGTGGTGGTGGGCTGCCATGTTCATGCCCATATTCATATTCATGGGGCCGTACTGGTTGTGCAGCTGAGCCGCCGAGTAAGGGTCAGTCCTGGGGCTGGAAACCTGGCGGTACTGATCCGACCGGGCGAATACCTCCCCCGGCAAGCCCAGTCGCATCTGCCCGTTGAGAACATTTTGGGAGGCGTGGGGACCGTGCTGGTCGTGGATGCCCGGGAAGAGGAGGTGACTCTGAGCGTCCGTGTGCGGGTGGTGCAGGCTGCCGGCCGCAGGGCCGAAGATGCCGTGCTGCCCGCCGGCCGGCGACGAGTCCCCGAAGCCCCGGCTGCGAAACAAGAAGTCCCGGGTAGAGTTGAAGGGCGTCCCGGAGTAGGAACCGACATGAGCGGCGTGGGGGCCCAGGGCGGCGGCAGGGTAACCGGGCGCCTGCGAGGTGAACGCCGAGCTCTGCCCGGGGGAGAGGTCGTGGGCGCCGGCGTTGAGCTTGAAGGCGCCCATGTGCGCCGCCGCCGAGTCCACGAAGCTGTTCTGCGCCGCCAGGCTCAGCTCCCGGTCCTGCATCTCCGCCGCGGCCGAGTGGTGGTGCCGGGCGAAGGTGCCCACTCCGAGGGCCGGGAACTGCGGGCCGGCGTCCAGCAGCATGGTCCGCGCCGCTCCGGGGACGCAGCCGCTGCCGCCGCTGCCGCCTCCCCGCTACAGCCTCCGCCTCCGGGCTGCCGCCGCCCGCCCGCCCGGGCGCGGGGCCGCCGCCGCTCCCGCTCCGCTTCCCCCCGGCAGCCGCCGCGTCCCCCCGCCGCCGCCGCCGCCCGCGCCCGCTCCGGCCCGATGCCGCCGCAGCCGCCGCCGGCGGAGTCGTATCCGGAGCCAGGCAGAGCAGAGTCCAAAGGCGAGCGCAGAACCAAAGTGTATTAAAGGAGCTGAGGCGGGGGCGGGCAGGGGAGGGAGGGGGCAGGGGAGGGACGGGGCTGGGGACGGGGGGGGGGAAGGCTGGCCTCGCTGTTCCCTGCGGCACACACGCACGCACACACACACACACACTCACACACACAGACCCGCGCACACGCCGCCGCCGCCCCCCCCGCTTCCTCCGCCACCACCGGGATGTCAGCGCCGCCGACCCCCCGCCCGCCCGGCCCCGCGCCGCTCCCCGCGTGGGCCGCGGCCCTCCCCGCCGCCCCGAGCCCCCCGCCGCTCCCGGGCCTCCGCTTCTCGTTTTATCCTCCGCCGGGCATTAGCGGTGTCTCTCACGGAGAAAAACTTGCAGCCGCGGGTTCCCACGGAGTGAAGGGACCCGGGGGGTGCCCCGCGCCGCGCAGCCCCCGCCCGCCGCGGCGGAGGGGCGTGAGGAGGGGGGCAAGGAGGGGGGTGCCGGAGGCGGATTAAAAACAATAAGGGCAGCGGTGGGGGTGGGGAGGGGAGGCGGGGGGCGGGAAGGGGCCGGGGAGCGCCCGAGCGCCGCGGCGGCGGAGTTGCAGCCCCGCTCCGCCCGAGCCCTCGCTGCCTTTCGCTCTTCTGTTTATTTCGGTGGGCGCTGCTGAGGCGGCGGCTTTTTATTCCCCCCCCTCCCCCTCTTTTTCTTCCCTCCCTCCCCCGGCCTCTCTCCTTCTCCCCGCCCGCACTGGCGGCTCCTCTCCCAACGCCGCCTTCACCCGCCGCCCGGCCGCTCTCCCGGCTCCCGCTCATTGGCCCGAGCCGTCCCGTCCATCCGGGCGCCCCCGGCCACCGGCTAATGGCGGAGCGGCCGCCCCGAGCCCTGCCCGCCCCACCGCCCGCCCCGCGCCCCGCCGCGCCACCGCCGATCGCCCCGCGGCCGCCCGGCCCCCGCCCGGCCCCGCAG